>NC_064669.1:12718179-14058077 GCF_943734685.1 Anopheles coluzzii
TTAAAAAATATCCTGGAATAAAATCTAAAATGTCCTTTTCGGCCGATTTTATGGCAATAATCATTATAGGAACATTCCTGTTTTGCGTACCTTTAATGGTAAGGTGTAAAAAAAAAACTTCAAAATACTAAACCATGATCAAAAGGCAATTAATTTTAGTAAATCAATAATATTTCATAAATTCTCTGTTAAAAAATAATGGTAACGTCGTTATGTGGTCATTTACAGCGTTAACAAAAACATGAAATCGCAAGAATCTTAGAAAAATGTGAAGATTAAATAAATAAATAATCACTTTGTAACGAAATGGCCCCATTTCACTTTTTAAACCCTTTGTTAAAGACCAGAGAACACTTCACAACAAAAAAAAACTGAATTATTGTTAAATTATCGTACGGAGCGCATTTCAGTGCAATACCACCACTATAGGTACGTTTACCCTATAAAAATGTAAAAAACGCATTTCAGTGTTACACAAAGTTCCTCTGCACTTAAATCCCTATGGTCTCAGTACTTATGTGTTTTTTTTTTAATTTTCTAAAAATAATCTCAAAAATTCGCCACCTCAAAAATTGGAATAAAGCCATTCCTACGGAATAAAAAAAAATTGGAATAAACAAAAATCACACTTTTCACGATTTATACGTGACTCACACAACACCGTACCTCCTCTACAGTGTTTCGCCCTTTTTTGCGTGCTTTAATCTCCCTTTTCCTTTACTTTAATCTCGTGCCAAATCCAGCGTTTCGCTTTGTGTTTTTAATGTGGGATCAAGCCTCGATTGGGGAAAACATCGGTATATGGTTTTACCTCGTGGGAAAACAATTCGACCCCCCCCCCCCCCCCTGCAGTGGCACAGAGCCGCAGTGGCTCCAAAAATTGTAACGCATGTGTGCATAACTGCATTTTTCGCTTTCAAAAGTCTATTTCTCTCCCTTCATCAAACCTGCGATTTTGTGTGTTTGTGTGCTACCTCTGTGTGTGTGTGTGTGTGTGGTTTCACTTCTAGAAAGGTGTCGCGATATCTCAGAGTGTGGTGGGGGAGGGGGGGGGGTGGGTGGGTGGTAATGTGTCATTTCTAAGGTATTTGCTGACTGTTTGTTTTTCGTTTGATTGGTGTAACGTTGATTTTAATTTTCTTGTTTTTTTTTTCGCTTTTTGGCGCGTACTTGATTTGTGGCATTTCTTTTGGCGCCTGTTATTATTATTCACTTGTGCTGCTGCTTGGCGAATGTGTGCGGCTTGCCAAATGTATGGCCGGTCATATGAATATTTTGGCTCAAAATGCATTTCGGGTGAACAAAAAAAAAACTCCCATCTTAAAGGTGCCCTCTGGTACTCAGTTGCATCGGAATACAATAAAATGTTTTTTTGTTTGTTTTTTTTTTCTCTACTCTGAACGGCATTTCTTCTTGGAAGAGGGTGCGTGCCCTTGATATTATTAACCCATGATGTTGTGGCGTGTTGCAGCAGAGAGGATGCCCCTCGAACCACAGACCCAGACGGGGGCGACATCCATTAGCGTTTGGCACTACTAGCGCACACATGCTTCCCGCCTAGCTAAGCATAACTAACTCCTCTACCACCAGCGAGACCACCGGGGTGGAGCTACATCAAAAACGGATGGTCAATATTGGCGCAATTGTTAAAACGACAGCAGAAGAAGAATAATTTGCAAAGAAAACTTTTTCCTTTTCGTGTGTCGAATATTTCCATCGAAGAGGAAATATTGTTGTAATATTGTTGTGTTGTCGCCCCTGCCCCTGCGCCTAAGGAATGCTCGTTTCTTTGTGAACTATTTTTTTAATTACACTTGGTAGCGATTCTGGATGCTTTGGAATTCAACACCAATGTCCAACAACAACACATGTGTGATTTCTGAATCACTCCTTCGTTCCAAGCAACGGCTCAAATTTTTATTACTTATTATTTCAAATTAGGGAAGATTGGTGCGCCATACTCTGGTGGCCAGATGTTTTGAAAAACGATTTGCTGATGTTTGAGATCTTGAAGAACCTTCAATGTCCTGATGGAGTCATTCTTTGCTGTTTACGAACGACATATAGCCGTAGATCTCGAGCGGTGTTCAGTTCGTTGTACAGTCATTGAAGCAACCCCAAAATTGTCCAGTAATTCCAGGTGGTATTGGTGCTATGGACAAGATCAAATTTGGATTCTTTGCTAATAGCTGCTCACATCGATGAAGTATTTGATGAATTTTCAATTCCTCTCCACCGTTTAGAACAACCACTTGAAATTTCATATTGTTTCCTTGCTCTTTTCCTTCACTGTTGCTGCTTGATGATGTTGGAGATCTTGAATAACTTTTAGTACTGATGGAGATATTCTTTGTTTTTTTTTTTTTAAGATGTTTAGATGTTATTCAGTACTGGAAACAACCACTAAAATTTCTGATATCAAAGATTTGTAAATAATGTTTGTTTACAACTAGGAACATAATGTCGGTGTGTTACCAAAATCACATCTGGCATTACTTTTGTTGGTCGAGGTACTGGTATTAGGTATACACAGTAGCATATTTCCATCCAAAGAATGTTAGTAAAAATTGCACACCATTGCACACAATAAAGGTAATGTGGCAGATTCATCATTTAAAATTTAAAAATGGATAACATGTGTTGTGTTTGGAAAGCGCAGCTGTAAAGTAAGGACAAAATTTGATGAAATATGATGTGCACATTCTTCCCCCCTTGTCACACATACTGGTCAGGCAATATGTAAGGTACTTCTCGTTTTTGGCCAAATATAGAGTCTATTACGATGCCATTCTTGCTCAAACAATGCAAGACAAACCATTCGCCGTAACATTTTATTATATTGAAATGATTATAGGAAACATGTTCACTATTGATCGTATTTCTCTTACCAAATGCGATTGTATCCCAATGAAACAACAATATATACTCGCTAATTAGTAGTAAGTTGCGCGATGAAATTATCTTTAATTTGTAATGGAATTTGCGGTGAAAAGTAATTGGAATTTGACTCTATAGCCACCCTTGTTGGACAAATCTAATAGGAATTTAAAAGGAACCATAGAGTCCAATTTCCATCATATCAAGTTCACTTCCCATAAGAAAGAGTCACGGAAGTGTCCCACAACTATGAGAACCCCTGGAAAACCCTATATATATATTCAGGAGTTTCCGTACATTGTTGATTTCGCACGATGAAATGCAAATTTGGGTACAACTAGTGAAAAATGGCCCGGAATTCCAAATATACGTACTTAAATGTAGTATTGGATGAATCTTCAATCCTTGTGAACCGTTTCGAACAACCACTTAAATTTCTTGCTCTGTTGATTCTTCGCTTTCAACGATATTGCTGCTAGACATCTTGAAGAACCTTCAGTACTGATGGAGATATTCTTTGCCTTTTACGGATGATATAGCCGTGGATCTAGTGCTGTATTTAGTTGTTATTCAGTCATTGAAGCAACCCCAGAACTTTCCAGTAATTCCAGGCAGTTTCGGTGTTACAGGCATGACTAAAATGTTTAGTGTTTGCTGATAGATGCTGCGATCGATATACTATCGGATACACTTTTAATCCATTTGATTTTTTTTTGTACACAACCGACGGACCATCGTGTCTAATCGGCAACTTTATAATTTGAACAACCACTTGAAATTTTTATTGTTTCCTTGTTCTTTTCCTTCATTGATATTGCTGATGGAGGTCTAGATGAACCTTCAGTACCGATGGGGATATTATTTGCTGTTTACGAATGATATACCCGTAGATGTATTACTTTGTTTAGTTGTTAATCAGTGGTTGAAAAAACCATGCATATATCCCTTATTAAAAGAGTTGTTTTTACGTGTAAAGATATCTTGCTTGTGTTTGCTCGTGCTTTCTAAATCATCCGTCAAACAGGGATTCACAGTCCAATAAACAAGTGTCCACATATTTCAAGCAAAAAAAGCCTTTTTGCAGCAAGTTTGACATTTTTGTTTTGCCTACAAGTGTAACACATTACGAAACCATTATTAGAACTATAAAAAGTTGATCCTCTGAGCAAAGCTCTGAACAGCAAGCATAAATTGAACGTTAGCAAATAAAGAGGAAAAAAGAAACATAAATAACTACACCGAACATGAAATAATCGTCTGAAAAGCTGTTTTAAACAATTCCTTAGTTGTTTGGTCGTCATATGAAAACCAACTTCATGTCCTAGAGCGCTATTAGAGCTCATCATTTGGAGTATCGGGTCGCTGGAGCAATATAGAGTAGCCCTGCTGACGTTTGATCGTAGAAAGATGCCTTGCTCTAAAAAATCTAGCTGCACATAAAAAGATATTTTGACTTGGAATAGATAGGGCATCCATTCCTGTTACAAATTTGTGAAGGAAAATACACTGTGTCGTCATTCTTCAATTTTTGTAAAGATTCTAGTCCGATTGGGAAACATCTAGTCCGGTAAGGGAAACTGTTCGACCAAGGTAAGCGAAAGGAGAGTGTTTTTGGAGACGTCTTTTTCATGTCCTCTTATCAATCTATTCTATCTTATTGTAAAGAAGTCCAAACTATACTAGCAAATTCAATGTTTGGTCTCATATTTACATATTTACTGACAGTTGTTCCTATTACAGTATAAACAAGCGTTAACACCTTTTCCGCTGGTTTGGTTTCGTACTTGAAGTCGCTCTGGAATTTCTCTCTCCACCCTCACTGCTGCTGTGACTGTCTATTGTGTTTTCCACCACTCAAAAGCAGCATACCCGGCGTGGAAAGGTGGAGCGCGCGCACGCGGATAGCATTAGTTGTTTGCGGGAGATTTTTTGTTTTGTTTCTCACACACACCGATCGTTTACCACCGGCACAACGCGCTCCCCCTCGCCCCCGGGGTGCCAACAACAAGAATGCTCCACAATGCAATGCGTTTTGATGTTACCTTTTCAGCAGTGTTGGGAAGGAAAAATCTCACCACACACACCGCACGACGCTTCTGGAGTCTCCCCCCTCCTCACCACCCCTCTCCAACCCCCCCCCCCCTGCAACAGAGATTATGTGTTGTGTGCTCTCTGGTGTTGGATTTACCCGCCCGCGTGCGAAAAACGCTCCGGGCGGGCATTTTTTCCACTGCTTTTTATACCCCCCCCCTTTGAATGAAGCTCCCATTACGAAAGAGCTTTTTCTTTGTGTCGGCGGCTCTGTGCGTGTGCGGGGCGCCGGGAGGGAGGGAGGGAGGGTGTGTGGTGTAGGGTATTTTGTGAAGTTTTCACGTAACACACGTTCTTGCCAGTGTTACACGCCCCGGGGAGCGTTATTGTCGTTTTCTCAATGTGTGGCTTGCGGTGTGTGTATGTGTGTGTGTGTAGGTAGAGATTCGCAGTAGTCATATCGGAGGGTTTTTTTTGGCCGTTCTGGTTATATTTTATCTGAAACAAAAAAGTCTAAATTAGGTTTAAAATGGTGTATAACTAGTGTTCAACATGTTTGTGTAAAGGGCAGTGTTGCAAAATGTCATGAGCATCACGAGATCTTCATCAACGAAAACGATGAAGATATCCGTGGTAGCTTGATGCTCATTGCTGATACTCACTGAAAGTGCGTCATGAGCATTCGGAATGCAACGTGCGAGTGCTTGAGTCAAACCCAATATTCTGACTGACAAGCTGAGCTTAATGTCAACAGGAGCATAATCATAACTTTTTTTCTGGCTGCCAATCGCCACTGTTGCAGTCACCCACACTCATGACTAAAACGAAGCTCAAGCAAGATGACTGAGATTCCTGAGATGATCAAAGGTGAGATTCAAACAGTTGGTGGACCAATCACATTCTTGGTGACAATTTGTTTAGCACCCAACACTTGGTCACTCACTTGATCATGACATTTTCTCCCAATGAAAATTATAACATTCTACATTTAGAATATACGTGGTCCAAAGCAGTGAGCATTCTTACTCGCTTTGTCTGCTTTGATTGTCGGTCTGATCAAACAGAGCGAGGATACCACGCTCATTTTGTTTTTTGGAACCACTCGCACGCACCGCATATCTCCCATGACTATCGCGATGATCACCGACGGAAAATGTCGCAATCAAGTGACAGACCAAGAGTTGGTTACACACAATGTCACCAAGCATGTGATGGTCGTACCAACTGTTTGAGTCTCACCTCTGATCATGACAGTAGAGCTCGTGACGCTGACATGATTTTGTTTCAGCCAGAATTTGTCATGACTTGTTTGAAAAAAAAAAAATGTCATGACATAGTGATTGACCAGGCGATGGTCGAAAAAATGTCACGAAGCCATGCATTGCTCACACCAATCGTTTTGAGTATCATATCTGATTATCCCAATTGAATACGTAACGCTTATATGGATTTTGTTTCAGTCAGATCTTTTTATTACATTTTGCAGTATCGGTAAAGGGGGGTTTCTTGGGAAAATGTCTTGCTTTTTAATTCGCTGTAGATTTTAGTTCGCCTGTATATTGTATGCTTGCTCCTAACACTATGCAAACTTTACTTCGGTAGTAAAATTATGCTTTGCGAGCGGGAGGGGGGTATATTCGGAAAAAAATCTGTGTTCTTTTTTTTTTGAGAGTGTTTGTGAACGCTCAGCGTGATTGTTTCGTTCTGTTGTTAAGATATTCCCGTGCGTTCGAAATTGATTGTTATTCAAAAAGAAAATGCAACCATTCAATACAATCCGTCAAAATTACTCGAAAAGGATGCAACTTTGAAATGTTGAAACCATTCGAAGAACAAGAAAAATTACGAAGCCACAGAACGAAGAAATCAAATCCAAAACATTTGCATTGCTTTAAAGAGAAAGTCGCTGCGCATCCCAATAATGTATTGCACACGCGAAGAATCGCCAATGGTACGAATAAGATCTACGCTCTGCCCCCTATGCTAACACATTCCGCCCTTAGCACACTGCGCACCAGTAGAATCGACGCACAATCATATAGAATAGAACAAAAAAACGAAAACAAAAATCACCATTATAAACCTCCCTACCGCGTTGTTACCCAAACACGCGCGCACCACACACCATTCTTCAGGGGAATGTACGGAATCGTGCGGAGTGCCATATCGAAGCAGTCCGGCATCAGCTATGCGGCCAAGTTTCTGCGCCGCCGGCGGCGGGGCCAGTGCTGCCTGAACGAGATCAACCACGAGATCGCGGTACTGATGCTGTGTGCCGACTCGGACCACGTCGTCAAGCTGCAGGCCGTCCACGAGACGCGCTCGGAGATCGCGCTCATACTGGAGCTGTAAGTAGTAATTGGGGAGGGGGAGCAGCTTTCGCTGCCAATTCCGTGTGTCCAATCTAATCAACGCGTGTGTCCCTTGTTTCTATGCTTTCCCTCTCTCTCTCTCTCTCTCTCTCTCTCTCTCTCTCTCTCTCTCCCCCCTGTGGCGGCAGAGCGACCGGTGGCGAGCTGCAGACACTGATCGACGAGCAGGGCCACCTGTCGGAGCAGAAGACGCGCGTCTGCATGCGGGAAATTTTGCGCGCCCTCCAGCACATGCACAGCAAATCGATCGCCCATCTCGACCTGAAGCCACAGAACATACTGCTGGCGGGCAAAACCGTTGACGGTAAGGGCGGGCCGAACCCCGTGACACGAAAACTGCACGCGCGTACTATTGTATTAATATATAGCTCAGTAGCGCTGTCATCTGGTACCCGAAACTAAAAAGAAACTGTTTTTTTTTCTTCACTCATGCCCTCCCAAACCCGCCACACTCACTCGCTCAGATGGGCTCAAGCTGTGCGACTTCGGCATCGCCCGGTTCATAGCGGAGAAGAACAAGATCTACGAGATCGTCGGCACGCCCGACTACGTCGCGCCGGAGGTGCTGCACTACGATCCGCTGTCCCTGCAGACGGACATCTGGTCGATCGGCGTGGTCGCCTACGTCCTGCTGACCGGTTTGTCGCCGTTCGGCGGAGACAGCAAGCAGGAAACGTTCCTGAACGTCACCAAATGCTCGCTCACCTTTCCGGACGAGCTGTTCGACGGAATATCGAGCGATGCGATCGACTTCATCAAGAGTGCGCTGCGCATCAAGCCAAAGTAGGTTGCCAGGCTGGAAGTAGTAATGTAGCTTGCACTAATAAAACGTGTACTAAACTTTTCTGTGTGTGTGTGTTTGTGCGATTTGTGGCGTTTTTTTTTGCGTACATTTTAGGGAACGACTGACGGTGGACGAGTGTCTCGAGCACCGGTGGCTGAAAGAGAAGACGGTGTGCCTGCGGGAAGAGCTGCTGGCTGCCCGCGCAACGCTCAGCCGCAATGGGACGGGCATTGGCGAGTGGGACTACAGCACGACCACCACCACCACCCTGATGGGTGACGATGCGCTGCTGAATAAATGCGAACCGACAAATGGTGATGGTGGCGGAGGCGGTGGCGGCGGCGGTGGCGGAGCGTTGGTACTAGAGAATGGCAGCAGCAACGGTTGTAACGTGGTGGGAGGAGTGGTGCGGCCGCACGAAACCGGTACGAAGCAGCAGCAGCATATGCTGGCAGCCGGCAGCAACAATGGCACAGTAATCGCACCATCGGAAGAAAAGCCGCAGTACGATGCGGGAGCGGGAGAAGGTGGAGGAGATGAAAGCGACGAAGGAGGGGGAACAGCATCTCCGCCGTCGCTTGCTGGTGAGTTAAGGCCGCTGCAGCGCAACAACAATGGTGGTGGTGGCACCATGGTAATACCCTCCGATGCTTCCTCCGCGTCCACCGAGGACAACAAGGAGAATGTGATTGTTGTGGGCGGCGGGGGAGGCGGGCTGGTGGTAAGCAGCGCCGCGTGTGCGCTGTTTCCGGACGCGCCGACCACGCCGAAGGTGAGCCGCAAGGCCCTGCCGGTCGAGCCGCTGAACGACGGGGGCGGGCTGCACTACAACCTTCAGCAGCACCACCACCATCACCACCATCTGCAGCATCATAATCACCACCATCATCACCATCACAGTAGCCATCTTCATCAAAACCACCATCACCACCACCACAACCACCTGCATCACAGCAATGGCGCGAACAGTCACCACGTGCTCAATTCGAGCCACCAACACCACGCCAATCAGGCTGTGCTGCATCCGGCGCCGCCCAACAACAATAACAACAACAGTGGTGGCGTGACAGGTGCGGCTAGTGGTGGCCCCGGCAGCCCGTTCGTGTCCCGCCAAGGTTCACCGTCCTGTGTGAAGAAGTACATACAGAAGATGCACCTACAGCAGCAGTTGGTGGTGCCTGCTGGGGGCGAGATGGCGACAACCACCACCACCAGCAAACAGGATGCAAACACGATGGTGTCACTCGAAGAGATGGAGAGCAAAATTGTAAGCCCCTCCGGTACGACAGGGATGGCAGCGAGCAGCTGCAATGCGAGCAGTAGTAACGGTGGCAACGTTGAATGCTGCGACCCGCCCGAACATGCTTCCTCCTTCGCCCCTGTCACACCACCGGTCAGCAGCAGCAATGGGTGCAGCAGCAGTAGTAATAGTAATAGTAGTAATAGCAGTTGCCGAACAACGGTAGCGGCCGGTGCCGCGCTATGTGCATTGAATTGTACCGAAGCATCATCGGTAGGCGGTGCGGACAGCCGGCACCTCGCTTCACCCGGTCACAAGACGCTACAGCAGTGCGAAAAGGATGCCATTATCTGCTGATAAAATAGGATCGGCTATTGTATTAGTACGACGGTTGGTAGAGGTGTTAGACGAAGAAAAAACACACTCACACAATGCGAGCAACAGAAACACAAAATAGAAACAGTAATGCTCGATCGAAGCATTAGTTTTCCCGTAGGAAAAGAAAATTCAACTTCTATCTGCTTAAGTAAGATGATCGAGAGAAGAGAGAAGGAGAAAGAGCAGAAGAGAAAAAGAGACGAAGAGAACGAGAAGAAGAAAAGGGAAGAAGAAGAAAAGAGAACAAGAAAAGAACAAGAAAAGAGAACAAGAAGAAAAGAGAAAAAGAAGAAAAGAGAAAAAGAAGAAAAGAGAAGAAGAAAGAGAAGATAAAGAAACGAGGAGCCTTCGCAGGAGAAGAAGAACAGAAAACAAGAAGAGAAAAATAAGAGAAAACAATAAGAAAGAACAAGAAGAGAGAACAATAAGAGAGAACAATAAGAGAGAACAAGAAGAGAACGAGAAAATTTAACCTTGGAAAAAGAGGGAGTAATATATATATTAATATATATTACAGGGTTTTACAATTCATTTTGCTATGTGTTCCGCATAATTTGTCGCTCACGAAACTTATTTTGACACCTAGTAGGTATTTGGACTAATGCAAGTACAAATACCTGCCAGGGGTCAAAGTAATTTTCGTGAGCGACAAAATATGCAGGAGCATACATTGCATACAATGTCTTGGAAAGCCCCCTGTAACACGACACCGGGATGAAATGTGCTGCTCTGAAAGAGAAGAGTCATTGTTGTGACGTAAGGCGCTTTGCGCTCGCTCCCACCCGCCCAATGCTGAAAGAGAACGATGCACAACGAGAAACAAAAAAAAAAATCAGTCAGAACGAGGAAAACAGCTGCTTCGCCCCAACTTCTCAGGAAGAGGGCCGGGGAGAGAAGTGCTGTGGTTTTGTTACTTGGGGTTGGTGGGTGGGTGGGTTAGTAGGGTTCGGTACTTAACGAGCAAAGCACAGTAGCCGGGGTTACTATAACACGTTGCCAAAATAATAGACTATCTACGTAAGAGAACTTTGGTTACACACTGTGTGGGAGAGCAGGTAACACCACTTTGTTTTTTTTTGCTGGACGTAACACAAAACCACAAATCCACACTGTTTAAGTGAGAGTGAGGGTTACATGCAGAAGTGTGTACATGTGGGTTACGCCGTTCATTGGAATTTGTTGGCGTTTTTTTTGTCTCTTGTCAGTTGGTTGTGTTTTGGCAACAAGGATAAAGCCAAATAATGTTGCTATTTTGTCGCTTCGAACCAATATCACCCCCCAATACTGTTTGCGAACGGTTTTGCGCAGTTGGTTGAATTGGTTCAAACTCCCACCACATTAATGAATGCTATTTTCCCCCCAATTTGTCATTTTTCTGTCACTAGAAGCAAAAGTGTTCTCCTAGATGATGGACCCACACACACACACACGTACACACTTATTTATATATTTACATTACGCGTTGTGTAAACGTAAAATCGCTGGCTCGACCATATCATCATCGTACGTGCAGGTGTGTATGTGTGTGTGTATGTGTTTGTTAGTGTTACAGGGGTTTTGCGAATTATCTTAAAACCTCGGTACACAACAGCGGAGTAGTATATCCCCTCCTGTAAGGAAGTAATCTAATCAAGAGCTTAAGCAATTATTGCTTCGGCATTTGTTGCCGTCGTCGCGTGGCCGTTTGTTTGTGCTATAACAAGGTGGGTGTGTGAGTGTGTGCTACTAATAGCAAGATTGTTGTTTCGCGAATAAAAGGAACGGGAACCATTTAGGGCGAAACACTTTACAATGGCTTATTTAAAATTAATCGAAGCAAGACTTATGTGAATGCATTATTCTTTAAGTGTGTCTATACGCCCAATACGAATGTTACAAGCCTAAGCTAAGATGGTGGAGTGGTTGGAGGAGAACGGCGGCGGCGGCGGGAGCCAGCAGGAAAACGGGAGCGCAGAGTTAGCTTCGGGCGGCGTACCAGCCATTGAGGAAAAAAGCTACCGAGAGTGCAAAAATGCTCCCTTTTCTCCTGACACCTGTCCCCCCCCCTCCCCCTTCTCGCTCGCTCCAGCACTCCCCTATTCTAACCTTATTATGTTGTAGGATAAATTACTCGTTTTGCACAAGCAACAAAAGACATACACATATACACATATACACATCAGTTGAGCATGAAATGTGCGTTTTTACCATTAATAGGGATAAATTATGTAGTTGATTCCGTTTACAAAAGGAAGAAAAACAAAACCTAATCCCGCGTGTAGCAGTAGTAGAAACACAGACGCGCACGATTTAGGGGAAGGAGCGGACAGAAAAAAAGGACAAAGTTGTTCTACCATGATGTGCCTAATGATGTGTAACGCGCAAGGGATGAAACAGAGCGAGAGAGAGAGAGAGAGAGAGAGAGAGAGAGTGGGGTACACATTTGCTCCACACGTTTATCACTGGAGAGCTGGCCTGATGTGTTTGTGCGTGTGTGTGCGTGTGCAAGCACGCTTAGTAAGTAGAGCATAACATATAGCCGCCAGGCGCAGTGCACCGGCAGTAACAGCAAAATGGTTTTTATTCGATAGCCTCGGTTCAGTTTGTGCGCTTACTGTGTTTGGACGCGTTTGTATAGATAGCAATTCGAATGCATTTAATTAATACACATCCCCGCGTTACACAAAAAAAAACAAGAAATTGACGAAAAACTAAATTCCTTAACCTCCTTCGTCCACCCATCCGTTTGTCATTCCATTTCCGTTTTTTTTCTTCATATACACAAGCAAGCAGTCTCTCGCTAGAATTTAGAGCACCGTGTTGGTTTGTTTTTTTAAATAACAGTTGCTTTAATATTCTGAACCTACATATACAGTGCAGTTAACACAAACTATTATACAATGAAAGGATTTGAGAGCGTTAGAGAGAGAGAAAAGAGTGACAAAGAAGAAAGTTGTATGTGTGTATGGGTTACTGATAGTCAAAAGGCTGGGTTAAAAGCAGGGCGGCAGAACCCTATCGCGGACCGGTTTCGACGCGAGTCAGGGAAGCAGAGGAAGCTCCGCGGAGTATGTTTGCGAAGTGTGACATCACTCTTTACGGTACAAATTGTGTCTCCTGTGTTTGCAACTGGGGGTTTGTTTTCGTGTGTCTGCCAAATATCCTTTTTGTTTTACCGAGTCGCCTTAAATCCTGTTTTAAATGCGATGTTATTTTTACCACTGTGCATGACTTACATTTCTTTTCACACTCTCCCTGGTGTGTGGCCTTTCCAATACCCACGCGATCAGCAAAATGTGTTCCTTTCCTTTTGTTTCTGATTAAAATTAAAACTTTTTTTACCCCCTGAAACTAAACATCTTTTCTAAACATTGCAGCCATCCGTTGCCATTTCGTACCCACAATAAGTGCATTTGTTTTGCGTTTGTTTTTAATTTTAATTCAGTTGCATTTTTGTTTTTAGCAAGACAGAGACAATGACCACACACACACACATACACACAATGAAAACGATTGTAAGATAAACTTTGAAACCGTCACAGTAAACGATGGTGCCAGCCTTCGTGTTAAGAACGTATTTAAAACAAAAACAATAACAAAAACGCCCCCACAGTAACGTTGATCCAAAGAAATGAACATTGAGGAAAGAGTTGAAAAAAGAAAAACCATGCAAAAGTTTTTAAGCATAAGACAGTGAGCGAGCGAGAAGGCAGCAAACAGGAAAAAACATAGTTATAGAAAAGGACCGCGTGCGTTATATTGAATCACTCAGGTGTGTTTTTGTAGAGCAGAGAGCGTCCGGAAGAGAGCGGTGGGCCCCGGACGCTGGTTCACATTTGTTGTCATTATCGACGCTCTCCAGTTGCGTTCTCTTGCGTGTACAAACGCACACCTGTGTGTGAGAGTGTACAAGTCTCGCGTACGTTGCCTAAGGGGGTTGTGAGCAAAGAAAAAAGCAAGTGATCTATAACTATACAGTTAAGTTATTTTTCTTATACCTTTTCCCATAATGTAAATAAAAATTAACAACACCAAAACGGTCTGAACATCCGAGATCGCTATTCCAACGTACACCAACGACTAAATAGGAAAAGAAATATTGAGAACATGTGCTTGTAGATTAGTTTTTACCCTTTTCGATGTTGGTGTGTGTTGCTCTAGGCAAGTAATGCGGATTCGATGCTGTGGTTAGTAATCGCTGTCGTTAGTATCACACTATCACAGATGCAACACTTTGAGTTGGATTTTCCAGCTATTGCCTATATTCTCATTCCTTTTGAGCGGAATATTTTTTTCCACTTATACGCACAATTAAGGTAAACTTCTTGCGTCCTCTTCTACTTCTTCTAGTACAGTCCGTGGTGGCCGGGCGGTTCTTGGGCTTTGAATTTGCAGGTTTTGCATTTGTACATTACGGCGAGCTTCTCATAGAGCGACGGGTTCGAATCGTTACATTATTCATCTAGGGATCGTACTTTATTTGCAGACCAAACCTCCAAATTATGAGCACATTGCTGTGAACGTTCCATTTCTAGCGCTCGTTTAAGTTACTCATTGCCGTTATCGAATCTCGCCCTACTAGTATTGTACGATTTGCTTTCCTGATCATGTCATGCTAAACAGATTTCTTGCTGCTATGAAATAGCGAGCCCTTGTTGGCTTAGGCGGCGCTCTGGGACCAATCGAACGAGACAAACAAACACGGCTCTGTTCGATAGGTGCTCTGTCAGCTGTTCGATGTCTTATAGACCTGTCATGATGCACTGCAATACGCCTATCTTTTCATCTCAACAATGAAGCATTTTCATAGTTTAAATTAATGTCCATCTGCAGGGGGAAGATTCAACAAATCATTTACTAGTTATTCACATGAATAATAACATAAAAATCATTCAATTTTAATTTTCAAAAATGTAAACAAACCTCCATGCCAAAACACATACAGTGCATACACATTCATTGTGTACACACAATAGTTTAATACGTTTCAAACCTATATATTTGATGTTATAATTGATTGTGAAGCATTGCAAATATTATTGATAGCTATTTTAAATATTTGGGACAACTTGAAGGAAAAAGTGTAGAGAGCGCGCTATCTTCGCTCATTTGTTGATTTTCATCAATTCTTTCTTTTAGAAAGTATCATCCAATCTTTCTGCTTCATCTGGCCATTATATTATGGGATGATATGGAGCGGATTTCAAGTGATTAGTTCCACCTTTCTTACAAAAAGTATGGAATTACGTGGATGTAACAATGGCTACCGTTATCCGAAACAATTGTTGATAACACCGTGTCCTCGAATGAAGTATCCCGTTTTTGGTAGAAGCGAATTCTAAATGTTCATCGTAGACAGTGACACTAAGTTTTCTTAGCACAGTCTCACAGTCTCACTTTGGCAGCGTCTTCGCACTATAACCCAAGAAGCTGCCTTCGTATTTAGAATTCCAACGAACGGCTTGTCCAATCTTAGTATTCTTCCTGCTGCGTACATTGAACATCCCGGTTGTGGTTTTTTTTTTACATTAAGGCGAGCGTCTCGCAGATATCCTTCTTCTCCTGGGTACGAACAGTTGCAGTACACCTCTTGGGATCGTTCTTAGCTTGCCAACAAAATCGCCAGTATCTTCGGTTTTGGTCTTAATACCAACGATCGAAAGTGTACCCATTTTAGCTGTTTGGGAATCCATCACGAAAGCATCTCCTTCGCTTTGTCCTTTCCACCTGGATACTTGTCGCTTCCAAAAACGCCACGCTGTCTATTGTTGGCGCATCGCTCAACCCTTGGAGATTGGGCATCTCATCTCACTCTCCTGAACTGTTCTTACGCAGCCTATCTCTCACTGCGCTTCTCTGCCTTCCAATCATCTCTATCCAAGGGTGGCCACTCAACCGGGAAATCAGGGAATTAGGCGGGAACTTTATTTTTCCGGGGAAAACCAGGAAAACCCAGGAAATAAAAAAAAAAAACGGGAAATTATCACAAATTTTTGCGATCATTGTTTACGATCGTACCAAGTGCATTTTAAATCAACGGGATGTTTTGTATATTGTTCCCAACTTACCACAGTCCAGCAACATCGCACCAATGTCCATACACATTTTCCGTATCTCACACATGGTACGCAATATATGTACTTCTTATTCGCACTGGTGCAATAACCACGTTCACCGATACCGGTTCTTGCACATTTCGGGCATGGTGTGCCTGTTCCCAAGTGAGTGAAAATGTCACTTTTCAGCTGTGTTTTCGATTGATATTTCGTGCACGATGTGACAAACGAAATAGTGTGCGAAATTCAGACTTTTTTCTGAATTCTGAATTTTTTTCTGAATTTTTTCAGTTGTACCTTGCATTCGTCTTTTGTTAACGATATTGATCTCTCGTGAAGTTGCGGTCGTGTCGAATTAAGGTTAACCACTCACACATGGCCTGTACATTGACATTTTGCATTTTGGTTTAGGGGCCTCTACCTTCATTTCGCCCGGTTGACTGGGTTCCCACGCTGATACGCGCAGGTTGAGCTGACGTCGCTTCTGCAATCCGATCGTTGATTCTTTCTTTTCACGAGATTTGCACTAACTCATCCATTCTTCACTAGCGCTATGGATCAGCATTGCTACCTTCCTCACCGTTTCCGAGAATCGAAGAACAACCGTTCTGATAGTCCAGCCATTATCGTGGATTCTTTTCGAATGGAATGGAATGGGTAAACTTAGGCCATTTCCTTTTCTACGTCATGTATTAGGTAGCAAATTCTATTCTGGCTTGTGTTGAACCATGTGTTGAGGTTAAAATCATGAGCTTGTGTTTCTACGCAGGAGTAAATAGATAAGAGCCTGTTGAAAAAGGGTGCCGTAGAACCCACTTCTTAGCACATAAAGTACACTTCCCGTAAAACACAATCAGGAAAGTGTCCCAACATGTAAAAAAAAACCCTGAAATCTCATGTGTCTAGTGGTGATGTGCATCATCAGCGTCGTGCGAGTAACAGCATAATGCATGGCTGCTGTTTCATCAGAATTCTGTTCTTCGCAGATTTTTATGATTTCTCCAGTGGCTGATTGGTCCATGGAACGGTTACCCCTTTTTAAGGTTGTGTGAAGACATCTAAAGACATTATGTAAAAAATGTAAAATGTAAAGAATGCATATTTAAAAAGCTTAAGATTTATAGTTGTCAAATTAGATCCATAAACGAGCACACGATTTAAAATTTGTTTGTACAAATTTGATAGAATGGTTTCTGGTTTGATTTGCCAAAAATGGTTCTCAAATGTGTTGTCACACCATCAGATTGGATGTTGCATTGTTGAATATAATGAATGTAACGTTTATCCAGTATTTATGACAAGTGTCCATCTTTCCCGTAATGCCCGTCTTATAAAGATATCGATTTTTGAAAACGCTTTATGATATAATAATTTGGAATTGAAGTATCGATAACCGACACACGATGTATAGTGAACCGGGAAAATCCCAAAAAAATTCGGGGAAAACCGAGAAAAACCGAGAAAAACCGGGAAACCGAGAAAAACTGAGAAAACCCGAGAAAAGCCGGGAAAACCCGGGAATTTAAAATCCTGATTCGAGTGGCCAACCTGTATCTGTTTTCGCACCGCTTTTTAGACTGTCCTTGGCTGCATTTTAGGCAAATGCTCTCCCAAAGTTCAGACTGCAGTGGCCTCTACAAGCATTTTTATTAGGCAGCACCTGTGAAAGGTTGAAATACGCACTCACCCTTGTTATCTCACAACTTCACTGAAAACTAAAAAATAACCCTCCATTTTAAAAATGCAAAAAAATAACTACCTTTATTGTTAAGAAGACACTACCGACAACGCAACTAAAAACGTAGAACGAGTAAGTAAGCTAATGTTTGTTACAATCCGCATCGCACCACACTCTCCTCTCCGGTCGCCGGCTCACAGCAGACAGGACGGCGAGGAGACGATCGGCGAGGCGACCAGGGGGGCCGCCCCGCCGTTCAGCAGCGTGGCCGCCGACTGGGACACGCTCTTGGACAGGTTGTGGCGGGCGGGGCGCTGAAAGTCGGCCTGCGTCAGGGCGGCACTGTCGTGCAGCTGCTGGGACGCGTCGATCATCCGCAGCACGCTGCCGATGATTTCGTTCTGCTGGGCCGGCGGCAGCTTGGCCACCCGGTGGCCCATCGCCGTAAACAGTGGGACCGTTTCCATATTTCCGTGTGCTGGTGTGTTTGTGACTCTCCTCTCTGGTCTCTTACGATGCTTACTTGCTCGGTGCGCTAGCGTGCGCGGACGTGTAGTGAGTGTGGTTGGTCGGCTTGGGATGCGTGCCCTTTTTGTAGCGATTTTTGGGGAGAGGGGGGGGGGGGGGGGGTGTGTGATTTACATAGGTGGGGTGAAACATTTGTCCTTTTTTTGTTGCTATGTTTTGAATTAAGCCAGAGAGATGAAGAGAGAGGGATAGCGCTCATAAGTATATAGGGAAACGTCTAATGGCAACGCGCTAGGCGATGCGCCGCGTACGTTTACGCCGGCCTACTGCCGGGTACTGTCGACTCAGCTCGTGCAGGTAAGGGTACGGTCCGGGGTAGTTGGGTCGACGCCTCCGCTCGCACCACCTACCCCACAGCAGCTCCAGGGTAAAGATGGCGGTGGCAAGCAGCAGCCCGGCGGCCAGCAGCAGGTAGCTGCCGTGCAGATGGTGCAGCTGCAGTACCTCCGCCTGGCCGCTGCCCGCGAGCGTCGGCCGCTCGAACCGCAGATCGAGATGCTGGTGGTGCCAGCGGGCGACGAAGCCGGTCGCGACGACGCGCCGTATGTACCAGTCGCACGCGGCCGCGATCGGGCTTGACCGCTTGAAGTACATCGCGAAGTGGAACGTCAGCAGCGTCTCGTCCGACGTGCGGTAGTTGATGTCCGTCCGGTTGCGCGAGTTAAACTTCACGATCTCCTCGCGGGTGCTGGTGAAGGCGAGCCGGTCCCGGCTGCGGATGGTGCGCTCGAGCAGCGCCTGCCGGTCGGCCGACTTGATCAGCAGCACCTGGTGCGGGGCGAGCGGCCGACGGTTCGTGCTCGACCGGTCGAACACGGTGTGGTAGACCGTTTCGGTCATCACGAACCGGTAGCCGGCCTGCACCAGCGCCTCCAGGCTGTGGATGTCGGCGAGCGGGTTCGGCTCGGTCAGGAAGCCCACCAGCGAGCCCTTGTACGATTCGCGCAGCAGCGCGGCATGCACGACCCAGAGCAGCAGGGCGAGCCGGGCCACGGTGCGGCGTGGGACGGTGCGCCCCGGCAGCGACTCGCCGATGACGGTGCGCCAGAAGTGCAGGAGGCGGTGGCGGCGGTGCAGCGCCCCGAGCGCCCCGATCGCCAGCTCGACCGCCACCACCGTCCAGATGGCGGGCTGGAACGGTTTGAGCAGCTGCTCGAGCGGGCTGAGCGTCGCGAGCTCCTCCGGCACGGCCAGCACCAGCTCGGCCGTGTAGTAGTGGTGCGTCTGCGTGGTGGCGGCGAGCAGGGCCGGGTAGGGGAAGTAGCCGCCGACCGTCATGTGGACGGTGCCGTTCAGCAGCAGCCCGAGCGCCCCGTTCGCCGTGCCGTTCGGGTAGATGCGGCCCCAGGTCCGCCCGTCCGCCGGCTGCACGATCGCGACGCGAAAGTTGAGGTGCGCGGCCAGCAGCTCCACCAGATTGCCCTCGATGCCGGTCAGCTTCGGGGTGGCGGTGGCCGTCCCGTTCCGTCCCGGCCGGTGCACAAACTCCAGGAAGGGGGCCCGCTCGAACGACGCGATGCGCAGCTGGCAGCCGTGCAGGTTGCGCCCGAACCGATCGTACAGTGGCGGGGGTGGCGCGTTGCAGTGGGCGAGCAGGCGGGGACGGCTGCAGCCGCAGCACCCCGGGCCGTACGGGTCGTACGCGAGCAGGTCTATCCGGGTCGTCGGGCGTCGTCGTTCCAGCGCCAGCACCACGTTGTGCAGGCGGACGCTCCAGAGCAGCCGAAACGTGGCGGCAACGTGCTTCTCCGCGGTGGTCGTCGTTGTTGCGTTGGAAGGCACCAGCAGCAGCAGGAAGTAGCCGCGTTGTTCCACATTCTTCGCCGCCAGCTGGGGCAGCAGGTGCTGCTCGAGCTGGCGCAGATCGTGCAGCAGGATCAGGACCAGGTTGCGCTGGTTGTAGCTGACCGTGCGATCGTACGGCGCGAGGTTGAAGGTGAACGGTTTTTTGCCGGCGTGTTGGTACACCAACCGTGCCAAGAGTCGATCCAGTAGATCGTGCTCGAAATGTAGGCTCTCTTCTTCTGTCTCCCCTCCACCCAGCGTGAAGATGTTTAGCTCGTGCCGGAAGGTGTCGGCATTGGCCAGCACTATCTCACCGATACAGGAAACCCAGCGGTCGATGTGATTGGGCCGTTCGTCGGCGATGGCACTGCCGGCCGTGTGCTGTTGCAGCGTCACTAGCAGCAGCAGCAGCAGCATGACGAAACGCAAGTGTTCGTTGCACATGGTCACGGTGAAGCAGTGAACTTGAATCCTTTCCACTGTCCGGCTTCGCTCTCACACTCATTTTGTCACACATTGGGCTGCACTAGCGGGTTCTCCCCGAGCGGCTTTAATTATGTAGTTGATTAATATTGAAACAACGCGCTTATCGTGTCGGACCCCGGTGCATCAGCTCATGCATAATTCATCGATTATATGATGGAAGGTACTTGTTTGCGTAGCTATTGTAATAGTGATGGGAGGGGGAAATGGTTCGAAGGCACCGTTCCAACAGTTCCCGGAGATAGGTTGCCAGCGATACGGTAAAAACTAACTGAATCTATCCTCTCGCCAGTGTAGAAGACAACATCCAGATGTGCAATGACCAAACTTACAGCTTCGTTCTTGCTTTCAGTATTGAAGGTATGTCATGCATTTTGAGGAATTCGTTGGTTACGACTCACTTATCAAATGTCGTCCCGATTGGATCGCCCGTTCTCGAGATATGCGACTCTTGCCACCAGCAAGGACTGACAGTTCTTTGTAAGCTCTTGAAAATCACGTAAAAGAACCAAGCATTTACGGTAATTCTAATATAACATTTGACAGCTATAGAAAAAAACATCTCAAATACTGTTGATATTGGAAGTTGACTCCACCAACCCTGTAATTAAGAATGCATTTCCAATCAAAAGTCAAACGAGAAAATCCCATTGGAAACTGCGGAAGATCCTGAAGTTTAAGTACATCCACTGAACGTAGTGAAACCCTGTGCAATATCTGGACCGGAAGTGTCTGATCATAGTTTGGGGGGACCAAAAGTACACTGTGCACGACCTTACGGGCTTTCACTTGAGGCGGGCCGGACATTAAAGTAGGTCGTTAAACAGTTGAGCAAATAAATTCGAAAAGAATTCATCAAACAGTTTGATGAGTATTGCACCTAGTTGAGTGGCAGAGTTGTATATCTCGAGAACGGGCGATCCAATCGGGACGACATTTGATAAGTGAGTCGTAACCAACGAATTCCTCAAAATGCATGACATACCTTCAATACTGAAAGCAAGAACGAAGCTGTAAGTTTGATCATTGCACATCTGGGTGTTGTCTTCCACACTGGTGCGAAGATAGATTCGGTTAGTTTTTACCCTATCGTTTGCTACCTATCTCCGGAAAACCAGTGGTTCGGAGCTGGTTGGTGCACTTTCGAAGTGCACATCACTAGTGTGTGTAACAACATCTACCATTGACCGTGAAGTTCTCCACATCCTCCTGGGAATTAGTAGTCTTGCATACAGCGGTCAATTCGATCGAGTGCTCATTTTGTGGCTGGGATATATTCCCGGTTTTCGGTCCTCTGGGAACTTCATTCGTAGTATTCGCTCATTGTGGGTGGATTAAAGGGGTATTTTGGCGATTTAGAACATAATATAACATAAAAAATCGAGCGCCTTTTCGAGTTCCGGTTGATACTTTGTGAAATACAATTAGCGCCACTCATGCTTAGAATCTAAATATCCTTTTTTTTGCAGGACAGCATTTTTTATAATGTCCCCACTACTTATAAATAATTCAGCCCCATTTTGGCACACTGTCCATCTCAATTAAAAATTGTCGACTTCGATCGATCAAACGTCAGATGCGGCACGGTTTGCCAAGTGCTCAATCGTTCGCCTAGTGTTCGTGCCTGGTTATCTAGAAGAAAATTTAGACATTTATTTATTTCTTGAAAAAGTATCTGGCCTCCGTGGCCTACATATATCACATAAAAACTAGGGGACCTATAATTAAACGTTCGTTATGATTTAGTGCGATATGTTCTTTTAAGCGTCACAAACTGTTGTCTTTTTGATACGATAGTCATAATATGTTTTGCTTTGAATGATTTATTATATTTCAGACGAAAGTTCGCTAAAGAGGTCCGTTCTTGCTGGTGGTTTTATTACATCTAACTTTTACATGAAGCTGTTATGTTATAGACATCCAAGATCGGTTACACTATACATAATTCCTAGATATACTACAACCCCTCTCAAATGCTGTCGCCGATCTTGCTCCTATGTTATTCGAAACGGTCAACATTTAGAGCTTGTTGAGCGGAGTTACTACACAGTGAAAAAGATCAGAAACTAAATAACCAACATGAGTGTAATGTATTTGAAACGAGACTAACTATAATGAACATTTCCTAAAGACTACTATGATGTGCATACACCATCTACTTCATTGCACACATGTTGCTTTCACAACAAAGCTTTCGTTGATAAGTTAGCTTGCTGTTCAGCAGTACTAATCGATTGTATCTTGACATTACAATCATATTATGATCTTTGATAAAATGATCAAAGCTTTCGTTGATAAGTTAGCTTGCTGTTCAGCAGTACTAATCGGTTGTATCTTGACATAACCATCATATCATGATCTTTGATAAAATTATGTTCTATATTCAAGTGTATGTATTATCGTTTTGGATTCAGCATTCTTCTGCATTAGACGCCCAGTTAGCATCGACATATTCTTCAAGTCTGAAGAATCCTCGCTCGGTCTGCCCAATGAATCGCCTATGTATGTCGCAGCAGACACAAATCTTGTCGCACACATAGCCTGAGTTTGATACCTCAAACTGCCCAGCGACTCTCTCGATACGGCGGTGAAGTATGGTTTCCTTCTCAATTCAATTAGAGTCCTTTCTCCATCGGGGTCTTCGCTGGATTACATTCAGACATATCATTTTTTTTTCTAAATTTTTATTCCTGTCTCCTGTTACAGCTTCAGTTATACTCTACTCGCATTTCCATGAAAAACTTCGTTTGTGCACAGTCGGCCATTTCAAATTCATCAGAAAGTCGTCGCTTTAGCTACTCGATCGTTGGAATATTTCTTTCAACAATGAGAAGGTCGTCGACCTAGATCATCAGTTTCGTCAACCGTAGTTTATGGTGCCATAGTCTTCCTGCTGTGTTTGCTGTTCCGGGAACACTGAAGACTCGGTCATCTGTAGCATGAACTGTTCATTATCTATACATAATTCTTTGTCAAATTCTCATATGCCACTTCCAAACGGTTGTGCATCGCCGTCTACTGCTTTAGTTGTTGCGGGAGACTGCCGTCTTGCGGGCAGCTTTAAGGAACACATCGTTTGCATTATCATCGTATTCACTGATTCTACTTCATGGGTACCTAGGAGACTGTCCCACATGTCCTTCGCGGTAGTTTTCCGGCAAATGTAGACCAACTGGTCGTGTCCTACAGTCATACCGATTATATGACACGCCTCTCCGTCTATTTCAGACCATAATCTTCTCCATGTCGGGACAGCTTCTTCTTGGACAACTTCAGGCTCCGTTTTGTACTTTCATACTTCAGAAGTCTGGTCATTAATAGATGATGTAGAAATTACTGTATCATTACAAAGCTTTGCAGCTCTGATGTGTTTATTCATCCAGTAGTAAGAGCAAATGTAGGGCTAACTTTATTTTATTGTTTTACTTATCATAACTCTACTTAACTGCACTTTACTTAACTTAACATCCTCGTCTTGGGTTCAAGTCGCGTATCGATTGTAGCATGGACTGATTGTCCGGCTGTTTGTGGTATTAAAAAAATACTCGAACCCTTGTATGACCATGTAAGTCGTTACAGATCAAAAAGAAGAGTCGCGAAAGCTTTAAATATTTTATTTAATTTCTTAGCAAAATCTGTTCTACGTATGTCGCTATGTGAAAAGCTCTATCTGATTCTGATTCGCAATCTTAACGTTTTTTTTTTTAATTAGTGCAATTGGAATGTTCTGTATTTGTAGAGCAAAGATAAACTTCTATTCTTTGTTAAACAACATAATTGTATCATAAATCAGCACTAAAAGCCCTAAAATTAATTTTTGCAAAAAAAAGTAAATATCGCAGACGGCTCAAATCAGCTAACATCCCCTGTGAAAAGACTTCATATAATGGATGAAAATGAATGCGGCAGAATAGAAAATTATTTCGGGCCAAATGAAGTAGCGCGTCAGAATAGAAAAAAAAACGCCTCAAGTGAGATGAATTGTGCAGCGACTTAGTAAACCCTGTATTGTCGCTTGCACTTTCATTGCCCTTGGGCGGAGGATGAGCATACTAATGACCCGGGGCGAGTTGGGTGTGCCTCGTTGTTCAATCAAACGATTCTTATCGGTCTAATGCTCGTGCACTGTGTAGTAATAGTGTTCACCTGCCCTTTGATTGCCTGTGCTTGCGTCATTCGTCATTATTGATCGCGTGACACACGATGAGAGACACACGGCCGTCCGGTTTTTTGTTCTGCTGTTCTGCTCGCCGCTTTGGCGTTTTTTGCGTCCCCCCCCCCTCCCAACGCCCAACGACGAGCTCGATGAGAAAGGTGCCGGCGCCTAGGCCCAGCCCGACCAGCAGTATTTCGAACGGGCCGTCCATGTCGGCGAGCACGAGCTGCTGCCGGCCGCGGTACTGGTACGGGTTGGCCAGGAACCGCAGCTGGTGGTACTGGGCGGCCCACCGGTGCAGCAGCCCGGAGGCGACGAACCGCTCCAGCAGCTTGTTCAGCGGCCCGAGCAGCGCGGACGTCCGCTGCGTGTAGATGGCCAGCTTGGCGACGGTTACGCGCTCGCGCGCAATGCGCAGCAGCTGGCCGGTGCGCGTCAGATTCCGGTTCAGAAACGTGACCGTTTCGAGCGGCAGCAGTACGCAGAGCCGCGCGCCCGGCCGCTGCAGCCGGCGGACAATCGCCGTGCGGAACTGGTGCGCGGTGACAAGCTGGACGCGCCGCCCGATGTGCGGGTAAGCGTCGAAGACGAAGCTGTAGTTCCGGTACATGTACGGCTGGTAGCCGGCGTCCAGCAGGGCCGGCAGGTTGGCCGGCACGGTGTGATTGCGGTCGGACTGGAGAAACCGTATCATCGAGCCGGTGTAGGCGCTGCGCAGCACCAGCGTGCCGGCGAGCCAGCAGAGCAGCAGGGCGCGGGCGAAGCTGCCCCGGGGCGCACGGGACAGGCCGGCACCGAGCAGCACGGCGATCATGGCCGGCCAGGCGCGGTTGGGCGCGTCGTGCCCGAGCACGAAGTGCCGGGCGGTGGGCGACCCGGCCCACTGGAGCAACCCGATCACGGCCAGCCCGGCCGCGAGCGAGCAGAGCAGAAACGTCCAGATCGGTTTGGCGAGCGGGCAGCGGAGCAGCTCCAGCGAGGTGTACGGTGCGCCGGGCGGTACGGCCAGCACCAGCTGGGAGGTGTAGTAGGCGAAGCTGCTCGCCATGTACCGGTTGCGGTGCAGGGTCGTCGCCCAGTAGCCGATCGTTAGGTTCGCGCGAAGATGTCGAATCTGTTTTGTGAGGTTAGGAGTTTGCACAGCAGTTCTTTGCGAAGCAGAAGGACACGGTTTCTCGGGCTCTTCGGTACTACTTACGTAAGCGGAGGCTCCGGTGGCCTGATCGCGCGGCCCAGCCGTTCCCCAGTCGGGCGGATCGACGTTCATCAGCTGCAGCCGAAAGTTGAGCCGCTGGCGCAGCGTCCGCAGCACCATCGCCTCGATGCCTTTCAGGTCCTCCTCCTCCTCCTGCTCGGTGCGCTCGGGATGACCCGGCCATAGGTCCGCCATCATCGCGCTCGGTATGATGAAGGGATACACGGGAAAGGTGGCCACCGCCAGCGGGCAATGGTAAAAGTTGTCCAGCTTCGGGGGGAACGGGCTGTGCTCGCGATGCACAAAGCCGACGCCCCGTTCGTACACGTTCCACACCACGGGCAGGGCACGCTCGCAGTAATCCTCGCCGTACGGGAAGTACGTGTAGAGCCGCACGTCATCGTCGTCATCGTCACCGTCCGCCTGCTGCTGTCGCCCGTCCCCTATCAGCACCACCACGTTCACGATGTACAGTGCCCAGAGGGTGCGCAGGATGATGCCGGCCGTTTCCAGGTGCTGGCGCTTGCTGGACGCACCGACCAGCAGCACCGTGTAGAGGCCGGAATAGTCGTACAGCTCGTCGGTAAGGCCGGCGACAACGTGATCGAACTCGGCGCGGTCCGTCACGAGCAGCAGGTTGAGCAGGCGCAGCTGCGGGTGGTGGGACTGGTCGAGCCCGTCGGCCGGCGTCACCGGTGGATCCCGCTCGACCAGCACGGACAGATGGGTGGCGGTGCGTCGCAGGATCTCGTCGACTAGCGGGCCTGAAGCGCCATCCTCCCAGCGCACGTACAGCTGCTTGCTGGTCAAGGTGGTGTAGTGCTGCAGTAGGATTTCGGCTGTCGCACCTATCAGCAGCTCGGTGTGGGTGAAGGATGCGGACTGCAACTGTCCGGTGAGTTTCGCTAGCGTTTTGTTGTTTGCGAGATTGGCTGCTGCTGCTGAAAAACGAAGCACCGAGAGCAGCAGCACCAGGAGCTGCCCGGTACACGTCCACGATAGCCGCATTGTACAGTGGTTCTGAGCGGTGTGCGCTCTTGGTAGAGAGGCTCCACTGGACCAATATTACGCGCCAGCGTGTCGTGCGTTAGCGACTGCACGCGATATGCAATTCAACCGTTGACTTTGGCGTTGGTTTGAACTTCCTGAGGTGCGAAGAGTTTTGTGTCGCGTGCGCTCGTCAGCTAATTGTAGCATTCGTCGCTGTAGGATTGTTTGGTCCGTTTCGAGAACTCTCAGGGGAAGCTATACTTTTTCTCCCGCAAAACATTACATTTGCTCTAGCCAAAGTTCAGGGTCCGTTTTTGTTTGCAGATTGGCTGCCCTTGCCCTAATCCGTACCCTATTCCGTTGCCTTGCTGCGGAGGTTACGGTTAGTGTTATTACGGCTGATAGACTTTTCTGGAACTGGCTTATTTAGATTTTATTGCGCAGTTTAAAAATTAGTCTGTCTTCCGTCGCTTGACTTTTGCTACTGTCCCGATGGCGCTTTTTGTTCAACAGCTGATCTGTGTCGAACCCGTTTGTCTCTGCTTAACGACCTTAGCCGAACTTATTGCTAATTGGCCCTAAAATCGCTAATATAGTTGTCTCATAATTAAGGGTTATCTTTCTGCCCTTGTCTGTTCAGCAGCGCCATCTGATGTTTTCTTGATAAATTATTCGAGCTGTCCTTGACAGCTCGTTGTTTTCATAAACATTCGCTTGGCTAATCCGCACGAGGTCGATATCGTGCCAACACCTGGTAACAATCTGTTTATTTTGGTAGCTGGTTAGACTTTCTTGTAGCTGGCTCTAGCGTATAGGGTTTTCGTCGCACAGTTAAAAAAATGTTCCTTATTCTTTCGCTGTAAATTTGCTGCAGTCCCTTTTGCGATGGCGGCATTTTACTCGATCAGCTGATCTCCTTGATCTTGTTTGTCCTAAAGTTGACCACAGATGGACTATCTCCTATTTGGCCCTAATGTTGAAGATCTAGCTGTCTCGTAGTTTCGTCCTTGTCTGTATATTACAGCGCCATCTGAGGGGTTTATTGTGACTTATTCGAGCTATTATCAAGATAGGTCGATATATGTCAACATTCGCCTGATAGATTTCACACGAGGTCAATATCGTGCCAACAGTTAGGTTAAAACGCTTTGAAGATTTCTTTACATCCTAAAGTTTTTGGATTATTTTAACATTCTGATTATCTGCTACATCATTGGGAAGATCGCTACTAACGCCCGTCTGGTATAATTTCTTTCCTACTTTCAAAACGATTCTACCAGTTACATCAATCATTCCTTTCATACATTAAAAATGATGATATGTCATCTTGGCCATCTTCTTCATCGGCAATTCTGAGCTGATTTGGTTGCTGCTGCTTTTCTCTTTGCAGCTGTTTCTGTTGTTGTCGTGTTGTCCGCTTTGCACCATTGGCATGCGTCATCTTGCTCTTGATCCACTGCCGATAATGCTGCCGGGAATGTGTTTCATGAAATTTGAATCGTTTTTCTACTTCTGATCTTCAGATGCTTCCTAGTTCCTAGCAGGTTAAGCGTTAGGATGTTGAGATCGTTTGTGATGTTTCCTTCGCCGTGAGTTGTTTTCGTCGTCATTTTCATCCAGTGCTATTTGGAGCTGATTCTTTGATGCTGTGACTTGGCTGCTGGTGGCTGCTACTGCATTCTGTCTGCGATAGGTTCGTCTGAATTCGTTTCGCCAGCTTACGGGAAGCGATATTTGTTGCAGTTGAATTTAAGTTTGATATCTTTTTGAGTGAATTGGTAATTTGTTGGGGCTTAGATCCTTCTTCTTGTTCTTCCTCATTTTCTTCTCCATCATCATCATCATCTTCTTGTTCTTCTTGTTCCTATGTCTACTTTCACATCGGTAGAAGTTGTGTCATTTTCTTGTGAATCAATTTAGGTAACTCAATGTTTTGCTCATTTGGGATTCTTTTATTGAGTGTTCTTAGTAGTTTGGGTGTGATCCGGAGCCTATTACTATACTCTATCTACAATTGGTTGGACCTCATACGTTTCTCCAGTTTACGGTTAGGGAAGAGATATTCGAAGTTGAACTGAAATTTGACATCTTTTTGAGTAAATTGGAGAATCGTTGGGACTTGGGATCCTTCTTCTTGTTCTTCCTCTTTTGCTACATCATCATCATCATTATCATCGTCTTCTTGTTCTTTTTGATCTTCTCAATCGGTTTCTTTGTCTACTTTCACATCGGTAGAAGTTGTGTCGTTTTCTTGTGAATCAATTTAGGTAACTCAATGTTTCGCTCAGTTGTATTTCTTTTATTAAGTGACACTGTTCTTAGTAGTTTGGGTACCTTAGTATACCGGGGAGCTTTTTACTATTTTTGTCCTTCCTCTTTTGTGTGTAAATAAACGCGTTATGTTCGTCAAATTCTAGCAGTTGTGTCTCCATCGTCGCGTGTGTCGCGCCCAGCCAAGCTCCACCAGAAAGAGGAGCGTCGCGGCGAGCAGCATTCCGAGCAGCAGCTGTAGTGCGCCGGCCAGCTGCTCCACGCTGACCGGTCGCGGTCCGGCCGTCGCCGTTGCCCGCTGGTCGGTCGTGGAGGAGGAGGAGGCGCGTGACTCCCCAAAGTGGTAGTCCCCGTACCGGGCCGACCAGTACTTGAGCAGGCCGGACGAGCCGATCCGCTCGATGTGCTGGTCGAAGCTGGCGGTCAGCATGGACCGCTTCGGGTACAGGATGGTGATCGCGTACAGGGCCATCGATTCGCGCGCAATCAGCAGCTGCCGGCCGTCCGTGCGGCCGTGCTGCGCGTTATGGTACGCCACGTGGTCCCGGGTGCACATGGCGACGTGCGGCTCGCCCGGATGGCTGCCCATCCACCGCAGCCAGGCGGCAATGCTGTCCGGCACCGGCGGGAAGTATCGGAGCCGCGAGAGCCGCTGCGGATAGGGCAGGAAGAAGCGGCGGGCCGAGCTCGCGATGTGGTACAGCGCGCCGGCCCGATCGATCTCGGCGAGCGTGCGCATCGGCGGGTGGGTCGAGGCCCGCTGGAGGTACTGGAAGAGCGAACCCTGGTACAGCAGGCTCAGCAGCAGCGACACCAGCATCCACTGGGCGAGCAGCGTCCGCGGGAAGGTACCGGTCGGGGTGAAGGGCAGCGGGGAGGAGAGCAGGACGCGCACCAGGTTGAGGGCGGGCGCCTGGAGCCGCGCGTCGCCCGCCACGTAGCGCCGCACGGTCGCCCGCCGGCGGCCGTCCAGCGGCAGGAGGCGCAGGGTGGCGAGCACCCCGAGCCCGACCCCGGTGCAGAACCCAACCGCCAGCCAGACCGGGGGCTGGAACGGTTGGAACAGCTTCTCGAAGGCGGTGTAGGGTTTGCCGGGCGGCACCACCACCACCAGGTCGGTGGTGAAGTGCACCTTGCCCGCCTTCAGCATGGCGGACCGCTCGACCGACACGCCGAGACAGGAGAGGCCGAAGTCGACCTCCTCCGTGTAGAGCATGCGCATCAGGCCGGTGCTGTTCTCGAACGCCGCCTCGCCCCACTGCTGGGCGCGCGGGGGCACCCGCACGTCCTCCCGGAAGTTGAGCCGCGCGGACAGGCTGTGCAGCAGGTCGCCTTCGAAGCCGCCCACCGCCGGCGGGTTCGCGCCGTCCCCGCCGGCCAGGATGGTGAACGGGCGCGTCTCGAAGCTGCCCACGCGCAGCGGGCAGCCGTGGAACTGGTCGCTCTTGCGCGGATAGAAGTCGACCCCGTACAGCAGCGTATCGTTCGGCCAGGTGAACAGCAGGTGGGGCTTCGGGATGCGGCACAGACCGGGCGAGAACGGGAAGTACGTCCACAGCTGGACCGGGCCGGCCGCCGCCGCCGCGGAGGAATGGTCGTCGTCGAGCGGGCGCAGCGCCACGACCACGTTCACGATCTGGCGCAACCACAGCTCGTGAAAGATGCGGTCGACGGTGGCGAGGGTGGCGGGCGCCTCGCTGAGCGCGATCAGGTAGCGCCCGGTAAAGTCGAACCGGTCGGGCGTGAGCTGGCCGAACACGGTCCGCAGGGCGTCGTAGCTTTCCGCCAGCAGCAGCGTGCGCGACCAGGGCGGATGGCGGTGCAGCAGCTGGACCGGCGACGGCACACCCTCCAGCTGCACCACCAGCTGGCCCTGGCCGTGGCGGACGAGCAGCCGCTCGAGCAGGTCCTGCTGCAGCCAGGCCCCGCGCTGGGTGGCGCTTCGCACCGTCACCAGGGTGGTGGCGAACGGTGTCCGGAAGTGGGTGTGCAGCACCACACCCACGATGTCGGCCAGGTTGACCAGCGGCTGCGTCGGGAGTGGCGGCTGGGCCCAACAGCAGCAGTGGAACCACAGGGGGGCTATTAGTAGCTGGACACGACGACGCCACCACATTGCGGGATTCGGGTTGAATGCGTCGCAGTGATTGTCGGTCGCCGGTCTTTATACGCCCATTGGGGTAGGGAGGGGACGGCCTCGATTAGGGTTAACAATGGTGTACGGTAACAATGCGCTGGACAATAATGCATTGTGCAGATTAGGATGCGGCAGTTCCAGCAAATGGGAGACAAATGTAGTCTCACTAGGGAGGCTTATCCTTGAATTGCGTAACGCATAATATGAGTATTTTGCATCTTTCGCCTTTTGCAACAAATTTTAACGCAAGAATGCATCTTCACCGGAATCTTATAATTTCTTCTTCCTCTATCTTTTTGTCATATCATCTATGATGTTATGTTTTTTTTTAATGTTCATTGGTTTGCCTACATTATTTGCCTGGAGTTGCACAGCAACGACTCGTTGAAAGTTGGAATAATCTTATAACCATTGTTCAAAGCTTTTCGAACTTGGAACAACTCCTCAAAAATGCTTCACCGCATTTTATTCCTTTTTAAATACCACTGATTAAATTATTGACATTTTCAGATTGACATTCACAAGCTTCAGCTATTGAAGTTCCATCTTCTTTGAATTGAAGTTCAGCATCGCAATTTTACTTCCGACAACGGTTCTGTCATTACTAGTAGGGCATTACTAACCTGCATAACGTTGTTGCTTCCCAGCTTCCCAACTCAATTGAATAGAGTGAATATATTTAGTTCTACGACTTCCTCCCTAAGGCTCCTAGCAGCGCCATGCAACTCTGGTTATCTGCACGGATAACAGTTGGTTCAGTGACCTTCTCACCTACATCTTTCATAAGTTTTTGTTGTCAGCTCCGCAAAGGCGTCATATTCCACTTCGGTCGACGAAAAGATCACGCGCTGCTGTTTCCGAGCAGACCCCGAAAAAGGTTCACCTTTTAAATGGAAGATGTATCCCGAGTTCGATCTACGGGTACGGTACAGTCAGCATCAACGTCAGGTTATACACCTCGCAGTGTTAGCTGTACCTCTGTCCAGACAGCTTAGAAAGGATTTGTCCTTCCGAACCATTAGTTCCTCCTCCGTTGCAGAATCTCTTCAGGAGTAATACTTCAGTAGATATCGTCGTTTTCTGATGATTGTGCTGATTGTATCCTACGTACCTTTCCTGCCGTCTTGCAGCCACGGATGAAAGGGTGTGCTGGCAGTCATCCACAAGAAGAGCGATCGTAGTTCTGGCCTTGGAGTATTTTTTTTCTAGAAGAATTGATCAGTTCAAGGGCGGCCATTGACACGTATTTTCACAGGATTGTATGAACTAACTACTATGGTGTTTTTCGATATCAAACTTTCTGCCATTCATTTTAGACTAGGCTACTTGAATGCCTCTAGAGTAGTACCACTAGGCTCTGCAGGCGGTAATTACTAACGTACTATTAAAACATACATCTGCACATATAGGGTACTCGCGGTAAAGAAATGCTTGGGAAAATCAATCATTTACGTCATTTTTGTTTGTTGAAAGAGAAGTTTACTATGCTGTTTATTGAAGCTATCCGAAATATCCACCCTGTGCATAATTTTGTATCTTGATTCGACTCCGGAACCTGGAGCAAGCCTTGACCGCTTTGGTGTACAATCTATTAGAGTCACGTTCAACTGAGCCCCAAACAAAATGACCCAGAAGATTTAGTTCCGGCGAGTTAGGAGTCTACTCATTCGTAAACATTGGCAGGGTGTGAAATCCTGCTGGAACACATACGCGGCCTGCCATTGACCACTCTGGTGATAGAAGGCCTCATTCTTGTTTCTAGAATTTTAATTAAGCGATCGGAATTGAGCCGGAAACTTTGTTCAAAGAAGAGCGGTGGCATCATGTCCCTTTCTGACGACACCCGAACACCATCACCGTCCGGGGATATTTAGTCTGCGGCTCCCGCGAAACGTCCGAAGTCCAATAGGCCAGCTATCGGTTGTTCTGAACGTTTAATTTCTGCTCTGACGTTTAATTTCTGCCGAAAAGAACCAAATCATTCCAGGATCTGCCAGATGCTTCAGCATATTCGGGAGTTTCTGCACGTTCTTCAGGACGCCGTTTTGGGTGGGTTTAACATTTTTGCATGCAATGTAATTGAATTTCTACAACCATGCGTGCTAAGATTGTAAAGCTTCAAATCTGCCTGCTCGCATTCCTTCATTCATTTATTAGCTCAGCGATATGTCCGGTTACTTCGTACTACAACATAGACATTCTAGTTTGATGCTATTTCTATTGAAGTCAACTTATAAATGAAGGAAGTTGCTTTTATACCCAACTCCAAGGTTGCTATGATTTATATTCCATTATCCTGTGGCAAAGGGAACTGGTCTCCAATATTTCTCTCCTTAAGGTTTCATCATCCAATATGGCTTGAATCGGGCTGGAAGTTGTATTCTTCGTCACAGTCTCTCTATGTAGTTCTGTGGATGTAGTTCCGTTGGTCCATTGTCGCTTTTCTAACGGAATTCGTATTTCAGTATTTTGGGTTTTTGGATCATCGTTCGTAATTTCTGGATGAACCCTTGAGCGGTGCGTAACTCCTTCATCCTTTCTGCATCTTGCACGATTGCTGCAGCACTCAGTCTGCAAAGCGATGGCGCCCTTACCGGTATGGTGGACGAGTCGGTTGATGTGCTGCTGGCTGCTTTGGACAACAACGACCGCTCGAGCGCAGATTCCACCCCAGCCGGACACGGATCAGCAGTTGCTGCCGCACATCGTTACCCACTTGCTGCAGCGCTACCTGCGTCATCCCTTTCAACCGGTCCAGTTCTTTCTAGCCGCTAACACAGCACCACATCTTCTAGTACAGCGCGATCTGCTCTCCCAGGTGCTGAGGCACACCAGCGGACAGGCTGCAGTGACGTTCGGCAGCAGCACCAACAACCCAGTCGGCTTGCGGGCAGCGGTACAGCAGCAGCGCTCTCGCGCCATCCTGTTTGGCGAAGATTTCGTTGCGTTCGAGCGACTGGTGGCGAACTTCAGCACCACCCTCAACGACTACTCCGGTCGCTACCTGTGCGTCCTAACCGGGGCGTCCGGTAGTGTCCACCAGCTCGAAACCAAACATCTGCCTCGACTGTTCGGCGCACTCTGGGCGCGGCACATCGTGCACGTGAACGTGCTGATCGCCGCCGCCAACGGTACGGTTCGCGCCTACACCTACCAACCGTACACGCCGGAACGGTGCGGCAAACCTGCGGTCAAGCTGGCGGCCGTCTTCGCGCCCGGCAGCTCGGTCGACGCTCAACCGCATCTCTACCCGCGGCTGACCACGTTCTGCAACTGCACGCTGCAGGTCGGCTCGTTCGAGGCGAAACCGTACACGCTGCTGCGGCCCAAGGTGGACGGCTACACCGAGCTGGGCGGGTTCGAGGGCGACCTGCTGCATCTGCTCGCCAGCCGGCTGCAGTTCCGCGTGAACGTGACCGAATCGCCGCACCAGGTGCAGTGGGGCGTGATCGGGGCGCCCGGCAACAGCACCGGCACGATGCAGCTGGTGCAGGACGAGCTGGTCGATCTGGTCATCGCCTGCATGGCGCTGGACGTGACGCGCGGCCTGTACCTGAAGGCGGGCTGGGCCCACTACACCTCGCGCATCCTGTTCGCGGTGCCGCAGGGCCGGCCGTACACCGCGTTCGAGAAGCTGTTCCGCCCGTTCGGCACGGCCATCTGGGCGGCGCTCGCCGGCACGCTGCTCGGTGTGGCCGGCGTGGTCGGCGGGCTGAGCTGCGGGCGGCGTGCCCGCAGCTGGCGCCGGTTCGTGTACGGGCCGGCGGTACGCATGCCGCTGCTCGGCGCGCTCTATCTGCTCTGGGGCGGCTCGGTCGTCGCCGTGCCGGGGCGCAACTTTGCCCGCTCGCTGCTGGCCCTCTGGCTCGGCTTCACGTTCGTGGTGCGCACGCTGTACCAGGGCTCGCTGTATCTGTACCTACAGCGCAGTGCCACCTTTCCGCCGCTCGCCACGATCGAGCAGGTGCACCGCTCCACGCTGCACTACCACATGGTGAACATCGCGATGCGGTTCTTCGTCGATCGGCCGGAGATAAAGCCGCGCGTCCGCTTCATACCGCCCGGGCTGGACACGCTCGGCGAGCAGGTGGCCGGCATGGCGGCGCGCTACACCGACCGGGTCGTCGTCTGCCCGCAGGACATGGTGGCGTACAACAATCGGGCCAGCCGGGGGCGGCAGCCGGCCGCCGCCCCGATACAGGTGACGCGCGAGTCGATCACGCTGTTTCCGCTCACGATCTACTATCCGAAAAAGTCCTGCCTCACGCAACCGTTCGACCGGTTGGTGCGGCACGTCGTCGAGAGCGGCCTGGTCAGCTTCTGGGTGCGCAGCTACGGCGACTACGACTTTGAGGCGAACCGGCGCGAACCGGCCGGCGGCGGGGAACCGCGCAAGCTGACGCTGGCCCATCTGGTCGGTGCGTACCAGCTGCTGGCCGCAGCGCATCTGCTTGCGTTCGTGATCTTTCTGCTCGAGCTCGTTTCGCTGCGTCTGGCGGCCCTTCGGCGGGTGTTGGAATTTTGCATGGATTAAGATTGGCCGATTACAAGGTATTGAGTTGGTTTTTGTATTATTGGTGGTGGAGGAACAGAGTAGCAAGTTAATAACTTTATTGTTTCGTTGCGTTTGTTTAGCGGTCTTCGTCTAAAGGGTGGACAATTATTCTTTTCTTCCATTTGCCCTGTTTTGAGTGGCATTATTAACGTTTTGTATTCAAATTGCATCTATCAAATCAATCCTGTTTAAAATCAATAATCATCGAAAATGGATGCTTTGGGACAATTTAATGATACATTAATTATAGTAAAGAATTATAGTAAAAATATGAACTACTACCTTTGCCTATTTTTGTTATGGAAATATATATATATCTCTTTTTTTTACTTCTTCGTAATTGTAGTCCTCCAACAGCTGCATTTGACGTGGAACTCAATCACCCCCATTATTCCTATCATTCCCATTGCTTTTAATCCGATGGGAAATGGTTTGCTCTAAGCTACTGCAAGTTTCTCTGGAAGTCCACGATGGTTTTTGTGCAGGATCTTTGCTTTCAAAATTCAATTTTAAGGATTCTCTGGAGTGTTTCCAGTTGTGGTGGAAGTTTTTCGATGGCTCGTATTCAAATGATGTCCTTATTGCTTCAAAGTTCTTTTACAATTTTCAATCTGTGCTTGACTTAATCTGTACAGAATTCATTCCCGAGTTCATTTCTAAATTGCATCAACTCTCCAAACTAGTTAAGTATAACAGGAAGATTCTTTCGTTTGTTAAATTCGTTTAAATAACAGTATAAAGCTACTGTGCTTTTCTATATTTGGTCGGGCTACATCTCCTCGGAATAGCTTAATTTCAATTCCTGACTCTAATTTATTTCGCGCCAAAGCTTATCCAATGTTGTCCTATTGGCAAAACGTATTTATCTTTAACATATCTTAATGAGATTAAAAGCTTTTATAACTCTATCCTATTCTCATATCATATACTACTGTGTCCAAAAAGTAAGGTGACATTGGATGTAAAATTTAGCGCGCCAAAAGTAGCCCCATGATTTTATTCATTTGTCAATATGTATGTTTTTTACATATCTGCCAAATTTCAAGTCACTACATCATCCCGGCTAGGAGTGACAAATTGTTTTCGGAGCTGCGTCAAGTACAAGTGTCGTCGGTCGGTCGGTGGATGGTCTCCCCGAACGGACGGTCGCCAAAGCCGGTCGAAAATCAATTTTTCGCAAAAATCGCAAAAACTAGCACCCATATTGTTCCGCAACCGCCGGATTTTGAAAGATTTGGCACCAGACGACTTCTGGCTATTCAACAAGCTAAAATTGGGTTAAATACATTTAAACATTTAACATTTAAATCCTTTCCTTATCTAGACAACGTACAACTATGAAATCTATTACATAGAATTCATACAAGCTATATTTTTCATGCTATAATCGATTAATTGATTGCTACTGTACTTTTCTTAGTAGAATATTATGCAGAGATTTACTGAACAGTTGACTCGTATATCTTTTAAACTTACATCCGGCATGGGTTTTAGATTTTCATCTACAAAGAATGTCCTTGGCATTCGCTTTCGCTGTCACTATCTTTTTCCCCGTTCGAGCAAACATTGTGATCGCTCTTCAGCATTAGTGTGTGGGCATATAGTTGAATTGTGTTTGTGTTGCGATACATCATTTGTAGGGTTTGTTTTTGTTGTAACGATTCGAGCTGTTTATGGCAGCTCGATGTTTTGTAATCATAAAATTAAGAATTATATACCAGATTGATATCATATTGTGTCTACAATAACCTAAATCTTACATGCTGTTGACAAATACACTTTGAGTCATAATTTTGATCGTATTTAAAATGCCTCTGAAAATCCACGCTGGTTTGATCTTTGCCTCCAAAATCAAATTGTAAGGGCCTTCTGGAACGTTTCCAGTGATTACATAAACGACTGACTTGTATTTGATCTAAACTTACATCCGGAATGGATTTCCGGTTCTCATCCACAAAGAAAGGAGGATTAATCTCCTTGACATTCGCTTTCGCTATCGTTTTGACTGTTGCGGTTTAATTTGTTCTAAACTTGTATCCGGCATGGGTTTGTCGGTTTTCATCCACAAAGAAAAGTGGATTAATGTCCTTGGCATTCGCTTTCGCTGTCGCTATCTTTACCACCGTTCGAGCAAACATTGTGATCGCTCTTCAGGTCTAGTGTGTCTGGTGTTGACCGCTGATGCATTTGTTTGGTGGGCATTCCTTTCGGGGAAAACTCTTTCCAGCAGTTTGCTTCTGATGCAACACACCAACTATTTAATTTGCAGCCGTTAAGTATATCATAAACTTACACCATCTTATCAACCGGATTGGTTAATAATCCTTAATTTAGGGTGTTCATGTTGCCTTCGTTGTTCCATACATTCTGATCGCGTTTCACGTATCCGCACCTACATTTCTGACGTTCGTAATAAATGTTTTTATTAACATAGACTAGTAACAATTTTTTTCTCGTGCTGAATCTGTCCAACACCAAATAGTCATCGTTGGGGACTGGTCTTTCGATTGCCCGAGTCATTCGCCATTCAATCGCAGCTAGATTCGAAGTTTTAACGTTTTATAAACCGTTTTTGTTGAAATGTGTTGACTCACCCTTGCCAGTACAGTATAATTTTCTGTCATCAATCAATGTTGCTGTGGCTGGTGTTTTGGTAAATTAAAATCACCAACGTTTTGTATGCACTTTTAGCCCGGTAAAGATCGAGTATTTAAAGAAACCCCTTTCCCTACACACGGTGCATTTGAGTTCGACGCGTTTCTATTTCTGCGTCTACACCAGTGCGACACAAATCGTCATGAACCGATGGACGATCCTGCTGCTTGCCGCCGGACTGCGCGAGTGCTGCCCCGAGGATAGCAACGGCGGCATGAAGCGGCTGGTCGTGCGCGAAACGGTCGGCAACCACTTCTCGGAGGTAATCGTGAACGCGCTCACCCGGTACTACGTGCAGAACCACTCCTCCACGCAGGTGATGCGGCTGTCCACCGTCAGCGACGGCACGTACGATCTGCAGTCCGACATTATGGACGAGGTGATGCAGCGGACGTCGCGCAGCATCGCGTACGAGTTCCGGTCGGCGTTGGGCCCGTCGCGGCGGCCTCGCATCTTCAACATCGCCTTCATCGACGGGTACGGTGCGTTCGAGCAGCTGTTCCGGTCGCTCGATCCGGCCGAGAACGACTTCGCCGGCTACTATCTGATCGTGCTGACGGCGTACGGGCGCCGCATCGCGCCCGATACGCTCGCGCGCATCTTCGCCCTGCTGTGGACGATGAACGTGATCAACGTGAACATCGTGTCGGCCGACCTGGAGGACCAGAGCCGGTGGCAGAGCGTCCTGATGCACACCTACTACCCGTACCGGGCGGGCGGTAACTGCGAGCGGATCGTGCCCCACCTGCTGCACCGGTTCCGCAAGGGCCAGCGGTTGGACCGGTCGGTCGAGCTGTTCCCGAGCAAGCTGTCCAATCTGCACGGGTGCCCGGTGACGGTCGGGACGTTCCATTTGCCGCCGTACATGCTGCTGACACCGGCCGGCCGGTACGGGGGGCTCGAGGGGGATCTGCTGCGTGCGCTTAGCCGGAAGCTGAACTTTACCGTGCGGCTGGTGGTGCCGGATGACGGTGAGCTGTGGGGACGTACGCCATCACCGTCGGTGGTTGTCGCTGACGCGAACCGTACCAGAGGTGGTGCGTCCTCGGCTTCCGGCTGCGTGCGGCTGGTGCTGACCGAGCGGGTCAATCTCACGCTCGGTCGGTTCGCCATTCGGGGCGATCGGAATCTCGTGATGAAGAGCAGCCGCAGCTACTACACGGTGCGGATGGTGTTGGCTGTGCCGGCTGGGCGGGAGTACACCCCGTTCGAGAAGCTGTTCCGCCCGTTCAGCCGCTCCGTCTGGGTGCTGGTGACGCTCTATCTGCTGGCCGGGATGGTCGTGATCGGCACCGTTCAGCTGCTGCACCGGCCGGCCGTGCGCGACTTTGTGTACGGGCGCGGTGTGTCCACGCCGGTGCTCAATCTGCTCAGCGTACTGTTTGGCGGTGCGGTGGTCCAGCTGCCGATGCGCAACTTCGCCCGCACGCTGCTCTTCCTGTGGATGTACTACTGTCTGGTGGTGCGCACCTGCTACCAGGGCTCGCTGTACGAGTATTTGCAGGAGCGCAAAAACTTCAGCCCGCTGCAGACGGTCGATGCGCTGGTGCGGAACGATTATCGCTTTTACTCGCTGCACGGAACCTCGCTCTATCTGGAACAGATGCCTCAGATACTGTCGCGGTTGGTAGCTCCTACACAGAATGAGAAAAGGGGAAGACGGTACCACTGAACACTGTTACATCTGCTGTTACTTCCTTTTTTGTTGTAGCATCACCTGGCTACCGGACGATGACGCGTCGGTCGATCGGTTACTGACCGAGCTGGCCACTCGGCAGGCTCTCACCAGCGCACTCTTTATCGATCTGGAGCGCGTAGCCTACCACAACCGGTTTTACGTGCGCGGCGGGCTCGTGTACATCGCAAACGTAGTGCTGGTGCGACTGCCCATCGGTATCTACTACCCGAAGAAATCCTGCCTCGCCAATCGGTTCGACCACGAGCTGGACCGCCTGCGGACGTCCGGCTACGTCAGCTACCGGCTCGGGCACTACCTGAACTACGACGCTTTCAAGGGACCGGCCGACTACCAGCCCCTTCCGACGCCCCTTACCACCGATCAGCTGGTCGGGTGCTACGAGACACTGTTTGGTTTGCTGCTGGTCGCCACCGGGCTGCTGCTGCTCGAGCTCGCCTCCCGCTGGTTCGTGTCGCTGCGACAGCTGCTTACCTTTCTGCAGGCAGAGTAGCAGGTGTGACGGCGACGACACCACGCTGCTACTGTTGCGTGCTTTGGTTCCTTCCCCTTTCTATAGTTTTGTATTGTTTTCCCCTTTCATACGCTTTTTTTACCTGGTGCGGCGGCGCGCTATAAAGCACGAGCTTCGGTTAACTTCGGCTGCCATAATGTTTGTGCTATAACACGTGTGCGCGCGTGATGGTAGCACTCCAGGGAAGGAGAAACGTTACACAAATCAGTCTGTCGTGTGCGGCCGGTCGACACACTTCGCGCACCAACGGAGCATTGTGCTACACCGAATGACGTGTATCATCGAGCTGACATTACGACACTCAAGCGTTTGGGAATGCATTGAGTTTGACTTTGTCTTACTGCGCTCCGGTTATCGTATCTTGGTTGATCTTTGGATTGAGTTTTAGTGGGGTTTTCGCTTCGTTTCTGATCGTTGTCGTCTATGGTTTGGTTCGGTTTCTAACGTTAGTATTTCTCGATATTGCCTTCTATCGATGCGTTTGAAGATGCTCTTGATTGTGATATGGCGATGAGCTACAGCTGTGTCTTAGCACACAGCACACAGGCTCTCGTTTTAAGCTTCGTGAGAAATTCCTTTTCTTGTAGCCTAAAAGCTTATAAACAAACCCTGAACTAGTCTAGCTCTTTGAGATCATTTCATATAAACATAGTGTTGTTGTTATGATATTAAATGTGTCGAATATGTGGCAGTTGTAGATATCTTCGTGTAAGTTATCTTCTACGATCGAACTTCATGATACAGAGTGGTTAAAGATTTTATGGAGTACCATAAGAAATGACATGGTTTATTCTTAAATAAAACTTGAGAAATCCTGATTGAGTCATTTACTTGAGACACATTTTAATCGATCTTATGAACTATTCTTATCTAGTCCCGTGAGTTAATAGACCATGTTGAAGATCATTCCAATTTCCTACGAATGTCTATCGACCAGGCTTTTACTCAAACTCTTATGCGCGGTAAATATGTCCATGAATGGAACGGAATTACATTAGGTTGCACTGTTCTAGACTTCTGGAGAGTGTGAGCTCCCGCAATGATGAAATTCAAACCAGTATCTCCCGACTCCTTCCATCTACTAATGTGGAGTCATGTCTTCATAAGACCTTGTTCCCCTTCGATGCGTGGGAGCTCTCGGTTGCTCTTAGAGTTGTGTATATTTGATAAGAAGTTTACTTCTATCTTTGAGCCTAAAAGTAAAACATTAGAAAGAGTTACTCACTCCCTGATCGTTCCAGAAACAAAATATTTTCAGCGATACGTGAAGCATCACCCAAGAAACGGCTTTACTCTACGCCGTGTGCCAGCATTGTTGTGATCTTCGTCCTGCTCGTCAGGATGTCATTTGTGGTTTCGTTTTCCGTTTGCACGGTCCATAGTTACCCACTTTTCGGACATTCAATTCCATTTCATTTGTTGTTCTCGCTCCGCAACGGGTTAACCGTGACACACTTGGCCCCCGCCACGTGCCTCGTGTCACTGAGGATTGATGTTGACAGAGAGCGGGACCGTTCGCTGGATTTCCGTAGCCAGCAATAGCGGCGAAGAGAATGGGTGTGGACGTGTTGAAGTTTAATTAAAAACTTTTTAATTATGAACACGCTCTCAAGGCCGGCCCGTCTCCCGGACTCCCGCTTTCTTTCTGACAGTTGCAACGATTCGTTAGCGGGAGAGGGAGGGTTTGGTGCCGCCAGTCGTACATTTCGACCATCGGGCCCGAAAAGTGCAACATTTTGTGACATTTGTGGGCTGGTTTTATAGTGTTTAAAAGGAAAAAAAGTGCTCTACAATCGATTCAATCCATAAATCTACCTCAACATCCAAATTTCCGCAGGTTTGTTGCTAATTGATTTCGTTTGCAAACTCCTTAGCGAAGCGTGCGTTTTAATAAGTATCGAATTGATTTCGCTTAATTAGCACCGCACCAAAATCATTCCATTTTCTTCGCGGACTCCCCCGTGCTCGTTTTCCTCTTGCTGTATGCTGTACCGTAATGGCTGAGCATGAAATAAAATACACTATTTAGCAGAGCATCATGATGTGGTCCCTTGTTACCATAAACGGGCAATTCGGATGGCGTGCCTGGTTATCTGCTTGCCAGCAACTGATGGAGAGGTAGATGATGGAATGTTTTTAATTCCCTCCCCGCTCCCTTGCCACCGCATTCTCCTACCCTTTCCTTCTACGCCCGCTTTTCCCATGCCCATGCGGATTACATGGTTTCGGTGACACATGCGGAAGTTTGCCTCCTGTTCGTCCGACTGTCTGTCCGTCTGTCACAGACCGTGACCAGACAATTGACTCGGTAGGGCTGGTTTGGGAAGGAGGGCACGCAAGGGTTGTGTGTGTGTGTGTGTGCGTGCGCACACCATTTGGGTAATGGAGTTTTTCGGACACGCTGGCGCCCAGCGCGAAATGAAATCCCGGATGAATGGGGAGGGGCGCAAGGACGGATGCGAGGAGTTGCACAAATGTGTTGAAAATTTAATCAATATTTACTGTAAATCGGGCCACGGTGGCGGCGGTGGCGTTTGTGCGTGCTGCTGTTGCTGCTTTGTTGCGTCCTTTGTTTTGCTTTACTGCAGATTGGTGTAGTTAGTGTGTAATTGATGTTGCTGATGATGGTAATATGTCGCTGCAGTAGCGCTACCCCTGCGAAACCCCGTGGTCAATCATACACTTCATTATTGCTGCCGCCGTTCGTTTCTCTTCGTGCAGAGCTGCCTCTTCCCTTCGATCGATTATTTTTGGTTTTGTTTTACCGCGACTCTCTCTCTCTCTCTCTCTCTCTCTCTCTCTCTCTCTCTCTCTCTCTTCCTCTGTTCATCCTTTTTATTGCAGAGGCGCTGGGCCTTTTCCGGTTGTTTTTGATGCGTTTGAAGCTCACCGTGGCCGTGTTTCAAGGTTTTTTTTGCAGAATGTTATTACGATTGCTGCTGTTGCTGATTCCCAAGACAGAGCATTGTGCAATTAAATTAATTCAAATTGGCCTCTCAATAACAAATTATATGCTTCTTAAAGCCAACCTGCTGCCCTTGCCAAAGTATCAGTTCTACGTAATTATTCTATCACTATGAAAGGTTTCAGAAAACAGGGGAAAATTTAATTTAATTCAATTTAAGTACTTTCCCACACATCAAAATCTTTTCCGTACTTTCAAACTCTTAAACCTAACCGCTTGTCTTAGTTCGCACGGATCCCGCTAGGAGCGCTCGCATGACAGCGAAACTGAAGCAACACGCTTAATAATTGATTTATTTTTACCGGTTCATTTATCTGCTCCTTCACCCAGCAGACTCCGTCTGCACCCAGTGGCCTCGTGTCTCATTGCAAACTTGCTGCGGGAAACAGCTCGGGTTGAGTTGGAGATGTCTCCAGCAGATGCAGCATAAAGCCAAGACATAAGGAATTCTGATTCCGATGCGCCACACAACCAAGGCGGGGGTCGGTGCTGTGAAGTAATCGATATCGATAATAGATATCCCTGCAATTCGATGCGCCGACATTCCACCGGAGACAAGACGGCGGAGAGATACGCACACGGTCGGTAGGAAGTGTAGTAGAGCAGGCCTTGTCAATTAATCAATAACGGAAGGACACAGCCAGCCACGATGTCGGCGCGACACAAACGCGTACACTTTCACAAGCCAGCATACACACGCAAAGTGTGCAAACGGTAAGGAGCAGGGTAGCTGCTCACAACGTACAATGTCACAGGAGCGTACAATGTCACAACAAATCATTTTGCCGGTCCGCTCAAACGAAGAATGTGCCTGCCTGTGCGTTCTCTCTTCCGAACGATTTGAGCGTAATTAAAATCGCAACCTAAACCTGCCTGCAGGGTTTTGCAGGGCTCTTGCCGCGTACACGACGAAGACCGCAGCGGTCTTGCATGTGTGTGTGTACACTTGCACACTTTAATGCCATATAAATGTCGATTTCCATCTCGTTTTTGAGTTTGAGAAGATGCGTTAAGCATGTGAGGCGGTAATACACCCTGCATTTAGCTGTGTGACGCCCAGGGAATGCTGTGTCCACCGGCGGAGTCCCGATGGGCGATCATTCATTATGGACACGTCAGCGAATAATAAGTCCCACATCTCGGGTTAGATATTCATGTCAATGTTGACAAAGGTGTGTGAGCTGGTTTTTATGCTCTCTCGCACCATTACACTTGCTGGTCTCTTATCCCGGTTTCTGTGATAAGGTTATTGACATGCGAGCGCAACTTTGTTCAGGCTGCTTCTTTGTGGGTTAGCACTTGGATTTTGAAACCAATATTTGTTCGTTAATACGTGAGTACGTACGTAAATATATTTAGCTACTATATCTGGAACGTGAACTGTTTGTTGGTAATCACGTTGAAGCTTTGAATTGAATGCCTGGGAATTCTAATCAAAATTGGCAGAGGTACATGCAAAATACTCAAATACTCATAAGTCTGTGATCTTACCATGATATGACCGCGTGCTTGAGCTTTTTTTTTGAACATTATTTCAGTCTTTCGATGAAAGATAGCTTCATCACACCACGGCACAGCGCTCAAGATACCAGCATATTAAAGCATATTTTTGGAATAGCAAAACTAATTTGTTAAAATTGTCATGGTAAATAATACAGATTTAATATTATGGCCCAGCTCCAGACTGTCCTCAGAACCAGGAGGATCAGAACCAGTGGCAGAATGTGCTGATGGAGAAGTAGAGAGAGAGCATCCTGTTTCCACCGGCACGGAGCCCCGATGGGCGATCAGTCTTAATCTCAAAGTGCAGAACCTATGGACACGTCAGCGAAAAAGAACAATCCCACAGCCAGTTTGTATGCTCTCTTTCTCTTTCTTTCTCGCATCATTACACACGCTGGTCTCTTATCCAATTTCTTAAGTAAGGTTGTTTACATGCGAGCGTAAACTTTCCCATGCTGCTTCTTTGGGTTTAGAACCACTTGGGTTAGGAAACAAATATTTGTTCGGGACGCGCGACAAAACAGCAAAGAAGCCGGGCAGGCTTTCCGTGACTTTTGGTGAATTCTTGAAATTTTGCTATATTGTTGCAGGTTATCCTAAGGTAATGACCGATGTTACACTCACTCTCAACCCACATTGGTTAATATCTCTGCAACGTCAACGGCTGATAGTGAATTTTTCCTGCGAAATCTAATCAAAATTGACATAGATAGATGCAAAAACCAAAACTTATTAAATATTGCCCCTCGCTTTCTCACTCTCTTGTTTCCACTCATCTTTTAACTGTCGGCTTGGTGAGAGTTTCTTTCCCCGGATATGGGAGCCCGTGTGACAGATAACATACAGGATACGCCTGGCTTTTGAGCATCTCGAACTTTGAAGAAGGCCGATAGGTTAGAGTGAAAGGGTTTACGATTCTTAGAATGAAACTTATCAAACTTGCTCTCTCTGCCTGGACGGGACACGGGCAGTACTGTCCAAACACGGTCCGTCGCAGCCGTGTGCAAACATCCGTTCGAATTCGATAACAACACGGCACAACGCAAACACACGCTGGTGGATCCCCTTTTTTAATGAGCTTTGTGTTGTCGTGTCCTGCCCTCTCTCTCTCTCTCTCTCTCTGTAGCTCACATGATTCTTTACCCACCGTGTGAGCTGTACGGGTTCGGTGCGAGCTGTGTCAAACAGTTTTCGCAGTTTGTTTGTCGCCACCCTCCTGTCAATCGAACCCGAGAACTATTCCGAGGCGAAGGCGCCGGCAAACTGTCCGTTTTTGATCACCTTGTTCTCGTCCTAATTTCTTTTCACCGTACCCCCTTTTCCCCGGAATGCTGTGGGGGTTTTTTTTTTGTCATGTCGTCTCGTCCTCTTTTGTGCTGCTAACGATCTGTAAAGATGCCCCTATATGTATACATGTGTGTTTAAAGTTGTTGCTCGTTACAGAAAAGCAATCCTTTGCTCCATTCGCTTGCATGGTGCTGGTGAGATTCAAAATACATACATATTAAAAAAAGGTGGTTGATCTCTTCAGCATTTTTGCCCCTCCCTGGAGAGCGGGTTCAAGTGGGTGGTTAATAGCGGTCAACCTAGCCCCTTGTGTCTGCATTCTGTTCTTTTTATTTTGTCGCAGTGCAAAAGCCCCAAAACACGAAATCAATTTCCGAGTGGTGGAATGATTATTATTTGCCTTTCGTCGTGCTACTTCGGGATGCCATTTTTTCCAATTTCAAAAGAAAGCTTTGTTAACCTTTGCTGCTCACTTTCGGACAATGGAAAGGGGTGCGAATCTTTTTTTTTTTTGCATAAAAGTGTACAGCCCTTCTCAGCTCGCGTGCTATCATTCATTTTAATGCTTGAACTCTTCCATTGCTGTCGCGAGGGTTAGTCTTGCAATTTATCTTGCTTGCTTTTTGGAACTAATTAAATAATAGTTGCACCGGCTTGCTGTGCTCTTCCGCACTTTCTCTTTTTGTCAGTGAGAAGAGCAAACAGGAAGAAGCGTAAAAGAAGATGTCTCCCTTACGTCCTCTGTCGTCACCTTACCAGCTTTGCAGCACACGCCATTCCAGGCAATGTGTAATTCGTTTTGTTCCTTGAAAAGAAAGCATTGTTACTAGGGCGAAGGGCGGGCAGACAGAGAGGATGCAAAAGAAAGTAAAACCGAAAGTGGGGGCACACACACACACACACACACACACCAAAGGACAAGAAAAATGACAACGTCATTATAACGCCATCAGCTTTTGAAAAGGACTTCGGTCGTTGCTGCTTCCCCTGCCCACTGGAAAACAAAGAAGCAAAGAAATATTCTCATGCCTTCCCTCCCCCTTCTCTCCCTTCTTCACTACTACTGAAGCATTCTTATTATTGTTTGGCGCAAGCAGCACAGTCAGCAGGATGTCCGGTGAAAACCGTGCGACATATTTTTCGACAGCTGCGTGCGTGTGTGTGTGTGTCTTCTTTCATTGATTCCAATATTTGAAGATCTACGAAAAGAGGAGGTGTGCGTGTACGCGATGGAGGAGGGAAAAAAACATTTGTCGTTCAACAACGGGCTGCGGGTACGGGTACGGGAGGAGGCGGTGGCTTTGCATAGAAAATTATGCCTCTTACTTTCCCTCCTTCTTTGGTGGAAGCATTCAACCACCATCAGCACACTACCACTACCGCAACGAGACAAAATGAACACAGTGATCTGGACTAGGTTCTTATGAATACAAAAATAAAATAATAATAGCAATTCGCCCCCAAAAGAGGGAAGATTAATGGGAGGCTCCAACCTCCCTCCTGCGCCATTCGCTGCTTTTGCTTGAGCACGTGGTAAATCTGCATGCCGTGATAGCGTCGGCGGCGGCGACATAGCATGCGGTCGCGTTCGTCCCCTAACGGAGGGTGGTGGTGCGAGTGAAGAGTGCCTCTCGACAGGAAAAAGGGTCGCGAGCCATATCAACTACAGCTACAATGGCCAGGACAAAGCACGGCGAGCGAAGAAGTAACACAGCGATGGAATGGAATCACTTAAGTGCATTATCGTCATCATTATCTCTCTGCTAGTAGATGTGATGGCCGTCATGAATTTGAATACCTATCCACCTCACGTTGTGATGCACGTCCCGCGTCCCGTATCTGTCCGATACGTTCCATCACATTAAAGGACGGTGTTCGATAGTTTAATTTCCGACATGTTGGTTCCGGATGGCTTGAAACACGTATGGCCTTACCCTTGTGTTGTTTTCGGTTATATAAAACCAATCGTTCGGTATTGGTAGCCTAGTATAAAAAAAAATGATACCTAAGATCGAGACCTTCGCCGTTTTTTTATCTTTTTTCTTTGATATTACTCGATGGTTAGTGCAAGCTACACCATTTACTTGTTGTTATGACAGAAAAAAGTAGAACAAGTCAATCCTTTCTGCGTTGTTCTCATTCGAGTACATATCCATGTAAAGCTGGGAAAAGTGATCTGTGTGTCGAATGTTAAAATTGATGTCATCGATGTAATTGATGTCATCGATTGACTTCTCAATATTGCCTTCCATTGATGTGTTTGAAGATGTTCTTGATTGTGTTTATCTCGTTGCGTCACAGTGCTATGTCGATCAGCTGTAGCCGTTTCTTAACCTAGTAACAAAGGCTCCCGTATCGTGAGAAATACCTTTTTATGTAGCTTAAAAGCCATAAGCGAACCCTGAACTAGTCCAGCTCTTTGAGATCATTTTATATAAGCAGATTATCTTCTACGATCGAACTTCACGATACAGAGGTTTCTGGAGTACCATGGGAAATGACATAGCCTATTCTGAAATAAAAATAAAGAAATCCTGATAGAGTCATCAACATGAGACACATTTTAATCGATCTTGTGAACTATTCTTATGTAGTCGAGCGAGTTAATAGACCACGTTGAAGATCATTATAATTTCCTCCGACTGTCTATCGATCAGGATTTTACTCAAAACTCTTATGCGCGGCAAATATGCCCGTGAGAGGAAAGGAATAACATTAGGTTACACTGTTCTAGACTTCTGGAGAGTGTGAGCTCGCGCAATGATGAAATTCAAACCAGTATCTCCCGACTCCTTCCATCTACCGATGTGGAGTCATGTCTTGGGAAGAACTTGTTGCCCTCTGATGCGTGGGTGCTCTCGGATGCTCTTGGAGTTGTGTATGCCTGATAAGAAGTTTCTTTCTTGGTTGAGCCCATAAGTGGCTTGATGCTCTTATGGCGGTCGTTATGTTGTCATGATGTATTTTTTGTACGTTATATTAAACCCATGTAAACGTTCGGTTGATTGGTAGCGGCGTGTCTAGTATAACAAACGTACCTTAAATCGAGAATGTCAACGGTTTTTTTTCTTTGGTATTATGTGATGGTTAGTACGAGATACAGCATTAACTTGTTGTTATGATAGAAAAAATGCGGAACGAGTCAAGATTGTGCGTGTCATTCTTGCGCAGGGGCCATGCTTATCTTTTCTGTGTTGTTCCCATTTGAGTATATATCCACCCAATGCTGGTATCAGTAATCGGTGTGTTGGTTGTACAGATTGCTGTCAAGTCAGCGCTTGGCTGGACTGTGTAGGGTTCAGGTGCCACATGCCAATTGCAAATCGGGAACTCAGTTCATCAGCATGAATTTATCAATATGTTGAAGCATAAGATGTCTTCTGGTTGTGACCCAGGCCACCGTTAGCTTCTGATTCTGGCTACTCCTGTCAGCTGTCGAGCTCAAATAAACGTTGATGGAGGAAGCAGTAGAGCTCACTTGCATATCTCGCTGCGTCGCCCCAAGAGCATCATTAAACACGCTCCGCCATCACTGTGGCCACATGGAACATCATATCGATCATACGGGCTTCAACGGTTGCTCCCAGCGACAGTACACGGCACTCCTTAATCATCTAATCCTTGTGTTTGGAACAGTGTTTTCTTGAGCACGGGCTACTGGATTGACATGATGTCTCCTTGAAAACGTTCGCCAGCAGTTCGAACGTAGCCGCACTAAGTTTGCGCAGATTCCAATCGGAAAGGTTGCTAGCGTCTTCCTTCTCGTCGTAAGAATCGTACATGTCTGTATCGTACGCGTTACCACGCATTACGCGCACCGAATCGTCTACAATACTAGCATCACCCATGCCATGTACTGTCGCTGGGAGCGATCGTTGAAGCCCGCATGATCGGTATAATGTTCCATGTGGACTGCTTGTCATGGTGATGGGGGAGCGTGTGTAATGATGCTCTTGGGGTGACGCAGCGAGATATGCAAGTGAGCTGTACTGCTTCCTCTACCAACGTTTATTTGAGCTCGACAGCTGACAGGAGTAGCCAAATCAGAAGCTATCGGTGGCCTGGGTCACAAACAGAAGACATCTCATGCTTGAGCATATTGATAAATTCATGCAGACGCGGACTGAGTTTCCGATTTGCAATTGACTTGTGCCACCGGAACCCTACACAGTTCGCCTGTCACTTACTAGACAGCAATCTGAACATCCGGCATGCCGATTTATGGTTCTAGCGTTGCAACCAGGTTGATTTTGTCAAGACTAACCATCATTAGTGGTATCAATTGTAGAAAATGGTCAAAAATCTTTGGGATGTAAATTTAATGTAAATTAAACTAGAATGATAATCTGCTTCGATGATTGATGCAAGTTATGCGATCAGAGCCAGAAGGTAACAATTGTTTTGACCCCTAAATATAAACTGTTTGATCCGGGCTATCATGAAAGTGTTGTACCGCTGTCTGTTAGGAATAAACTTTAATAACACCGGTTGATCGAATTTAAACCTAAATATGATTAGTATTCATACTAGTTCTAAATCTTTTTGCCGCTCATACCGAAATGCAGCAGTTGATCGTTTCGCAGACACCATCGATTCCGCCTTTTGTTAATTTTGTTTGTTCAGCATACTATCAGCGGGTTTGTCGACACTATCCTCAGCCTGATGTGCCTCTACTGCTTCACTGATTAGGCTTACCGTCGATCCGTCGTCAGCATTACACAGCGTGTGTCCACATCACTAATCAGGATCTCGACTATGTTTTTGAACTGCACTGTTACGTTCCCTCAATGGCTGTTGCAGTTCGCTATATTGTACTGTCGTCTCAGCCTGCGGTGTTGATTGCAACTGCATCGAAGGCATCGTGTCCATAGTTGCAGACTGTCATTGCCTCTTGCTCTGTTTTCAAAACATTTGCCATAGCTCCATTTCTTTCAATGGTTTCTTGCAAACTCAATCAAACTCAAGTGCAATCAGACTTCAGGTTGATGCAAAATCAATCATATCTTGGCGTTTGCTCATTGTTAGTGTGATGCATGCTCTTTTTCTAGTCGCTATCTTGATTCTTGCTTTTGCATTTATTCGTCTTCCATTTTATTAAATTGTTAAATTATCAACAGTTGTGTTGTCAGTTGCTCTTGTATTTCATTTAGAGTTAGCGGCTGCAATCCCGTCTATTCGTTAAAACTCGTTGCGATCGCGATCGACCTTTGTTGTCAGTTGCTCTTGTATTTCATTTAGATTTAGCGGCTCCAATATCCCGTCTATTCGTTAAAACTCGTTGCGATCGCGATCGACCTTTGTTGTCAGTTGCTCTTGTATTTCATTTAGATTTAGCGGCTCCAATATCCCGTCTATTCGTTAAAACTCGTTGCGATCGCGATCGACCTTTGTTGTCAGTTGCTCTTGTATTTCATTTAGATTTAGCGGCTCCAATATCCCGTCTATTCGTTAAAACTCGTTGCGATCGCGATCGACCTTTGTTTTTCGTGGATCGTGGACAAAAGTCCATTATCTTGTCCATGTTTGGCAGCACCATTTCGCTCAATCGATGTACGATAAGTGGCTGAGCGAATTGATCGATCATTTAATAAGTTGGGAGCCATATCTGAAAGCTATGGATATTTATATTATCATCAAAATACGGTAATGTAATTCAATTATCCGATAAAAAGATATTCTTTGCCTGAACCTGTTGTGTAGCATTGTTTTCATATTGGAGTTTCCATAAGCTGATTTATTCAGCAATTGTAGGGTTTTTCCACGATTCTTCTTAGAATTGAAAGCGCACAAACTGTTTTGCCAGTTGTGCGGTAGCTACAACTTCAAAACCTAACGATGTTTTATACACTTTTCTTGGCGGAATTATGATTATTGCTGATTTATAATTCCACTACATCTTTGATACTTTTCGCATCATCAGGGACTATGTTTGGCCCCTGAGGTTTCTTCAAATTCGTTTTCTGTTTCTTGTTGAATCAATATCAACCCACCGATCGTCATCTCCCTCGTCTGATTAATCAAGGAACATGATTTATTCTCTGACATTTTTCGCTTTAGTGCAGTTTAGATTTTTGATTTCTCGCGTACATTCGAGAAACCGGATGCACTTAATGGACTGTAGGGAATTAACTGAGTTGTTGTGTAAATAGGATAGTGTTTGTCCGAGCATTCATCGACACTATTTTCCCTCGGCACTAATACTATAGTTGTAGTAGTTGTATCAATACACTAAAGCAGTGACTATTCGTCAACTATTAAATATCACACTTAAGCTATTTTGGATGCGATGACACTTGCAGCAAAGCCATGGTGTGGGATGCGCACCACTGTGGTGTTTGTTGGGCATCTAAGCGCGATTTCCTTTCCTAATGGAGGCGCCTGGTACTTGGTGTTAAAATTATTTTTTCAACCCTAGCCTATCTAAACCATCTTGATTTGGTTTTCTACGGCCTGTGGTAATTTCCTTCATTAATGTCTACTCGATTAATTTACCGTTCAGTAACTCCTACCGTCGCGGTTCTAATTAATTGCGAAGTTTTGTTGGGTATGGTTTGAATGAAGATTTTAAGCTAATCTAAAATAGGGGTGGGCATTTCGGTTCTTTTAAGTGAACGTGAGTGAACCGAATCGTTCATTGCTGTGAACGTGAACGTAATTTCGGTTCTTCCGTTTTTTTTTGCAAATAACAATACATTTAAAGTATGTGAATCGGTACACTACTCGAAAATCGGAAGAACCACAGATCAATCCTTTGGTCTGATTACATGAAAAGCAAACCAATGTTCACAATGTATCATTTCACACAAGAAAGTGATTCACTCAAACACTTTAAAATCGGCCATTTCTTGTTTTTACTCTAAATTTACGAATATTGCGTACTTTTCTTGTGAACCGGTTCATTAATTTTTTCACGTGAACTGAACGAACCGTACGGTTCTGGTTCATTTAGCACACCTCTAATCTAAACACAGGCTTTTGAATTCGCTCAAATCGAACGGGTGAACTGCTATCGGGGGCTGTTAGAGAGGCGCCATCCTCCTGCTGCTCGTTGCTGTTCCGGGAACACTGAAGACTCTGCCGAATGTGGTCGCACCAGGGGTCAGCACGGCGGCGCAAACAGTAGTTGTGCTCGTATGCTCACCGGAACGATCTATGTCTGCTGTTGCGGCTGGCCTCGCTTGTTGAATAATACACCCAATTCACACCTTAATGCATCAATTCGCTTGGATAGCAACTATTTTATCTTTGAGCAAATAACTTTATTACTGCATTAACTGAATTGCTTGTTCCGGGAACAGTGAAGATTCCGCCGAGAGTGATTGCTCGCCAACATGTTCTACGTTCGTGCTTGTTGACACCATATTCGCTAGAAATTTCCGCTATCAGCGCTACCTGCTCTTTCCCATAGCGATGCAGATGTACTACTGCCGGTACCTATCGCAACACACAGTAACACAACACAGCGTAACTGCCACGGCAAATCCAGTAGACAGCGTGGGACACACCATAGTTGTGCTCACTACCTTTATGTTCACCGGATGGTGTGGGATGCGCACCACTGTGGTGTTTGTTGGGCATCTGAGCGCGATTTCCTTTCCTAATGGAGGCGCCTGGTACTTGGTGTTAAAATTATTTTTTCAACCCTAGCCTATCTAAACCATCTTGATTTGGTTTTCTACGGCCTGTGGTAATTTCCTTCATTAATGTCTACTCGATTAATTTACCGTTCAGTAACTCCTACCGTCGCGGTTCTAATTAATTGCGAAGTTTTGTTGGGTATGGTTTGAATGAAGATTTTAAGCTAATCTAAAATAGGGGTGGGCATTTCGGTTCTTTTAAGTGAACGTGAGTGAACCGAATCGTTCATTGCTGTGAACGTGAACGTAATTTCGGTTCTTCCGTTTTTTTGCAAATAACAATACATTTAAAGTATGTGAATCGGTACACTACTCGAAAATCGGAAGAACCACAGATCAATCCTTTGGTCTGATTACATGAAAAGCAAACCAATGTTCACAATGTATCATTTCACACAAGAAAGTGATTCACTCAAACACTTTAAAATCGGCCATTTCTTGTTTTTACTCTAAATTTACGAATATTGCGTACTTTTCTTGTGAACCGGTTCATTAATTTTTTCACGTGAACTGAACGAACCGTACGGTTCTGGTTCATTTAGCACACCTCTAATCTAAACACAGGCTTTTGAATTCGCTCAAATCGAACGGGTGAACTGCTATCGGGGGCTGTTAGAGAGGCGCCATCCTCCTGCTGCTCGTTGCTGTTCCGGGAACACTGAAGACTCTGCCGAATGTGGTCGCACCAGGGGTCAGCACGGCGGCGCAAACAGTAGTTGTGCTCGTATGCTCACCGGAACGATCTATGTCTGCTGTTGCGGCTGGCCTCGCTTGTTGAATAATACACCCAATTCACACCTTAATGCATCAATTCGCTTGGATAGCAACTATTTTATCTTTGAGCAAATAACTTTATTACTGCATTAACTGAATTGCTTGTTCCGGGAACAGTGAAGATTCCGCCGAGAGTGATTGCTCGCCAACATGTTCTACGTTCGTGCTTGTTGACACCATATTCGCTAGAAATTTCCGCTATCAGCGCTACCTGCTCTTTCCCATAGCGATGCAGATGTACTACTGCCGGTACCTATCGCAACACACAGTAACACAACACAGCGTAACTGCCACGGCAAATCCAGTAGACAGCGTGGGACACACCATAGTTGTGCTCACTACCTTTATGTTCACCGGATGGTGTGGGATGCGCACCACTGTGGTGTTTGTTGGGCATCTAAGCGCGATTTCCTTTCCTAATGGAGGCGCCTGGTACTTGGTGTTAAAACTATTTTTTCAACCCTAGCCTATCTAAACCATCTTGATTTGGTTTTCTACGGCCTGTGGTAATTTCCTTCATTGATGTCTACTCGATTAATTTACCGTTCAGTAACTCCTACCGTCGCGGTTCTAATTAATTGCAAAGTTTTGTTGGGTATGGTTTGAATGAAGATTTTAAGCTAATCTAAAATAGGGGTGGGCATTTCGGTTCTTTTAAGTGAACGTGAGTGAACCGAATCGTTCATTGCTGTGAACGTGAACGTAATTTCGGTTCTTCCGTTTTTTTTTGCAAATAACAATACATTTAAAGTATGTGAATCGGTACACTACTCGAAAATCGGAAGAACCACAGATCAATCCTTTGGTCTGATTACATGAAAAGCAAACCAATGTTCACAATGTATCATTTCACACAAGAAAGTGATTCACACAAACACTTTAAAATCGGCCATTTTTTGTTTTTACTCTAAATTTACGAATATTGCGTACTTTTCTTGTGAACCGGTTCATTAATTTTTTTCACGTGAACTGAACGAACCGTACGGTTCTGGTTCATTTAGCACACCTCTAATCTAAACACAGGCTTTTGAATTCGCTCAAATCGAACGGGTGAACTGCTATCGGGGGCTGTTAGAGAGGCGCCATCCTCCTGCTGCTCGTTGCTGTTCCGGGAACACTGAAGACTCTGCCGAATGTGGTCGCACCAGGGGTCAGCACGGCGGCGCAAACAGTAGTTGTGCTCGTATGCTCACCGGAACGATCTATGTCTGCTGTTGCGGCTGGCCTCGCTTGTTGAATAATACACCCAATTCACACCTTAATGCATCCATTCGCTTGGATAGCAACTATTTTATCTTTGAGCAAATAACTTTATTACTGCATTAACTGAATTGCTTGTTCCGGGAACAGTGAAGATTCCGCCGAGAGTGATTGCTCGCCAACATGTTCTACGTTCGTGCTTGTTGACACCATATTCGCTAGAAATTTCCGCTATCAGCGCTACCTGCTCTTTCCCATAGCGATGCAGATGTACTACTGCCGGTACCTATCGCAACACACAGTAACACAAGACAGCGTAACTGACACGGCAAATCCAGTAGACAGCGTGGGACACACCATAGTTGTGCTCACTACCTTTATGTTCACCGGAACGATCTCTGTATTCGCCATTGCAACGTTGCTTTACTGCTCCTTGCCATTTACTTCTTTCCACGCTAACTAGGCGCTGCGTTATTTGTATTGCCATCCAGTAAGGTTACATTTAAAGAAACGGTTGTCAAACGTGTACCGCGACGTTCTACCTAACTGTTTTTTAAATATCAATTTTTTTACGTGCAAACTGTAATAATGTAACATAATTATGACTATGTTTTAAAACATTGTAACAAATTGTAATCACTTGCCTGTGCGGCTCTATAGACACATTCTGCTTGTAATTTGTGCTTTAGATTCTTGATTCCAACATCATTCTTAAGCGATGATGCGAAATCTCAAGCGCTTGATTGGTTTAACCTTCTCTCAGCAACGGGTTTTTCAGTGCCAATCCCTTTCCCGACCACTGCCAAAGATCGAAAGTGGTGCAACTGACCGGGCTTAATAATTGTCCCAAACGCGCGTACTACAGCAGCTACCAGTTGTTGAACAATGGTCCATTTACACACAAACTCATACCCTCTTCAGGGCTCTTTATTAGTGTGACAGAGATAGGGCAACGTTACCGCCCCACCCGCTCCCCGTTGTCCGTTTGCGGTATTGACGGCTATGCTTTCTTTTCCGCTTGTTGATTTCCCATCCCCGGAATGAGTGGGAGGACGTGTGAAGTGAATACTACATTAGCCCGTAGTAGTACTGCCCGCGTGCTACAACGGGCAGCGTAGTAGAGCGAGATTCGGTCGTTTATTTAGCCAGTGTGTGCAGCCCGCTGCTCGCCCTGTACGCGTCGTACCATGGGGCATCATAAATATTTCACAAACACTGACCACAGCGCGTGCGAGCGGAGGGGGGAGCTGTGTATAACAGTGTACAGGTTGAAAGTCAACCCGGTAGGCTCATAAATATAAGTGACCACCCATTGTGTATTGGTGTGGTGTGTACACTGGTGGTGGAGCATGAGTTCCTTTTCCCTTCACACAACATCGTTTAGACAAAGTTCCCGGACCCGGAACGCTTCCAAAGACGGTTGCTGCTGCCGAACACCCGACTCGATGGATCGGTGGACAAGGGAGAAGGGTGGGTAGGTGCGATGTCAGTATCAATGATCGGTGGCAATGATTAACGTTTAGTCCGGTAATTGTTCGCTTGTCTGTGACTCAGCAGTGCATGCATGTATTGTACGATTCCTTCCCCGGTCGGCGACCAGCGTGCGATGACACGAGTTCGGTTGTCAAATCGCCAACCAGGCAACCAGGGTTTTTTATGACTGGTTTCATTTAGAAACCAAAACCCTCTTCCACCCTTGTATTCGGTGCCCGCGAGGGCAGGCCGATCGATCGAAGCGGCGCCATGTTGCCAACTCCGAGATCATTCCACTCGACCGGCGGATGAACCGGGAACAAGGCGTCGACAATTCGCTGGATCACGTTCCGGGGCTGAGCGGGCCCCCCTGGAACCAGTGGAAAACTTTCCGGAAAAAGTTTCCGGTTTCGTCCTCTCTGATCATCAGCAAGAACCGGTCGAACGCCTCGTTCTTGCTCACACGAATAGCCTTCCGAAGGCTCTCCCTGGTAGCTTGAAGTTCCGTTAGGAGCTGTTGGTCCGGCGGAATGGTCCTCGTCTGAGGCTGAGCGGAAACCGAGTTGTGTCCGCTCGGTTCCCCTTGAACGTTGGAAGGCAGTCTGCCTTGTCCAAGAGCTCCAGCCCGAGGTTGTCCGCCAACTGGAGAAGCTCCAAGCCCTTCGGGCAAGTCCTGCTGCTATCCCAGTCGAGATGCATGGCGTTGAAGTCGCCGGCCAGGAGAACCCGGCTGCACCCGCGGACGACCATGTCGATTCTCTCCATTACTCCCCGGAACTCCGGGACTCCCGTCTGCGGCGACACGTAGCAGCTCACGATGGTAATGCCTCCCACGTCGACTGCAACCACACCGAGGGTCTGACGGTGCCTGATACGTTGTATCGGAAGCCGGTTGCCGTTAACGACAATGGCAACCGTCTTACTTTCGTCCGTCACCTAGTTGCCGTTATTGCGCGGTACGCAATAGGGCTCGGACAAGAGCAGAACGTCGAGACCCTCGGTGGTCATCACGTGCAACCCCAGGTCCTGGGCGTTCTCGCAGTGATTTGCGTTGAACTGCAGAATGTTCAACATTGTGATGGCGGTCCTTTGCACATGGGGGCGGCGATTCGGTGAGGGCCGCCACAAACGATGCACTTCGGGTCCTTCGTGCACGTTGCTGCGCGATGGTCGGCAGCTCCACAGCGTAAGCAGAGACCCGAACGGTCCTCACCCCGGCAATCCGCTGTGGTGTGGCCACGTTCAAGTCAGCGGAAACAGTGAACCGCGCTTCGCTACTGCTTAGGGGCACTGTGCACCAAGCACACCGAATGTCCGACCACGATGCGTTTTTCCAACAAGAAATCCGCCGTGGTAGTCGGACACGGGCACGCTGCGTGCCATCTCGGCGCTCCCACATGGATGTGGTAGCTGCCATCGCTGAGCGTTTCAGCGCGCGCATCAGTCCACGCTCCACATCCTCCTTCTTGGCCAGCATATCAATCCCGGTGATGATAACCTCGGCCATCTCCGTTATGATCCGGCCAGTGGCCAAGTCACCAACCTCCTCCTGCATGCGCTGCAGCAACACAGCAGCGTCTGCATCCTTCTTCAGTTCAAGACGGAGGAAGTCACGGATCGTGCGGTAGCCCTGGTGGACTCCCTTATTTTCTTCCTCCAGGTGCGGGTTCAGGTGGATCTTTTCGTACAACGCCTTATAAGATATTCCCTCGGCTGGCTCGAAAATGAGCTGGTCCTGCCGAGGGCGCGCTGGACACCGTTGCTCGTGCCGCAGCTCTTCACGGCGCTGCGCCTGTGTAGCATTTGGCCGCTACTGGTGTTGTTGCTGCTGCTGCTGTTGCTGCTGCCGACGCTGTTGCTGCTGCTGCGTGCCAGCGACCACCTGTCGCTGTGGCTGACGATGCTGCTGCTGTTGTTGCTGCTGCGAGCCTGCGACCGACTGTCGCTGCGGCAGGCGCTGCTGCTGCTGCTGCTGGTGTTGCTGCTGCTGCTGCTGTGGGGGCTGCCGGGGTTTCCCCTTAGCCGTGACGGGATACTTGCGGCGGATAACCTCGGCATAGCTCACCTGCTCCTCCTGCTGGTTGCTTTCCCCCATCGTCGCCTGGGGTGTTGCCCGGAGCGATACCGCCGCTGCTGCTGAGGGGCCAGGTTGCGATTGCTGCTGTTGCTGGCGTTGCCAGGTCAGCTCCTGACGCAATTGTTGCCCAAGATCACGAATCTCGGTGAGCAGTGCGTCTCGCTCCTTCTTTGCCTCAGCTTCAGCAACAAGCCTGGCCTGCTGTGCCTCCGCCAGCTGCTTCTGAAGGCCCTCTATTGTGGCTTGAAAACTTGCCACCGTCTTCATAAGTTCCGCCTTTTCGGCGTTCTCCGCCTGCAGCATGAGGTGCAGGCGGATTTCTTTCTCCTCGTTCGTCTTCGCCGTCATGGACGTGCGTCCAGTGTCGACTTTCGCAGAAACTGTGGTCTTCTTTGGGATCGCTCCCAAGCTACAATCGACAGACGGCTGCCGAGGCCTTAACTTGCGATCCATTTATTTTAGAGTTTTGCAACCATTCCTAATACCCCACCCTTTTTTTTTTTAATTCATTGGATTTTCTTTTATTAGAGGTATCTCAATTCTAACCTAGAAAACCCGCACCTACCAGCGGGGGGTTACCTCTAACGGACTCCCCCCCGCTGGGAATTCCGCCCGTTGGGCCTTACTCTTTATTTTGAGTTCTGGTTGAGTTCTGTCAGTTTTAATATTTCCCTCTGTATTTATTTTTTTTTCCTTTTGCACAAAACATGCGTGCTGTACCGTAAGCCTTAAGCGTTTTCCATATCCAAGCCGGTGTTTCGAAATCAAAAGTAAATTTTCCTCAGCGTGCCGAAGTGTTCGCCGAAGTGACGGCAGCTCGCTCGTCCTCCGTGAGGCCAGCTCTCCTTTCGGCCAGCTGAGAGCTCGGCAACTCATCCCACGGGGGAGACTGAGCCTCGTCTTCCGCTTGCCGTTGCTCCAGCCGCCGTTGCCTCTCCCTATTCCGCCTATTGGTGCGACGCTGCTCAATCTCCGCCGCTGAAGGTGGGGCTCTTCCGCGTCGCTGGCGACCCTGCTGAACAGCTCCCAACTCGCCGGCCTGTCGTCTTCGGCGGTACAGTTGTTGCATATAGTTCCGACGAAGTCGCCGCATCTCCAACGTACGTGGGGAGGGAGGCAATCCCCGGCTGCGCGGGGGGATTGTTGGCGCTGGAGGGCTGGCCTCCTCCTCCTCGACCTCCCCTGTCGGCTCCACTGCGTCATTGGCCGCTGCGTCGTTGGCCGCTGCGCGTGCCATGATTGCCGGAACGACCTCGTTCTCGCCGAGCCGCTCCTGCCGACGCCGCTGCCGCATTCGCCGGGCGCTGCGGTTGCGCACCTCTCGTCGCCTCAGCAATCTCCGCTCTGCCTCCGCCATGTCCTCGGGCGGGCTGGCTGCTGGATCTGGCTGAGCAGCCTCAGCGACTGCCAAGGTAAGCTGCTCCTGCCGCCAGTCCTCCTGCAGCACGGAGAGGATCCGCCGAGCCGCTTGCTGGATGCGGTCCCACGACTCCGCGCTCTCCAGCAGACGACTGCCGAGGTTGTCCTCGTCGACGCCGTGCAGTAACTCCACCCGAACATCTGCGAAGTGGGGACACTCGAAGAGTACGTGGGCCACCGACTCGACCGACCCTGCGCACCTGGGACAGTCCGGGGACGGAGCGAACCCGAACACGTGCAGGAATTCGTGGACGAAGGCGTGTCCACTCAATACCTGCGCGAGGTAGAAGTCTACCTCCCCGTGCTTCCGTCCCGTCCACAGGCGCACGTCTGGCACTTGTCGGTGGGCCCAACGTAAATAGCGGCTGGTGTTATGCGCCGCCTCGTCGTCTCACTGTTGCTGCCACAGCTGCAGCGATGACTCATTTTCCTCCTGGCGAATCGCCTCTCGACTGCTGTCCGGGCTTAGCTGCAGTCGGTTGTAGCAGCGGGCGTCTTCCTTCACCAGGAGATGGTAGGGCAGTTCTCCGGCTAGAACCACCGCTACCTCGCAGCTGGTGGAGTGGAAGGCGCTCGTGATACCCTGGGCCAAGGGCCGTTGCACGCGGTCCAAAATCCGCCTGCACCACTGCAGGTCCGCGGCTTCCGCCCAGACAGGTGCGCCGTAGCGGATGATGGACGCGGCCACTGCGGCGAGCAGCTTCCGCTTGCTCACTTGGGGGCCGCTGTGGTTGCGCATGACGCCACGCAATGCTCGCACCACACGGAGGGCCTTGTCCGCGACCATCTCGACGTGTGGGCGCCACGACAGGTGGTCGTGAAGCATGACCCCCAAGTAGCGGATCGACCGCTTCGAGCGCACTTCCACTCCACAGATGTTCACCGGGATGTTTTTATAACCGCTGCGCTTGCTCGACACCATCAGCAGCTTCATCTTCTCCGGTGCCAGGGAGAGATGGTGCTGCACCATCCAGCTGTTGACTGCAGCCACTGCTTCCTCCGCAATCGCTGCTGCGTGCTCCGGTGTTGTCCCCGCTGCCAGGATCGCAAGATCATCGGCGAATCCCACGATGGAGGCGCCCTCAGGGAGCTCTACGGCTAGCACGCCGTCGTACATAATGTTCCACAATGTGGGGCCCAATATGGACCCCTGTGGAACACCTGCCGATACTCGGCGGGTAACCGGCCCGTCCGCCGTGTCGTACGTGAGCTCCCTGTCGGCGAAGTAGTCCTGCAGTATGCGGCACAACTGCACGGGGACTCCCCTAATACCCCACCCTGATGGTGGCTTTCCGCTGAACTCTGCATCAGCCGTCGACAATCCCAGCCTTAGTCGTAATGGGAGCGGCGTACCGCATCACCGACTCGGCCACATAAGCCAAAAACCCGGACATAGCCGTCCTTGGACCGCTCGTCTCCACACACGGCGCCTTCTCCATGACTTTTGTAATGAGGCTCCAGACTAGTGATGTGCTGTATGGAGCGCACCCACGACTCCGATCCGACTCCGACAATTGTTAGTTCGTTTCCAACTCTGGCAAAATGGATTCGGACGACTCCAACTCCGGGCGACTCCGGACGACTCCGAACGACTCCGAACGACTCCGAACGACTCCGAACGATTCCGGATGACTCCGACTCCGGGCGACTTCGGGTGACTCCGTACGACTCCGGACGATTCGGAACGACTCCGGATATTGCAGCGCGGACCTACCTTCCGGAGTCGATTCCGAATTTATCGGAGTCGGATCGGAGTCGACTACGGATTTTCGGACTTTCATTTCATTCTTGCAGAGGAATATTGCACGTTACTTTTCCGATTACTTCAATGATCTTGATCGTTGTACAGCTCCTGGGACATGTTCCGCTTGCCGCCTCGAATCGCGCGGCTGAGCTTTGCTCTTGCCCCGTCCTGTGTTCTACTACTGGTACGCTGCACTCCTCCAGGGCACTCGTCAGCAGCATACAGACGAATCTATCTTGAGATGAACATCAGAAGTTGTCCCGATGCGGGGTCCTGATGCAAGCAGCTGATTCGTTGCATCATCTCGTCGCAGGCTTTGAGCATAGCCACGATCATACGCATAGTTCGTTGGTTATAGTTATAGTATACCACAAGAGAAAGTGTGGTTATAGTTGATTCGTAGTAATTATTCGTTTGCATAAAAATTGACTGTTTTCGGGTGGTTATAAAAGACCATCAACATGTAGGCATGATGTTGCTACGTGTGTAGCAATCTATATTTGAGTTTAAAAAAGAAAGGATGACAAAATTCACAAACTAGCTTTTGGTGATGTTCGCAGCGTAGTTTTAAAATTGGTGTTGCCTATCCGTTTTCTAATTTGTGACTGTTTTCTTTTAGACAAACCCTATTGACGAATGTAATGCGGTGCATGTTATGCTACGATCTATCTTTGAACAAGGTAGTGAAAATAGTTTCGGTCCCGCTGAGGTTGCCGGAACCAAATATTGTCCCTCTCAATCGTCTTCGCTCAGCTACAGGGTCACCAGTGTTGCCAGTTGGTGCCATCAAATCGGTGTGTTTTGTCCCGATCATTAACCTTGACTCCCCCTTCAGGAACGGCAGAATCGACAGTCCCTGAAAGTGAGTAAAATTAATGATTAGTGGAATGATGTACGGTTCTTCAAGCGGCAAACTTAGCTGTGTTGTGAAACGAGTGTTGGCAAACTCATGTTGTGTGCCGTTGCCGCTCGCCGAAATAGCCAAGTTCCGCCGCCTCCCAAACGAATCGTCCTTCGCTACGCCTACCGCGCAGCTGTTCTCCTGTGATCCTGGCCTTCTAGTTACACCGACGTGTCGTGCCAGTTCTGATCGCACTTCGCAGTTCAGTACTGTCGCTGTTTCTTGGTCGAATGTGTTGGTGTTTTGTTCTCCTTGCTCGTGAATCGTGACGGACACTTTGCGGATTGGTACCCTCGGCACCGTGGGTCACGACGCACAAGTTTTTGTCAATGATTCTGTTCCTCCAGATTGGACCGTCTCATGGAGAAATGTGTTGTGTCGCACATGGCAGTTTAGTAGGGAGTGTACGTGATCCGACGGAAGGTTATGTGATTGCGTGGATCGCCGCGCCATCTCAGGATACTTGGCAAAAACTGACATGTCTACGACTGCCACTGTCGCAGGATTCACATTTACCATTTCGACGTTAGCGGGCTCACCAATTTCACCATCACTCACTGCTATCGTACACTGTTTCTGCTTGTGCTGTTGCTGATGCTGATGCTGATGCTGATGCTGCTGCTGCTGCTGCTGCTGCTGCTGCTGCTGCTGATGCTGCTGATGCTGATGATGCTGATGATGCTGATGATGCTGCTGCAGCTGATGCTGCTGCTGCAGCTGATGCTGCTGCTGCTGATGCTGCTGCTGCTGATGCTGCTGCTGCTGATGCTGCTGCTGCTGATGCTGCTGATGCTGCTGATGCTGCTGATGCTGCTGCTGATGCTGCTGCTGCTGATGCTTGATCCGTGCATCGGTCACAGATCGAATCGAAACCTTTTCCTCCTCGAGCTGAAGTCGAATCTTTAAATGTTCGAGCTTGAGGTTAGCCATTTTGAGCTCGTACTCTTTTATGGCCATCTCCCGTTCTTGCTGTTGCACTTCCATAAGCTTTTCGAGTGCCGCTTGCCTAGACCTTTTGAGTTGCGTTGTTGTCGGTAAATTAGTGGTAGGAGGCCTTTTTGCAGCATGGAATGTAGTGGGCTCTTTTTCCTCTGTAGCCAGCTTATTCGCCGAGACTTCGCCATCGCTATGTGCTGCTCTTTTGGCTCTTTTGTCGCCTTCGCAGCTTTCAGCAGGCACCCCAGTCATCGCAATGGCTGCCTTAGAGGACTTTAGACGGCCCATCTCCATAGCTTCGCACTTTGCCACCTTCATCACACACAAATTGCACCAAGATTTTGACATCACAGTGACGCCGACACACCCGTAATGGTACCACTTTCTGCACTTTTCGCAAGGCACCATATCTTCCACGGTGTTATGCCGCTCGCAGCCACCAAAAATCAAATCAAAACCGCGCTTGGTCATCGCGAACACTTTTATGAAAAATAACTTGCGTTAGAAAGTTTCGCACGAATTTTTAAATGTTGCTACGGATGTAGCTATCTATTTATTATGAGTAGCAAATATTAAGTTAGAAAGGACAGACGAATTTTTAAACTGCGCAAATAAATATAAACACAAAGCCAGTTCTAAAAACGTCTACCAAGCTACTCATAATAAATAGATAGCTACATCCGTAGCAACACATGATTCTCCAATGATCTTTACGAGCTGTGCCGTCATTACCAACAGCTCCAAAGCTAAGGGAGGCAGGTCTCGGTCGGACCTCCGCCGGTCTACAGTACAAGTTTTATTAATTCTTGTAAACTAACGAAAATTGAAACGCAGATGAAGACAATCTTTTAACACTGACGATGTTGTATTTGAGAACTAATCTTCAATGTTCCGGATAATACACTTGAATGAGCTCCGTTGAGCTTCTCAGCCTCGCTTGTTTTTATTAAATGAGCAAGCTGATAGAGTGCCGAAGATAGCGTGCCCAGACGGTACGTTAAAATTGAACTCCACCAATCCATTCCTTCTCTTCCTTTGTAAGCAAAGGAAACATGTTTTTCCAATTTTATTCCATAAATTAATTCAAAACAAATATGCGGTGGAAAAGTCCCCCCTACCCCTCCCAGGACACAAACATGCTCGAGCGCGCTGGAGAAGAGAGCGACTGCGAATATCCCATATCATGATGTTTGGAATGTTCTATGGCGAAAGCGTCACCAACGCGCGCCACGTTACACGAAGATCATGCGGAGAATCGGATAGCTCCAGAGTTGTTTGCTTTCTATTGCACGCTTTCTTTGTTTGGGCTATTTTCATTTCCATCCTGGGGCTCGCCGCACCGCAAGTGCAATTCTCTCAGCACTGTTGCTCTGAGGCGCGTGGAAGTGTGTGTGTGTGTGCATTTTTAGTTGCATGGTTTGCCGGTAATAGTGGTATGGTAATAGTGAAACCACACACAGGATTGTGTTGCGCGAATCGGGAAAAGGCTGTGCTCCCACAGGGACGGCTGTATTTGTATGCAAATTTTTGTTCGTCTTTGTTTGCATTGCTGTGATTTTTAAAACGAGAACTCCCAGTTCGCTGTTGTCTAGCTGGAACAGTTAGAATTATTTTTGTTAAATAACCCATATTTTGAAATAGAATTGGTTGAAATTTCGGTAATGGTTAAATATTATATAAATTGTTGCTTAACAAAGTAAGTCCCTCCGAATGCTTCGGAATCTGTTCTGACAATAAATGACTTCTTGATAAAATAAAACTGAATGTAATGTAAAGTTCTCAACGACCCATACGATAGCTAGTGCCTCTTGCATCTTATTTAACGCGCTTGCTATGATACGAGACGTTCTCTGTTTGTCAAATGGAATGAGGATTGCTCCTAGGTCCGTTGGTGATGCATCCACGAATAAGTGTGTGTTACATTTGATGTCAAAATAGCTCTGTTTTGTCACTGTTTCACGCTCTTTTCAAGTTTCACATTTTCTGACCTGTATTCACCGCTGCGCGTGCCAAGAGTGCAGGCACCAACTCAGCATCGCCGAGCCGCTCCAATAGCCGTCGCTGCCGTTGTCTACGCGCACCCCGGTTGCGTATCTCGCGCCTCCACTGGAGTCTCCGTTCTTCCTCCGCCATGTCCTCGGGCGGGCCTGGAGCGGGGATTGGCTGTGTTGCTTCAGAAGCTGCCAAAGCAATTTGCTTTTCCCACCAATCCACCTGAAGAACGGAGAAGATGTTGGAATTTCAAATAAATGGTGGACACAACTTAAACTGTTCTGTATATATTGAAGTAACACAGAAAACTAAACTTATTTATTCTATTCTATAGACTATTTTTATGCAACAACACAACGTTGTATACTATGATATCTAACAGAAGATACGCCTGGCAGCTTGCTGGATGCGGTTCCAGGCCTCGGCACTCTCCAGCAAACGGCTGCAAAGATCGTCCACATTGACGTCCACGGCACGGAGGAGGTGATAGGGCAGTTCCCCACCTTTCCTTCTCCATGAGCTACTCCTACTCCCTGGACGTTTTATCTCCCTAACTTCTCTAAACTTTGTACAGTGCCCACAATATTAGTTGGAAAACATTTGCTCTCAACATTTTCGGTGGTAGGCGAGTGAAGCCGATTTTAATGATTCCAAATCTTCCCGATGTGTGAAAATGATGTACAAAAGCTAGGCAGGTAGAATGTGCGTTGCCGTACGGTTCAATTGAGTTGTATTGTCTGTCATTTGCAGCAGTTTTCGTTTCTCACACTTCATGCTTGTGATCACCCATTCCACAGTCTGTGTGGCGACCCCGTTAATTATGCAAAAAAAAAAAATGAACGGAAAAAGATTGGTCTCTTCGTCGCTCGCTGCCTACGGCGTGCGTGCGAATGTCGTTTTCGTTTGTATGTGTCTGTGTTTGTGCGTGTATCTTCAAGCTTACGCTAACGACTTTAATGAAGGTTCCACTTGAAGTACCGCTTATGGAGTAGGTAGCACGTCCTTGCGCTCCTTCCCCGGAGATACTTGAGAAACAATCCTTTACGTGCGAGCGCTTCTCCGGTGCTGTATTGTTCGCTACTGGTCCTTCGAGCCGGATTTTTGAGCTCGGAGACATTCAGGTGCATCCCGTATGTTGCGAGTGCTTGAAAGCACGTTGCGTCACAAACGCACATCACTTAGGCGTCCGTCTCACTTCAGCGCCTAGGGGAATTTAACTGATTTGTGTGGATTTGGTGTGTACTCCGGCCATGCTTAAATGTCTGGCAATGGCATTCAATGTTCGAGCGGGGTACGACTTTTGGAGTGTACCTCCATCACATTGCTCACTCTCTCTCTCTCTCTATCGTCGAAATTGTCAACGAATGACTTCCGTAGTGCGGTCCGCCATTACATTGCTGCCTCATTTCGGTGGGATGGTTTGGGCAGCGGGCGTACTTAGTATGGTTTCCGGTGGACGATCGAGTAGCTTGTCAAATTTGCCCTCCGTTCTTGCATTCTAAACAGACACATACACACACACACACACACACACACACACACACACACACACACACACACACACACACACACACACACACACACACACACACACACACACACACACACACTTATGACGAATGTTGGTACACGCGGGCTCGAAGTTACGAGCTGCCGGAAATACCCGGTGGGCCCGTTAACTTTTGACCCAGTAATGCTCCCCCAGAAAGGTCATAATAATTCTGGGCCGTTTGCTGGCATGTCGGAAAACTTGCGCAACCCTTCTAGGATCCATCCTAACCTCCAGCATGTGTGAGTGGGTCTTTAATTCAGCGTTGAATGTGTGCTTAACCGCAAGCACACTTAAAGCTGTAGAATGAAAACTAGTTTAACATTATTCTATATTTCCGTGATGAGATGTCAGTGTGTTGGTCCAGTCCGTTCCGAGAGATTGCGTTGAATGATCTTTTAAGCGAGATAGTGTATTGTGGGTAGGTGAACCCATACATCACGGTAACTGAGTCTTTCCCATTTGTGAGTGTTTGTGTCCGTATTCGCACGAAATTGGTACCGGGCGGATGTGTGTAATGTGCATGAAACTTATCCTCGATTATCATTGCACCCAATGGTGTAATCTTCGGTCATCATTTCGGAACTCTGACTAAAATGATACGGTGGTGGGCCTTGCACGCCCCCGACAAGCTTTCTGATAGTGGCGTGAATTTCCCACTAAACAACCGAACACGCGAGTTGCCAAATCGTTGTTGTCGAGAATTGCCTGCAATATATTTATTTGTTACTAAAGTAACAAAATTTCAATTTTTTCTGGTCTCTGTCGTGTTCGCGCTCGACCTGATGGTCGCTTTTTGTGCCAAACCCGACCTGCATTCACCCTTGTACTGCGGGTTCCCACCTTTTGCATGCAACGCAAGTTTTCTCGATCTTATCTAAGTCTATCCTTCTCATCATATAGTAGCGCCAATCTGCGCTTGGTGGCAAAATCGCTCTGGTTGATCCGTTCGCTTCGCGGCGCTGTCAGATGATTGTTTATCATTTGTTTGTCTGGCGTCTGTGAATACGTGTAGTTGTACAGAATAGCACGCATTTGGAGAAGTAGCTCCGAACTACCTCCAGGCTGGATTATCAGCGTTTGTGTCTCGAGAAGCAAACCCGTCCTCCGTTTGTTTTGTTGTATATCAGTCAGTTCGTCATCCCGACCCAAAGTTGTCACGCCATACGTCTTGCATCATCATTGTACCTTGAATATGTACTGGCGCCACAAATCCTAACGGGTCAAACAGGCTCATGATAGCTCTCAGGGCTATTAGTTTTAGTTGGTTTTTGATTCGGTCGATGTGTGGTCTCTCTCTCTCTCTCTCTATTTATTAATCCTACTTCTTGTCGCTTGTCGATTCCTCTTAACTCTGAATGGTTGGTTGCTCGCCCTATTTCGCCGGGCTATTCAATTAGGGCTTGAGCGTGTATGTGTTTTACTTCTTTCACCCTCTGCAACGTCTTTTATATCGTATCGTAACTATCGAAGTATTCGTCCGTATATGTTTAGTTGATAATGGCAACTGACGCTTCTGAGACGCTTTAGCGTACTCTTCTGCATTTGCCAGTGACTCGTCACAGTTTTTGTTGTGTTTCCTTCACCAATCCACCGAAGGTGAATAACTCCCAAACTTTGACCGAGCACATACCACACGTATAATCCGGCAAGTTAGGTTTTGGGTTGATCTCAAACAGAAGTACACGCTGAATCGCTGTTTAAAATGATTCATTTTATATGCAAAAACTGCTATTTTCCGGAGAATATGGCTCGAGGCAGATTCGGCACGTCGCCAAGCAGTCCATGTGTCTGTCGTGATCTACGATATATTTTCATCATTTACAACTTTACCAATTAGCCTGATTTTTGTTTTGAGGTTGCTATTACTTTTCGTGAATTTCATGTACCTTGTCTGTTTACAATTATCGCTTCGTAATAAGCCTGTATTAGAATGTTGTATCATATGTCCGAACTAGCGTGTATGTGTTTTACTTCTTTCACCCTCTGCAACGTCTTTTATATCGTATCGTAACTATCGAAGTATTCGTCCGTATATGTTTAGTTGATAATGGCAACTGACGCTTCTGAGACGCTTTAGCGTACTCTTCTGCATTTGCCAGTAACTCGTCACAGTTTTTCTTGTGTTTCCTTCACCAATCCACCGAAGGTGAATAACTCCCAAACTTTGATCGAGCACATACCACACGTATAATCCGGCAAGTTAGGTTTTGGGTTGATCTCAAACAGAAGTACACGCTGAATCGCTGTTTAAAATGATTCATTTTATATGCAAAAACTGCTTTTTTCCGGAGAATATGGCTCGAGGCAGATTCGGCACGTCGCCAAGCAGTCCATGTGTCTGTCGCGATCTACGATATATTTTCATCATTTACAACTTTACCAATTAGCCTGATTTTTGTTTTGAGGTTGCTATTACTTTTCGTGAATTTCATGTACCTTGTCTGTTTACAATTATCGCTTCGTAATAAGCCTGTTGTATCATATGTCCGAACTACTCGGACTATTGCACACAGGTTCTAGTTTTAAGATATGTATTTGGAAGTCAACTTAAGAGTGAATCGGTGATGAGCTATCGAGCTGAATCGCTGTTTAAAATGATTCGTTTTATATGCAAAAACTGCTATTTTTCGGAGAATATGGCTCGAGGCAGATTCGGCACGTCGCCAAGCAGTCCATGTGTCTGTCGTGATCTACGATATATTTTCATCATTTACAACTTTACCAATTAGCCTGATTTTTGTTTTGAGGTTGCTATTACTTCTCGTGAATTTCATGTACCTTGTCTGTTTACAATTATCGCTTCGTAATAAGCCTGTATTAGAATGTTGTATCATATGTCCGAACTAGCGTGTATGTGTTTTACTTCTTTCACCCTCTGCAACGTCTTTTATATCGTATCGTAACTATCGAAGTATTCGTCCGTATATGTTTAGTTGATAATGGCAACTGACGCTTCTGAGACGCTTTAGCGTACTCTTCTGCATTTGCCAGTGACTCGTCACAGTTTTTGTTGTGTTTCCTTCACCAATCCACCGAAGGTGAATAACTCCCAAACTTTGACCGAGCACATACCACACGTATGATCCGGCAAATTAGGTTTTGGGTTGATCTCAAACAGAAGTACACGCTGAATCGCTGTTTAAAATGATTCATTTTATATGCAAAAACTGCTATTTTCCGGAGAATATGGCTCGAGGCAGATTCGGCACGTCGCCAAGCAGTCCATGTGTCTGTCGTGATCTACGATATATTTTCATCATTTACAACTTTACCAATTAGCCTGATTTTTGTTTTGAGGTTGCTATTACTTTTCGTGAATTTCATGTACCTTGTCTGTTTACAATTATCGCTTCGTAATAAGCCTGTATTAGAATGTTGTATCATATGTCCGAACTACTCGGACTATTGCACACAGGTTCTAGTTTTAAGATATGTATTTGGAAGTCAACTTAAGAGTGAATCGGTGATTAGCTATCGAGCTGAATCGCTGTTTAAAATGATTGGTTTTATATGCAAAAACTGCTATTTTTCGGAGAATATGGCTCGAGGCAGATTCGGCACGTCGCCAAGCAGTCCATGTGTCTGTCGTGATCTACGATATATTTTCATCATTTACAACTTTACCAATTAGCCTGATTTTTGTTTTGAGGTTGCTATTACTTTTCGTGAATTTCATGTACCTTGTCTGTTTACAATTATCGCTTCGTAATAAGCCTGTATTAGAATGTTGTATCATATGTCCGAACTAGCGTGTATGTGTTTTACTTCTTTCACCCTCTGCAACGTCTTTTATATCGTATCGTAACTATCGAAGTATTCGTCCGTATATGTTTAGTTGATAATGGCAACTGACGCTTCTGAGACGCTTTAGCGTACTCTTCTGCATTTGCCAGTGACTCGTCACAGTTTTTGTTGTGTTTCCTTCACCAATCCACCGAAGGTGAATAACTCCCAAACTTTGACCGAGCACATACCACACGTATGATCCGGCAAATTAGGTTTTGGGTTGATCTCAAACAGAAGTACACGCTGAATCGCTGTTTAAAATGATTCATTTTATATGCAAAAACTGCTATTTTCCGGAGAATATGGCTCGAGGCAGATTCGGCACGTCGCCAAGCAGTCCATGTGTCTGTCGTGATCTACGATATATTTTCATCATTTACAACTTTACCAATTAGCCTGATTTTTGTTTTGAGGTTGCTATTACTTTTCGTGAATTTCATGTACCTTGTCTGTTTACAATTATCGCTTCGTAATAAGCCTGTATTAGAATGTTGTATCATATGTCCGAACTACTCGGACTATTGCACACAGGTTCTAGTTTTAAGATATGTATTTGGAAGTCAACTTAAGAGTGAATCGGTGATGAGCTATCGAGCTGAATCGCTGTTTAAAATGATTCGTTTTATATGCAAAAACTGCTATTTTTCGGAGAATATTGCTCGAGGCAGATTCGGCACGTCGCCAAACAGTCCATGTGTCTGTCGTGATCTACGATATATTTTCATCATTTACAACTTTACCAATTAGCCTGATTTTTGTTTTGAGGTTGCTATTACTTTTCGTGAATTTCATATACCTTGTCTGTTTACAATTATCGCTTCGTAATAAGCCTGTATTAGAATGTTGTATCATATGTCCGAACTAGCGTGTATGTGTTTTACTTCTTTCACCCTCTGCAACGTCTTTTATATCGTATCGTAACTATCGAAGTATTCGTCCGTATATGTTTAGTTGATAATGGCAACTGACGCTTCTGAGACGCTTTAGCGTACTCTTCTGCATTTGCCAGTGACTCGTCACAGTTTTTGTTGTGTTTCCTTCACCAATCCACCGAAGGTGAATAACTCCCAAACTTTGACCGAGCACATACCACACGTATAATCCGGCAAGTTAGGTTTTGGGTTGATCTCAAACAGAAGTACACGCTGAATCGCTGTTTAAAATGATTCATTTTATATGCAAAAACTGCTATTTTCCGGAGAATATGGCTCGAGGCAGATTCGGCACGTCGCCAAGCAGTCCATGTGTCTGTCGTGATCTACGATATATTTTCATCATTTACAACTTTACCAATTAGCCTGATTTTTGTTTTGAGGTTGCTATTACTTTTCGTGAATTTCATGTACCTTGTCTGTTTACAATTATCGCTTCGTAATAAGCCTGTATTAGAATGTTGTATCATATGTTCGAACTAGCGTGTATGTGTTTTACTTCTTTCACCCTCTGCAACGTCTTTTATATCGTATCGTAACTATCGAAGTATTCGTCCGTATATGTTTAGTTGATAATGGCAACTGACGCTTCTGAGACGCTTTAGCGTACTCTTCTGCATTTGCCAGTGACTCGTCACAGTTTTTGTTGTGTTTCCTTCACCAATCCACCGAAGGTGAATAACTCCCAAACTTTGATCGAGCACATACCACACGTATAATCCGGCAAGTTAGGTTTTGGGTTGATCTCAAACAGAAGTACACGCTGAATCGCTGTTTAAAATGATTCATTTTATATGCAAAAACTGCTTTTTTCCGGAGAATATGGCTCGAGGCAGATTCGGCACGTCGCCAAGCAGTCCATGTGTCTGTCGTGATCTACGATATATTTTCATCATTTACAACTTTACCAATTAGCCTGATTTTTGTTTTGAGGTTGCTATTACTTTTCGTGAATTTCATGTACCTTGTCTGTTTACAATTATCGCTTCGTAATAAGCCTGTATTAGAATGTTGTATCATATGTCCGAACTACTCGGACTATTGCACACAGGTTCTAGTTTTAAGATATGTATTTGGAAGTCAACTTAAGAGTGAATCGGTGATGAGCTATCGAGCTGAATCGCTGTTTAAAATGATTCGTTTTATATGCAAAAACTGCTATTTTTCGGAGAATATTGCTCGAGGCAGATTCGGCACGTCGCCAAACAGTCCATGTGTCTGTCGTGATCTACGATATATTTTCATCATTTACAACTTTACCAATTAGCCTGATTTTTGTTTTGAGGTTGCTATTACTTTTCGTGAATTTCATATACCTTGTCTGTTTACAATTATCGCTTCGTAATAAGCCTGTATTAGAATGTTGTATCATATGTCCGAACTAGCGTGTATGTGTTTTACTTCTTTCACCCTCTGCAACGTCTTTTATATCGTATCGTAACTATCGAAGTATTCGTCCGTATATGTTTAGTTGATAATGGCAACTGACGCTTCTGAGACGCTTTAGCGTACTCTTCTGCATTTGCCAGTGACTCGTCACAGTTTTTGTTGTGTTTCCTTCACCAATCCACCGAAGGTGAATAACTCCCAAACTTTGACCGAGCACATACCACACGTATAATCCGGCAAGTTAGGTTTTGGGTTGATCTCAAACAGAAGTACACGCTGAATCGCTGTTTAAAATGATTCATTTTATATGCAAAAACTGCTATTTTCCGGAGAATATGGCTCGAGGCAGATTCGGCACGTCGCCAAGCAGTCCATGTGTCTGTCGTGATCTACGATATATTTTCATCATTTACAACTTTACCAATTAGCCTGATTTTTGTTTTGAGGTTGCTATTACTTTTCGTGAATTTCATGTACCTTGTCTGTTTACAATTATCGCTTCGTAATAAGCCTGTATTAGAATGTTGTATCATATGTCCGAACTAGCGTGTATGTGTTTTACTTCTTTCACCCTCTGCAACGTCTTTTATATCGTATCGTAACTATCGAAGTATTCGTCCGTATATGTTTAGTTGATAATGGCAACTGACGCTTCTGAGACGCTTTAGCGTACTCTTCTGCATTTGCCAGTAACTCGTCACAGTTTTTCTTGTGTTTCCTTCACCAATCCACCGAAGGTGAATAACTCCCAAACTTTGATCGAGCACATACCACACGTATAATCCGGCAAGTTAGGTTTTGGGTTGATCTCAAACAGAAGTACACGCTGAATCGCTGTTTAAAATGATTCATTTTATATGCAAAAACTGCTATTTTCCGGAGAATATGGCTCGAGGCAGATTCGGCACGTCGCCAAGCAGTCCATGTGTCTGTCGTGATCTACGATATATTTTCATCATTTACAACTTTACCAATTAGCCTGATTTTTGTTTTGAGGTTGCTATTACTTTTCGTGAATTTCATGTACCTTGTCTGTTTACAATTATCGCTTCGTAATAAGCCTGTATTAGAATGTTGTATCATATGTCCGAACTAGCGTGTATGTGTTTTACTTCTTTCACCCTCTGCAACGTCTTTTATATCGTATCGTAACTATCGAAGTATTCGTCCGTATATGTTTAGTTGATAATGGCAACTGACGCTTCTGAGACGCTTTAGCGTACTCTTCTGCATTTGCCAGTGGCTCGTCACAGTTTTTGTTGTGTTTCCTTCACCAATCCACCGAAGGTGAATAACTCCCAAACTTTGACCGAGCACATACCACACGTATAATCCGGCAAATTAGGTTTTGGGTTGATCTCAAACAGAAGTACACGCTGAATCGCTGTTTAAAATGATTCATTTTATATGCAAAAACTGCTATTTTCCGGAGAATATGGCTCGAGGCAGATTCGGCACGTCGCCAAGCAGTCCATGTGTCTGTCGTGATCTACGATATATTTTCATCATTTACAACTTTACCAATTAGCCTGATTTTTGTTTTGAGGTTGCTATTACTTTTCGTGAATTTCATATACCTTGTCTGTTTACAATTATCGCTTCGTAATAAGCCTGTATTAGAATGTTGTATCATATGTCCGAACTAGCGTGTATGTGTTTTACTTCTTTCACCCTCTGCAACGTCTTTTATATCGTATCGTAACTATCGAAGTATTCGTCCGTATATGTTTAGTTGATAATGGCAACTGACGCTTCTGAGACGCTTTAGCGTACTCTTCTGCATTTGCCAGTGACTCGTCACAGTTTTTGTTGTGTTTCCTTCACCAATCCACCGAAGGTGAATAACTCCCAAACTTTGACCGAGCACATACCACACGTATAATCCGGCAAATTAGGTTTTGGGTTGATCTCAAACAGAAGTACACGCTGAATCGCTGTTTAAAATGATTCATTTTATATGCAAAAACTGCTATTTTCCGGAGAATATGGCTCGAGGCAGATTCGGCACGTCGCCAAGCAGTCCATGTGTCTGTCGTGATCTACGATATATTTTCATCATTTACAACTTTACCAATTAGCCTGATTTTTGTTTTGAGGTTGCTATTACTTTTCGTGAATTTCATGTACCTTGTCTGTTTACAATTATCGCTTCGTAATAAGCCTGTATTAGAATGTTGTATCATATGTCCGAACTACTCGGACTATTGCACACAGGTTCTAGTTTTAAGATATGTATTTGGAAGTCAACTTAAGAGTGAATCGGTGATTAGCTATCGAGCTGAATCGCTGTTTAAAATGATTGGTTTTATATGCAAAAACTGCTATTTTTCGGAGAATATGGCTCGAGGCAGATTCGGCACGTCGCCAAGCAGTCCATGTGTCTGTCGTGATCTACGATATATTTTCATCATTTACAACTTTACCAATTAGCCTGATTTTTGTTTTGAGGTTGCTATTACTTTTCGTGAATTTCATGTACCTTGTCTGTTTACAATTATCGCTTCGTAATAAGCCTGTATTAGAATGTTGTATCATATGTCCGAACTAGCGTGTATGTGTTTTACTTCTTTCACCCTCTGCAACGTCTTTTATATCGTATCGTAACTATCGAAGTATTCGTCCGTATATGTTTAGTTGATAATGGCAACTGACGCTTCTGAGACGCTTTAGCGTACTCTTCTGCATTTGCCAGTGACTCGTCACAGTTTTTGTTGTGTTTCCTTCACCAATCCACCGAAGGTGAATAACTCCCAAACTTTGATCGAGCACATACCACACGTATAATCCGGCAAATTAGGTTTTGGGTTGATCTCAAACAGAAGTACACGCTGAATCGCTGTTTAAAATGATTCATTTTATATGCAAAAACTGCTATTTTCCGGAGAATATGGCTCGAGGCAGATTCGGCACGTCGCCAAGCAGTCCATGTGTCTGTCGTGATCTACGATATATTTTCATCATTTACAACTTTACCAATTAGCCTGATTTTTGTTTTGAGGTTGCTATTACTTTTCGTGAATTTCATGTACCTTGTCTGTTTACAATTATCGCTTCGTAATAAGCCTGTATTAGAATGTTGTATCATATGTCCGAACTACTCGGACTATTGCACACAGGTTCTAGTTTTAAGATATGTATTTGGAAGTCAACTTAAGAGTGAATCGGTGATGAGCTATCGAGCTGAATCGCTGTTTAAAATGATTCGTTTTATATGCAAAAACTGCTATTTTTCGGAGAATATTGCTCGAGGCAGATTCGGCACGTCGCCAAACAGTCCATGTGTCTGTCGTGATCTACGATATATTTTCATCATTTACAACTTTACCAATTAGCCTGATTTTTGTTTTGAGGTTGCTATTACTTTTCGTGAATTTCATATACCTTGTCTGTTTACAATTATCGCTTCGTAATAAGCCTGTATTAGAATGTTGTATCATATGTCCGAACTAGCGTGTATGTGTTTTACTTCTTTCACCCTCTGCAACGTCTTTTATATCGTATCGTAACTATCGAAGTATTCGTCCGTATATGTTTAGTTGATAATGGCAACTGACGCTTCTGAGACGCTTTAGCGTACTCTTCTGCATTTGCCAGTGACTCGTCACAGTTTTTGTTGTGTTTCCTTCACCAATCCACCGAAGGTGAATAACTCCCAAACTTTGACCGAGCACATACCACACGTATAATCCGGCAAGTTAGGTTTTGGGTTGATCTCAAACAGAAGTACACGCTGAATCGCTGTTTAAAATGATTCATTTTATATGCAAAAACTGTTTTTTTCCGGAGAATATGGCTCGAGGCAGATTCGGCACGTCGCCAAGCAGTCCATGTGTCTGTCGTGATCTACGATATATTTTCATCATTTACAACTTTACCAATTAGCCTGATTTTTGTTTTGAGGTTGCTATTACTTTTCGTGAATTTCATGTACCTTGTCTGTTTACAATTATCGCTTCGTAATAAGCCTGTATTAGAATGTTGTATCATATGTCCGAACTAGCGTGTATGTGTTTTACTTCTTTCACCCTCTGCAACGTCTTTTATATCGTATCGTAACTATCGAAATATTCGTCCGTATATGTTTAGTTGATAATGGCAACTGACGCTTCTGAGACGCTTTAGCGTACTCTTCTGCATTTGCCAGTAACTCGTCACAGTTTTTCTTGTGTTTCCTTCACCAATCCACCGAAGGTGAATAACTCCCAAACTTTGATCGAGCACATACCACACGTATAATCCGGCAAGTTAGGTTTTGGGTTGATCTCAAACAGAAGTACACGCTGAATCGCTGTTTAAAATGATTCATTTTATATGCAAAAACTGTTTTTTTCCGGAGAATATGGCTCGAGGCAGATTCGGCACGTCGCCAAGCAGTCCATGTGTCTGTCGTGATCTACGATATATTTTCATCATTTACAACTTTACCAATTAGCCTGATTTTTGTTTTGAGGTTGCTATTACTTTTCGTGAATTTCATGTACCTTGTCTGTTTACAATTATCGCTTCGTAATAAGCCTGTATTAGAATGTTGTATCATATGTCCGAACTACTCGGACTATTGCACACAGGTTCTAGTTTTAAGATATGTATTTGGAAGTCAACTTAAGAGTGAATCGGTGATGAGCTATCGAGCTGAATCGCTGTTTAAAATGATTCGTTTTATATGCAAAAACTGCTATTTTTCGGAGAATATTGCTCGAGGCAGATTCGGCACGTCGCCAAACAGTCCATGTGTCTGTCGTGATCTACGATATATTTTCATCATTTACAACTTTACCAATTAGCCTGATTTTTGTTTTGAGGTTGCTATTACTTTTCGTGAATTTCATATACCTTGTCTGTTTACAATTATCGCTTCGTAATAAGCCTGTATTAGAATGTTGTATCATATGTCCGAACTAGCGTGTATGTGTTTTACTTCTTTCACCCTCTGCAACGTCTTTTATATCGTATCGTAACTATCGAAGTATTCGTCCGTATATGTTTAGTTGATAATGGCAACTGACGCTTCTGAGACGCTTTAGCGTACTCTTCTGCATTTGCCAGTGACTCGTCACAGTTTTTGTTGTGTTTCCTTCACCAATCCACCGAAGGTGAATAACTCCCAAACTTTGACCGAGCACATACCACACGTATAATCCGGCAAGTTAGGTTTTGGGTTGATCTCAAACAGAAGTACACGCTGAATCGCTGTTTAAAATGATTCATTTTATATGCAAAAACTGCTATTTTCCGGAGAATATGGCTCGAGGCAGATTCGGCACGTCGCCAAGCAGTCCATGTGTCTGTCGTGATCTACGATATATTTTCATCATTTACAACTTTACCAATTAGCCTGATTTTTGTTTTGAGGTTGCTATTACTTTTCGTGAATTTCATGTACCTTGTCTGTTTACAATTATCGCTTCGTAATAAGCCTGTATTAGAATGTTGTATCATATGTCCGAACTAGCGTGTATGTGTTTTACTTCTTTCACCCTCTGCAACGTCTTTTATATCGTATCGTAACTATCGAAGTATTCGTCCGTATATGTTTAGTTGATAATGGCAACTGACGCTTCTGAGACGCTTTAGCGTACTCTTCTGCATTTGCCAGTAACTCGTCACAGTTTTTCTTGTGTTTCCTTCACCAATCCACCGAAGGTGAATAACTCCCAAACTTTGATCGAGCACATACCACACGTATAATCCGGCAAGTTAGGTTTTGGGTTGATCTCAAACAGAAGTACACGCTGAATCGCTGTTTAAAATGATTCATTTTATATGCAAAAACTGCTATTTTCCGGAGAATATGGCTCGAGGCAGATTCGGCACGTCGCCAAGCAGTCCATGTGTCTGTCGTGATCTACGATATATTTTCATCATTTACAACTTTACCAATTAGCCTGATTTTTGTTTTGAGGTTGCTATTACTTTTCGTGAATTTCATGTACCTTGTCTGTTTACAATTATCGCTTCGTAATAAGCCTGTATTAGAATGTTGTATCATATGTCCGAACTAGCGTGTATGTGTTTTACTTCTTTCACCCTCTGCAACGTCTTTTATATCGTATCGTAACTATCGAAGTATTCGTCCGTATATGTTTAGTTGATAATGGCAACTGACGCTTCTGAGACGCTTTAGCGTACTCTTCTGCATTTGCCAGTGACTCGTCACAGTTTTTGTTGTGTTTCCTTCACCAATCCACCGAAGGTGAATAACTCCCAAACTTTGACCGAGCACATACCACACGTATAATCCGGCAAATTAGGTTTTGGGTTGATCTCAAACAGAAGTACACGCTGAATCGCTGTTTAAAATGATTCATTTTATATGCAAAAACTGCTATTTTCCGGAGAATATGGCTCGAGGCAGATTCGGCACGTCGCCAAGCAGTCCATGTGTCTGTCGTGATCTACGATATATTTTCATCATTTACAACTTTACCAATTAGCCTGATTTTTGTTTTGAGGTTGCTATTACTTTTCGTGAATTTCATGTACCTTGTCTGTTTACAATTATCGCTTCGTAATAAGCCTGTATTAGAATGTTGTATCATATGTCCGAACTACTCGGACTATTGCACACAGGTTCTAGTTTTAAGATATGTATTTGGAAGTCAACTTAAGAGTGAATCGGTGATTAGCTATCGAGCTGAATCGCTGTTTAAAATGATTGGTTTTATATGCAAAAACTGCTATTTTTCGGAGAATATGGCTCGAGGCAGATTCGGCACGTCGCCAAGCAGTCCATGTGTCTGTCGTGATCTACGATATATTTTCATCATTTACAACTTTACCAATTAGCCTGATTTTTGTTTTGAGGTTGCTATTACTTTTCGTGAATTTCATGTACCTTGTCTGTTTACAATTATCGCTTCGTAATAAGCCTGTATTAGAATGTTGTATCATATGTCCGAACTAGCGTGTATGTGTTTTACTTCTTTCACCCTCTGCAACGTCTTTTATATCGTATCGTAACTATCGAAGTATTCGTCCGTATATGTTTAGTTGATAATGGCAACTGACGCTTCTGAGACGCTTTAGCGTACTCTTCTGCATTTGCCAGTGACTCGTCACAGTTTTTGTTGTGTTTCCTTCACCAATCCACCGAAGGTGAATAACTCCCAAACTTTGACCGAGCACATACCACACGTATAATCCGGCAAGTTAGGTTTTGGGTTGATCTCAAACAGAAGTACACGCTGAATCGCTGTTTAAAATGATTCATTTTATATGCAAAAACTGCTATTTTCCGGAGAATATGGCTCGAGGCAGATTCGGCACGTCGCCAAGCAGTCCATGTGTCTGTCGTGATCTACGATATATTTTCATCATTTACAACTTTACCAATTAGCCTGATTTTTGTTTTGAGGTTGCTATTACTTTTCGTGAATTTCATGTACCTTGTCTGTTTACAATTATCGCTTCGTAATAAGCCTGTATTAGAATGTTGTATCATATGTCCGAACTAGCGTGTATGTGTTTTACTTCTTTCACCCTCTGCAACGTCTTTTATATCGTATCGTAACTATCGAAGTATTCGTCCGTATATGTTTAGTTGATAATGGCAACTGACGCTTCTGAGACGCTTTAGCGTACTCTTCTGCATTTGCCAGTAACTCGTCACAGTTTTTCTTGTGTTTCCTTCACCAATCCACCGAAGGTGAATAACTCCCAAACTTTGATCGAGCACATACCACACGTATAATCCGGCAAGTTAGGTTTTGGGTTGATCTCAAACAGAAGTACACGCTGAATCGCTGTTTAAAATGATTCATTTTATATGCAAAAACTGTTTTTTTCCGGAGAATATGGCTCGAGGCAGATTCGGCACGTCGCCAAGCAGTCCATGTGTCTGTCGTGATCTACGATATATTTTCATCATTTACAACTTTACCAATTAGCCTGATTTTTGTTTTGAGGTTGCTATTACTTTTCGTGAATTTCATGTACCTTGTCTGTTTACAATTATCGCTTCGTAATAAGCCTGTATTAGAATGTTGTATCATATGTCCGAACTACTCGGACTATTGCACACAGGTTCTAGTTTTAAGATATGTATTTGGAAGTCAACTTAAGAGTGAATCGGTGATGAGCTATCGAGCTGAATCGCTGTTTAAAATGATTCGTTTTATATGCAAAAACTGCTATTTTTCGGAGAATATTGCTCGAGGCAGATTCGGCACGTCGCCAAACAGTCCATGTGTCTGTCGTGATCTACGATATATTTTCATCATTTACAACTTTACCAATTAGCCTGATTTTTGTTTTGAGGTTGCTATTACTTTTCGTGAATTTCATATACCTTGTCTGTTTACAATTATCGCTTCGTAATAAGCCTGTATTAGAATGTTGTATCATATGTCCGAACTAGCGTGTATGTGTTTTACTTCTTTCACCCTCTGCAACGTCTTTTATATCGTATCGTAACTATCGAAGTATTCGTCCGTATATGTTTAGTTGATAATGGCAACTGACGCTTCTGAGACGCTTTAGCGTACTCTTCTGCATTTGCCAGTGACTCGTCACAGTTTTTGTTGTGTTTCCTTCACCAATCCACCGAAGGTGAATAACTCCCAAACTTTGACCGAGCACATACCACACGTATAATCCGGCAAGTTAGGTTTTGGGTTGATCTCAAACAGAAGTACACGCTGAATCGCTGTTTAAAATGATTCATTTTATATGCAAAAACTGCTATTTTCCGGAGAATATGGCTCGAGGCAGATTCGGCACGTCGCCAAGCAGTCCATGTGTCTGTCGTGATCTACGATATATTTTCATCATTTACAACTTTACCAATTAGCCTGATTTTTGTTTTGAGGTTGCTATTACTTTTCGTGAATTTCATGTACCTTGTCTGTTTACAATTATCGCTTCGTAATAAGCCTGTATTAGAATGTTGTATCATATGTCCGAACTAGCGTGTATGTGTTTTACTTCTTTCACCCTCTGCAACGTCTTTTATATCGTATCGTAACTATCGAAGTATTCGTCCGTATATGTTTAGTTGATAATGGCAACTGACGCTTCTGAGACGCTTTAGCGTACTCTTCTGCATTTGCCAGTAACTCGTCACAGTTTTTCTTGTGTTTCCTTCACCAATCCACCGAAGGTGAATAACTCCCAAACTTTGATCGAGCACATACCACACGTATAATCCGGCAAGTTAGGTTTTGGGTTGATCTCAAACAGAAGTACACGCTGAATCGCTGTTTAAAATGATTCATTTTATATGCAAAAACTGCTATTTTCCGGAGAATATGGCTCGAGGCAGATTCGGCACGTCGCCAAGCAGTCCATGTGTCTGTCGTGATCTACGATATATTTTCATCATTTACAACTTTACCAATTAGCCTGATTTTTGTTTTGAGGTTGCTATTACTTTTCGTGAATTTCATGTACCTTGTCTGTTTACAATTATCGCTTCGTAATAAGCCTGTATTAGAATGTTGTATCATATGTCCGAACTAGCGTGTATGTGTTTTACTTCTTTCACCCTCTGCAACGTCTTTTATATCGTATCGTAACTATCGAAGTATTCGTCCGTATATGTTTAGTTGATAATGGCAACTGACGCTTCTGAGACGCTTTAGCGTACTCTTCTGCATTTGCCAGTGACTCGTCACAGTTTTTGTTGTGTTTCCTTCACCAATCCACCGAAGGTGAATAACTCCCAAACTTTGACCGAGCACATACCACACGTATAATCCGGCAAATTAGGTTTTGGGTTGATCTCAAACAGAAGTACACGCTGAATCGCTGTTTAAAATGATTCATTTTATATGCAAAAACTGCTATTTTCCGGAGAATATGGCTCGAGGCAGATTCGGCACGTCGCCAAGCAGTCCATGTGTCTGTCGTGATCTACGATATATTTTCATCATTTACAACTTTACCAATTAGCCTGATTTTTGTTTTGAGGTTGCTATTACTTTTCGTGAATTTCATGTACCTTGTCTGTTTACAATTATCGCTTCGTAATAAGCCTGTATTAGAATGTTGTATCATATGTCCGAACTAGCGTGTATGTGTTTTACTTCTTTCACCCTCTGCAACGTCTTTTATATCGTATCGTAACTATCGAAGTATTCGTCCGTATATGTTTAGTTGATAATGGCAACTGACGCTTCTGAGACGCTTTAGCGTACTCTTCTGCATTTGCCAGTGACTCGTCACAGTTTTTGTTGTGTTTCCTTCACCAATCCACCGAAGGTGAATAACTCCCAAACTTTGACCGAGCACATACCACACGTATAATCCGGCAAATTAGGTTTTGGGTTGATCTCAAACAGAAGTACACGCTGAATCGCTGTTTAAAATGATTCATTTTATATGCAAAAACTGCTATTTTCCGGAGAATATGGCTCGAGGCAGATTCGGCACGTCGCCAAGCAGTCCATGTGTCTGTCGTGATCTACGATATATTTTCATCATTTACAACTTTACCAATTAGCCTGATTTTTGTTTTGAGGTTGCTATTACTTTTCGTGAATTTCATGTACCTTGTCTGTTTACAATTATCGCTTCGTAATAAGCCTGTATTAGAATGTTGTATCATATGTCCGAACTACTCGGACTATTGCACACAGGTTCTAGTTTTAAGATATGTATTTGGAAGTCAACTTAAGAGTGAATCGGTGATTAGCTATCGAGCTGAATCGCTGTTTAAAATGATTGGTTTTATATGCAAAAACTGCTATTTTTCGGAGAATATGGCTCGAGGCAGATTCGGCACGTCGCCAAGCAGTCCATGTGTCTGTCGTGATCTACGATATATTTTCATCATTTACAACTTTACCAATTAGCCTGATTTTTGTTTTGAGGTTGCTATTACTTTTCGTGAATTTCATGTACCTTGTCTGTTTACAATTATCGCTTCGTAATAAGCCTGTATTAGAATGTTGTATCATATGTCCGAACTAGCGTGTATGTGTTTTACTTCTTTCACCCTCTGCAACGTCTTTTATATCGTATCGTAACTATCGAAGTATTCGTCCGTATATGTTTAGTTGATAATGGCAACTGACGCTTCTGAGACGCTTTAGCGTACTCTTCTGCATTTGCCAGTGACTCGTCACAGTTTTTGTTGTGTTTCCTTCACCAATCCACCGAAGGTGAATAACTCCCAAACTTTGACCGAGCACATACCACACGTATAATCCGGCAAGTTAGGTTTTGGGTTGATCTCAAACAGAAGTACACGCTGAATCGCTGTTTAAAATGATTCATTTTATATGCAAAAACTGATATTTTCCGGAGAATATGGCTCGAGGCAGATTCGGCACGTCGCCAAGCAGTCCATGTGTCTGTCGTGATCTACGATATATTTTCATCATTTACAACTTTACCAATTAGCCTGATTTTTGTTTTGAGGTTGCTATTACTTTTCGTGAATTTCATGTACCTTGTCTGTTTACAATTATCGCTTCGTAATAAGCCTGTATTAGAATGTTGTATCATATGTCCGAACTAGCGTGTATGTGTTTTACTTCTTTCACCCTCTGCAACGTCTTTTATATCGTATCGTAACTATCGAAGTATTCGTCCGTATATGTTTAGTTGATAATGGCAACTGACGCTTCTGAGACGCTTTAGCGTACTCTTCTGCATTTGCCAGTAACTCGTCACAGTTTTTCTTGTGTTTCCTTCACCAATCCACCGAAGGTGAATAACTCCCAAACTTTGATCGAGCACATACCACACGTATAATCCGGCAAGTTAGGTTTTGGGTTGATCTCAAACAGAAGTACACGCTGAATCGCTGTTTAAAATGATTCATTTTATATGCAAAAACTGTTTTTTTCCGGAGAATATGGCTCGAGGCAGATTCGGCACGTCGCCAAGCAGTCCATGTGTCTGTCGTGATCTACGATATATTTTCATCATTTACAACTTTACCAATTAGCCTGATTTTTGTTTTGAGGTTGCTATTACTTTTCGTGAATTTCATGTACCTTGTCTGTTTACAATTATCGCTTCGTAATAAGCCTGTATTAGAATGTTGTATCATATGTCCGAACTACTCGGACTATTGCACACAGGTTCTAGTTTTAAGATATGTATTTGGAAGTCAACTTAAGAGTGAATCGGTGATGAGCTATCGAGCTGAATCGCTGTTTAAAATGATTCGTTTTATATGCAAAAACTGCTATTTTTCGGAGAATATTGCTCGAGGCAGATTCGGCACGTCGCCAAACAGTCCATGTGTCTGTCGTGATCTACGATATATTTTCATCATTTACAACTTTACCAATTAGCCTGGTTTTTGTTTTGAGGTTGCTATTACTTTTCGTGAATTTCATGTACCTTGTCTGTTTACAATTATCGCTTCGTAATAAGCCTGTATTAGAATGTTGTATCATATGTCCGAACTAGCGTGTATGTGTTTTACTTCTTTCACCCTCTGCAACGTCTTTTATATCGTATCGTAACTATCGAAGTATTCGTCCGTATATGTTTAGTTGATAATGGCAACTGACGCTTCTGAGACGCTTTAGCGTACTCTTCTGCATTTGCCAGTAACTCGTCACAGTTTTTCTTGTGTTTCCTTCACCAATCCACCGAAGGTGAATAACTCCCAAACTTTGATCGAGCACATACCACACGTATAATCCGGCAAGTTAGGTTTTGGGTTGATCTCAAACAGAAGTACACGCTGAATCGCTGTTTAAAATGATTCATTTTATATGCAAAAACTGCTTTTTTCCGGAGAATATGGCTCGAGGCAGATTCGGCACGTCGCCAAGCAGTCCATGTGTCTGTCGTGATCTACGATATATTTTCATCATTTACAACTTTACCAATTAGCCTGATTTTTGTTTTGAGGTTGCTATTACTTTTCGTGAATTTCATGTACCTTGTCTGTTTACAATTATCGCTTCGTAATAAGCCTGTATTAGAATGTTGTATCATATGTCCGAACTAGCGTGTATGTGTTTTACTTCTTTCACCCTCTGCAACGTCTTTTATATCGTATCGTAACTATCGAAGTATTCGTCCGTATATGTTTAGTTGATAATGGCAACTGACGCTTCTGAGACGCTTTAGCGTACTCTTCTGCATTTGCCAGTAACTCGTCACAGTTTTTCTTGTGTTTCCTTCACCAATCCACCGAAGGTGAATAACTCCCAAACTTTGATCGAGCACATACCACACGTATAATCCGGCAAGTTAGGTTTTGGGTTGATCTCAAACAGAAGTACACGCTGAATCGCTGTTTAAAATGATTCATTTTATATGCAAAAACTGCTTTTTTCCGGAGAATATGGCTCGAGGCAGATTCGGCACGTCGCCAAGCAGTCCATGTGTCTGTCGTGATCTACGATATATTTTCATCATTTACAACTTTACCAATTAGCCTGATTTTTGTTTTGAGGTTGCTATTACTTTTCGTGAATTTCATGTACCTTGTCTGTTTACAATTATCGCTTCGTAATAAGCCTGTATTAGAATGTTGTATCATATGTCCGAACTACTCGGACTATTGCACACAGGTTCTAGTTTTAAGATATGTATTTGGAAGTCAACTTAAGAGTGAATCGGCGATGAGCTATCGAGCTGAATCGCTGTTTAAAATGATTCGTTTTGTATGCAAAAACTGCTATTTTTCGGAGAATATTGCTCGAGGCAGATTCGGCACGTCGCCAAGCAGTCCATGTGTCTGTCGTGATCTACGATATATTTTCATCATTTACAACTTTACCAATTAGCCTGATTTTTGTTTTGAGGTTGCTATTACTTTTCGTGAATTTCATGTACCTTGTCTGTTTACAATTATCGCTTCGTAATAAGCCTGTATTAGAATGTTGTATCATATGTCCGAACTAGCGTGTATGTGTTTTACTTCTTTCACCCTCTGCAACGTCTTTTATATCGTATCGTAACTATCGAAGTATTCGTCCGTATATGTTTAGTTGATAATGGCAACTGACGCTTCTGAGACGCTTTAGCGTACTCTTCTGCATTTGCCAGTGACTCGTCACAGTTTTTGTTGTGTTTCCTTCACCAATCCACCGAAGGTGAATAACTCCCAAACTTTGACCGAGCACATACCACACGTATAATCCGGCAAATTAGGTTTTGGGTTGATCTCAAACAGAAGTACACGCTGAATCGCTGTTTAAAATGATTCATTTTATATGCAAAAACTGCTATTTTCCGGAGAATATGGCTCGAGGCAGATTCGGCACGTCGCCAAGCAGTCCATGTGTCTGTCGCGATCTACGATATATTTTCATCATTTACAACTTTACCAATTAGCCTGATTTTTGTTTTGAGGTTGCTATTACTTTTCGTGAATTTCATGTACCTTGTCTGTTTACAATTATCGCTTCGTAATAAGCCTGTATTAGAATGTTGTATCATATGTCCGAACTACTCGGACTATTGCACACAGGTTCTAGTTTTAAGATATGTATTTGGAAGTCAACTTAAGAGTGAATCGGTGATGAGCTATCGAGCTGAATCGCTGTTTAAAATGATTCGTTTTATATGCAAAAACTGCTATTTTTCGGAGAATATTGCTCGAGGCAGATTCGGCACGTCGCCAAGCAGTCCATGTGTCTGTCGTGATCTACGATATATTTTCATCATTTACAACTTTACCAATTAGCCTGATTTTTGTTTTGAGGTTGCTATTACTTTTCGTGAATTTCATGTACCTTGTCTGTTTACAATTATCGCTTCGTAATAAGCCTGTATTAGAATGTTGTATCATATGTCCGAACTAGCGTGTATGTGTTTTACTTCTTTCACCCTCTGCAACGTCTTTTATATCGTATCGTAACTATCGAAGTATTCGTCCGTATATGTTTAGTTGATAATGGCAACTGACGCTTCTGAGACGCTTTAGCGTACTCTTCTGCATTTGCCAGTGACTCGTCACAGTTTTTGTTGTGTTTCCTTCACCAATCCACCGAAGGTGAATAACTCCCAAACTTTGACCGAGCACATACCACACGTATAATCCGGCAAGTTAGGTTTTGGGTTGATCTCAAACAGAAGTACACGCTGAATCGCTGTTTAAAATGATTCATTTTATATGCAAAAACTGCTATTTTCCGGAGAATATGGCTCGAGGCAGATTCGGCACGTCGCCAAGCAGTCCATGTGTCTGTCGTGATCTACGATATATTTTCATCATTTACAACTTTACCAATTAGCCTGATTTTTGTTTTGAGGTTGCTATTACTTTTCGTGAATTTCATGTACCTTGTCTGTTTACAATTATCGCTTCGTAATAAGCCTGTATTAGAATGTTGTATCATATGTCCGAACTACTCGGACTATTGCACACAGGTTCTAGTTTTAAGATATGTATTTGGAAGTCAACTTAAGAGTGAATCGGCGATGAGCTATCGAGCTGAATCGCTGTTTAAAATGATTCGTTTTGTATGCAAAAACTGCTATTTTTCGGAGAATATTGCTCGAGGCAGATTCGGCACGTCGCCAAGCAGTCCATGTGTCTGTCGTGATCTACGATATATTTTCATCATTTACAACTTTACCAATTAGCCTGATTTTTGTTTTGAGGTTGCTATTACTTTTCGTGAATTTCATGTACCTTGTCTGTTTACAATTATCGCTTCGTAATAAGCCTGTATTAGAATGTTGTATCATATGTCCGAACTAGCGTGTATGTGTTTTACTTCTTTCACCCTCTGCAACGTCTTTTATATCGTATCGTAACTATCGAAGTATTCGTCCGTATATGTTTAGTTGATAATGGCAACTGACGCTTCTGAGACGCTTTAGCGTACTCTTCTGCATTTGCCAGTGACTCGTCACAGTTTTTGTTGTGTTTCCTTCACCAATCCACCGAAGGTGAATAACTCCCAAACTTTGACCGAGCACATACCACACGTATAATCCGGCAAATTAGGTTTTGGGTTGATCTCAAACAGAAGTACACGCTGAATCGCTGTTTAAAATGATTCATTTTATATGCAAAAACTGCTATTTTCTGGAGAATATGGCTCGAGGCAGATTCGGCACGTCGCCAAGCAGTCCATGTGTCTGTCGTGATCTACGATATATTTTCATCATTTACAACTTTACCAATTAGCCTGATTTTTGTTTTGAGGTTGCTATTACTTTTCGTGAATTTCATGTACCTTGTCTGTTTACAATTATCGCTTCGTAATAAGCCTGTATTAGAATGTTGTATCATATGTCCGAACTAGCGTGTATGTGTTTTACTTCTTTCACCCTCTGCAACGTCTTTTATATCGTATCGTAACTATCGAAGTATTCGTCCGTATATGTTTAGTTGATAATGGCAACTGACGCTTCTGAGACGCTTTAGCGTACTCTTCTGCATTTGCCAGTGACTCGTCACAGTTTTTGTTGTGTTTCCTTCACCAATCCACCGAAGGTGAATAACTCCCAAACTTTGACCGAGCACATACCACACGTATAATCCGGCAAATTAGGTTTTGGGTTGATCTCAAACAGAAGTACACGCTGAATCGCTGTTTAAAATGATTCATTTTATATGTAAAAACTGCTATTTTCTGGAGAATATGGCTCGAGGCAGATTCGGCACGTCGCCAAGCAGTCCATGTGTCTGTCGTGATCTACGATATATTTTCATCATTTACAACTTTACCAATTAGCCTGATTTTTGTTTTGAGGTTGCTATTACTTTTCGTGAATTTCATGTACCTTGTCTGTTTACAATTATCGCTTCGTAATAAGCCTGTATTAGAATGTTGTATCATATGTCCGAACTAGCGTGTATGTGTTTTACTTCTTTCGCCCTCTGCAACGTCTTTTATATCGTATCGTAACTATCGAAGTATTCGTCCGTATATGTTTAGTTGATAATGGCAACTGACGCTTCTGAGACGCTTTAGCGTACTCTTCTGCATTTGCCAGTGACTCGTCACAGTTTTTGTTGTGTTTCCTTCACCAATCCACCGAAGGTGAATAACTCCCAAACTTTGACCGAGCACATACCACACGTATAATCCGGCAAGTTAGGTTTTGGGTTGATCTCAAACAGAAGTACACGCTGAATCGCTGTTTAAAATGATTCATTTTATATGCAAAAACTGCTATTTTCCGGAGAATATGGCTCGAGGCAGATTCGGCACGTCGCCAAGCAGTCCATGTGTCTGTCGTGATCTACGATATATTTTCATCATTTACAACTTTACCAATTAGCCTGATTTTTGTTTTGAGGTTGCTATTACTTTTCGTGAATTTCATGTACCTTGTCTGTTTACAATTATCGCTTCGTATAAGCCTGTATTAGAATGTTGTATCATATGTCCGAACTACTCGGACTATTGCACACAGGTTCTAGTTTTAAGATATGTATTTGGAAGTCAACTTAAGAGTGAATCGGCGATGAGCTATCGAGCTGAATCGCTGTTTAAAATGATTCGTTTTGTATGCAAAAACTGCTATTTTTCGGAGAATATTGCTCGAGGCAGATTCGGCACGTCGCCAAGCAGTCCATGTGTCTGTCGTGATCTACGATATATTTTCATCATTTACAACTTTACCAATTAGCCTGATTTTTGTTTTGAGGTTGCTATTACTTTTCGTGAATTTCATGTACCTTGTCTGTTTACAATTATCGCTTCGTAATAAGCCTGTATTAGAATGTTGTATCATATGTCCGAACTAGCGTGTATGTGTTTTACTTCTTTCACCCTCTGCAACGTCTTTTATATCGTATCGTAACTATCGAAGTATTCGTCCGTATATGTTTAGTTGATAATGGCAACTGACGCTTCTGAGACGCTTTAGCGTACTCTTCTGCATTTGCCAGTGACTCGTCACAGTTTTTGTTGTGTTTCCTTCACCAATCCACCGAAGGTGAATAACTCCCAAACTTTGACCGAGCACATACCACACGTATAATCCGGCAAATTAGGTTTTGGGTTGATCTCAAACAGAAGTACACGCTGAATCGCTGTTTAAAATGATTCATTTTATATGCAAAAACTGCTATTTTCTGGAGAATATGGCTCGAGGCAGATTCGGCACGTCGCCAAGCAGTCCATGTGTCTGTCGTGATCTACGATATATTTTCATCATTTACAACTTTACCAATTAGCCTGATTTTTGTTTTGAGGTTGCTATTACTTTTCGTGAATTTCATGTACCTTGTCTGTTTACAATTATCGCTTCGTAATAAGCCTGTATTAGAATGTTGTATCATATGTCCGAACTAGCGTGTATGTGTTTTACTTCTTTCACCCTCTGCAACGTCTTTTATATCGTATCGTAACTATCGAAGTATTCGTCCGTATATGTTTAGTTGATAATGGCAACTGACGCTTCTGAGACGCTTTAGCGTACTCTTCTGCATTTGCCAGTGACTCGTCACAGTTTTTGTTGTGTTTCCTTCACCAATCCACCGAAGGTGAATAACTCCCAAACTTTGACCGAGCACATACCACACGTATAATCCGGCAAATTAGGTTTTGGGTTGATCTCAAACAGAAGTACACGCTGAATCGCTGTTTAAAATGATTCATTTTATATGTAAAAACTGCTATTTTCTGGAGAATATGGCTCGAGGCAGATTCGGCACGTCGCCAAGCAGTCCATGTGTCTGTCGTGATCTACGATATATTTTCATCATTTACAACTTTACCAATTAGCCTGATTTTTGTTTTGAGGTTGCTATTACTTTTCGTGAATTTCATGTACCTTGTCTGTTTACAATTATCGCTTCGTAATAAGCCTGTATTAGAATGTTGTATCATATGTCCGAACTAGCGTGTATGTGTTTTACTTCTTTCGCCCTCTGCAACGTCTTTTATATCGTATCGTAACTATCGAAGTATTCGTCCGTATATGTTTAGTTGATAATGGCAACTGACGCTTCTGAGACGCTTTAGCGTACTCTTCTGCATTTGCCAGTGACTCGTCACAGTTTTTGTTGTGTTTCCTTCACCAATCCACCGAAGGTGAATAACTCCCAAACTTTGACCGAGCACATACCACACGTATAATCCGGCAAGTTAGGTTTTGGGTTGATCTCAAACAGAAGTACACGCTGAATCGCTGTTTAAAATGATTCATTTTATATGCAAAAACTGCTATTTTCCGGAGAATATGGCTCGAGGCAGATTCGGCACGTCGCCAAGCAGTCCATGTGTCTGTCGTGATCTACGATATATTTTCATCATTTACAACTTTACCAATTAGCCTGATTTTTGTTTTGAGGTTGCTATTACTTTTCGTGAATTTCATGTACCTTGTCTGTTTACAATTATCGCTTCGTATAAGCCTGTATTAGAATGTTGTATCATATGTCCGAACTACTCGGACTATTGCACACAGGTTCTAGTTTTTCATTTCATTTCATTTCATTTATTTAATACAATATCCGCCATCAAGGCTAAATATAATAGACTTAAAACTAATTTAATACTAACGAATTTAATACTAAGATATGTATTTGGAAGTCAACTTAAGAGTGAATCGGTGATGAGCTATCGAGCTGCTTATATACCACATGGTTGCTATGTGTTACTATGTGTTGCTATGTGTTATCCATTATCCCTGTGGCAACTGGGATCCAACATTCTATTTATTTTACGACAATTGCGTACATAATTTGTGATTTATAAATATGTTCCCTGCTGCCAATCCCAATCCTTACAATTTCGTTGCAAGGAAGGAGCTGTACTGAGCATAACATCCGAGAAGCGAAATGTTGCTAAAGCGTAGAGAGTGCGTCGAAAAATTATTGATTCACGTTCGGAAGTGAACAAATTGTTCGCGCCTGCTTTACGGTAACTTTTCAATTTGCAGTAACTCCCGGTTCGGAAGCCACGACCGAATTCTGAAGAAGTACTTTCCAAAACGTAGTCCACCACACACTTCCAAGGATGCTTGAATGTAGCCGGGGAACTGTCTAAACGTACATTCACCGCTTACAGTGGTGACCGAGTAGTGCAGAGGGACATGGTTGGTCATCTAAATGCGTAGTTGCGAGTTGCATCGTTTGCAATCCGCCAACTCACCACTACCACCAACCACTCGGTAAGTGGCGGCCGAGTACTCGCCGATTGGTTTCAGCCCTTGCCTTTCGGGTTCGGGCTAAAAATAGAAATTCATGCATCATGTGCATGTGTACGGCGCGGCACGGCGTCGTCGTTGCGTAGCGCTGCTCAAACCGATGAGCCTCCGCTCACCACAACCGTCCCTGTGTCGTGGCACTAGTATAAATGGAGCGACGGCACAGAGCACACCAGCAAGCGAGAGCGTCTGCCGATGCCGGTGCGGGTAACACTCATCATCTCTTCCCTTTGCCGTGCTACCTTTTTGCGCTCCACCAGCGTGCCGAGAGCCCTCGCTCTGTGTGTGTGTGTGGAAATGTGTAAATTATTCCCAAATGATTTGTTATTCAAATTTTTAGCCCATTGCTGGTGCATAAGGATGTGTGCGGATGGATTTCATCGCCCTTTTCATTTACCAGTGCCACCAGCGAATACAACCTTCTTCTTCTCTCTCTCTCTATACCTCTGTCTTGCTCTCTGTGCTGTGCAATGATGTGTCGTTGGGAACTGGTTGCCCCCTCCGCACGGGAAGGTAGTGTCTGTGTGGTTGGGTGGATCATGCAGATTCGTGTGCGAAGGTGATTAGATAGTGATATAACCGGCGTCCGTCGTGTCGAGCGGTCGAGTTCCACAGTGACGGAGAAAGTGAGAGTGGGACAACTGGCAGGACGTCGTTTAGTTTAGGCTCAAATTAACATCTACACTTGTTTTATTACATGATGTGGTTTCTCGCCCCTTCCTTCCCTCCTCATTCTGCCTTTGTCCTCATTTTTCGGCATGGTCGCAACGTGCAGGAAGCCGTGGAAGAAGTGAGCTGTAAATTGAATTTGCCTAACGCTTCACTATGCTATTCTCTAGGCGGCTTTTCCGTTTCCGTCTTAGCGGGTTAAGTGGAAGTATAATCACCGACGGGGTACATACTTCCACATTTATGTGTATGTGTGCTGCCGAGTTGGATGACGATTGGCAAGCTTTAGCTAAATAAAACGCAACATGAACTGCACACCCGCAACTGGCGACATTTCTACAAAAAATATTAAAAAAAATGAACCGTCATATCTGAAGTGGAGCATACCATGATATGTTGCCTAATACGTGCATTTTGAATCAACTACCTGAGGTGCCATCAGACTAAATAACCAGCTTCATTTAGTTAACTACTACTTGTTGATTTATAATCAATTTGAATGTGTTCCATACATTGTTTTGGCAACGAAATTATGGTTTGTTGTTTTTCTACTATAGTTTTATTTTTATGATTTATCTATGTTAAAAGTTCTATGATCTTTGAATTTTGGTTATTCTCACAAACTTGTCTATTTTTGAATCTCCGGAACTTCGGTACTTGCGGAAGCTTGAATATTTTGGACACTTCACATTAACTCATCAGTATTCGATACACCGCTAGCATTCTTTCGCAGTTTTGTAATGTCTATGATACGCTCTTCTAGATCGACTACTGCTCTAATTAGCTAGCGGAAGTCAAAATTATTATTTAGCTTTTAGCTAATTTAGAGCTAAAACACCTTTACTGTTTGATGGTGGAAAGAGGAATAAACATTTTAACAACTACATTCTGTTAACACTATTTCATAGAATACTACGATCAACTGTACATCAGTTTTATCATAGTATGCTTAAATCAATTGTAAACTTCAACATAATTATTGCTATGATTAATGCCAATATTCTCGTCATTAGAAAGCTGCAAGCTGTTGTGCAAATAAATATTATACAGAACGTACACTGTTCAATTAAATAAATATGATTCATTGCACTTTATGTAACGATTTTTGGTCGATCCAGTTAGTTGGTGCTGTTTGTTAAGCTCCCTACGGTATTTTAGCCTCAGCATCATTATGGTGGATGGTGTTGATATCCCTGTATCTGACCAAACGATTAGAACTGGTGCGATCTGATTCCGTCTGGTTTTAATAATACCTGACACTTACATTCACAATTGCACGCAATACACATTGCGAAAAAACTTACCTCAAACATCAAATACTGCTTCAGTTTCGTTTGAAACTTTCTTCTCCTAGCATTGATTGTAATATTCCTTCAATTTAGTATTCCATATTGCTGATTGCTGCTTCTGGACCAGGTACATTAAGGGGATATATTACTTCTAAACACATGTGAATTCTTCATACATTGGAAGTATCTGCGTTATTATTGTTCAATTTTTTAACTTTCCCGCTCAGTCGCCAATTTACCGTCTTCATAAATGGAAGTTCATAGAATTACAAAACTAACGCGACTGTTGTGACAGCTTTGCTGAGGGTGACCCAATGCAATGCCAGGTTTGAAATATTTTGTTTTTTTTTTTGCACATATCTTGGTTTCGATTCTAGCAATTATTAATCTACGCTTGTTATTTGAATATCTATTTTCATACCACCTCCAGAGTGCACCGCGAAAGGATATTACATACTCAAAGCTGTGCACGAATGTCCTTGCTTGTGTGCGTTTGTGTGATGTTTGTTTGCAAACAAACAATTGCTAAGGACACAAATTCAGTTTTAATGATGTAGTCAGCATGCTGTGGAGGGAAAAAAATGGAGGGAAAAGCTTTGAAGCGAACAACACTCAGACACTGCATTGTACGCGTGTGTGTGTGTGTGTGTTATCGCGTTATGTTTGCAAAATACCGGATAAAGGTTTCTGAAGAAGTGAAGTGAATGTTTCGTTTGTGCTTCGTTTGTGTGCTTTGTGGCAACGTCACCCAGGACATCTTCTGCCGCAAATAGACCGTCCACAGAGCGCAGCAGTTGCTAATACCGTGTGTGTGCTGCAAGCTTCGATCACATTCCAATCAACATTCCAAACAGGGGGAAAAATAAAGTTTGTTTTTTGTTTACGTTTGAACGTTTGCCAACGAAGATGACACACGTCCAATCGAAATGCCCTTACAATCGTGAAGGTTCGTGTAGTAGTAACTTCCAGCGGGAGCATGATTTATTTTAATCCACCTCGTTTTTTTCCCACTCTCATGGTTAATTTTCCCGTACAATGATTGGACACAGGTTCTTCCCCCGTTTGTCTGGCGGTGTGCAGCAATAAAAGGGAAATCCCATCAGTGAAAATGCAAAAAATAAAAAAGAGATACATTTAACCACCCCCTCGCTACTGCCGCCACCTCTTGTATCAATAATGATACCAACCATCATCCCACCGCCCGCACCCGAGGGACATTATTTGGGCTAGATTTACATCTGTTATGACCCTTCCCATCCTTTCTCTGCCCCCTGTGCAACTTATCTTTGTCACCGCCGACAGTCAATATTGATAGTCAATTAATTATACCCTATTAGCCATCGTATCGGATGTCTTGACACACCCCTTAACAATATAGGGGGACAGGTGGGTTTGGGACGGTTGGGTCCGGTGTTAAGGGTGGAATGGGAGAAAGGAAATTGCTGCAAAGTGGCGCCCTTTCTCTCCGCACAGCATTGTAATTATTGATATAGGTTTATCTCTCTTGCTCTCTCCCCTGTTGCCCCAAGCTCGTCACGGTCAGCTTTCTTTTTCGCTCCGATTGTGTCCATTGTTGTTGTTGCTGGGTTATAGTTGATCGATAATAATTTGTATAGTTCGGTGGGTTTTTGCTGTGGTTGGCATTGGTGGGAGTGCAAACCACCGTTATGATGGAAATGATGGTCCTGGTGTTTTTGATACTTATTTTCGTACCATTGGCTAAGTGATGATTCATATTTATTTACTTAAAGTTTATCGTTGCACTGCACGGAAATGTGCCCGTGAAATAATTTCAGTTATTGATATTTTGATGGAAATTTCATTGAATGCTACGAACTTCGAATTTGCACTTTATAGCCAGCGAAAGCAGAAGTTTGCTGTTTGTTGTTCTATCTTTTCGCAGGTTCCAGGGTACGGTACCTTTCAGAGATTCTCCATATAATGTGCTAATCTTCGTTGTAGCCGCACATGTTGGTATGTCATTTTTTCTTCTTTTTCTCTCCATTGTCCATGCCAATTGCAATTTCGATGGTATTTCTTCCTGAGCTACATTTTAGTAAAACTAATATGATTAATATGTTTAATATGTTTATCGATTATTCCAACGGGATCTTGAAGATCCTACATGAATGTACTTAAATTAATGCTTATAGACCATATAAGGTACATAAATCGATAGGGAAGAACTGATGCACAAGAATAGAATGTGTTTATTGCAAATATGATTTTTGCGTAAATTGTGCGCTAAAAACATTCTGCGATATGTTGAAATCAAATAAATCATAGTAATTGATGAAAGTTCGACACACAGACAGTTTTCGTGTCAAAATAGATTCGTCGGTAAAACCAGGGTTAAGCACGAACAGGAGAGACATAAATTGTAGCTTCTTCTGCTGCTATTTAGCGTTAAGTCCTACACGCGGACGTGCCGGCCTATACAGGATTTCGAGACTGAATCCATTACCATACGCAGCCGGATAGTCAATCCTTGCGACGGGGGGAACGGTCCATTGTAGGCTTGAATCCACGACGGGCATGTTTGTGAGTCGCTCGAGTTGACGACTGTACCACGGGAACTGCACCTGTTTTGGCGATTTAAGTTGGGTTTTAATTTTAACAATTCTTTGGTCTGCTCGTATACCATTTTTGTTGATAGTCATAACGTCTCTTCAGTTCCAATAACTTTAATCTGTGTTGGACTAAGTAGTACAATCGTTATTTTCGAAATACAAATACACCGTCCAGTGGCATTAATCGAATTGAATCAGCTCTCAGAATTTTTCATAGTTGTTCTCATATTTTGCTTTGGATCAATAGCGTCCATTGTTTGGGGTGTGCGGTGAATAAGGTTTTAAATATCAGTGACTAATTTATTTACTATTCCTAGCACAATATTAGCTCATTTTATTGTAGATTTAACTAGCGACACGAACCACATAATGCTAAGAGTCGTGTCCTTTTGCAACTGTACCATCACCCGCTAACGGTGCCAATCGGTTTAACTGGCTGTTTATTTATTTATGCATTTATTTATGAAAGTTAGCAATCATAACAACGCCCAACTGCCCCATCGGTGGGGTGCGGTCCATTGAAACGAACTACCGTGTTGCTTGCGGTGGATGAAGCTGTATTTACATACGGGTTGAGTTTTCCATTTTATTTCATTAATTAAGCAGACTGTCGCCACACTGTTTGGGCGCTCTCGGAGACGCTGGAGCCGAAAAAGCAACACACAAAAAAAGCACAAACACAAAAAAACTAGAAGGTTAAGACTGACTGCTCGACGGTAATAAAGAGGCAAGAAAAAGCTAGTGACACTTTCTTAGCGTCTAGCACCCCACCTCGCACCCCTCGCACACACTGCGCCTGCCTGCAATGTCACTTCGGGATCCACTTAATAGGCAACTAAAAACTTTGCGTTCGCGCTTTTAGCCACAGCAAAGACGATAAATTGCATGGCCCAAAAGGTAGTGGATGGGGCGATGATGCTGCTGCTGCTGCTGCTCCTGGGGTTGTGGGGTGGAATGGGAGTTGAAGGAATGACAAAAAATAGGTTTCGGAAAGGGGGAATAGTTCGGTAGAGTTGAAAGTTAAATTTGTCTTTTAACAAACACACTCCCATCCCCATCGCCGCCAGTAGCTTCGGAACTCTGGCCCGCTGCAGTGTTTCGCTTCCTGTGGCTGCGCCAGAGTATTACCGGAAGCACGAAGTGCAGCTGCATATTGCTAACAGCACAGTGTGGGGTAGAGCAAAAATAAAAAATAAAATAAAAAGTAAACGGAACCAAGCTGCCAAGAAGAGAGAAGAGCGAGAAGCGTAAACGGAGCGTAACGGAACGCTTGCTTCTTATGGCCCGGCGTTCGGCTGGAAAAGCTTCGGAAGAAAATCCCATCACCATTGGTGTGTGTGCGCATCCTGGTAAGGTGGGTGGGACGGCACACTGAGGGTTGTGAAAATTGTGGTTCAACTTTAGAGTCAAGTCCTCTGAACTTGCCGTTTGGTAATGGGTGGGGTGAGCGAGAGAGAGAGAGCGCGCGTGGTCTGCTCAGCATTTTCTTAATAGAGAGCCCCGGAAACGTCTTCTGTAGACCGAAGCATGCGACGCGAAAAATCTGGTCGAATGAGTAGAAGGGCAAGAAGGGGAAGGTGTGATAAAAAGTAAACAAAACTTTTACACTGACAAAAAACAGGCTCTTTTTTGTGCACGTTGGGAAAGCGAGGTAGACTTGGGTAGCTGACCTTTCCTGTCGAAGGATCGTTTTTGTCCCCCACCCCCCCACCGGATGGATGGGGTATGCGGGCATTTCTGTAACTAGATGAGAAAAATAAAATAAAATAAAGGAAAGTGAAAGGCTTGAGGGGCAAAGAGGCGAACACATAGCAGCAGTTACGATTTTTTCGCCGCTCGATCGTCAGCTCATAGTCGGCATGACATTCTGACCTCGTCGTTGGCATTCGACGGCTTCGCCCGATCCCCCCCCCCCGCCGCAATCTCCCAACTCGATTGCAATGCAAATAGTAAATGTGCAGCAACTGGCAGGAGAAGCGCAAGCTCAGCACGAGTGGATCGAACTCCGTACAATCTGATTGGAAATTATACTTTCAATTTTCAATTCCACAGCGCCTGTACATCGCGGTTGGTTGACAATTTGTAGCCGCTGCCCGAGCACACCTTTGTGCACGGCAGGAGTGTTTGGGTGCGACCAGGGCCAGGGGTTTATTGCACGCCGGTGAAAGGACAAATAATTGCTGCAGGAACTTTGCTTTACGGCGGTGTGGACCTAATGGTGCTTGAAATTGATTCCCGAATTTATTGGATTTTTTACGCTGCTCGAAAAAGTGCTCCGGAATACTATTGGAATGTAGTTAAGTGCGCTTTGAGCTATTTAATGAGTTTTTTTTCTGTGACAAATTGTATGCAAGCGCAAAGCAAAACTACTCGATTGTTGCTTGCTATCAGTATTATAGCGTTGTAATTAGTATCATACAATATTATAGCAAATCCTTTGTTGGATTTTCTATTCAAGCTTTCTCAATTTACAATTAAAATTGGCATGGTCAATCATACCAAAACACACACAAAGTATGCCGAGATCGATGTGCGATCGTGTAGCGTTGAAAATTCTGCACTTTTCTGAAACTACTGCAAACATTACTTGCCATTTCTCTTACTGTTGCTACTTGTACAAATCATGGCTCTAACAACGACAGGGAAGAAGGTATAGGTTGGCTCATACAGAAGAGTTCCGCCCAGAATACAGTGATTTGCATTTCCTTCATTTTAGCGAACTTTCTCGCTTCTTCAATTCAGCCCGGCACCGTCGTGCTTTCTTTCGTTCGGTTTTATCGCACCCCCTCCTGTTGGAATGCTGCTGTGTGGTAACCAACATCGGCTGTCTCGTGTTTTAAATAGAAGAAGTAAATGCTTCCTTAACACCCCGAGCGGTTTTGCATGCCTCCCCTGCGTTGTTTGTCCGTCTCGCTTGTCTACCATCTTGCAGCAGATGGAATATTTTACCTCCTGTCCTCCCCGCTATCGGTCTTTTTATTTTGAGGTTAGGTTTTCCATTTTGCATTTTAATTGTTTAATTTTGCACAATTTGAGGACACCCAGCGCGCCCCATCCACCAGCACAAGCGCTGGTAAAATCCTCCCGAGCGTAACGGGAGTCGTCGTCGTCGCCGTCGCCGCCGTTCACAAACTCTACAGAGCAAAGGCGTTTTCGGGTATATGGCGGAATGTCGTAACGATGAGATAAGCAAGCGAGAACAATTCCCTGGCCTCCTTACCGAGGCATGGCAATAGGGTAGAAGGAGGGGGGGTCACACAGAGCGAGAGCGAACGGCCAAAAACTTTAAATTGAGATTGATCTGTTTCGTTTAACCGCAAATTTCCATTTTCTCGGTGTGACTTCACCCCCTTCGCTGTTCTGGCGGGGGAAGGGTCGGTGCGGTATAATGTTTCGCAGTTCCGCAGCGGAGACAGAGCAGAGCAGCGTACCCTTAGCGAGCTGAAGTGTGTGCATTCAATAGCGGGAACACACCGTCGTCGTCGTCTTCGTCGTCGTATGTGCGCCCTTTCCGCCTTCCGCTGTAACAATTCTTTTAGACAAACTATGGAAAATGGCCCGCCCAAAACCTCTATAGGGGGTGGTTTGTGTTTGTCGTCTCTGCCTGCCTCGCACCATGCCCTGAGATTGCCTCGGCTGCTTACCTTTTCGATTGAATTAATCCCCCTGCTCTTCAGCTCTACAATGCTTCGCAAACGGAGCAGCAGCAGCCTCAGAGGTGACCTTCAATTTATGCAAATAAATCCATTATCCGGTTCAATCGGTACGTTTTTAACCCCAAATACGAGGCTTTGTGTGAGATGGACTGTGTGTGGGGTGTTGCTGTATAGCATTATGTCTCCCAATTCTATTTCGCCAGCTGGTGGAAAATCGAAGAGTTGAATTATAATACTCACTATCGTCTATAGGAGAGACTTAAGAATGTAGGAATTTACCTTTCAATCGACTGGAGATACCCTGCTTAGTTAGTTGTTCGAGGTTTTCCACTGTATCAAGATTCAAATTACATCTCAAATTTTTCCATTTACAATATCTCAGACTCAGGTTATCATCTTAATGCATTAGATATCCTGTGTTACCTAATGTTAAATCTTATAACAATAATAGGCTTGATTTTTGATCAGTTTTTTCATACCTGTGTTTTCGCTATAGGATCATTCATCCAAATACTTTTAACTTTAAAGTGGCCTGTTCAAAGATCTTGACAGCTGATCATATCCGGATTCTTGTATCAATAATTAGATAAGTCTTTTTGAGATCTACTAATATCAAACCAAGTTTCAGGATTCTGGCTTAATCGAAAGGCACCTCTTTATCCAATCTTATCAGACGTTCAATTAAAAGCCCTTAATGGGGCCCTTCACGATTCTAGTCAGTTTCTTGTATGGGGTTTGACAGTTGGAGGCTGAAACCATGTAAACACTCCATACAAAACCACACATAAAACTAGCCTGCAATTTTCTTTGCAAAAGTCTAGATTATTCTCAAAGTGGGAATTAGATTCGAGTACCTGCTCGAAAAATGGCAAAACAAGGTGGTGTTTACATTTATCCCAAGGTGCATTAAAGATATCTGGTGATGGAATCTAGAACCAAAGTGTATGTAGATCAGGTGGTCTCATAGCATGTTTTTTTCATAACCAAATTTGAATATAACTTTTTGACAGGATGGGTGAAAACTTTTGTTCAAACAAGCTTTCTACACAATACACAAAACACTCTTAAAATCTTCATTCAAAAACAGAAGCGATAAAAACCAGCCTTCTAAATTCATACACCTTGGGATAAGCCCACCTGTATATTATACCCGCTTAGATAGCTGCTCGAAAATTGGTGCACAGCTGACAGGCTGAAATTTCAGCCTACGATTTTAAAACGGAAAGGGCTCCAATGTCAAAAACTCTTCTTCTTCTTATTTGGGACAACAATGATGTTGGTTTAGGACTGTCTTAGTCTCTTTGCTATCTGGTCCCAAATTGGTGTGGCCATAGCAGGGGTCCTACGTTTGAGAGACCCGACCCATACGGGGCTTGAACCTATGATCAAGCCACGGTGAATCTTGCAAACATTTCGGTTTCTAGTCAGATTGCTTCACACACTTGATTGCGATAACTTAAATAAAAACAGGTACAATTTCGGTACCAGTCAAGAGTTTTAGGCCCAAAATATTCTTCCAAAATTGTATTTACTGATCCTGGCGTTATTCCAATATCATCGGCAAAGGTCTCTCTAGTCATCAATCGACGATTATTTAATACCGATTCCTTTAGTCCTTTTTAAGAGTCTGTTGATGGTCTCCTTCTTGGACACATTCACTGCCATTTGGGAACTCTAAGCAATATTTAATGAGAGTTATAACATTTGCCAGTTCGTTGCTTGATATATTCCAATCGTTCGTGGTGCAAGCAGCATGCATATCTTATCGTTTCTCTGCTTACTTTAAATCGTAAGCTCCCCATCTTCTGTGTCCTCCCGGAATAAGGTGCCCTTCCATGGTTTGGAGAGGGAAATGTCTTCCAATCGAAAGGGATAGTATAAATAATTAAATTTCTAAGCTAGGATACCAGTCTGACAGATAGCGCGGGTGCACTTCATGTTTTCCGTTCGCACTATATCCGATTTGTGGGGAACTGTGTGTTCGGTAAAAAATGATACATACCAAATTTTTACCATTTTTTTCCTTCTTTTGATAGTTCCTACTATGTAGCGAGCTTTTCCGCAGACCATGTGAAAGATTAACTCTCGGCGGGAGTCACATGGTCAGTCGAAAGCGGTGCTGTTGAGGTTTGATCTCTGCTTTTCATTCGTCTCGAGCTCGAGCGTAGCACTTCAATGCGGTTTGACTGGTTAATCGGACCAATATTACCAACACAATAAGGATTAACCTTTCTCTTGATCGTCAAGAGGCGCTTTTTTAAATACTTGAAGTGATCCGGGCCAAGCCGACCGCGAAGCTTTCGGCAGTTCTGGAGCGCTTTTCAACCGTCTGCTGCCATGGAACAGCACGTCCCGGGCAGATGGTTTCAGGAGCGTCAACAGTCCCTCTCTCCTTGACACAAACGTCTTTCAATATTGGCCTACAAGGGTAGTTACTTCTTTTCTAATGTAAATTGGGAAGTCTATGCCGTGTTAGCGCCGCTACTGATTTTGTAAGATGTCGTAGAGAAGACAATAGTATTTGCCCAAACCTTCACCCTGGGAAACTTAGCACCAAACAAATAAACTCACTGCTCAAATGCTGATGTAAGACTGATTTATTACAATCAATTTACTCCTTTTATACTCTTATTTACACCCTATCTTAGCCTACCAAGAATGAAATGAAAATTAATAAAATTATAAATATAAACAGCCACCTTCCATGTGGCTGCTGTGCTACACGAAAGGAGAGTTTTTTTTCTACTTCGGAATTGGGGAGTTCTTGGCAAAGTTAGAAAGCTCCTTCTTTCGACTATCGTAACCATTGCCTGACCATTTTACTGACCATTGAATCCCTTGGCAGGCCACGCTCGGCTCGGCTCAGACGGTCCTTGAATGTTTTTAAAACTTAAATCAAACATCAGCTGCTGCCATACATAGTATGTGAAAGCCGTATCAAATCGGCTACTATCAATCAATCAGAAAAAATAAATAAACTAAGCAAATCGTCCTTACGGTAGAGAGCACATTACAACTTGTAACATTATGACACCGTTAATTTTTGTGATACTTCGCAAACATTGAATGTTGTTTCGTTGTTTTTCCTGCTCAGCCTGTTTGTTGCAAACTCTTTTGTGATTTTTTTTGCCATTTATGGTCTTTTTCGCTGATTTTAATAAAAATCATTAATCGCCATTAATCGGTTTTTGTATTTTTCGCTAACTGCTTTCCTTCAGTCATCGAAATGATGAGTGTGCTGATGAGGATGACAAATTTATGTCCGCTAGAATATCCCCTGGTTAGCCTCTCGCACACGCCAGCGCATGATGCGGCAGAATGCGTGTGACTTCTTCCGAGATTAATTTCTGCCGCGGTGCTCATCTCTTCCTTTCACCAAACTTATGCTGCTGACTACTAATTACAGTTGGTCAGTAATGGGAGAGAAGGATATGAAAAAAGGAAGAAATAAAGAAACATTTACGTGATCATCAAACCACCCCCGGTACGCTTCGATCAATCAACCCGCGTGCACATTGGCATTGTTTGCGGTAAGCGAGAAGATGGTGAAGGAGGAGAAACGGGAGGGAAATGAATCAATGGGGACGAAAAAAACGAATGATCAAATATGCGCGAGAGTGTATGGGTGTGCGGTGCAGGAGGAGCTTTACAAGCCTCCCAACCGGAAGTAGCGATGCAGCCATCACACCAGAATTCACCAAATTCTGTGTGTCTCTCTGTGTATGTGTGCTCGTGTGTGCCTTTGTGCGGGAAAATGTGTTGCGGTTTTGCGGTGCGGGAAACGCGGAAGCACGCTGGCTATTGCATTCCATTCCGGTCCCTAACCGGGAAGAGAAATGACGCTTATGACGATGACGGACGGACGGTGCGTTGTGATTGGAAACTTCCCGCGTACAAATCGCAAACCGTCAAAATAATTAAAAAAAAAACGGGTACCGCGCGCGTCCGCTGAAAAACGGAAGCGGTCAAACAGGAAGTACGGTGGCGTGTGTGTGTGTGGTGAAAAACAGGGGGAATCAAAACAGTAGTAGTAACACGTGGAGCAATTTCATTAACGAGTCTCCCCCCTAGTTGAAATGCGTATTGTTGTTGTTTTATTAAATTGATAGGGGTGATAGTGTTCGGTGCGTGAGGGTTGGTCGGATGTGTAGGTTTTGTTTTTACTTCGCATTGCTTTTGAGGGAAGGAATGCGAATATTCACTCGATTTTTGCGGTGTGGCGGGGGTTTTGCGCGTACTGATCGATGGATGATGGTTTTCAAATTTGACAATCTGCCTGTCAGTTAGGTTGGCGCCCCCTTTTTTCGAGCAGTAATGGAGCGAGTTTTGAAGAATGAAAGAGAGCGATAGAGAGTAGCGTGATAGAAATGAACAAAACAAACGTTTGCTTTCGTCGGTAGAGGTGTGTTCCGTTAGTGAGGAAGTGAGCAAGAAGGTGCAGTTGGGGGAATCAATTTTCAGTGGAGAATAGTGGGCTTACACACCGCAACTGAAATGTGTGGAAGGAGGAAAGCGCGCGCGCGCGCGCTCGGCTGGTTAATCGGATTACGACGTTGAGCGTGTGTGGGTGTTGCAGGAAAGGAATTGGTAAATGTCTGGCAGACAATGTGTTAGTAATTCACTCTTGCATGTACTCTCGTTTGACAGCTTACTGTGGATAGTAGGATAGTAGTTGATTTTGCCATTTTGAAATCATTACAATTGCTTACCCATTTTACTCGCACATTCTTCATTGTTTAGAATTCCCACAGAGAAGAATTGGTTTAAATATGCTTTGTTTTAGCACTAAACAATGAATGAGTTATTTTATTTTCGCATGTCTTGAAGCACCATCCTGGAACCATCTGTCCACTAAAGCGTGGGTCCTCACTTATTGAGTGAGTCCTCAATGTGATGGTACAACATATTGGAGGCGAAGCAAAAAAAAAAAAAAAAGCTAGTAACTTGCCACATCAGTTTGTCAGCGACAACAGAAGTTTGAGACATGCGTACGTACAAGTGAACAATCGGATAACATTTGGAATAATTCACTGTCTGCATACAGTCGGGGAGGTCACAACGGGAGGTCTGTGAGGCCCCAACAAGAGTTAGCACATTGGTGATTGTAAGCGGTCAATTCCAGATACGTTCGGTTCTCCTGCTTCGGAAGGTAGTGCCCTGGTACCAGCTGTTGGTGCCAGAGACCCTGGAACCAGCCGGGGATACCAGCGGAACTGGCCCTATGCATGTCGCAGTTGCGTCCTGATGAGTAGTGTCGGTTTTTATCGAGCTACGTAAAGGATGCTAGAGATACCATTGTATTCGATGGAGTAAGACTCGTTTTGCATTGCTGAAGCTACATATCTTGGACGAGTTAGGTGTGGGTATGATTTATGCCAGATACATTCGGCTCTCCTGCTTCGGAAGGTAGTACCCTGGTACCAGCTGTTGGTACCAGAGACCCTGGAACCAGCCGGGGATACCAGCGGAACTGGCCCTATGCATGTCGCAGTTGCGTCCTGATGAGTAGTGTCGGTTTTTATCGAGCTACGTAAAGGATGCTAGAGATACCATTGTATTCGATGGAGTAAGTTGTGCCTTGATGGAGCTATATTGATCGTCATTAGTGTGGGAATGATCCGTTCAGTACCTTTGTATGTTTTCCGATTTGCCACGACTTGCTTTCGTACAATTTGTCAAAACAACTTCAGAGTAATATTGTGGCAAAGCTACTTCCGGCCTTCTCAAACCTCTGTTGGAGTAAGAGGTAAAACATAGCATAATCGTCAGTTTAAAATCTGTACACACAACATTACTTCGCTCTAACACTATGCGAATCGAGATCGAGATCGAGCTGTCGAAGCAAAACATGCGCAACACGCGTGCTCTCGCAAGTGTGCACTAAGTATGTTGAAAAACATTGGAAACTGTCCCGGAATACTGTGCAATGAAACGATCCATGCAACTTAACAGGTTACAAGGAAGCACTAAATCAATACTCTTGCCCTTGTGATAGTATTATATCATGTGATAAAAGTTGTTCCTAAGAAGTTATACTATTTCATACAATTTAAAGATACACAGACGGTTCCAGGTGATGTTCTCAGAAGAAATGGTGTGTCTGTTACGGGGTAGAAATTGTTACCTGTTTTCCTAAAACAGCATATTGAAACAGGTTCGATTGTTTTGGTTTCAGCACAAGATGACACGGTTGCTTAAAATAAAAAAAATGGTATATCAACTCAATCTTTTAAATTTTGTTTTATGGGTTTATGGGCTACAATCCATGTTGCATTGCTGCCAAACGTCTCCTTTCCGCATCTTGAACACTCACGCCACTATGTCAATTACAAATTTCATTTTTTGTAAATAGCGATTAGCAGTTTCGGGCTTTAAATAGAGGCGAGCCTGTGTAAGAATTAATTTAATCTTAATAATTGAAAACAATTTTAAAAATAGTAAAAACAAAAACATTTATTTAGTGCGTTTTAGTAATGCTCAATTCTCCACTGAACTTTGACCGGCCCCGCGTTTTAAAAACGAATGTGAAACATGTTTTGGTTTTAAACTTCGGAAGGATTGGATATGTTCATACACAAAGATAAACTATATTTTTTTATGTATTGTCCCTCTAGCCTTTTATTAATATTAAGCACGTCAAACAGACATATTTCATTTGTTAATTATATTTCTTACACTAGCGGAAACATGACACAAAATAATGATAGAGTCATTTTTTTGTTTAGCAATAATTAATTACATTAATTAATATTAGTATGGCTTCGTGCCTTGTTCTCTGACTAAGAACTTTCACAAGAGTATTTGAATTGAATTCTTAATTTCCTAACGTTCGCTCTGTTCTAGATTTAGACATTAAGTCTTAAGACTTATCTGTCTATACCGATCCAAGGTCTTACAGTGTGCCTCTCTTGGATAATGTAATCTGATGACATGCAGTTGTTAGTCATTATTATTTTTATTAATTATATTTAGTCACTTGAAGAGCGTATTATGAAGTTCTATATTGGATTTGATTTTTTTTTTCAAAAAGATTACTCCTCCAGAAGCTCTTTAAAGGAAGCTATCCATGATTACTACCGATATATCGCAAGGACTAGGACTTGTCAATAAAATCACAACCGCTTTTTTACTTAGTTAAAAAAGCCCAAGAGATTCTTTGAAAACCATTCGAATGAAATAGTGCTATTTGAGCTTTGGGGTAACACATCGGGAACAGGTGTTGTTTATGTGACAAAACAATAGCAATTGTTTATTGCGTTGAAAAGAATAATGAATTAAAATCCACCGATAAGCTCCGACTGCCCACTCGATGCATGCGATGATCCAATAATGTAGTTGATCAAAAAAGATTTGGCTGACCCAAATGTTGCCACGTTGCCTTCGATATTGTACCATGAGATTTCTAATGAAATTACTTATTTTGATATTTGGATCTTATGACATTACAGTAGACTTTTTTATGACCCACATTTTTGCATACCTTGCAGAGATGGTCTGGGAAGCTGCAATCCAGTACGAACTGTATTTTATCACATTGCCAACTGGTTAATACGAGGAACAGTAGTCGAATCTGATGGGTTGAAGGATTAGAAATTTATCCGTGGTTTCAAAACGCAAATTAACTGTTTTACAGCGAAAACTTTGTTCGTTACAGCCATAATTGGTGCTGTAGCCACAATTGGTACACTTACCCTGTGTACATTTGTGCATGCTTGACTGTGTTAGTTTGTTTGTGTTTATAGCATAATAGTTTCACCGGCTATCTGATGACGATGATGATTTTGGTTTTTTATCAATTGTCTTATTTGCATTACTTTAGGTAAGAAAAGCAGTAGTTAGTATGAGACTGCATAGGTATTGAAATACGCGCGCGTTACGTAGATTTTGCCAGTAGGGGATCGGAGGGACGCTGACGATCCAATTCCCCTACAGGATTTACTGACCTTCTCAGCATTGCAACGAGAGTCGCGTTGCTACGGCAATCATCTACTCGAAAACATAATATTTCGACTAATTTCTAATGATTTTTGGGTGATTGTCGACCCATATTACTACCTTCCTTGAGGTTGTTTGTTTATTTCCGCTGTAGTGCCTTGCTTGTTGGTGGATGAATCTATAAACCCTTCAAATATCCTTCGATGAAATGGTGTCTTTGCGTAGGCTTTGTTTCCGCGATTTGCTCAGCGTGTTTTCTTTTCGTATTCTTCCTCTCCGTTTTAATCGCGGTCCAGCGTTTGATTCACTTGCTGCGTTGAGTTTGCACAGTAGTGTCATCTGGATAGGGTTTTTTTGCGCCAGAATTGATCACGTTACTGCTCTATGTGCCATCTTTTACTCCAGGCAGCATCGTGCTTCTGGTTCCAAAGTTTGCCAGCTCTATTGTCCAGTGGCGCCGCTGGTCGTGGCGCCATTTGTGCTGTGGCGCGCGCGCGTCACCGTGTCCGAAAATTGTGCCCCGCTTTTGGGACACTTTTATAGTTTTGCGAACTACCGAACACACACACTCACAACAACGACAACAACTTCTCTGCCTCCAGCACTTTCTCCAAAGCAGAGCGCCCCTTCCAATCAAGAGCGAACTCAGAACCATGGCGACGATACGGGTGATGCTGCTGATGATGATGGCGGCTGCCGTAATGGTGCGATGATTGGAAGCGGTTTCTCGCTACCCTCTACCTTCCCGTTGACCCTTCTAGCGGCCGTTATTGAAGTTTTTAAAAACTTAACTTCCGGTATGGCGGATCGGCAACCGGTCTCCTTCCCTCTTCTTTTCGCACTCCTCTCTTTGCAGGGTTTGGTGGTGCCTTTTTGTGGTTGTATGTCCCGATTTTTCCACCCTCCCCCTTGCATTCCAAGCTCAGACCGTTTTTCCTGCCGCTTACGCCCGGCCTGTGACCCTTTGTCTCGGCCGCTGTTTAAATAATAAATTTAATACTATAAGTTTGTTTTATTCTGTCCAAACAGCAGTTGGCCGCTGCAATTGCAACACCCTGCCAAACCTCCGTTCGCGTTCAGTTACACGGCTTCCCTTCCAACTCCACCTTCGTTTTGTGTTGCCGTGGCCGAGCACAGGGCTATATGCACTTCGAGTTTTTCGTCGTCAGTTTCAAGTTTCGAAGGTTTGTTTTTTTTTGCTGAAAAATAAATTTATGATTATTGCCGTCGGCCAACCTCTCCGTCCGCCCGCGCCCTCTCTACCCGGTCCATTGCGCTTGTAACTGCGTTTCGGGCTAGTAGTGCTGTGGAACACGGTGCTGTGTCCCATCGGTCCGTTTGTGACAGTAAAAATATAAAACACTAATAACAACACAATCGGTTTTTGCCCAAACATGCTTGCTTGGGTATGTGTACCTAGGAGCGATGTGTTTCTAATTATGACACTGGCGCCCGTTTGCTGTGCGGCACCGCCAATCAAAAGCGGCTAGGGCGGGAAGCACGAGGAAGGCAAGGGAGAAATAGTTTATGATGGTTCTCCCTTTTTTTTTAGTGAAGTGGGGTTGCAATTCGGCACAATGCATTCGGCTAGAGCGGGCGGGATGAATGTTTGCGTTTCGGATTCCGTTGGTGGTGTGCGCACTGTCATAGGCATGTTTTACCACAATTTGAAATAATAATGAATTGCACTGGTGGCAACTAATCTAAGGTTTTTGGGGTATGATGACAAATGAAGTAGTGCCAGCGATACTAAATGTAGTGCTAGTTGACTGTAGGTGGAGCTGCGACAGACAGCTGTTTCCGTAAGCAGGAATAACCGTGCTCTGATACGCTATTGCGAAAGGTTTTTTTGTTGTTGTATTAATTTTAATAACAAAGAGCAGATTTAAAACATTCGTCACGTCGAGGTATCTCTGAACGCAGCTTGATTGCCTTATTCAAAGTACGCTATATGATAGGTCCGATTACTTCGCACTTCAGATGAATACAGACATTATAATAAAATGACAGATTTATTGAAGTTAACTTAGGAATGAATCGTGCGGTGCTGTTCAACCTGCTGTTATACCCAATCCAAAGCCACGATTTACCTTCCGTTATCCTGTGGCAAAGGCAACTGGGATCCAACGCTAAGTGAACGCTCTTCGAACGCTTTCTTTCTAAAAATTGTGTTTAGTTGCTATCCAGTTAATGAAACGACCACTTAAATTTCTAATATCAAAGAGTCCCGGGCGGTTGGTGCCGGCCGGCTTCTCCGCCAGCAGATCGTACACCTGGTCCTGATATACCTAGATGAACAAGCAGGTGATCCCGATGTGAGCTGCTTTCTCCTTGTCAACCGAAATTGGATATTTAGTGCTTATAGCTGAAATCATGCTCTGCATAGGGTTCGGGTCTTTAGTGTTCTTGGTTCTCCTGGCTATAGTTCTCACATTGCAGATGGGTTGCTCTTTTAGGATCTTCATGATTTCTTTGGGCGTTTGCAGAATCATGTCAATTGTTTGCATTAAGCATTACTTCTCCAAGTTTTAAGCTGGGTTTCAGCTGGGTAATAGTTGCTGCGATTGATAATTTGATGAATTTTCAATCCATATGAACCGGTTTGAACAACCACTTAAATTTCTAATAGCGCCATATTTCATGTTCTTCACCGATATTGCCGATGGAGCTCTTCATGAACTTTCAGTACTGTTGGCGATATTTTTACTTTTTGCAATAGACACAGTCGTAGATCTATAACGGTGTTTAGTTGCTATTCAGTTAATGAAGCAACCACTTAAATTTCTAATATCAAAGAGTCCCGGGCGGTTGGTGCCGGCCGGCTTCTCCGCCAGCAGATCGTACACCTGGTCCTGATATACCTCGATGAACAAGCAGGTGATCCCGATGTGAGCTGCTTTCTCCTTGTCAACCGAAATTGGATATTTAGTGCTTATAGCTGAAATCATGCTCTGCATTGGGTTTGGGTCTTTAGTGTTCTTGGTTCTCCTGGCTATAGTTCTCACATTGCAGATGGGTTGCTCTTTTAGGATCTTCATGATTTCTTTGGGCGTTTGCAGAATCATGTCAATTGTTTGCATTAAGCATTACTTCTCCAAGTTTTAAGCTGGGTTTCAGCTGGGTAATAGTTGCTGCGATTGATAATTTGATGAATTTTCAATCCATATGAACCGGTTTGAACAACCACTTAAATTTCTAATAGCGCCATATTTCATGTTCTTCACCGATATTGCCGATGGAGCTCTTCATGAACTTTCAGTACTGTTGGCGATATTTTTACTTTTTGCAATAGACACAGTCGTAGATCTATAACGGTGTTTAGTTGCTATTCAGTTAATGAAGCAACCACTTAAATTTCTAATATCAAAGAGTCCCGGGCGGTTGGTGCCGGCCGGCTTCTCCGCCAGCAGATCGTACACCTGGTCCTGATATACCTCGATGAACAAGCAGGTGATCCCGATGTGAGCTGCTTTCTCCTTGTCAACCGAAATTGGATATTTAGTGCTTATAGCTGAAATCATGCTCTGCATTGGGTTTGGGTCTTTAGTGTTCTTGGTTCTCCTGGCTATAGTTCTCACATTGCAGATGGGTTGCTCTTTTAGGATCTTCATGATTTCTTTGGGCGTTTGCAGAATCATGTCAATTGTTTGCATTAAGCATTACTTCTCCAAGTTTTAAGCTGGGTTTCAGCTGGGTAATAGTTGCTGCGATTGATAATTTGATGAATTTTCAATCCATATGAACCGGTTTGAACAACCACTTAAATTTCTAATAGCGCCATATTTCATGTTCTTCACCGATATTGCCGATGGAGCTCTTCATGAACTTTCAGTACTGTTGGCGATATTTTTACTTTTTGCAATAGACACAGTCGTAGATCTATAACGGTGTTTAGTTGCTATTCAGTTAATGAAGCAACCACTTAAATTTCTAATATCAAAGAGTCCCGGGCGGTTGGTGCCGGCCGGCTTCTCCGCCAGCAGATCGTACACCTGGTCCTGATATACCTCGATGAACAAGCAGGTGATCCCGATGTGAGCTGCTTTCTCCTTGTCAACCGAAATTGGATATTTAGTGCTTATAGCTGAAATCATGCTCTGCATTGGGTTCGGGTCTTTAGTGTTCTTGGTTCTCCTGGCTATAGTTCTCACATTGCAGATGGGTTGCTCTTTTAGGATCTTCATGATTTCTTTGGGCGTTTGCAGAATCATGTCAATTGTTTGCATTAAGCATTACTTCTCCAAGTTTTAAGCTGGGTTTCAGCTGGGTAATAGTTGCTGCGATTGATAATTTGATGAATTTTCAATCCATATGAACCGGTTTGAACAACCACTTAAATTTCTAATAGCGCCATATTTCATGTTCTTCACCGATATTGCCGATGGAGCTCTTCATGAACTTTCAGTACTGTTGGCGATATTTTTACTTTTTGAAATAGACACAGTCGTAGATCTATAACGGTGTTTAGTTGCTATTCAGTTAATGAAGCAACCACTTAAATTTCTAATATCAAAGAGTCCCGGGCGGTTGGTGCCGGCCGGCTTCTCCGCCAGCAGATCGTACACCTGGTCCTGATATACCTCGATGAACAAGCAGGTGATCCCGATGTGAGCTGCTTTCTCATTGTCAACCGAAATTGGATATTTAGTGCTTATAGCTGAAATCATGCTCTGCATTGGGTTTGGGTCTTTAGTGTTCTTGGTTCTCCTGGCTATAGTTCTCACATTGCAGATGGGTTGCTCTTTTAGGATCTTCATGATTTCTTTGGGCGTTTGCAGAATCATGTCAATTGTTTGCATTAAGCATTACTTCTCCAAGTTTTAAGCTGGGTTTCAGCTGGGTAATAGTTGCTGCGATTGATAATTTGATGAATTTTCAATCCATATGAACCGGTTTGAACAACCACTTAAATTTCTAATAGCGCCATATTTCATGTTCTTCACCGATATTGCCGATGGAGCTCTTCATGAACTTTCAGTACTGTTGGCGATATTTTTACTTTTTGCAATAGACACAGTCGTAGATCTATAACGGTGTTTAGTTGCTATTCAGTTAATGAAGCAACCACTTAAATTTCTAATATCAAAGAGTCCCGGGCGGTTGGTGCCGGCCGGCTTCTCCGCCAGCAGATCGTACACCTGGTCCTGATATACCTCGATGAACAAGCAGGTGATCCCGATGTGAGCTGCTTTCTCCTTGTCAACCGAAATTGGATATTTAGTGCTTATAGCTGAAATCATGCTCTGCATTGGGTTTGGGTCTTTAGTGTTCTTGGTTCTCCTGGCTATAGTTCTCACATTGCAGATGGGTTGCTCTTTTTTTGGATCTTCATGATTTCTTTGGGCGTTTGCAGAATCATGTCAATTGTTTGCATTAAGCATTACTTCTCCAAGTTTTAAGCTGGGTTTCAGCTGGGTAATAGTTGCTGCGATTGATAATTTGATGAATTTTCAATCCATATGAACCGGTTTGAACAACCACTTAAATTTCTAATAGCGCCATATTTCATGTTCTTCACCGATATTGCCGATGGAGCTCTTCATGAACTTTCAGTACTGTTGGCGATATTTTTACTTTTTGCAATAGACACAGTCGTAGATCTATAACGGTGTTTAGTTGCTATTCAGTTAATGAAGCAACCACTTAAATTGCTAATATCAAAGAGTCCCGGGCGGTTGGTGCCGGCCGGCTTCTCCGCCAGCAGATCGTACACCTGGTCCTGATATACCTCGATGAACAAGCAGGTGATCCCGATGTGAGCTGCTTTCTCCTTATCAACCGAAATTGGATATTTAGTGCTTATAGCTGAAATCATGCTCTGCATTGGGTTCGGGTCTTTAGTGTTCTTGGTTCTCCTGGCTATAGTTCTCACATTGCAGATGGGTTGCTCTTTTAGGATCTTCATGATTTCTTTGGGCGTTTGCAGAATCATGTCAATTGTTTGCATTAAGCATTACTTCTCCATGTTTTAAGCTGGGTTTCAGCTGGGTAATAGTTGCTGCGATTGATAATTTGATGAATTTTCAATCCATATGAACCGGTTTGAACAACCACTTCAATTTCTAATAGCGCCATATTTCATGTTCTTCACCGATATTGCCGATGGAGCTCTTCATGAACTTTCAGTACTGTTGGCGATATTTTTACTTTTTGCAATAGACACAGTCGTAGATCTATAACGGTGTTTAGTTGCTATTCAGTCAATGAAGCAACCACTTAAATTGCTAATATCAAAGAGTCCCGGGCGTTTGGTGCCGGCTCCGCGCCGCGCATCGCCGCCCGGTTACGCGCGCCCGCCGCCGTCTTGCTGCGCCCCTGCCGCTCGTGCGTGGCCTTCAGCCGCTTGTTCACCTGAATGGTTTCGTTCGAGCTCGCGCGTGTATGCGTATCTGCTGCTTTTTTTTTTTTTTTAATTCATTGGATGTTCTTTTATTAGAGGTATCTCAATTCTAACCTAGAAAACCCGCACCTACCAGCGGGGGGTTACCTCTAACGGACTCCCCCCCGCTGGGAATTCCGCCCGTTGGGCCTTACTCTTTATTTTGAATAAACTGGTTGAGTTCTGTCAGTTTTAATATTTCCCTCTGTATTTTTTTTTCCTTTTGCACAAAACATGCGTGCTGTACCGTAAGCCTTAAGCGTTTTCCATATCCAAGCCGGTGTTTCGAAATCAAAAGTAAATTTTCCTCAGCGTGCCGAAGTGTTCGCCGAAGTGACGGCAGCTCGCTCGTCCTCCGTGAGGCCAGCTCTCCTTTCGGCCAGCTGAGAGCTCGGCAACTCATCCCACGGGGGAGACTGAGCCTCGTCTTCCGCTTGCCGTTGCTCCAGCCGCCGTTGCCTCTCCCTATTCCGCCTATTGGTGCGACGCTGCTCAATCTCCGCCGCTGAAGGTGGGGCTCTTCCGCGTCGCTGGCGACCCTGCTGAACAGCTCCCAACTCGCCGGCCTGTCGTCTTCGGCGGTACAGTTGTTGCATATAGTTCCGACGAAGTCGCCGCATCTCCAACGTACGTGGGGAGGGAGGCAATCCCCGGCTGCGCGGGGGGATTGTTGGCGCTGGAGGGCTGGCCTCCTCCTCCTCGACCTCCCCTGTCGGCTCCACTGCGTCATTGGCCGCTGCGTCGTTGGCCGCTGCGCGTGCCATGATTGCCGGAACGACCTCGTTCTCGCCGAGCCGCTCCTGCCGACGCCGCTGCCGCATTCGCCGGGCGCTGCGGTTGCGCACCTCTCGTCGCCTCAGCAATCTCCGCTCTGCCTCCGCCATGTCCTCGGGCGGGCTGGCTGCTGGATCTGGCTGAGCAGCCTCAGCGACTGCCAAGGTAAGCTGCTCCTGCCGCCAGTCCTCCTGCAGCACGGAGAGGATCCGCCGAGCCGCTTGCTGGATGCGGTCCCACGACTCCGCGCTCTCCAGCAGACGACTGCCGAGGTTGCGTATCTGCTGCTGCGTGTGGAACTCCGACTTGCGCTCGAACTCCTCGCCGGCGCCGGCGGTGGATGGGTGAAGCATCCTCGACGGCCCATACGCTGCGCTCAGGCTGCCCAGCGAGTACACCTCGGGTTCTGGTGGGCGGCCAGCAGCCGGGCCAGCTTCACCCAAGATGGAGTAGAGAGGAGGTGGCCTTGTAGGAAGCTCTTGATCGCCATCAGGCCGTTGCCAGGCACACTGATGTCTTGCTCTGAATGGCGCTATTAGAAATTTAAGTGGTTGTTCAAATCGGTTCATTTGGATTGAAAATTCATCAAATTAATAATCGAGGAGAGTCCGACTCCTCGCAGTCCGACTCCCGAACACATACTAGTGTTCATCGATGATAGTTAACATTCTTGTTTTAGCCTTCCTAAAGGACTAGTTAAGATGAGTTGCATATTTTGAGATTTTTCTTATCTAGCTCGTCGGGCAATGTCGATGATGTGAAAATTCCGAGTAGCGTCAACGCATTCCAGTAAACATGAGTCAATCAACATCAAGCAAATGGAATGGTGGAATCTTCAAAGCGTCCCGTTGTCCCTCTTTTTTCCATCTTACCTCCATGTGCGAACAAAGTAAATTGATAAGCTTTTTTAATTATGTGTACCAGAGCAACATACGGCGCACGCAGTTACTCTGCCCCCGCAGTCGCGTAATTCTGCGGTTAACCTCCAAAAACTAGGGTAGCGATCACGCGGCTTCCCTCGCACACATGATCTGCATGACCGCGCAAGTCAAGCAAAGGGAAGTCTATTAATGCAAATTGCGTGTTTATTTGCGTGTAGTCGTGCTGAAACTGAGAAGCCTCACCGTCTACAGTGGGAAGAGTGCGGGAGTACGCACGAGCACACACACACGCGTGCTACGGATTTGTTTATCCCGGTGCTGCAGCGCCGCCCTTGTGCAAATCGGGCCCTTGTGCCACCCGTCGTCATGCTTCAGTGGGCAAATAGCCGAGAAAGAAAACACCGCAAGATGATGATAGCGGAACTTTTTTGCACTCCCCCTCCTCCCCTCCATTCCTATCGCATTCTTTCTCTCAATCGAGCATAAAACACATATCAACTTCCCCCCCCCCTCCCTCCCCCTTGCTGCGTGGAAACAATCCGCTGCGGCCGCGTTTAATGCTTTATATATGCTGGCGTTATCCCCGTGCTAAGCCACATGTACACACATACACACTGCCAAATTGGTTACTGGGTGGGCGTTGGGGGTGGTTCATCGTCGTACCCGTGCAACCCCAGCCCAAGCATCCTTTCTTCCTCTCCCCCCCTTCGCGCTTCACTCGGTTGCGAAATTGGCAAAAGAAATGAAAAGAAATTAAAGAAGCAAGCAAAGTGAATGGGAAAACTTTTCTCCTTTCGCGCGGGCGGCTCCTCTCGCTCCTTTTCTCCCTCCCCCTCGGCGTGTGCATGCGTTTGCCCCGGGAGGAGAAATAAACCGGGCTTAAACTCGTTGCCTCCGTGCCCCGGTCCGGTTGGAACTGGCTGACGGGTGTGTGTGTGTATATATGGAAATGTGTGTGTTAGGCGCGTAAGGTTCGGGAAAGGTGTAGTGCTGGTCGGGTCGGTGGGACGGGGGCCATAAAACGTAAAAGAAAAAGGGATAAAAACTTACGCCACAACTTCCCAACAGTTTCACACTCACGCTGTTTCGTTCACTCTATTTCTCCATTGCTCTGTTCAGCTTCACGCGCACTCCGTCCTGATACAGTTGGCTGCAGCTTTAATGGGACAGATTTTATTTTTTATTTTTTACTAATTTTACGAACTGTTTATTCCATGCAGAGAAGATTGCATTTCTCTTTATGGCAGATTGCTTGGCTGCTTCGCCGAACGGCTAAAATACTCCAATATCTGACGGCAGCAAATTAATAGAAACATAACATATTTGTCTCTCTAAGATGAATGTCTTCCTGAGCCATTTCATGTTTTATTTTGTGATCTAAAGAGGTTATATTCTAAGACCTTCATTAGAAACGTGTATGGTTAGTAAGTGTATGCTAAAATGAAATTAAATTTTCGTTTTACTTCCTTCATATTAAACATGCGATACTTACGCTTGGGCCGGCGTTTGGACCCTTATTATTTATTATTATTTATTTACCAACATATGTCTTTTGCAATCTTGAGGCTGAGACAAACTGAGTACTTAATAGCTATGCTACACCAAATCCCTAATTTATTCTCCTAACATTTGCGTTGTTCGTTAAATTCAAATTAAATTCGTGATTCGACCATGTATTGCATTGCCTTGCCATAGATAGTAACGGTTCGTTGTATCCATCTCATCATTGTATCTCACCAACCATGTAACAGTCTGTAGGCCAAGCAGAAGGTAACGCGAACGATAATTTGACATGGTTGTAAGCCCTTTGAATTGGTAGCATTTTAAAGCAAGTCTTGTAAACTTCCGTTGTCTTGCTTCTATTCTGTTAATCGTCGTAGTGCAATTCGGGAACCAAAGTACTGAGCAGTACTTCACGCACGAGCGCACAGGACAGGTAAACAAACGACTTAAGACATGAGATATCACTACATTCACGGAATTGTCGAAATATAAAACCTAGCATTTTGTATGCCATTTTAGCAGTGTTGTCAATGAGTAAACGGAAATTTAAACTAGAGTCCAGTGTAACACATAGATCACAAACATCCTGACGACGATCTAACGCACTTCATAACAACGAATATAATTAAACATTTATCAAACCCATTTATAATATTTTGAAGGATGATGCAATCGCTAGGACTTTTGTTCGGTAAAACGTTTGACGTTATCAGCATACTTATCTGTGAATGGTTGCATGATAAGATGTATGTATGAAGCGTAGACGGTGCTGTGTCCCATGTTGAAGGAGAGCAACTGTAGCATTCCCAACCCGCGTCTCTTCGTGCGGTTTTCGGTAGGCTTTCGGAGGGAGGGTTTTGCCGTGTTGAATGCTGGATGTATGCTGGAGACTAGGGGTAGTTGAAGACGGAAGTATTCTCACGTACGGTTTCTTTCAGCGTACACTCCCCCGCCCCTCCTTCCATTAGCTTTCTGTTCAGTTCCAGCGCGCGCAGTACCTCACGAGATATAGCTATGTGACTTGCATAATGCTCTCCGGGCTGGCAAAGATTGGCACAAGTCCGTTCTCTGCTGTCCGGTAACGGCATACGGTGTATAAGAGAAAGGGATGGGGTCAGGCAGTAAGGGAAGAAGATAAGGCGTCGAATGTGTGTATATTGTGTGTGTGTGGTAAAACTTTTTCGATCAACTTTGCGACCTGCTCTCCCGCCTGGTTCGTAATAGCGAGCGTGTCCGTGCTGTTGCTTTGGGTGTATGTCCTTAAGCAACCCATCACAGAAAACATCTTAAGCTTGCGCTGGAGAAGTCCTGCAAGGAGGTGTGCTCAGACGAACGGTGCAGTGTAGTGTTAATGTTTGTAATCTGCCACGAAACTGTGCACGCTGACCAGTGTCGTGTGGTGAAATTCTCACTAAGCTGCTGCCGCTGCCTATCTTGCAGCGAGGGCAGCGAGGAGATTTTGCAATGGTAAAGGGCTTGCGGTAGAGTTATTAGCATCTAGTGTCACACTCGACAGGGTCCGATTGACTCTCGACAGGACCGTTTCAATGTGGCTATACTCAACGTACTCAAACATACAGCAGACAGATGTTATTATTTGTTTTTGGCAGTGAGAATTATTGTTTGCTTCTTGTATTGCTCAGATTGAAGTTTTCATAGTGCATAACACATTTCACCACGGATCTTCATATTTCTCAATCAGATGATCTCTATTTAGTTCGAAAAGATGATGGCACAAACAACTGTTCGACAAGAATTATAGTTTATTAGTTTGTGATGCACCCTACTGTTAGTCTGTAACACCTCTCAGCACACATTTTTTCTGTAACATAATTTTAAAAAGAAATAGTTAAAAGAGTTTTTTTTGAGAGAAGTTTGCCGTTTTGGTTTAAAGAACTGGCAAGTTCCATTTGAAAGACTGCCTACTCTCCGATGTGTACATTCTAGCCAGACCGAAATATACACTCTAACCTGTGGAAGGAACATTCATCTGATAAAACAGCGATCAAGCTAGCTTACCAAAATTTGGAACCTGACAACTCTCGATGCTCAAACCTCCGAACACATACTCCCTACATCTACTGGAATTGGTTGTCGCTTGGACACTATCTTAATCTACTGGATCGTATTTTGCTACAGCTGATTGCAGCATATCCTCGGGATCGATTAACCAGTGTCGCTTATTTCATTCTCAAGCTTTTTGGATGACAGCGACTTCTAATTCTTTATGACAAAATGCGATCTTCAGCAAAGTTTCACAATTCGTTGACTGTGTCCTAGCCACGAGAGATACAACTATCAAAGTTTTTGAGCTAGAATTTCGATGCCTTTACTGCCTATTGATGCATTCCCACTCTGTCCTGATGTAAATTTAATATCTTATCTGCTTCTAGTGACTACCATGACGGGCAAAGGTTATTATTGCATCACATCACCATCTCCCATGTACGAAAAAATCGTAGCATTCCGCATCGCAACATTCTGGTTCTCACCCACCTTTCCTAGTCGCGTCTTGTCTCGCCGGGCTAAAGATTACCTCCGTTAGGCTATTAAACAATCTCATGCCCGGAATGTAGCTCCAACAGTCGGTGGAAGTGGGTGGGTGCTGCTCCAGTGGCTCTCTCACAGCGCCATAAGCTATCTTAATTTCCGCCCACCTTCTGGAGGCTTGATTTCATCCATCATTTCACACCTAGTGTTACATCTCCTTCGCCCGCTGCCTTCCGGTTTCGCTCCATACGGCCTGTGCAGCCTTCCTTACAAAGAAGGAAGTCTGCTGTCTTTTGCTCCGTAATGCTCCTTGCCGTACTGCTCCCACCCGTTCTCAGGTACGGCTAAAAAGCGGGTCGGATTTCGTCTACACGAGCTCTAGCAGGGAAGCAACAATAAAAAAAAGACAGAACGATGTGAGACGATCTGCTCAGCTCTCGTGCTGAATGCTACAAAAAGTATAACAAGGCTTAATAGAAATCTTACCACGGGCCTCGCCCCTGCACCACTCCTTGCCGCGACTGCCCGTGTGAAAATCAGGTGGCAAAAAATGGGGCATGAGAGGCGATGTACAAAGAGGTTCATGCATTTTATCTTTCATCTCGTTTTCAAAGCTTCTTGCAAACTCGCTTTCTCTCTCTATCTCGCATTCCGTTCGGCTCGCACCTTTCAGGCTTAGCTTTAGGCAACTTTCCTTCACACGGGTGCCACATCCAGCACGCTCAGTGTGTTACTACTCCGTTGTGTGGGTGCGCAGGGTGGGTGTTTTCTCTCCCCATTCCCCCCTTTCGGCCAGCAGGATTGTTCAGCTTTGCTGCTTCTTCCCGTCCAATTTGTACATCAAAGATACGGTCACCGCCGTCCCCGGCACCGACGGACGCTCACATCGGTTTTCGGGTCTCCGTCTCTGGGGTGAACTTTAAAACACCTGCTGGCTACCAACACTGGGTTTGGTGGTGCCGTGTTTGGGAGGCTAAAATTAAGTCGAAAGCAGTCGGGCACAACCGACATTGTGTTGGTGTTTGTGGATAGTAGGTGACTGTAGTTTTGGGTGGCAAAAAAAAAAGGACACGGGAATTTACGGGAAAGAGGATGCAGGCGGAATTAAAATTCTTGCTTCTACCACCACCCCCACCAGTAGTGTGATCTCCCAAAATGTGTGGTTTGAATGAGCGTGGGCATTCCCGTGAAGTTTTGTGCCAACTTTAAATGCAGCGTACGATGGAACGTCGGCTAGAGAAGGTTAATAAGAACAGCAACAACACACAATACAAAGCCCCCACTTTCACCTACCCATCTGCTTCTTTCGAGTTTGCTGCTGGGGTATTATCGAAAAACTATCTTAAGCTACTTTGGTGCGATAATAACGCAAAACTGGGTTTGGGGTGTGCCGGGGAGTACTCGCCAGAAGAGATAGTTCCAGCTTGATAATGCTTAATCCCCTTTCTGCCAGGGCTTCCAACCCCTCGACGGTTGCTTTTCCCGTGTGGGCATTGCGGTTTAGAGAGTAGTTCCATCCTTGTTTGTGTGTGTGTGTTCTAGTCTTAATCTCTGTCTCCCACACCACCGAGGAGTCCGTCTCGTTTTTATTGGGAAAGGAAGAAAGTCTCTTTGCACCTTAATGAAGGAACCTGTTCCTGCATGGGGTGGGATCGGGTGGAACTGCGCTGCGATGGTAGTCACGCCAACCGCACACACTTGGACAGGAAACTTTTGACGAGATAAAGAAGTCTTTGTGGCGCGGGAGGAGGGAGGGTGATCCAAGAGGAGCCTTCACAGAGTTGTTGCTGTATAGCGTGCGGTGTAAAGTCGTCGTCGTCGTTGTCATCGTCGTCCAGTTGAAGCCCCGGTTGGACGAACTGCACGGGAATGGGGGCGGGGGCAAACCGAAAACAGCAAAAAGCAATAAAACCCCTTCTCCCGGCAGTACTCTTTCCTGTGGGCAGCTCTGGATGCCGTTTTTATCTCGCTGCAGCCCCCTGTGTGACCTGTGGCCGATTTGGTGACGATTGCTCGTGAAGATGCGGGTAGTGGCTAAACTTTTCATCCTGTGTAGGTGAACGAGTGGTTTGTTTTTGCGTATCTGCTTCATTGTCTGCATTGATTTTGATTGTCTCGAACCTGTTTTCTGTTCCCTGGGCAAAAATGCGCCTTGTTAAGACTCGTCTTACGTCTTAATATGAATGCTGTGTAATGCAAATAGCATATATTTGGGCGTTTTAAGACGAATTCCAGTTTTTTTTTGATACATAAAAAGCATTGTTTCCGCTTAACAAGAGCTAACTCACAGAACAATCCTGGAGAGTTCCTCGGCACACTGCTTGGTCACCCGGGAGTTGCCAACCACTGCACCGTGTACGCATTAAACTTCATTCCTTGGCGTCATAAGCGTTGCCAGTCGCTGTACTTGAGCTTGAACTTGCATTTTTCTATTCGCTCGCTTGGAAACAGCACCAACCGATGCTGGTGGACGCCACTTGTGGGAGAGGAAACCACATCATTGGATAAGAAGTTTGCCAAGTGCGCTCTAGCTACTCACACAACAAAGCGTAACAACATCAGGTACTTTGCTCCCGTTCCCGTCTCCTGATGCCCGTGTTTGCTTCCTTTCTTGTTTCATTTTAATGTTTCTCGCTTTGTTTTCTCCGCTCGGTATTTGCTTCCCTCTGTCGCTCTGCTCGACGGCGATGTGTGGGTTAGTCGGCATATGGCTGTGGGCAAGGCCAAGTTGATTCACCACCAAATGCTGTGCTGCCCTCGTAAACTAGCTCCCCGTTCTGTTTCGGCTCTGAAAGGTGAAGCGGATGTCCATGCGAACACTAAAATGAATGATGGCCGTGTAGTTTGTGGGGAGTTAGTTGCCGAAATCGTGATCCTTGGAGCCCATATAGTTAAACTTCATCTCGAGTTGCATCAACCTGATCATGAACCTACCGACGTTGTGATCCAGTTCGGATCCGGGATCCTAGCGGTCGTGTCAATTCCTATATACCTATTTGTTGTGACCTGTGCTGCCAATGCGTAGGCACTCATCGCTTCGTAAAGCTTTTGTTAGCCTCAAAAGCTTCTTGCTCATGCACGATGTACGTGTTCATCTGCACGATAAGCTTCGTGAAGATGATCGCGAACATCACCAACATTTCCCAGCACGTTATCTGATTCATGTACAATGGTGACGACGTAGAAACAAGGCTGGACGACTCTTTATAGTTTATTCTGGCCGTGGAGGAGGCCCTATTTGCCCTCGACTGCCTAGTCTGCCTTGCACTGGGCTGGCTGGGACTCTTCTTGCTCAACCTCAACCTGCTCAACCATCGATCTCGAGCAGTCTGGGACACCTCATCATGACCTAGCTCGAATCGTATCGCTCGAATCGAATCGAATCGCTTATGGCCAGTAGTGCATCCTGGGTTTTAGTATTGTTTTTTTGAGAAAGTTTCTAGCCCGTGCTTCCTTCCGCCCAAACAGTCTGACCAAATTAGAGAGAGCGCTACCTGATGCTGTAGTCCTTCTTTTTAGTTTTTACCTGTTACCACAGATTCCTCCCGGATGGATAAAACAATCATCCAACTGCTGGTGCAGCGCCATGTGCTGCATTAAACTCTGGGAGTTTCTCCTCCCCCTAGTTGTACCGCAACCAGGGGATGCTTACCTGCCTGCACACTCTTCTCCGCGTTGCAATAACAGTTTGTTAGGAAGTTGTCTTATTTACCGTCAATTTCAATTGCTTTTTTGTAATGAACCTTACCTTTTTCGCGCTGGCTGCTGTGTGTAGGGTGTTGTTTTGCAGCCGAGCTCAACAACAAGGAACGTGCCTTTAGGACACACACACATGGTCGGGGTTAAAGTGATGAGATGGTGAAACTTTCGTCTGCACTTACCCGGCGCCGTATCACCTCCTTTTTATTTTTTATTTTAGTTTCCGGAGAGCGCATAAGAAGTGTATTGTTGGACTGTATCCGGTGTGGAGAGCATGCTGGTAGCGCACTTCTAGGATAGGATGGGTATAGTTTCGCAAAGCCAGTATTAAAGTTCATGATTAACTTAAGCGTTCTTGGTGGTGTGGTGTGGGTCGTAGTATGCTTGGTTTGCCGGGATAGGTGTGCCCAGACTGAGCAAACTGCATCGTACTGGCCGAGTGGTGCAATCCATGTTCTCTATTCTGGTTCATGTGTGTGTGTGTGTGTGTGTGTGTGTGTGTCGGTGTAATGATTTATTCGGTCCAATTTTTGCGCTCTGATATCCAACACTGGGTGTAAAAATGGGTTTGGATGCTCTTGCTGGACGACCCAACAGAGAAGTTAACATGCACAGACTAATCAAATTTTAAAGCAACAAATGCTGTCCTCTACTGTGTAATTCTTAATTTTTCAATGGGCCTTTACGTCACTTTCTTTCTCGGGGATTATTCCCTGGTAATTTATCCATCCCGTGTTATTGCAAGTTAAGCTTACAACTTGTCGGAGAATGTTGCAATCAGAAATTTCTTCATATCATCCAATAAGAATCCACCATCTATCGACTTCTCATTTAAAGAGTTTAGTTATGTCCTCCTACCCAAATGGCGACTGTAACAGTCACCAAAACATACCACAATGTAACGGCCCCTTCTGATCCCACCAAATACATAGCATAACCTTGGCGCCATGGATATTTGGCTTCGCCGTTGATTTGGCTGGTTGGCCGGGCTTCAAGTATGACTTTTTGCGCTTGGGATTGTCATAATGGATCCATTTTTCATCCGATACGATGCAAAAATGATTTCTTCTTATAGCGCTCAAGTAGCATTTCAGACATACACAAGCGCCGTTCAACGTTTCTCGGCTTTAACTCATAGGGGACCCAATTACCTTGCTTCTGAATGTATCCGGCAGGCTTTCAAACGTTTCGAAATGGCTTGCTGAGTCACTCCCAACGATTTACCAAGTTCGTTTTGTGTTTGACACGAATCCTAATCGAGAAGCGTCTCTAAATCTTCGTCTTCAAACTTTTTTGGTTGTCCTGGGCGTTCTTTATCTTGGATGTCAAAATCGACACTTTTGAAGCGTTGAAACCATTCAAAACACTGTGTTTTCGCTTAAGCAAGCAAGTGAAAAATAATAATTATGCACATAAGATAAAATTGTTTTGTTGACTGATTTTGATAATTGTCAAATGTACCTTCAAAATGACATCTATATATATATAAAGTTCGAGTATATATATATATATAAAGTTCAAGCTTTAATCATATTTGTTTCTACGGACACCTAACGTCAAATTACGGTTATTAAGTTGCACACCCAATAATTTTCGACTCTTATGCAACTTATGTGCAAAATTTCTCTTGTCTAGATTCATTATTTGTGATGATGATTGCAGATTGATTGTCGCAGAATAATGGAACTGTTCGATCGATAATTCCACCACATGGCCTCTAGAACACTTCCGGAAAGAGCCATACATTTCGCTGCTACTATCGTGATATCCACCCCAATCAGCATCGGCATATCCTGCGAATTTTTCTGATTCAACTTGTACCGCAGCTTGTATCTGATTTTCTATCGGCAACATTACATCTTCTGAAAACAATTCCACAAATTGCACTGGTTGCACATCACGAGAATATTCTGAAACTTCATTTGATTCTCCGCTAATCACTACAACGTTAAGACTGAATTCGAATCAATTCCTTTCTGGTTGATACACACATATTCTGAGGCTACGAAAGGATATATCATGCAAAAATAGCTCGCGTTAGCTTCGAATCGAACCATCGAAGCAAGTACTGTATGAGTCGCAGATCAGGCTTCTTATGACTCCAAACTTCTTCATATGTCTATTGCCCTGCAATAGGAGTTCTGTCTTCAATAGATTTGACATCACTTTTACCCTATTTTCTGCTATGAAGTTGGTGTTCTGAGCTCTGCGAACTCTCTTGCAAATGGCATTTATCGACAGAAGGTTCGTCACTAAATCTGGGCTTGCAGTATCTCATGTACATTGATGTTACCATCTGAGAGCCGTACCACGTGCCAAGGCATTAATGCTGCTGATGTTTGCAGCTACCTGTTAGACGTTTGTTTTCAGTTCGTTAACGTATTATTCTACACTAGCACTAGTAATTTATTCTTCTAGCACCAAATCTATCTTCCTGGTCAATCCAGTATCTTGAATTGTTGTGGTTTCTTTCATACCGTCGCTGCATCCTCTGCGTCCTGGTCGCTATACTGTAGTTGCAGCTTACCAGACTCAGACAGATCGTCGCCAACGCACGTATTTACACATCACTTCACACCACATGGCACGGCAAACTTCCTTCGCCAATCAAGATCATTCGCATCGCAAATTCCCAAGTCGAGTAGTTTGGCAAACTTTGTGTGTGTGTGTGTGTTTTTTTTTTTTTTCAGCAGTACACTTCGTCCATATAACTGGACGCACAGTGTACTACAAAGAGTACGTTCCTCCCCTAAAGCAGCATCGAGGTCTTTTATGCATGCGACAAAAAAGGGGAATTTGAATGTTAGTGTTCTGATTGGTTTCTTTCCTTTTGAACGCTCTCAAAGAAAGGGTACAAGTTTAGCTTGGATTTGTGGAATGTCAGCATTTTTCCGTTCCCATTCGAAAAGGGTAAACAGAAGATTGTTTTGTTGATTGATTTTTTTCTGTTCCCGAAATAAAAGGGTAAAACGTAGGAGTTTAATACAAAAAAAAAATACATACAAAAAATTCATAATAACAGTAAGAACAATATACGCTGGAAGTAGTTTTTCCACACGGCTTGTATTTTTCAGCTGCTGCTGCTCCTCTTCCATCAGCTCATTACACGTTTATTGACCAGTTTGGTTGCAGTTCAATCTAATTCGTCGTTTTAGCTAATGCCCATTCGGCTATTCCCACCCGCCAACTATTTATGCCATCGTTACTAGGGGCTACCTTTCCGGTTGGGAGTGCTCGCTTCCCGTTAAGGGCTTCCTGATTTTAGCGCTCTTCTTCTGTTGCAGCCTGCTTTTTTTTACTCGAAAAAAGGCCCGGTTTATATTATATTAAGGAGAGTAGAGGAGATAGGTAGTTTTTCGTTTGCAAATGGCGTACCCTCATTGGTTGTTAGTTGCGTTGATGTTTGTTTTTGTTTGTTAGTACATTGTTTTTTGTTTGTTTTTATTTGGATAATACCAGAGTAAGTGTTTAGTAATATTTTTGTTTTTTTTTTTCATTCGGTTACCATATTTTTATATGGGTTACTAAGGTGCTCTCCTGCTCTCGCTATCTTTCTCTGTTCCCTTTCTTTGTGGGCCCTCCTGTCTTGTCTGCCTGTCACAGCAGTTTCGCTGTGCCGCTGTTTCTTTAGCTCTCTGACAGGGCTAAGCAACAGTCGGCACAAAACACTTCACTAGAAAGCTGTGTTGCAGCATGGTGCGTTGCACACGGACACGCGCTAGATATTGCCGCCCGTCTGAGTGACGCGACCAGCTGAGGAAATCAATTGCGTTTGGTAGCTGTTTGTGTTCACCTGCTGCTTGTTACGTTTTGTTTTGAAAGAATACTACAATCAATTCTATTCGCGCTTGTGGGAAGTAGACACCACCGGCGTGGCGTTTGTGACGTTTGTGCCAGTGACGTTTCGGTTTTACCCGCTGGAAGCACTCATAATGTGACAAACATTTTCGTACAAAAATTAACGCACTTACACCGCGGGCGAACCCTACTTTTTCGGTTTTTCTTAGACTTTTGCTAGAACCCTTGCTTCTACACACACGCTGGTTTGGCATCGCATAGCGGACGTAAATGTGGTGGAGCAGGGGCGCTGGGTAAACGAACATCAATTGCTTCGGATTTGTTCACCATTGTTCGTGAAACATCCATGAAATTGACCAAAGGTAGGCAATGGAATCGTTAAAAGGATAGATTTGTTTGCTTTAGTTTCCCTTTTTTGGAGCCTGCTGTTTGCTTACATTGTTAAAAACTATTTTTTTTACTTATGTGTTCGTTCAAAGTATGCATTGCAATTAAAAACTAAACACTTACTTACCGAGCAAAACGACTTTTCTCACATAAAAACGTTTCTTTGATTTGATGCTTCTGCAGGCGCTAGATACGGTTCAACAGTAATTTGTCTACTTTACAAGATAGCATTTGCGGCGTACAATGTTTTACACTTTCAGCTCCGACTAGTTTCGGCGCGCATCCCCCCCCCCCCCCCCCCCTGTGTTCTATTAGCATTGCTGCACCATCAAACCGAAAGAAAGCAAAACAATTTTAACAAAATAAATAACACGATACACAAACACTCAGCTGCGGTGCCGTTTCAACACTAAATAGTGGCCAGCGCAGCAGGGTTCGCTTATCAACTGCTATCTCTTTCTCGCTCGCTCGTTCTCTGTCTCTCTATCCTTCGCTTTAGCTCTCTCATGGCTAGACTTTAAGTAATACTGCTTGATGGTATAAATATTAATCGCCTGTTTAGCTCATTCCACTGGTTGCTATCGAGCCTGTTGCTTATTACACACACGCACATAGACACACGCATTCACACATACATTTTCACACAGTTTTCGAAAGTTATTGCTCCCCGCTACGCACTGGGAAGGGGAGGAAGAGGAGGATATATGTACAGGTGCATATGTAAGCTGCTCCGTTCATCTTTCTAATATTGTTTATAACACCAATTTTCTCTCTCTCTCGCTCTCTCTCTCTCTCTCTATCTCTTTCTATCTCTCTCTTTCGTTCTCTCTATCTTACTAACGTTGTCATGGTATGTGTGGGTGTGTGTATATATGTGAATGTGTGCTATGCAAATACTGTTTTCGCTAAGTTTTCACTTGGTTAGTAGTAGGTGCAGTTTTGGTTTTTGAATACTATTTCTGATGCTGGCTACTGTTTCCCCCCCCCCCCCCCCGCGCTCGCTTCTTATACCTGTTCTCTTCACCCTTTATCTCTATTTCTGCGTATTGTTATATTTACACTTAAAAGGACCATGGAAGACGTCCTATGCCTTTCGTCTGCGGTGTAGTACATTTGCGATCCCAGCATAAGCGTCGCTACAGTAACTGACAGTCCTTCAACGACCATAAACAACCACCACCCAACACGTTGTTAACTGAGAGAAATGGTGAGATGCGTGAGGATCGATCGATTATATAGGGATCGGTAGGAAAAAATAGAAATAAACGCGATTTTGTCTATATTGATTGCAATAGTCTCTTTTAAGCGTTTATACTTGAGTACACTGTTACTACTGTACGGGTGTGTTTGGTGCTATTTACCGCTTACCATCGCTTCCCCAAAATGTATGGTTCTATATAGTTATCAGCTCGTTAATGTTTAGTGTAAGTGTTGGTGTGAATCCTTCCCGTGACACCCCATCGTGCACTTGTGCAGCAAACCGCCCACAGGTATGCAATCCGCACCGCAAAAGCCACTTCTTATCGTACTAGAAATGCGATTGACAACTGCTAACAAGATCCTGCCGACCGTCAGCTGTGTGACACCACCACCACCACCACCACCACCACCACGACAAGCAGTGTTTACGTTTCATTTGTGTTTTGTGTGTGCGTGTGTGGGTATGTTATGTGTCAATTGCCATCTTTTATCGTCTCCGTCATTATTGTCCACTGCAAAGAGGCCTCCGGCTTGACACCACTCCTGTCGCGCCCTTTGTCTGCTACGTCTTCGGTTTTTACTGATTTCAAGCAGCCCGTTTGCCAACCCTTTTCTCGGTGGCTTCAAAAACAAAACGAAAAAAAAGTCCCTGTTACCTTTCGGCTTACAACACACACACACACATACACATGATCGATCTGACAGCTGAGGAAGGGGGGAACGAGCCAAATCTCCACAAATGGTTTGCTGTTTTGTTTTGTTTTTTTTTTTTTTGGTTGACCTTTTGCTTCATTTTTGTTACATAATTTTACGCCTATGTTGCTAGCGGTGTAGATGGAGTGTGGTAGTTTCTTGGAGATTCTAGGAAGCGGTGTGTTAGGGTTGAAGAGTTATATGGCGGTGTATATAACATCCCGTTTACACCTGATTTTGCTATGGCTCCAGTTTGGCATCCCCCTTTCGTAGACAACATCATAAGAATAATTATTTGTTTTACATTACGCCTGCTTTCGAAGCAATGGAGAGCGATCCAAGCGCGTCTTGTTTGGTTGTTTTTTTTTTTATGTAGTATAGCTTCACACACAGTATCCAAGCATTACCGGGTTTTTCAGGGGTTCTCATACTTGTTGGATATTTTCATGACTATTTCATATACGAAATGAACTTTATGTGAAACTGTATGTGAACTCTATAGCATCATTCAAATCTAATAGGAGTGTTCAATGAATCTGTCCAAAAAGAGTGCCATAGAGTCCAATTCTGAACTTTATATAACATCTCTCGACGTATCTGAAGGTCTAAAGTCATACATAGTAATCCAATTCTCATCATATAAAGTTCATTTCCTATAAGAAAGATTCAAGCAAGTATCCCACTTGCAATGAGAATCCCAGAAAACCCCTGTAATGTGGCATTGGTGGTATGTGTGCTGAAGAAGAAGATGACTTTGTTTCGTGTTTGGTAGAGATACACTTTTTTTCCTTTGTTTAGGTGTATGAGTGTGTGTGTGTGTGTACGTGTTTATTAGTACTACAATATTCGCTAGTTGGAGAGTAGGCTTTGCTCTATTCATACGTGTATGTATATTTATAATTATATGTATATATATGCTTCTTTGTTCTGTTTTGTATATAGGCAATGGGTCAATTTTGTGCTTACGCCTTAGCTTCGCGCTACCTTTTGTCAAATAAATCCGCTTAATGCTCGCATCGGTGCGTGGGTACGGTCTTGGGCTTGCGAAAAGGAACGTTCGCTAGAGTGAAAAATAAGCCGCCCCTAGAGCTGCAGCTCGGAGAAGCCGCGTTGGAACGGTGTCTGTTGAGAACCATAAACAAATATCAAACCCAACCACTCGCGGCCCCTGAAAGGTAGACAACATACGCAGCAGCAGCAGCAACATCAGCGGTAATCGGTGTGAAGAGGCCACGCGCGCGCCCGCCCGCTTGCCGTGTGGTGTTCTTCTCGTGTCAGTCTCATCCTGCCGCTAAACCCGGTCGCGCACAGCACCCGGTTTTTTTTTTTTAGCCGGTGATGGCGGTCGGGCGGCTCTGGATCTGTCCGGCATCGGAACGGACCCGCTGGTGCCACTATGGAAGCGAATGGAACACACTCTCGATGTCGGGCAGCCCCCGTTCGCGGCCCCGGGCCGATATCTCGGACGTCCAGCGGTTCGCCTTGTAGTACATGTCTTTGTACATCGTCGGGCAGCTCTGCGTCTGGTCGGGATGAAACGCAGGGGAAAAAGGACGGAGAGCAGGTAATGAAAAGAAGTAAAAATGCAAGCGAATAGAGATTAACATCACTGCACGCACAGCATGGGGAGCTAATTCTAACCGTCGCTTCCTTGCGAGATTAATCTCGCCCGGCACTTTAATCGTAGGGCCTCCCCCCGATCCCCCTTACCTTGCTGACGCCCGTGTTGGCGAAGTCGATGTTGGTCCGAACAGTTCGGTGATGTAATGCCTGGAGCGGCCGCGCATTGTTGCCCAGCGGTGCTTTGGGCGTTTGTTCCGAGCCCTGCATCAGCTTCCGGAGCGCGTACAGCTACAGAGAGAGATAGAAAGAGAGAGAGAGAGAGAGAGATAGAAAGAGAGAGAGAAAGAGAGAGAGAAAAAAAGAGAGAGAAAAGGAATGTGAGAGAAAGAGAGGCTATGAGGTTGTGCATTCTAGCTAAAATTGTGTTCAAAATAATAGCACAGATGAATTTTGGTTCGTAAAGTAAAACAAGCTGTATTCCAACTGGATTAACTAAATTGAATTATTGAATTGAATTAACGTAATTAACCATTACATTGACCATGCATTGATGGATAATTTAACTTGTTCTTGCTGAAACTTCCTTTATTAGAATTTACATGTTTTTGTTTAATTTCGAACGTTTACGAACGGCGTTATTTTTAAGTTCATTACACAAAAAAAGCAATTAAGACAAAATTTCACTCTGCTAATGTACTTAAATTTCGAAGCTAGATCGCGGTTACAAATTTGAACATCACTGTACTGTTAGCGTGCCGTGCATTGTGGGTGGCCTACCTTTCAGGCGGTAAACGTTCTCTCGCTCGCCCATCGCTTACTTACCTCCTGCTTGGTGATGTAGATGGGCTTATTGAGGATAATCCAGACCGTGCTTTCCCAGCAGCCGGGATGTGTGGTCGAACCCTCGTACGTCATGTACTGTTCCGTGTTCGGCAGCAGCGATCGCAGCGAGATATGCCGGATCGGTGTAGAAGATCCTAAACCCCAACAAAAAAAAAATATAGGAAAAATGACGTGATACAGCTTTGGTGGTGGTACAGAGTGGTGGAGAAAGGGGCGTGTAATTGGTGTGTGTGTGTGTGTGCGTTGTTGTCGGAGTCTTCGGGCAGGCAGAGCTTACCTTTGTACAGGACTTTATTGAAGGCGCTGGTAATTATCCGCAGCTCCGGATTAGGCGTATCGCCGATCTGCAGCATTAGCGAAATGCCGACGATGCCCTGGGCCTTGTGCTGGGCCTCGGACATGTTGTGGTACAGCTCCTTGTTGAAACCGTACAGCTGGATCTGTGCGTGTGTGGTGTGTTGCGGGCACCGTTGTGGTCCACGGTACAGCACCACGGTGGACCAGGTCCGGCAAAGTCGATCGATCCCGCGAAGAGCATGCCGAAACAGCGAGAGAAAGAGCGAGTGTGTTGAAGAATTGACGGCGCATGAGTGTGTGTGTGTTGGTGGAAAGATAATAAAAATGTAAAATGAAAACAGCTGCATCGGCAGGTTTTCCCATTGCCTCCACCCGGAAGTTGATTGCGCCGGGAGCTATTGTGCGGCCCATCAAGAAAGCGCTTTTGAAGTCGGGAGTGGCATGGAGAAAAATGGAAAGCATATGAAAAGAAAAAGAAGAAAAGAAGAACGAACAAAGCACCTCCCTATTCGTTCTTCACTCCATTTTCCATCTCCAGCGAGTGCCTTTCCCGTCGTGTCGCCCTTTCCGTTGTAAAAAAATCACCGCTCGTTGGAGAGAGCCGTCCGTGGGCCGTGTCGCGGTGGTGAGGAAATCAACGTCAAGCAAAAGCGATAAAAAGCCACCGATAAGCGGGAAGTCATAATCGTTAAAACAGTTTTCTTTTTTCCCTCGGTCCAAAAATGGCACAAAAAAAAAAATGAGCAGCAAAGTAGGGGAAAGGTTGGCGCGCTGCTGGACGAGAGCCAGGCGCCGCTGTTTTTCCCGAGTGGCGACGACCTGATGCACCGTGTTGTTACGCTCTAACTGCCAGGGAGCTGGGTGGACAAGGACTGGGAAAAGAGAAACTACTACAGCGTCTGCGGAAAATGGCAGACATTAACTCTGCCGCCTTGCACGTCGCGGCATTCCTCCCCTTTTAGCCGTATCCTGTTACTCCTGTTTTTCACATTCACATAAGCACGCAAAGCATATAGTGCCTCTAACGCTGATCGCGTTATCGAACAAGATGACTGGCTTGCAGTAAATTACACATTATTAACATTGGGTATTGGCTTTCCCATCCATTGCTAGGAAAGGGGGGGAGTGGAGAAGGATCCCTCCTGTCGTCCGTTTTCCTCAACCTTTCCGGTCACTCAGAACGGGACCCGTACTTGGCTTCCGGGCTTGGAACTCTTTATGAGCTATCAGTTTTTTTTCGGCATGATATTGCTCTTTCGTTACACTTTAAACATTTGAGTTTTAAAATCTTATATAAAACATTTCAAATATTTCACACGAAAAGTTTGCAAACTGCTAGCTCCTTCTGAACAAAGCTTCACCACAAGAACACTGCCTCATCAGGGCATCAAAAAGCTGCTTAAAACCAACGCTATTCTTCGTAACCTTGTTCCCCTCCTATTTCCAACCATTCTTTCCGAGTTGTGTCGATTGAACTTCGTGGAGAAAAGAATGATCCAGTGGGAGGAGTAAGGCGTTGCAGAGCAAAACAATTTTGACCTCTCCTCGCTTTGCTTTCTATATGCATGCGGAGCAATACACACAACAACACAAAATCACGATAAGAATCGTGCATATGTGCAACACGCGACATTCACTTACAGCACACATACTTCTGCACGGGGGCCGGCTAATTCTTACCGTGTGTGTCACCGGGCCGCGGAGAATGTCATAATGGTGTGTCCCATCCCCCGCGCACTCACCGATTACAGACCGACGTGCTGCACACCCTCTCTTTCCCTCTGTTTTCGCCGCCGGAAGCAGTGCCGGAAACGTGCGAACGTGAAACTTATTTACATAACGAGTTTATACGAGCGGTGCCCGATTTTCCTCCTTCGCACGACTCTGTGAGGAGGAAATTTGACGGTATCTTTAAAAGTTTCCTGCGCGACACACCTAAACAAAGCGAAAAACGTATACGAAGCGTCGCGCACCTCGCTTTGTTTGCAGTGTAGGGTTTTGCTTGGGTCTTTTTTTTGTTTCAAATGTTAATGTGAGATAACGGGCTGCAGCGGATGCAGAAGATGGCAAAATCGGGGCAACTGCAACGGCACACAGGCACATTCCAGACTCTAGATATTGAAGCATGAGCAAACTAGTGAGCGTTCGATTGCTTGCGTTCGTTGCGACGCTATAGGAAGACTAAAATGGAACTGCGGGCAGGTCAACCAATAGTGCACACCGACTCAAGTACAATGATAGGTTGTCTGGTATAACAAACGCATCTAAAATGGAGTCCTTAGCGTATGTTTGTCTTTGGTATTATAAGGTTATAAGGTTGCAGCTGCTTTCCTACAACTCAGGGTCTCGTTTTAAGTTACCTGAGAAATTTCTCTAATGCAGCTTAAATGCCGTAAGCGAACCCGGAACAGATCTAGCTTTTTGAGCTCTTGTTATATAATACACAGTCGTCCAGAGCATCGTCTACGATCGAATTTCATGATTCGAAGTTGTTAGAGATTTACTGTTATACAATGAGCAAGGACTCAACACATATTTTTAAATAGAGATATGCTCATTTGTAATTCATATACGTAGTTTCACATCATTTCCTTGTATATTTTTTTCAAAATATCAAACAACATGTGCACAGTTCACATGTACAGGCAGATTTACTGTCAGCCAATAGTTCGTCAGGTTGATTTTTGACAGAACAATGCTGTGGGCTCCTGCCGAAACTTGAAACAATAACACACTTTTGATTTTGCTGGATATTTATTTAAAACTTGACCAGAACAATGCAATGCGTATGCGTATCTGCCTCTGCCTCTGGACTATTTGGCAACGTATTTCTAAATGGTTTTTTTCCGGCCATTAAAACATGAAACTGAAGATATTGTGTCACTGCATACAAACCAATGAGTTTGTATATAACCAATGAGTTCTTCAAAATATAATTGAGTTTTTATTTACAAAAAATAACCTAACTTATCCTAACATAACCTAAATCCTAACTCCTAACTATAAAAAAATAAGACGTTATACCAGTACCAAGGTTAATAATGGTTATACCACATAATTATATGTTGAAACAGGGCTAACATTAAATATAAATAAATCGTGGTTAGAGCCACAAAAGTTGGCATCGGCAAATCTGATCATCTGATTAAATTTAATCTGATTTAATCAGTTGCACGCCAATGCACGTGTTATAATAAAAACAAAAACTATAGCAATCCTAAAACCAAGATTTAGATGCATTCTGGGTGATGGGCAATTGCGTTATTCACCAACCAAATGTGTCCGTAGTGTGAATGTTTGCTACATTTTGCATAATTTTTGTATAATGAATAGAGTTTCGGATTACCTGTCAGATGAACAGTAACATAATAATTATTCCATACTTTTGTTAATGTTAAGCTAATTGACTTTTGTTTGTTGGTTTGATAAACTATTTATCTTTTTTTTTTAATATTTCAACAATTCAGAAAACAGAGTACCATGTGCATCTTAAAAAAGCTCCATAGTTCCGCATAGTACCGTCTATCTCTTAATCATCCACAAAGTACGACATCGGAACGATTTTTCGTTAAACAGCCCCAAATCAGCTAAAAAGTACGAGTTGGCTATTTGGGATCACAAACGTGTGTTTGTATTCTTCTTCCTTTTTTTGTTTGTTTCATTATAATCACTAATATTTAAGGATAGGTGTGTTTATAATAAATGAAGTTTCTTTTCAGAGCCACTGTTTGAATTGTTTAAGAACCTTTCTTAAAAACATCTCATACGGAGCCCTACGGTACTTAATAGTACCCCTGAGGGAGTTTTCGGGCGAGTTGTGTTGTAAACCGTGCAACAGACTTTGCATTCTCGATGATCGTACGTACAAGAAAACTTAAATACGATTTAACGGATCATGTAACATATAAGATTAGATTCAGGAATAAAGCCTAAAATCCTGTTTGCTTCGAAGGTATTAGCATCAAAATGTGGATCTAAGCTAAGTCTACAGCCCACAAGAAAACATATATTAATTTATGTTTCATAGCGAAGAATTGTGACTGTCCAAGCGTTTGTGACTAAGTTATAGAGGGCTTTTGCTGCGAGGATACTAATGAACATTTACTAAAGTTAACACAATACATATTACCAGCACACCCCGAATAGAACAGGGAGACAATGGACTGCAGTTGTCACTATTACTATTTATGATAGCAAAGTACATTTTTAGATCTTCGGCATATAGAAACATTGAAGTTATTGGTACAGCCAAAGCAACACCATTGTTGCAAACATGGACCTAATGTTCTTCCCAGTGGTACATCTTTAACATGAGAGACCTCTTACAGGATGGTGCCTTCAATCTTACTGTTAGCTCCCGTACTAGTCGCGTAACGATATAGAAATTTCTTTCTCATAGGAGTCAAAAAATGTTGAATCGCCGACTTTCGCTTTGGGTGGAAACTTTATTGTGTCGCGGCTTTTGAACACCTTTAAAAAGTTTTCAACTAATCTCGCTCGCTGTCGTGATGCTACTGTCGCAATCGCGATGGCGAGGAACCCGATTCCTGGTCCTGAGGTCATTCGCCTTCCCTGTACCCGAACACGTTACAGTGCCCTCTATAGGTGAGAGTGTGGAATCTCTCGCCATCGCAAGTGCTGAATGTTTGGCTGTCAGCCGCGGTGACAGTTGTCTATTTGTTTACGACTCGCAGCAACACTTACCGATTAAGGTGCGATTGTGACGATCCATTGAACCAGGATGACAAAACAGTGAACGTTCCCTTGTAGATGTTGTGTCAACCTGGCGCACGAGAATGGGTCACACAACCTACGTGAAGGATGTTTCTACGGGTTTCTGAGGTAACCCACCAAAGTGGTTTGTTGACCAGTTGTCCTATTAACTGACAATTTTGAAGTTGTTTATCACACCTCGTCTGGTCTAATAATTGCATTTTTTTTTTCAATTACAGTATTTTATCGTATGGTTTTTATGGTAGTAATGCAATCTCAATCGTCTGCCACTTTCGTTTTATTGCTACTTAGTTCAAACAAACATTTTCAGCAACGATTTCCACCGTCTTCAAGGATTGGCAAAGGCATACGTTAAAAAGTATAGGTGTGAATAGAAAAAAAAATACATCTCTGTGCCCATTTCATAACTGCAGGCGTGTTCCATTACAAAGCATGCCCTGTAAGCCCTGTACTATTTAGCCAGTAAATGCCCCCAGCGAAACAATCCGCGCACTCACGCAAAATAGCCTCCTTAAGGCACTACTCCTCACCACGTTGCAACAACCCCAGCGATGGAAGAATGCCACGAAACGTTACAAAAAAAAGTCATAATAACGAGATAAACGTGCCGTGCTGCAATGACTTGTTTCACAGATGGAAGGAAACGCTGCAAACCCCACTTACCTCACCGGGAAAGCTGTACCCGTGGATGTGATGCTCCGAGCCCTGGTTGTTGTCCGTACCGTAGTGGAAGTAGATCTCCTCGAACTGGTACCGGTAGGCGAGCGGGCCGCTGGAAATATTTACATGCTGCTTGGTGTCCTTCTCCACCCGGAAGACCAGCGATTGGCCAGTGTTGTGCAGCGTGCCCGATATCTGTACGTGGGGGGGGTGTACGAAGTGAACAAATGGATTGATGGGTAAGTAAGTAAGGCTGGAAAAGGTGTTCTTCTAGTGAAACGTGAAATCTGCACCAGAATCAATATTGCAAAAAAAAACAAAAACAAAAACAAAAACGGCGCGAAAACGGGGTTCAAGAAGGCTTCTTCGGATGTGTGACGTTCGCTACTGACGGCATCCAGTAGCTCCAATTTTTCCTGCCCACTTTTTGTTTGCTGCGCCCTGCTTACGTTTCCGTCTGTTTGTGTGTCTGTTTGGGAAGGTGTGAGTGAAAAAAATAAAATCATAAAGAGCCAGATTTCTTCCCCCGGCAGCAGAAGCAGCAGCAGTCTCACTTCCAGCTACCGGTAGGAAATAAAATCCGTGCAACACCGGGTGACAGAGGGCGGCGCCGCGGCACAGATGGTTTCATCAAGCTAAAAGTTTTCAATCCACTCCTTACTTCGCACACACACACACACCCACCCACAGGACAATAATGATGGTGAGGAGCGATAAAAAGTGCGGGAGGAAAGCGGGAAAAGTCGGGGGGGGGGGAGGGAACCGTTTTTATGGCGGTTGCTTTTATCCGAATGAGTGCTCATTTTCAGGTTGTTATGAATTTCATTTCATTGCTGAAATTTTATTATCATTGAATGCTGTTTTCATTCACCCGGGCATTTACCGCCACCGTCGCGCGCTCCTTGTAAAATGCCGAATCGCGCCGCTGGTTGTGTGCGACGGTGGCGCGAAGGTTTTTTTTCTCGCTCTCTCTCTCTCTCTCTCTCTCTCTCTCTTCATACTTTTCCCTTTTGTCATCGCAGCGTCTTTTGACGCCTTTTTCCGGTGTGACGCGCGCGTTACGTTTGTGCAGGCAAGGACTGGGGGGGGGGGGGGGCCTCGCTGCTTCGGTGTTATTTCTGTGACGGTGTGACGATGATGCGATGCTTTTTTTTCCGTTGTTGGGTGATATTCAAACCATCCGTTGTCTATCCTTTGTAGGTGGCGGTAGCGAATCGAAGGCTGTGGAGGACGCGTCACGCTGTTCTGTTTATTGTTAATGTGTGTGTGTGTGTGTGTGAGGCCACGGACGGAGTCGGAACAGATTTTGCCAATTTTTCTGCGTGCGAGAGCGTGTGTGTGTGTGTTCCGCTCTTCCGCCGCCTGAAGGTAAGCTTTGTCGTCTTCGCGTCCGTACGCAAAAGGCTGATGTACGCTTCACCGCGCGTCTGTGTGGTTTAATGCAGCTGTACTTCATTTTTCATGTCTGCCTTTTCTTCCTGTAATGTGTTTCTTTTTTTTTCCTCTTCTCGTTGTTGTGTGCAACCCATTTTCCACTCAGCTGCGATTGTCGATGAGTAAAAAAAAAAGGAGCAAGCGGTGCTCTCGCCGGTGCTTCATGCTTCATCATCCGGGGCGCTCGGTGCCGGCGCCCTTGACGGCTCGCAGCGCCAAACAGCCTGCCGAACAGGCTTGACAGCAGGGTTGGTAAGGTAAAGGAGGGGCAACCAGAAGCGAACAGAAAAATAGAGCGAAACACATCCGGAATGTCTTCAGTGTGTAATAGAGGTGAAGACGTGAAGATTTAACCCCAGAAAAAAAAGAGCAACGAAGGAAGAAAGGAAAAAAAACCCGTCTCCAAATACATAATCAAATTTACGCCAACTCCCCTAACGGTCCTTGCGAGCAGTGTGTGTGTGTGTGTGTGTTTGTGTGTACCTTACGGGGATTTTGTTGCTGCCACCGCTCGTACCGGACCCGCCCGGTGTGTATGAGTGTGGCGCGCTACTCACAACGTGAGAAACTTCCTGCCCCATTTGCGAACGAAAGTTGGCCGGGATACGCGTGTGTCGCCTGCGTTCCCCCAATCTGGTTTTGGCAATCTTTGGAAATGGGGTAATTCAGTGTTGACTCTTTTTTGCCCCACCTTTCCCGCATCTTTCAATGCTTCCCGCTGGAGTACCAAAGCACGTGTTGTCGCTGTTGTGGAAGTGTGGAGCAAAAAAAAAAAAAAAGAAAGACCCTACACCAACGGGTATACTACGTGCACGAGGTGGGCCCACTATGTATGTGTGTGTGTGTGTGAGTGATTCAATATTCTCAATCGATTTTATCGTATTTTTTTTGCAGACCCGAAGAAGTAAGGAGGGAAGAAACCAGCTAGAAGAGATTGAAGTAGCAGAAAAAAAAAACACGAGGGCAAACGAGCTAACTGGCTAAAGAGCAGCAGGAACACTCTTTTATCGGCGCCAGGTAAGCGCGCGATAAGAAACAGCTGGCACGGGTCTTTTGCAGATCTTCCCTCTCCGCCTCCCTCAAGGCTTCAAGAAGGGCTGGGCTGTAAATCTCCTTTCACGCTTGTGCAAGAGTCTGTCTTGAATGTGTCCCCCCGGGTGTCGCGGAACCCTCGACGTGTAGGCATTGCCGGATGTCGCGCTTTTTTTTTGCACGCTTCCCCCTTGAACTGTGCGTGTCGATAAGTCTGCTCGTGGAAGGGGCGAGGGGGATGGGGTGCGTTATCTGCGGTTTTGTGAAAACGATAAACCGGCCTCGGGAAATGGGATTTTCTGTGTCACAGGCATATCATGCTCCCGGTGTCTTGCGGGGTTGCTTCAAATTGCGCGACCGTCTGCAGTAGATCCATTTTCAAAAGGAAAAGGAAGGATGTATTGTCCTCCTTCCCCATCTTCACCTCCCCTCCCCATCATACAGTAGGAGCAAAAAAAAACGAAGCAAAAAAAAAAATGATACACCTTTATAGTCTCGTGTATGTGTAACAGTCATCCCTTTTTTCTTTTTTTTTCAAAATCTTGTTGTAGTTTTTTTCCTTCACTCTCTCATCCTGTTGCCCGCTAATTTTGCTCCGTCAGCAAACCGTCCAACAGGTGTCTATAAGGGTTTGAATGGATGTGCGTGCGTCTGTGTGTGTTTATCAAAGGTGTGTAGAGGAGTAACTTGCACGCTTTTAAATGCTTCATTGATGTTGGTGTCTATTTTTTTTGTGCTACTTCCCCCTATCTTCCAAACGCAAGCTCACCTTGTGCTTGTCGATGTGCAGTGACCGAAGGTAGGGATCGAACAGTAGCTTCTCCGGCTCCACGTTGATCGGCGACTGGCGGCGCCCTTTGTTGCACATGTTCCACTGCGGGTTGATTAGCCCCCAGAAGGCGGGTCCTGTGTGGTGGTATGAAGGTGAAAAGGAAAGGAAAAGAGAAGATGTTTTAATGAAAAGGTTGTCTAAAGGAAAGCAAATTCGTTTGCTTCTAGGCTTTATCTATAGCAGCGGCCGGCAAAGTCCGGCCCGCGAAAGGATTTGACTGATTTTGCAAAAATGGGAAGAAACTATTCATTTATAAATTAACGAAGATCTTTTAATATGACATTTTATACCATCGTACTCTTTCAACTTTAATTAGAGTACTATGGAAAGACAGACCAATCAGTCCTCGTAACGTTTGCAAAAAAATACGTTTTGTTGGCTTATTGTAGAAAAAAAAACTAGCAGGTATAGTTTTTTTTACATGTACATGTATTTCAAAGGTAATTATTTAAGCTTACTTGCACAAATGAATCTAAGATTTTGCGAGCACCCTTTTACAGGGTTTCTCACGATTTATTGGTCAGCACTATCGTATATCATCCCCAGAATAACGTCAATATTTTTTTGCGTCGTGGAAGGATGGGATAATCAACAAGTAATCAACGCTCCTGGCTCGCGGCTATCGATCATTTACTAATTTTGGCCCTTTGCCTTAACAGATTGCCGACCGCTGATCTATAGTGCTGTATATTTATAGATTATTCATAAAATTATGCTACTACCAGCTGGCCTGATTAAACTAATTCGACTTCAAATTTCTTGTTGTTCTTAACTGTTGTTTATTGAGTCCTTTCGTTTTTGTTTGAATCTTTTCTTTTTTAAATTTAAATTTAAATTAATTTTTATAAATTTTATTTTCATTAATTCAATTTATTTTTTTTTGTATTTAACAAGTTTATTCAAATGTTCTAACGTTTTTTTAATGGTGGTCTCACTCATTCCCCTTCATTGGTATGAGAAGGATGAAATTATTTATTTAATTATTTATTCGTACCCTTATTTGTATTGCTCAATTTGGCTGAGACAACATAAATATAATATCTAGTCTCGTTTTGCAATAAGTTTCTGGAACGGAGTGACCTCGAAGGTGCGTAAATATTATTTTTTTCTAGTAAAGGAGACGCATCAAATTCATTCTTTAAAAGTTTTATCACAAAAACGCTTTGGCTCACTTTGAAGCGGTTCAAAGACCGCATTTTAAAGCTGAGACAACACAGTGTGGGAACCAAACCACGGAGCAGTACTCCACGCATGAAATGACATAAGGGGTCATTTCATCCACGGGTTTGTCCGATAATAAAACCTAATAGTTTAAGCGCCTTACTCAACGTGGTATTAATGTGTACGTTAAAATTCAAACCCACGCCTAAGGTAACCCCTAAGTCATATGCTTCTTTACGACGGGATAGCAACCAACCATTCATAGAATAATTATAAATAACAGGATTCTTAAGTCTATGGTACGATTAAATAAAATGCTTCTCAATGGCAAGTTCCACGTCGTTAGAAAGGCATCATCTTAATATATTTTTTTATTTATAAGTTGAACTTTAAACTTGAACTACTTTAAATGCTTTAATTACGAGTGGACGATGTAATACATTAGACCTTGACTAAGGATATGTAGATGTGTTACGCACAAAGAAAACAACAATACAATAATAAACTAAATATGATTATTAGCACTAAGCAGAGCTTTACCGAACAACTTGTTTAATATAAGCTACCCATTTTTACATGCGATTACCTTTACAAATTATTACTTTTGAGCATTTCTGGACAGGTAGTGAGGCGTTGTTGTGGAACAACGGTTCCATCTAACAATCTCCACTCTATGTTATTTAGATGATATGTCATGTACGATTTTTGTAAATAAATAATTTTTTTGTCATAATTTTATCAATTTTGTCATGATTTCTAATCCCAGGCCAAGCAAAACATCCTCAAACCATGACATTACCACCTTCGTGTTTCACTGTTTTTTTTTTTAAAATTTCTCAAAAATGATTTTAGCTTGTATCAGATTAAGCTTCTAAAAATATGTGTATCATATCGACGTAATGATAAGATATTCATTTCGAACATAAAAAAGGCTACAATTTCTCAAAACAAAGCTTACTAAAATATCCAATGCAAGAAAAGTTACAGCGATGTATATACACATTAACACTTTGAGTGCCAGACCATTTTTGTTTATGTTTCCCTGGGGGCCAAGCACATTTTGTTTACATTTTTGATGGCTATCATATATGATCGCTATGGCCCCCAGGGAAGTGTTAGTGGATATGAACATACAATAAAATGATAAAAATAAGGATTTTTAATACAATTTTGGTTGCTTTCCTGTCGTGTTTTCATTGTTTTGCTTTGTTGTGATCATTAAATCAGCAAAAAAAAAAACAATTAAATCTTATAGTTTTGTTCTCAACATGATGCTTCATTGAAAAACGATCATGTAAGCAATTTATGCATTTAGATAATATTTTATATAATATCTGCTGTGGATTAGATGTTTTGAAAACTCACATTATAACTAAAATATATGTGGCTACACTATATTACTCGAAGGAATTATTATTTTGCATTTACATTCTCGCATTTTGACTATTATTGGGTATAAATGAATCATTATATATAAATGAACATTCCGAAAAAATTGCAAAAACCATATACATGACAAAGTTATTTATCTTTTTATTTATTTATTTATGTTGTTACGTGTGTAACAGTATATGAGTAGCAAATATCAATCGATAGAAGACAGACTAATTTTTAAACTGTGCAATAAAGCCAAAATAAGCCAGTTCTAGAAAAGTCTACCCAGCTACTCATATACTGTTACACACGTAACAACAATTTATTTATTTATTTATTTATTTATTTATTTATTTATTTATTATTATGGTATCGAGCCTCCCTGGCCTACATACACAATTACAACTAATGTCTAATAAACTATGTGTTCCTAAAATTAGACGTAATGCAGTCTCGTATGACACTAGAACATTTCGGTACACTAAAGGACATGTCTATAAAATTAGAAAATGAATTAAAATTCTTGGACATCAATAACAACGGATCCCTAGCACAGAAAAGACGATAACGAAAATCAGTTGTTAAAAATTGTCCAGTTCTTATAGGTCTAGTAGGGATCTAAACATTTACATTACTTAGCAATAGAGGTGCATCGATTTTACCAGTTAATAGTTTAAACATAAACATTCCTTGGGCAACCATTCTTCTCTTTTCAAGAGTTTCAAGCCCTAACAACAGACACCTCGTATGATAAGCTGGTAGCACGTCGCTATGTCTTCACGGAAGCCGCTTAATAGCTTCCCGGGTAAATTTTCGCTGGATCCTCTCAAGCCTCTCAATTCTAGTAACTTGCTCAGGAAACCAAGCAACTGAAGCGTACTCAATCAACGGACAAACAAGGCAAATTTTGTAGATCATTTTGCAAAATTTCATAACAATACGCCCGCCCAATCTGCTACAAGATATTAAGATTTGAAGTCAGTTATCCCTGGCTATCATATATGAGCGCCATGGCACTCATAGTGTACTTATTTTCATCCAGAACCATGTATTAAATGTTTTATAAAATAATTACATTCTACTTTTCGAATATTTTTATTATTCTTTTATTCAATCTTCTTTCACAACCTCCATAATTTTAAGACTTATTTGTACCTCGTAATAGATCCTAAACCATAATTGACACGTAATCTGGGTTACAATATCAGTGGCAAGACAGACCAATGGATCGCTCCTGGGCTTAATTTGCGGAAATGTTCTGCTTAAAAACAGAGAGCTTTATTGTACAATTACATTAAAATTTAAAAAAATATGTGAAATATGCCAAATCGTCCTCCTAACCTTCGTTGAATTTCCAACATCTTACCAAAAAGGGCCTCTTGGTTCGCTACAGCGACGGGTGAACTTCTTCCTCCTTGGTTAAAACAATTTGCCAAGCAGAACACACGAACCTCGCCACTCGTGAGCGCCTCCCGCTCCGCACAAATCTTCAGCTCAATCGATAAACATTTAACGAGATCATCGCTTACCGGTGGCGTGTACTTAAAGGGAAGAGGGGCGCGCCGGCAGCGGCAACCCTTCGCCCCGGCCGTGTTGTGCTCCAACTTTAGCTTTAACTTTTCGGGGCTGGGCTGGTAAATAAAGTGCAGCCAGCAGAAGTGCCCTAGCAGCATGCGGCCGGAGACGAAACACAACTACACAGCAGTAAGCACACAAACCACGCCGGGTTTTCCTTTGCTTCGTTGCCCCACCACGCGAGTGCACAAGCCACGCAGAGGAAGCCCGGCGCGAGAGCGTGAATCGAAGAATAATTCCAAAGTTTTCGAATACCAAATTAAATTCCTTTACGGGCGAGCGTTCTTGAGCTGCCTCTGCCGGCGGCGGCCTGTGCCCCAAAGACAAGCGCGCGTCTCCTTCGCGGTGGATGGAATTGGATTTCACCGGTAGCGTTGTTTGCGCTCCTGCACCCTCCGAGCTCTGCTCACCCCCCCCCCCCCCGCGTCGCCCCCTGCATTCTATCCCTGTATCGCAGGGCCAACGCACAGGCATCTCGTCAATACCGCACCGTGCACCACGAGCCTGCCGTTCGAGCGGGCCAGGGCATGGCTTCCCGGCGCTCTGCGTACAAATAAAGCCTTTGGTTTGTTTTTTCAGGTATTTAGCGGGCTTTGTGTGTTTATTTTAGAATCATTGCTCAGCACAATAATGATGATGCTGATTACGGGGAAATGGCTGGCAGGCGGCCGAGAGATGGTTTTTCAAATTTAATTCCTGCCTTCGCTAAAAATGTGTCTCCCTCGCCCTTTTGCGATGGCAATTTTCTTTGCTTTTTTTTTACATGGTTCCGCTGCGGGTGTTTTCCGTCGTCTAAAGACGAAAATGGATGGAAAATCTTGCCATGATGCTCGCGGTAAAAGACCGCATTTTCTATCCCCTCGCCTTCAAAAGCAGATCGTTCCCCGGCAACGTAAGAATTCCGTGCGGGAATGCGGAGCGTGCTCGCTGTCTCCCAACGGGAGAGGTGCACTACCGGCGACTACGGTCAAAGGCAATTACGCAGCACACGTTGCCATAGGTCCTGTTTTCCCCCATCCCCATCCTCACAGGGCGAAGAAAAGGACAGGCGTGTGTGGGAGTGGCATTCCTCTGCTCGGAAGCCAAAAGGATTTGGTTGCGCTTGTGTAAAATTCCTTCAATTCGCCACCGAGGGGGGGGGGGGGAAGGGAAAACCCCTTTTGAAATGAAAATGAAATCCTTCGCTTTGCTTTCGCGTTTCGGGATGAATCTGGATGGAACGCCCGGGGTTGGCGTTCTAGCAGAATGGAAATTTATCAATTTTATTTGTTTGTCTGCCCCCTCGACCCGGAGGTAGAAGCGCACGGCCGGTCGGGCTTTTTCCGAAATGTCTTTTTGACCGCGCGCCTGTCCGGAACGCGGGGAAAATTATATTCCTGTCGATGGTCGGGCGGTCCGTGGGATTTCCCGCTCTCTCTTCTAGCTCAGTTTTGAGGATTCATTCATTTGCGATTCCTGCACAATTTCCTGCATCGCGCTGAGCGGCGCGAACACGCATTCGCCGGATGAGCATTGTTTGGGTTACGCGGGTAGAGCTGGCATTCGGAATGCTTGAAGGCTTTTTTGTTGCTGTAGTATAAGGTTCTCGAGGCGCGGCTTGAATAGTATTTTCTGTGCGGTTGCAAAATTAAACCGTGCGTGGGGGCAAATATGTTCATATGGTCGGCGAAAGTTGACTGGAAATTGCATTATAAATCGTAGCTGGCATAGATGTGCACTTCAAGCGCTTTTTTACGTGAACTTTGGAAGGGTTGCTGAATTATTTTAACTTTTAGTGTCGAGAATGTTTTGAATTCCTTAAAATACTAAAAATACTTTCATTGTTTTATGGAAACGTTTAGAATGGAGACGCCAGGTGCTTTTTAAACACGGTGATGATGTGGATCAATTTTCAGAGGAAAAAGATACGCTAAAAAATCAAAAGTCCATAGTTAATTTTTAAGACATTATACTATGATTTTGGCAACGCTGACTGAAATTTTTCGTACACAAACTTTATCATTAAACTATTAAACCCGTTATAGTCTCTTGATTTAAAAAAAAAATAGGACAAGACATTGTCTGGCATTTTTATAAAGACCTGTTCAGATCGAACAGGTTACCTAGTTTTATTTCTATTAGGGTACTATATGGAACTTTTCGATTGTTATTTTAAGGTATTGGAGCATACTATATAATCTTGCAACCGTTGCTAAATGCACGTGCCATGTCTTCTATAGTTATTGACGTTAGAATTACAATGCTGAAAAATATATTGCACAATCACTGGGTTCAACATGATCTGAGAAGAGAAAAATCGAAACTTCTCTAAAATTACGGTTCCTGATCAATAAGGTTATTAAGAATTTTAGAAAAAGGTTATATTACAAATGTCTGATCTAATGTATTCTAAATATAAATCTATCTAAATCTCTAAATATAAATATTCTTTTGCTGAGAAACTTATCGGCAAATTGAAATAATGACAAAAATCATTGGCAGGTAAAGGCACAAAATACGGGGTTTCATAACCGATGATATAATAAATTAAAATATCTCAAAATAATACTGCCTGTACAAATAGAATCAGGATCATATCAGCCATAAAGTCCTGTTAATAAATAAAATTCAAAAATAAGTAATATGCCCTAATAAATGAATTTCGCCTACTATAAAGAGTCTCTCTCAGTAAATAATTTACCAGTTGTCATTACAGTTGGGAAGTATTGAAATGGTACAGTAAAATACAGCTTTATAACTCTCCTGAATAAATATCCTCTCCTGGCCTAAAGTAAAACAATGGCAATAATTTAACAAAAATTGAAAATCAACAGAGGAATCTACTAAAATACCTTTAAATTGCATACTATTTAAGAAAAATGATAGATACACCTGTTCTCACTTTCCTCTGAATCGTTATCCGGTTGCTATGGATCGCAATCCATGAGAATGGATCGCAATCAACTACGTCTGAATCGTTGTCAGCTACGTTTGGATCGTTTTCAGCTACGTTTGGATCGCTCTCAGCTACCTTTGGATTTTACTGTAGCTCGCGCAAATTTCGTTGCGGCGCAAAGTTTATTTAGTGGCCGTTTGGCGTACTGCACATCATAACAGACGATATGAAAAGCAACAATTTCATATTGTTCTATGTTTGAACCCAATTGAGAACTTGTGTTGAAAAACCATTTTTAGGCAATGAATAACATTTCACAGATTTGTCGGCTTCTACGCATCAGAATAGATTCCAATCTAGACCGCCCCTCCATAGCAAAGCAGGAATATCCGACTAAATCTCGAAAACATGACAGGACAGCCTAAACAGGATGACCACGTAGGTCGTTACGTCAAAAAGAAGAAGATTGTGCAGGTATTTTTGGAAAACTTGGTCAAATAATCAATGAAGTATGAATGGTGATGTAAGCCTCTAATAAAAAATACGATTAGATTTTACAATTGAATGCATTAATTATTTAATTCTTTCCTTGGCATGCAAATGTGTCCCGCGGTCACTGAATAAACGGTTGCGCTGCAATGAAATTTGCGCGAGCTACCGCAAAATCCAAAGGGAGCTGAGAGCGATCCAAACGTAGCTGAAAACGATCCAAACGTAGCTGACAACGATTCAGACGTAGTTGATTGCGATCCATTCTCATGGATTGCGATCCATAGCAACCGGATAACGATTCAGAGGAAAGTGAGAACAGGTGTAAGTACACAGGCTGTGCGAAATGTAATGAGATGCGAAGGATAAGTCGTTGCATTCACCTGTAACATCAACACTTTATTTTTTCTCTCTATGTAATGTCAATGAAATTCCTTTCGTTTGGTGCCATAATCATTTTTCTATGTTAAAATTTGCTTGTTTCACAGCCTGCAGTAAGTGACCAGTTTCTAAACGAACAGGTCCTTATCTGCTTTCGATTTAAAATGATAACAAAAAAATTCAGTCGAACTAAAAAAAAACAAAAATGCTACCCGATAGCCCGAGTACTGCTCTGGCAACAATGTGAAGGATTTAATTGAACCAGACAAAATGTAAGAAGTAAATATTTCCAAATAAAAAGAGTATATTAAACTACTAATTAAATAGAATTTTAAATTTCAAACACATAAGGAGCAAATCTAAATGGTCAATAAATAATAATTATTTTTAAACAGTAAAATCTCGCATAAAAAGCAATAATATTTTTGCTCCTGATCCATTTTTCGCGAGCAGCCTAGTGTTGGGAGATTCAAGATTCGGAAGATTCAATCCCTAGAAAGATTCGATCGAATCGGATCCCGTTTGTAGGATTTAAATCCCTAAAAGATTTGATTGCGATTCGATTGGGATTGGGATTCGCTTCCGATTCGATTGGGATTCTGATTGGAATTGGGAAATTTAGTGTAATTTCCAGGAGGAGAAGTATCTTATAAAGATGCGATGAACAAGTTTTAGGTATATTAGCGAATGTTTCTTGCTTTTATGAATTTAATTGTCTATAAAGGCGAGATAAAATGTTTTTGTAGGGTTTATGTCAAATAATTTATCGAAATGTTTAAAAAACTAAACAGTGATGATAATGGCTAATTTTGGAAAATAATTTTAGTATGTTAATTTTAGCAGCATTTTAGCTCTACCAACTTTTCATTGGCGCCAATCAAATAGAACAACTTTCTTAAATATTATTCAAAAAAGTTAATCAATCGACCTTTTTTTTCTTCGCGAAAATTGATTATTAGTTATGACAAAGAAACGGTAAACTACATATATCTTCAAAATTATTAGTATTATGAAGCTGTTTTTCCATTATTTTTTTTCCAGTAGCGTAAAGCTCTTATACTAGCACATTTACAGAAAAAAACCTTCCGCATAATGAGGTTTTCGTGTAACGAGTGAGTCACTGGAACAGATGAAAGTCGTTATGCTGGGTTCCACTGCACTGTAATGGAGACGCCTAATACTTTTTGACATTCAGCATTTAAATGCTTTAACTTTATCTATAAAATAAATAAATAACGTAATGGCCATTCTAAACAAAAAACTAAAACCACTTTAAATATCTGTTTCATTCTTGTCACCTCTTTAAGCGTTCTAAGAAATATTAAGGTATAAAAAAGCACACACACACACACAGACAAACCATGGCTGCCTCGTTGTGGGGTGGAGAGCAACTTCGTCGGCCTCGATAATCCAATCTGGAACAATAAACCTTCAACACACTACCTCCTAGCTCCTTCTGCGCGTCCCAAAAACGGAAAGAAAGAAAGAAAAAAAATGCAAAGACACCGGCGATGGAAATCAGAACTTCCACACCCTCCGGCAGAAAGTGCTTAAGCAGAACAACAACTTATGCTAAGTGAAAACAAACATGTGTAGAGCGAAACGAGTTGGTTGGGAAGAAAGGTTGATGGAAAGGTGTGCGCACACACACACATACACACACTCCCATACACACACAGTGGTAAGACATTACAAGTACCAAAACCCTTGCATCGGTTGAGCAGAAACGGAACAAGAAAATTGGCAAAACAACGGCCGAAACGAGCGTCATCGAGCGTCGAGCGGCAGAAAAGACAGCGCTGAGATAGTGGGGCGGCTGGTGGCGGATGAGGGTTTGAAAAACGGCTCAAACTGAAACCCACCTCTGCAAGGCGGAGAGTGCAGCGAGCGCCCGCGCGTTCGGGGCGTTTTGTTGATAAAGATGCCACCGGTACGATAATTTCATCGCAACCACAGCACACAAAGTAAACACACACACACACACACACGCTGGCACACCGTCGCTCGACATGAGCATTTGAATGCAGGTGCCCTAGCCGCCTTTCCCTCGGCGCTGAAAGGCCAAACGCGATGAGCCCCAGTGGGGCGAGTGTACCGATAAGCCTGGAGTGTGTTGAGAAGCGACCGAGGAGAAAACACACCCTCTAACCCTAAACTTGAAAGAGGATTACGTGTGAGAATGTGTGTCTGTGTGTGTGTGTGTATGTGTGTGGGAGGGAGCGGGCTAGAGATTTTTTGTTTGGTTTCGGCGCGCTCAGTCGCTCCTACTCGTGCTTCTGTCGTGCTTTTAATGCATGAATCCATTGCATGCAGGGACTTGCAGCAGGCATTAACGTTTCCCGATGATTTGCCCCAGTCCCACACTATAAAAACCCACAAAGGTCACCCCTGCGAAAGATACCCTCCCCAACCGCTCCGCCCTGTTTGTGTGTGCCGGACCGACCTTTGGAACATCACGAGCCCGCCGTACACTGGAACGGGCAAGCCGTGTAAGACATATTTGTGCTAGACATGCAAAATCCGTTTCCGATTCACTTGGCTAAAACCGAAGTTGCTAAAGGAAATCGAGGGTCATCGCGCAAACACACACCCACACACGCGCCACACGCTGACGGTGTTGCAACACTCTGCTGGGCACGGAAAAATAAAACCCCATTCAGTGCAAAAAGTAAACGGTTGCGCGCGGTGGTGGAACGATCAAGATTGCAAAACGTGGGGACTCTCATTTTCGGGGGAGAGCGAGAGAGAGAGAGAGAGTGTGTGTGTGTGTGAGAGGGAAGGGTTGGCGGTGATGGTGGCAGTACCATTACCGCGGGTACGACGGCTCTATCGCCCCAAGTACATGTGCGCGCACTCGAAATTGAAATGCACCATGCATGGCAAGGAAAAGTGTGCCGTTCGTCGTCGTCGTCGTCGTCGTCCTGCCGGTCGAAATTGCGCGCACAGTCCTACCACATACACTGGCGCACACACGCGGCCGGCAAGTTTGAACCCATTAGTGTTAGTGGACACGTTTTGCTGGGTGGATGTGTTGGGGTTGGGTTGAGGTTTGCGATTAGATAGTAGTGAGGCTACACAATTTTTCGGCAAGTGTGCAAACACGCTCTGTCGAATTCGGGGAACAATTCATTAGTTCATGTCAGTCTTTGGGCAGGTTTTCTTTTTGGTGTTCTTCCTGCCAAACGCTCAATCCTGATTTCGAAACCAGTTTCTGGGCAGCGCTCCGAATTTGTAGCAATTGCATTGAATCGGATTGCTGGGTTAGATAAATTTTTAAGCCAGAAAATGCTTCAAATGAGTAAAGCCTTCACATTGAAAAATGAAAACGCCCTAAATTTGAGTGAGTGTAGCAATGTAAAGCAATGTAAAATAATTATTAAATAAATAAATAAATAGGACACGCTTTTTGTCGGCGTTTTCGTAGGAAAGTGATTCAAAAGTTATCAACAGCATCAGTTGCTTCTCTTATATAATTCCACAAACATTATAGGGTTTTCCAAGTCACTTTCGAATGTAAACGTTGTTATTCACCGCGTGCAAGATGTTAATCCACATCAATCTGATATTACATTCCCATCATCATAACTTTTTTATTTCTTCAGCATGATTTTCCACACGTCTCAGGCTGGATTGAGTTTGACAGTTCTTTTTGATGTGTTGAAAATCATGTGTTGAAACTGAATTTTAATTTTGAAGCAAATACACCATTTGACAGCTGTTGAAAAACATCTTGAAAGTGGGGAAAAACTATGTGCACATTTGAAAGAGTCTTTGAAACCCTCTAATGTACCAGAATTTAATGAATCTTGCAAACAAACAAATATTGTCGATGACATTTGTTATGAACGGGGTTGCCTACACAAGCTTCTGCTTTTTCTTCTTTTGGCTAAACAACCGTTGTCGGTCAAGGCCTGCCTGTATCACTATTGGGATTGGCTTTAACACTTTAAGCGCCGTGTCATATAAATTCGCATGACGGTTTTGCTCACCGTTCAGCTTTGCATCTGACGCTCAGTGATTCTCTTGAGAACGAATGAGGTAGGAAAGAGAGAACGAGAACGACATGTGCTACGCCGCTTATCGCAGTGAAACAAAAGAGTGATAACAATCGCACGAGAAACTGTCGCTCTCATCGCTCTCTTGCCATGCGCTACGTGCTCACTCAAAAACTGTGACGTCAGGCTGGCGGTCAAAGTGTTAAATGGCCGATTTGGGGCTTGATCCCATGACGACTGTACCATGAAACTGGCTATACAAGCATATGTGGTTACAGGGTTTACCTAGCCAATCCGGCATCGTCAAAGCGTTATCGGTCGCCGTAAATACTTTTTCGGGTGACGTAAACCCTCAATTGGGCACTGTCATTTCTATTCGAGCCTTGTGAAGTATGAATCGGGCAAAGTACAGAATAAAAGCGTCCTACTCTTGAAGGTGTCATATTGGTCGCTCCGGTGTGTTTGATCCATCAAGTTGTTTAAAAATACGTATTTTGGATGTTGTTTAACTTATTATGTATTATTTTAAAATGTTTACCTTATTAAATCACCAAACTAATTATATTTAAAAAAAATATAAAACCAATTTGCATTGTACGGGTTTGAATTAAACATTTTAAAAAAGGAATTTGAATATTTTTTAAATGTAATTTAACCTAAAAATAGTGAATTTTCTTACATATCAGTTAAACTACTCGCAAAAAAGTATTGTTTTACAACTAGAAAGCAACAAAATATAAAGTAGGCCCAATTCATTCTGTACTTTGCCCGATTCATACTTCACAAGGCTCGAATAGAAATGACAGTGCCCAATTGAGGGTTTACGTCGCCCGAAAAAGTATTTACGGCGACCGATAACCCTTTGGCGATGCCGGATTGGCTAGGTAAACCCTATACGCAATATACGCCGGATTGGCAACCCTATACCCCGCACGCAATATACGTTCTCATACAGACATTAACAATATCATCCCACAGTCACAATTTGGTTTTCAACCCGAAAAATCAACAACTCATCAGATACATAGACTCAAAAATTATATTATAGAAAATCGGAATAGAAAAAGATCTACTGGTTTAGTTTTGTTAGATACTGAAAAAGCTTTCGATTTCATTTGGCATGACGGCCTGTTATATAAATTAATTCAATATAATTTTCCTACGTATATTATAAAAATAATTCAGTCCTTTCTCAGCAATCGAAAAAGCTCAGTTCATATTGGGCACACTAAATCAAATTTCTTTAAACCCATAGCGGGAGTACCACAAGGTAGTATATTATCGCCAATACTATTTATATATTTATTTCTGACATTCCCTCTACAAACAACTGTACAAATTATCTATATGCAGACGACCTAGCAATCGCGGCTACGGCCAGAAGTCCGAGCTCAATAATCAAAGCCTTAAATGGCACATTAAAAGCATACGCCAAGTTCTGCAATAGATGGAAGCTTAACACTTTGACCGCCGGCCTGACGTCACAGTTTTTGAGTGAGCACGTAGCGCATGACAAGAGAGCGATGAGAGCGACAGTTTCGCGTGCCATTGTTATCACTCTTTTGTTTCATGGCGATAAGTGGCGTAGCACATGTCGTTCTCGTTCTCTCTTTCCTACCTCATTCGTTCTCGAGAGAATCACTGAGCGTCAGATGCAAAGCTGAACGGTGAGCAAAACCGTCATGCGAATTTATATGACACGGCGCTTAAAGTGTTAAAACAAACGCAAATAAAGCTGAGGCAATCTTCTTCACAAGAAACACTAGTTTACGCAAATTACCTAGTAATGAAGTTAGCTTTATGCAAGGAAACATTACATGGAAAGATCAAGTTAAATACCTTGGAGTACATTTAGAAAAACGCATGACATTTAAAACCCACATAGAAAAACAATTAGAAAAAGTAGACAAATTACTAAAAATTTTATATCCTTTCCCTAATAGGAAATCAAAACTAAATTTGCAAAACAAAAAATTAGTTTACACGGCTTATATACGCCCGATTCTGACGTACGCAGCGCCGGCATGGATTAGTTGTGCGTACTCTCATAGAAAAAAACTTCAAGTTAGACAAAACAAAATATTGAAAATGATCATGAACTTACCACCTTGGCATAACACAAACGATTTACACAAAAGAAGTAATTTAGTAAAAATGGAAGAATTTATAGGAAATTTAAATGGAAATTACGCAAACAAATGTCGCCAGAGCTCAATTAACATAATCAATCAACTAGTTGAACAACGTATCTAAGCATAAAATATGAGTTTATAATTTTCTGTACAAAGCTCTCCTCTTCTCTATCTAGTTAAGGATTAGGTCTAGCAAATGTAGGTTAAGATATAGGTTAGATATATATGTGTTTAGGTTAAGTCTAAAATTTCATGGGTTTTTTTTGCACTTTTCCCATATACTCAGATTTAAAATCAGCAAACAACATATATTCTACTCAGCTATGCTATAAAAAATCCCGATTATTGAGGAGAGCACATTGCGTACCCAATGTTAAAGAACGTTCGATTCTATATGTATTTTTTTTTCTTTCTATCCACAATAAACATCTCTACTACTACTACTACTACTACTACATATCTCCTGGCAATACTTTATATCACACCGAATGCTATACGGAAGCCAGCACGAGACGCAGAAGAGCGCAAATCAGAGTGGGCTGTTTAAATTGGTTTAAATAGAGTATCGTAGCCATTGTTTAACCAATCTTGAAGATACTTCTGGTCAAGACTTGTCCTAACTATCGATCAGGGAAGAACAAGTGCGCATTTGGGAAAAGGACGATACAAGCGGTAATCGGATTACTTTTTTTTCGTATTTATGTTATACTGAGATAGTTAGTACACCAATTGGTTAGTGGTACCAATTCCAATATTCCAGTAAGACACACCAAAAAATGGCACATTTCCGATGAAATGATGGTATATTTAGACGTGAAGTCGTGAAATAATTAACATTTTGCACCAAAATGATGATTTTAGGGAAAAAAAGATAAGACTAGCTACTCCTAAACCTCTCTTAGCCAAATGGTAAGAGTAGACAAACCAATTCCTTTGAATGGAACAGTCAGCCAACTATCGAGCGTTCAACTAAAAATCGTTTCAGTATTGCATTTTAACTGTAGTGCTAAATTTATTTTTTTTTCCATACTAATATAACATCCGCGACATACTCCTCTACTTATTCTAATTATACCAACAAACTTGTCCATCGAGCTTTAGCTGGCCTCTTCAATTCAGAGCGTGGAAGCAAAATTGCTGATGGAATTTAAAAACAGGAAATTAAAAACTTTCAAAATTCATATTAATTTGGAATTAATTTAAATTTTTTATTTCACAAATAAAAAAACTACGGACAAATCGCATTCAATTCATTATTTTAACAGGTTTTGCAGTCTTATTGGTTTTGTAATTGAATATCCTTTCTGGTGGTATGCATTAAGCAATATTCCGATGAATATTTAATGTAAGATAGCAAGAACAAAATCCCATTCACGTTCACTCGATCTGTGTAACCTGGGCTTTCGTGTGTAAAAAAGCGCTTATTTGTGTGTGTATTTATTTTTTTCTGTTTATTGATAAAACAAGTTGCCGGATTAATCTTCTAAGTTCGTTCCTAAAGCAAAGTATACGTAGGTAGTGAGAAAAAAAGATGAGTCATTTATCGTTTATTTGATGAATTTTTGATTAGTTATGAGTGAATTTGTCAAACGAACTGGCTGGTAGGTGTATAATAAAAGAAAGAAACCCTTGAACTGCTTGCTGTGTTTTGCCTTGCCTCATTTACCTTATGCATAATGTATTTACGATAAAGTCAGAAGAAAAGTATACTCCGCTCTTTACTGTGCATGATGTGACGATTGAACGTATTCAGAATATAGTATCGATGATTCAATCTACACAACCAAACGGGTCATTCTCTACGAAAGCGATAGAAAGAGAGAGAGAGAGAGAGAGAGAGAGAGAGAGAGAGTGTACCAGGAATATTGGCACTGCTAGCAAGCGGCAAGCCGCAAAAGTAAAAGCAATTCAATAGATCGGCAAGCAGTTGTTGTTGCTTACGACACTGGGAATGTGTAATTGACGATGTCGTCAGTCGACGGGCGCGTCCGGCCCGGGGGCAGGGCTTCGTCAAAGCAAGGCGACAAATGGAGCCTTTTGTCGTTTCGGGTTATTTAACGGTTGGGTTATCGGTGAGCAGTGCCACCGGAGAAGGTGGGGGGCCGAGCTGCAGGAGATAGAGAAACGCACACTCGAACCAGTCATCCAAGTCAGCGGCAGACGACGAAACGGCACCGGCAGTGTGTGTTTATTTGCCGTCGCCCTAGCGGGTGGCGCGTGAACCGAATGGAGGGTGAGGAACGGTGTGTCGTTCACGCGACAGTTCCCGGATGCTGCTGGTGGGAACACGCAGGGGGGGGGGGGGAGGGGACACGGTGCGCGGTACTCCGAAACCGTGTAGTACACACGCTGCCGTCCCGTGCGCGTCTCTGCGCCTGATTGTTAGGCAAACCTCTCTCTGCCCGACACTAGTGACGACAGGCGAGTGACGTGAAGTACTGGCTATTATTTGCAGGTTTTTGATGGGCACCCGTCGTTTGGGTGTGCATCCCATGTAATAGTGGGAGTGAGGGGGTGTGCTGTATGTGTGGCGTGGAACGACCACTAAACAGCTCATCCTATCCAACTCGCTGGCAACAACAGGCGCACCCAAGCCGAGGAAACTGGCACACTGGCAAGAGAGTTGTCATCACTGGCAGAGCCGGTATTGGCAGCAGCTCGAAGCAAGCGGCAGAACAGAGGTGTTCAAATTTTGAATAGCCGTGAAGGCGCAACCTAATCCTATTCTTATCTGACAGCGACCCGGTGGGTCTTCATCCGGAGTGTTAGGAAGCAATGAAGAATTGTGATGCGATGAAAGCTTACCTGAAATTCCATCATATGTCCACCATTCCTCCCAGCTGGCTTCGATTTCTGAAAAGACAGAGACGAAAAGAACACACATTGCATCAATTGTCTGGATTGATAGCTAGTCAGTCCCGCTTCTTCTTGACCTGAAACGAAAATCGTTGATACTTCTTTCCCAACGCTTGTTTGTGATAAAACTGATGCTCGAAAAAAGGAAACATTCACACACAAAAAAAAAAAAAAACAACACAATCATCCACGCTCTCTCCTTTCTGCACACTTCTCACGGAACCGTTTCACCTTGAATTACATGAATAAAATATTTTAATTCAATCAAGCTTTTTTCTCTCTCCCCGCTGCCGGGCAAAGCACAGAAGCAGCGAACGGAACGAAATCACGCTCCAGTGTTTGCTGACGTAGGGGCGGCCTACTGAGCAATGAGCAGCTGTTGGCCGCAGCATTCAGCCACTGCGCTTGGGAGGCAGGTGCCCCAACATATGACCTCTTGTGAACAAACGCGAACAAACGTGTGAACAACGTGTACGGAGACGCCTTTGCTGCTTTGCTGGACGAAATTTCAGGCAGCTTTGTAATTGTACGGCACCTTTCGTTGCAATTGTTTCTGTGCACACACGATGCGCCAGTTTGTTTAGTAAATGTGTGTAAGATACTGTCTGTGCTTTCCTGTTGACAGTGCTGCCGAAAGCTGTTACCCAAGGCCTCTCTTTATACAGACTAACCACTTTGTTACGAGGTTTGCATAACTTTTGGGAAATTATACACCTGCTCTAAGCCTTTAGCGTGCTGCCCGCGCCAGAAGTTATGCAATTTGTAGGTCAAAATTGCTTTTTGAAGATCTCACAAACCGTCATAACAATGCGCAAACAACGAGCAATACTTTCGCTGCTGGGTTTGGAAGCGAGTTGCAAATTAAGCGTAACCTGACACAAAACTCGCCCAACCAGCTGCTGGACCCATTTGCACAGCAGTAAGCCCGCTATCTCATGATACTTAAATATAAAACAAAATGCACAGCACCATTAACGGTGCGCTGTAACTCGAACAAAGCGCTTAAAACAGCAATAGCGCTGGCAAAAGTTACTTCTTCCGCTCATATCGCGTCACACGCGCTAGCGAAACCACGGCCAATCGTACACAGCAAACTAGTTTCCCTTACCCATCCCTTGCCCATCTCGGTGACCAGCGAGGTGTGCTGCTCATATTTCCCCGCGGCTGTGTAACCGAATGGGCGGGTTTGCTGTCTAACGCTTTCTTGAAATCTTTTATTCGTTCGTTTGGTTCATTAAGTGGTTGAAATCGCGAAGCAACGGAACCGGGGATGTGCACTATCTCACCCGCACCGATAAGCGGAGTCAAGTGTCTCCTCCGCAAGCCCCGCGGATGATTCTTGACAACCGGCAGAAGATGCTTGTGCGTGTGTATGGCATGGATTTGAAGGCATTTTTCGCAGTTTCGTCCCTACAAGGCGAAGGAAACACAAAGCGCAAATAAAATCTTCCATTGCGCCACCGGCGCTGGATAATGTTTCAATTCGAACGATGGTAAACGTTCATCCTTTCCCCCCTTTTTTGTTGTATGCTGTGTGCCGACGACCTGCGGAGCAATCTAGAGCACGTGCAGCATTGGTGGCTGGGAGTAGGCGACGAACCCTTAGAGATTTCGATAAGTGGCTGCGGAGTAAGAGATGGTGGGGAAAAAAATGGAAGCAACACGCTTTTTTTTTGGTCAAGCAGCGCCCTTTTCTTGCCCGTTATCATTGCTTTCCCCCTGTCCTGCGTACCGCTTGCGGTTTGATTTCAGGGGTTTTTAATAAAAAAATTAATATAAAGCAAATATTTTTACGATCGTTGTTACTTCTTTTTATTTTAATTTTGAAAATTCATAAAATAAGTAAATACAAATATTGGGCCCTTGTCCCTTTTAAGACCGTAGGCTGTAAATTCAGCCTTTCAGATGTTTGCATTGTATAGCAGTTTTCGAGCAGCTGTCAAAGTGGGTATGGTATACAGGTGGGCTTATCCCAAGATGTATGTATTTAGACGGATGATTTATATCGCTTCTCCTGGGCGCCATTGTGGGAGACATCAGTGAATCCCTGCATACACATTTTCGAAGTGTATGTAGAAAAGGGTGTCTCATTCTCTGTTTTTATAACCAAATTTGAACGTTTTTTTTTGACAGGAAACGTGAAAACTTTTCCCAAACAGGCTTTCAACTTTACGAATACACAAACCACTCTTAAAACCTTCATTGCATTCATTAAAAGTTCTTCAAACACGCGAAATACTGCTAATTGTAAGCTAAATCAAATCGATACAACATCTTCGATGAGGAGACTAAAGTCTACTACGTATGTGCTGCTATGAAAAACGATCCGTTCCTATGGAAATTCATTTCATCCGTTCTGTCAAATAGATTTTTTTTTATTCAGTAGTTACTAGTCAAAATATATGGGACGAGACCACCTGATCTACATACACCTTGATTCCAGATGCCACTGCCCGATCTCTGTAATGCACCTTGGGAAGCATGAAAAACACAACCTTAGCTTGTATCGCGAATAAATGAACACATTTTAACAGTTGTTTAAAGTTAATTTTGGTTTAACCGAGTTCATTTGTTGTTCATTCCTTCATTCATCACAGGGGAAAAATCGAGCAGTATAATTAAACGACTGTTAGTTTGTATCGCACACAGAAAACTTTCGTTACTAAACTTCAGTAAAATCTTACTGAAATTTGTTGAACCGATGTTTCAGTAATCCTTTCAGTAAAAAGAATGTTTACTGAATCAGTCAGTAATGTCCGGTGGTTACCAAAATGTCAGCTCGTTTACTGTAATCCCAGTAAAGCCATTTTCATGTTACTGATTTTTCAGTAGTTGGTAATGATTAAAAAATGACGAAAAATTTCTTTAAAATTGATTTTTTTTATTGATGCGCAGAGATTGCCAGTCCATCAGTTCATATTCATACATGTGTTATGTTGTTTGTTACAGTTTATATACTGTATTTTGCCTCAACAAGTTTTGATGGTTTAGTAAGCGCTCATAGACACCACGAAAGTTCAGCAAGCACAGTGAATTGTAGCCAGTATTGTACACACCAACACGGCTGTCAATTCTTTTAAATTAACCCCGGACACCGAAATACCATCTGAATTGTTATCGGGGTGCCTGCAAGCGCCTAAACATCTAAATCAACCTTTTGCACATCACGAGCACGAGCATACCGCGTTGTTTTGTCTTGATGATCTGACTGACAGGTCTATTTGATAGAATGAATTGCTGCATTTTCAGTCATTTGTTTTACTGATATTGAGTGAAACGACTAATTTGACACTGATTATACTGATTAAGATATGTATAACTGAAATGCATTCAGTAAATTGACTTACTGAAAATCAGTAAAAACATGACATTTGTGCTGCAAATCAGTAAAATATTCTATTACCGAACCGTTTCAGTAAAAAACTTCACTGAAGCAAGATGAGAAAATTTGCTGTGCATACACTCTTGACGATCGTTTGTTTAACGACGGCATAGAACCTGTCGTTAAAATTAATAAATGAACTCGATGCATTCACGATGCCAAATTCGAGCAATTTTTAACGACATTGGTTAAGTTTTAACGATTGTTAATTTTAAACCATTTCATTCGCGATGCCGGCTCTTGCTTCGATTTTTTTTCAAGCAAGTACTCGAATGTTTTCTAGCTTTGAGGCCAGAATAATCTAGGCTGAAAATCAAAGGTTAGTTTTGTGTGTGGTTTTGTATGCTGAGTTGACATGATTTCAGCCGCCAGCTGTCAAACTCCATTTTAAAAAGCAGGCTATTATATTGCATATACTTTTTAAGCAACGGTGTGGATAAGCTAAATTGGAAGCATTGTTCATAATGACTTTTAACTGACTTGAAAAGCCCTGACAAAAAAAAGTTAAAATACAAAAACTCTCCGTAGCATTCTTTTAGTGGCAGTTCAAATTTGTCGCTGGATTCAATCACTTCGAGCCAGCCGGGAAAATCTATCTTTGCTTCTTCCGACTCGTCCCTGCCTCTGCCTTTCCCAGCGCATTTATCTGCTCTTACAACGTTCGCCAGCGATCGGAAAATAACGGCAGACGAGGAGCTGGAAAGCTGGAGCAGCGTGTGTCGCCAGCCGTGTCTTCTCAGCTTTCCTCGGGAAATGAACGCGCCACGTTGGCGAAATGACTCTTCCTCTCCCTCCCTTCACTCCCATCGAACGCGTCATCGAATTGTCAATGTGTGAGAACCGACCCTGGATGATGGTGCTCGAGGGTAAGGGAAGCAAAATGGGTTGGCGTGGAAATGATAGAACTTCATTCAACACAAACCAGAACCAGGGAAGGAAAGCGGCCTGCAGTTTGCTCGAGAGTCACACACTATGTAAGTTAACTTTGTTTTTTTTCTACGTGTATTCTATCGTTCTATCTCAATCCGCGCTGGATAAGAAAAACAGAACATCTCCTCTCCGCCCTCTCCTGCCTCGCGCGCGCTCTCCATAAAAATGGCATCATCACACTTAAACCTTTAGAAGCGCACAGGGGTGAAGCGGTCGGAAGAGAGCAACACAAAAATCGCAAGAAAGAAACAACAGAGCGATTGAGAAAAATTTATGGAGGGAAGAAATATTTCGGCGTCAAAATGTCTGGCGCCATGATTATTTTATTACGCTCCGTTCGCGGCTCCCTGCCCGCCTCGAGAAAGTCGCCCTCCGTCTGCTGCCAGCTCCGTCGCGTTGTAGCTATTTTGTTCCACCCTTCCCCCCCCCCCCCCTTTTTTTTTCTTCCATCGAGCCGAGAGTGGTGGCGAAGTGTCCATGACGCAGATGTAGCAGACTGCTGCCACTATCTTTCTTTTCCACGGGCGAGCGCGCGCGCACACACCAAGCAAGCCGTAGTTTGGTGTATGTGTCTTAAGCAAAAGTATAGCAAGGAGGAGAGCCTCACACAACTGAGCGCTCTCACGACCACCACCACCCCTACGGACACCACCACTCATCTTTCTTGTTTTCTATCTTTGGCTCTCGGCTGTGGCTTTTTGTTTTGCGTTTTTTTTTTGGCTCCTTCTCCTCTTCCATAGCGTCAATCAGCGTGCCAAGACGTTCGTGCCGTGCCTTCAGGAAGTGCTTCAGTTTTTGGTAAAGTGATTTTTGCTTCACGTGCACCACCACACCCTCGCATCCTCTAGCCCAATTACCGGGTGGATATTTTTCTACCACCGTTTGCTGTTTGGGTTTCTTGCCAATTTTCCGCACACCAGCAGACCGTGTTGGGGAGGAACCGTGCAGCAAGAAAAGGGATAATTTTTGTTCTTTTTTGTCCTGCACGAAAACTGTGGGAACAAATGGGGGACGGTGCGGGAATGACGGGAGCACCCATTAGATGGTGCGCTTTTACTTCGGTCTAAGGCAGCGCGATCCGATGACGATGCCACACAGTGGGTCGCGCAAGAACAAATGATAAGAAAAAAGAGCACTAACAATATTAGTTTTTGGACGATAAAATTCTTTACTAAAGTACCTATGAATTTATTGCGAAACACACAGTTTTGAATAGAAGTGGATAATATTCATTAATTTTATATTTTTTATAGCCATTTTGTTCAAGTATATGTGTGTCCTTTGAGCTTCTGTACCTAAGGGAAAACTCTGTAGAGTAATTATTTCAGAATTTAGTTGCTTATCAACTGTTGTTTCATGAGCGTTTTATTGTAACCCTTTTAAAACTAATGGTTTATTTTACCGTATCGATTCTATCAGTGAAGCACAAGGTATCTTGGTACAAGGTCCTAAGGTCGCGAAAGAGTTCCTGTGGCCGCGAGACGGTGCCTAAGGTTGCGGGAAGGCCCTGAAATAATAAAATGTCCCTCACCAACTAGTGAAACTCCCTTGGCGACGGAAATCATCATCATCAAAAGCCTTCCATAGTACGCAAAAAAGCGCAAATCTCAATGGTCCAGTTATTGGAGGAGCAATGTTCGGTATTGATTTCAAAATTAGTTTTTTTTTTCAAACATTTTGTTGACCAGCCAGTTCAACCAAGGAATGTATACTGGAAACGAATTGTCAAATGCGAGTGAAGATTTCTTATTTCTCCAAAAATCGTTACTTTACGATACGCACAAAGGTGTATTAAGCAGTTTAAGATCAATCAGGACTGCAATCAGTTACTGGATCGGAATAGGCTCTTCATCGTTCCCAAGACCCCTCCTAAGGTTCGTGATTTGTGCCGTTGCCGAGATAGGTCCATAAATATGGAGAACCTATTAATGAAGTGAGTAAGCCTTCATTCATCTAAAGAATATCCGGAGATTATTCAACAATCGAATATCTTTGATTTGCAACGAACTGGCGCTACAGATATTGGGGTAATATCGTCTGGTTCGTGCCTTATTGTTGCCGTTTTAGTGATTTTCTGGACCCATGCCGCCTACGATGTAGGCTACTTTGTTTGGTCTCAGTATCACGGTACATTTCTGTTCGTAGTGCGAGGTTCTACCCAGCAACTGCACACGCAGACCTTTCGGCGTAACCACAAAAGTACCGATTTTGATGGTTGGGTCTTTGCCTGCTATGGTGTTTTTGATGGGTTTTAAAGTTTTCTGCTTCTTAGTGTGGTCAAGCGTATGTATTTTCATTGAGCTATCGAGCAATCTGTTGTTTATTCATGTTCTGTTGAATGTTGTCACAAACTCATTTTAAACGATTACCCATCCGCGGTACAACGGATCGTGTTACAGGTTTTCCCAAGGTTTTTTTTTGGGGTTTTCCCTAAAAATTGGTTGCACAAAACCTTTGAATTTTTGGGTCGTTCCCACGATTTATTGGGTAGTACCCAAATATTGTTCGTTCAATTGTATAAATGTCCAATAAATCGTGGGAACGATCCAAAACTGAACCTGGGAAAGCCTGTATACACATTCAGAACTTTTCAAACATTGGGGCCCGTCACGATTCTAGTCAGTTTTTTGTATGGAGTTTGACAGTTGGAGGCTGAAATCATGCAAACACTCCATAGAAAACCACACACAAAACTAGCCTGCAATTTTCAGTCTATATTATTCTAACCTCAAAGCTAGAATTAGATTCGAGTACCTGCTCGAAAAATGGCAAAACAAGGTGGTGTTTACATTTATCCCAAGGTGCATTAAAGAGATCTGGTGATGGAATCCAGAATCAAAGTGTATGTAGTCCAGGTGGTCTCATAGCATGCTTTTTATATCCAAATTTGTATATCACTTTTTGACAGGATGGCTGAAAATTTTTGTTCAAACAAGCTTTCTGGAGGCTTGACGAATACACAAAACACTCTTAAAATCTTCATGTAGAAGTAGAAGCGATAAAAATCAGCCTTCTAAACTCATACACCTTGGGATAAGCCCACCTGTATATTATACCCACTTAGATAGCTGCTCGAAAACTGTTATACTGTGCAAACATCTGGCAGGCTGAAATTTCAGCCTACAAACTTAAACGGATCTGTTCTGTAGAGACTACATCACTAGATGCGCTTTAAAATGTTTTTGCCTCAGGGGGGAACTTTCCTTATGCAGATCGTTTTATGTCTCGATTCGAGGAATTGAGGAATGCATTTCTTCCTCCAAAAGTTCTTAGCGCGGTAAACTCAAACGCAATGCTTGCAATAATCGTTAATATTTCGTTAATTGGAATCTTTGAAGATTAAAAACGCGAAATTAAAGGTAACAGAACTGTCCTGTAATTTCCTATAAACCGTCAAGCATAACAGAAAATACCTGGGATATGCTAACTGTGAGGAGTGCATTGATTTAGGTGGAATATTGTTTGTTAGTGTTACGGCTGCAATTGATAGAAAACTGCCACAGTGAGAAAACAAAACATTAAACGAGACACGAAACGAACATACCCAAAATGTTGCAACAACTGAAGAATATTATAGAACGACAGTGATCGGATTGCACAGTATCGCTTTCTTTACATCCCAACTTAGCAATTAAGCTGATTCGATTTCTCACTTTAAATTGAGTAATTTGTGTGTTCTTTTTTTTTTCTTTTGCAACCTCAAAACTTTTGCTTTATCCCATCAAGCGCCCATTGTTGTGCGCTCAACAAAAACACAATCTATATCTGCACAAGAAAGTATCCTGCCCGTATGTGTGTGTGTGTGTGCACTTGTCTGTGTACACTCGGGTATTGATGAAGTACACGCGATATCTTCGCGTGCGCGCGCGCGCCTGTATCTGTCTGCCTTTGGAGGATTGTTTTATTTGCTGTTTAGTGATAAATTGAGAGTGTGAGATAAAGTCATACCCCTGCACCCAACCCCCAATGTTGATTCCACCGGGCGGATGTTGCAGTGTTTGGGGCGATTTTTTTTTGTTTCAATTTATAAACCCCGCCAGCGAAAGAAAATCTCACCAAAAAGAAAATCTTTGCGCGCCGCGCCATTGGGCAAAATCAATGCCGCTGCGCTTTCGATCCAATTGCTCGCTGAACGGTGGAAGCTGGGATGGTAAAACTTTCGCAACCAAGCGGGGAAAGATGTCGCTGCGCGATCGGTCCCCCCCCCCCCCCCGTAGCTCGCTCGCCTTCCTCCTTCCCATGGAAGCGGAGAAATAAATGGAGCAAACTGAGTGAGCGCACACAGCGGATGGCGCGGTGCGGGCCCGTTGCCATGGATCATTGAAGTGTGCTCGGGAAAATAGTTGAGTCATAAATTGGCATCAAAATAGCAGAATCAGAGGCCGCGGGCCGTGGGCCAGGGTTTTGCCAGTGAGAGGAGCAACCAACCAGCCCCGGGGGGAAAGCATTGAGGCGAACGATGGACACTTAAAAAGTGAAGGAAATAAAAAATGGATTGGGAGTGGCAAGGGAAGGTGATGGAAGGAGCTGGGGGGTAGGTGCTGCATCGCGATTTTCCTTGTTGCACAACGGAACACCCGCAAAAGCTCGTACACTTTTGTTACCGGCGGCACCTTAATTGAGCGCGCGAATCAGTTTCGCCTGAAGTGGGTGGGCATCCGAATGGCACAGTCTTTCCTGCTTTCGTTGGAAATTATTTGCCACTTTCACTTCCGACAGCATGCTCATTCGGAAGTCTCTTTTTTAGTTCTTATTATTTTTTTTATTATTAGTTTTTTTTTTGCTTTTTTAACGGTTGTTTCAAATGACTGTTTTTGTCGCGCTTTTTCCCGCCCTCTTCATCACTATTTTGCGTTATGAATAATTAACATTTTTGCAAACGATTCGGTTTCTGTTTTTTTGTTTTGTTTTGTTGCCAAATCGAGCTGTGCGCGAGTCCAAAAATCACTGCGTGCAAAGTCTGCTTGGTGCCCGTGACCAGGATACGCGACCCAAAGGGTAGCAATTGGTCGGCTGCCACCGGTGCCAGCGCGACGCTCTGGCAATTGGCCAATTGGGTCCGCCCGGCTCGATGCCGCTGGCACGCTAGGGCAAAATTTTACCCGGGGAAAACACTCCACTCCTCCCGCTGTTACCCCGAGACTCCCGTGTCTTTATTCGGTTGGATGTATGGATTTTTTTTTTGGTTTGGTTTTTGCACTGCCGCATCTCTTCACTCCGAAACGTTCTTTTACTCTTCCGGATCGAAGCTTGACTGGCGCCAGAACGTCGCCCATCCCGCCCCGAGAATGCGTGCGTCTGTTTGTGTGCCAGAAGAGACGGTGTCCTCCTTCGTCTCCGCGGTCTCCTCCCCAGCGTTACAGCAGATTGATTCCCAGACTCACTGGTGCCACACAGTGCCGTTGGTCGGAGGAGAATATAAAAAACAAACAAACTCCCATAAAGGGCAAACAGTGGCGGGCTAAATAAGAGCAAAAATGGCAGTAAATCAGATATCGCTGCTGATGGTGGTGCGCTTCTGCTTCTTCCCCCTTCCCACTTTACACATTTGATTGTACGGTGGAGTGATGTGTGGTTGCATCATCATCATCACATGTGCAGCGTGTGAGAGAGAACTGAAGCTGTGCAGTATGGAAAGAAAGAAAAACCCATTCTTCGCGCGATGGTTGGTTGAGATAAGCAATTTTCCCTCTTATTGGCTTTTACATTTTTTTTTGTTTCCCGTTGGATTCCAATCGATTCTTCTCGCGTGCTGACATGCTTTTTCCTACAGAGTATGTGTGTTTCTGTGTGTTACACTCACAAGGATTGATGCATAATGTTGCTTTGCGGGAGGAAAGATGAAAAAATGGGAAGAAATTGAAGAAGCAGCACAAAACAAACAAAAAAAAAAGTCTGATACACTGCACAAAACAGCTTAACCTTAACGATAACGATAAGCACGATCAGATCGCAGATTCGCCGCTCTGTGTAAGACACTTGGGCGGGATGGGTGGGCTGGCTGCGGGTGGTGCGGATTGCATAATAGGTACAGGAGAGCGAGAGAGAGAGAGAGCCATCATTAAGCAATATTCATGGGCGACACGATCGAACACGAAGTGGTGCCACTCGAGAATGTGGCCGACGGAGGGCTAAAAATAAGAAAAGGGAAAAAGAAGAAGAACAAGAAGAAGAAGAAGTATACTCCGCTTAAGAGCAACATTACATACTCGAGCGGTAACGATACAAAGGAGGCGACCCGATAGCAGAAGTATCTTCATCCTTGAAAGGGAGGTGGAAGTCGAGACACACTAGGCAACGCCAACAGAGAAAGAAGCGAAAAATTGTAGCCCCCCACCTCCGCCAACACTGTCCTAGAAGCGAGCTTTTATGTAACGTCGAGCACGGCGGGGGAGGCGCCGCCCCACTCGCTCGAGCAGCATCGAGGACGACTCGCACCAAGATGGAAATTAAGGATAAAGAAAACAGCGGCGTACACACACTCTCTCTCTGCAGCCGCTTATCTGGCCTGTCGTTGTGACCGAACGGCGGTCGAATGGAGAGGCAAGCAACAACAAAAAAAAAAACACTTCCAAACGAGGACAACTCACACTCACACTAATCCGTCCAATAAATAGCAGTCGAAAAAATTACCATCCTCCCACACACACACACCCACTCGGCGCTAGTTTTTCTGATGATATATCCTTTTATCCAAATGGGAGCCAGTGTGGCGGGGGTAGATAGCGCGCACCATAACGACAGGCAGCTCAACCCAACCGAGTCTCGTAAGTCTCCGCTCTGGGCCGGCTTGGCCCGCACTCCAATTACTGCGCACCACCCCCATCCGCGCTCCACCCCCGAAAGGAGAGCTGTCGCCGAACGGAAAATGAATCACGGGCACACGACAACACAATCTTCGCTCGTTTCGCATTAGCTTACTCCCAATGTCGCCCGCCCGCCCGGAATATATGATAATGAAACACAACATTATCATGCAGCAATTTTCCTCCGGCACGCGGCTGCTGTCAGTGAAATGGGGGAGGGGGCGGAGGCGGGTGGTAAAGGTATTTTGCTTTCCCTCACCCAAACCGTGCCTTCGCACCGCTGCATTACAGACGGGGGGCGGTACAATTGGTTTCGAACAGCGGTGTTAACCAGGGCGGGGTGATCAAGTTGTGAATTTACTTACACACGCTTTCCAAACCTTTCTGCTGCAGCACATCAAGCATTTAGTGTATGTACGGCAGTGGCGCTTTGCTTCGAAAAGCGAAAGCACACAGATGCACACACGGCATTACAAATAGCACTAAGCGTGCTGGGAGGATAGGGTGCACCATTTTGCTCCACCGCGAAGACGTTTCGCGCATTTCGCTGGGTGCAGTCGCTAAAGTGTTGCGTGAAATACATTTCAAAAAGGAGTGCCGCAATCGGAGGCCACGGCTCGCAAGACAAAGAAGCCGGTGGATGAGTTCGATTCTTGCGCGGTTCCGATAAGCTGTACGCTGCCAAGCACCACGATGTGTTAGGCGTGTGTGGTTGTGGGAGCACGGGGCAGTACGGTCAGGCAAGGGAATTTATTTAACCACCCGTAAAATGAAAACTGAGCGAAAGAAGTGATCTTATTTTATTATTTTTTTTAACATAAAATCAACTATTGTGGTTTTATCATAATATTCCCTTAAAAGTAACCTACATAATCCTTTTATCCTACATGTAACAACTGCTTCATTTCTTGTCTCCCTACCTGCAAGTGAATTTCGCATTTCATTATATCTGTGGCGGGATTGCAGAATAATGTCATTTTTTTCTGTTTTATTGCTTTTCATTCTAGGTTCTGGTTCTATTCGTTTCTTTTATCGACAGTTTTTAATTTCGCTTCCTCTCACGACCTTTTTTTCACATGTGTTGTAGTTGAGTTTCAATTCCTGCGTGTATATCTTTCCCTGTGCTAACAACTAGATAGAACTTTTTTGTTCCGAATTGAATTGGTTGCCATTTATGTTGCGCCATATATCATTCCAAGTTATATTGATAAGTGATGATTATAGCTTAGCTTTTGGTATAATAAAGTTGAGTCCTCCTTTTTCCTTAGGAATGGCTTGTTGGCGGATCGATATCCTAGGACCTCCTTTTGACCAAATAAATGAGCCTACCCTAGACGTAATGTATGCTCAGTACCTTATCTTACAATCATTTGTATAAAAATATGAATAATAAATAATAAATGATACTTCCTCAATAGTACACTACAATAAATTGTCTTCAAATAAAATAAAATAACATGCCTCTCAACACATTGTTTGGTTGATCTGATTTAAAAGCCTATCAATTAAAAAATCATCAATTAAGTCTATCAAAATAATCGACTCTACCAAAAAAATCTCAATCCCTCAATAAAAAATTGAAACGGATATCTCAAAAATACTCCACCGGAAATAGCTCCAATACTATACGGAGAGCGTTTTGAGAAGGTGAAGTTCGATGATGCGTAATTCCCGGATGGCTTCAAGAAAAATGGCAAAACAGACTGTTAAGTATTATTGCTGCTATTTCCTGTGCGCTGGAAGACATCGCTTCTTGAAAACCGGGTATCAAACACGCTGACAGACGAGGGAAAGCATGTTCGTTCTTGATCGAAATACTTAGAGGTCCTACATATATACCTAGCAGAAGTGCTAATGGTATCACGGAATTTCTATATCGACTAGTGGCAGCAACACTGCCAGAGGGAAGATGATCTTGGTCGCCTTTGTAATTCCATAGATCCATGATTTCGAGGTATGAAGGTTGAACTTATTTTATCAGGTCTATGTCAAACCTGATTTCACACAACTATGGGTTAAACGCTCATCTCAAGCACATCGGCTTGTCCAATACAAAGGAGTGCCCGAGGGGTAATATACTTTGGTAATATCAAACGTACGAAAACGCTAGGTATCAACTTCTTTCAACAGTGAAAAATCTGAAAAAAGACGCTATTTATCCTAGCATTGGACCTATTCGCTACGTAAGATATTGAATGTCTTAAAACTATCCACACCTTTGTTAAAAATAACAATTTAATCCACACTTCCCACAATATTTCCACAAATGCTTAAGAGTCTGCAATAGACAGTGTTTTGTAATTTTCCTTCATTACACTCCTCCAAAAGGGGTTGTTATAGTATGGCCGTAATAAACAACGATTGAAATAAATGGCCTCTTCTAAATAATTTAAAAATGCTATCTTCTTGGTCCTCAAAATAAAATAACAGTTTTTACTGAATGCTAATGGAGAAAATGTAAAACTATAAAGAAGACAAATGATGCACGAAATAACAAACAAAAGAACGAAATTGTTCAAGCGGATCTTTTTATGGCATTTTAGATTAGTCTGTACATGGCTATACAAAGGAGGACCAATTTGCTCCGTCCTACCATATTACGTCGAGTGCAAGCTGAGTGTGAGGTTTGCTGCCCAGAGCGACGGATAACCTTTTCGCTCACCTCACATAGTCGCACACAGGCTTACACAGGAAAAGTCTTTTATCTTAGGCGTACGGCAGAAGTCATCGTCAGAGGAGAAGGTGAATGTGCACCCAAGCAAGGCAAAGTATTTAACACTAAAGACCGTAGAGATTTCCTTCTGCCCGTATAAACCCTTGCGTCTTAGGCGATTGGCGCACTGTGTGTCTGGAGCACCAAAGTTGCTGCTCAATAAAAATATGCACACATACACATACATACCCACATAATTGCATTCGAGCGTAACAATGACTTGCCGAACGAAGACACACAGTGCATCTCGATCCGGTCTTGATTGTGCTCGATATCTCTACTGATTGATTTCTAACGCCACACGAGCGGAAGCACTCGCTAGCGCAAGCGGTACGTGCTAGGGTTTTTGTGTGCGGCAGGTTGTGCGCTCGATTCTCAATTGTTTACGCATTTTTCTCCATCAGAAAGACATTTTTCAATGTTGCAAATATACTGTCTCGGATGCATTTTCTTAAACAGAGGGAGAGCAGACCGATTTGTCGATAAAGGTTTGGCATGTACTGTAGCGGAAGTATGTGTCTTTCGCCTTCTCGTTTCCCCCCCCACACACACACACACCTACTTCCACCCGTTGCTGCCGCTGCTTGAATAGTTGGGGCATCCCAACTATTAATCTATCACAATATGAGATGAAGTATGTGCCAGCTTTTCTCTGCTGTGGCGCCGCCTTTCTTGGGCTTCCCGAACGGGTTGCTGCCTCTTGTTCCACGTGGATCCTTTCTCCCTGTTCTTCCCCCTCATTCCATTCTCGAAGTATTCTTGTGTATGTGTGTGTGTAGTGCTCGCGCGAGGCGCAAAGTGAAGTAATAAATTGATATCGTTTTCGAGAGTTCGCCGAGCGTTATTCATGTGTCTTTCCTTCCTTTCCAGCAGGCAGCAAGAATGTGATGTCGTACTCCATGTGTTTGTGCGCGCGTCCTGCCTGTGTGCTGCTTGGAGAGGAATGTTGAATGCCAATAATGGGGAAAATTGAACGCTTGCAGAAGCGATCCGCAGCCGAGAGGAGGCGGCCGACTACGGGGCTAAACAAAAACAACAAAGAAGCTGAAGGAACGCTTCTTCCGATCGATTGAATGTGGCCTGTGTCGGTATGGGAATGGGAAACGGCTGGGGAAGATTTCCACCGTTAGTGTGGAGTACTTACGAACAGAAAGACACGATGTCATCACCTTTGTGTAGGTGTGTGTGTGTTCTGGTAGCGTATTGGGTAAAATCAAACGGCAAAGAATTCAACCAGTTACGTTGCGAGGTAAAAAGCATCTTGTTAGCCCCCACACATAGACACACAATCTCACCAAAATATTAATAATGTCTCCGCTGGGTCTCCCCGGCCGATGCAAAGCAATTATTGTCCTTGCCATATTTTCGCTCCTTTGTTTTTGTACCGCCGTATTGGATGCTGCCTGCTTTGTTTTGTCTTCCCTTCTGGGTCTGGGGGGGGCTGGTGGCGAGAGTCAAATTGAATTACCTTTTGTGTGAGCCATTTTTCGGACGGCGGTGGTGGTCCACCGTGGTGGCACCGTGGATTTGTGGTGCAGGAAATGAAATAGAAGAAACGGCAGAGAGCGGGCCACCATCGAACTGCGGCCGTGCTAAGCCCAGCCATCGATCATCGCGGCATCGCGACCCAGCCCATCTCCCAACGGCCGAAAACGATTACCGGGGCTAAGTAATGGAGTTAATCCATCACCATTGAGTCGTCAGTGTCAATGCCGCGGCAGGGTGGAAATCCATTCCGAAACTGTCCTTGGGGCGATTTTGATGCCCCCAATGCCACCACCACCGGCGGTGAAAGCGACGTGGAGGGTGGAGGGTGATGGTTGGGTTTGTCTATCGCTCACCCCATTGAGCTTCAATGAGCCCGATGATATAAAAAAGGCTATATAAGGTGCAGCCCGTGCGATGTGACGTGGCGGGGAGATATTTTTATGGTCGAGATTGTATTTCCGGATTGTAAACATTGGCTTTTTTTGACTACGACATAATACGACGTATTGGTTTTTTTTTTTATTTTCGTTCTAAGCATATTTGTGTAGCAGGAGCTTTATTGAATTGGTGTAAAGATGCGAGCTAGGCGATTGTCGAATTTTGGTCAAAATCACTATCACCTGACCCAGAGCAGATTTTGTTTGTGGAGTCCATTGTTGGTATTCGTTATATAGACCTTTTTTTCTTTCACTAAACCTGCATACTTTTAGACACAAACTTGAATTTAAATAATCCAACGATACCTGACGGTGGTTCGAGTTGGAGAAACCTTCAGAAAATAATTCGATTTGCCGTTGGTGACATTGAAACGCTGAGACTTTGAGGGTTATTTTACTACTCTATTAGATTTGCGTTCGATTTAGAAGTCCATTCAGGAAAATTAATCGAGGAGGGTAGTCGAAATCTCAATAGGCGTCAAATCGTCCGACAAACTCTCGGCTTTGACTTTAACATACGTTCATACAATTGAGACGTAAATCTTGTCGTAAATCGTAAAGATCTGGAATTTCTTAACAGATAATCAATATAAATGAAGTTGAAATGATCTTTTCTAATGTAGTTTCATTGAAACATCTTTGTTTGCAGGTAATTGGTGCATCAAATTTAGTTTGAAAGGTGGTGCAATGATATCAGTACTTAATTGTTCACAGCAGACAATTGTACACAACGTGTAAGAACAAGTAAATGCTTTCATATATAAAACTCTTTTACTTGACAACTATCTTTGGAAAACTCTAAGCCGTTATTAGAAGTGGAGTAGGTTAGTTGCAAAAAAAAATCCTGTTTCCTTAGCAACATTCAGGTTGATCTACAATTACAAGCTAATCTAAAAACAACATTAGTACGATGCATTAGATAGTTGTATATAGTTAGACGCGTGTAGTCGAAAACCTTGAAGGAGCCTTTGAATCTTTATGAACCATAGGTTTTATAAAACATAAAAGACGTATAAAACATATAAACAAAACAATAAATAAAGAATAAATAAATAACAATAACAACAATAAACCAATATTATGTTTTTTTATTGTATTGGAAAATACTCTCTTATGTTCTTATGTCTCTTATGTTATCTTATGTCTCTTATGAAAAGTAAAATGATTTATTCCAGCACCGCCAAGATGCTGATATAAACACAAATGTGCCTTCGATCTGAAAAAGGAACAATGTCTTCATAATATTTAAAATTTGAAAGATGTTTGTATTTCTTTTTTTTTTTGTTTCTGATGATCCATTTCCTTAAAAAAGTAATCGATTGATTTAGTTCTTTCTTTAGTGTACCTGACGAATTAGAACATTTTGCCATATTGTACGCATTACTGAGCAGGACACTCATGAAATAATTTAAAGCAGCCGTTGTTTCTAAGCAACTGCAACTATCGTTCCTCTTCGATTGGGAAAGTGGCTGATTGGCTTCTAAACATTTTTATTTTTATTTTTTCATTGCGATTGAAAAGAAAAATAGTTCACACTCTTCAGTATGGTTTAAATGTTTGGTGTGCAAAATGTTATTCCACTCCTTTCCGATATTTGTTCGTAATTTTTAATTTCTTCAGCATGATTTTCAACACTTCAACGGGCTGCTGTCATTGTTTTTTTACCGGGGTTTGAAGCCAGACCTCATCACCAGTTGACAGCTGTAAATCTATCGGCATCGAATGTCTAACAACACTTGGCAACGTAACTCACACACACATTTTTTTTTAATTCAGGAGGAACGGTCCAAAAATGCTGTATTGCCAAACGTATGCACAAGTGTGTGTGCATCACACAATTATAAGGCCCTTCTCCTTCTGACAATAGGTTTTCATTAAACGTTTTTTAGTCTCGAAACATTCATTTGTCTGAGCGATAATCGAAATGATAGGAATGGTGAATGTTAACCGATCGTGTTCTTGATAACACAATGGGGCCAAAAATGCATCTGGAACTCAAATTCAGTGCTGCAAAATGTCATGAGTATCACGAGATTTTCACCAACGAAAACAATGAACATATCCGTGGTAGCTTGATGCTCATTGCTGATAATCAATGAAAATGCGTCATGACATGTCGTACGTGACAAGCAAATGCTTCCGACCAACGCGATACTCTGACTAACAAGCTGAGATTAATACCGAAGCAAACATTATCATGACCGAATGCCACTGTTTCAGTCACCAACACTCATGGCTGAAACGAAGCTCATATCAGATTACGTACAAAACAGAGATGATCAGGGGTGAGACTCAAACAGTTGGTGGACCAATCACATGCATGGTGACATTTAGTTTAGTACTCAACTTTTGAACACTCACTTGGTCAAGAAATTTTTGTCGGCGTTAATCACGACATTCTTGGAAAATATTTGGCGCGTAAGCTCTAGCAACAAAATGAGCATGCTTTCTCCCTCTATCTGTTTTGATTATCTGTCGGGTCAAATCGAGCGTGAAAACATGTTCATTTTGTTTCATCACCGACGGAATATGTCGCGACCAAGTGACTGACCAACAGTTGGTTGCACACAATGTCACCAAGCATGTGATAATCGCACCAACTGTTTGAGGCTCGCCTCTGATCATCACAGTAGAGCTCGTGATGCTGACATGATTTTGTTTCAGCCGGAATTTGTCATAACTATGTCAGTGACATTTTGCAGTTTTGATCACAGTAAAAAAAAGTCATGACATAGTGACAGACCAAGCGTTAGTCACAAAAATGTCACGAAGCATGCATTGTTCACACCAATCGTTTTGAGTATCACCTCTGATTATCACAATTGAGTAGGTGACGCTGATATGGATTTTGTTTCAAAAGTGATGCAAACCACAATTTTAAGAATCCATATTTCATAACGCTGATTGAGTTGTAAAATTGTAAAATAATATTGTAAATAGATAATTAAATAACTTGTTGCATACGGTATGCTCTATGACAATCGTACATGCTTTACTTATATAAATTAATCCAACAGCTTGCTATCTGCCTAAATGCCACCTAAAATTATGCACATCACGCAACAAAAAGTGCCTTTAAGCTACAAATCTTTGCCTAAAGAAACCAAATTAAAAGCTAGCAGAGCATGACATTGTGGGCTTCATCATCACCACCACCACCAACCTCATCTTCGTGCGTTTTCCGTGCAACCCAATTGCACAATGATTGTCATTAGCAATGGAGAGCAACCTCTCGTTCGAAAGATGTGTTTGTTTTATATACTTTGCCTGATCTGTTTTCGCCATTCGCACCAGCGCAATCTTCTCCCAGCAAGCAACCTTCCAAAAAAAAGAAAAAATCGCATCGAACACGGATGATATCTGGCCCTGTGTTTTGCCGTTCGATTTCTCATCAGTTGGTTTCACGAGGTGTGTGTCTGTGTGTGGAGGAAGCGACCAATCGACCGGTCGGTCGGCCCGTGGAATGGATTGCAAATCAAAAATCACCACGTTTGCTGCTCACGGCTCAATCTCCGAACCTATTTCGACTGTGTGTGTGTGGCCCTAGACTGCGTGGCATGCCGACTGTTAGAATGTGTATATGTGTGCGTGTGTGTGTGTGTGTTTATACGCGTCAATCAGGCTCGTTTGCAGATGAATTCTAATCAACTTTGTCCGTCATCGAGAGCATTCGGGACGGCACGGAGTCGGACACGGATTCGGAGCGACGGTGGCGGGGGCCGCAGAAAGCAGGGGCTTGTTTTTGGTGTGGTGTGGAGGGAAGCTAAATAAAATATCTACTCCCTTCACTGCTGCGATGGCCGGTGGAAAACGCAGCCACCACGACCCGGATGTGTGCGTGAGCAGAGAAAAGATTGCATGTGGACGGGTGTGCACGCGCGGATGGAGGGAAACGGGTGGTTTGTATATGTCCATCCGACTTCCTCACTTCACGGCGGGCCTTCCCCGGTCCCCCCCCCCCCCCCCCAGAGGGCGGAAGTGGGCTGTCATCGCGTTAGTGGATCGTACCGAAACGACCTCAACATCCGGCAGCGCAGCCAGCCCAGACTCGGCACGGCCGACGCGTTCCCGGACGCGTCAAAACGGAACTGCGCGGAACAGTGCCGCGGGCGGGGAAGGAAGTGGGTGGTGGAGCAGCACACCGGAAAGCAGCGACTCGCAAGTTTCCTCGAGGTTCCGGTCCGGTACCGGGAATCTCCATATTTAATGAATTTAGTGCGAGACACGAGCAACCGGGGGGGTTTTTCCGTTTTTATTCTGCCGGCACGCAAACCTGTCCCTGCTCCTTGCGTGTGTTGCGCACGCAAGGACACTATTTGCTGGGGTTGTGCGCGAGTGAGAAAAAGCAGAAAACAAAAACAAAACACAGCGGTGGTGGTGGTGGTGACGGTGAGCCTATTAGTTTGGGCTATTTCATCCGTCAAATATCCGCCCGCCGGTTAACGAGCTGTTGACTGCGTGTAGATCACGTTCCGCCACTTGCCGACACGATTGCCATCTTTGTGGGGGAGGAGGTGGGTGCGATGGAGGGAGTGGGACATGAAGAGGTAGGGAGATGTTTAACCAAACATATACACACACACATACGTACGTCCCGAAGCAATCTGCTCAGTGGACGAGAGTGGTCACGGGCGAAACTCAACCCTGAACGGACCTGATGTTGCGTCCTCGTGTACGCTCCTGTGTCTTCTGCAAAAGTTCCGGACACAATATTCTGGCACGTACACACCGTGCCACTGAGTGTGTGTATGAGAGAGAAGAGGAGGATCGGGAGACAGGGCAGCCGGCACAACTTTGGGCTGAGGACATCCGGAAGCTTATGAAATTAAATCACCGCCAATGCACTGCGGGCAAAAGAAAGGTATCGCTCTGCTAGCGTCTGGTGCAGCTTAATGGGTGACACACACTGCGGTGAAGGAGAGAGAGAGAGGGCTTGATGGAAGTGTGAAGACACACACACACACACAGACACACTCGGTGGACCCTGGACCCTGCTGTGTGCACAGTGTTTGTGCCCAGGCAAATAGGAACATGTTTTGTGCAAAAAGTATTCACAACTCGACTGTCCGCGCTCCTCCTGCCCCTGAAACGCCAGCAGTACTACTGTTGCAGAAAGTTTTGCATACCATTCGGGCGCGCACTCAGTCACTCGCTCGGCCAGCACGGAATATTTGGGGCAGTTTAAAGAGATGGCTTCGCACTGGGCGCTTTAAAGTCACTTTTGTCAGCACAGTGACTGATATGTGTGTGTGTGTGCTGTTGAACCAAACTTGTTTCTTGCCACAACAATTAAGCGTCACAGTGACACAGCGAAACAAAAATCATACAGTGTGTCATATACTACCGAACTAGATGAGTAACAGGTTTTACCTTCAATTTGAGTTTTTATGATGTTTTTTTGCAGTCATTCGCTTTTGCAATGGACTGTCATTACCGAGGAACGTTAAAATCTTTTTTACCGATTGTGCATACCTTTAGGCGTATTTTTCCTTTTCTATATAAACGATCGATAGGTTTGTGTGGTTTACATTTCGGACGGTCCCATGGTACAGTCGTCAACTCGAACGAACGAATATCATGCCCGTTATGGGTTCAAACCTAGAATGGACCGTCCCCCCGTAGCAAGAACTGACTATCCGGCTGTGTGGTAATGAATTAAGTCTCGAAAGCCTGTATAGGCCGGGCTTGTCCGCGTAGGACATTTACGCCACATAGAAGGTTTACATTTTATAACGGGCTATGGAACTCGTTCTTGCAATGCAGTAATTGCAGCTCACTTGTGCTCTCATAAAGGTATTAGAGAAATATTTATTGGATTCGCTCAGAGTTTTGCTTAAGAATTTTAGGCATAATTTTCACCAACTCTCTAAGACAAACAACCAAGTTCAGTTGGGATAGAACCACAGAAACATTTGCACAACTAATAAGGCATCACAAACATAGAGACCTGCACCAGAGGGCCATATTATCAAATACATTCCGAGTTCATGTGGCCAAAAGGTGGACTAACAGGCCTATTATATTGCGTTCGGCATTCGAGAAAATTTCCTCGCACGTTTATTATGTTCATTTTCGTATCGTTTGCTAGCGACGGTCCGCTTCGAGTAACTCATCGGCAGATTCGAGTCGACGAAGTAAAAATCGGTACCGTGTGGCTCGAACAGGAAGGTGCATTCGAGAGATTTTCTGCCGACAGCTCAAGCTGTCGGAAACGCGCAAATTTAACCTCACAAAGAATTTAAGTCACTGTTTACGTATGTAATTAAGTTTAACATAAGTTTATCAACACTCTCATCACTCATATTTACCCCATTTCCAACAAAATTATGGAAAAAAATATTTTAAAGAAGTGCTGAATCCGTTTGTTTACACACACTCCGACCGCCGGTTGCTTCGACCAACTGTCAAACAGACAGATGCTAGAACAAAACTGTCGACGAAACCTTCATCGATTCGAACGGCGAAAACGATACCAATTTGTCTCCCGGTCGACTCGAGTGCTTCCGACGGAATCGAATGTCATTCGAGTAAAATAATAGGCCTGTAAGAGTCAGTATGAACCAACTTGGCCTATCCAAAGCTAAAGGAGATCTAAATCTTATTATTCTGATGGTGTAAAGCTACCATCATTACTGATCAATAGACATCTAAAGAAAAACTAGTATGCCCTTCGCTTCAAAATCAATGTCAAAAATAGACTCCAAACATTCAATTAGTGTGCAAAATCTATCCTTATTTGGAAGTAATAACAAATGGAATTGATATGTCAATATTAATCTTTCTTCTTCCCTCCAATTCAAATTAAAAACAGCCTCAATCAATTACATGAAACGAAATATGGCGAAATTTTGATAGTAAAAACCTAAATTCCAAGATGTATTCATGTTCATATTCATACGTTACGTTCGATGTGTATTTATTTTATTTGGCGCTGGAGGTCCAAAGTACCGAGCAATATTCGTGCGTTTTCCTCACGATTGCACAATACAAGGATTTTAGACAAACTCAGGTCTGAAAAATAAAGAGCGACGCGTTTCAAAGTGCTGAGGGCGCCTGGGGTTTACGAATACATAATATATTAGCAAATGCGAAAATGATATGTCAAAAACTAAAATTCAAGCCAAAATGTAAAGCAACAACTGATCCAAATTGAACTTGTTGTGGAAGGATAGATACTAAAGAACATGAATTTAAAATGTGCAAACTAATTGAAAAATGCTGACAGATGTTTGCAGAAATAGAAACATCACTTAACATAGGGATTCGCTCATTAAATGCAATGGTAAGGCCAGAATTAAAGAACTTGAATGCAACATAATATTTATAATATAAGCTAATGAGTCTTGAAAAACAATATATATAATTAATAGAAAACAAATAGATGCTCCAGGCAACAGATAAGCTTGAATTGAAATCATTGATAGGTTAATTAGTAGATAAAAAGACTGCATTGAATTGTTTAAAAAAATAAGGCATCGCCCGCAATGAAACGCCTAAAGGTAGGCACACCGCATTGCAAACAATCATTTTTAAAGATTCCAAACGATTTCTTGCGTGCATTTTCATGCGTGATTTTGGCCATTTTCGTGCCGTCAACATTTACAACTCTATCGAGAGTGGAGCAAGTGGGCAAAACACGTAAATCCGGTACACACGGATCACACACACACACACACAGCTGATAACGGTGGTGTAATATCCTCGACTTTCCTATTCGTGCCGCTAGCAACAGAGCAAACTGTGACTAGGTAGCGCTGTTGCCCAACGTGTTAAATTCATCAACCCGTGGGGGGGGGGGGGAGGTCAACAAAGGATTTTGTAAAGGTTATAGCACACCTCCTGCTCTTCCCCTGCCCCTTTGGAGAGGTGTCTATCTCTCTCAATCTCGGGGCTATATAATTAAATCTACCCGAATTATGAGATTTTTATTAAAATTAATACTAATTAGAGAGAGGAGGTGGCAATGGGCACAGGGCGAATGGGTGTTTATTTAGCCGTTGTAACCGGAAATCAGTGCGACCGAAGGGAAGGGAGGGACACAAATGTTCATTCTATTTTTGAAAAAAAAGGAAAACACACAAACCTTTGGTGTGTCTTTGTGTAGCTGTATGTGTGGGGACAAAACCAAAACGAACCGTTTCACCGCTTATGATGAGGTTGGCAGTAGTACACATATTCCAGCGCACGCATGCCAATAGCCAGTGGCTATCGGCTTGGGTATAACTGGCGTCTCCCTCTACCCCTCCCTGGTCACTCTCCCACACACACACACACGCTATGATACACTCTCGTCGAGTGGTCGTACACAATCGGTTTGGTGTTGTGCGATTGGTGGTAGGAGTGCGAAGGTTTCTGGAGGGACAGGAGGGGCATGAATGGCAATGCAAATTATGTTTCTGTGGTCAGTGAAATTTGCTCGGTTTGTCGCCCTCCCCCCCCCCCCCTGTCTCTCCCGTTCCTATTCTCCACCCTTGGAGCGCTTGGAAACTGGTCGCGCGCGCACTCGGCCGTCATCAGCTCGTCGTGCAGTTTTGCGAACGCATTTTATCGGCCCCTAAAACCTCAACTTGGGTGGCAGAGGGAAAGAGAAGGGGCCCACAATAGGCAGGTGCTGCTGTTGCTGTTTCTGTTGGGCTGTTTTTTTTTTGTGCCGTAGACTTTGGAGGCGAATTTTCGATGAACAGGAAATGAATCTGGCTTTTCGGAGGCGCATGTGATTGCTGGGCCAGCCGAGAGGGAGGGGAGGGCTGAGCAGGTGTTGCAGGGTTTCGACCCCTCCCCGGGTATCGCTATCGCATGCGCTAGGACCACAAACGCGACGGTGGATCGGTCGCTCGCTCTCCGACAATAGATTTCACCAGTTGAAAGCGGATGAACATTGATGATTGGTGCTGCTGTGGGGTGGCCTGCTGCTGCTACTACTCCAACCGAAACTCCGACCGGATGTGAAGCTGATGCTGTGTGTGTGTGTGTGCATGAGCTACTACCAGGGAACGTTCGGTACCGTTCATTCATTAGCAGCTCCAAACCATCAGCATAATCATCATCGGCAGGCAATCATGTGCCTTTTTTTGGGTTGGGGGTTTGCAATGCTTGCTTCACCACGCGCAAAACTGGGGTGCGATGCGTTCTTACACAGCACGAGGGTGCGCCCCATACTGTGTTCTTAAGACAGTGGTGTGTGAGACGAAAAAAACAAAAAAAAAACAAAAAAAACACCACAAAGTCAAAATTGAAGCCGGATATTGGAAAATAAGCCCTCAAGGGGAGGATTGCGACAGAGAGGGATGCTACTTCTGATTCCTTCAAGCTGACTGGATGAGTGATTCCTCCCGGCAGCTGTGTGGTTGAACGATTTAGCTTTAAATATCATTGCGCCACGTTATACCTGGTGTGTGCTACCTGCTCTTTCCCATCTCAACCCTGCACGTCAATCGATACATTTCAACGTACCTGAGCGTACTTTAAGAGGAAATTTCTACACCCTCCCTCTTCACTGGCCACAGCACACACAGCACAAGCACATTCCGACCCAGGTTTATCGGTTAAACACTGTTTGCCGAAATGCTTTTGAACGCAAACGGAGTGAAAAATCCTTTGCAAATGAAATACCTGGCCTGTAATACCACCAGCCTTTGATAGGGAAGTTCCACCCCTCCTCACCTCCCCACTGGAACATTCCTTCGGGTCGCAGCTGCAACGAGAGGTGAAAGATAAAGTGCAGCAGCAGACGCAACTTACCGAGCCCGAGCGCTAGCAGGAAGCAAACGTTTAGGAAGATTCTCGGATGCATGACTGACATGGCTCGTTACACCTGGGGACGACGCCTCACTCGATGCTCTCTGTCGCACTATTTTTTTTTTTTTTAATTTTTTATGTTAGGTATGCACCCACTCACACTCGAATTCTGGGTTTGGTTTGATTTCTACCGCGCTCACGCCATCAGCAGCAGCAGCGCCAGCAGCAGCCAATTTCGTCCCCTGCTAGTAACACACCGTGGACACACATTTGCGTACTGCTGCATTCGAGCAATCACACCATTTAGACCGTACACACACACACAGACACTTTATTAGCACTGGCACTGGGGGGAGGGGGGGGGGGGGGTTGGTTTTGAGTGTTTTCTGAGCCGTCTGGCGGCTGCTATTCAAATTCTCTGCCAGCAGCCCGTTGGAGCCCGTCGATCGTTACTCATATTTTGGCTGATTAGCTTCCAAACCGAAGCGCGCTGTTCGCTCTGTAAAACGGAAATTTTGCCATACACACACACACACACGTTTGCATAACCCCTCGGGCGCAATCAATATTGGTGCAACACTTTCGGGCTTGTGAGCGGGGTGTTTATACGCCAACACTGTGTTTGGTTTGTCAGTAAGTCCATTTTGTCCTTTTAACTGAAGGTTTAGAGGGTTGTTTAGATTTTTTTTTATAAGTTCGTTAAAGATCACTTTAGCGTTAAACTAAACAGGCAAAAACTTATACAAGTTATTATTTTGTTAAGAAATAAATTAAACCGAATACTACAGTTGCTGCTGAAAAAACAAAACGATTGTTTACTATTTTTGTTGTTAATATGGAAATTTTCCATAAAAACTATTATTTTTGCTTAAAAAAGGCCAAATGACAGACGCGATGTATAACTTTCAGGATAAATCTACAGAAATGCTGCTACTAAAGAATTATGTGTTTAATCGAACTTTTCTTTCTTAAGCTCCTCACATTTATATGATTTTAAGCTTTAAGTCTGATGTTGATTTATCTGTTTTGTTCAGATCAAACTAGGCACTCACGCAAACTTCCTTTCGTGCCTTTTTGCGGATATGATTGCATAACCTTCAGGTGCATAACATTTAGAGAAAAAAATAAAATAAAAAAAAAACATTTCTTTATTGATTCAAATGATGATTTAATAAACATTCCACTCTAACATACTACCAGAGTCAGTTGGAACGAACTTGCTCATAGCTTAAACATTATATCGATATAACAAAACACAGCCGAAACCATTTCTTCCTGGCTCTCAAGTCCAATGCTCTTTCGAAAACAAAATCGAATAAGCAACATTGCATATCTTCAGGCGCTTTACAAACACTTGAAACGATGCTGACGAAAGCGACAATCCTTCCAACGCTCGCACAGTAAGAAACCCGCTTGTACGCTCCTCTACACCTGTTTGTATTTTTAGAATCTCATGCATAACACGTTGCATAACATTCAGGCGCACCCTGCAAGAAAAGTTTTGCTTGAAAATTACTGCAAACAGGTTTTTTCAAAAACATTTTTCGTGCCGATTTAAACTCTTGCTGCTACGTTTTGTGATTTCACCAACCACTGCTCACTTCCATCGGTGAACTCGCAAGAAATTAAAAATATCCCTTTTATGTTTTTTTTTTCTCCTAACACAGCAGTACTGCAGCTCAAAGTCTGCACATCTCACGTCAACGTCGCGCGACAAGAAAAAATACCATCCACGTCCCAAAAGTGTGAAGTGCCACACACACACACACAAACAGTAATAAAAATAACAGAAACGGCAAAAGTAAACACAGACACACACATACACGTACACACGGGCGATATCATCCCGTGTACAAGTGCACACTCGCTGGACTATATTTTTGATTGCTTCATCCAGTGAGCACCCGCTCACACAGACACACACACACACACACACACACACACACACACACACACACACACACACACACACACACACACACACACACACACAAACGCGGACGGGTCACACCGTTGACCGTTAAGCTACCGGTCTTAATTAATCATCTCAAATGTCACAATTCACTGGCGTGACACCGGGGCGACCGAAAGGGTTGAGCTGCTGCTGCTGCTCCCGTTGCCCGTTGCCAATCTTTTCCGCTTTCCCATCCGCCCACTAGCAGTATCCTTCGCGGACTAGCGCGGAATTAGTCACGCACCCACCGTCATCCGCTGGACAGGTTCAGGTTGGAAAGGATAGAACGAGAGAGATTTCAAAAAAAAACCTACCATGAGAATCAACCCGAGGCAAGAACAACCCTTCCGTCAAAATGTGCAACTGTTTTTTTCTTCCTTGTTTTATTATTACCTATGCAATACCTTGTTTTGCCTGGCCCAGTCGGTGGGAAATGTACACACACATAAACACACACACACTAAAACTTAACGGCACGAGTGCGATGAAATTTGATTTAATTTCTTTTTCCCAACGTACCGCTTAAAAACACAAGCAGCCAAAACCCTCCCGGCCCTGGGACAATGACGCCCAACTTGGTGGGGTAGGGGGGGGGGGAGGAGCGGTGGAGCGAAAAGTGCAAGAAAAATGAAAACGTTTAACCTCTTCATCATAATTATCACTCAACATGGCGTGTGCGATGGGGAGCGCCGGTTGGCAAACCTGCCAGTTCATTATCACCCACTCTGCCATTTCCTCCCTCTCGACCGATAGGAGTGTGTGTGTGTGTGTGTGTGTGTGGAAGGGGGTTGGAGAAAAATGCAAAGGTTGCAAAATTTGCCGTCTTTACCTCGGCTCGGAGTTTTTGTTTTCTCTCCCACCCCCCACCTCCCCTCCCGCACCACAGCTCTCCTGCATTATTTGCAATTCCCCCCAGCCGTACCCCCCCCCCCTGCAACCAGTGGGTCGGTTGGTTTTTAATTCTTCTGTTCATTATTTATTCTACTTCCGGGGACACCGGACCACACTATGCCGCTGCCATAAATTGCCCCATCCAAACCCCCCTCCCCCTTTCTCGTGCTGATACCGCAACTGCGGCTGATCGTTGGGCTGTTGGGCTGAAGCAACGCGAACCAACAAAAGTGTGCACGCGGCACGTTCCGGTGCTTTCGAGCAAACTCTCGAATGAAAGCACATCTCCGAGACGTTTCGCACAACACTTTCTTCCCCTTTCTCCACAAAAAAAAATAAAATAAAATAAAATAAAAACCCGGAAAAGAACATAGACGAGCAACCAAAATCAACTGAATAAAATCAGAGCGACCACCACGGGGTTTGTTTTATTTTTTTTGTGTTTTGACACTTGCATACGGCCCTAAAACGGTTGGAGCAAACTTTTCTTTTCTTTTTTTCTTTTTTTGGTAGGGTGGACGTGAAAAATGCCCCGTGCTTTCCGTCATGAAAATAGTTCAAATATTTACTCAGCTCATCTTCCGCCCACCCACCCACAATGCTTCCCATGGTTTCTGAGCGTCTGTCTGCTCAAAAATGGCATGTCCTTTTTTGCACACAAACACACACACAGACACACACACACCACGTGCTGAGGTGAGAAATGGGCAAACCAGAAGAGCACTTGAGTGCATATGGAATAAACAACGAGCGCAGGCACACACACACACACACACACAGGCAGCAAACACAAACAACAACCAGGCGCACACTTCAAAATTCCTGGGGCAATACAAAAAAAAAAGCACCAAACTGCACGCTGCAAAACGGTTTGTGGGTGGGTGTGTGGGTGGGAAGTGAATAAAATAAACTGTTAATACCTTCGCCTTGTCACTTGCACTCAGCGTTCTGCAGCAAACGGGTGAGGTGTGACTGAAATTATGGTGTTTGAGAAAAAGGCAGCAAAAACTCAATAAAAAAATGTGGAAAAAAGGCAGCAAAAGGCGGGAAAAGTAATAAAGCAAAAAAAAAAAAAACAAGCAAAACTCCTCACTGGTCCCTTCAATGTATGATGATCTTCATTGGCCACCGCACGAAATGGGGCCGCAAGAACCAGCACTGTACGGTAGGCACGATATGTTGCAGCTTCAAGCATTTTCCAGTGTGTTGAAGTCGTGCGCTTTTTTTCGCGAAAGTGTGTAGGTATCAGCGCAACAACACCTTCCATTCGCAACACTCTTCGTTTTGGGACATCGAAGCTGATGCATCGCTGCACTCAGTACGAACAAGCATGCGAACGGGTTTGGGCGGAAAAAAATCTCAACCCGTGAAAGAGTTTATTATTACTTTCCCTTTCTCTGTTTTCACCACTCTTAATATTCCTTTTTTTGGTTTTTTTTTTCTGTTTCACCCACTGTTGACTGCACGAATTATCTTCTCGGCGGCACAGGCTTCTCTTACTTTCGAGAGCACACTCGAGAGCACAAAGCTGTGAAGTGTGGGGAGGAGATTGAAGTAATTTCACACATGCTGCAATGTTTCCGAAGCTCGTCCCCCCCCCCCCCCCCAACCCGTTCCTTTCAGTGAAGGGATTTGAAAATAATTTCCACAAAACTCACACAACACACCTACGGACCTATGCTCTCGTGTGTGTGTGTTTGTGTGTGTGTGTGTGCTTCGTTGTTATATGATTTCTGGATCCAAATCCGCACTCATCCGCTGGTGGATGTGCAAAGGGCGCACACATCATCCAGCGAAGGAAGCCGAGGGACTTTCCCACTTGTGTTGTGCCCCTGTCATACACAGTTCCGTTCGTTGTGTGTGTTTTTTTTTGCTTTGTTGTTCTTCCTTTTCGACATTTTTTTTTGTGTTGCTGTTGCCCCCTGCCTACTTCCGGAAGTCGTGCGACCTGCTCTCTCCGGGCGTAATTCGTTAATGCAAAAATATGCGAAACAATGGAGAAATTTAATTAAGCATGGGACGGAGGACGTGCACGCGCAGCAGTTGTTCGGGCGGGCGGGCCGGCGGCCCTTATTGTCAACCTTTTTGCGGTGTCCAAACGAGCGTATTTTTTTTCCCTCCCTTTCCGTGTTGCTGTTGCGAACGGGTTCCCATTCGCGCTGGCCGCTGCTCGTTACCGTGTGTGTTCGGTGCTGAACTTTTTTTTTGTTGTTTTTGTACCGGTGGTACGTAGCGCTCAAAAATTCGTTCATTTGCGGTTGCATTTTTCATCGTGTGCCACAACGACGGACGCGTGCAATCTCCTGTTTTCATTTTTCCCTCCCCAAATGCATCGGTGTGTGTGTGTGTGTGTGTGTGTGTATGTGCGCCATATTTTTCACTCTCATTTGCTCTGCCTCCTTTGGCCGCTGTGTTTTCTTCACGGCGAACGCACCACGTGTAACAAGCGTAGCTGATGCCGCAGCAATTATGTGGTGGCCACTGGGTGGCATTTTCTAAACCTGTATGTGTGTGTGCCTGTGGCTCCAATTAAAAGAATGTATTACTTTCCCAACATCCCTAGCTAACCGTATGCAAACTTGGTAGTTTTTTTCTTTCGCTTTCTTCAAGCAGCCTTAAAGAAACAATGCGATAAGGGAAATAGGCGCTAATAGTTGCGTTAATTTTGAACACAATGCTTCATTTTTTTACCAAAAAAATCCCTTTTTTGTGTAGTTGCCTCCGTTCCGGCTGTCACCTCTTGGCTGGCGATGAAGTAGTGTTGGTGGGAAGCAACACTGCACACGGTACACATCCGCCTGTCGGAATTAATTTCCATCGCGTTTAAAAGGTACGCTCGGAGGTGTGTTTTTTTTTTTCCTTTGTTTTGGTTTCGCTCACTCTCTTCTCGCTTGCCTGCAGACGGAAATTAAGTGCGATTGTGTAGTGCGAGAAATAATTGCGACCCCGGGAGGAAATGGGAGGAAATTGACGGGTTGGCTTCACGAAACATTTCCGGTACAAACGATCCAGGCGCGCACGGATCGACTGGACACGATAGTTTACACTGTGTTGCTTTCGTTTTTTTTTTTCTTGCGCTCCATTATGTCACAGCATTTTGATACATGGTTTCAATTTATTTTACCTTTTGCAAGCCGTGGCAACGTTTTCGTTAATAATTTTCATTCCGTGTGCTATCGTTTGATCAAATCTGAGCAAAACGTCGATCGGCAGTGTGCGCAATAAAAGCGTTCATTTTACGCACATGGCTGCGGTGGGCGTGTTAGTGCCGTGCGTAAGCGCTAGGTTATGGTGCACTGGCGATCGCGTGCATAGTTCGCAACTTGATCGAGGGAGGAGCGTGTGCGCGCGTGTACTTTAAAAGGTTTTTGTACGGCTACGCTCTCTTTTCCTCAACGATCCTTTTGGTTATACTACATACATAATTGTACAATACCCTCACTAGTTTGAGTGCGCTAAGCACACATACCATTGATGCATTTTTTCCTCTCGGTTTAAAATCCGTTTTATTGATTTCATCAAATTATTGACACTCAAACAGAACAGAAGGATTCAAGGAATTATTCAAATTGTTTTAAAATACCTTGAATGTGTTTACACCGAATAATTGAACAAATTTTAATTTTTAATTCCATGTGTAGGCTACGAAACGAATTAGCTGAAGCGTATCAAAAAAGTGGTTACTAACTACACTGACTGACCACCACAGTGAACGGATCACATTTAGAAGGCTTTATCATTTTTAGCCAGCTTGTAGTTCAAAAACTTCAACTAACATGTACATGGATACACTTTTTATTAGATGCTTTTAGTTTTCCATGGCAAATACTGTCAAGCAATCAAACCAATGTCACGAAAATAAAAATTCGATTATTATTTTACAATTGTAACAGTTTTACTGTTTTAGGTACACTTTGAGTTAGGAACAAACATTAAGTTACGATTTTTGACTAGTTTTTTTATATCGATCGTTAACTGAATAATGTTACCATTATATGATATTTTTTATCATTTAATACAATAAGCGATTCAAATAGCAAAAATATTCAAAATAGCACTCAATTCCTTAATACACGCTTATCACGGTGTTGCTTGTTTGTTTAGTTTGATCGCAATGCTATACCCAAAAGCACACAATTTCCTTTCCAAAAAAATCCAATTGGAAAAAAGCAAGGATAGGAAACAAATTTTATAAATGCGTTGTTGAGAAACAAAAAAATAAAGCACATTTTTAAATCTAACACACTATCGCACACAAATATTTGTTTAATTTTGGCCCTTTCTTAATTGAGCATTCAACTTGTCTTGCTCTCTACCCCATCTATTCTTGGTAATGGTGTGTTAAATAAAAAATTGGAGATTAGTCTTCTAATTACTATAATTTAGTTCAACAAATATTCGCCTCAAAAGCATCAGAGATAAATGTCTTCAAACGCATCACACATTGAGACGTTTAATAACTAACGGACACGACTGTTATTCCAAAAAAGTTTTGCACGAGATCTTCGGCACCAGTCTTGCGGTTTCTCAAAATTATAAATCACACACTCTTCGGTCGATGTTTCAATCACATTTACACCTGGTAAGCAGACGTGTTAACAGAACCACAGAAACACATGCAGCACTACGATCGGGAGCGTGATCAGGCACAAGTCTTCCCGAACCCTGCCACTGCGATAGCTTTGATTGTAGACGTTGCTATTGTAGACGGCTCCACACTGGTGTTGATAGAAGTAGCAGCTCTCCCAATCACCACTCTGTCATCATGCACAGCACTAACATCCTTACAAACGGTCCATGTATCTTGTCGTACGATCGTACAGCAGCAGCACGATCAACAGCGAGCAGTAAATGTCACACGATAGTGCAATGGCCGATCAATTTGCGTGGGATAAAACGATCACCAATCCCACTCACAGCACACACACACATACACCCACCCTTTCTGTTCGCCCGAAAGCACCGAGAGTGAGGCCCTCGGGACAGTGTATGTGTCACTCGTCCGAAATGTTTCGTCCGCCCTGGTCGCGTCCGGTGCGGTTAACGGCAATTTGCCAACTGACTGACAGCGGGTCGCTTGCAGCTGGTGCTAACGGTCGCGCTCGGCAACAAGCAACAACAAATGGAATAAATGGAACAACTCGTGGCAGTGGAGAGAGTGAGAACACTGCTGCTGCTCGTACCGGTCACGATACAGTAAGCCAGTGCAAGCACGCGTTATCATTTCGAGCAGGCTCGAACGCTGCTCGTCCTTCGGTTCGAGCAGCGACGGACGGAGAAGCACTGCTCGAAAGCGTTATTGCTATTCGGAATTTTGGCGCCTGCGCTGATGCCGTCCAACAGAACCACCGTCGTTGTGTGTCTAGCTGGCGTGTACGGTTTCCCCTTTTTGGGTAGCGAGTCGGGTTCGGGATTTTCTTCTTTTTTTTTCGTTTTTTTTTCGCAACTGGATGAAACATGAGCCGCCGTGTATTATCAGTTCGTTTGTTATCAATTTTGTCTGCTCGTAAGCACGGAGTTTCCACGCTATAATACCAGCGCCCGATCGCTTGACACACGAGCGCGCTCCTCGTACCCGAGAATCGTGTGATGACACGGAAAAGTATTCCACAAGATCGATCGAAAGATCCAGTCCGTGAAGTGGAGTTGGTTTTTTCCCCAAGAATTTCTTCCCTTTTCTCTCTTTCTAAAGAAACAACCGCTCGATTCGCGGTCCTCAGCTTGATTGTTGCACTCGGCAAATGGATAATCGATTCAAAGGGACGGATTTCTCCTTGATTCGTTCTGACAACATTCGCCTCTCCAATGTGTTGCAATCGGGGGAGACATCTAAGAGGCCAGTAATTGGAAGTTAATTGGGTTGCCGACCGGTATCATTATCCTCCTTGCTTGCGCCACACGTACACACCCCTCTCCTACACGCTCTCATCCGGATCATCCGGAAATCTCAACTCCTGCTGGCCCCACACTCATCTCGAACGATGATTGATCGACCATTCCAGTCCGGTCGGGCCAAACGACAGCATGTGTACCATACGTGGCTGGTGCAGACTACTACTACTGACCCTGCTCGCCTGGCAGGCCCTGCCCAACAGTGCAACAGCAGCGGAGGATAGCAGCCATGTGACGAGCCTGATGGCACCTTCGCTCCAGTCGCAGCCATCGCAGCGCAAGCGGTCACCGTGCTACATGCGCTACCAGCCAGCCTTCATGCCGAACAAATCGATCGACTTCGAGAACCCGTCCGTGTTCGAGCTGCTCGCGAGCAACTACACCCGCGACCGGTCGCCCTTCTTCGAGCTGCTGCACCAGTGGCGCGACTGCATCGCGCTCTCCTACTGGATCAACAACGAGCCGAACACGCGCGGCTTCCGGGGCTACCTGAAGTTTACCTGCGGCGTGCACGAGCTGCTCCACATCAACCTGATGCACTGGCGAGTGTCGTCGGATCCGGACGACTTCTGCCTGTCGATGCTGCACGGCGAGCGGCCGCTCGAGCAGTACGGCTGCCCGACGCTGGCAATGTCGCAGGCCGTACCGATCACGCTGCAGGCGCACGTCGGCTCGATGGTGGTGCTGTCGCAGGAGACACCGACCAGCTTCGACTATCTGCTGTTCCAGCGCGTCACCCGCTACTTGGACATGCTGAGCACGCTGCGCTACTTCGAGCTGCGGTACCACATCCCGAAGGGTGTGCTGCAGCCGCGCAATTACCACTCCACCGTGCACTGGTTGCGGTGCGACTGCGACGCGATCATGGACAGTCTCAGCCAGCTGTACCAGTGTCTGGGGATCAGCCGGAAGCGGACGGGACCGCCCGGCTACGGGGCGCGCAGTGTCTCCGACGACATGCTGGTGATGGCGGCGATCGGCATCGGCGGTGGCGTCACCTTCTTTCTGCTGCTGAAGATACGTTTGATCTGCTAGAGGGCTTGGAAGATGTGGGGCATTTCGCCTCAAGGGTGTGAGCAAGCTGGCAGCTGACATTGGTGCCGTTTGAGTGGGCCACTTTGAAGATGACGCCAATGTCCCGAAGGAACTACTCCAGCTTCTCTAGGCACACGCGTTGTCAAATAAATTAGGTCCAGTTTGTGGTTCCGCAAGAGGATGAGCGCCCCGATGGGGAATTTGCCTTTCAATAGCACCCGAAATGATCAATGGGACAGGCAGCGGTTGTAAGGTGTCCGGCAGTACAAACCGGAACATTAATTTCAGCCCCGGGACGGATGTTCCTAACGCCTTCACGGGCGCACAATGACGCACAACCGCTGCTAATAGGCGTTCAGTTCAGCCACCACCACGACCGAAACGAGCTTGTGATATTTTTTTTGCAAATTTATCATCCACTGTTCGCATCCTGCAAGGCCTTCTGTCCCTCTATCCTGTTATGCGGCATCCCAACCAGCACTCATCTCCTCTCCTCCAACAATGCTGGACGGTTCTAGGGCTGCTTCTTGAGAGTCGTTTATGGATTTACGTTATTGTGCCCAACAGGGTGGACGCTTCCGGCAACGGTCCCGAAAGAGACGATCAAGAAAATATAAACCTGCACCCAACCAAAGCTCGCTCACGAAAATGTCCTTGCCCCATGCTTCCCCTTCGTGTCATCCATATAATGGAGCTTAAGGAAGAGCAAAACAACAGTACACAAACGCCGCTTTCGCCGTGGGGTAGGGGGAACAATTTCAGCGCTGCAAACTTCAGCACGAAGCGTGGATGTAACAGTATCCTTTCGCGCTGCCCGCTGTTGTGTCTCCGGCTGCACTGTCATTCTCTGGCCGGTTCGGCCGGCGCTGCAAGCAGAGAATCATCTTCGTCATTGCTATCATTATGTGTGCGCCTCGGTGTGTGCCTGTGTTGTCCTCTGGGGCACAACAAAAAATGCTACAAAAACCCCAAAGAACCAAACAGCAACGACCGACAAAAAACCAAATCCCTCCGAGCGCATCGTGGCAGACTGCATTGCCATTGCGCTGCATCCGCCGCCGGTTCTGAAATTCTAAACCAACTCGCCCTCCCACCCGTTCCTGACAGCGGTCCAGCGCCATCGGGGGAAAGTAGTACATAATGCTCTATTTCATTCTTTGTGTGTGTGTGTGTGTGTCGTAAGCCAATTTCATGAATAACAATTTTCCTTTCCGTTATGCAATCTTATCCCGCACCGTCCCTGGCCACGCCGTCTTGCTTCTTGACCCACACACGAGACTGCCCCGACAGCGTAGCGTGGGAAATTTGTTCCACCGGGTTGCCTTTCTGAAAGATGCACTGCTAACGCTCTGCTTTAGTGCTACTTGTCGGCTGGTGCTACTGTTTCATCGTTTTTTGTGAGGTGTTTTTATTTCTTGCTCTCTTTCTCTTTCTCTCTATCTCTCTCTCTCTCACACACACACGTGCGTTCTGTTTCCTGTTTTCCAACACACAGGGAAACGAACTTCCATGGTCCCGCTCGGTACCAGGCTCCCGTAGGGGACAATCCATTTTATCTATAGCAAAACCGAAAGAACGAGTAGAAAAGGCCCTTTCTTTTACTTTCTCCCTCTCGCTCTCTCTCTCTCTTGCTCTCTCTATCTCTCTCTCTCTAGACAATAGTAGCCAACCTTTCATAAAGACGTGACCGTGGATTGCATTCGTTTACGCGTAATTTCCTCACAATTAAAGAAACCATTGTGGGGCGATTAATGTTTGCCACTGGTTTGCTGTGCAGCTTGCCGACAGGTACGTACTGGCGCAGTGGTATGTCTTCACCAAATGAGGGATGATGGGTTTTCGCTTAGATAGCAATTACTCTTTTACTATGTTTTCAGATGGCGCGCCATGGTACGGTGAAGTGAAATTTCCTTCGCTTAACTTAACTTGTTTATGATTTAGGAAAATCTTCCGGTACATTTTGAGATCTGTATTTACTTAAATTAGCTTACTAGACCAACAAACTTGATGATTGTTTTCATTTAAAACATTTGTTACATTCTGAATGTTGAACTTTATTTTTACTCGAATACAATTATTAATACAGTAGAGCAACGATATTGATTAAATGTGAGTCTATTTTACTTATTTTTCCTACATTCAGTTGCTCTAACTGTTCTGAGAGATGAACGAGTTGTAGACATTCACCCAATTCTATCGTAGTTTTCATATACATCCTTCATTTTATTCTAATAATGTATTTAGTCTTTATATCACATTGTCAAGTCGTTCAATATAAGAGTATGCCCGTCGTGATATCTCCAGAACCTCTCAAGAATCTCTATGATCTTTAAATCCTAATAACTCCCTTGAGCCTCAACATCCAGTAAATCGCAATAACCCTGTGAAGTTCTTGCTTCATGGAAGTGACAAAGACTGTCCTGAAAGGAATGATACTCCAAGAATTTAAAAATAGAGAATGTCGGACAGCCAAATCTTCGTGATCTTGGCTTTTAGGACAGCAGGAGCAGAAGCACAAGTAGGAGGAGCACAACTAGCACCTGGAACAGGAATAGGAGCAAAAATAAGAGCAGGACCCAGGAATACCTGAGCTACCGATCACGTGGACAAGTACTGTTTCAATTATGCATAGTTCTTGCTGCAGATGCACACACGTAAAAGGTTAATTATTTGCCGAGGCGCTCCAGCAGAAGGAAGTCCTGACGCAGTCGTGTCCTGCATACTGCAAAACTACTTCGCCAACAGAGAGCTTACTTACGATATTAGGCCTGACTCTATGGAATGTAATGTACGACGGCGTGTTATCCGTAGAGTTCCCTGAGGATGTCTCCATCGTGGGAATCGCCGATGATCTGGCTGTTATGGGAGCTGGCACGACACCGCAGCAGCGTTGGCGGAATATACTCGTGCGACGGTTGGTAACTAGCTGCAGCGACATCACAGGCCCTTGAGAAGAGGGAGATCCTTATGATCTCTAATGGGCGGGATGGGTTGTTGGGTATCGCAATCAATATCGCAGGAGTGAAAGTGCGCTCGAAGTGGAAGATGCGCTATCTGGGGATCACGCTGCATGACCACCTGTCCTGGAGCCGACAAACGCCGTCAGCTTGGGAGATAGAACAGCGGAGGCAGCGTCGACGCGAAACGGAGAGGGAGCGCAGGCAACACCACCATCAGACCCCGTGATTTGGGGGTCGAGGTTAATTCTCCCCTTGGGAACGAACTGCCGGGATCACCGGTGGCTGACAGTAGGCCCTCTCAAGAGGCTTTAGCGCACAGCAGCTACATGATTTGGAAGTATCTTTCTCGAAAAGTTTATCTCGAAAAACTAGCATCTAGATAAGGAAAACGCGAATCTTTAAAGGTCATCAAGTGATAATTTTGAAGTGATAACTCGCTTCCGATGTAAATAAAAAAAAAAAATGCTCCTTTCTTTCGTTCTCTCAATTACTCTATTACATCAAGTACATGTTCAAAAATAGGTGGTGTGATTTATTTGATTGATATTGCGAAAAACTGGGACCAATCGCTCTTAATTGTTGCCGAGCAATCACTTTCGGCAGAGTCGGTGTTAAGTTAAGAGTTCCTGCAGCCACAGCAGGAAGACACGATGGCCCTCTAAATGACGGTGCGCATTTATCTGGATGTCATGCCACATATCTTGACACAGAAATGTCAAATAGAGCCCGCAGAATGAGTCATTTCAAGGGAGTAGTTTACTAAAATTTCCTTCTGTTAGTATATTTGCTGCGAATTGATCATTATAAAACAAATATAATTAAAGACCTCTAACAGATATGTAACCCGGCATCAAATTACAATGATGGTGTTAATGAGAAAAAAATGCTTTACATCTTATATCTTAAACCAGCATTCTCAACCGACCAGACACACCGCATAAAGCATGTCCTTTCGGGCACTCCCGACATAATGAACACAACACAGAGAACCTGAGAATTGACACGAATCGTTAAATCAACTGTCAGGGTTTTACGAAATCCTGGGAAACGAAACCCCAAAAACCCACCTCCCTCCTTACTCTCTTTCTCTCTCTCTCTCTCTCTCTCTCTCTCTCTCTCTCTCTCTCTCTCTCTCTCTCTCTCGCAAAAGCATGGCGGGACTTTCGATAAAACTCCACAACGAACACATCCACACAGTGCGCTCATAAATATTATTTTAATCGATTCGATTGACAGCCACCGGGGGAGGACTGTGGCCATGTGGCCATGTTCGAACGTCGTGTTATACCCGTGCAGCACACCAGGCGCACACCATGTAGAGAATAATTCCAATTAATTACTCCACCAAAGATGAACCCCCTTCCAACGGGCAGCAACCCGGCGGAGGAGGGCGCTGGCTTACATTGTACTAAATGCCATTCGGTTTCATTTCCATCCGAACCCAACCTGCCCGACACTCGCCGCCTGAAAGGTAGGCAAACCCGCGCACAGGCATCCCGGGATTCGGGCAAACGATGGCCCGAGACCACTGCACAGCAGTTCAATCAAGCCAGTCATCACTGTCACACACTCCGCCAGCCCTCGGGTGCGGGTCCGCGCAAAAGGGTTTATCGCAGATTTGGCTAAATAATTCAACTCACCAGCACCGGGCATTGCACGACACACTCGTGGTCCGGTTTGCATCGAGGATTCATCCTCGATGGTGCTCGTGGTGTGTGTCTATCGATGGTTGAGAGATTAGCAAAAAAAAAAGGACAAACAGGCCACACTCTCACATCGAGACTTCAGCCAGACATGCCACACTACACCGCCGCAAGCGCTTCACTACACGCTCTGGTAGTGTTTTCAATTTCTTTTGGGCTGTTTTTTATTTGCCCCCCCCACACACACACACACACCCTGTCTCCTACTAACCGCTTCGCTAACCTCGATCCCGATTTTTTGGGGAACGGTTTAAAGCGATTTAGCAAAGCGGCACCGGCTATTCGCCCCAAGAGCCTGGAAGAGTTTGTCTGTGAGTATGTGTGTGCGTGTTTTCGGTTTTGCATTTTTGTGTTTTTGGAAGGGTGTGTGTGTGTGTGTGATTTTGCCTTATTCCCTGTGTCCACTGAATTTCATGTAGCTCTCGTACGATTTTTATCACTTTCCGACTTTCCAACCGCCGGTCTGTGTGTGGGAGGTGATCATTGGATGATTGGGTTTGTTTGTTTGTGTGTTTTTGCCCTTCCTCGGGCAAACCGGGCACGGTGGGGACAGATCGAACCCGACACGGAGCTGTGGCCGAACAGTTTGGTACACATTCCTTGCTTCGCCACCCGCATCGTGTGCGGACATCATCATCATCGCCATCGTTTTGAGCGCCCGGGGGGAAAGAATGTGGCTGGAAATCACTTCGTCCTGTCTGAGCTCCTCGACTTCCTCCCTCCCTCCGCAGCACTTAACCGAAGGGCAATTTCTTGAATAAGTGTGCTGGCGCTGGCTTCTGACCGGTTCTGTGGCCCAGTTCTTCCTCGTTTTAGGTCGCTCCCCACCCCCCCCCCCCCTCCCCAGTCTCTTTTCGGGTCGGATCCTTCCCATTTCTCGCGCATTCTGGACGTTCGTTATGATGGCTGTTCATGGGAGGTTGTTTTTTTTTATTCGTTCACCAACTGCCCTGACCCCCATTCATGCAAAACCGATCCCGGCGGTGGAAAGTACTGAGAGGGGGACCCACGACGACCACCTTCCCCCGACGGGCAACTGTGTTTGGTGATTCAATCACCATTACGGGGGCCACCGTTTTCCAAAAACGACTTGTGAAGGGTTTTTTTGCTATCGAGAAACGGAGAAAGTATTTAACATGGCGAGAGGACAGAAAAAAAGAAGGCCAGACCGGACAAGTGTTGGTAGACGAGTTGGTTCGAACAAAAAAAAAACACACACATTCCCTTTGCATACTTTTGCATTCGAGTGACATGTGTGAGAGATGGGAACCGAACTGACCCAACAGGCTGTCCACGCTGTCTGGCGTCATTGCATTGTCACGTGATATAAATCGCATCGAGTGTCATCCGCTCTTGCTGCTGGATGCATCGGATGTCTCATCCATGGGGTTGGGGTGCTGCGGACACTGCCGGACTAGCTGGACGGCGGGTAAAGCGCAAACTGTCAAAATATTTACCCTGTAGTGACCTCAACGTCAACTGACATCGGTTGCACAGTGTCTCGCATTCGCTCCTTTTAATTCATTTTGCGTACTGCCAGCCCTGGGAGGGTGAAGCATGGGGCAGGTCGTTTCGTTTTAAATTTGCTCACAGAAGAGGGTTGGCTCGATCATCGTACAATTTTTTGTTACGGTGGTTTTTTTTTGTTCCTGCTGTGTGGGAAAACCACTTTCAGTTTACATTAATACTCGTTTGATTGCACACAAATAAATGAATGTATCTATTCTATCCTTCTTTTGTTTAGCTATATCAAAAAAAATTTTAAAACTAAGTAAACATGCGTCAGTCAAGAAGAAATAAACGGAAACCATTGAAATAAATACATTTAAAAAATAGTGGCAACGGCGAGAAGATTATTAATAACAAAAGCATGAAAAACAAAAGATAACTGAAAGAGAAAAGAAAACTTCAAAAATAGGCTAGGACGCAAACTAAGAAAGATAGAAAATGAAAAAAAAAACTACAGCCACAAAGAGAACCATGTTGTTACGGCCACTCTCCGCAGTGAGTGTTTCTTGAGCCTTGAGTTCTTGGAAGCTACGAAGTTCCTTGGTCTGCTACGTATTGGACAGTAGAGAAAACTTAAGCTCTCGCATCGATTTAAGTTTATTAGTAATACAAAAACCAAGCCAATAAAGAGTGTCATCTGCAAAGCAGATACTGGTTGTACGAGGGCTGCAAGTTTTACATTACAAGTGTTGATAGAAGAAGGAATAGTGGAGTGCCGAGAAAAGAATGTTGAACTTCATACAAATTAACGTGAACAACTACAGCGACGCTCAAGATCTGGCGTTGCACGTGTTGCTGACCAAGGGGATGGACGTCCTTCTCTTGAACTCTACTGCTCTTCGCATAACAACGGCAATGCGGCAACGGACGTGGATGGGACGGATATCATCGTTGTCAACAGCAACTGGCTGCCGAAACAGCGTATCCAGCACCATCAAACCTTCAGTGGAGTCACCGTTTTAAGTGGGTCAGCGTCAGCGCAGTTTGGGAGGTTTGGAGTTCCAGACCATTATGAAGAAGGCCTGATCGTACGCTGGTGCAGCCGACCATGCCCGAAGGATTTGGAGTTTCTCGAGTTGGCAAACAACATCAGGCTGGATATCTTCAACGATGCCGAATACCTGCATACGTTCAAGGGTAGTTCTAAGGGCAATTCAAGTCATTATCGACGAGGTAAATGGCTTGGAGCGACGCCTGCCGAACTACCCGCGTGACCAGCGGACGTGGGACGAGTACGATGCTGCAAGGGATCAATTCAAGAGAGCCAATTGTAACAGTTAGGATGAGTTTAACCAGATGTTGCTGGTGATCAGGGCAGCGGATTCCGGGCATTGGCTCTAGAGGGCTCTGTACTAGTTCCAGGGTGCTCCTACATGAACGGGAGCCAGCAGTGCTCAGGCACATCGTTGACAAAGTGTTCATCCGTCAGTCAATTAGCTGGATGTCGGAGTTGGCAACCAGGCGCTGCTTCGGTCGAACGCACGGGCCAAGCTGGAACAAATAGCAACCAGCATGCACCCAAAGAAGGATCCTGGGCATGATGGAGTACAGAATGCCACTCTGAAGGAGGTTCTCAAGTAGCAACCGGAATACTTCTGTTGGATGTATCAGGAGTGCCTCACGTTCTACTTTCCAACGTTGTGGAAAAAGCATTAATTGGTGCTCCTGTCCAAGCTAGGTAAACTATCGGGCAAGTCATTATTATCTTATTGCCCGATGGGCCTACTCTTGCAAGTCTTTTAAGCGGCTGCTATTAAATAGATTGAACGATTCCAGCGCACTGATGACAATGATGACCATTCAGCAAGTTGTGGACGCGGGAGGCCAGGCCAAGTCCTTTAGTAGGATCAGCTATCGTGACAGATGCTGGTTATGGCCTTGGATGACTGCAACGCATTTAGCACTACGCATTTAGGCGATGCACTGCCGTGGCGCTCCAGGCGAAGGGAGTCCCTATGCAGTTGCAAAGGCAAAGCAATCGCGAGAGCACTGTGCATAGTTCTGATAGGTTCGTATTAGTGACGGACAAAACGGCTCCGAAGCCGCGCTCCGAAATACTAGTCACTAGTTGAGAAATTTGTGCTCTCTCGTTACGCTCTTCCTGGCACATAAATGCTGATTTTTGTATACATCAACACACAACATCAAAATTATTGCTTGCAATGTATCAACTACAAGTTTTTTTTTTAATTGCATTCTTAGTTTCACAAATCTTGTAGTTTTTGCAGCTCTCCTACATATCTATATAGAGAAAACTTCTCATTTTCATGTTCAATATTCTTCAAATGGCTCATACGCACGAATGAGACTCAAAGCTGTAGCCAGCTACCCTGTAACTCACGCACATTCTTCCACGCATATATCGTATGGAATCCGTATGCTCTGTGTTACGTTCGGTCTCGGTGGCCGGAATCAAACAGAACGTAAATACTTTAGCACAATACAACTTTATTTCCTACTATGATGCAAGTTACACGATACACACGAGACAGGTGCATAACGTCCGTTCACCTCGGCGGGTACAGGCAAGAGCCCGTGAGTGTTCATCTGACGACACGCACATCAACACATCGTCCTGTTGGCTTTGCCTTGCCGTTCGGGAGCCGTTCGGGAAGATCGGGATCGATTGATAACGCAGTCAATCTGTCAACGTGATCTGCTGGCTGCGTCCGGCTCCAACACTCTGTATCCGTGCGTATCCGTATGCGTCTGCTATCGCCGAGTCGCATATCCTGATGGAAAGAATGACTGCAGGTTGGAACACAATAATATGTTTTTGAGCCATTTTACTATTAAACAAACTGAATATTCCATTATTGCATCATTTGAATTGTATTTTTATATTTATAGAGATACTGCCTGTGAGTGAAGCCACACTAGCCTGTAAATATCCCAACATCGGTATAAGCTTTATAGCGAACGTTATTCGACAAGCATTTATTCCTTCCAGTAACCGTATCTCTGGTATATTCGGTTAAGCACATGTTAAGAATTTCGTAAATAACATTCCCTCATTACAAACGTTCCAATTCGCACTAGTCTTTTCGCGCAATATATCCAGTACTTGTCCCACCGTGTTTGGCTCCTGTGTCTTTCTCTGATTATTCGTTCGTTTCGTGTCCAACTCCCGCTGTTCTGTAGCATCTTTCGTTGTCGTTCGTTTGGGCGAAAAAGTCGCTTTAGCCTGGAACGACAGTGATATGTTTGTATGTGCGCGCGCACACAGTGACTGGAGCAGAGATAGTTTCATTCAATTAGCAGGCGCGTCGCCCCTAAAAACAAGAGGACGGCGGCGGGCTCGTTAATTTGGCAGGTTGTGCAGGTGATAATTTTATAATGAAATTGAATGTATGTGTGTATGTGTATGGGTGTGTGTATGCCGGAGCCACCACTAGGCGGACCGTATTTCGAACTCGCTGTTTCCCGTGTATCGGGTGTATCGATGGCGTGTCGCCGCGCTGGTTATATCGATATCCACACGTGCACGCCCTGTGAAAATGGAACCACTGAAGGCCGAAAGGTCATCATCGATGACTTCCTGTGCTTGTGTGTATGTGTGGGTGCACAAGTTGTACGCGCTGTTGATTGCGCTGATCGCCGGTGTTCTTTTGTCAATTTTTCATTCTTTTCAGTATGACGCGCTTGCGAACGGACGCTGTCTCGTGCGTGTGAAGAACAGTTTTTACAAGACTCGGTGTGTCGGTTATTCTCAACAAGCGGTTCAGTTGTTCGCAAGCGTCCATCGCTCTACCAAGTATCTTTCGCACAAAACCAATATTTTTTCACAATGACGGATGTTTCGGCCCAAACTAAAAAGATTCCGGTCCCTACTTCCGAACGCGGTAGAGTCGGACGGAGCAAAGACGGACAAAGACAACGGTTTCGCCACAGAGGAGGAGGTCCGTCACCATTTCCATTACCACTGTGAGCGAACCGAAAGAATCGTCGAACGAGGACGACAAGGAGGATAATAAAGAGGACGGTGCTATTGACAGGGTGGTCGAGGCCAGCAAGAGGAAAGCCACCGGCGCAAAGCCCGACGATGCGGTGGCCGTGGAGGTTGGCGGTGCCGAGCATACGACGCTCGCGAAGAAGGCCAAACTAGACGACAAAGCTGCCGAGGTAGCTTCCACATAGAATCGTATTACAAACTTTACTCTACATTATCATCATCGTAAATACGCCTCGTTTCAAACCTTCATACATTCAATAAACTATTCTGTTCAAATTATTACGTTCCTCCATACCATGCAACACTACTCTTTGACAACAATGCCATTATGATTTTCACATCCGCGGCTATGTTGGTCAAACATTTGCACTTGAGGTTTTGTGCATCCATGAAGAAATAAAGTGAACTCGTAGATTAACCGTGAATCGCCTGCTCAAAATCACAACGGGTTATAGGCCTAGTTCATTGATCAGAGTGAAGATCAACAGAAATAACAGTTTTCTCCGTTTATCAGTGACATTTCCACGGTGGGCCAGGACGGCAAACATTTTGATAAACTGAATGGTCGATCCAACTACTCAACCTGGGAAAAGAAAATGGCCGCCTTTGTACGTACAAAGGATTTGTACAAGTGGGTTCTTCCAGCACCAAAAAACAGAAACGCATGAAGATAAGTTGTCGCAAGCTGCAGGATGGATCTTCCTTGCATGTGAGGATCATATTACCATCATTTCGGAAAGAACGACACGCAGCTACAGATATGGGACAGAGCAGAACGCGGATCGAACCCTGAATATGTGGGCGAGTGACAGAATCTTGAAGACGCTGTACCGAAGCGGGCATTACATTCGAGGACAATATTGTGACATTGATCATGATTGGAAATTTGGGACCGCAACATGAATCGTTCAGGCAGAGTTTTATTGCCAGCGGACAAACCAAACGATCACGAAACGATTGTACAGAATGCGGTGGCAGAGACTTGCATAATACAATCAGCTAAACCTAACAGACCTGAGCAGACTGTGGATGAAATAAATGAATTAAATGAATAATGCTGTTAGAGGTAGTACGACAGCGGCGGTGGTAGTGATGTGAGTGTCAATGATGACAGTGGTGGTATCGGAAGTGGGCCAAGCCCGAACAGAATGGCAGATGCGAATCCGTGATCATCCGGGATCATCCTTGAGAAGACGATTCCATTTTCACCAGAGCTAAACAGTGTAGTAAGTTTGGAAATAGTCACGGTTGCCATGTAGTGAGTTTGGAGATAGTTACGGTCGTCATTTAGTATGTTTGGTTTTAGATACGGTTGCCATGTAATCTGATGAGCGTACATACGGTATAACTGATCCACGCGTACCATCGCGATAGGTCAGTGTTTCGCTGACATGTATAGAGGTAGAATAAAACTTTGTTCGAAGCGGACTTTTCAACACTTGATCGTTCAGGCGATCATAGAAACCTTTAGGATGTTTCCCTTACTGAAAACGTTGGAGTTTAGAGGCCTTACCTTGGGTAGGGGGACGTAACTAAACTCTTTAAATGAGAAGTCGATAGATGTTGGATGGGCATAGTCCTATCCTGACAGTTCGAACGAATCTGACTTGCCACGGTCGGAATTAGTTTTATTTATACTCAGTGGGTTTCGTACATTTGGTTTTGGAATGTATTTTTTTTTAAAAGAGAACGGTAGCGACTCCTATCCCCTCCCTGTTTTCTATTCCAACACTAGTTCTATTCGTTTTGTTTTCTCGTCTTGCATGTATCCATTTGTATGCTTTCAATTTCCCGCTCTTAATTGATGTTGATATTGTTGTTCCTATTTGTCATCGACAAACTCTGAAACTCCCCGTGACAGGTTGCATACCGGTAGTGGTTGAGAAGGCCTCACTCTCTAATCGTTGCAAGGCTCTGTATGGGGAAACAGCTGGACAAGTGAGTGCGCGGCTCGCACATAGACATACTATATAACCAATCAAAGCGTTTAACTGCTCCAAACATTTAGTCAGGGAAAAAGCGCCCAGTTATTTATTCTAGAAATATTCTTGCTGGACTGCTATTCTGTACAGTGTTTTACTTACCGAATTTACACGAATCAATCGAAATACACAAACTTTCTCGTCGATTCGCTGTTACGATATAACTCGGTTGCAGAAAAATTGGAAAAAATCGCTTAGCGTGCTTAGGTTTTCTTTTTACCCACTCTGGGAGGTGCCTCCCCTATGCAGCAAAGAGGTGCTATCCTCTCTTGTGAAACTTGCAGAACCTTCAACCTTTTGAACCCATAATAGCATGATGGGCACTTTTCTTCCCAATCCCAACAAAAGCCGTTCCACTCCCATCATGTAAAAGGTAGGTGACCGAATGAGGGAAGAAGTGGTGTGGGCGAAGGGATAAGGAAAGAAATTGCCCACCCAGACCCACACGCACACATACACTCGTAGGATCCGAATAGCTGGAGGCACTTAAGGATCACCGCAGAACCTCCGCCTCCACAACTCTCCCTATACTTCGCGCGATTGTGCTGTGCTGTTGACGCTGATTTTGTGCACTCCCCGCTCGAGTGCCTCTCGTATGGCAGCAATCCGATACCGACACCGCGCAAAATTGACAAATAAAACGATGAAAAAAGCATCCCTACACACATTGACACACACACACGCACACGCACCCCGTGGCCAGACTTTGGGAAACCGCAATCCTTCGACCATCGCAACAGTAGGCGCTCATGGACGGGCCGCAGGGAGAGCAGCAATAGATAGCGGGTGATCGATAAATGTTTAATCTGTTTAATGGAATTTGTGTTCCATGGCGGTGGTTGTTTTCATCGGCCTGTGGCCGGTGTGTAGCCTTTTTACAGCCCTTTTTTTGACGTGCGTCTCCTCCGTGTGTGTGAGTGTGTGTTTGTGGTTTTGATGCGCATCGGACGGTAGTTGATTTTTATCGGCATATAGCCCCACCGGAAACAGGAAGCGAACGTTCGCGACTCTCCTTTATTTTCCCTGCCTTTTCCCTTCTCCTAGCTGCCACTCGAATTCACGTTCAGCGAACCAAACAAACAAAAAACAACCCCACAGGACAGGATGCGCCTCTTCGAGTCTTCTCCCTGTCCATCATTGAAGTTGCTAGAATTGGTGAGAGAAAAAACTCGGTCAGGGTTCGGTGAATTGATTTGCCCGAAAGAGAAAAAAAACGAGCCATAACCTCAAAGGAAAGTCAAATGCACAACGCTTCCCATTTTTTTCTGCTTCTTACCCGTCACTGTGTGTCGTCACGGTTCAAATCGAGACCACTCACTTCCTTTCTCCGAGTTTCCTTTACTCCGCTTTCTCCCAGAAAGGATGCGGTGGCAGTCGTGATTGATGTCCGATAGGTTTATCTTTCCACTGTGCACCGGACTCGCTTCACGGGTAGTCGGTTTTTGTCGATTGAGGGCACGCGATGGACTCTCTACTTAATTGAGTATCCTTTCAGCGCTCGGTTTGGTGGAAGAAAAAAAAAGCACACACGCTCCTTGAGATGGTTCAATACATTTCGAGATGCCCCCGAGCTTGACGCGTTTAACCCGCCGTAAGGCACAAACCCCTAAAGTGGGATAGTGGGAACATTGGCAAAAGAACACCGGTGATAATCAACAGCACGAACAACTTGCGCACCCACGCACACACAAATGCAGGACGTCGACGATGATGACTGTTGACACGTCTGAATGTATTGGCACGTCGAGGAGTATTGACAACCACACCTGTCGTAACAAAGGCGAGTTGAAGATTAAGAAACAGGTGCGCTATCGATTAAATCGATTAATTGATCAACGGTGCCATAAAAAAACGAGTGAGAGACGGAGTCAGAAAACGAATATTTGGAGCGGACATGGTTTGCGCGCCGGATCAACAATCGAAGATCAGGAATACGGATCACATCATCTTCGTACGTAATTGTCATACCGACGCAGGTGCGTACTCGTCCCAAATCCTTCACGAAGAAAGTTGTAACGCGTTGAAGGAGCTTGGTCACACGGAAGAGTCGCTACAATCAAATAGACTTTATTGTTGCATCTTCCTATACTTCTAAATTATTCTACTATTCTTGGCCTATACATGGCCTTGTATAAATTGCTTACTCTGCCCGTATCATCTTAAACCCTTCGGGTTTAAGATCATATATTTCAACTACCGGTTGATTGTATTGGTGAAGAGGTGTCTGCTTAGTCAATGCCACACTGCTAACTGCAACATTTGGCAACCAGTCGCTCCTAATGCCATTGTTGCATGCGAAGTGCATGCAGAAAGTGAGAAAAATAAAAGAAAGAAGAGAATGCACCCGATAATGAGGTTCGGTGCCCGCAGCGAAACCACCCACAAAACGCCAAAATTATAAATTTTGGTATAAAAAGGCGGCTCAAGCTAGAACCAAATCAGATTCAAACTGAAAGCCAAAGTGTTTAGTGCTTTATTATAGAATATCTGAAATGATCCGAATCTCATCAAGGGACGGTCCGACTTTCTGTCGCATAGACTCCCGAGGTAGCGAGGGGCACTAGCCGAAAGGTTTGGTGGATTCCCCCGTAGAAGCCGGAATCTTCACCCGGCGGAGTCTTCGGTCGCAACAGCCATCTTCTGTGTGTTTTCTTTTTTTATTTATTTATTTTACCAACATATGTGTCTTGTACTCTTAATGCTGTGACAAATTAAGTACTTAAAACCTATCCTATACCTAAGTCCTAAATTATTCCCCTAACATCTCCCTTGATCCAGTGTCGCTAAAATTGAAGATTAATAAAATGTTTTCTTTAAATGCGTTGGACGTTAAATAAAAATCAAAGTGATGGGACCATGTATTGAATTGTCTCGTCACAGCTAGTAACGGTTGTATCCATATAAGGTACGCCTGTTCTCGCCGACAAGTAAGTTACGAGAGCGAAGAGGTCTCGATGGCGCGTGGATATTGATCTTCTCTAGTAAATAAGGGCGTCTAATTCGTTTTTTAATATATTGGCAACAAATACACATTGGTTAACCTTAAAACGATGCTCGAGCGTCTGTAGGCCAAACAGAAGGCAAGGCGAGCGATAATTTGGCATGGTTGTAAGTCCTCTGAATTGGTCGCATTTTAAAGCAAGTCTTGTAAACTTCCGTTGTATTGCCTCTATTCTGTTAATCATCGTAGTGCAATTCGGGAATCAAAGAATTGAGCAATACTACTTTTGAACCCTCATTTCATTTAAGTTGCTTTACGACCCGCTGGAAGATCGACCAATTTCCAGGCCTAATTCATCTCCAATAAGGATAATTGTCCTTGCATTGCCTTTCTCATAATTTTCTGGCATTGCCAGCTTGCAACATGTATTTGCAACGCGTCATCGCGGTCCTCTAGGCTTTCTGCTCTACAATCTTTTGTGACATATAAAACAAAATCTTCGCTCTTGATAAGATGAGGTGTTCGAAGCAATCGTCTCAAAATCCGTTGATGTCCGGTTTCATTTTCATCACATTCATCGTTACTACCATGTTCAGCTTCTTCATATTCTGCTTGAAACGAGAAACGAGAAACGGGTCAAATTTGTTTTGTGATCCAATTTTATTAAAATGGGATCAGGTTTCGCTTCCGTCCGTTTCTTCTGGAGATCAGTTGCCTAGTAAACTATTTACTGAGCCGTTCACAATAAACGCGGCCTGTTTATTGCACAGCCTCAGCACAATATTTCCATACGATGACATGCACCGTGCTCATTCAATCAACGTTCGGCTATTTCGCTCAGATACACCGTTGAGCTCTGGTGAAAATGGAATCGTCTTCTCAGGGATGATCCCGGATGATCACGGATTCGCATCTGCCATTCTTTTCGGCCTTGTCCCACTTCCGATACCACCACTGTCATCATTGACACTCACATCACTACCACCGCCGCTGTCGTACTACCTCTAACAGTATTATTCATTTAATTCATTTATTTCATCCACATTCTGCCTTTAAGGTTTAGCTGAGTGTATTATGCAAGTCTCTGCCACCGCCTTCTGTACAATCGTTTCGTGATCGTTTGGTTTGTCCGCTGGCAATAAAGCTCTGCCTGAACGATTCATGTTGCGGTCCCAAATTTCCAATCATGATCAATGTCACAATATTGTCCTCGAATGTAATGCCCGCTTCGGTACAGCGTCTTCAAGATTCTGTCATTCGCCCACATATTCAGGGTTCGATCCGCGTTCTGCTCTGTCCCATATCTGTAGCTGCGTGTCGTTCTTTCCGAAATGATGGTAATATGATCCTCACATGCAAGGAAGATCCATCCTGCAGCTTGCGACAACTTATCTTCATGCGTTTCTGTTTTTTGGTGCTGGAAGAACCCACTTGTACAAATCCTTTGTACGTACAAAGGCGGCCATTTTCTTTTCCCAGGTTGAGTAGTTGGATCGACCATCCAGTTTATCAAAATGTTTGCCGTCCTGGCCCACCGTGGAAATGTCACTGATAAACGGAGAAAACTGTTATTTCTGTTGATCTTCACTCTGATCAATGAACTAGGCCTATAACCCGTTGTGATTTTGAGCAGGCGATTCACGGTTAATCTACGAGTTCACTTTATTTCTTCATGGATGCACAAAACCTCAAGTGCAAATGTTTGACCAACATAGCCGCGGATGTGAAAATCATAATGGCATTGTTGTCAAAGAGTAGTGTTGCATGGTATGGAGGAACGTAATAATTTGAACAGAATAGTTTATTGAATGTATGAAGGTTTGAAACGAGGCGTATTTACGATGATGATAATGTAGAGTAAAGTTTGTAATACGATTCTATGTGGAAGCTACCTCGGCAGCTTTGTCGTCTAGTTTGGCCTTCTTCGCGAGCGTCGTATGCTCGGCACCGCCAACCTCCACGGCCACCGCATCGTCGGCCTTTGCGCCGGTGGCTTTCCTCTTGCTGGCCTCGACCACCCTGTCAATAGCACCGTCCTCTTTATTATCCTCCTTGTCGTCCTCGTTCGACGATTCTTTCGGTTCGCTCACAGTGGTAATGGAAATGGTGACGGACCTCTTCCTCTGTGGCGACACCGTTGTCTTTGTCCGTCTTTGCTCCGTCCGACTCTACCGCGTTTGGAATTAGGGACCGGAGTCTTTTTAGTTTCGGCCGAAACATCCGTCATTGTGATAAAATATTGGTTTTGTGCGTTTGACTTTCCGAAAGATACTTGGTAGAGCGATGGACGCTTGCGAACAACTGAACCGCTTGTTGAGAATAACCGACACACCGAGTCTTGTAAAAACTGTTCTTCACACGCACAAGACAGCGTCCGTTCGCAAGCGCGTCATACTAAAAGAAACATTGGCAAAAGTACACCGGCGATCAGCGCAATCAACAGCGCGTACAACTTGTGCACCCACACATACACACAAGCACAGGAAGTCATCGATGATGACCTTTCGGCCTTCAGTGGTTCCATTTTCACAGGGCGTGCACGTGTGGATATCGATATAACCAGCGCGGCGACACGCCATCGATACACCCGATACACGGGAAACAGCGAGTTCGAAATACGGTCCGCCTAGTGGTGGCTCCGGCATACACACACCCATACACATACACACATACATTCAATTTCATTATAAAATTATCACCTGCACAACCTGCCAAATTAACGAGCCCGCCGCCGTCCTCTTGTTTTTAGGGGCGACGCGCCTGCTAATTGAATGAAACTATCTCTGCTCCAGTCACTGTGTGCGCGCGCACATACAAACATATCACTGTCGTTCCAGGCTAAAGCGACTTTTTCGCCCAAACGAACGGCAACGAAAGATGCTACAGAACAGCGGGAGTTGGACACGAAACGAACGAATAATCAGAGAAAGACACAGGAGCCAAACACGGTGGGACAAGTACTGGATATATTGCGCGAAAAGACTAGTGCGAATTGGAACGTTTGTAATGAGGGAATGTTATTTACGAAATTCTTAACATGTGCTTAACCGAATATACCAGAGATACGGTTACTGGAAGGAATAAATGCTTGTCGAATAACGTTCGCTATAAAGCTTATACCGATGTTGGGATATTTACAGGCTAGTGTGGCTTCACTCACAGGCAGTATCTCTATAAATATAAAAATACAATTCATATGATGCAATAATGGAATATTCAGTTTGTTTAATAGTAAAATGGCTCAAAAACATATTATTGTGTTCCAACCTGCAGTCATTCTTTCCAGCAGGATGTGCGACTCGGCGATAGCAGTCGGATACGGATACGCACGGATACAGAGTGTTGGAGCCGGACGCAGCCAGCAGATCACGTTGACAGATTGACTGCGTTATCAGTCGATCCCGATCTTCCCGAACGGCTCCCGAACGGTATCTCACGCAAGCCAACAGGACGATGTGTTGATGTGCGTGTCGTCAGAGGAACACTCACGGGCTCTTGCCTGTACCCGCCGAGGTGAACGGACGTTATGCACCTGTCTCGTGTGTATCGTGTAACTTGCATCGTAGTAGGAAATAAAGTTGTATTGTATTAAAGTATTTACGTTCTGTTTGATTCCGGCCACCGAGACCGAACGTAACACAGAGCATACGGATTCCGTATGATATATGCGTGGAAGAATGTGCGTGAGTTACAGGGTCGCTGGCCAGAGGTTTGAGTCTCATTCGTGCGTATGAGCCATTTGAAGAATATTGAACATGAAAATGAGAAGTTTTCTCTTTATAGGAGGAGCGATATGTAGGAGAGCTGTAAAAACTACAAGTGAAACTAACCATGCATTTGAAAAAACATGTAGTTGATACATTGTAAGCAATAGTTTTGTTGTTGTGTAAATGTTGATGTATACAAAAATCTGCATTTCCGTGCCAAGAAGAGCGTAACGAGAGAGCATAAATATCTTAATTCCAACTAGTCACTAGTATTTCTGAGCGCGGCTTCGGAGCCGTTTTGTCCGCCACTATCACGAACCCATCAGAACAATGTGTAGCAGGTTTAATATGACTGCCGAGTGCTTTGCCTTTGAAGGCTCGTTCCATACGTTAAGGAACCGACTCCGTTTTATATGATTCTTGTGTTTCTGTGTTTGTTTTTTTAGTGATGTACATACGACCTTATTAATGAATTTAGTGGCATTTTATGAAAACAGACTTTGGAACTTTATGAGACTATATGAAGTCGGTTGTGTCAAACAAACAAAAAAATGAAAATCTATTGTTTTGAAAAAAAAAACCAATCCACTTAGCCTCTGAATTGTTTCCTTATTTAATTCGAACCCTACAGTTTTCTTGATAACAAAGTCGACAAAATCTGTTCCACACCGCACCCAGTGTGCAGTATTTCGAGTACCGGCCGGTCGCCGCGAATTCGATTGCTCGTGGCTGTGTGGAATTGTTGCGCTGATTTATGAGAAGCTGCGTCGGTATTTGTTGATCGGTGGTGGTGGTCGTGGTGGTACCAGTCGCCGGAGGTCACCGTGCTTACCACGCGCCTTTTTGCTCACTGTCCCTGTGATGAGTGTGTCGGTGTTTGTGTGGTGCCCGCGGCGCAACGTGTGCTCCAATGTGCACACAGATGCACAAATTAAACTAATATAAATCTTCACAATGAACAGCGTCGGCAGGGGCACCCCTGCGCAAAACGGCAAACGATTGCAATCAGGAACAGGTGAGTGTGTGTGTGTGTGGGTGTGCCAAGGTTTGTAGTACAGGTGCCCCGAGTGGGTGCACTGTCGGTGATTGCCTTCTTAGCGGCTTTACGCCGCTCAGCACACACGCGCCTCTGTCGTTCGGCTTCCTGGTGCCATCAGTCCCGGAGGAGGAGCCATCCGCGCGCCATCCAGGGCAGCAGTCGCTGATGAAGGTGTCTGAACAAGCAGCAGGACACAATTCGAAACCTGTTCCCAAAATCCAAACGCTTCGCGTTCGAGAGTGGTGGTTCCGTCGCCTCCCACCAGCCGCCAGCTCTGATGAGCAAGGTGTGGCAAAAGCACTCATTTCTCCAACCCCCTACCCGCATCGCACTCCAATAAATGGCACACTGTTTTGGAAGGAGTTTTGCAGTGAAGGAGCCGAACCCCCTCCCCCACCGTCGCCGTGAGTCGTTTGAGACAATTCGCACCGCAACCGGCAGAGGACGCTCAAGGACTTCTTGAGCGCGGTCGGGTGGTCCGGCGCGCGCGCCCAATGCAGCATGCAGCTGTCAACCACACATATGGACGAACCTGGTGTCCCGGTGTCCTGTGTGCATGTGTGTGTGTGCCGGATGTACGCCCAAATGAAACGAGTTTCGGTGTGCGAGCTCTGCGTCCAAGTGCAGCCACTTCAGGGCCACCTGGCTCAAGGGTGTACCTTCAATGGGGCGAGCACTTGAGCGAGCGAGGGGCATTTCCACCGAGCAGCAGCATCCTCTGGAAGTCTTGTTTGGCCCTTTCGCTGCCATTTGCCGTGACACACACACAGACAGAGAGAGAGAGAGAGATACAGTCACACAGAAACACGTGCACCGGTGGTCGTGGTGCAAACGGCCGTGGCAAAGTGCAGAGCTTTTTGCAGAAGGAGGGCACACGCGGTGACAAATCACAGTGTGCCGCTCGCAGGCACCACCGGCAAGTTGGCAACCGGTGACAAATAATTGTAACTTCTTCAACCCAACCCCAACCCAACGCAGCCGATTGATGATGGGAAGGGAGGAATGGGAGTTAGCAACGCCTTAAGATGCTCTCTCGTCCGCAAAGCGTAGTGTGGCCACTTGCAGCAAAGCGGGCCCCGGCGTTTGCCGGAACTTGCCACCGTCGCCAGAATCTCCCGCCCCGGGGACGTCCCGGAAGAGGGAGGAGGTGTTTTGAGGCCCGTTGCGCACTGTGGCGCTGTCTTTGTCACAGGGCGAAGAAGTCGGTGCGCCGACACACTGCTTCCCAACGATGGATGATGGCCCGGCCGGCCCTTTTCTGCCCCACTCCAATCCAATCGATCATCCATTTCGGTGCACCCGGAAGGCGAACTGCTGTCGCCCCGTGCGCAAACACACGAGGTCGCCCTGCCCGCCGGCCATTCGGAAGAATCGATTTTTAATCACAATCTTCCTGCGCTCCGTAATCACACAACCGCGCACACCTTTTGCCTGCATACCCTGGCAGTAGTATGCTATTATCAACCGTGCTGCAGAAACGGGGTCGTCTCGGGAGGATGCCCTAAAAACCCACCCTACCCAAGCTCCAATGAGTGTGGGGCGGTGTGTGTGTGTGTGTGTCTGTGCAGCCATCCATCAATTGATTTCCGTTCCGGTTGGTCGCCCTCGGCGCCACGACAAGCACATCTTCGGTCTGTCCATTTTACGGTGGGGGCAGGCGGATCGAAACCTGGCGAGGACGACTTTTGTCGTAAGTCAGCACTTTTTAATATGCATAACCGAAGAAAGTGACGCTAATAAATTATTCATCAGAAATCCCGCTGGAGCGGGTCCGTGCCCGCGTGCGTGCACCACGACTCCACCAGGAAGTGTGCGCTTGCTGTGCTTGGTGTTTTTCTTTCTTTGTTTCTTCTCTGTATTCCTGTAACTGGATAAGATACTGCAGACTGGAGAACTCGATGGGGAAGGGGAACTTCCCTCGAGGTACACCGACGTGCAAATCGTGCGGTTTGGCTCCTGCCCCAACTTTTAGCCGCAAGGCTAAAGTTAGTGCCTTTGTCGTTTGAGATTGAGAACTTCATCAACATCCTCATCATCATCATCATCATCGTCGTCGTCGTCGACGACGCTGGAGTGTCGTTTGGTTGTTTGTTCGGAGACATACGAGGGGGGGGGGGGGGGGTTAGTGTCTCCACGGCACACCGGAGCAGCGCTTGGCGTTTGGGATGATGACAGCAAATTTGCATGATGGTTCTGCTGTTGCTGCTGCTGCTGCTGGGTGCTCCAGACAATGTGCCGCCGCCGTCCTGCATCGATGCGATATGAGAGTTTCGCACCCCGGTGTGGCTGGCTGGCTGGTATATGACCGGCATTCGGGACAGCGGGAAATTAGTGCCACACTGTCCAAGCTCCGGGTGCGAGACGGTAACTGGTCCGCGCTGCCACAGAAGCAGCTGAACTAGAATGCCTCCATCAACCAGGGCGTACACGTTTGAACGATCGATGACGGTATGTGCAACGCTGTGGCACCACAACCATTCCCCCCCCCCCCCCCAGCACTTTGCTTAATCCGTGCAATGAACGGTGTTTGCCACCGTAATATACGCTTTTCCTTCAAGAGCTTAAGCCGAGGAGCGTTCACAGCAGACTCAATTTTTTTCTTTCTTTTTATTTTAACAAAAATCCAATCAAAATAGAAGCGCATTATGCGAACAGGACCAAACTCTAGCCGCCCACCGCTCATGCCTGTATCACGCGCCAACACACACACACACACATATACACAGAGATACATTAGAACCTAAGTGGATCATAGTGCAGTAGGCAAGCTTTAGTGCTTAAACTTCACCGTCACGGGATGTTGTATGGCTACTGAGTGTGTGAGTGTGTGTGTGTCTGTGTGGTGTACGGGATGAGGATAAATATTTATTATACTGCCTCGGTGCGATAAAACAACGTGCAGCAGCGCTGAAGCATTTGCGAGCCCCAAAATTTCCCGCCCCCAAACACACCGAGAGAACTCGTTGAAAGAAAGCACTCGTGCAGCGGCTGAGAAAGCCCTACGGGGGAGAGCACCGTTTTGCTCCTGGCGCGTGTACCACCTTCGTCCTCGACTTATTAAATCAACTTCATCCCGATGCAAGCAGCTTGAAATCTTCACAATAATCACCCGACCCAGCCGGGAGAGTGTACCCCAGGGAATGCATTCTCATGTTGAAACGTGTGTGTCTGTGTGTGTTTGAAAGATTGCTCTGTGTAGTAGAATGTGTGCGTTTCACGGTCCGTCAAAAGTAACCCCCCCCCCCCCCCGCCCCCAAAAACCGTGCGAGACTGCATCATTGCGCGGGGTGCGGTAATTAGACACAATTTGCCGAAACCGCAGGACGTGTGTTAAGCGCACGGCATACCTTTCAGGCGCTCCCTCGCCAAACACTCGGCACGGCACGGCAGGCGGGATGGCAAAACTTTGCCTGTTCTTTTGCTAAATCGCATACACCGGTACACCGGGTTTTCGGGTGCGTCCAAATATGAGCAGTTGCCAAAAGTGATTGCGATAAAGTGCCCAATTATTATAACCCCGAACACACTCACAGTGCACACAACTGGGCTGTGGAGTGTTTCAAAACTCGCGGCGCCGCTCACTGTTGGGCCACTTGTGTACGCCTCATGTCTGCACAGTGGGTGCAGCGAGGAACATTGTTCAGTAAAGAAAATAAAAACGAAAACAATCGGTAAAGTGTTTTCAATTTTATTACGATGTTAGAATCATTTTATATGGAGAGGCTGATTCGTAGAGTAAGATGAGTACCTTCTAACTAAATTTTTTTTGATGAAATGAATGCCTTAATAACAACAATTTAGACACTCTATTAATGAAATATACAAACACTGGTAACATAAAGGCATTTTGACTGTTAATTTATTTAATTGTTTAATAAGTTTTGACTTTTTTAAATCAATTGAATTATGATTCAAAAAACAAAAAGGGCGACACAGAAAGTGTTTAGAGTGGATCCCAGTTGCCTTTGCCACAGGATAATGGAAGGTGAATCGTAGCAACCTTTGGGTTGGATATCAAAACAGGTTGATGAGCACCGCTCGATTCCAAAGTTGACTTCAATTGAAACTAGCATCAAACTATAGTTTATGTGTCAGATTCCGAAATAATCGGACATATCATATAACATATTAATAATATAATTTGTATGTTCTGATCGCTAAAAACAATTATATCAAACAGGAAGATTTTAAATATTTTTGAAACTGTAGTATGGATTGTCAATCGTTTTCTCAAACCAGTTGTTCCTAGTAAAAGGATTAGATCACAAAGACGGAACGCTTTCGTACAATATTTTACATAAAAATCATACCTTTTGCTACCATCAAACATATTGAAAAACTAATATGGACCACCAAGCACCTAGTTCTAGAAGAAAGAAAAAACTGTGCGAATAATATTGTTGCGGAATTTAATTTTGATAATAATATGAATAATATTCACTTTTATAATAAATTTGATACTTAAAATGCTAATTTATTTGAAAATAAATTTGTAGTTATTAATCATGAAAAAAATTGAATTAAGATGGATTAATTGAAAGAATGTTTAAATAACGCTTCGTAAAACATAAAACCCACACCTTTGGTTGCTATTAAAATCGATTGAATTAAGAATTAAACCGCAAAACACTAAATTTTAGAAGATTAAACTATACGATGTGATAAAAATAGATGAAAGATGAAATGGAGGTATAGCCCTCGTTTGCCGAAATTGTAGTATCCTTAAACCTATAAGTACCCTAAACCCTAACCCTAAAATAAGCCCTGAAATATGTAATTTGTCAAATTTTCGAATTGATCCCGATGGTAGAATTGAAAAAAACGAATGGAATTGAAATCAGTTAAGCTAAGTTTTGTGTTGTTAAATTGATTTTGTTATTGTTGGTGAATAGATTTTGTTGATTTTATCACCAGTCGTTTGCTCAATCCTTTTGTTCGTGGTTAGAAATGCAATGTCGCATGCCCAACTTGTATCTTTTAAATCACACCTTCGGTTGCTATCACACTTGTCGAAAAACAAATACAGAATGTTAAACAAACGTATGCAAAAGACATTTGTAGAAAAAATAACATTTTTTATTAAAGAATTTAGTATATAGTGTATAGCATATAATATATAGTACACAGTATAAGTATATAGTACATGATATCGTTAATGTATGTTACACTTTTTTATCTTTTTAGTTTGAATTTCGAATTGAATAGAAATGGAATGGAAATAAAATAAAAAAAAATGTTTTTTTTTCTAACTTTAATCGCTTTAATTTTTCCACACATGTCCGCACCGTGTCACACCGTTCATTCCCATCGAACAACACGTAACGTGCGTGTAATTACCACAACCTGGATGGGGAGAAGCCGAGGTTTCGCTTACCTACCGAGGGTAAGGTTTCGTTTTCCCCCATTCTAGTTGTTGCTTCGGTGGTGCGCACACACACACACGCACATACGCACACACAATCCAAACACATAACGTGTCCTAATTTTAAGCGTAATTGAATAATGACAGCTACTAATACCGTGTTATTGTATTTAATTTACATGTTTGCACAGGTCCTTCGGTGCGCTCCCCTCCCCGTTTTCTCTGCCGGGTTGCCGTCGAGGGTGCTGACGGTTCGGATACTCGGGTGTACAACAAGGCGAGGGAACTCCTCATCTCCTTCCGCGCACCGGACCGGGGACCCTTTCCGAAAGCGAGCGAGCCAACGTCCGACCGACCGACCGGCAGATAAGTACTGGCAAAGCCCAAACCGTCCGCACCAACGGGGGAGAGGGGGGGGGGGGGGTACTGTGGATGCCGCCGAGGGAGTTTTTCCGTATCATGAATATCAATTAACAAACATTTTACGGTACGGTTATCTGGGTTCCCGGGCACATCCTCCGCCTCTTCCTGGGGCGTCGAGGATCGCCCGACCTCTTCCGCACTTTCTAGCCCTGCCAGCAGCTAGTCCGGTCGGTGGTACGTATTGTGTAGTACGAGCATAATATGCCAGACAATCGCTCTCACAATCTCTTTACCGTGGGTGGGTGTGTGTGTGTGTACATGGGATATATTGGGAAGGGATAGCTGAGAGGCCAACACACTATCGCACCCATTTTAATCGCTCACACACGTTGCTTAGCTCAGCTCACATACACACACACACACACACACGAATAGCTTCCTGCAGACGATATGGATGGCGCACTACGAAATGAGGGTAAAAGTTGAAACTTTAATAAATTCTTTCCACCCCTTCCAGCCCACCATTTGACACTCCTTGTGGGGGAAAGGAGGCGGTGTTGTTGGGCCGTCGGTCTCCGTGTTTGATGCCCCGCTGAGATTTTACGAGGTGCGACATGCTCGAAACATCGAGCCACAGTTCCGCCCCGTGTCGTGTCCGTGGCATTGCATACCTTCCCGGCGCATCCGAGCGATTTTCGGTTTTACATTCTTTGCTTACGGAGGGCAAAGCTGTAGACAGACACACTCACACACAAAAAAACCCTTGGATGCAGATGATGATGACGACGGTGTACTTGTTCTTTCTCTCTCTCTCTCTCTCTCTCTCTCTCTCTCTCTCTCTCTCTCTCTGTCTCTTTCGCTCTATTTCTCTCCAGTATCGTGCTCCGTGTCTTGGGCTGCAAAAGCCCCAAAAATACTGCTTCCGCCTTCTCTCCACCCAGCAGCAAAGGGCGCAACAACAAAAAGCTTTAATTATTCATAAATTTATCTAAAGTAATTAATCTACATTTGCACCGTGCGAGCGAACACCACCAACCATGAGCCGAGCGGGTGTTGATGTGTGTGTGTGTGTGCTGGAATATTTGCTGCTGTTTTGTGCTGTCTCGATGCAATGGTCGTCTCCCAAATGGCTACGGGATGCATTAAATTGAGCGTTTTGGGGGGAGCGTGAGAGAAGAAGGAGCGGTGACAGTGGCAGGACACACTCATCCATTTTTGTCGCACCGACAACTTCAACCGGCCGAAGTAGAGGGAGGGGGAAGGGACATTCGCAGGCCGCAGGGTGCGGGGGAGGTAAAGCGATTGCAGTTGCCCCCGGCAGGCTGCCCCATTGTTGATCACCCTTTTCTTTTTTTTTGTCACCTTCTCTCGGGCGACGCGAACCCGGCATTTCGTTGGCTGCCGGCGCCCCTGGAAGGTAGACTAGCCGCATTGCACAAGCGTTCCGCATGTGTAATAAAAGCGGGCAGTGTGTGGCGTCATTTGACTGGCGGACAAACTTTCTCTCCCGGTTTTGGTAAATTTCGGGTTTTGGCTTCAACGTGAGCACACGGGGGAAAGCACACACACACACACACACACACACACACACACACACACACACACACACACACACACACACACACACACACACACACACAAAGGGGCTTTAGGATTGGTAATGGTTTGAAGAAAAAAATAGCATCCAGTCAAACAGTTTCGTTCCAAAGGCGAAAACATGCCAGAGTGTGTTCAGAGGAGGGGACAAAAAACAAGAATAACGCCCGCTTTGCTGCTCTGCCCCTTCCGTGATGCGTTTGAACATGAAAACCGGATCTTCAACACCGCTTTCCTTCCCCTTCGGCCACCACCACCTACACCACCATTTCCTTTTCCTCGCTTCGCGTTGGTTCTCCGTTTCGGCCCATTACCGGTCGCATAAATGGGGTCCCCCCATCCACCTCAGGCTCCTTGTGCCTTGGTGGACGTCTTCCGAGTGTCGTTACCGTTCTCTTATCGCACCGAGATTGTTTACAAGGACCGACGGGGCCAGAGATGGACGAGTAAAAACCTATACCAACCTTGCCCCCTTCGTTGGTCCCTACCCAGGGCGTGTGTTCGATGTTCGAAGAGAGAGAGAGAGAGCGACAGAAGTGAAGTACTTGACTTGACGGATTGTTAGCCACAAAACTGTGCAATGACAACGTTTAATAACATCCTGGAATTCTGTTTTCGCTGTTTGGTGTGTTTTTTTCATCTCCTAAATGTGTGTGTGTGTGTGTGAGTACGGCTGAAACCTCACAGCACCATCCGCTCCCCCATTTTCTACACCCATTGTATGCCTGTGTTGCGCAAACAGGAACCGCTGACGAAAGAGAGAGAGAACGGGGAACCGTGCGCCTGGATGGTAGGCAACGTGCCAGACGTAAACGCGCGATAATGGGCCCTAGTGGTCCCGGTGGCCGTCCGTCCTCGGTGGTGCTGTAATGCTTTCATCTTCCTCCCCTTCCTCTTCCTCTGTCTCCATTTCTTTCCTCCCTTTTGGCCCGTTTGTTCCCGATCGAAGGAAAAAAAGGAAAAACACACACACACATCTCCTTAAGGCCATAGCCTGCGCTGTGTTGTGTGTGTGTTCCCGAAACATGTCCTTCCTTTTTGTGTTATTCTCCTCCTCTATTCCTTTTTTTCTTCGCCCCTTGCCTTTCATCTTCTCGCTTGCATGTGCTTCCACGTGCAGCATTACACCCAAAGCCGCACACTGTTCGCAACCTCATCGTCGTTACTTGCTCGATTGCATCGTCCGATGGTGGAGGGTGTTTTGGACTTCGGTCGGTTAAACGGGGCGTCGATTACCGTCCCGTGCGCGCCCGTTTGCTGTGGCAAACCCGACACGGTACCGCACGGACGATGTCGTCGTCGTCGTCGTCGTGGCTCGTTATCAGGCACAATTGACTGTAAAGAAATGGTTTTGCCGAGAATTCGCCCGCTCGCTCTGCTCCTTCGCGCACCACACCATTGTGCGGGTGGGTGTGACATTGTGTGCAGCTTGCGGTGTGGTAAGCTTCTTGCCCTCCCCTGTATCTGCTGTTACCCGGGGTGTTAAATTTCTACCCATTGTTGGTGGTGTTTTTTTTTCTTCGTTTTACAAGCAGCTACGATTCAATAAAGCAGAAAAGGATATTACAAGTGGCAAAGGAAGGGGAAGGAGAAGCAGGTTTAAAAAAAACCGCTCCCTGACAACCGACCGAGTCCGTTTGTCAGCGTAGAATGACAAAAAAAATAGCGCTAGTATACCGAATAAGTGAGCATTTAGTGAGCGGTGAGCTGCTGCTTTCGGCAAAGGATTAGGATCGACCTTGCCCGTTTGTTGCCTGTTTGCCCATGCCTCCCCTTGTCTAGCTCAGATTGCACGGAGTCTCTCATTCATTCGGGGCATTTATCTTTTTTTGCTGACTGAAATTGAAACACTCGCGTGGGAAAGAATACAAACAGCCCAACGGCAAGGAGCGGCACTGGATCACAAAAGCGATAATGTGTCGCGCGTGAGGATATTCATCTTTCGGCTGAGAGCACTTGACGCCCGCCAAAGAGTGATGATGTAAGGCGTGTTGCCTTTTTAGCAGCTCGCTGGCTGGCTGCTCTGGGGTAGATTGAAGGACGGGAATGCGATAAAAAATGAATCTCTGAACAAGAAATCACAACAAATCACAAACAGCAAACAGATGGAGAGGAAGTTGAAAAGGAAATGCAAAAAAAAACCCAGATGCGTTCACCTTATCGAAGATGAGAAAAGTTCCGGGACACGGTCCCGGTTTCCGATGTGTTGACAGGGGATCACCGAGCGAGGAGAGCACAGAACAGAAGAAAAAAACAAGACACAAACATTTCTACTCTCCCACTCCTCCCGTCCAAGTTGGCGCCGTGACCGTGATAAAGAAGCAAACATTTGCCAACTAAATCAAAGCCGAAAGGGAAGTGACGAGAACGTAATGAACCTCAAAAAGCGGCGGACAGCGCACGACGCAACTCAGCGGTGGGAGGAAAGCAGAGAGAAGGCAAAGGGACTCCAATTCGTCATCGTAAACCTCCGGCGGCACTTGTGGAATCGGGAGCTCGGGTGTGATTAATTACCATCAAAGTTTTTCTTTCCGCTCTTGATAGCTTGCGGTGGCAGGAGGGATGGAGGGTTGTGGGTGGGTCTGCTGGGAGGGATGTCATGACATTGCTTTACCGCGGCGCTGGTCTCCCAACCGCTAAGATAACAACCTGGTGAGGTAATCAGTCATTTGTCATCAAACCCGAGACACCCCAGCGTGACGCCGGATCATGACCTGTCCGGGCCTCTCGAAGGTTGTAGAAAGTGGGTGGTGGGGAAGGAGGAGGAGTTTTTTTTTTTCATCCCACCTCAATGATGACCCTGCTTCCCTGCTGGAGGCGTCCCATGCCGAGCTGTGGTTTGCATCGAGGAAACCCAGCGCACTTGAGACGAACTCACTGCGCCTAAAGGTATGCAAAATATTTATTTTTCAAATGTTTTGCTTGAACTTAAGATTGCATAACATGAAGTACGTAATAGTCGTTTTGATAAAAGTACCATAGAACATCTTTGCATACTTACAGGCGCCTACCGTACACAAGCAGCTGTAGCGTGCGAAATTCGCTACACAACGGCCAATAAGCGCTTAATAAGGTCAGTTTGTCGCACGAATTGCACACCTGCTAGGGGGACATCTTCCACCGGCTATCCAATGCCCCTACAAGTATGCAATCCACACAAACGCTAACGCTTTTATTAAGACGTTCTTCATCCCGCTGCGAGTATCTGTCAGGCAGTTTGTTCCGCCCGCTGGGCCAAGGTGGAAAAAGTGAGCTGATGGAGGAGCAACAAAAAAAAAACAAACCGACCAAAAGACAATAAGACACCTTCCCGGGTAAAGTGGGAGGAAACGAACGCAGCGCACTTTATTATGCTGTTCTACAGCAGCGCACCCTCTTTTTTTTGCACCTCAGCAAAACAAACCAAAAAAAAACAAAAACAAAAAAAACGCAGAAGCTCCGGTGTGTTGTTGTAGAGCCGGGAAGATTCCTGAGCAGAAACAAAAACGGGCAGATGGTTGCGGGAGTGATGAAACCCAGCAGAAGCGGAAAAGTAAAAACTCTTCCCCCGTCCAAACCGAGGGAAGGTTGAGCTGAGAAGGGCGCTGGGCACGAACGGAGGAGCCGGAGAAGCTGAAACCTCAACCGGCAAGCAGAAGCAGGAGGACGACAAATTGAAATGACTTTAATAGACTTCCGGCCGGCAGGAGGACGACACCGCTCCGTGGCCCGGGTCATTTAGTGCTGCGGCAGAAGGTGCACAATTTATTCCACCAGACAGACGCTCGGGTGCGTTTTCGGTGAGGGGGGGGGGGCGGTGTGCAATGCTGTCAAACCGAATCGGCTGCGGCAGAGACTGGGCAAAACGGGGCAGATAATGCTTGAGAAAAGGGAAAACCGGAGCAGGAGCTGTATCGTGTTTCAGTGCAGTGCCCATTTAAGCCAGCGCATCGTCCGACAGTGTGGCAGCGGCACAAAACGCTTCGTAGATTAAAACGGTTGGACTGCCGGCAAAGGTGAGACAATGTCGTAACAATAAAAGTAATACTTTGCCCATTTTTGCCCCCGCACCGAAACCACTGGAACGGTTTGGCCCGCCCCCGCTCGCCTTGCGGGCAAGAGATCCTCCTCGCTTAATGCTTTTATCGATTCGCAGGTACGAATCGCGTGGGAGGTGGCGAAACACGCCAGCACAAAGAAGGAAGGCCGTGGCATAAAGGGGAGGTGGGGGGGGGTCTGTAGCACGAAAGGGCAGCAAAAGGGCAAAGGTAGCGATTATTGCTGTAGGTTTGGTAGGATCGGTAAGCAAGCCACCGCAAGCCGGTTGCCATCTTCAGCGGAAGGTGCTGAGAAAATGCTTTAATAGCTGCATCTTGTTACACTTTGTGTCGAATATGGTTGCCCTTGCGCCCGCCCTGAAGACGGTCGACACAGATCGTGGACCAGCTGGACCGTGCAACGGGTAAGCTGCTCATATCCCGACCGGAATGACAAACCGCGCCACACGACCTATCATTAAACCGGCGGGCAGGAAGTTCCGCCCGTAAACAGGGGGTTTCAAGCATGTTTCGAAAGTAGTAAGCAATATCGCTGCCTCTCTGTTCGGATCGCAGGTAGTAAGCATTTTCAGGCGTGCGCTATCTAGTCGAAACGCTATTATTAAAATGGATAAAATTCAATTTCGTTTCTTAAAGTTGCGGAAGAGCTGCTGTCAGTAGTTTCTCTAATCGCCTAAATGTTTGCAATTTAATGTATCAGTAAAACTGTTTACCGTTTTAAACTTTTTTTTTCTTTCTTCAAAATACTAGTAGTTGCCTATTTTTAATGTGATGACTTGGTTTTATTATGTTTGAAATTCATGTAAACACTGTAGCTATCCCATTCAAAAGTAATCCTAATGGTAAATTGCTCGTTGAATTGAAGCGTTTCTCATCAAAATAACTGGACCGGTAGTTTCATTTTTCCAACATTTAGGCGCACAGAGCAACTGGTTCAGTAATTTCTATTGAAACGTATTAGGAAAAAGTTAACAATTAGTCTCTATTGGAAAACAAACGGCTTAAAGTATCCAATAGGTAATTGAATAAAATGAAAATATCATTACATATCATATTGGACCACCATGTGAATGAATGATACAGTGGAGCGCCGTTTATCCGGGTACCTTTTATCCGGTTGTCCATTTATCCGTGCTGTTGAAAAATGACTGTTCAATACATAGAAGACATTGCGTGCTGAAGAGGAGAAATAACGGTTACCAGAGCATTTTGTCATTACAAAATACGCTATAATTCATGGCACATTTGAAATATTCTCATCGGAAAAACATAAAGTTTATAAAAATGGCTAGGTTCTACCAAAACATAATAGTAATTTAAAAAACAAACCAGTATTTTGTGATAAAATAAATACATTGACTCAATTTCCGTGTTATTCGACTATCCGTGCGAGGTCGACTCCCGAAGAGCCCGGATAATCGGCGCTCCATTATATCAATAGTAAACCAAATTTTAGTTCTAATTATACGAATGACGAGAGTATTCCGCGACCCTATGACTGTTATAGCTTGGTATTGTTATTTCGTCTGATTGTTGAATATGCTAGCATAGGATGTAGCCTTTCCTCAGACACGTCAACATGTCTAGAATCGATACAACGGAAAATTACCCGATAAGGTGAGCTAATCAATGTTATGCGTGTCGCGTTCAATACGAGTCCTCAGTACTTTAGTCAATACGACTTTATTCCCACCATGTTGCCAGTTGCTCTATAATTATTATCATGTTTTTACTTTTATTATTTTATTATAATTGTATTATTATTATTATTATTATTATTATTATTTTATTATTAGTATTATTATTATTATTATTATTATTATTATTATTATTATTATTATTATTATTATTATTATTATTATTATTATTATTATTATTATTATTATTATTATTATTATTATTATTATAATTATTATGATTATTATTATTATTATTATAATTATTATTATTATTATTATTATTATTATTATTATTACTATTATTATTATTAATATTATTATTATTATTATTAATATTATGATTATTTTTATTATTATTATTATTATTATTATTATTATTATTATTATTGTTATTATTATTATTATTATTATTATTATTGTTATTATTATTATTATTATTATTATTATTATTATTATTATTATTATTATTATTATTATTAATATTATTATTGTTATTATTATGTTAATAATTATTATGAATGTTAATAATTTTATTATTTTTCTTATTATTATCATTATTTATTATTATTATTATCCAGTACAAATGCATTGAAATGAGATTTGAACATCCTTACCGCCTTAGGTACCATAGACTAGCTGTCATGTAATGATTTTTAACATATAATGTTATTAGGCCTCAATCTTACAACTTCAAAATAACCTCAAAAAGCGTAATAAACTCTAAATCACATTATTTAACACTCTATTACGAATGTGTTGAAGATACCATTGATAAATCTTGCTTGACGACCCCTGTGTCAGTTCTCTAGTTGACCACAGCTAAAAGGTGCCTCTATCCATTCCTGTGGCCATCTTTCTTTCCACGGTGGCTTTCTTCCCTCTCAACACTCTCGTTACCTCTCCCATCGCTGCCCGTTTCTTCTTGAGGCTAGCGAGCGACCACTGAAGACGATACTCGGCTGCTGCTGCTGTGCTGTTCAGCTGCTACGTCATGTGCTACGGGGTGTGCATAACTTTCGGGCGTCGGGAATGGTGAGGGGGGCACAACACATTGTGCGGTTTCTCTCACGGTAGTAGACGTTCGCCTGAACGTTTTGCACCGGGTTTTAAGTGAAGCATATTGAACCCGGACATCATCAATGGTGGTGAGGCTAGGGGGTCTGTTCGGTCCCGTTTTCCTCCAGTTTTCGGCGCTAGCCCCTTCCGCAATCGTTCGGAAATAGAGGCTTACCTGCTGTTCCGTGGGTTGGGAGCGGACAGCAAAGGGCGTCCATTGTTAACGGCACACCGATCAAGGAGTATTAATTTAAAAAGCAGGAAATTGACTTTGAATAAACAAAACGCCGCTCTGGCCGGGGTGGCGGAGCTTTGGAATGATCTGGCTGTTTTTTTTTATGCCGGGAGTATTCTCCCACTTCCACCGGACGGTGGGCCCTCCTATCGGTACTGCTGCAGCACTTGGCCAATGCCGAATGCCGAATTCTCAACCGAACTGATGACAAAAAGAGGATCCCATCCCAGCTAGACGCTCCGGCTGGACGGGACTGGCAGCAGCAACACAGCATTCCTCGCCTTCCAGGGCCGGTTGGGTAAGCCTTTTTTTCCTGGACAGAGGGGGTTTGATGCTGGGTAGGACAGAGCGGTCGTGCTAATGCATTATTCCATGTGTGCCCGGCTGTGCTGAAATGTCGTCCCGGTTGCCTACACCCGGGCGTAAATGAAGTGTAGCGCAGGAACCACACTCGCTTCTGTTCTCTCTTGCTCGCTCTCTCTCTCTCTCTCTCCAACTGCGACTGAAAATATCACATCACAACCTTTCTGCAGCGGGCACCCCAAAACGGGGGGCAGTACGAGTCGCGACGCTCTGCAGCAGTAGGGAAAATGGCTTGATTTACGACGATACACTACACCGATGACGTGTGGCGGCGTACGACCGGTCGGACAGTTGCGTCTCCGGCACTGGCAAAATATTCCGTAAAGGGACTCGCTTTCGCTCTCCGTCTCGCACACAGTCCACATTCCCGTGTTTGGCAGCTCCATTTGTGTCTGTGTTTCGGTTCGGCTAGCTTTCTTTCGACCAGCAACAAAAAAAAAAACAGTAATGGGGGTCAAGGGCGCAAACGGGCACGGTCGTGTCTCGCTCGATGCAGCGCAGTGTGTAGCAGTCGTCGTCGTCGTCGTCGTCCCTTGCGTGCGGTTCAGTTGCAGCTGACGTCGAGGTTTGCTGATGAAATTTATTTACTCGAAATAAATTTCATTTCTCGATTTCACCGTACCTTTCTGCCCCGAAATTCCCAATCATAGCCTGCTTCGCACCACACTCCGACTCCAACTGCCATGGAATCTGTGAGGCAACTTCCGCTTTCCGGGACGAAATCTACGCTCGGACGAGCGTGCCCGATCCCCAGCCAGCTCTAAACATTCAACCAGAACGTGTGTTCTTTCCTTTTTTTTTTTGGTTTTGCATCACTTGTACTCAAGAGTTCCCTTCTTCTGTCTTGTTTTTTCTTACAATGCAACACACACACACAGACACGCACACAAACACCCCCCCCCCCCCCTGGCACGATGCAACAAATGAAACCGACAATGACGACGACAACCGAGGAACTATACGTAACCCCTGCGGGCACCAAGCGACGAATTCCGCCCTCATCGGCGGATTGCATGCATTTAGGCGCCCCCGTCCGCAAAACGCTGTGCGATGACATTCAGACGTGGTGGTGCTGCTGCTGCCAAGCAACACGAAACACAGCGGGCGGTGTGCTCTGTGCGTTGCCGCCAACGCCTCCCTCCCCCCCTCCCCCCAACCCGACCATACGACCGAAAAAGGGCACATAACGTTTTCTCATTTCCGGGGTACGCCCCGCCAGTTCCTCTGTTCCACTCATCCGCTGGCTCAAGCGACGAACCCTCCAGCCATTCGCGCCATTTGAAAAGGGCGGGGGGGGGGGCACTACCTGGGGTGGCACCGGCAAAAGGATGAGCCTGCTGTAAAACGGTAAACCGGCCACTGAATCATTTTCCCCCCCATTGCCTCTCTCTCCCTTCTTGCGCCTTCCCTTCTTCGGTAAAGCAATGCCTAATCTTCGGTAGACGCTTCGACGGAATCGATATTGGGCTTACCGGGTTGCCTAACTGCAAGGCGCACCCACTCACATACACTGACGCAAGTGACGCTAGTTTTGTCCTGGGTGATGTTTTTGATTTTAAGCATTCGATTCGACAAGCTTTCTTGTCCCTTCCTTGGTCCCGACACTGTTCGAAGCGTTCGGTAAGTGCTTTACACCCTCACAGACACACATACACACACACACACTGCATGCGAATGTCTCACGAGAAGCGAGTACTGGTGCACCGAAACCCCCTTTCCAAAGTGCCAGTGGCTGTGCGAGTGAATATTTTTGACGATTTGTGGTTCAAAATCAATTTCCTTGCGGCTGATGGTGCGGTCTGCGGATCGCCCCCACCCAAGCGCGTCCTTCTCCATCGCAGCCTGTGTGTGTGTGTGTGTGTCTTCTCGTGCCTAGCAATGTCGACAAGTGTACCAAGCGGGGTGGCAGCTACTGCCCCCAGGTTGCTGCATGATACTGTCCTACTACTCCGGGTGGTTAGGGGAGGGGTTTTTGGGGTAAATGTGGGCAGTGATAGTGAAACCCAATCCACCGGCAAAACTCGATTCTGACCCGGGGTGCTGCTAACACGCTTATACTCCGGTTCGGTTATTGGATCGGTTGTTGGTAGCCCTTTTTTTCGTTCGGAAGAGGGTTGGACAGGGTAGGGTGGGTCAAAAACCCTTACTCTTCCTTTTTTTTTGCTCGTTCGACGAGCTGCTTCTCCTGCGGTGGGCTGCTGCTTAAGTGCTAACGTTTTATTTTATTCGTTCATGTTTCTCTTCATCCCTCGCACACGGGCTCGCCGGTTTTTCTCTCAGGCGCCCCTCATCCGGCACGAGCTGTATTCATTGTGGACGGTAAGAGAAAAGAAGGGGGATGTGGGTTGTGAGGTTGAATGTTCAGTTCAGGAACCCTTTTTCGTTGGCCTCGTTGGGCCAAAAAAAGGGGTCAGCGATGGCTCCATTTCGTATTGGAATTCGATGATATCCCTATTTGCTCTGCCCTCTGCTTTCTTATTTTCATTTGGTGTCTTCTTCTTTCTTCACTTTCCCCTCCCGGTTTGCGGTTTGCTACGTTTTAGTCGACGAGAGTAAAAGATTAACTCACTTTACCGAACGAGCCAACAACCTGTCAGTGGGATTAAACGATGAAGAACGACGATGGAAACGGGTACCCGTTACCTTCTTGGAGGGGTGGGTGCGCTTGTTTTAAGCCCCATTTGTACGGCACGTTGCATACTTTGAGGCGATTGGTTCACTTCGTTAAGAGCAGTGCAGACGGGCAGGGTTGCCCACGTTCCCAAAGCGATGCTGTCAGCGTTTTGTTTTTGTGTGGTTGAAAAATAATAATAATAATAATAATAATAATAATAATAATAATGAACGACGAAGCACAACTTTGCTTTGTATTCACTTTTGGTCGTAGCTTCTGAACTTCCTCGATGACCTTCTAGAGTAAAGAATATATTTCTTCTAGGTAGCATATATTAAAATATTTCTCACGGGCTTTTCACGATACTAGTCGGCTGTTTCATACGGAGTTTGACACAATGGGGTTGTAATCATGTCAACACTCCATACAAAACGACACGCTAAAGTAGCCTCAGATTTTCATCCTATTTTATTTCAGCCTGAAAAATAAGTAGACAAGCGCCGATTCGTGGCAAGCTTGTTGTGGGTCCAAGAAACAATTCCTATACCGTTTTACACTTAAACATGCATGAAGAATGAATTATTATGAGCATACCGTTATACCAAGCAATGCAATCAGGGGAAAGATCTGTTGTCAAAGGAAAAATCGATCCAAAATTCGAACCGCCACGCACTCCAAAACCATTGCAGCGTGGTCCTTTTCCGACGCTAGGAAAACACTTTTAGATTTCGTACGTTGGAAACGATATGCTTGAAACGACTATAAACTATTTCTTTACGATTATAACTAACTTTTTTTTATTATTTTCAATTTCCCGGTATAAATTAACCGCCACCACATCCAAACTACACTCAAGCCGTTACCGAATACCCGCTTCTCTCTGCCATCGCCTCTGTCACGATTCTTCGATCCACGTCTCTCCGCCGTGGATCTAAAATTCTAAAATTGATCTCGCTGTAGATTCTTCTTGCTGCCTTAAGTCACATTTATACGTATTGTGAATGCGAAGCGTAGTGGCCAAGGTCGCTACATTTATGATTCCAGTTTTGGGCCCGAATGGTGAACCAAACAGTTTCCAAACGCTCATCTCATAAGTGAGAAGCTTTTGGCCTTGCAACAACAAGCGAGCTGGTTAAATTTGAAGGCAAAATTAGCCGAGCAACCACGACAGCCGAACAGCGCGCTTAAGCTGAGCCACCAACCCTCACACACTTTTTACGTGTATCAGATGATTGATTCCAACATTTGCATAAGTCAGGTAGTCAAATTGGTAGTATCGTATGTGTATAATTTTGCAACCAAATTCTGGCGGATTCTTTAACTACTATTTAACACTATTGATAAAAAAAACTCGCGATATTCTCGCTGCTTGCCTCAATCCTGTAAAATTATGATTTTCATCCTATAGCGCACACTCGCGTCAAAACAATTCCGTGCACTTTCTCAGGTTGATTGGTTGCTACTGATTTATTTCCTCGCAGAGCACCACTAAGCGGTCAGCTCTATTCGCTCAGAATTCGGGAGCGGTTTGAACCTGGTTGAACGTGGCGGCCTATTTCGGCTATCGCAACTGCTTTGGTAACGGTATGCTTTGCATGCGGCCAATAACAGTAGGATCTCAGTGATCAATAAATCAAATCAAGCAGCGTACGAAAAAAAAACAACGAAGAATTGTCAGATATATGGACAGATCGATCCAAACCCATGCAATCCACAGGAGCAAGAAATTTGTCTTGTAAAAGTGAAGGACATATGGTATGGAGTGGTACCAGTAGAATATTTTGCGACAATCGCAGAATACTTTGCTGAACATTCTGCAATTCAACGTGAGCCATTGCAGCGACGCCCAAGACCCTGCGTTGTTCAAGATACTGGTATCGATGGTCACGTCTTGTCCGAGCTCTATTGCGTAGCGTAGCAATAACGCCAACTTCGATAAGACAGCGTATCCCTCGCACCGCCAGACCCTCGGTGTAGTGGTTGCTGATGTGGGCGGAATAACAATTGTCAGTGGCTACACATCTCCACCGATGGGAGTCCCAGAGTTCCGAAGTGTCATGGACAAGATCGACGTGGTTATCCGCAGGTACAGCCGGAGTCTTCTGGCCGGTGACTAGATCGGGGTAACAGCAGGACATTCCCAAAGGGCTTGGGGCATCTCCATCGGAGAGCGGAGTATGATGTAGTTTGAGAGGAGCGCATCCACCGGTCGAGTGAACCAGGCGTCGCTTCGATCGATCGGATTGAGCTGAATCAGATAGCAGCCAGCTTGCACCCAAGGAAGGCTCCAGGGCTTGATGAAGTTCCAAACGACGCTTTATCGGTAACCAGCGGGCGAGCCGTCGTCCTATCACTCGAATTGCAGCAGTTCGAATTCTGGCAAGTTGTGGACGCGGGACGACAGGCTCAGTCATCCGGCAGGACCAACAACCGTGACTGGCGCTGCCTCATGGTATTGGACGTCCGTAACGCGTTCAATACGGCAGGCTGGCAGTGCATCGCCGAAGCACTCCAGGCGAAACGAGTCCCGTAGAGCTCCCAGAGGGTGCCTCCATAGTGAGGTTCGTCGACGCTATGGCTACACTGGCAACGAGTACGACCCCGGAAAACGCAGCAGGCACTAGCAGCGAAAGCTGTGGCGGCGATGAGCTTCCTTTGTGTGGAAGGAACTGCTTACCACTTGCTTATTCGCGAAGACGCTTGCCACTATAAGGAGGAGCACGAATAATCCCTTCAGCAGTGGTAACTACAGCCATCCGGCAACATCAAGCCGCTACATACGTTGGGCCCATCAGCTCTTAACCTACATTGAGAGGTAGATTTACCAGGCGCTCACTGGACATGCCTTCATCCAAAAACTTCATAACCGCCATTACTTCGTAACCATTTGACATAGCGAGGTACTCAAGACAGTTTTGCAACGGTGTTTAGTAGGTCTACAACCCTTATACTAGCATTAATGGGAAGAGACCAAGAAAATGGAATCTGACGCGCAGTCGACAGGAGAGTTCGAGGCAAAGGAGGCCGACCCTCAAGAGCCTCCAATTCCTCCGCGCTGCCGGGGAATGCATTCCACCTTCAAATATGCTCGAGATACGGTGACAGCGGAGCAATTACCTGCAGCAACAATACCGGTATCGAGTCCGAGCCGGGACGTTGGCTCCAATGGAAAAAAATGTTTCAACGACTTAAAAAAAAAGATACTCCGTCGTCGGCCACTGCTAGTTTCGGCTGAGTTCCGGACCTCTTTGGGTTCCCGCAACCCTTGGCCATGTGTGGACCGCTTGTTAACAGTGTAAACGGTAGTGTACGAGCTCAGAACCACGCATAAATATTCGAAATGCGTTGAATTGTAATTTAGTATGAATGTCGTGTTTGGATTGTCGGTTTAAAAGAATACTAAGACATAAACTTAATTTAAGCAATTTTGAGAGGGCTTTGCAGTCGCATGATTAACAAACATTAAACATCTTTTTTTGAAGATATTTGGGGCAATCCAATAAGGCGGCCCGTAGTTGTCGAATGGGTACGATATGGATGATGAATATAGTTCCAATGACAGGCTGAAATTGAGAACCCTTAAATAGAATTTTTACACGCGAATATTTTGAACAAATGTAGGCACGTGTTTGAGTACGACAGTCTAACTTGATCAAATGTATTAAAGTCTCGGCAATCATCTTCATGAACAGGCAACAAAACGCCTTAAGCTATGCAAATTGATGAGCAAAATTAGCATCTTAAGCACTCCGGCCTAGAGCGGAGATAGCATAATTTACCGTGCTTAGCTCATCGTTCATCATTAATTGTCCTGGGACGTTGCCAGTGTGTCACCTAGCCTGCTAGCAGCTGCCTTAATCGCGTTGCCCTGCACTCTTAGCAAGCAGAGCGCAAAAACAACCCTCTCTCGCAAGCCAAAAAGTTCTAAAAACCGCTCGGGAACGATTCATCTCATATATGTGCCTGCGGATATGAGTAAGTGCAACGGGTCTCAAGGCCGGCCGGAAACGTGTGGTTATAGGATGGTTTTGAATCACTTCGATTTTTTTTTCTGTACAGCCTCACGGAAGTCTCTGTGTGTATGTGTGTGTGTGTGTGTGTGTCTTGTAGGTGCATATTCACAAGCCATGCACTCCGGGTGGGAACATAAATACCCTGGCAAATCGATCATTTTGCCTCCCCGTTCCGGCCGCACCATTTGCAGTGTGGAGAAGTATTCCTGGCCCTTTTTTTTCTTCCTCTTTTGGTTGGTTGAAACTCACTCACTTCGTCCTCCGTGTGCGTCTCGCTACGATTAAGATGCTACGAGGCGCTGGCTCTGTGCAGCTGCAGCCACAGACGGAACCAAAGCAACGAATTCGCTTTGATATCCAGCTACAACGTACAGGGCAGACTTAAAGCTGCAACGACGGCGCGCGGGAAGGTAAGGCAAAAGCTGGCTTGGCAAGGGGAATATCGTGCCAAATGCTAGAAATAATATCGCTATCTCAGGCGAGAAGCCCCGGGCGTAGCTGCCATGGCATAACATGGAGAATATTAAATTTCCTTCTCGAAACACACTCTTGCCCGCCCATCGTCCCCGCACGCTGTGCCGGGTGCAGCAGGGGGAGAAGAAATCCCAACCGTTCGCTCCAAAACCCTACCTCACACACCCCTCCCTCCCGCCACCCAGTCATCCCGGCACCCGAGCGCGATGAATCGTACTCCTTTTTCCTTTTTGGCTGGAAAATTGAAATCCTCTAAGCCCCGGGTAAGTACTGGTGAAGCTGCGAATCCTTCGATATTTGATACGTATATAATATGCATGTAGCATTCTGCACGTGCACTCGCCCTACCCGCTCCTCTCACTCGCTTTTTATCCTTCTGCTGCCTGCCCACCGTGCATGATTGCAGCTTCTTGCGAGCAAACCGGACCGGCTCGGATTGAAGCGAATCCGTTCGACTGCCTCCACTGCTACATATCTCCCGGCCGGTGGGGCAAGCATTATGAATTTTGCAACCACAAAGAAGGGAGGGAAGGAGGGGCAAACGGTGGGCCCATGAATGCCAAAAAAAAAAGACCTATATATTATCGATCTCGCATGGAATGGGAATTGTACTTGGAAGGGAGGAGAATAAAACAAAAAGAAAATGATTGGCAAAACGACCGCCGGACTGGTGGCCCGATGAGCGATAAAAACAATTAATAATCCTCCGGAACACAGGCTTAGGGCTGCCTTCGGTTCGGTTTTTTGTAATTAAATAAAAGCGGCAAGCGGCCACATACTTGCACCGCGAGCAGTCTCAAAATTGATAGTTTTCTGGTGCGGTGGATGTGCAAAATCAGTACGTTGGTTTCTTGAAGTTTTTTTTTGTGTGTGTGTGTGGTTAGTTTCGTCCCATATCGGAAGCTGACGTACGAAGTCATTCCATCTCGCCCTCCCTGCCAAATTGTAAGGCGAAAATAGTGTATCATTTCAAACGGAAACCACACACACAAATTGTCCTTGTCAGAAGCAAGCAATCTGCTACAAAAAATGAGGATTACTTTGCGCTTCTGCTGGCAGGATGGACGATAGATTATAATATGATAGTGAAGGGAGAGGGCAGAATAAAAGTTTTAAGGAATTTACCATTTAAATAATACTTCTTCTTCTTCTTTTTTTTTTGGCATAACGTCCTATACGCGGACATGCCGGCCTATACAGGCTTTCGAGACTTAAAACATTATCACGCAGCCACGGATAGTCAAGTCGGGGACGACGGTCTATGCTAGGCTTTAACCCATGACGGGCATGTTATTGAGTCGTATGAGTTGACGACTGTACTACCAGGCCTGCCCAAGCCAGAGCTAGAGAATACTGACTTTAAATCTTAATATCTCCTAACAGATAAGGCGAATTTTCATTAAATTATGCAACATGCTAAAAACATGATTCATAATGTTATTATTTACATGATTTTCGCAAATAAAAGTTTTTCCCTTTTTATTGAATAATTTCACGATACTCATAAAAGGTCAAACACCAAAACTATAAATGGAAGCAAAAAAAAATCCTTTGCTGAATATTTTGTTGCCACATATATTCCTGTTATCTTGTGAATTTTCAAATCATCTAATAGATAGCATATTTCGGAAAATATCCACTAAATGTCAACCTGGTTTTGTGTACATGAATGGTATTTTAATTTCATCTTATTGAAGAAAAAAACGATACACAACATAAAACTGTTATATTCCCGAAACTATGCTGCAAGTTTGTTTGGCATGACTTAATTTGGCATTCATCAATTTAAAAAGGCATTTTCCATTCCCATGATGCGTAACTTTGGGCGTTAGTAAGATGAACTTGTCGAAACTACGCCGAAGGTTATGCAATTCGCAATACAACATTATCCACATTACGTTATCCTAGGCACAACTGGAAGAATTGTGTTGTCTCAGTTTGGCAACAAAAATGAAATTGAATAATGGAAAAATGATTTTATCTAATAACAACATTGACTCTAGCAAATACATGTAAAAAACAGACTTTTATTAACAACACAAAACCTAAACGGTTTATTGATTTTAAACAGATTTTTTAAATTAAAAATTCTAACATTTTTCAAATACTTGTATAAATATGGATGCAATAACTTTTTTTAATGTATTCAAATATAACAATACGAAAACTATGTTTAGTGAGTCTTAATTTATATAAACATTTAAAAATGTTCGTTCAATGTGACTCATAGTTTTAATAAGACGCCTAGAACTATACAATCGTCTGAGCAAAATCACTCTATTTAAAGTCTATTGGTGCTCTCTGTGAAGTTCTCCTTTGTGCATGAGGTCTGGTCAGTTTGAAATGGAAGTCAATGTTAGTGCTTTGTTTCTCTTGTGCCTGGCAACAAGATATTTTCAAGAAATCGAAATTTGGCAGACGACCATACGAGTTTCTTCCAAGTGTACCCCTCCCTCCCCATCCCAATGGTCAGACCGATTGGAAGCAGATGCATTCGACATGCCGCTGCAGACATCTTAGAATCGTATGAAAATGGAAAGAAACCTCATCTTCCTTGCGATGACTGTTTTATTGCTTTCTTCTTTCTTTCTCTTTTCAAATCCCGATGTCCGATCACCACCTGTCACGCTGTATCAAATACGCATTAAAGCATTAGTAGATGAAGAAAAAGAAAGCGTCCCACAAAACGCGCTGTCAAGCGATTTGATAAATCCGATGAAAAATAATTTGACAACGATCCAGCGCGCTGCCCGAACAGCTCCGAAGTGTTCGCAGTCCTGGTGGCTATCGTGGCCCCCAAAGAGAGAGAGAGAGAGAGAGAGAGAGAGAGAGAGAGAGGGAAAGAGGGAAAGAGCAAGTATTTCCCAATTTTCCCCATTCCATCCTTAATCCAGCAGCCAAACAGCAACACCGTAACGGTAGCGAAGTGTCATGATGAGTTTGCCGAAAGCGGTACAGTAACCATTGGCAGTTCATTCGCACGCTTCCAGTTGCGCCTGTCGCCACTTTGTGCCACCGTTCACGGAAGAGGAGATGGACAGACACACATACAGAAAATAGTAGAAAGAAAAGGTTGTTTTCTAATTTATCGCATTCTTTAATCATTGGCGCACTGGTGGTGGGCGCACGGCCGAGGAAGCGGCTGGCGATGGGGTGGGCAAACAGCAGCAAGATTAATCCGTCCCATGATCCCTCGCACGGTTGTTACGAGTGCGCGGCCTCGAGCCGAGAGAGAGAGCACGTCCGTGCTGGTCCGGGCGGGCAAAGGTGGCGAAAACTTTTTAATCGAAAAGTATTCCACCCGTACCGACGAAGGTCCGGCAAATCTCGAATTTACCTTTCGCTGCTGGTGCTGCTGTACAGATGAAGTTCAAAGCGTCGATCGGTATCGATGAGGATGATGATGATGGCGACGGTGTGACGATGGTTACCCATTGCAAGGGCAAGCGCGGCAGCTAATCCGGTTGTTTTGTCCGAGAGCACTGATACCGACCCGGGGAAACGGTCATCGTCGATCGAGCGAAGAGCAAGTTGGTAATCCCTTGGACGACGCCGTGTCCGCCTATTGCGGGATGGAAGCAACGAGCGCTTAGCCCGGTTCCTGTTTGCCCGGTTGGGCACGAGGGAAAGGAAGAAAGAGAAAAGGAAAAAAAAATAAAAACTGCACAGCAAAGTGGGAACGGTCCGGAGCTAGCAATCGAAAGCGCTTCACCACGGCACGCCACGACCCCGGGATGGATGGATTACGGACGACGCTACCTGGTACATGGGAAGGCCACCGAAACCAATTCGTTTATCACCAAACTCGTCGCTCGTGCTCCACCCAGCTCAAACCCCCCGTATGTGTGTGTGTATGCCATGGTGTGACATAAATGACACGCCCCGGGGTCCTTCCGGGGGCCGGAGCAAACGACGATAAATTTCTTCGCCCGGGTATGCTCTCTCGCCCGCCGAAAAGCGCCCGGAAGCGCCCCGGAGTATGAAACTGCTGATAGTTTTTCCTTCCCATCCGTCGCCTTCACCCTTCCCAGGACCCTTCCCGGCGAGCAGAGGTGTGATGCGCCCGAAATGCTCTGATTATTGCGCCGTTTTTGCCACGAGCCATGACGACGGATGCGCCTTCGCCGGAAACATTGTGTCGAGCTGCCGGAGCTGCTGGAGTACACGCAAATTCACGGCTTTTCCTTCAGGAGCCGGACCACGGTCCGGATGTGCCGGAGTGATCTTTGCTGTTGCTGGAACGGCTTTTCTCGCTAGAGACAACTTCTGGAGACACCTTTTTGGGGAGCTTTTTTTTTGTTGTTCGTTTTTAGGACATTGATCTTTGCATATAGCACCAACAGTGGTGTGGTAGGACGTGGACGTATGTAATGAAGAGAAAATAAATTTCCGATCAGACAATCTACAAACTCATTCGTTATGCGGTCCACTCGTTCATATGATCGATCGTTCATACGTAACTTCTATCGGAAGCTGTCCGAGAGAAACACAGACGAACTCAGTCCCCTGCTTGAAGGTTCCTGGGTAACTCAATCCTTTCTGTTTCTATCTCACTTCACCAGATAAAGAACATCTTCCACACTCTCCCAGAGTGTCTTCTGATGAGTCGTTTTCACTCAAACTGAATATCTCTCATCACTACGGCCCCACTACTGTTGAGTAATCTACTCCTAGGCTAGCTGTTGGTCCCACAACACAAGATCATAATTCATTGAGAGCTCCTGGACTGCTGCCGTGTGGTCAGAAGGAAGAGCCAGCATGGAATTTTTCCCCGAAGATCTGTTCCCACCAACCTGCTACAGTTTGTATGCGAGTGTCTTGAAGCTTCATCTTGAGGGATTCATGTCGACGCAGTATACACCGCGTTTAAACCACCATACTGCAGGCTAAACTCCAGAAGCTCGGTGTGTCTACTACACTGGTTTAGTTGTTTAGTTCATACCTAAACAGCCACCGTTATTCCGTACAAATTGGAGACACATATTCTGATACTTTTGAGAGCATCACTGGTGTACCCTCGGGGAGCAACCTAGGCCTGTTACTGCCTAGATGCCTAAACATCTGTGGAACCTAGAAAGTACCTGTATCATGTATGCTGACGATTGAAAGTGAATCCAAAAATTATTCGTCTAGCTGAATCAAATATAACGCAAGAATTGGGAAATATATTCTTGCATGTTTTGAGCTACTCTGAGCTACAGTTCTTAGAAATTATAGCCAGGCGGAAGAATAAACAGAACTTCGTTATATGCCCCAATCATCATTTCTTTTACCGACCTATGCCTATGCGGCCATAATTCGCCTTTTTCTGTCAAATATTCGGCTAGACGAATGCTTTTTGAACTCACTGTACGTATATATCAACCCATATGGAACAGAGCTGACTGGAGCCTTCAAAAACACTGTGATACTTTATGTGATTGGTGCTTAATTTAAATGACCTGCATTCTTCTTTGATATTACTGTGACTTCAGCTCTTCAATGTCGCGTCATGTAAATGAATTGTTGCTTCATTGTGCTAGGATTAGTACGTAACATTTTCGGCCAAACATTTTATTTTTTTAATAAACAAACAAACTGAATCCCTAGTTTTGAGCTCCTAGCCCAACAAACAACCAGCGAGGAAGAAAAACTCCACTCAACCCGTTCCCCCCAACCGTTTCTGCAGCGCTATTTATTTCCTGACGAAGAGTGTTGTAAATTATTCCACAGAATTATCATCTTCCCCGTATCGGGGCGATCGCGCGCGTGCGACGGGGAGCTATCCAGGCGAACCATTAGTCGCAGCTGGAATGCGACGGCTTTAAGCTGACGGATGGGCGGTGTTAAACAAGGCCACTGCTTAATTACATTCACACGGTGGTCGGGCTTGTGCTGCGCGCGGAGATTGCCATCGTGCCCGGAACTTTGGAGCCTTTGAAGTTGTCACGCCAAAGGGGGGGGGGGGGAGGACTTTTGATGGCAGCTCGTGCTCGGGCATGGGAGAGCGCGCGGAATGACCTTTGTGCGGAGTTTGCAGCAGGAATCAAGAAGGCGATGGAATGAATTACAACTTCTGGTGGATGGAGCAGAGCGCTGTAAAAATCCAATAACAGAGGTAATGATTTATTTTTGTGCGGAAAGCTTTTGCAAGCTGTTGTTGCCGTTGTTGCAATCGTAATTACGGGGGCTGCTAATGGTGTCTTCTCCCGCTCCCGTGAGAGGTATCCGGGCTGCAGGATGGGTTAAACACTTTGGCGTTGGAAGAGCAGCATTTGCCTGATGTACCATCGCACGAGAGGGAGCGATTGTTTGATGCGTTGAGGAGGTACAAAAAGGCATCGCCCAATCTGCGTCTATCGAGCGCTCAAATCTCGTTATCCCGCCATCCCGCCTGTCCTGCTGCCGTCGCAGGTGTTTCGCAGATGCAGTTTTGCCGCAGTTTGTGACAGCGCGCGGCTGCGGCAAACGCTGCACACTGCAAAGGACATCATCCCGGCGCTCGGAGCGGGGAACAAAATCGAAAACTGCTCCACCGCACAATTTCACACGACGATGCACCTTGGCGATGTCCTACGAATTGATGTATGAAGTGAGTATGGTGTGTGTGTGTGTTGCAGCTTCTTCAAAATATCTCTCTCGTGCACGGAGCTACCACCACCAACCGCCCTGTCGACGGGGGTCCCGCACGGGAGGGGACATCATCGATCAATTGGTTCGAAGATGAACAGGTAAGTAAATACCGTCGTGGCCAACCGAGCATCGGGCAGCAGCAGCAGCCAATCTCGGGCCAGGCAGCAGACACTTTAGGATATTGGATGACTTCATCTAGCGCGCAGACGGTGCCAAACGCTTCACTTGCTGCTACTGCTTCAGCCCCCGGATCGAGTTTCTGCCCGATCGTCCGTAAAACAAAACGGCATCGCACTTTAACAACTTGCCAGCTAAACTGTGCACAGCCGTGCTGGAAGAGAAGGTCACCGAAAGGAATAACGATGGTTTTTAAAGACGTTTTGACGAAGACGCGCACAATGGCTGCGGTGGAACAGGTCTTGGATGTGTTTTGTGTGTGTGTGTGTGTGTTATTATTATTATTTGAGAAGCAATAGGATGCTCCAGATACAATCATAATAACGAGGAGAAAAAGTACACCAAACTTCTCGTGGCGTCCTTCTGCTGCGTCCCCGCAGTCTCGACCTTTCTTCGCTGCGATACAAGGAGCCGTATCGCAGCGGCTTGGGCAACCGCGCAACAAACACACACTTCGCTTCGCCCGAGCGCGTTGATGAACCTCTCGGAGCGCGTGTATACACGCCCGCCCGTCAACCGAAAAATACATACACCCGAGCTCGACAGGCAAATATTTAATGTTCAAACATTTTTCTTTGCTGAAATTTTTCCACCCGCCCGTTTCGTAGACGACGAACCGCTGATGGTGTTGGACGGGGAGTCACATTCCCCCGGCGTTCGAGATAAGCGCGCACTCTGTAGCCTTTGCTACGGAATGAAATGCCGCCAGGAATGCCGTGCCGAGGGTTGATGTACCGCGTCTGCTCTCATTCCCGGGTTGTGTGTGTGTGTGTGTGTTTTTTTGTGTCACTCCCCCTCTCTAATTCTCAATCCTTAGGACACTGAGCGATGTGGAAGGAAAAGAACTTCCTTAGCGCATTGGAGGGGAGCACGGGAGCCCGTACCGTTAGCGAGATGATGCTCGGGGCACCACTCCACTCCGTCTTTCGCGTTATGGCATGTGCCGCGCTTCATGTTTTGGCATCTTGCCCAAACGTGCACGCGGTAGTAGCGCGTCGGTCCCGCTCTACCCTTCAAAGTACATCGCCACGTCCGCCCTGGGGTGCGTTCCAACGCGGCGCGGCTCGGCGAAGGTAGCAGTAAAACACACATAATCAGGATCATTAAGATCGGCAAAATCTGTAATAAAAACATCGCACCGGAATCGATGCGGAACCCTCCTCCCCCACTCGCTATAGATTTCTTCCCCTTCTGCTCCTGATGTGTATGTGTGTGTGGGACAAAGAGGGATAGAGCAAGAGACACTCTTTCACCGTGCCAGAATTGATGGAACAGCAGCAGCTAAAGAAATAATCTCAACATGCGAAAACCGTGCTACGGTGTAGGTGTGTGTGTGTGTGTCACCATTGTTACGACTAGTGCAAGGTGACGAAGGGTAACATTCCATTCTTCTGTCTTTTTTTCTTCTTCAAAACAACGCTTTTGAAGCGTTAAAGTGTGTTTTGCGAAAAAGCTCAGTGCAATTGTTAATGTTGCTTTTCGAGTGGCTATGTACACCCGGTGGCACGATATGGTTGCGCCTGCAAGGTATGCAATGCGCTTAGCAATATGAAATATTCTCGTTAGTGATGTTATATAGCGAGCAAGATTTCATTGCCGTACTTTAATGCGTATTAATGTGCTTATTATTAATTAATGATAAAAAGGCACATGTTATGCCAGCATGGCAGAAACGATTTTACTATTATGTTACAAATTATAAATTAATTAGTTAAATGGCACACAACATACAAACACAAACCCTCATTTAACAAATCTCAAACGTTCTCAAAAAGTACTAACACCAGTATTAAAATCAAAATGGATTGATAGATTTTTAAATACGCGCGACATTGCTGTTACGGGTTCATTTGATCCACGGTGTGTGTAAATAAATAGCAGGCTTAGAAATTGCCTGTGGCAAAAATTTGATCTGTGTTAGCTAAAATGAAGCTTCTCGAGTATCTGGAGTGGGTGGTGAGGGTTAGCTAGTTTAGCATAGCTAAACGCCTGATAGTAAGCCGGTCTGGTGGTACAATCGTCAACTCGTACGACTTAACAACATAACATACCCGTCATGGGTTCAAGCCCCTAAGAGACCTTGCCCCCCATACGTTGGACTGTGACTTAACCTGCTATGGTAACAATAAAGGTCACTGAGCGCCAAGCCGACTTCATCACCAGTTGCCCTGACCGACAATGCGGTTGTTGTGCCAAAAAGAAGAAGAAGAATAAACGCCTGAAAGTATGCCGTTTTCGGCGTTTGATGCCTTTTCATATATACAATCTTTTCCCGAGTTACACAAATGATGCGTTCCAGAAACTTTCGCGTACCTCTGATTTTCGCGCTAGTAGAATATCGCGTTTTTCAGCTAAAAGATTGTAGATAGATGATATTTTTTTATTAAATTTATGCTTTATGCATCAAATTACATATTTGATACTAATCGTACAGAAAATTTAATTATTTCTGTCTGCTCTTTTTAGCGATGTTAAACATTTAACAATATTTCAATTTATTTTGCATTTGGCAATTGTTTTAGAATTTTTTACTGATTTGACATATGAACTGTCATAATTTAAAAAAAAGCGCGCGACTCGAATTCACGTATCTCGAGAGTTGCGAAACTTCAGGGAAAGACTGTAGAATAAAATCATATTCAAGAATGAGACTCAGCGATAAACAAATAAAACCTAAAAAATGAGTCAATAGATTGTTATTCATAATTCAAAAATATCATAAATTGTTTTCAAAAGAAAGACTTGCATACATTGTGTTGCTTTTTAGGATGTATAGTTTTTTGCCTTTTGATAACATTAAAACTCCATGATGTTTGCATGTAAGCTTCAAATGTGGAAATCATCGTTTAACAACGATGACCTACAGAAATGAAAAGAAACTGGATAAAAATCAAATTGCATATCGGTAGGAGCTTCTTAACAAGCCAAGCGCAATTGTGTCAGCTTTTTTTTTAATTTTTATTCAACCAATGTAATTCGTAATAAGAATCAAAAAACTGTAAAGTATTTAAAAATAAAAAAAAAACATGTCATCTTCAATGTTCCATCAAGCTAGACGTAGTTTACCCCTACCCTGTAATGCCATCTCCTTATAAAACGCTTTTGCTTTCACACACTGTTCTCTTGCTTGTAATGCAAATTGCATACATTTTGGCGTTTTGTAGCAGCCCCAAGCCACGAACCGCGCCCCGCGGCATTATGCAACTCACGTGACAAAAGTGCCTCATTACGAGTTCGTGCGCTCGGCGCTTGTGCACCACCAGCAAGCGAAGGGCGAAGAACCGATCAAGTGTCCTTTAAAAAATCTATAGAATTTGTTCGAAACTCTCTCCCGATTGCGAAGCGCCCCTAACGAGCCCGTGCTGAAGTTTTTGCGCTGCACTGCTCGTTATTCTCACTTTCTTGGGGTGATTTGTGCTTGCGTGTGTGTGTGTGTGTCTGTGTATTATTCGGGATAGGCAAGGACAACAAAAAACCGAACAGGACAAAGCCCCCCCGGTTCACAGTGCACAGGGCGCAATGCATTGGATTCCCAATCGCAATCATAATACGCAAAGACACACAACGTCCTTCGTAACTTCTTCTTCTTCATGCAGAAAAAAAACCCTATAACACGATCGACTGTATCGGAGTCGCCCTTCGCCTTCCCTTTCTATATACACACAGACAGCCACATATGCTCGATGCTTCACCGGAAAGAAAGCGTACAGTAATATTTCACTCTCATCATTTGCCTCGTACCCCGGGCCTCCGCTTGCCTTCTCCGGCCGGTGGTTATCAGGCCACAGTAGCTGTATCGTCCTTTTACCATGTTTTACACCCACCTTCCCACCCGCTCCTCGCTCCAACAGGGAGTCTATTTCTATCGCCACAGTTTGTGTGTGATTTCGTTGAGTTTATTTTTCTTCCCAACGCCGACCGGGTCCGAGCGCTCATCCGATCGGTGTCCTTCCCGAGGCGCTATTTTATTTCATATTTTCTCCGTCTCAAAATTCCTTGCCTTCCCAGTCCGCCGACTCCCCGGCTGCGTTCCAATCAATTCCTCTCGGTTCCTCGGGACCACCAGCACTTGAGGAAAGTTAGTTTCCTCTTTTCGTTTTTCATTTTCATTCTCTTTTTTGGCTCACCAGCACACAAGAAAAAGGTCCTTTGCCCCTCGATTTTCATTTACTCTGTAGCGCTTGCAAACAGTTCAGCTGCTTCGGGGAGGGTATCTCTACTTGCCCACCACTTCCGCCCTCCTTCCGGCACGAGGTTTTCCTTCGCCGCCCCCTGGTGTGGTAGGTTTCGCCGGTTTTTCTTTTCTTACAGCGCGCATGCATGTGAATGTGAAACATTTAACTATTTATGATAAAGGATAATGGCCATAAGCTGGTTGTAGCGAGCGAATGGTAAGGTGGGATGAAGTGAAGAGAACGTACAGGGTGCGGGGGGGGAGTGTAACAATATGCTAAAGGAATGTGGCACCGCCCGCTGCGAGATGGATCATTTTCGGTTTCCATCCTTGTCTGGGTCGTGAACCATTTACAATGTCTGTTTTGCTTCTGCTTGTTTTTTTCTCGGTCGATAAGGTCGTCTACTTTGAGGCGAGCGCCCGCGACGAAAGGAAAGGAGGCCGAACCCAATTTACAATTTTGGCTGTTCATTTTTATTTCCCTTTCATTATTCTTTCCGCCAGTCCCATCTTCCATCGGGGAGGTTATCTTCGGGCAAAGACACCAGGAGCGTGTGTCCGGTTTTTTCCCCCTTCTTCTTGACATTCTTTCGATCTTGCATGCCCTGAGGAATTGCTACGCCGGTTGGTGAAGGCGATGACGGGATCGTTTCTGTAGGGACTGCAAGAAATTGGTATTTCTTTTCCCCTCCTCCCTAGGAAGGACAGTCTCCAGGGTCCACAGGGAAGGACATCCCGGTCGTGTGCGAGTACATCATTTCGTGTGCAGTTTATTTATGCACTTTATTTCCACTCAATTTCATCAGCGAAGAAGGCGAAGCAGAAAGGGCAGACACGGTAGCTTAAATTGATGACACGGTAGCATTACTGCGCGAGCGCAAGAGATTTGCTTACGGCAGCTCCATGGGCCAAAGGTCTGTTTTCCGTTGAAGAAAATCCTTAGAAGACAGTAAAAGTGATTGACAAAAAAATGCTTTTTGCACCGCTAGACAAGACTCACTCCGTCTTCAGAATAATTGATACAATGTACTACACCCACGTAGAAGGCGATGATCGATTTTCAAAACATCCAAACAAACAAAAAAACAAACGGTAACCCTCTGAACAGCACCGTTCCCTTCCCTATAAACCTCTCGAAGTTTTCTCAGGCGGTGCGGGAAAATTGAAACATCGCTGGAATCGCGCGTCACCGCGTCATAAGAGCACGGCACCCAGGGAGGAACCCGGGGCCGGTAATAATTGCCTGTTGCCGGATGCAACCCCTCCCTTCTCCCTTGCTCTCCATGTTCGCTCATACGCGTGTTCGTGTGAAAATGCAGCAAACAAGCGGCACGAGAATGTTTGAGCGCAAACAAGCGACGTTCGTGACATTTGCCAGGATGCATGATGGCCTACCGGCTGTCCGGATTAGTACGACCGACGCCGTTTGCCTGGCGCTGTTTGGTGAGCTTGATTGAATGCTGGTCGGTGTAGGGAGGGGGGGACGAGCAGAAAGCAGGACATGATAGCTAGAGGACATTCACCGTTTCTACGCTGCATTTATCGGGTGCTGTATGTGTGTTTTTGTAGCAAGTTCTGCATGTAGCTTCTAGCTCCGTGCGTACGTTCCGGTTAACCTGTCGAGAGATCCCGTGGGATAAGCAACCTACCACGCGCCTATCGGGTTACCGACGGCCAATGATTAAGTGATAATCTACCTTCCGATTTCATATTCCCAGTGCGTGCGTGCGTGTGTGTGTGTGTGTGTAAATGGTCCCTCGTGAGGGAGACCTGTTGCCAAAGCCAAACAACAGAGGTAAAGCATTACACGATTGCTGGGGTCTCTGGGGGACAAAAGCATAGCAGAGGAAGCGGTCATGCAGTGTAGTTCAATGGCGGAAGATTGTGCTCAACTCTAGCAGTGAAGCGTCTGCAGAAATTCACCTTGAACATGCGGCGAGTGACATATTTTGAATACAATAATAAGAGCAAAATTTCGGCTTCTATTCAGGCACGTCTCGTGAAGAAGATGTCACAGATTATCGTGTTCAGCATAGACTTGCTGACTACGGAGCACGATATCCGGTATTCCTTCAGGACGGAATTGAATAAGAATATTGTTCTGGAATCAAACAATTTGAAGTCACGATAGTTTGCTGCTACGTGTCTTCAAGTTTGAGTGTCTCAAAGTTCGAGAATACAGCAATAATCCCGATTGCCGTCTCAGACTAGACCATCCGCGTGTGTTGCAAGCTCGTTCCTTCTGACAGTTCTTAACCTGAACACGATGAAACTTGCATCAGTTCGACTCCCAGCTTTGAAAGCTGCGCTGCGGTCGACTCTTTACTGAACGACTTTGCTCAACGACTTGGTAACCTTTGCTGAATCATTGACAGGAGCCTGTGACATTGACAGAAGATGTGTCGTACCTGGAAAGGTCGATCTGCATTCGGTGCAGCGTAGCTTACTGTGGGAGGATCCTCATCAAGACGGCTATAGTAGTTGAATTTGCGTTCAGGACATTGAGCACAATGCATAACGCTACGTGAACTGCAAGACATCATTGGACAGATCACACCCAGGAAGGCTCCAGTATTGAGTGGTAACGTTTTCAACATCGCCAGTAGGAGTCAGTTGATCGTCAAATCGGTTACGGTGCAAGAGGGTCCCTCCAGAGTTGGTGTTCGACCCCACCGAGGACCTAATTCCGAATAACCAGTGGTCGAAGACGTTCAACGTCAGCAGCTAGGGCACCAGAATGTATAGCAACCATCTATGCATTTTGTTTGCGGATTTGAGAGCATGGCACGGCATGGAGAGAAGTGGCAACATCAAGAGGTGGCATTGCTTATGTCACAGGTCACAACTTGAGATTTACCAAGTCATTGGAGTACCCCGAGCTCGCCAGGCTCTGCTACGATAGTAGTAATGTTAACAATGACAGTAGACGTAGACTCCCTCAGAAAATAACAGCGTGACTGACTCAATGGTACATCGAGCGCTTTTGCAGAAAAATGAGTAGAACTTTGTGCCCAGAATTTTAGCTACAGCATCTCGGCTTGGCACAAGGATCCTCCGTACAGGTTTGTTGCATCTCCGGTAAAGAACACGTACAGCTCCCTGAATATCATGACTTGGGAGAGTGCTAAGACATATCACGACCGTGTTACACTGATGATCTGAAGGAAGGAAGTGGACGAAGTCGCCGGTTTACCTTGTCTAAGAACTTTCCGAGAGCTGGTTCATCAACTAACGAACTGGTCACTTAGTTCTGCTTCAACCTCAACCAATATTATATTATATTTATTCTGAAAGTTATCCAGCTGGCATAACAGCTTTGGACAGGTTTGATTAGGACAAATCTGCAAAATAAAATAAATGCAACAGCAACCAACATACGTTTGAGAAAATCAGTTGACGATGAAGATACTATCCACGATAAGAACAATACATTAGTTCACACGACATTTTGACAAGAAATTCTACAATTCTCAATATTTTCAGGTATGCGCTAATCCCTTCAAAAAGAGATTAGTCTAAAAGGGAGAACTGTTCCGGCTTTAAATAATCTTCAATTCGAGACATACATACATATCACACGTCAAGATGGCCATGGGCCAGGCCAACCGTGTGATGTAGATGATCACGGGCGTGGCCTGTAGCCATAGACTGCTTATATAAACCCACTGAGCGATCTCAGCTCCAACACAAATATGCTATTCCTGTACACACGGCTTAATAGATATGGGTGGTCGCATCCAAAGCATGAGATCAGAGCGGTGTGTCCATCCATGCTTTTTCGTTTTGGTATACAGATTCATGTGTGTTTCAGATAGAAATAGTATGTCTGTTTTGCTATCTGGGTGGAGAAAAATCGTGATCCAATAATTGATACTTGCTCGCTTGCTCACATTACACATTAGAAACAATGGCATATGATCACTCTTAGAAGCGATGCTTCGGGTATTTTTTCAAAAACTTACGCTCGTATTACGAATCCGGGTCATTTGGACATATATCTAGTTTGCACTTTGTTACTTTTCAAGCGAAACGTTACAAGAATCCCTGCAAGTAACTGTTAGTTGGTACAAGATTTTTTTTTGTATTTCTGAATACAGTAGAATTGATATGATAGATGGATAGGTCATGAGATTCGGGGTGGAGGCGTCGACAGCGCCAGCATGAAGCGAAGACAAGCCAGACCAAGGAGAGACTTTCTCGGCTAGTACCATCGGGCGAAAAATCTGAGGCTGCGATCGTTGTGTAGAACTCGTCAAAGTGTTGACGTCGCTATGTGTACAGTACGGACCGAAGAACGATATGGTGTTATAATCACGTTTTCAGATGATTATAGTTGGTTATATTCGAATCACTACTACAAAAAGGCAAATGAAAATAACCCTGAATGAAAAAAGAGGCCCATTCGAACCCTGTGCACAACGCAGGATTAAAAAAGCAAGAACAAAAATCCCCCATCAAGTTGAAACTAGAACGAAACGCATCGTTAAAGATGAAAGAAACAGCCCCACACAAACACACACACACACACACTGACGGGTGTATATCACTGCTCACAAGCGGGAAAAAACAATGGGTTTGGGAAAAGAAATCCCTTCCGCTTATTAGCCGGACGAGTGGACGAGTTGATGAGAAAAATGGTGGTTTTGCAAACTCATCCAGCCCGCTCACTCCTCGTCTTCGAGCTACGAAAGGCTCGGAACGATGGCAAGTGAAAGCAAATTTAGGTCCATAATTGAAACATTAGGAGAGCTTTAAAAAAAAGGGGAGTGATAAAGAGTGAAATGAGCATACATACACGAACTCAGAAAAAAAAACCATCCTACAGAGTTCATCAACACCCCACCTGCTCTCCAGAAGGTATGCCAACCCGCTGGTGAAGTGGAGAACAATTAATAATCGGCCCCCGGCAAGCCTGAGTCAACAGCGATGATATGCTGGACCCGGAAAGCATGCCGCCTTCGCACCGGAGTGAATCCTGCCCTTGCGCTTGCTTGTTACCTTCACTGTTTGCCGGAGCTGTGCCCAGCGCAAAGTTACATGATGGGTTGTGAAGGTCTGTTAAAACAAAAAACTCTTTCTTCTTTTTTTTTGTTCGTTGTTCGGAAGGCTTGCTTCCGGAGTGGACCGTCCAGAAGGATTGCAGAATTATCACTTCATCAGTCGGATATTTATGCACGAGCGAGGGAAAAAAGTGATTGTTTTTTCTTGATTAGGGGATGAATTTATTTGCTCAGCTTCCGGGTGAGGTGTGATTTTGGCACATAAAGAAAAGAGAGAGAGAGACCCTTTTTTACGATGAGCTGTTGAGGGCATTGGGACAAGTTTATGAGTGTTTTGTTAATTTAAAATTTGCAATCTTCCCTGCCAACCCCCAAATGATATGCATTCTATGAAAGCACGCGCGCGCGCACGCATGGTATGCAATTTGCATTACAAAAGCGGCCCTTGTTCGGTGCTTCTCAATCGAATGACCGTCCCACCGTACTTTGAACAGTTCGCCATCGCCCGCGATGAGTTCAAATGTCCCAAAATTGGGAGCCGAGAAGCAAAAAAAAAAAACAAGCACACTCAGCAATACCAATCGAATATGTTAATCGAACGTTAGCTTCAAAACAAATCAAACAAACCAATCTCGCCCAGCAAACCCCCGACCGCAATCGAAACCCGCTTCTCGGCGGTTTCAAACAAGCGGTTTGCTGAAGAGCACCCAGGAAAACAAGCTACTTGAAATAAATTTACAAATTTTGTAGCCCAAGCTCTGCCGGGCTCGATCTACCTGGACACGGGGAGCTCGTGCGGACGGGGGCGGCACCGTCGGTCGTAATTAGCATTTTGTGGCTTTTATTTTGAGCGTTCGCTTTCGCGAATCATTTAAATTGCAATCGAGCGCAAACAAGCAGGAAACAAATGATTCGTTGCACTTGCGCCCGTCCGGGCTGCGTTGGATTGAAGCAAACAGAAAGCTTAACCCAAGAAATCTTCTTTCTTTTTTTGTTTTTAGACGGCTGTTTTCGTTTTTCAGTTCTTTAATTTTGCTTCAACCATTTGCTGGAAGGCGAAAGAGAAATAGATTAAATTTGAACAGAAATGGAACGCGTTTGACATTTCCTCGCGGTGAAATGGAAACGGTTGATGGTTATTTTATTTCTCTGTCAATACTTTCGCGCGCTTTTTCTCTTCCTCTTTCTCTCTCTCTCTCTATCTCTCTCACTCACTCGCCTTTGCCTCCTCTCTTCACTTCTTTAGTTCCCCGCGAAGTGGTTACGCTGACGCTGGCGAGTGGTTTTCCGCACATTCAGAAGATTGGCTTCGCCCGAATCGCAGCCAAGCAGCGCGCCCGACCGGAGTCGTCATTCTCGTCCGAAAACCTTGTCGGTAACTGTCTCGGTTGACTTGGAAGTGATTACATTTTCATAAATCAAACCAACTCTCTGTAAACACACACACACACACGAACAGACAACTTTACCCAAACCGTCTCGAGGACTTGGACCTGCTCGTTAGTTTTGCTTCTCGTGGCTCGCACAAGTGAGCTGTCATCTTTCTTTCGGGTCTGTCTCTTTCATTCTCATCTGTCATTCTATCATTCTTTCCCTCTCTCTCTCTCTCTCTCACACACACACACAAACATTAGAGCTGTAGCATTTCAATCAGACTTCGAATGGAAAAAAATCGTATCCAACCATCCGCCTCGCGTAGAGATTGGATCGTCCCGAACAGGCGAAAGGCGAAAAAGCTGCTTAAAGCAAACACTAACCCACTCTTGATGCAGCGGAAAAACGGTATAAACCACACACATACACACACACACACACACAGATAGTGTGTACGACATGTAAATGAGATTACTGCAACCTCATGGCGGCGTTAGATGGGATGGATGGTGGCCAAGGATTCACGGGTTTCTCTTTCGCTTTCCGAGCCACAAGCGTAAATCGTACTCATTACGTTCGCCCGCGCTAACGCGCTGAAATAATCCCCTTCCAGGGCAACAAGCAACAAACCAGTGTGTGTGTGTATGTGTGCGTGGCAAAAGCGTACTTTAATTAAGCAACAACGTTTGCTTAATCTATCCTTCCCACTTGCTCCGCGTCCCAGCCGGCCCATCCGGCCAGCCCCAAACGCGTTCAAATCTTGCGGGACGATCAGCAGCGCTGGGTGAAAGCAAGTGAAACATGTTAAACTATTTACACTGTCGGCTTGCCCACAGCCCCAGCGAAACCTTCCGAGCTGGCGGTGAGGCAAGAAACTTATGCGAATTCTTTTTTCCGTTGGTTGTGTTAATTAAATGAGAAAAAACAAAAACAGAGTAAAAATCATAAAAATCATTTACCCACTTAATTCCTCACTAATAAATAGATGATAACAATAATGGTAATGAAACAATTGCTCCATTAATCGATTAACGCTAACCGGCACTTATTGGACGGTTAATAGACACCGCAGCCGGTGACGTTTCGTTAGCAGCGAATTAAATGGCTTCGCTTTTTTGTCCTTACCGTACCTCTCCGAATGACTTTGCATAGCTACTTCATTAGCCTGCGTTCTCGGCGAGCCGCCACCGTTGACCTAAATCTACCCCTATCCCACATCCACATCCCTCGCTTGCCGGTGACATTGCCCGGGTGCAGCCGGGCAATTTAATGATTGAATAAAATTAAACGCCAAACCATTTCAGACCCCCGGGTTGTGGAGCGTCTGAAGCGGAAGGTGACGACGACGATGACGAGGACAATTTTCCGGTAGCCCGAGGTCCTTTGCGGCACAGCGTACGAGCGCACGGCGCTATATTGCAATCCTTCCGATGCGAGACCCGTTTGAAGTGCGGGCTCGCTATTGCAGCACCAGGGTGTGTTTGTGTGGGTGTGCATCTTGTAGCATTTTTTTATGAAGGATTTTGCTACCCAATAAAACCGAAACCTTCCCTGTTTGCTTCGTAACCGTCCACCGGGGCTGGTTTGCCGCCTGCGTGCCTAGCACGGAATCGTCAGTATTTAATGTTATTTTAATGATTTCAAATATACGCTGTTGATGTGTTTTTAAGTGACTATAAATTTTGATTACGGTTACGGTCGCGCGTCACATGCCGCAATTCGAAATGTTTGCTGGGCGGCGGGCGGTGATGGTGGTTATAGTTGCCTTGTTCTCATTGCTGCTGCCGGTGCTGGCGATGGCCGAGGGTGTTGATTGTACACACGCAAACGCGCAGGAGAGTGCGGGAGGTGTTAAAGACTTGCTTTCGGGCGGTAAAGACCGTGTCTTTGGCAGGACGTGTAAGGTGCGCTACTGGTTCAGGTCTGGGGAGCTTTTTTTCCTCTCTCTCTCTCTCTCCTTCTCGAATGAAGGCATCGTTCAACTGTCAATAAGAGCCTACCACCTCCCTCCCCAACATTTCTGACTGATATCTTTGAATTGATGTCATCAGGTGGCGTGATGAATGTTCGCTGCCATATATCCAAGAAATCTTGAAATCCTAAATGTTTTGACATTTTTGGACAAAATGGAATTGTTATCAGTCGCCATGAATGTACGTTTTGAAGGTTATGTTTTCGCTAGTATCAGGAGTAGCTGGAATCCACGAATTAAGCTTAAATATTGATGTATTAATTTTGGAATAGCGACATCATGTCCATGAACGTTTAATGATAGAAATTCTATCGGATTGATGTAATCGAAATACACGGAAAAGATATTGGAACTATTAGATATTCTGGATATTGAATAAAAAATGAAAACTATTTCTTAATATTTGTAAATTGAGGAACCTTAGGCACCAGAAACCAAGAGCTTATAGTAATACATAAACATAATAATGGAATTTCACCAAAAGCCAATGTCCAAGAATTTCAATTGATTAAAACTCTCAACAGATGTCATCAGGATTGTTTTGTTACGTCAGAATTCGTATTTCAAGATGTTTCAAATCATACAATACAAGTATAGTATTGTATGACACAGATATTGCAAAATCGTAGGAATCAATACAGGGTTTCCCACGATGTATTGGTCAGTTCCCATAATGTTTTGGCCTCGTCTAATTGGATATCAATACAATTGGACCAAAAAATTCTGGGAAACGGCCAAAAATTGTGGGAACGCACCAAAAAAATATTTGGGAACCAACCAAAAATTGATGGGAAGCAACCAATAAATCGTGGGAAACCCTGTAAAACAAAACGAAGTTAAGTACAAATAAATTTTTATAAACTAGCACTGGATAGAATTCTAACATTTCAAAAACAGCCCTATAAAACCATTGTAAGATAGCTCCAGAACTTCTGCCATAGCTCGCCTAATGACTACTTTGAGTCCACTAGTTCGCAAAAGCATACTAGGCTTGAAAATAGTCCAAACCCACTGGTTCTGAATGACTACTTCGAAGCCTAATAAACCAAATAGAAGAAATCCTGCTTCACATCGCTGAACCTCAAGTAAGGTAGCGTACACTCACTCGCACACTCACAAAATTCCCCATTAAAAGATCTTAACAAGTTCGTGCTCCGGATATTGAAACTTACTGCTGCCGGTTTACTGTGGTTCCGTACCGGTCGCCCCATCAGGGCATCCCTGCTGTGCCCAAACTGAATTATGTCGCCTGATAGTGACGTGGTGCATGCAATTCCCCGGCGCGGTTTTGATGGATGGACCAAACCCTGAAACCGAAATGAGTCACGCGTCAACGCAGGGCCCGCACACTGACGGAGGAACCGATGGAAAAGGGGTGGGGGGGGAGGGGATGGCGAGCCCGGGAACGATTAGTGCAACAGTTAACGCAGCATACCTAATGAGCAACCGTACACACCGTCACCTTCAGGACATTCGAACCAGACGGTGCTGCAGTCGGCACTAAGATGCAAATTAGTGTTCCACTCGTGCCGTCGGGCGTACACGCCCCCCGACCGTACCTTCCAGACACACCAGGCAACCCCACCCCAGGACGCGAGGTTAAGGGTGACAGTTTAATTTTTCCTCCACCATTACCATCCGTTCCACTGCTTTCTGCATACCATTTCGACCACGCGCCAAAACTACCACAGTAGGGAGGGAAAAAAGAAACGCACGACACAGGAAAAATGGGCCCTGGAAAACTGGTCGAGCTGCTACACAATCCTTTCGGCCGACCCGAAAGACTTCCCGCTGCGCTGGCACGTAGTCTGCTGGGCAGGCCGCGTCGGTTGCGCTTCTCTGCCCGGGGGGGGCAAAAACTTTGCACTGCAATGAAGAAGAAAAAAACTCCCAGCCAAATCCCTAACAGAGAAACTTAAAACCATTTTTAGCGCCGCACACCATGGGAGAGGAGGGGCAGCACATCGTGCAATAAAGGGTTGCTTCGCACAATTATTGTGGCGAATAACTGATTCAAATGTTAATGAGTGTGTGTGTTTGGAATGGTTGAAGTGTGCGGTGGTGTGCGAGGAGTGAACTGGAGTGAAGCTGACGAAACGAGCTACAGACGGTGAAAAGCCGAGAAATGGTTTCTGCTGGCAGCGCACTAAAGTTTGCAAACGAAATTTTTACTAGCTACGTACACGAAACCAAACGAGAAACAGACCTTAGAACGGCAGCCGTGCTACAGTGCCGGAAAGCTTTTGCACATTCGCTCCGAGGAAAGCGTTTAAGCTACCCGAAATCGTTAATGGATTTCCCGATGGAATGAACCGGCTGCTAGAAGACTGGCACTACTACTGCCTCTTTCTAGCGAAGGTTGAAAGTAATGCTCGTAAAAGATGCCCAGAAAGCAGCCCCAGTGCAGGAGAAAGACTTTAAAGCTCGGTTTGAGCCGAGCAGCCACCGACGGTACACTACTTTAGCAAGTTCAGGAATGCTTCAATTCTTGGGCAACTGTTACTGGAAATGTTCGAGTGCTCTACGCTCCCAGGAGGCAAGCTAATGAGCCAAAAGAAAACCAGCAAGCACCATTTTGCTGTATCAATTGCATAACATCGGGTTTTTTTTCGCAAACAATTTTTGTTTTATTTATTTTGTTTTACTTTAAAGCAACAAGCGCTTCAAACAAAACAAAAATATTGCCGAAAGCCCCAAACTCAAGTTTAAAGTGAAACTCAGCGCCTCAATCTATGCACTGTGCGTAACAAATTGAGCTTGTTAGCGTAGCCACATTGTCTTAAAAGAAAACTGGCCCACTGGGTTGCCGGGTTTAAATACAACCTTCAAATATAGATATCGGTGAATGCGTACGGGTGAATTTTCCCATTTGATTTTCATTAGCTCAATGCCCTGTTTCCTTCATCCCTTCCCCTTTCTCCCTCTCATCCCGTTACATGTCACTCGCCTTGCTTCACCCTCGCGGAAAGGTATATGCACTCTCCCGATAGCCTACAGGTAGGCCGTTCGCACGTGCAAAACTTCCCCAACGATGTCCTCCGTTCTAGTCCCTGCCCACTTCCCCTCTGGCCGCTCTGTCCCATTGCTAAGCAGCTGACCCAACCGGTCTCCTCCCCCCAGGGGCAAACGAATAAAAAAGGGCACCAAAAAACAACAACAAAAAAAGGTAAAATTGAAATTCCAATCACATTCCAAGTGAAAATGAAATTTTGTCCGTACGCGCGCGCCCTGCTGCCCGTGATCCAGTTTTAGCATGCAGCCCCCATCGCACATCGCTCCCCGATACACACACACGCACACTTGGGCGCTGGAGTCGTGCGTGTAAGAAGTACGATTTTCTTCCCCAACAACCGACACACACACACACCACAAGAAAAAAAAAATCCGATATAAACCGATCGAGAAAAGCGGCAAAACTTAAACAAAACCAGGTAGCCTCATACACCTCCACCCTCCCGGATTTCACCCTGCACCGACGGCACGATTACGCCAGGATAATCAAACCATACCATACCACCGCCCCCGTGTATCGTCCCCTTTTCCCACCATGGCCCAGTATCGACGCGTCAGCTGCGTCGGCTTTGTTTGCGTTCGTTGGCTTTGTTTTTCTTTATCGCCACTCGGGAAAGCAAGGCCAACCGCTGCACGGGCAGAACCGATGCCGAGTACGTTTTCCAGCGCGACGGTCAAAACTTTCCTGCACGAAGGCGAGGCGACGGGCGGGGGCAACTTTTGCATCGGATTTGTTTTTCGGGCTCCACTTGTGCTCCATTTTCCCATTCGCGGCCAGCGAGCGAACCTCGCAGGCTGTGTTTATCTTTCGCCACCCTTCTTGCCTGCGCCCCCCCCCCCCCCCTCAACACCCGTTTCGTGTTTCGTGGTGGTTGGTGGTTTCGCGCGGCCAGGGTGCTCTCTGTGCGGCAACAACAGCGCCCGGTCGGTTGATCACATAACCGCGATTTGCACGATTATCTAATCGGATTGGTTTATTTGTTGTTTTGGGGGAGTCTGTGGGGATGTCGCTCTCCCTCTCTCTCTTTCTTGCACCCGGTGCCGCTTGTTAATTGTTTTGTTCGACAATGCTGAAGAGAATTAGTGTTTAACAAGCCCGATAAGCAGGTGGCAGATGTATAGCTGCACGTTCGCAAACAACGAGTGTGCGCCTAAAAGGTAGGCAAAGTTCATTTGTTTATTGTTTTAGCAATTTTGAGGTTGCATGTTGACTTGAGTGATTTTCTCCGATAGCTTATTATTAGCTTAGCATAATGGGAGGAAAGGGGGGGGGGGGGTGTTTCTACTATGAAGCGTCCTAATTTTGCCACGCATGTACAATGTTTGCCTTACTTTAGGCGTAGCACAAGCTATAAAGCAGCGATGTCAAACTCATTTGAAATATAGATGACAGTAAACACTTAATTTGTATCATGTTTAAGACGAAGCAACTTCAAAGATGGCAATTAATGAATTAATAAAAAAACATAGCTTAAAGCGACAAACCTCAAAATCATTGATACTTTGTACATTTAAATGCTGCATTAAAACGAAGAGAAGTTTTACAATATTTGAATTTATTTTCTTTATATTTATTGAATCATCTCTTAATGTTACAAGCAGTTTGTTGATCCTGAAGATTGAGCTCGCTTTTCTTATACAAGAGCTTCTATGTCAGGTGTCATATCTTGAGCACTGCTCATTTTCAGTACGTCATTCAAAGTGATCGTTCGTAATCCGCGAACATGATTCGTCCGTGATTGTCGCGGCTAGGTTTTGTTAAATTCGAAAAACGAGGAATCATTTGCGTATTCAATTCTTTTATTCTATCCATTATTTTACAAAAAAAATCAGATACTACTAAAGAGCAACTCCATTCGACTGTCTTCGTTCAGATCAACTACAAGACTGTCTGCACGTTCCTGGCGCTGCTTCATTGCACTTTCTTCCCGTCGCTCTGTCATACTTTTTCCTCTTCAGTTTGATCTTTCGTTTTTTTTTTCCTTCTGGTTCTGTCTAGTTCCTCGCTCTTGCTCCAAGCATCCTTCTACCATTCGTCTCCTACTCAACCTCTCAAACTTAGATAAACAAAAATAATTAATAAGAAAGTATGAAGAGAAATTAGAAAGATGGTAGAAACGAAAGGGCACGAGAGTGGAAAGCATTTATCGAGGAGTTAAAGTCAAAGAGATCATGATAGTAGTTAAACCATCTGAGACAGGACAAAAAAGGATCGTTATCGACTGATAGCGATTGAGTACAGCGCATACATTAATTGGGAATGGCGAGCTAAATATATTGAATTTCGAATAAAGCTCATCAAAACCCTGAAATCTTCTTCCAAATTCTAACGAGTTTACCTTTAATCTTATTTAATACACCAGCCTTTTTTAACATCATCGCTGGTGCGTCATCCGTGGCCAAACTTGCTGCACATGACCAATCCACTCGATTGCTGTTCAGATCATCTTTCACATCGCTTAATATGTTTTCGGCAGTTGTCGTGTTAAATAGTGGAGTTATCTGCACAAGATCTTTTGGTAATCTCAAGAAAGGCATTAACACTACGAATAAAAACTGCCAATTGCGCCGTATCGGTAACATCTGTACTCTCGTCACTAACAACCGAGAACGTAATAAATTGGTTTACTTTTTTTTTATTTGTTCGTTACGATCTCGTGTCAAACCGGAAAACGTTGTGCCACATAAACATATCGCGTTAAATGCATGCTTCTTTGCTGGGCAAATAGCTTCAGCAGCAATTAAGATGCACTTTTTGTTAAATTCACCGCCTGGGAATGCTTTACCTGAGGCCGCTAGCCTTGTTTGGCTAGCTAGCTTTATCGACAGCATCATTGAAGTTTCAGGTGCTTGTTACGCAATGTTATGAAGAAGACAAATCCAACGCACCGTCACCAGCACATTTGTTTTCTGGTATGTAAACTTGGTGCCGTGACCAGGATATTATAGCTCAACATTGCAATTTTAGATTTAAACCGGCTTAAAAGTTTCGTTTGTCAGTTGTAATTTTCAAACTGCAACAAATTGGAACTTTTTGACTTGGTCAGATATTCCACATCATAGAAACTGTGGAACATTTCTCATGCGTTTACGCTTTTCTGATTAAATTCTCACCCATAAGCGTTAACGAAACATTCCTCTGTGCGTTATCTTTTAATCAATCGTGGAATTTCTAGCCCTTGCGCCTTCTTTGGTGTAGAAACGTAAGCTATTTTAAAGATGAGGCACAAAATCCACCCAAAAGACGCACGTCCCCACCTAAATCGGTTACGCTTGGACGTGTTGTGCGAGCCGTGGCTTTCGTTTTTTTTTTTGTTCCCTTTGCAACAACGCAAAATTGTCCCAATTGAATAGTGAAACGACGTTCAATAATCGCTCTGTGACGCTTTTGTCCTTGCCCGACCTCACCGCCCTGAGCCCTGTCAAACCAGTTTGACGTGACACGATGGCAAAATGACATCTTTTTTTTTGTTGCGGGAGGAGGCTCCTGCGCTTTTCCTACATTAAAATTGTACACCGTCCCCGCCCACCCCTCCGGGACGGTAATGGTTTAGAATTTGTCGAATTGCTCGCATTCTGGGAGAGTTGGGGCGTTTGGGCGAGTAAGAATGTGAAGATGACACATTCCAAACTCGCCGACGTGACCGCCGGTTCTGATTTTTGGGGGCTACTGCCGTGAGCGAGTGACGGAGCCGTCTTCTGCCAGCGGGATGAAAATGAATGTGACAAATATGAACCAAAATTATGTGCCCCGAGGCGTGCGAGGGGAGTGAACTATTCTGCCAGAACATCAGCCCGAGGTATGAGCGATTGCGAACGTGATGGAGCAGTGGAGAGGGAGAGAGCAGCACAAAAAAACCACCGGGTGCGGGTGAAAATCCTCACATAATCGACGCGCCGCTGGTACGTGCCTTGGTACGTGAGGCATGCGATGTAAATTTTCAACGACCACTCGTACACAGATTCCACCACCTTTGCATGCACAGATTGCCATCTTTGCCAGCGCTGTAAGGATAGTAAGACATTTGTGTCCGCGCTCTCTTTTCTTCACCACGCCGTGGTACACTTCTTTCTTTCTTTTTTTGCATTTTACGCGTGCCAAACGAGAAGATTTTGTTTTCACTTCCGGGGGTGGTAGTGCGACTCCCTGGAGACGAAGAGAAAAAAAACTGTGCCCAAAAACTTGCCACCCTCGCTAGCTCTTTGCCTCCCCTCAATAGAATCAAATTGCTTCGCACAGCTCCCACCGCACGGAGCGGAAATGAGATTTAGCTCTGTACGAGCAGGGAGAAAAAAGGGGACATATTTGAGCTTCAGAAGGCAACGGCAACACCGAAAAAAAAGAAAGATCATCCAAACGAAGACGTTCTTGATTGTGAGCAAAACGTTACGCTCAAAAACCCTTCCAGTAAAGTCGGTTGATTAGTTGAAGCAATGTTCCTTCCCCTTTTATCGGCACAGATTTTTTTTTTTTGCCTTGTGCAAACACAATTGAGCAAGAAGAAATAGGACGAGTTCCTTTTGCATATTAAATTGCTAAAGTTCATCCAGTAAAAAGACAAACAGTGTATTGTAATCAATTGTATTCAGCTTTTCAAATTGAATTAAAACAGGTCAGTATGCTTCGCAAACGTCATTTTGTTACACGCATTGCATAGCTTTAGGCGGGTTTTGTTATGCAAAGTTGACAGCAAGCGACCCATAAGCGCCGATCGAAAAGGAAGGAAACCGTGAGACTTTTCTCAACATCCAAAAATTAGCAACGAAAAGTTGTTAACAAGTCTTAACATACTCACACGCAGTATACCAATTCATGTATATTCTAATGCATAAAACAAAGAAATACAGACGCTCAAATTTTCCTCATTCAAAAACTTTTCTCATCTTCCCTCTTGAGCGGATGTTTTTTTTATGTGTTTGCCTTAAATTATCCTATCGATTCCAGATAAAAACGAAAGCGTAAAACTATGCAGCACACACACACACACATACAGACAAACAATTGATTTATGCCGTCTGCCGTCCTGTATTTGCGTGGTGCCCGTTTTATGACAGTCATCGCTACACACAGACACACACACACACACACACACAAACACGCGATAAGCTTTTCCGAAGCCTCCGAATAGGCCTTTGCGGATTAGCACTAGCAAATACTCGCTAAACCTTCCACAATGGGACTGATCCCAGGAAAGAGGAAAACACACAAAAAAACCATAACCACCTCCAGGCTAGCACAAACACTATTACAACAAACAAACCTCACCAGAATCGTATGGGAAGGAAAAACTGCAAGCAGAAAAACATATACACAAACACACACACACACACGAACACCTCCCTAAAATCCCTGTCAAAAGGGCAAGCGCCAGAGAAAGGGCAGAAGAATACTCCTCCGATAAATCATCTCTGCCCTATGTGCGTATGTGTATGTGTGTATGTTTTTGTGTCTTTCTCCCATGTTCCTCTTTAACACATAACTCCCTTGTCAAAAAAAACACACGCACACACACACATAGAAAGAAAACAAGAACGAAGAATATTGGCCCCGGGTGGGTATAGGTTATTTTTCACTTTTTCCGGTTTTTCAATCTCGCCGCTCTATTTCCGAGAACGAAGGCGCACGAACGGAACGTGACGATAAAGGGGGTTCGGGAGGGGGGGGGGTTGAGAGCAAAAAAAAACCCAAATCCAATCTCCCCAATCTGCAGCACCCGCGAGAGACCCCCTCCGCCCGGTGTAGGCGCATCGCCCCCGGAGGAATTTCACGCAGATTTGATCGGCCAAAAGGGGAGCGCAGGCAGCAGTTCGGCAGTTGCGAGTGGGTGGAATAATTAGGACCGCTCCCCCTAGCCGCCGCTCGCAGCGATGGGCTCGTTTCTAGTAAGCCAGTTGGTCGAAAGTGTGCATCTTTCGACATGGGGGAACAAAAAAACAACGCAGATGGAATTGAATTGTTGCGATTTTGCGCCCGTGCAGATTGCATACCTACGGGCGAGATTGATTTTTGCAGTACTTCGATCGACCAAGTGTTGCTGTTCGCCTAAACACTATGCAATCGGCGCTACAATAGTCTACTTTGCAGGGTTTTAGCCTGTTTCACCTGACTTGATGAATTTTTTTTTATTACAGAACAAACGAAATAATGGGGACTTGCACCATTTTAGCCTTTTTTACATGAAATTTTCCTATTAGCGGCAGAAATCTTGTAAACACTCCATACAAAACCACATGCCTCAGATTTTCAGTCTAGATTATTTCAGTTCCTATTTTCTCTTATAAACAAATCCCGATCTGTTACAGGTTAATTAGTTGCTTATTTTTAGAGGGACATTAAGGTCTAGCTCATTTACCTCTTCATTACAGGTTCAATCAGGTTAGCTCATGTATGGTTTTTGTTTTTTTTTGTGTTCTTTATTAAAGCATAAATATTTTTTTCGAAAATGGCACTTAGTCGTAATGCTGACGGTCTTGAAGACCGGATTAGTGTCAGGCTTTCGTTGAAGTCGACGTTCCATAGCTAGGAACCGTCCTAGTGCTTTGGTCCTTGAATCGCGAAGCTTATCAATTATCTTTGGCTACGCAGGTGACAAACAGCAAGACAAGACGGTGGATAAGTTTTGAGCAATGGTCAATTGTTGGGCTTTTCCTGATGGTTTGCGATTGGGATGTTTGTAAACATGAACCTTATTCTATAATTACTATGGTATTTTAGGTAGACTACTTAATGGCTTTAAACAAAAATCGCAACTAATCTTTGAACTGCTTCAAGCGTTACCTAATCTTTGAACTGCTTCAAGCGTTATTTTTATAGAAACTTTGAGCCGTTTGGCCTTATTCGCCTCTTTATGTTTTGTGATCTTATTGTTTGCTGATCCTTTATATTGATCCTTTATAACATTTTCATACTGGGAGATATCCGCTTTCATAATTTTCCATTTGAATTTATACTTTTTCTTACTATTCAGCTTTAATTGTCATCTATGTCCTCCTGATGGAAATTGGAAATTATTTGGAACTGATCCTCTATATCTTCTTCCATCCTAGATGGTGTAAATACGACCATGTCTACTTCTTTTATGGTCGACATTGAATAAAATTCGTATATCTTGTGGTATTTTCTAGCAATTACGCAATTCATGCAGTACAAGCTCTATTGTTTTGCACACTAAAAAAGTTTTGAGTACAGTAAACTCTCTCTTATTTGAGAAGCGATGGGACTGTCGAATAAGAGGGCTTTTCAAATTAAAGATGTTGAAAGTGGCAAACAAGAAAGAGACATAACATTTAGTATACAGCCTTAACTGTTGCTATAGGAAACTGCGAACACGATTGCCAATTTGGGCATAAATAAAGATTTATAATATCCATGGCAACACCATACACAAATAAGAAGGATACAGATTTCAGAAGTTTTCCAAATTAGAGGGACAAAAATGTACTAAAAATCAAGGGACTGTGGAAAATGTTCAAATAAGAGAGGTTTTTCAAATTGGAGAAGTTTCAAATAAGAGAGAGTTCACTGTATTTTAAATTTTCCCATCGCTTTGTAATTATTGTGATTATATATCACGAGCTCAATAAATTCACCTTTTTCATTAATAGTTGATTTCATTTTAATCATTTTCATTGTACGAGAAGGCCTATCTGTTTCATACACAATTGGTTGATCATATTTCTTTATTATTTCTTACCTTATTTCCTTTTTCTATCTGCAAGTTTGTTTTTCTTTGTCATAGCTCTAGTATTGACAATTAAAATTGGATGAGATATATGTGATTTACTTTGAAGAATTGATACAATTCTAAACATAGCATCTGCTACTACGTTAGTTTTATCTACTAAAAATCTATTGTAAAGTCAATTTCTTCCGAATCTAATCACATTTTCATTGATGGGCGACCGCGACCTTGCTTTGCTGGTGGTGCTGCATGCTTGTCCGCTTCAGGCTGCGTCTCAGCTATTCGTTCTTTATCGTAAATTATGGAGATTTTGAATTCTATGGATGTGTTGCTTTTTAATCTATTAGGGTTGTACAATTCTTTCAAAACCTGTCATAGCTTTTTCATATCATGCCTGCACTCCGCTACTTTCCTATCATAGTAGGAATTTTTAGTTTTTACAAGGCTTTGGGCATGCTCATTTCTCCTTTGCGAGTAATGGACTCAGTTTATTGCTGTATTCTTTTCCATGAGTACTTTAAATGCTTCTTTTAGACTTTATTTTTTTAAAAGTAAGATGTGTATCATTTAACGGCTCCCTTTTGATCCACCGATCACTCTTTCATGAATATATCACTTTCCCTGAGACAACCTCGTTCCTTTTTATCTGAAGTCGTCTGATAAGAGTTTGACTGTTTTATATTGTGCTAAGCGTTATATCTTACACTGATAACGGCTTTCCGGGTGTTCTTAACGTGAACCGACATGCTCCGTCAGCGATGGACAGAAATTCTCAATACAAACTGAAATCGGTATCGAAATCCAATTGGAATTGACCGTGAGTGGGATTTCTCATCTAGGCACTGTAAGGTGTTATGCTGGTTGCATACGTTAAGGCGTTCGAACGAATTGCCTACCTTCATGGGTTTGTGGATTACCTACCTACACCACGATCATATTTATGTATTTTTTATGCTTAAATGTCAATCTATAACTTTTCGATAGGAGTTATTTTTGACGACGCACATTATTGTTGAGCCAAAGCTCGAGAATCAATACTTTTGGCTATTGATATCCGATAATTGTGATACACTCACGGTCATTTTAAAACACACCGCCTCCACAAACCGTAGCGTATCCCAAACATCACATTTCCCTCGCAATGAATGGCATTCAATTTCGGCGCAATTGATTAACTCTCGCTAAGTGTCTAGCTTCAATCGTGTAGGGAATTCGATTCCCCTTCCCCGGGTCACGCTCCCCAAGGTTTGGGCTCTATAAATGTTTAATTCGTTACAACCACCGTTCCGCTGGTGAGAAAATGAAGCATCATGGTCCCTTCCAACAGTAGCAACAAAGTACAAGCAAAGCGAACCAAAGACGCTGGAGATTACACTCGTACACACACACACACACACACACACTGTTGATAAATACCTTTCCGAAAGCTCTGCTGGCCTCCGCCCCTCCAAAACGGGCCGAATCGTCGAAATTCGATGGCCGTAAATCATCCGCCACCGAAACGGAAGCTTGCTATCTCTCGACACCATTTCCTCCTCCCGCACCCCGCATCTACCACACACACACACACACATACTCCCTCCCACAGAAAGTCACAGCAACCGCCAGAGTCCGGGCCGGGCTTCAGGCGACGTGACAGCGCCGCTGTATATCGTTTTGCGAAAGTGGTTCGGCGTTTTTGAATTGAAATCGAACCACGGGACGGGACAGCTGTTGCTAAGGAAGTGAGGTCACTTCACATCCCAGGGTTATTTTTTTTTTGCCTCCATTTTTCTCCTCCTGCAGCTTCTTCGCGCGTCCTTTACGCTCTGAAGAAAATGCCATCCCAGGCACCGGGACAGGCAGGGTTCCTCGATTCCCCCTCCCTAAGAGCTGACCGGCCCGAGGATGCACAATGGTGTGCCTCCCCCCGCCCGGTGTCACACTGCAAATGGATGGCTCTGTGCGTCCCGAAATGTGCGGAACGATAAATCACAAACGATTGTCGCTGGAGGAGGAATGGTGAGGTGTGCACTAAATAAATGTGCGATTTCAAGCACTTACGGGTTGAAACTCGTAAGCAGTTTTGCAGCAGGACATATTTCGAACAATATATAAATGTGTATGTGTATGTCCTTATTATATCTTTTTTATCTTTTAAGATGCTTTTTTTCTCATCAGCTTAGTAGTAGTTCGTACTTTTTTTTTTGTTGCTGCTATGCTTTCCTTTCCCATGGAGGCTTCATGCTTTCTAGCAGGCGGGATTGCTTTAAGACGCCCGCTGTACACGCTTGAAGTGATAGGGGAAAAAAGCGTGCTACAGTAAGAAAGATTCTGTACCTGATGGTTTCAGGAAAAGATGCTACGGGGAGAAAGAGAAAAAAAGGAACATCTGATAAAGTACAAGCACAGAGCACACAAGCTCGCCTAGCTTTCATCCCTCTTCCTTTATCTACCACGTGGAGATGTGCAAACGCCATATGGTGGCAACGACACACGGGACGCTTTTTGCCCGCAATATTACACCACACACCACCCACTAATGAGCCACGACCAGCGCTTGCAGGAAACGGTCCCATTGGCGCAGCCAAACATCGGATCGCTCCACCAAAGTGAGCGGAATTAAAACACTAGATCACTGCGCGGAACCGTGCATTCCACGTTGAACCGCCAGTGTACGACGAAAGAAGGTGCCAACTGTTGCCAAAGGACAACCTCCTGATCAAGACATAATTTGTCCTTGAATTTATTAATTTTCCCATTGGCGCAGCATCAGCAGCAGAACAAAAAAGGCACCCCAATAGGGAACATAGCGCCTGAAAGGTAGGCAGCGTGCACTGCACACTTGCTAGCAGCTGCGAGCGTAAGTACGGGAAAGCGGAGGGCGAAATTTGTCGACAGCACAGCTAGGGTTGTGTTGTTCCGAAACAGTTCGAAACAACCATTGAATTGGCTGTACTGCCACTGGGAGCTGCCGACGAGCTTTCGCTAATGCCCAGCCTACAACACACACCGCCTGCGGCTAGTGTGTGTCACGCAAGAAAAATTGGAAGACATTGTCAAGCACTTGGCGCCCGTACACGTTGGATCGCAATTTTTCCGCTCGCGTCAGGAGTGGCTCTTTCGTTCTATTTTTTTTTTGGCTGTTACACCCGTGGGCATAGTTGGATGTTGTAGCCCGGGTTTTTCTTTTCCTCGGCTTGCGGAAGAACGACTTTAATCGAACGGCACCCGCACACGGTGGCTGGATAAAAATAGTAAATTTTCAATCTCCTCTCCCGCTCGTTGCTTCGTACCATCGTACGTACACATATTCGTTGCTTCTTTCAAAAGGAAACAAAAAAACGCACACACACACACACAAAGCACCAAAATGCGCTTCGTTCAACCTTTCAACCGCCACTAAGTCGAGATGGATAGAGCGCGCGGGTATCAGCTTACCAGTTTGTCGGATATATAACATGGCGAGCGGTTGAACCCGCTCACCCGACCCTTCCATCGTCCTTCTCCTTCCGGGGTTCGCCGGATTCAAGTGGGGACCTGAAACGGAGCCTTTCGGAGCGTTGGTAGCGCAGCGTATTAAAATGCTTACACATTCACAAAACGTTTTATTACAATTTTAATAATGTTGTTAGGGGATGCCCCGATCCGTTCCCTGGACGCGCTCTCTGTCAAGGCATGGCGCACCATCCGACTAGCCGGTTTTGGAGCGACCCGATGGAGGGGCTGGATGACGGGACAATCCCACCCCGCTTAGCGGAAGGAGTGAGTGTCCTTTCAAAATAGATTTTGCTTTTCTTGTCCCTGTGCGCGCTCAGTTTCTTGCATTTTGTTGCCCCACCCGCCCGTCTTGCCTTGCGTGGGTGTTGTTGTGTACACGCTTATCTGGTTTCACTTTGTTTATCTTGTATTATATCCGTTTTTGGAGGAGATTCTGTTCCACTTCCTGCTTGATTTATCAATTTACGTCGGTGAGGCTTAGCAGGGGATGATTCTCGCTTGCGAAGTGCCCGGCAAAGCTATTAGGACGATACTGTACAGCAGATTGCATGCCTTCAGGCGTGTGGTTGGTTTAAAAGCGCCTTAATGTATGGAGCACGGTTTACAGGTATAACTTAAGCCGTCGCATCACAAGCTAAGATTATGTATGGCTTTGTAGTTAAAGTAATCACTGATCACTTATACCATCGCTAACAGGACACCCGTAGATGAAGCGATGGCTAGAGCATTAGTTAAAGTTTTTTTTTATAGTTTTTGTAGTAAAATTAAAAGTAAAATTAAAGTAAAAGAGCAAATAAATCAGTCGTCTTCTAACTCGCAACTGGGAGAATCAAATTTTAGATCAATTGTGTAGTTTTCCATTTTTATAAGGTGTATCAAACAAATGTTTTGAGGAGAAAACATTCAATTATCTTGTGTTGCGCTTGGCAGGCTGCACTTGCTTGAATTGTAGGCTTCAAATTAAAAAATATTAAAACAGCAAATTTTGTGTCAGTACGCTTATTTACGAAATCGTTGCAAACAGATTACAAGCCTAGGACAACAACAAAGTTATGCAGTTTAAGAGTTAGATTTCTCAGATTATTCGCTATAAAATTCAGAGTTGGAGTTGGCATCCGCGCTTTGGCATGTATGACGTTTTTTCCTGCTTTCACTCTGGCAGAGTACCCAAACATAATAGATACAATAGAACATCAATTACCCGGCGATTAGCGGAACTGTGCGCCTCAATTTGACACCTGTTCAATCGTGGCAAACATTTTCCGCGGTGATTAGGTTGGCAAAAGCTTTGTTTGTACAGTTATCTGATATTTCGTGTATTGTTAGGTAAATATGATTCAGATTCAAGAATCGAAATGAATCTTTGCAATAATTTAATCAATCTGAATCTCGGTTGGAAAGATTAATGCATTAAAAAAACATGAATCTTGATAGATCAAATAATCTATATGAATAATAAATACATTAAGATTCATAAATCTTCAGGAATTCATGAACCTTTAGAGATGTTTTCAATAGTTTTCATAGTTTCAGTGTTTTCATAGTTTTAAAAAAATACTGAATTTGACCCATCCCGCATATAGGGTTTCACACTTTATCTCAAGATCGCGGGACACTTTCCAGAATCTTTCTGAAACAATGCTAAGAGCGGGGTATGATGCTGCAATACGTTGATGATATCTGAATTCATTGCATGCAATGCTGAATTTGCGGTACATTACTCGAACTCCTTGGAGATTCACTTATCTTTTGAGATTCGCTTGGAATCACTATTAGCTGAAGATTCGTTTGAATGAACCTCAATGAAAGATTCATGAAACCCAACACTAGGCTAGAGATATTTTGGAACTTAGTTGTGATTTAATGAATTCAATTCAATTCTTGTTTATATCAGTTTGTCATATAACTATATAACAATTCCTAAACCTAACTAATTCCTAATTTACCTATCTCCTAAACGTAACAAAATCCTACGTTAGATGAAAAAAACAGAAGAAAACAAAAAACGCACAAGCTCGATTATACAGAACCAGAGATTAGAAGAAGTCAAGACTAAACACGATTTTAAACAAAATAGACTAGACCAGGGGTCTCCAAACTTTTCAATTCGCGGGCCGCATTGCTTCACAATCAATCTTGTTGAGGGCCATTTTGACGCTACCTTGATGATGATGATGATGATGGTCCCTCCACTTTCCCCTTCAAAGGTTCGAGAAGGACGAAATTATCTTAAAGATATTTAGGTATAAAAAATGAAAATAAAATTTCTACATAACACTCGAGTGGATGATTGAGTGTTTTCGACCCACTAATGAATCCGATAAGGTGCCGCTAAGTCCTATCATCTTACAATCAGTGGGTCTAAACCCCAAAGTCCACTATACGCGCGCGTGTCTCGAATCTTTGAAGACTCTCTTTTTTTTTTTTAATTTATTTTAAATTATCTTATTTTTTTTCATAAAAGCTATTAAACAAAAACAAATTAAAAAATACACCATCATCATCAAGTAGATAAATGCGGTTAAATACTTTTACATAATACAAACTAGCAAGCACTTCTAGAAGTATACATTCAACATTACACTATACTACTATACTAAAACACTTTAGAATACACACCTTTAGAATGAGTGGAAGTTTAAATCTCGTTTTAATAAGAAAATATTATTGAAATATATAAAATTTCTGCAGCTTTCTTTTATTGAATCTTGATTTTCATCTTTCAGAAGTAAAGAAAATAATCTGTTAGAAAAGAAAGCTATTTAATTTAACCTTAACCCAGTCCTCGCGGGCCGCATTAAAGGCGCTTGAGGGCCGCATGCGGCCCGCGGGCCGTAGTTTGGAGACCCCTGGACTAGACGAATTAGAAAGTAAAATTAAAGAAAAAAGAAGAAGTAGAATATGACGTATCGGAATAATTGGAAGAAGGAAAATAAGAATAGAAATAATAACAAGAAAACAGAACTGAGAAAATGAAGCTGTGGAAGAAGAATAAGAGAGGAAGACATGTGAAGTAGGGAAAAGAGACAGGATATATCACCCCCAGCGATATCGAGGCGAGCGCCGATTGGGCGAAAGAAGGAATTAAAGCGGCACGCGCTGCTAGGTCAGGAGGTTACTTGAACATGAAATGTCGAAGGTCAAGGACGTGTGATTTTCGAGCAAAAATAAAGAAGTGAACTAAATTCACCCATCTTCTTCCTTCGTGTACAACTAATTCTCACGGACATGTAAGCTGGGATGGGGAGTATCTATGCTGTTATTAGATGCGCGTATACACTGCAGCAGCTCATAGAAACCAAACGTTGTACGACGAGATACAAAGTTATGTGCGCTACCTTAAATTTCGCGATGGGGCGTATAGATCGATCTGCGCAAGGTGTGTTGGAGCATCGATAAGACCTTCTAGCATGCGTATAATTAATATAACGCTCGCTTGAGTGCAACTTCAATGGATCGAAGGCCTAACCAATTACATCGTGATTCGTCGTTAGACAAAGGAGTATTGGGGCCAGCCATTCGAAGCGAAAGCGAAGCTCGTGAATCGCTTTTGGATTTTTTACAAATTTTAAAATCCATCCGCATCGGTTTGGACCGACGACAACAGAAGCGTATTCGTGTGTGGATCTAATTAAAGAGCAAAATAGTGCTTGGAGGTAGAGTGAATTCTGAAAATCGCTGGTAAGTCTGGATATTAGCCCCATCGTTCTAGTAGCACTTCTAAATGTTCTAGTAGCGACAACCGATTCTAAATGTTCACTTAGTGATCATCCATAGGACACCAATATCTTGGACATCTACCTCGTCCACAAGACAGCACAGAATTAGAAAGCAAGTACTCTTGGCTATGATTGTGAGAGAAGGATTTTACAGAAATTGATCTTAATGTTTCGAAAATATTCTGCTAATAACGAATTGATGAGTATAAAGTTAAAGCCATGGAAGTTTAAGACTGTACCACGAGACCGATATTTGCGACCAAGCATCTGTTCCGGTTCCATGTTAATAGATAAACCGGTTGCCTTCCGGTCCCCAACTCCAAGCACAATCAACGTCAATCACTGTAATTGATTTAATTTGTTTCACTCATTTTATAAAATTAATGTTTATTTTTTTAAATAAAATTCAACATTGAGTAAAAATAAATCAAACAACATAAATTTGAAGCCTACAAGAATAACCCCAGACGAACATTTCCACAATTCGAGTCACCGGCAGATTATCAACTATCAGAAATGGCCCTTACAAAAAAACACGCCTAAAGTTAGGCAACGCGCATTACAAACTCTCTTCTTTAAGATTTACTTAAACTGATTATTTTAAACAGTTTTTTAGACCGTTTATAGTTCTTTGCTAAAATGAACCCCCTTTTCTGATACTTTACGTCTAAAGCCTCGCTTCTCTTCATGAATTTATCGCATTCATTGCAGCCTGACTTGTGTGTGGCAAAGGAAATATGAAACGATTCAGCACCCCTTCCCACAGCTCATCGACCGTCCCACGGAAATAAATGTTAAAAGCCTAGCCGACGAAAAACTGTGCACACTGTGCGTCTGTGGCAGCCGTACTGTAGCCGGCTCGTGCGGCCTTTGCTAGGCAAGAGCGCCCTCCCCACCCATCCCCCTGTTTCCCCCTCTCCCTTGAAAGGGAATAATAAACGCAAGATTAAGAAACACAGCCGCTGCTCGCTAAATATTCTTCGGTGTTTTAGCAAACGCAAAGCCTACCGCTGCACACTGTCTGCCCTTACCCTTGGGTCCGTCGGGTAACAGCTGGCAGATACCGACCAAACCGAACTCCCCTAGCTCCCCCCTGTACCTTCGCCATCAAAGCAAAACGTCACCCAGTGGTCATGTCTCATAATTTAAGTCGCATCGTGCCGGCGCACGACCGGGCGGTTACTTTTGAATAAATCATCATCAATCCGCCACATCCTCCAGCTGCTCCAACGAGCTGAGCCCTCTCGACCCGTGGCAAACCCTTTTTTAACGCCGGTTGGCAAATCCACCGGAACACAACAACACCACCAACAGAACCGACCGCTCACGCCCACTGACATGGGTTATGACAGGGCAAGGTCAGCCTCCTTCCCCTTCCCCCTGCTGGTGCTGGCCTGAAAGATTTATATCCCTTCAACTATTCCGATCTCATCTAATGTCTCAGTGTGTATGTGTGTACGTAAGGCGAAGGTTTTGAAGGCAAACCCCGTAAGGCCAAGCTTCGTTCCAAGAAACGGAAGAATGCTGAAGAATTGCCTTTCCCATTGCCCATTTTTTTCTGCAGAGTGTAACACAAATCCAAAGGAAAACGTGAAATGCCAGAGCCGAAGTAGGACAGTGGGGAAGTGGGTGAGGTAGATAATTCAATTCCGATTTGCATGATGGTTGTATCAACAATAGCTTCCCGCTGCAGCAAAATACACCTTTTGCCTCCCCTTGCTTGGCACGCAGCAATATTCCTTTACAGTTGGCGTGAATTAATTTTCCGGCCGTGACGCCAACAACTCAACAACTCAACAACAACAACAAAAACACACGAAGGGAAAGGATATTTGCTGCAAGCGAGCAAAAGCACCAAGCAGGCGACCGAAATCTGTCACAATTTGCCATCACCTTTCCCTGGGTGTCAGCTGTCTCGTGCGGCTGAAGCGGGCGGAATGGGAGAATATTCGAGCTCGTGAAAATGAAATTAGCCTACCCTCGAGCCCGCCAAGCTTTTTGAGGGAGTGAAATGCGAGGAAGCATTTTCCCTTCTCAAGAAAAACAGACTGTCCTCCCTTCCACCCGGTGGAACGGTGCCAATATGGTGCAGGCATATTGTGCCGTGCGGGCGAATAATTACCTTTCGGCAGGGAAAAGGCGGCTTTTTTGTGTGTCGATTTTTCCTTCCTTTTTTAAGGAACAAACAAACTCCTCACACACACACACGGGCGCGCGCGTCTCGCACGAATGCGGCGCTGGGTGTGAAAAAGGTGTGATAAAATCATAACGCGGCCCCACCGCCGCCTGGATGGCTCGCGTTGACACCTTTCTCGGTGTTTGGCGCGCTCATCACACCGGCCCGGGGAAAAACACGAAGAAAATGGAAACAATCCGTCATCTCCAGCGCCGCTCGCCTCCCCTTGTTCGTTTCCCACTGCTCGTCTCGTTCGTGAGAAAATTAGCGCCCTTTTTTTTGTTTTACCCCTCCACGACCGGTGCTGCCACACAAAATCCTTCTTTTCGCGTTTTACCCCTCCAAGCGTCAACCACAAGCTGGTCAGAGCAGCACCCTGTTTGATGCCTCCCCTCCCCAAGCGCGCACACGAGCGAGAAATGCAAAAATAAGGCTCACGGCTCGGGGTAACTGCTGCCGCTGCGGCGTACGATGTGATAATGATGTTACTTTTAATTTTGTTTATTTAATTCGTATTCAAGATACGGTACCACCGTCCCCGTTTTTTTTGCAGGGACGGGTGGCAGGGAGTGAAATGATTTTCCATTTTCATTACCGCTCTCCCACATCGCCCTTCCCTTGGCGTGTGCTCGCGAAAGGGAAGCGTCAACCCCTTGTGTTTTTATTATATATTTTTTACCACTCGTTACTCCCTTCCCCGTTGGTTGAGGGGTGGTATTGTTGGCTTTTCATCTTGCTCGCCGTCATTTTCCACCCAAACGAAACAAAAAATCAGAACTAAGGGGACAGAGAGAGAGAGAGGGCAGAAGGGAAAATAAAACGTGCTCCCTGCGCGTGCGACGACGAGGGGGTTGGCCGGATTTACGGCTATATTCATCCTTTTCGGTGGTTGGCGAAATTGGCAAACCGACGGGTTTGAACCGCGCCCGAAGTCAAGACTCAAAAATTAAACCCTTTCCCCTGCTCATCCGTTCTTTGGGCGGAATGGGGGGGGGGTGAGTGACGCGCACCACCCGCTCGAAATAGGATTAATTTTCGGTCCCCCCCCCCCCCCCAACCACCACCAACGCCGAGCACACGAAGCGCTGGCAGTGCTGCTGCTGCTGCTGCGTGACACTGATTTCCATTCCGGGATGGGCAGACCCCGGCCATAAGCCAGTTTGTTTTTGGCAATGGCGCGAGGTCACGACTGTGCTGCTGACTGCTTGCGTTGTACCATAAATTAAAGCGTGCTCTGTGTGCAACTGTGTGCGTGTGTGTATTTGTGTGTCACTTTTGCAGCCGTGTGCAACCGTCCCAATGATGAGAATGCAGCTTTTCACACAAAGGTTACAGCACTTGGTTTGCGTTGAAAATGCACTTTTGTGAAAAGGGTTGCCTAACTTAAGGCGCTTACTTCACTATACAGGGTTCACTGTACAGGGTTTACCTAGCCAATCCAGCATCGTAAAAGCGTTATCGGTCGCCGTAAATACTTATTCGGGCGACGTAAACCCTCAATTTGGCTCTGTTGTTCCTATTCTGGCTTTATAAAGTATGAATCGAGTATAGTAAACAACGAAAGCGGCCTACCCTGGATTTTCTATTTAAATCGCAGTAAAACAAAGCTTCTATTATACGGTTTAACTGATCTGTAATGATATTTAAAGTATGTAAGCTAAATGCCAATTCAAATGATACAACTTTGAGAGCAAAATTTGTACGACCATGAACGTTGTTACTACATTCTTTTGCGACAAAGAATTTTGCGACAAAGAATTTTGCGACCAAGAAGTTTGAGGTGCAAAATTCTTGGTCGCAAACATCTTGGTCGCAAAATTCTAGGTCGCAAACATCTTGGTCGCAAAATTCTTGGTCGCAAGGTTCTTGGTCGCAAAATTCTTGGTCGCAAAATTCTTGGTCGCAAGGTTCTTGGCAAAAGTTATGCGAATTGTTAATTAATTTTTACGTTCCTGTTTTCAGTTTAAAATAGGTTGTAGTATTTTTAATTAATTTTAAAATATCGATATACCTTTTAAAATTTCAAGACAAATTAAATTATACTTTTTCTACAAAAAACTATTCTTCATGAGCTAAAGTTTGCTCAAACTTGTCCGATCCAGAGGCGAATCGGCGTTTGTTGACGTATTTCTGAGACTGAAATAATATTCACTACAAACATGTGGCTTAGTTTGGCGTGTAGTTTTGTATGCAATGTTGACGTGATTTCAGCCGCCACCTGTCTGTCACCTGTTTCAGCAGTTCACCTGTGATCTGTATAAAAAAACTGTCCGGTATCGTAAACCATCAACCCGCCTATGGGGCCCTTCACGATTCTAGTCAGTTTTTTGTATGGAGTTTAACAGTTGGAGGTTGAAATCATGTAAACACTCCATACAAAACCACACAAAAAACTAGCCTGCAATTTTCAGTCTAGATTATTTTAGCCTTAAAGCTAGAATTAGATTCGAGTACCTGCTCGAAAACATGGTGTTGTTTACATTTACCCCAAGGTGCATTAAAGAGATCACGTGGTGGAATCTAGAATCAAAGTGTATGTAGTCCAGGGAGTCTCATAGTATGTTTTTCAATCCAAATTTGAATATCACTTTTTGACAGGATGGATGAAAATTTTTATTCAAACAAACTTTCTTGAGGCTTGACGAATACTCAAAACACTTTTAAAATCTTCATTCAGAAGCAGAAGCGATAAAAATCAGCCTTCTAAATTCATACCCCTTTGGATAAGCCCACCTGTACTCATTTAGATAGCTGCTCGAAAACTGCTATACAATGCAAACAGCTGACAGGCTGAAATTTCAGCCTACGAGCTTACAATGGAAAGGGCCCCTATATCAGAATGTCGTCATTACGTGAACTGCAACCCATTCTGCAGCACTTAGTCATCGATTGGCGCCCTACAGTATGCTATACGAATGACAATTTGTCTCTTTTAGTCCGCTAGCGCTAGCAGATATGTCTTGACTAACATCAACGACCTATAAGCGCACCGTACCGGACTAGCATCAAACAACGGTTATGACTGTAAGCTTTGCGACCCCTTCCCTCCCTTTCGCCCTCCTGTCCTGCCCTCTTCGACTGAAACGCAAATAAATATTTCGTTCAAGCATCGACAGACGCAACTAACAAAAACAAAACGAAACCCCCAAAAACACAAAACAAGAAACCCCGGAAGTGCAGCCAACCGGTGCGCCCAGTGTGCAGACCGCATCCGCCGCAAGGGCGAATTGTGGAAAGTGTGCGGAAAAGCACAAACAAACTACACTCCTCATACGGACGACGGGCAAGTCTTTGCACTTGTTCCTCTCCTCTTCAGGAGTGGGCTCTCTTCACATTCTTTTCCCCTTGAACTTGCTGTTGTTGTTGTTGTTTTCGAAGATATGATTCGCTTTTCCTTGATGAAATTGGAATCTCTCCCGCAAAAGAAAACTTACTCACACACACACACACACAGTGGGAACCTTGTTCCTCTTCCGCCCTTGCCCGTACTCGCACGCCGCCCAGCGCATCGGTGTGCTTGCCTTACATTTTTACACAATAAAGGATGCTTATCTCATCGCAAACGTGAGCGGAATACGGTTCAAGTGCGCCCCGAAAAACTCGCCACGGCGGGCACATTTTGTTTTAGCTCTCGTGGTGGCGTTCATCCCACACTCCCCCAGAAGAATAAGAAGACGAAACTTACAAAGGGTAGGATAGGTAGAAGGTGGCGGGAGTTAAACAACAGCAGCAATACACATACAGATTGCTGCCGCTTTCTACTGTCCTGGTACATCACTCTCTCTCTCTCCCTCATCGGTACATCCTTTTTCGGACTGGCGTGGTGCACAAAAACTTTCCCACATACCCCGCCACCGGTGGGGCAGGGGGGGGGGGACTAGGAAAGGCTTGCCGGCGTAAGAGTAACAAACGGGTGTGGGGAAGAAAGCAGACGGGTGTTTTTTTTTTTTCTTTGCTGGAATGAGGCGGGTGGAGAAACCGTTAGATGAACTAACAAGGTTCAAGTTGTCAGGAGCGATGGGTGGGAGGAAATAACATACGCCAGCAGTTCACTTACGCCATGTAAAGCTGAATGCAATCTTCTCGAGCCCCCAGAAGCAGCAGCAGCAACAGCAGCGGTAAAAAAAAAATGTTGCCCAATTTTTCGCGCCACAGCCCGACAGGACGGTGAGTGTAAGTGTCGAAAGCCAGACTACGATTTGTCAACGCTTCACACAGCCTTGAGGAAGGAGACGGTGCAACGCTAGAAGGGGATATGCGGCAGCACAGCTGGAAGATGTTTTGTTTTATTTGAAGCGATAGGCGTGAAGCGGACTAATTTAAACAGCTTATGAAGTAGTAGTTCGCCTTTTGTAAAAGACGCAATGGGAAACGATATTATAACCAGGAAATATGCGTACTTTTGTTTTAATGGCACTCTTTTTTATGATAAATATTACAAAATTTGAAAAACAACCTGAAAAAGGCCATATTGATGCTTTTTTGGACATAAAATTCTTTAAAAGCCACTTTTGTCTAGTGAATTGCATAATTTAAGGCGTTTTTTCCTGAAGCGCGAAAGTACAATCGAATCACCAAGGTTTTTTTGTTGTTGCAATAATTGCGAAGTCAACATACCGATAAGTTTTCAGTTCAGAATGATAAACCTGTTTTACACCTTTCAAGCACATTATTTTCATATATTGATGGGATATTTTTAAATATGTTTGAATTGTACTCGAATACTTCTCTAGACAAGTGTGACATTATAATTGCTCCAGTTGGACTTTTGATAATTTTTGTTTTATTGTAGTATATCAAACATATTTTTTAAATACACAATGAACATTCTAGAAATGATAACACACGTCATTGGTACAAAGTAGTTAAATAAATGGCTAATTTGTAGGCAAACATATACACTACAGCGAGTGATATTCGATCAGTTAAAATTGTTCACAAATAAGGAATTTGTGCATGCCTAGACGGTCTGTTTTTATACATTTTTCATTTTAAAGCATCCTGATCGTTGCAAAAAGATTGTTAAAAATCTAGCCTCAAGTAATCCAATGCATGCTTTTATACCAACATTTATATACTTCCAAAACATTTCAAAGCTTGTTTGTATGTCAAACTGTTTCATCTATATTATTTCAAGTATTTTGGTTCATTTTCCGACATTTTATGCGTTTAGATACACTTCAAAGGCAGAAGCTTCCCTAATGAAAAGTGCAAGTAATGAGTGTATCTACTTAGAATCTGGTGTTTACGTTTATCGCATCGGTAGTGTTGCCACAGTTGGTAATCATCAAGTTTGAACTAAATTTCATCCACGAAGAGAATATTATTACAGACTTTCTACATAGAAAAATACTTTACAAAAAATTAACACGATTTAAATCACAATAGGAATAGATTCCGTTGGTATTTACGCTATTGTATAAATCAATTTGTTGCACTGTAGGTAGGAGGCAGCAGTTTATATCAATTATCATTATACAGCCGACACATGTATCTGTTTAAAAGATTACCTACGTTGCCGCTTACGATTACGCGTTAATGGAGTGAAAAAATTTGGCATGTATTTTCAAGTGTAAACTATGGTTTTAGAATTTATCAAATTTGATTTTTTTTCTCAAAAACAATCAAATTACACGGTTTTTGTATTGTTTATGTGATGTTAAAAATGAAATTGTCAGAAATATGCTCATTAAAAAATACCTTCTAAAATTATCATGATTCCTTCAAGAATCCAAAAATTGATGGCTTGCAGACAATAATAGGTGCGTTAGAATCAAAAATGATGCGCACTGTCAAAAATGGTTGCTTTAGAGCCAACATTTGGTGGGAGCGACTGTAATTTAATACGTCAAAGTCACGTAGTTGTGTAAGCACACTTTCAATCTCAAATCAAACTGTGACATGTTGAAAATCGTGTGAAAGAACCGATAAATGACGATGTTGTATGAAAATCTGGTCAACTAGCACGACGTAACATCATGTCCGCTGTGGGTTCACTAGAATGGACCGTTCCACTGTTTCAAAAGCCTATGTAATAAGCCAGCATGGCCGCGAAGGACGTTACGCTAAATAGAAGAAGGTTAAACTATAAGACAGATGTAGAAAAATGCTGTCTATACATTGTAGTGACACCATTGAAACCTACGGGTGGTAGCTTATTAATTAGCCGCATATCCGGCTGCGTTCCAGAGTTTCTCAAGATTTGTTTTATTTGTTTCTGGTATTTGTTTGCGCTCGTCTGATGATGTATTCACCGCTTTTGTTTATTTGCATCATCCAACAATAAAAAATCTAAAAAAACCCAAAAATCTAAGAACAAGCTCAATAAAACGTGTAACAAATCTAAAGATAGGTAGGCAACTTCCAAAACTACTTGGGAAATAATCAAAAAACCATGAGAAACCCTATACTACATTTAATCAATAAGATTTTTAAAAAATACCACATTTTATCATGCAAATGGCATAACTGTCGGCGCTTTGCTTGTGAAATTGCACATTTTCTCACGTTGTTATGCATTATATTTTGTTATCTTTTTCTTATCCAAGGTTGCACTCCCCACACTGCTTGTACCTTCCAGTGAAAAAAAGCTCTATGTATACTTTTTTATGTCGAAAACTATTAAACGATTGCTTCGATTCAATCGCACCCATCTCTATTCTGTCAATCTCCCCTAACCCACTTGACAGTGTGCAGGCTACAGATTGCTCCAGCAACTCAAAGCCAAAAAAAGGGAGTAGGAAGCTTCCCCCTTTCTATAATGGAGTCACTTCACGGACTGAAGCGAAAGCCGTGGTTCGACTCCACTCGAGATGCTTTTAGTGAATTGAGTCCAATTAAGCGTCTCTGCGGCCGGCAGGATTCACCGACACACACGCCCCAAAACCTCGAGTGGCGCTTGTGCCGCCAGATGGGCCGGTTTTAGATAAAGCCTACGCGCACGGAAGCCCGGCCGCACGGAAGATTGATTACACTCCACGCCTCCGTTCAGGCGGAACCTGGTGGGCTTTTCCTTTTGCCTCACGCTCGCACGGACAAGTGCCACCCCTTCGCCGCACGCTTCAAACCGTTTCTTCGCCTCAACGTTGCCAAGGGATCAAAGGGCATTAGCGAAAAGCGAACCGCGAAAGAATATCTTGGAGTTGAAGGGAGAGGGAGCCGTTTTCACAACTGCAAACAGCAACACAAAAAATCGCTCTTCAAATTAACTTCCATCCATTCACACACAAACACACACACACACACACATTCACTCTCTTAAAAAGGATCAATTTAAAATCGGACCAGAATGGCACGCGGCATTACCTCACCTACTCTTCTTCTAGGGCGCGCCCGCAAGTGCACCGCCAACTCCGCAAGTGGAGTGGATCATTCCTCCAAAGTACGAGATATAAAGCGTGCCAAACCAGCCCGCTCCACACCGTGATGAAGTAAAAACAATCACTTAGCCGGGATAATCGGTACTCATCTGTTAAATTGGCGCGGCACAAGCGGGTGAAGCTTCTGCTAAGCTCGACCCCAGTCCCTGGTGAGGCACCAGTGAGCCAGATTTGCCCGACGACCTCTCCGTCAAGTCGTCCGCATATCCCACCGATTTGTTATGCTCTGAGTACAATTGAGGCGAGAAGCGGCAGGCGTTGTGTGTGTATGTGGCTCTCTTTCTGTATGCTCTGTAGATCCAAGGTTACAGCAAGACTTTTCCAAAAGCGATTTTTTTTTGCTTCTGGTTGTCTATGTTATTTTTGCTTGGAGGAGGGAGTCGCTCCTGCGGGACCGCTTCTCTTGACACGGGTGAGTCTGTGTTTACTCGAGATTTTTCCCTTGCGAGTAGGAACGTGAGAAGCAGGGAACAATAACACAGCCCCGGGGAATGTAATGACAGTCCAGGATTAGGTGCTCGGGATTGGGCTCCAAGAGCTAGGATCCGGGATGGTGGCGCAAGTTATCCTGCAACTGGAGATTACATTCTCTCACCAGTCGGTTCTGCTGCATAAGATGACATTCTAGCATCTTCGCCAATTACTCAACACCTCCCGAATTGAATGATCGGCACCGGAGCACCTCCAATCGATCGGAGACATTACCTACACGGCTCTTTGCCCACGACACTGCCGGATATTAAAGCTTTACAGCAAGCGCTTCACCGCGTGACGTTCGGCAGCTCAGGCCAAAGCATTCCTGAACCCATTCGGCCAAAAAGTAGCTCCAGCAGGCTCCAGCAGAAATAGAAGACCAACCCAATCATTGCTCCTCATAGTACGGGCGAGGCGCGCAAAGATATCTTTGCTCCCGCTAGCAGCCGAGAAGAACCGTGGCAATAATCCTGGCCGCGCGCCAACTTCAAAGCAGTTGCCACGGGTCTGGAAGGATGTAAAAATTAATTGCATTAATATTTCATGAAAGCAGCGCGGCACGCGGGCGTGCCTTTGGACATGGTACGGTGTTTTCGCTGCCGGTGTAGAACTATCCAATCTCTAGCCAAGGACCGCCTGGAACGCCGGGGCCAAGGTAGTCAGAGACAGAGGTTTGCTGCAAAGGAAGAGACAGGAAAAACTGAGTCTCCGATTCTAATTCTAAGCGCCGCCGGGCGCAATTTACAAACCAATCGACACGGCCGCGTGAGCATTGGAAATGGAGTGCTTGCGTGGAGTGATGTAATTTTGCACTCTGGCTTGTTGGTGATTTCTTTTTTTTTTCTAAGTTTGTTTTCAAAATCATCAAAAGTAATGAACCGAGATGGTTCCTCCCAGGTTTCCCAGGCCCTGCAGGGCCACCATACCTGGCCAAGATTGTTTCCTTCCGTCCATTTCTGCTGGAGTAGAAGGCGAGGGAGGAACTATTTTGGGGAAGAATTTCGCCCCGGAAGACGCTAGATTAGAAGCACAAAATGATGTCATTGGAGTTATTGGATATTGCGTGGACGAACGTGGCACATTGGAGAAGAACCCAATTACCGAAACACCAAATGCTGGCCTGTGGAACTTTTTTTTTTGCTTTTTGTTTTCCAAACAAGGTACCTAAGGCACAATTTTTCCGCCTGAACTATGGCGAAAATAATTAGCTGCTGAAGCAGGGCACTGGTTCCGTTCCGGCAAACTCTGGTTGTGTACATCCACAACGCACATACACAGTCTGATTAACTGCGATTAAAAGTTGTTCTGTCTGTCTGTGTTGATTTGTGAGCGGTTCGGTTTCAACAACTTACATCAATCTACCAGGACGACGCCCCAACTGGTGCCAACTTCAAAGGCAACAACATTCACCAACAACGCACGGCAGAGTCAGCCATATTGAGCCTTAATTACATCACTTCATCTTTCCAGCGCCTTGGATAATCGAGACAACTATCTTATTTATTCGAACTTCCGGGCTGGGATGGGGCGGTGGAAGGTCTGGTGCTTGGTGAGAACTCTGTGAACTCCCGGTGAGCTCCGACAGTGCCCTGCAGCTGCTGAAATGCTGAAGCGCAGCGCCAAAAATACCGAACACAAAACCGCAAGTTGCCGCACAGAGTTGCTCTACGTGCATGGGTGGCTTGGTTTTTTTTTCGCCCAAGACTCCCACACCGTGAACGCAAGCGTTGCAGCAGCAGCAGCAGCAGCCAGCCCTTCCTGTTCCAGGCGTTACAGGCCACCGGCTGGAATCATATTTACCCAGGAGCAGGTAATAAATGCGGCACCACGCAGGGGCCGGGGCAGACGAAGCCATTCGTCAGGAAAGTTCCTCCACCTGGGCCCTGGGCAAACAATCTTCAAACAGCGCAGCAGAATCTGACGCAGGCCACAGAGCGTGGTCCTGTGTCTGTCTCGACGATGGAGAAACCTTTTGGAGCAGCCGGCAGCAGACAGACAGGTGGTAGTGCCGTGCGAATTGTTTGTGGACGCTGTCTGGAGCTGTCCTGCCTGCAAAGGGGGGAAGAGCATAAGGGGTGATGGGGGGAGGGGGTAGTCTTTGAAATGAATTTTGAATTGAAATTTAATTTGTTGCCATAGCGCGCGAGCTGCCGGGAAAGGGCCACGGTGCACATGCAGGGGAGGGGGGGGCGGAGAGGGAAGCCCGTGCAAAAGATATCTCCTCTATTAGCGTGCCGGAGACGCGCAACGGAACCTGCTCGGAAAGGTAGGCACTCCAGCGCTCATTTCTTTCTTCGCTCGCAAAACCCACTACCAGCCGAAACTTGGGCCTGCCGCTGCAACCCGGCGCCAAAGCGCTCGACGGCATCTACAAGTCGACAAGTTTGGGCTGTGCTGTGGCTGCCACCCGTCCCGTGGTTGGGGCGCTGGTTGAGGCGATGGGGCGCAAAACTTCAATCATCATCACCCGGAACCACAGCACAACCATGACTTCTTGATCCACGGAAGGGTGTCTGTGTGCTCGCGAGCACATCTTCTCGGCGGAGTACGTGCGGATGACTGTGGTGAGAAGATAATCTGATCAACGAATTCCGTTGCATTTGTTCCGTTCAAACCGTTTCCGCCCTTGGCAAGCATGCTTAGAGAGAGAGATAGAGTGATAAGGAGAAGGAAAAAGAGATAGAGAGAGGAAGACTGCTGCCAAAATTAGCAGCTCTAGTTTTGCGTATAGTTTTGCGTGTTGCAAGTCGTACGAGTCTGGGGAAAAGTTTTTGGGCCAAACAGACTCCCTCCCTCCACACACATACACACACACACCCAGCGAGGCGAAATTTATATCAACTCTAATTACAGTTTGATTGGTGCCGATCCGTAACACACCACACCCCATCCCTCTTGCTGCGCACACCCACTTCCAAACCAAGGCAACCTGTTGATGAGCGAAACCTGCGTGCGTGTTGATGTCCGCCCCCCCCCCCCCCCCCATGTTCGAAACGACAGCAGAAAGCAAAACAAAAAACCAGGCCCTAAAATCGATTCAACCCGCCACACGCTCCGTGTATCGATTAGCGTAATTCAGAGATGTCAAACTGATGGCCCGCGATCGCTTGAGCCAAAATATATTGCGCATTTCTGCTTCTACAGTACATGTTAGCCATTTTCGGACATCTGAAATATGAAGAGATTTTCCACTTTGCAGATCACTCTGCCAATTGTCTGATCATCCATCGTCATAAAACCTACCTTCTATCTTTGCATGTAAGAACAAAGAAGATTAGAGTTGCAAAAACTGTTCGAGTTGTAGAAGAAAACCAAAACTGTGCATGTTGCTTAGATCGAGCAGTACCTGGCACTAAGTTTTTGGTTCATCATATGTGTTTTAAAGTAATGAAAATTATTTTTAACTCATAATAAATCCTTTCCGATGAATAATACAAAAAAGTTAATGAGGCCTTCACGATTCTAGTTAGTTTTTTGTATGGAGTTTGACAGTTGGAGGTTGAAATCATGTAAACACTCCATACAAAACCACACATAAAACTAGCCTGCAATTTTCAGTCTACATAATTCTAGCCTCAAAGCTAGAATTAGATTCGAATATCTGCTCGAAAAATGGCAAAACAAGGTGGTGTTCACATTTATCCCAAGGTGCATTAAAGAGATCTGGTGATGGAATCCAAAATCAAAGTGTATGTAGTCCAGGTGGTCTCATAGCATGTTTTTTTATAACCAAATTTAAATATCACTTTTTGACAGGATGGGTGAAAACTTTTGTTCAAACAAGCTTTCTGGAGGCTTGACGAATACTCAAAAAACTCTTACAATTTTAATTCAGAAACAGAAGCGATAAAAATCAGCCTTCTAAATTCATACAGCTTGGGATAAGCCCAGCTGTATATTATAACCACTTAGATAGCTGCTTTAAAACTGCTATACAATGCAAACAGCTGTCAGGCTGAAATTTCATCCTACGAACTTAAAACGGAAAGGGCCCCAATGACAGGAATGAACTGACACATACTGTAAGTGGTTATGGATCACTACTTTTTTCATGATTTTGAAACAATCAATCAGGGAGCCCAAAAGTGCAATTTCTGTAAGAAAGAGACTTTTAAAAGTTAATAACAACCCTGAACCAATCCGACCTAAAAATATACAACACATACTTTATGGCATATTGTTTTGGTATTAGGTATCAGGTTGAACCCTTCTTTATGCATGGTTGCAGCCAAGACCATTTTTTTTATTTTTTTATTTATTTTCATTGTTTACTATTTTTAATTACAATATAATGGAGCTCTAATTGATATTAGACCTTTGTGCCTTTTACACAATATACAGGATAAATTTAACAGTTTACACGTCATGATAGGATCATGTTTCAGCCATCGCATTAGAGTGGAGTTCTTCTGCAGGGAAACGTTTTTTGAAAAAAACCCTGGTCACATTAAGGACTTATAGTCTAAGAAAAAATAATAACGAAGGAGAATCTAGCCTTAGCCTTATCTACACTAATCTTTCCTCTATTACATAAATTTATAATCTACATACATTAATTACATTAATATAGGTTATTTACTGATCGCCACTGGCTGGACGTGCAATTGGTTTTATACTTTTCTAATAGTGGATCAGCATATTGTATTATTTTTATCATATTTGTTCTTAGGTGAATGTCATTATTACTATGCCAAAGTGGTAAATTAAGGATTTGTAGCGGGTTCACTGAGCTTAGTCTCGCGGCTGTTTCGTTACCAAAAGAAAGGCTTTATTATCACTTTCTTCTATTCTTATAAACTATCATAATCCTCTATCCTAATCTATAAACCTAACCGAGCTATAATAATTCCCAATTATTATGGGATCAAGGTTGCTACAGATTCGTTTAAGAAATTTGTTTTGGAACACTTGGATTTTCTTTAAGTGTGTAGCGGCACTTTTTCCCCAAACTGGGTATGCATATAATAATAAAGGCCGTAGGATTTCTTTATAAATCAAAAGCTTATCTTTTAAGTTTAATTTTGACTTCGTGGTAGTAAAGCAATATAGAGATAATGAGGGTTTTGTTGCAGAGAGTATTCTATTTTCAATACGTTTTTTGACTTGTTAACCTTTTAACCTTTTGTTGAGTGTAACCCCCAAATATTTGATTTCATTTTTCAATTCCACTTCATTATTATTAATGTATAGTTTTCTATCTGGCAATTTTGTTGGTTTAATTAATTCTTTATCTAAGATAGCTGGTAAGGAGTGAAAGTTGTTGAATTCATCGAGTGTTTTTTTTTACTGAGCGCTCCTGAGAGCTTTTTGTTTGTATTGTGGTATTGTTAGCGTTTTCAAACTGAGCTTTTAAGGCTTCACATTTCTCGGGGTTTGTTAGTAAGAAATTTCCATGTTCTTTGATGGGGGGGTATAGTTTTACTGTCTCCATTCATGATCCGAACAAATCTGCATAGCCTAGGATTATTACGTGCTTTGTTCATTTTTTCTAAGTTAGTAGACGAAGCATTGTTTCTGATCGGGGACATTTCCTCTTCAACTTGTTTTGCTAATGTTTTGTACACATTTTTTAAAGCATGGTTCCACCTATTTCTTTGCCATCGGCGTCTTAATTGGTTTCTTTGCTTCATTTTATTTAGTGTAGCCTCAGGGATTATTAATTTATATTGGTCTATTTTAGTTAGTGGTACAAATTTGCTATGTGCAGTGCTTATTAGTTTATAAAAATAGGCTACCACGAGATCAATTTGTTTTTCATTGTTAATTTTAGCTAAATCCCAGTTTGACAGCTGTATGTGTTGGGAAATGTATTTTTGATACCCTATCTAATTTGCTTTGGAGTAGTTTGGAATACTGTTGCCACATGGTTTAAAACTATTGGTAAAGAAAATTTCAAAGATCACAGGAAGATGGTTGGATGTAAATTCGGTTATTGTTCGTGGTGATGTTATCTGGTGTAAATTGTTTGTGAGAACGAGATCAATAGTGGATGGGTTTCGATTTTCATCACTGGGAAAGTATGTAGGGTTTTGTGGATGGTGAATCGAAAAATGTCCTCTTTGTAAAGTTTCAAAAAGGGTTTTCCCCATCCGATTTGCAGCTTGGCAATTCCATAGCCTGTGTCTAGCGTTGAAGTCGCCACAAAGGAAATAACTGTTTGGGATAGCACTCAATAGGTTAACGTCTGCTTTAAAACTCTCACAATCTCTGTTATCTTATTTTTCCTCTATCAGTTTGTAACTGTATGCCTATGGCTTCTAGTGATTTTAATTTGAATGAAGGAAGTAATTTATGGGTGATATTTTTACTGACTACTATAGCTACACCACGTTTTGTTGTAGTTTCTCTATCTAGTCTATGTATAATATAATTGCAATGTGAAAAACGCATATTACATTTGAGGAATGTTTCATTCAGAGCTGCTATTTGTATCTTATTTGAATCCATGAAATTTAAAAATTCATATTGTTTGCTGGGAATGCCATTGGCATTCCAATACATGATTTTTAAAGCCTTTTTATTTGCCATTGGAGAAACAATATTTAGCTGTTATCTGTACTATTACGGAAATTAAATATTTTTTGTTGCGACATTCGCTTAAATGTGTAAATACGTCTTCGACAATTTGGCCTATTTCTTCAAATTTTATGTCGAAATCTCCTGTAGAAGTGTTTTTCTTTGAATTGAACACATTTGAATAGTTAATCGGCACTTGGCTTGGCTTGGGCGGATTTCCTATTGAGGGGAAACTGTTTTCGTTGTACTTGAATTCTTTCACCTTAGGTGGCGCTTTATTTGCTTTAGTTGCGTTTACACGTGTAGGACAGCCTGAATAATTGGCTGTGTGGTGATCATTGGCCCGCTTGTAGATGTATAATATTCAAAAAAATACGCGATGATGATTCACTGCTCGAATATTTTTGAGTTCGCTAAAGGTTATTCAAACCTTCACAAAATGGAATAGATACATCATCTGATCGTCGAATTTGTTTCTACGAATCTGCAATTTTTTTATCGCCGTTGGTTTTACATGCACCTATTGCAGTGCTATTTGGATTTCTTCCAAAGGATAATCTGGGAGGCCAAAGATGACAATTTTTGTTTTGTCCAGTTCTTTCTTTTAATTCATTTTTTACTACTTCATTAACAATATTTTTTTCTAAATGCTCACAGTTTTTGTCTCGTTGTCTTTTGCACAATGTCATTCGGAATCTCGAGTCTGATTGCGTAAGCTTTATGGTCGCTGAAAGAGACACTAATAGTGTCTGCACTTCGCACGTTATTTTTTTTTATTTATTTTTTATATGTAATATCTTATCTATGCGTGAGGCTGAGTATAGTAGATATAGTATCTATGAGTATAGTAGGTATACTCTGTTGTGGTTTTTAATAGATCCCACCTATCATCCATTTTCAGATGCTGGATCGCGTTTTTCAGTACTGAGCTAAAATTTGAACTTCCAGTAGCGTCTTTGTCATGAATAATGCAGTTAAACTCACCATCGATAATAAGAAATTGATATAGTTTTTTTTAAAATAGTAAGTTAACGTGTACCGGAACAAAATTCTCTGCTTTGCTCTTGTTGTGTACCGGACAAAGCATATACATTTACTATTTTGAACTCATCGTTAATACACAATGACATCAAACTCGCTATCTATTCTCTTTTCTAAATCAGAGTATTTTAACCCACGTAGAGGTATAGCCGTTCCTCTCTTATGGTGAACAATGTAAGTGATTCTAATTCATAGATTATTCTGATACACTACTTGCATGGATACCATGTCTGCATCTATTCTGTTTATAAATGATTGTATGCTTTCTCGTTTGCTCGTATAGCAGTTTTCGAGCAGCTATCTCAGTGAGTAGAATATATAGGTGTGCTTATCCCAAGGAGTATGAATTTAGAAGGCTGATTTTTATTTTATTTGATTTAAAATTTGAAAATATCAGACGCCTATGGCTAAATCAAAATAATCGCCTACAAACGTTCTTTACTAATACGTTTCTTAGATGGAATAACATTTATTTTCCAATTTAGTATTTACTGTTGTGGCGTATTTGTTATTCCAATATGAAATGAAAAGATACTGCTGGTCCAATGAGTTTGACATCGCTGGCGTAATTAAAGCGTAACCGTCGATTGATGCGCGTGCCTGCCTGCCTTGCCACGGATGATGGCGTCTTGCGATCGGGAAAATTGTTACTTTTGGTCTCTTAGCTCTCCGTTTGGCCCGTCTGTCGTCCCAAATGTCGCGCGATCTAGCGCGGCATCAATCGCACCAGGTGACTGCCCAAACCCCAGTCGTAAAGCACGCATTATAAACGATTTGAGAGGTGTAGATTACGGGCTTCCGGAAGGCGGGCACGCCATCAAGTTGACATTAATGAAGCGTCCGGCTGCGGACGGCTTTGGTCCTGCGGGACACTCCTTCACGGGGCCGATTTTCTTACCTTGTCTGCAGCGATGGTGTGTGTGTGTGTGGGTGTGTTGCCAGGGAGGAGTGATTTGTCATCCGCAGGACACCGGCACACAGCATGCTTCCACGTGCAACATGAAAAACCCTCCCGAGCGGAAAGAATGCAATGTGGCGCAACGAACGAACTTTGGGCGGGCGCTCGCTCGCTCGCTCGGCGCAAACCTGTCACTTTGCTAAGCACTTAAAATAATAGCGAAAAATGAAAATAAATTGCACCTTTTTCGCCCCGCGGCGCACACGACGACGATGCGCCACTACACCGAGCAGCGATGCAGTAAATGTGCCCAGCAGCATGCCGCTAGTCCGTTAGTTTGTGTTTGTGCCTTTTCCACTAGTTTCGGGTTTCGAGAGGCTACCTGGATGGGGAGGAAACGCAGCACGGATATTTTCACGATGTATTTTGCCCATTTGGCTGGGTTGATTTTTCGCGTTTCACTTTTTTTTATCTTTTATTTGAAAAATGAGCAGGAAGGTGATAGAGAAGTTTTTGATTCTTCCTTTGTTTGTTTGTTGTTGCTTTTTTTTTGTCTGCGCCCTTCAATTGGCAAATGCCCCAGCAGTGCAGCACACGGAGACAAGTGGAGGCAAAAGACACTTTCGTTCGGCTGAACCAAATAAACATCTTCCGGTTGTGAGTGTGTGTGTGTGTTTGTTTTTTGTTCCTTTCTCTTCCCGAGCGAGTTTGAAGGGTTTGTGGTTGGAAGGTTTGCGAAACAATCGCAAACGGGGTGGAAAAATCTGGCTCCCGCGTGCACCACCCCTCCAGCACCCACCATCACTACTCCACCTGGTGAGCGGGTCGACCGTGGGGCCATTATTATCATTTAACAGCTGAAGTACGTCAAAGATGGCACTTCCCGAAAAAGGGCGGACGAGGCGAACAAAATGGGAAGCGTGTACTTGAAATGAACGAAAAATAAAATGAGGAAGAAAAGGGAGAGAGTGAGACGGTCAGAGTGTAAATTCTTACCTCCTGGCCCTTGCTCTCCTCCTTCCCCCCCCCCCCCTCCCTTCCAGCCATTTTTTTCCCCCAAGGGGCGAAGAAAAGTGCATCAAAATCTAATAAAACTTTGCCACTTTTTGGCGCGCGGCTTCCGGTCGAGTGTGTGTCTCTGCCTCTTTTGCTCTCCCTCTCTGTCTACCCTTTCTCTCGCACCTGCCCGGCAAGGAAGTGTCTTTGTTGAAGAATGAGGATGCCACATGGCACCACAAGCACAACCTCCGGAGTTTTTTTTCCTTCCATTTGGTCTTTTCCCCAACTTGGTTTGTCGTCACTTCCGATTTGTTTGTATGTGCGGCAGACGGCAGACGACAAACTCATCAATAGGTAGGTAGGAAGGTTTTGCCGACAAGTGTGTGACAGCACAATGGGCCCAATGAGCTACGATTTGACAGCCGGGACAGAGCCGCACAATAGTGAGGCCACCGCTAAGGTAAGACTTTAAACGAGCTGTTATTTATAGAAGGATTTGGTCGTGCTGGTAGAAATTTAAATGACAAGCACCGGTTTCACTCCGGGCATTCAAGAGTCGAGATGTTATGGCCACAACGGTGCGAGTGGAGTAACAAAACCGTCCCACCGTATTTCCGCATGGACCGGCGGGGGTATCTCTTGGAAACAGTGATTTTCTAATAAGAATACAGAGAACTTCCTCCTGGGGGCAGGCCTTCTGGAACTTTGCGTGATTGTGTGCGAATCTAAGGTTACAGGTCTAATGGATAGAGTTCTACCGATGATACCCAATGCGCTCCGTGGCAAGGGAACTATCCCCCCAACAGCTCTCTAATCTCTCCCGTGACTTGGACATCAATATTGATGTTGACGTTTGACTTGGAAGTTTTTGGGGAGTGACTTCAAGAATAATAATGTGCCAAACTGCTGCCAGCCCGATTGCCCGTGGGGATATCTGCTTGCGTCTCAATGTCCCACAGCTGGTAAATGAGTTAAATCGTGAGCGGTGAATCATCTCTGGTACTATCGGAGATTGTTGAGTGCTTCAATATCTCCCTCCAAACACTCTGGGGCAGCCTTTTGCGCTAAACATAGTCGTGCATTCGAAACTGATACCTCTCTGCAAAGCCTTTTAGGACATCTCAAAAGAATAGTCATCTTTATCGTACTAACTTCTTGGCTCAGATGCTGAGATGTTTGTCAGCAACAAATACTCCATAAACACAATACGCTGTACTTTGTTGTTGGGTCATATCTTTGACTTGCATCTAAACAATTGATTTGAGGCATTCAGAACTGGAGCCAACCAACAGTTTGTCATAATCTTCACCTTAAATCTTTCCAAAAAACCTTCCCCGTTTACCTTCCCGCAAAGAACACACTCTCCGAAAGCAGCCGCAAAAACTCCGCAAGATATCGACGGTGCCCTTCATCGAAGTAGGCCTGCATGTCCAAAACCGACCACGGCACCGAGTGACTCGGATTGACATCGAACCAATTGACTTGATTAAATTCCTGCACGCAAACCCACCCACCCACTCCCAGGACTCAAACCCAACTGTGTGTGAATCAGAGGTTCTGGGTGCTCCCTTGCTATAGGGTTGCGCGTGGGTGTGTGTTTGTTTCGTTTCTTTTTTCCGCCCCACTTATGTGAGGATGAGTGCGCTACCATTGTGTTTGGAATTGTGAGAAGAATTGTGCGGGGAAGGTGAGGTGCCGGTAACGGGGGTGAATTGTTGAAATGCCAACACGAGGGAATAGATAGCATACCGGACTCTGGGAGTGGATTGATTGAGATTGAATAATTGGTTCGATTTGCAGCCGAATTCCTGCCCAACGATCTATGCCGGGATTGGTTCAACAGAGCCTGAAGCAGGATATGGGAGCAGTCACCACAGCTCACGCATCTAACTGATATGTGGAAGTGTGTGTGTATGGGACTATGCTGTCGCGTACAAAGTGGTAATGTTCATATTAAACTCCCATTCGTGACTGAACGAGCTCCACCCCCCCTATGGTATGTGCCCATCACACCGCACCAACAAGTGTTACAACAACAAGCGTTTCGGGATTGTGTGCAATAAAGGGAGGCCACATTCCAGCATACTGGTGGCGCACACACACGCACAAAAAAATATTACTCTACCATAAAAAAGGCACTGCAAACGCATCAATCCTCCCAATCCACTGGCTGGTGTGAAATTGGTCCTATCCTTTTATATATTTCAATTGCAGATAAAACTCATCTCCGGGAGCGAGTGGCAATCAAAAAGGCGAAAGGTCAAGCTGTTTCGTATGCATAACATATTGCAGCTCCCCTGCCCTCATTCCTAGACCATCCACCAGCTTAGGGTACTTCAATTGTATTTCCACGAAAACATAACGACCCCCCTCTCGAAACCAGTGGTGACAATGTGGGTGCACAAACCCACCCAGTTTTGGTCCTTCGAACAGGTTCATCTTTGCCCATTACCTAACCCGGCATTTGATTGCCTACACACGTCAATGGGAGCAATTTGTCAACTGACTGTATTTTTTTTTCTTGCTCCCCATATCTCTCCATTTTATTATACTACACGCTGCCGCCACCGTCCCCTATCACTACCTACGCGGTTCCCTTATTCGTCAAGAGCACGTGCGGCGAAGGAAATCGGTGCGGAGTGGTATGGGGACAGGGGACACGGGTTGCATGCAACGACCGACCGTCCGACCGGCGTGTCGTGCCAGCACTGAAGTGCCCGCGCGACTGTGCACGTAACCGAAGGCACCAAACTGCTCGAATGTACCCTTCGGTTCGTTTGCTATAAAATCGATTTAGCGCTTTCCCCTCGTTACGCTGCCGACCGGCATTGTGCAGGGGAAGTTTCACGATGCTAGCGCGAACCAATCAGAATCCAACCGACCGAAGGGTTGGGAGGTTGGAGGCCCAAGCGTAAGATAGTTGAACCACTCTGGGCCACCGGACGGTACAGCTTGCCGTCCCGGTTTTGCTCGAAAGGATTCGTCTTGTTGGAGCCTGTCTAAAACCCGTGGAGCCGTACGCGATCCCATCGAGATCGGAACCAGAACCAGGGGCGGGTTAAAGGTACACACACACAGAGTGAGACACAGACACACATATATACACATCAGACAAAGACGAAGATGTAGGTCACTGCGCCTTGGCACCATTCGAGTAGGCTTTTCAAAAGTTATCGTCTCCATCTTGATTGCACTCACGAATTATTACCAACGAAAGGGCACTTGCGCGCGTGTGTGTATTTGTGTGCGTTTTTGTCCGTTATTAATGTTTTCCAATTAATTAAGGATCTCTAGAGCGGACCAACCACATGCTACAACATGAAATCCGTCAGAACGTGGAGAACTACAGACAACTGAAGAAACAGCAAACGCTGCTCTTCCGGGCCAAGCAATGCCGTTTTGAGATAAAAAGCTATTGGAGCAGCTAGCCCAGTCGGAGGACAGCCGCTTGTTTTACAGAGGATACGGAGCGGGTTTGCTCCTAAAGCCGCAATGTGCCGGGAAGCGGAAGGAAATCTCCTGAGCTCCTGAGATGAACGGGAGGTGTTTGAAAGGTGAAAGTGCTACTTCGAAGGACACCTGAATCGAGCAGAGGCAGGAGAGGCTGGCGAAAGTGATAGAACAAGGCAACCACCACAGCAGTAGCACAGCAGTAGCAACATCAACAGCATTGGTGTAGACGACGAGGTGCCCCCGCCGTCTCTGGATGAGATTGCCAGCACCATCAAGCAGCTTAACAGCAATAAGTCTGCTGGCAGCGATGGGCTGGCTGAGCGACCGGAGAGGCTTACCGTCGAAATGCACTAGTTAACCGTGAAAATCTGGGAGCAGGACGTACTACCGCAGGAGTAGAAGCTGGGTGTCATTCACTCAGTCTACAAAAATACAGGCTGGAACTCTCGAATTTTCGATTGCACTCCTCAATACTGCCAACAAGATCCTGTCCGAGATCTTGTTCTGAGCTGAGCTCCTGTCCGAGATCCTGACTTGAGCCACTTGCTAAAAATTTCGTCGGCAGCTACCAAGTTTTGTTTGTTGGAGGCAAATCCACCACCTACAAAATTTCTACTCTTCGGCAGATACTCCAGGAGTGCCGAAAGCGCTAGATTCCTACACATCACCTGTTCATCATCTTTAAGGCGGCCTACGACAACATAGACCGGAATAAGCTATGGAACATCATGCAGCGGTACCACTTTCCTGGGAAGTTGATCCGGCTGTTTGAAGCCACCACGAACATGGTGCAGTGCAAGGTGAGAGTATCGAAATCGATGTCGGAATCGTTCGTATCTCACAGAGATCTAGGCACTGGGGACCGACTCTCCTGTCTGCTCCTCAACATCGCACTGGAAAGTGTCATTCGAAGCGTGGGGCTAGACAGCGACATCCATGGCACGATCCTCTATCGATCTCTCCAATTTCTTGACTTGGCGAATGACATCGACATCATCGGCAGGACAGCAGCGAAGGTGTGTGAGGCGTTCACCCGACTCAAATGCGAAGCAGCAAGTATTGGATTGAGAATCAAGGCGACGCAGCCGAAGTACCTACTTGCCGGAAACTCATACCATCTGGGAAGCATTATATTAGTCGACGGCGACAACCTCGAGAGTTCTGCTATCTTGGGACGGTCGTTACTTCGGACAACGACATCAGCAACGAAATCCGGAGACGCATTGTGCAGGATAATCGATCATACTACGGCCTTCGCCGACTGCTTAGATCCAGAAGACGTCGAGACCCCACAAAACGTGAGAGATATCGCACATGGATTCGCATGGATGACCCTCTATGGATACGAATCTTGGACCATATGAGCGGAGGATGCAACCAAAGGAGCACGGAGCGTGGAGGAGAAGGATGAACCACGAGCTTGCTGAGCTGTACGGCGAACCGAGCATCCTGACGATGGCGAAGGCTGGTAGGATACGATAGCTAGGGACATGTTATGAGGATACCAGACTCATGTCCCACGAAGAAGGTGTTAGACAACGATCCCCAGTTCGGCATAAGTCGCAGGGGAGCCCAGCGAACTCGATGACTAGATCAGGTGAAGCGAGACCTGTCGGAGATCAGGTGTCTACATGGATGGGAAGCTGCAGCTAGGGACCGAACATCCTAGAGAATGACTGTTCACCGAGCCATGTCACATCGACGTGCTCTTTCGTGAGCAGGCCAACAAAAGAGAGAGAGAGAGAGAGAGAGAGAGAGAGAAAGAGAAAGAGAAAGAGAGAGAGAGAGCGGACCAAGCCGAACCAAAGATATCGAAATTCGTTGCTGTTAGTGTGACTTTTCGTGAATCAGGTCGAGTTTTTCGGTCAAGTCTTCTGCCACTACTGCTAGAGGTGGTTTGCTTTATTTCCTAAATACGATTGGCAATTGCACCAGGTAGGCCGGGGTTTCGAAAAAAAGAGATGACATATCAAGGCCACTGCCCTGTTCCGCATTCCTAACACCGCTCGCTTTTCCTTCTATTCGACCAGTTTGTATTTGAAGCTTCCTCTTTTTTTTTTTTTTGAAACCTCACCGGCAATGTACAATCGCTTTGCTCGATTGGAAAACGGCTCTAGTTTGATGTCCGTCCCGTGCATGCAACTTACAATAAAATCACCCTTTTCGAGGCTGTGTGGTTGGTCTGCTTGCTGCTTACTCGCTAAAACAAACACGTGTCTGCGCCTAATACTGTGCTGTTGGACGCTTTTCTTTTTTGCTCTCCCCTCCTCCCCTGTCGTTAAAACGCACTCAGTAAGTACTCGCTAGTACCTTTGTCCGATAGTAAGAGGTTTTCGGTAGAAACTTTGGATTCCGCACCTTCGCTCATTATTAAATCCTTCCGTGCCTAGGCCCTTACTCGGTTGTATTTTGCTACTAATTTTCATCCTACCCAGCTATATAGCGTACCCTAGTATCGCAGTCTTCGGAATTAAGATACGATCAAACGATGACCGGCACACTTGCGCCAAACATTCTTACTAATTACATTATTACACACGCACGCATTCATTCAAACACACACACACTCACACACACACTCTCCGCTTACATCCACGCACGCGCTCTATACGGTCGGGTTCGCCTCGACGATTTTCTTCGTGCGGCAGCGCTTCACCAGCAGCTCAATCGACCAGGCGGTCACGCACAGAAAGATGCAGAACGACTGCGAGTGGATGCAGATCGCGTAGCTGTCCGTCCAGTCGCGGATCGCACCGATCAGTGGCCCGAACGCGATCACAAACAGCGCCTTGCCGACCATGTGCCAGCCGAACGCGGCCGGCAGCTTCTCGAGCGATGAGTACTCCGACACGCATAGCGTAAAGTTGGCGAGGGCGACACCGCGGAAGAACCCGGTCACCGACAGCCAGATCATCACGTCCGTGTACGTGCGCTGGTGGGCAACAACTGGTATTGAGGGGGGGGAGGAATTAAAAGAAGAAACAAAAAAACGGAGAAAGAGTACTATTAACATCTAGTGAAGCGGGCATAACCGATCCCATGACACTTACTCGACCGGCTGATCGCGACGAACACGAGCGACACCATGAAGATGTAGCGTTTGCGCAGCTTCAACCGATCGCCTATCGGCGGCACGATGATACGGGCCGCAATGTCGGTCAGCGCCGACACGGACAGCACGAACGCGGTGTCGCTCTTGTCGAACCCGAGGCTGGCCATGAAGAACGGCGTCACCATCTTGAAGTTCATCTCCGCGACGTAGAAGATGGACAGGCCGAACAGGATGTTCAGGTAGATGCCGTCGCGCAGCAGCCCGACGTCCATCAGTGCGGTGAAGCGCTGCAGGAAGGACACCTTCGGCTTTACCATCTCCAGCCCGAGCTCCGACTTGACCGTTTCCAGCCGCTTGGTGCGGGACGGGACGCGAGCGAACGAGCCGACGTGCGTGTTGACCCGCCGTATGATCTGGTAGTCAACGTCCTCGGCGTCGGCGTCACCGGTCTGTCGGTCGAAAGGAACAGAAAGTTTCAAAATAGAGTTTGCTCGTTGCATCTTACGAGAAGATGATGACAGCTTTCAAGCACGAACCGAATCAATTGAATTTGAATCTCAAAATTTACGAATCTTTTAACTTTTGTAGAGATATTTACAGTGAAATCTCTCTAAGATGTAGTCTCTTCAAGATTAATTGTTTCTTTAAAATGAACTTTGCAACGGTTCCGTAATATTCCATACATTTTTATGTCTATTCAGGACTATTGGTGGGAGCTCAGAGTTTCCAGGATCGATTCCGGAAACTGAATCGGCTCCGGAATCGGAAACGACCTGAGAATGGCGATCTGCTCCGGTAACGGAATCAGAATTGACTCCAGAATTGGAATTAACTCTGGGATGAGAATAAGCTCTTGAATTGAAATAAAACGTTTCAGAAGCGAAATCAGTCCGGGAATCTCCATGAGAATGGATCGTTTACTAGTAAATTTTGATTCTTTACGGCTATCCATACGTAGCTTTATAGGATCCAAACGTTTCTTCTCATGAGGATGCCGAAACAGACTCCCCGCCGATTCTGATTTCGGAGCAAACTCCGATTCCGGAGCCAATTCCGGAACCGATTCTGATTCCGAGACCAATTCCGGAATCGATTCCGGTAACTGATTCCGGGCCTACTAACAGGACCTAATCGATTCTAGAAAACATTGGAGCAAGCCGGAGTCAATTCCGACGAAAAATTCATTTTTCCCATCACTATTTAGGACGCGATTTGGCGATATGCGATTTGGCAGCCGAAATTCTCTAAGATCATGGTCAATAGATGCCATGTCATTCCTGTGGTTTCTTGGATACCTTATAGCAACACCTTCATTAGGTTTCCTTAATCTCTTGCAGCTGACCGTTCCTTGAAGATTCACCTTAGAGAGATTTCACTGTATGATATCATTTGAGTCTAGAGGTTTAGAAATCATAGATGATTAATTTTTGATTCTGAAGAGTCACATCTGTATGAAATCATCATCAATCATCAACTCCATGTGCTTCATTATACCAATTATTTGATTCTGTAACTAACTCGTGATAAATTATTCATTCTTCACTATATGTTTCAAAGATTCAAATATCTTCGAAGACTGAGATTCTCTTTCTGATTGGTTCATTAGGTGACTTGATTTTGGAACCATGATACTGAATTCGAATTGTCCCAACGCTGCACATCATCTTCAATCATCTCCTACGCCCGTGTCCTACTTACATCCACGTGCACGTGCATGCAACTGCCGCTGCCGGTAAAGTCAAGCGTGGACAGCTGCGACACGACCGACTCGCGCCGCTTCCGCAGCGCCAGGCTCATGCTGGCGGTGGACGCAATCCGCGGGAAGGATGGACGCGTGCGCATCCCAACGCCACCCTGGTTCTGCACGCTAACCGACGACGTGATGCGGGGAAAGGTGGGCCGCTTGGGCAGTACGCCCGGTGTGCCCGGACCGGTACCGTTCGCTGGCGCTCCACCGGCCCCAGCAGTCACTCCACCGCCACCACCCGCTGTCACCGCCGGTGCCGTATCCGACTGCTTCCGTTCGCTGCCGACGCGGCGCGGAAACAGGAGCGATTTGATCTCCGGCAGCGAATCGTTATCGTCGTCCTCCTGCTCGAGTATGATGCCCATCGGTGGCGCCGCCTCGACCAGCTCGATGTCTACCTCCTCCTCCTTCAGGTGCCACTTGATCGGCTGCAGCAGCATCGCGCCGACGGTCGCGTGTAGGGCCAGCCCGCTCAGCACCAGCACCGCACCGCGGAACCCGTACAGTTCGAGCAGGATGCGGACGAGCTGCGGCATGATCAGCATGCCGAGCGCCGTCCCCGCCATCGAGAGGCCAACCGCTTGGCCGCGCTTTTTCGCAAAGTAATGGTTCAGTGCTACGAACGCGGCCGATGTTGCCAGCCCAACGCCCACACCTGCGAACAAAACAAAACCAAAAACCAACCAAAAAGACGCGTTAGTGTGAGTCCACAAAGCGAAGCGACCAGTTCGCACACTTACCATTGATCACGCTGTACGTGGCCAGGATGTGCGCCATGCTGGTGGCGGGTGACGTCAGGGCAAGCCCGATGCAGCACAGCAGCGAGCCGGCGACGGCCACCTTCCGGTAGGAGAACTCCTTCAGCAGCGGCCCCACGAACAGGCCGGAAAAGTTCATCATCACGTCGAGCATGCTGATGATGATGGCGGCACCGGTCGTGCCGACCTGCATGTCCTTCAGCAGATCACCGAACAGCAGCCCGAACGACGGCTCGATCGAGCGCGTTGCCAACTGCCGCGCGCGTTGCCAGCAACGCGCGGTTTCGCGGAACAAGCGGAACAGAAGCAACGCAACGAAAAGCGCAATCGGCCAAACGGAAGGTAACAGCAAACGAAATCCGAAAAAGAAGGAAAAGAAAAGATCGGAGGGAAGAAAATAGGAGAAAGGGGGGAGCAAAGATAAAACAAATGGAAACTTAAAAACAAATCAACGAGGGTAAATAATAATGTGAAGGATTTGTTTTTCCTGCGGTGGGCGGCCTAACGGACCACTCCGCAAGCGTTTTGATTGAGATGTTGTGGCGGTGTTGGAACGCTGTGTCTTGTGTTTGCTTGTGACTCCCAGGCTAGCTAACAAGCCGTGCTAATCAAGCGAGTAAGCACACGTGGGTTGGAGACGATCGATAACACATCTGCAACAACAACCGCGTCCGCCATCGCGGGCTATCAATTTGTTTGTCCGGGTACAGTTCAAATACGCACTCGCTGGCGCGCAATGTTGGGGGGATTGTTGAGAGATATATCCAAATCTCGCAAGTAGATGTTGGAGTGACATTTGCGGTACATTCTAACGTTCGGCCAATGTTTTGATGCTGTCCAGACATGCCTATGCTCCAAGGTTTTATCAGGTTCTTGTCATTTTTTTTCCACTCCGGAAATGACTTATAGATGTTAGGGGTCTTCGTTCTCCACAGTTTTTTTTGTGTTGGGTATACTCACGTTCACCATGCTCACGCCGAACGTTGCCATCCAACCCCAGCCCCCGTCCGGGGCGACCTTTTTGGCGGCCCTCAGCTTTTCCATCCCGTCTGTTTGCCGGCAACTTTTCTCTGAACTTTAGACTCTCCAATTCTTTATGTTTTTTTTTCTTGCTATTTCCGTTGATTCCTAAAAATAGAAGCATTAAAACAAATAACAATTAATAAGCATCGTGTTTGCTCATTTCATCACGACAAGGTTGGACGACAGCAAAACATCCCCACTGTGGGGTACTTGTGGAGATGGCAGGTCGACACTAGGCTATCTAATGACAACACGTTGCATACGGCGGTACCTTTCTTCTAACAAAACACACCATTGGACACCCTTAGGCACGGTCGTTTCTCAAGTTTTGCACGGTCATCTCTCATTTTTTTGTCTACCCTCTCGTACCTTTTCCCTCGAAATCTCCAAGTCACTGGCACCCGGTGCGGTGTAAGCACTCTGACTAGTGCCAACTCCCGATCGAGACTGTCGCGAGCGCCTCGCCTGGGAGCGTCGCAACTATTCACGAAGCGCAGTGCGGTGTCCCCTGGTCCCCACAGCACCAATGTTCTATTATTTATTTATGATCGTTTTTTCCTCTTCTTGCTCCTCCTCTTCCACCTGCTGCTCCTTCCTTCCTTCACTCCGGCACTGCTGCTGGCATTAAATCCAATGACGCACGCACCGAGCGAAACCCACAAAACCGCAAACTGATACTGCTGGCTTGTTAATAGCCCGCGCAATGAGGCCAGAATTGATCTTGATCGAGGTACCAGACGGGGAAAAAGGGGAAGATCTGCACCCGATCATCACCCAATAAACGCGCCGGTCGGTAACAGTACACCGTGGTGTCTGGGTTGCGCCGGCGAACCTACGGCCACCAGCGAACGATAATTGATCAAACAAGCAAGCGTATCATCCCGCAAACGATCAACAACTTCCCCGGCGACGTGATACTACGTTGCGCTAATGCTTGATAGCGCAGTAACCATCAACACAAATCACTCACTTCCCTTTATTTATTTTTCTTTTCTTCTGCTCGGCAGATAGCGACAAAATGGACAATCGATACGCGATAAAAACCAAACCCCGATGCTAAACATGCTGGCACGCACCGAATGTTAACTGGTAAATTGATTTGTGACCTCCAGTGAGGTTCCGCTTCAACAACCACAAAAAAAATGGAACCGATACAGACCGGCAGCTGGTGGCCGATGGTGGTTTGATTACGAGAATGTCTCGAGACACTATATACGTCTTGACGATAGCGGCGAAAACTTCCCGGGCCACAGATAAAACACAGCCTCCGAGCCGGCCCACTGCCAAGCGATTTTTGTAAACTTGCTCGATGAGTCAACAATTACCGGCCACCATCATCGCGCTACCCCAATTAGCGTGCCTGCTCTTAATACGCTGCTAATTGGGGACACACTGCCGCCGATCTACATCGGGGCCTGGAGCTGCGGATCATTATCGCGAAAGGTTACACGCGATGCTGACAGCAAACTACCTTCAGCTGGATCAGCAACTACCTTAAGAATTCTGAGAATTTGTTCGCGAATCACATGATCTCGTTTGGAGACTGCCGCGATCCAAGATGCGGTGCGCCGGCAGAAAGGCACCGAAATGCATCACACAAGCCCCTCGGCACAATCGAACGCATCAATCAACTCCTCCACGGGCCGGCCGGAGGAGGTCCAACCTTGAAGTCGATCAGATCAGAAAACCTCAACCTCGGTTCCGATCGATACGCGACAGTACAATCGAGCTGGCTGTCAGAGGCAGTGTCGCGTTGAGCGCGTGCCACCCTTGTGTGTACCGTTCTGGAGTGCTTATTTACCGTATCGGTAACACGTGACACAGACCCTAGCCGTACGCGTCCTCAACCGGACCTGAAGTGATGTCTTCATCCCGGATCTAATCTCTACTGTGCTGTCGCTGTAGACTCTGTTTTCAAGTTCATGTCCCGGATCGGGCAAGCGGGCCCGAAACTGTGCCCGCCCTACTTGTTCTGCGGCTGCCGACCTTGCCACCATGCGCCATGCGTGCGCAGCGTGATAAGTGTAGGACGTCTGGCACCAACTATTCCCCAACGACCACATCCACGGTCGTAAGAACCCTACATCAGCAATACTTTTACTACTACCCCACTTCTTCGCTCCGGCCGCTTATCAAGGCCTTAGGCAGAGTGGTCGCTGTGTGGATTTTTGTGGCACAGCCATTGGAGAGGGTAAAAGGGTGTTAAAGCCATCCCAAGCTGCTTGATAGGTCTGCCACACTGTCGATAGTGTCGCCGCACTCTGCAAAGATTATCGCATCGCGGCTTATCGTACTTTCAAAACTCCCTCCCCCGGCGTCAATCGGGAATGGAACTTCAGGAATCGGTCAAGGTTCTTCTCGAGCGATATCTCGGAGGGCCGTTGCGATACTGTGCGTGGGACCCCCGCAGTTTGCGAATTGATTGGCAAACTGCATATGCTGTTTTTTTTGGGTGAGCCAGTGAACTCTCGCTCTTTCTCTCTCGCTCTCTCTCTCTCTCTCTCTCTATCTTAACGGCAGGATGTGCGAAAGTGCTTATCGCTTGGATGTTCGCAAAGATCGCACGACAATGTGGGTCGCATTACTCACCGAACGGCAGCGCACACTCTAGGCGACAGGGTTGACGCACACGCGCTCAGCTGTAATAACACGCCGGGCAGGCCGGGCACGAGGGTTTGATGGACGAACGCAACTACGCAGACGGCGGTTGACTGTTGACTGGGCGGTTGATTTTGGTGCATTTGAGCGATGTCGGGTCGAAGGGGCTACACGGTGGACGGTGTGGAATAAATTGCTGAACCTCCAATGCACCGGTACCAACGGCTTGGGGGCAGTGTTACGTACGGTGCAGTCTTAATGCTTCTAATCAATCGGCAGCACGTGTTTGTTTTTCAAATCTAAGCGCGAGGAGAGAGAGAGAGAGAGAAAGAGAGAAGAAACCATTTGCACACATTAATTTCAGCATTGAAATTAGAAAAAATAAAACCCCTGTCAAGCAATGGCTACAAAGCTGCGCTAACGCTGCACAAAACTGCTGCCGTGACCGGAACGGAAAGAGAAAAGCATCCACCAGCAGCAGCAACAAAAAAATGTGCATCGATAAAATAAAAACAAATATCTTCCGCTGCGCGTGTCCGAGGCGCATTCGGCGCACGTGGAAGCAAACGCAGCGAAGCAAAAACGGCACACAAATACTATTTCTTCTCTTTTTTTTTCGTTCGCTGGAAGGGTCAGTTGGAGGAGAGACCGGGGCACGGCAACAAAATATGCTCCAACACACACACACACACACACACACACACACACACACACACACACACACACGCGAACCGCTTGTTTATTTTATGACAGCGCAGCGAAAAGCAAAAAAACACATTGCCAAACTTCAAATAGGCGCATTAAACCCCCCCCCCCCCCCCCCCCCAAACTCATATTGCAAAGAGAATTAACCATTTTTGCACCACGTTTGCAATCGACTCGATCTCATGCGTGTTCTCTGGTGCGTTCCATGGGAGCATACAACAGACGCACCATAAGAATGCATACGAAAAAAGTCTACCTCAGCGGGTGACATCCCATACCGTATGGCTGGAACGGCTCTTCTACACACCCTGGGAAGAGCCGAAAATAGCTGCAAGTGCGTCTTCGGCTGCGATGGGGGGACAGGAATACTTCACGCGATTTTGCTCTCCAGCGTCAATGTTGCATCAGCTGGCTGGTGGTGAAGATGTATTTCTGGACGTGCTGTTTTCAGTGTACCATGTGCCGGAGTAGGAGATAAAGAGTAAATAAACAACGCAACCTTATCCCCGGAACTTCCCGAAACGATGGCAATAAACGTGGAGTCGCGCAAAACCCACTCAATCGAATAGAACACGAGAATGGGTGTCTCAAAGGCGTGCTCAAAGACTTCTGGGTGTTACAGTTTTATAATCCCAGATCGCTCGTAACTGCTCGGAACTATCAAACCAGATGGGCCGTTGTAGTGGTTGTATTCTCGGGCTCAGAATATATTATCGTTCCAAAGTCCACCCCTTGCTCGGAACGGACGGCAAAACAGAAAACCCGCTGTCGCGAAGATTCAACCATGCCCGCAACAGGTGATGATCATCGGGTCCGCCCCTCTTCAACCAATTTCCCTTCTGAAGACAGATTTCGACTTTTTTTTTGCGATGCCGTTTTGATATCTAACCTCAATTTACGATACGCATACACGCTCGGTGTTCTAAATTTAAAAGCCACGGGGCAAATAGTGCGGCCGCTTGGCACACATGGGCACATCGGGCGATGCGAACCCGCCTTGCTTCGCCCACAACAGCGCGCTGTCCTGTCCGCACACACACACACACGCTGTGCACACTAGCCGCTTGCCAAGGAATGTGGAAGGTGAAGGGTGCACAGCAATCGATGAAGAGACGCCCGTTTCCGCCCGGCCCTTTGAGTTCGTGTGTATTGATGTTCGCTCCGCGCACGTGGCAGCAGTGCAGAATACACACAAGGGCAGTGGCCGTCGCGACCAGTGCGAGCCGGAGGTTGAAATATGTTGACGATTTGTTGGGGAATTAGAATGAATGAAAGATAAATATTGGAAGGGAGAAAGAGAGAGAGAGAGAGAGAGAGAGAGAGAGAGAGAGAGAGAGAGAGAAGAGATAACGCTCCAAAGTGTTGAGTGTGAAGATGATGTCGAATTCTGTTACCATCTATCACAAAAAACTGCTGACCGACGCTAATGTAGACGCCTGGTTAAAATAAGATGTACGCAAGGGACCCAAGTGGAGTAGAGGTTTTCCTCCATGGGAAGCGATGAACTTGGAGCAGCAGCCATGTGTCAAAGTGCGTTGACTCGTGATCGTGAAACGAGAACGATCGAGCCAGAGCAAACAGCCAAGAACGGTCTCGAAGGCGGAGAAGAGAGCACTCAAACAACCGAAACTAAGTCCTCCAATAGTAGTTTAAGGTACTAAACAACCAAGTCGTAAGGCTAGACCACTCCGATATGTGCATAGTGAGTCAATTGGTTCTAATTCTCGGTGCTGCGGAACGTAAAACAATCGCTTCCGGATCAAGAAATTGATTTCTTCCACATTTTCCGCCCCAAAGTTACGCGGGCTCCACGTAACTACCGGCAGAACGGAGAGTCCAGCTGATTTATGTTTCTTCTCACTTTCTTTCTACCCTCAGCAACTGCCTGACACACTCACACACACACACCTACACACTACTTCCGAAAACATATGCTTTTACCACCTTCTTCGTAGCCGCGTCGAGTGACGTTTTGACGGCGATAGTTTTCTACCCTTCGCACACGCGGCCGTGACACGCTTCGTCGGAGCGCAACCGGCGAATCCGCGAAACATGAACTCCGCACCCAGCACACACACACACACACACACTCACACGCACAATCCTTCCCAATGGCAGCAACAAGAAAAGAAAAACCGATACGAAATGAAACAAGCGTGTGCAGGGCAAGTCTCCTGTCGTTACAAGAAAACGCCACCACACACTATTGCCTAAGGAGCTACGAAGACAGCGGTAGACTCACCGAGCGTTGATGAGCACGGACAGGGCACGGCAAACGGATAAGCACTACACCCCCGACCATGCGGACGTTCGCTCACTCACTGGCGCGCGCCTGCCGACGATAAAACCGTTCGCGCGACAGTTGGCACGGTTTAGCGGCGGCACTGTACGAGCGCACCAGGCCTGTCAAACCACGCCCGGGTGAGTGAGAGATAAGGCAGTGGAGAACTAATGGCTGGGCAACGATCGCCTGAGAGCAACCCATTGGAACACGCGGACCGCCTGATGGCACACTTAATAGACGGAAATCGTGTTATTGTTTGGATAGCCCGTTTTGATGGTAATAGCATAAATAACCGTTTTCGGGCCTTCTTCTGATCTTCTGATTGTGAAAATTATTGTTTGCATATGTACAGCTATATTTATTTATTTATGTATTAATTTTTATTTTATTAATTGCTCGGCTACGTTGGGTTACAGCAATAGTGCTTACTGACTATAGTATACAATTATTCACGAAGGAGTTGGAAGGAGTTTATGGTACGGAAAAGGAGCGAAGACGGGATCGGTAGACAGGATAGGATATGTTGAAATCGAACAGATCAGAAGTACTATTAAAAGACGACATAGCTCTAACAAAAGGCTCATTGCGAGCAAAACGTGTACGACATATAGGTAACTGGAGACGAAAACGATAACGTAAGGTGCGACAAGGTGCATACAAATGTAAGCGCGACAGAAGTGAAGGAGTATCAATCGTATTGAGCAATATGCCAGCGACGAAAGAAGCCTGAGCGACCGAGAGGCGATGCTCCAACTTGGCAAGGCCTAATAGAGTGCATCTATCGTCATACGAAGGAAGCGGAATAGAGTGATGACCCAGCGACCTACGAAATACGATCCTTGTAAAACGTCTCTGGATCCTCTCAATCCTTTGGAGCAGAGATAGTTGGACAGGAGACCAGATGACACAGGCATATTCCAGTACGGAACGGACCCAACAACAATAAAGGGACTTAAGACAAAAGGGATCACGAATTTCAGTGGACATGCGACAAATATAACCAAGACTTTTGTTGGCCTTGTTGATGACATAGTCCGTGTGCTCCTTGAAAGAAAGACTCGGGGCAAAGAAGACGCCAAGATCCTTAGACAAGGACGCACGGGGAATAGGGGCATCACAGACACTATAAGCATGAGTTATACTTGTAGAAGATCGGAAGAAAGACAAGACGGAACATTTTTCAGGACACAGGACTAAACCGTTAGAAGCACACCATGTAGAGAATTTACAGAGCCAGGATTGAAGGACTAGACAATCAGCTGTAGAAGATACAGGAAGAAAAATGTTAACGTCATCCGCATATAGCAAGAAGCCGTTAGGAGGAAGGATCGAAGTACAGTCATTGAGGAAGAGAATGAACAGTAAGGGACTAAGGACACTACCTTGAGGGACACCCGAAGAACTAAGAAAGCATTCAGAGAAAGAGCCACAGATTTTAACTGCATAAGAACGATTCTCAAGATAGGAGTTGAACCACGGCAATATAGAGCCACCGAAACCTAGTTTTCGAAGCTTAGCAACAAGTAATGATAGAGGTATACTGTCAAATGCCGCTTTGAAATCGGTATAGATAGTGTCTACTTGCTTACCACTAGACAGATAGTGATATAGAGAAGACAAAAAACACATTAGGTGTTCTTCTGAAAAACGTGTTCTTTCTATCCGTTTGTACGTGTATTATGAGTAACTGTTCCATATGTTTAGCATCAAGAAAGAGAATGACACATTGATGCTGATAAGCTTTTTTAGTTTCATAACTCACATGTGGGTGATGTGGCCCATTGGGAAATATTACTATCACTTGAATGTCGGTGATGTGGTTGGTGATTTGGCGCGTCCATCTCAGTGGATGTTCTATATCAGATTAATAAAAAAACAAGCATATTTCAAAGCATATGGGGAAAAAACATCGACATTTTGCTTCACAGCTTTTAGATAATTGTATTGTAAAATTGATTATACTAACTTACACTTAAACAGACATCATCTGATTACAGTTGTACCTCACTTTAAAAAAAACCTCAATTTCATTCCTATTCAACCGTTGAATTTGTGCATTTAGTGTGTTTTTAGTTTAGTCCTAGCTAATATTCACCTTGTTGTCGGTACATATCGATTGCAAGAATAGAAGTAGCCTGTTTCTCCCACGATAGATTGAAAAAATCTATAAAAAAACAGTATCGTTTTCTGTCATTGCATCGTGGGCGAAGCGTGTATTTGAATTCTCATCATTTTTCTCTTAAAATTATCCGCAGTTTGACATGCCTGACCAAAGGCACACGAAAGAGACACAAACACAAAGAGATTAACGAAGCGAGCGAGCGAAATGTATCGGCACCCGGCAGAGCGCGCGTACCAACAGAGAAACAACACTGCTGCGAGCATTTAGCAGATAATCGAAAGGCATCTACCCCTGCTCAACCTGGAGCCCATAATAGTGCTCTCTGTCAGAAGTAGAACCGACCGTGCTAGCCTGCCATCCTGCTTTATCGCTCGCACACACACTGTGTCGGCCCGTATCGGTCTTGATTAGCTAATAATGGTTCGATGCGTTGCGTAGGTGTTAAGAGCTGAGCGCGTTTGTGTTTGCGAAAACAATAAAACCAGCGTTGATGGCTCGTCATAATTTCAGCTGACATTTCGAGCTGGCATAGGCGCACGGGGAAAGATGAAGCCCCGGACTGAAACCGTCATACACATTAGCGTAATCCCGCCTGAGGTTCACGCAAATAATTGCAGATAGATATTGATGATAGGTTATCTACGATATCGAAATGTTTAGAAACTCTTATCTTCCTGCAAAGCCCTGCTAGACAGCTGTGCTGGGCAACGCTCTGGGAACTCGACCCAGCGAAAGGCTGTAATGTAGGTCAACAAGATTCAGTTTAAAAACAACAACTGATCTACACTAACTAACGCTAACTTTATCGCTAACGATGGTACGGGTAGGCATTGCAAAGCCCCGTTTTCGGCACCATCATTCTCTTTGCTTTTGTCTAGCTACGACGCACAGTTTTTTGACAACCACGATAAGGGCCGAACTGCTGACGGATCGATAAATGCTGGCTGGTCAATAAAGTAAGCGACCCTTATCAAACCCTTTATCCCGAGACAAACGAAAGCGAGACGCGCTGATGGTTCCCAATCAGAAGAATGCAAAGATGCGATCAACGACGCGGAACAGGAACGGTGTGCAATTTTGCCGGCCACAGTCGACCGGGATACGTCCTCCGGTTGAGAGACGTCTTGCTAGGTCCTGGTAGAAGTGTGCCCTCGGGATCAGACCCGCCAAGTTGTAGATTTTTGCGTGCGTGTTGTTTAAAGCAAATTTTCAGCAAAAGTGTATATCTGGGAGAGTTTACAAAAGGTAGGTATTGTAAATGTAGGACCTCATTCCTCTGTAAATGTAGGACCTCAGCTATTGAACCAAAAGCTAGCTCGCTTGGATTAGGACCAAGAATACAACAATCAACACTCTGTAACAGTTTCGGGAACTGGTTTTCTACAACCAAACTATACATGGCAATGTCACGTTCTAAGCGGCTGATCGGGCAACGACTATTGATTCCACCGGCACGTATCAGTGGCGCGCCGGTTGACATTAACAACCGCACTTATTGCCATATTGTGAAGCGAGATGAATATGGAGAAGATATCGCAGGTGTGAAACAATATTGCCGAGAGGGGAAGTAAGGTGTAGCAGACAAAAGTCGTTGAGACTGCACGAGATGTGATTACAAACTACTAGCCGGCCTCCGATAGCGCTGTGGTCGCTAAACATGTGGAGCTAGAACTACTTAAATTCCGCCAATACCACTTGTTAATAGTGCTGATGCGACTCCCGGGCAGGGGTTTTGTTTTTATTGCTTCTCCTCAATCAAAGCTATCAAAGTAGCTTGCCGGTGCCTAACGTGACACATTGTCGGCACCGATTGTTATAGAACGGAACTCCCAGCGCGTGGGACAGGTTTAAGCTGGACAGGTAGTCATGTGTGGCAGTTACAAAGTGTGTGGGTGATGTGCTTGATAAGCCGGATTGGCTGGCACATCGGTAGCTGCGCTCTTTCCAACACACTTTCACTGCTCATGGCAGTGATCGAGTTGTCAGGAAGAGCGACCGTAAAGACCACACGCGCATCGGCTATGCATTGTAGTCGCCCGGCTACTCCATAGAGATAAGACATGGCAATTCACTTCCTATCAAACATCTCCTGCGCGGGTCGGAGCGAGTTGGGACGATAATTTAATCGATTGATAGAGAGTCCCTGCGCACACGAAACGACAGAAATTGTGTAATTAATAGTATCAATCGATTCCGCCATGATCTAGCGGCAGTGTCGGTAGGACACGGTATCACGTTTGTGCGGACAGTAAAAGTGCGCAGCCGTATCGTCCGACCACTACAGCAGACGTACATTGGACATTGCAAGACGAACCCGACATGAAGTCTGACAGGATACGGCAGCGTTCGGATGAGGATGAGGACCACGAGTACACGAATCAGATGACGATGCGTATCGGCGAGCTAAACAGTGCGCCAAAGCAGGCAGGTTTGCAGAAAAATGGCACCAGCAAACGGCCCAAGCTGCCCAAGAACCGGTCGCAGCTGGGCAGTGACTTTGTGCCGCCCGATGGTGGCTGGGGCTGGATGGTAGTACTGGCTGCCGGCTGTTCAAATGTAAGTATGGGGGAAGTAGCAGCTCCGCTATGTCTGCAAACTCTAGTTATGTGTTGCTTTCCCTCCTCCGAATCAGCTCTGTACCTTCCCGGTGTTGCAACAGTTCGGGCTACTGTTCCGCGACCGGATGACGGAACTATCCATCAGTGCGTCCGAAGTGACAACCATCATCAACACACACTCCGCACTAACATCGATCGTGGGGCTTGCAAATGGGCCCATGTTTCGTCGGTTCACCTACCGGCAGGTGGCGTTTGCCGGCGCCCTGCTAGTAGGCATTGCCGTCAGCCTGACCTCCCTGGCAGACAGCTTCCTCCTGTACATGGTCACGTTCGCGGTGCTGTACGGTGCGGGCGTGGGCATCAACACCTCCGCCAACTCGCTCGCCCTCAACACGTACTTCAAGCAGAAGCGACGCATCGCCACCGGATTCGCCTGGACACTGACCGGGCTCGGGCCGATCGTGGCGCCGCACATCGTCACACTGCTGCACCGCCACTTCACCATCAACGGTACGGTTCTGCTCTTCGGCGGGTTTGCCATGAATGCCGTCGCCTTCGCCCTGCTCTACCAGCCCGTCCAGTGGCACTCGAAATCCTCCCGCCAATCAAAGACCGACCCGGAGGATGGTAGAGTGCCGGCCACACCTGCCCCCAGCACACGCTGCAGTTACTGCCAGTCGGCCCAGGACCCGGAGGCCGTCCCGTTCAACACGCTGCCGTTCGAGCGGACGCCACTCGATCAGCTCGCGTACGATGCCGTCGTCGATACCGGCACGCCGATGCTGTCCCGCGCCAACGACGGTTGGTACTCGCGCAGCTCCCTCCGCTCCCTGTACAGCTCGCGGCACAGTCTCAACGCGTCCCGGTACCACTCCCAGCGTGCCTCCATCAATCTGGGCGACGCGAAAGCGTACATCACCCTCCCGGCCAAGGATACGATCGACGAGTGCCACACGGAGGACTGCCCCAACGTGCAGGCGGAGCATGAGCCACTGCGACGACCCACCGATCCAATGCTACAGCCGCTCAGCAAATCTCCGCCGGAAGGCAAAGCCCCCGGCCCAGTTCCGGAGGTCCCGCAGCTCACAAACGGCAGCACTGTCGCACAGGGCGAGAAGGATGTGCTGAAGCAGGCATCGAAAAGACTCGCCCAGCTGGTGGAGGGCTCGAAGCCGACCGGGTGTACCTGCTCGGCCGCACTCGAGGCACTGCTGGCGGACTCGCCGGTGCCGGAGCCGCCGCTCACCCTCGCCCAGCGCATCATCATCTTCTTCGATCTCGACCTGCTGCGCGACCACATCTACGTCAACATCATGATCGGCATCACGATCGCCAACTTTGCCGAGCTGAACTTCTCCATCCTGACACCCTTCGTGCTGGCGGACTTTGGCTGCACGCGGGACCAGATCGCGGTCGCCATGTCCGTGCTCGGCATGACCGACATCTGCTGCCGGTGTCTGGTGCCGCTGATCGCGGACCGCATCAAGTGGCAGAACCGCACCTTCTTTCTTGTCGGCGTGATCAACATGGCGCTGGGACGCGTGGGTACGTGTGTTAGACGCCGTGGCACTTAGGCTGGTTCAACATTGTTATAACATTTAATGGTTTGTGTTTCGCGCACAGTTTTAGCACACTTCCACAGCTACGGCGTGGTGTTGGCCATTGCTTGCTGGATCGGTTTCAACAAGGGTCTGCGGACGGTGTTTATGGCACTGGCCATACCGTCGCACGTCCCGCTGGATCGTCTGCCGGGAGCAACGGGGATACATCTGCTGTTTGCTGGGTTCTTTTACCTGTTTGTCGGTCCCATTGTCGGTGAGTATCTACAGCGAGTTTGTATTCTACGTCTATTCACTAGTGAGCTATTCCAAGGAAAAAAAAAACACACACACACTAGCACACATTTACACACACCTGTAACAATCCTGTCACTGCTGAGAGCGCGTATACTAGCACTCTACCGGTGCTTTGTTGTCTACTGTTGCCACGCAAAAACGCACGAGGGCGGTGCGTCAACCGGGCAAAAGTACTATGTGTTTGCCTGTGTGAAGCGATGCAGCTGGGCTTGGGATGCTATGATGCGGAGTGAGTTCAGTGAACGAGCCCGAAACAAAGGAAGCGACGCCGAAACTGTGAAGCCGGTTCGTATCCGATTGGTAGCGATCGATCGACAGTGAATGTCAAAGTTGAGTGAACGAATCGAGTGAAACAAGCGTGAGCGTAAGAGCGGAATAGAAGGAAATGCCCTACAGTGCAGCTCCCCACCCAGCATTGGGGCATTGTGCTTTGTGCGGGGAAAACTTATTTGCTGCGTCCGGGCGCATTGCATCACCAACACGCAATGAATTCTCCCCTTGTTTCTATTTCTTCTTTTGTGGCGATTTTATTTTTTGCACTGCCCTGCTCGTCGTGAATCATACGGCTGGCACTGTACCGGAACAGCTGGTTCGCATTTTAATGTGCTCATCTGTGCTGCTCGCTGCTCATCTCATTATCATCGTAATCGTGCTGCTGCCCCGTTGCGTGCGTGGTTGTTGGCGGGGCCGTGTAGCAGCAAAGCTCGGCCATGCGTACAGTGGGTGGTAATTCCTTAAGTGCGTTTTTCTTTAAAATGTTATGTTTTAATCAGCTATACCATTTTTTTTTATTTTTGAAATAGGACAAGAAGCCTTGCCAAAATGAATTTTCAATTGATCATTATCTCAGAGAGATATACATCTTAGAGACAATAAAGTATTGCTATGGAGTACCCAAAGCAGCTCCTTTGATCGCTAAATAGAGGAAAATCAAACTGGTGGCTGATGTTTCAGGGGTTTACAAGACTTTTTGCAATGTGTGCTGAATATTTTGTCGCTCACGAATCTTATGTTGACAGTTAGTACGTATTTGGACGGATCCAATGTTAATTTTCAGCCCAAGCTTAATTTCAACAGCGGTAGGTAGGTGCAGCTTTTGTTTTTCTCCATTATTGTTCACATTTTTACACATTTAATTCACAAAAACGGAAAGGGGAGGGCTTAAGCTTTACAATGATGTGTCGTTTGACCCATACCTCGTTTTATTCACTAAATAAGCAGCATTTGAGTCGGTATCGTTAAGTCCATTTCGTATCCTTCTGATGCTTTCTGTAGTCAGTTGTTACGTGAGACTGGGTGACTGGCCCTGCGCACACGTGGCCGTTTTATTTAGCGTCGGGTTGCCCCCCCGACGTTCAGGCACCCAGTTTCCCGGGATACCCACCCCCCTCCTGGTTCGCCATATGCCACCATCCTCCCAAGGGGTTGGATCTAGCCCGTGTACCCAAGCTAGGATATATGGAGGCACATGTTACCACTCTGCACGACGAGGACGTGTCGGAATAGGAGTTGGATGGGAGAGCCTATGTTATCCCTCGGAGGGCTTCGGATCCCATCCCATTACAGAGCAAAGCACTCCTGAGGCAGGCCAAGACCGCAAAGCGGTTGTAGCGCCGGATAAGTAAGTAAGTAAGCAGCATTTGAAAATTAATTCCCAAATTTTGGAGTGCATTTTCAAATGCTGATTATTTAGTGAATAAAACAAGTTTTGGGTCAAACGACACATAATTGTAAAGCCTAAGTCCTCCCCGTTCCGTTTTTGTGCATTAAATGTGTAAAAATGTGAACAATAATGCAGAAAACATGTGCAAACCTGTACATCCCCAGCGCTGTCAAAATTAAGCTTGGGCGAGTGAAAATTAACGTTGAATCCGTCCAAATATCTACTAGGTGTCAACGAAAGATTCGTGAGTGACAAAATATGCAGCACACATAGCAAATGACTTGTAACTAATATACGAGTTCAGTTCATCATCGCCATTCACAAAATTCTTCAGAATTCTTCATCAATTCCGTACTGCTATCATACATTTTGCGTTCGCGCGGCTTCGACCTATGCAGCTTTTCCGTATCATTCGCATACCAGAATCGCTTCTTATCCTCGCATGGTTTTTTGAAACCTTCTCTATCGTATAAGACTTGAAATTCAACATCACAAATCATACTAACCGCAAATTTCCAGTCAGGAATGGTACGATCATAACGTTCACTCGATCACCATCGTCGGTAACAATCAATATGATCGTTCCACTTCCGGTTGGCTCGATGGATCTCTGGTTTTCAACACATTCTTGTTGCTCGTGACATGTGAGATCACATCCAAAATCCAGATAACACCAGGTCGCTTCTCATGCTTTTCAAGCACACCTCTTTCAGATTTGCTTTACCAATTTCTTGTATTTTTTTTTTCGTCAAAAAATCGTTTCGATTTCCAACTATCAGTGGACAGTCAGGACCAAATTGTCCCTCTTCTTGACGAGGGTTGCAAACGCCACATTTCTTCATTATTGCCTTTCTAACATTAACAACTCAATCCTGTTTAACCGAGTAAATACAACTTAATTCATCTGTTAAAACTTAATTCAATAACTGCTTCAACTTCTGTGTCTCTACCTGTGGGTGAGTTACACTTTTAAATATACTTCGTGTTATAATTGCTAAATAGTGCCATTTTTACCTGATTGTTGTTCAATGAATTTTCTGGTTTTACTCGAATTACAAAGCTCTTCTACTATTTCACAGAATAGCTCGGAATAGCTTTAATCGGTATTGTTGCACAAGACAAAAACAGTCTAGTTAGTGTAGCCTGGCATATTAATGCATATACAAATGAGTAAATTAATGCACATAAGCTAAATGGCACCTCTAAAGTCAAAACCGAAACCGTCGTATCGACGAATCGTTCAGAACTAAACCATCTTCTTTGTACGATCCAAATTGACAAGAATTGTTATTAACTTGGTTATACAGTCCAATAAACAATTGTCAAGATGCTTAAAATAATGCCTGATTTGAAATGCGTAGTTGTCTACCACTTGTAAATACCTCAACCCATATTTTGTACACTATCCACATGATTTAAATAATTCTCGACTTCGATTGAATAGCTGTCAGATCCGGCATGGTTTGGTTTGCAACCCGTAATCGATTAAATCGATCGAAATTAAAAAAAAAAGCATAATTCTTGTATTGAAACATTCTTAAAACAAGTGTTGAAATAGAAATCACAATTCAATTTTACCAGAGTTATCTGAGTTAATTTACCTGTGCATTATACAGCAAATAAATGTGCTAAAAAAATGGCCCACGCTTACAATAATTTCGCCCACTGTAGCCGCCGGCGTTCAATCACCACGCACTAGCGCCCCGCCGCGCACACACTTTCACTTCCATCGAATTTTGCTAGTGTTAAGCGGGCCTCGCAGGGAAAATTCCTTGAACGTTTCCTGAAGGTACGCGGCGCGCGTCGTCCAGGAATTGATTTTCCTCCCGTGGTTGGCTAGGGGGTTTGAGAAACTCGACCCTCCACCTATTATTTTTGCTGGTGTGCGTTGCGTGGCAGTAGCAGTCGGAACGAGAACACGCAGCCCCGATTGGCCGATGGACGGTGCCGGAGGGAAAGCTCGGAGAGGAGAAATCGAAATTGCGAAAAAAAAGGTACCGCGAGGAACTCGTGAAAGAAGAAACACAAAGCCCTCGCAGACCAGCTGATTTCGATTCCGCTACTCAGCTACGGTAGGGTGGTGAAAGAGAAGCGGAGGGCCCTTTTAATTTTGGAACTTTTTTTGTGGACACAAACGCATCTCTCGGTTACAACTTTAAGTCTAATCACATCCTTCTTTATGATGGAAAGATACTTACACAAGCGCACATCCAGTTTGTGTCCAAAATTGTTGGGACGTTGACCACGACGAGTGTCTGTGTGTGTTGTTGTTTTATATATTATTTTTTTTATGAAAGTTGGTTTGATTGCAGATCGTGTATGATGATGGTGTAATGTCGGATATCCAGAAAAAGGGACACACACACAATATTTTCAACACAAAACATTAACAGATACACACACACACACTCACTCACTACCGCAGTATAACAGGGGTTGAAAATGCCGGAAACGTGGTTGGAGAGTTTCCCTTTCGCAACTAGCCGCGGTAACGCACACGACGCTCGCTGCCCGGTCGGAGGAACTTTTACGCTAAACAATGGCACCGCACCGGGAATATGGCGCGCGTGTGGTTCTGCAGAAAGCCTACATTTGCATACGTTTGACACATGCACACACGCACAGACACACTTGCGGGGAGAAAAGTGTATGGCCGCCGGTATGTAAACAAAAACAGAACGACGAGCCGCACCGTGTGTGGCTCTCCTTTTGTGTGTGTCTTCTTACAAGCGGCGATGTGCTTCCTTCAACCGAACACACACCAACACACACACACACTGGGAGTCACTAACTCGCGCACAGCGCGCTCCTAATGCAAACGGCTAACTGGCAACAGCTGCTGAAGTGAAACTGGTTTTCGGTTGTTTCTTTTTTTTTTTTTGTTTTCTTGCTAGGAGGTTTGCGCCCTTCGCTTAGGCCGCTGCGTGCGAATCTTTCGTTCTCGCCAGGCACTTCTTTACCATGCACCCTTTTTGCTCGCTTGCTCTACCGTACTCGCTCGCACTCGTTCTAACTCAGCAGTGCGTTGCGTCCCCCTCGTGCTATGGCGGTGTTGTGTGTGGTGGAATCTTTTACAAAACGATGCGCACAACACGCACACACACACACACCTGGAAAGACACGCACACACGTGTTCGCTCGATGTGTAAGATCAAGTGCGCCCTTCTACCTGAGGGCAAATCAATCGCATTAGGAGAACAAAGGGAGAAAGCGAAACCGACTGAGAGAGAGAGAGAGAGAGAGAGAGAGAGAGAGAGAGAGAGAGAGAGAGAGAGAGAGAGAGAGAGAGTTTTAGAATGATATAATATTATTATTTTGAGTAATAATTTTGAGAGAAAAATTTAAAATTTGATATTTGATTTGAATTTGATTTTTTTAGGTAGTGCGAATGTAACTATATCAAGCTTCAATTACTACAGAATAATTTCACTCTCTTTTCTGAAATGAAATACAGTAGCAATTTATAGTAAAGTACTCGTCACGGAAAAATGTTGTTCTTCAATTGTAGAACAATTGCGTATGCGAGCGAAACCCATCCGTATGGGAATCGATCCATGTCCGACCTTTTTGGAAGGCGGTGCGCATCTACCTGTTGGACCAAGGGGGTCCCCAAACTGTGGCTAGCGGGCCGCATAGGGGTATAATGCGACCCGGCATGATTTTATCAGGCTTCAATTATAGCAAGCTGAAGAAATTGTATATATTAATTTAGTATTTTCCTGAAAACGAGATTTTAACGTTCTCGAGAAGACGAGAAATGTTTAGCCATCTAGAAAATGTCGCTTGTATATCGCTTTTAATGTTGGAACTGTTAGAAACCATTATTAGAATTAAAATTAAGGTGAACTAGAACAAAGCATCACCCAAACCTTAAACAACTCCTTAGTTGATTACAGTCTTTCCCCAAGTTACGCGAATAATGCGTTCCGGACAAATTCGCGTAAGTCGAATATCACGTTTTACAGCCAAAATATACTTAATTAATAATTAATAATAATTTTTGATTGAATTTAGTTTATTTATGTAATTTATTACTTATTTAATGCAATTCGTGTAGAAAATAAGGTTATTTCTGTCTTTTTAGTGATATAAAGGCTTTGCAATAATTGCAAATTATTTTCCATTTGACAATTGATGAAGATTATTGTATTGATTAAACATATGAACTGTCAAAAATAAAAATTCGCGTAACTCGAATTCGCGTAACTCGGGGAAAGACTGTAATCGTCATCTAAATCAACTGTAATCAACTTCATGCTCTAGAGCAGGGATCTCCTAACATTTCAATTCGTGGGCCGTATTGCTTCGTAAATAACGTTGTTGAGGGCCGTTTTGACATTACTCTTGGTAATGAGAACATTTAATTTCTCGTTTTAATTTGAAAATGCTCAATGAATATTTTAAAATTCTGCATTTTTCTTTTATAGTAACTTAATTTTTGTCTTGGTCTTATCTTGAAATTTGATGAAAATTGTCAAACTACTATAATATTTACATTATTCTTTGCAACATCGCCGCGGGCCGCATTATAGGCTCTCGAGGGCTGCATGCGGCCCGCGGGCCGTAGTTTGGAGACACCTGCTCTAGAGCGTTATATATGTGTCCATCGTTTGTACTGGGTCGCTGGAACAATATAGAGTGATCCAGAAATATGGTCGTTAAAGATGCCTAGGTCTTAAAACTCTGCTGCCTGGAGCTAAGAAGTTAATGTGCCTTAGAATAGACGGGGCGTCAATAATCCCTGTTATTATCTTGTGAAGGAAAATACACTGTGCCGTCATTCTTCGGCGCTGGAAAGATCAGCTAGAAGGATCAGCTAGAAAACGGCCCTTAACAATATTATTTGCGAAGCAATGTAGCCCGTGAACTGAAATGTTTGGAGATCCCTGCCATAAACCATCAAGTTCAAGCCATACTACCGAATCGTTGAAAACAATTGCTCAATCATCTTGTTATGACATGCCGAGACATGTAATGAGATAACACAAAGAGCTGTTACGTTTTTTTCTGTTATTTAGGGTACATTATGAAGAGATTTCAAACTCCAAAACGAATACCTAGAATCCCTTCCAATCTCCTTGTACAGATTAGAACCAATCCTGGAGTAAGATTAGAGTGGCAGCAAGTAATGTACGATGGTACGCACTCGGCTATCAGACATGAACCAAACTCGCAACCCAAATGTGTTCTCATGTGCCACATAGCATCGCCAGTGAGCTGCAACTACTCTTCTAGGTTTGGCTATTGAAATCTTTTGAATTTTATGGAATTTAGGCATTATCTTTTTTATGCTAACATCTTATTAGTTCCTGAACTCGAGTTCCTGAGTTCTTCTCTAGAATTGAAGTTCCAAATTCTAATATTGCATCAACAAAAATCTGATTGAATCTCCCATTCTCCATCTCAGGATATGTGAGGGATACGACTAACTACGCCACGACGCTACACTTCCTCAATCTCGCCACCTACACGATGGCCATCTCCTGGGCACTGGAGATGTACTACTTTACACCCCGCCAGCAGCGCAGGGAGAAGGTCAAAGATGCGACCGGAAGGTGAGTTTCGCCAACTCAATCTTACAAACGCAAGCGTTAGAGCATGGTCGTTCCATACTAATAATTCCTAGACCGTACAAAATAAAGCAGAGGAAAGATAGTATCTTTGACTTTGACGAGGTTATTTATGCGTTGCAAGCAGTTGTGAATGCAAATATCGCCGTGAAAGAAAGCGTAGCGCAAGATATCACATTACGAAGAGAAGTATTTGCGTTGACCCTTGATAACTTGGTAGTCTTCTTGGTCTTATGCTTTGACTAGATTCCTCTAGAGGATCTTTTTCTTAGCCAATGGCTCCAATGTTATCTTTTACCTTGTTCTTTTGTAAAGCAAATGCAGGAGTACAATAGAACATTGAAGAATCGCGTCACAACTGCGGACAGATGAGTTGTTGAAATTCTGATTCTCCATAGAATTTACAAACGAGTTAACGATTTAAACACAGCTACAGGCAATATATCTTAAACGTATTCTGCTATTTTAAGGTATGCCATCGAAGTTCACGGGGAAGAAACTTTAGCACTGTCACCGCGAACTCCAGTTCCTAGATATTGGGGACCACTAGCTTCAACCGTTTCTCAAACCGGCGGCGCTTGCTCTCTCAATCTGATACGCTTTACATGTTTGTTTTTATTAAAACGTGATGTGCTTCACACCATAATTTTTCCCTCTCCCCTTCCCTCGCACTTTTCCCCTCTTTTGCCAAACCCGGGCCGGGCACGGTCCGACGCGCTTAGTAGCGGTAGTGTTCCGGTTTGTATGGGCCCTCGGCCGGCAGGTTCAGGTACTCGGCCTGCCGCGCGCTCAGCTTCGTCAGCTTCACGCCCAGCTTGTCCAGGTGCAGAGCGGCCACCTCCTCGTCCAGCTTCTTCGGCAGCACGTGCACGCCGATCGCGTACTGCTCCCGGTTCGTCCACAGCTCGATCTGTGCCAGCACCTGGTTGGTGAACGAGTTCGACATGACGAAGCTGGAGTGGCCCATCGCGCAGCCCAGATTCACCAGCCGGCCCTCCGCCAGCAGGATGATGTGGTTGCCGTTCGCCAGCCGGTACCGGTCGACCTGCGGCTTGATGTTCACCTTCTCGACCGCATTCTCCTGCAGCCAGGTCACGTTGATCTCGCAGTCAAAGTGCCCGATATTGCACACGATCGAGTCGTCCTTCATGTTGAGGAAGTGCTCGCCCATGATGATGTCGGTGCAGCCGGTCGTCGTGACGAAGATTTGCGCCTCCTTGCTTGCCTCCTCCATCGTCGTCACCTCGTAGCCTTCCATCGCCGCCTGCAGCGCGTTGATGGGATCGATTTCGGTGATTAGCACGCGCCCGCCGGAACCGCGCAGTGCCTGGGCGCAACCCTTGCCCACATCGCCGTACCCGGCGACCACGCACACCTTGCCCGCGATCATCACGTCCGTCGCCCGCTTGATGCCGTCCAGCAGCGACTCCCGGCAGCCGTACAGGTTGTCGAACTTGCTCTTCGTGACCGAATCGTTCACGTTGATCGCCGGCATGCCGAGGCGGCCCTCGCGGAACATCTTGTACAGGTTGTGGACGCCGGTCGTCGTTTCCTCGCTCAGCCCGCGGATCTCCTTCAGCAGCTCCGGGTGCTCGGCGTGCACCAGGTTGGTCAGGTCGCCGCCATCGTCCAGGATCATGTTCAGCGGCTTGCCGTCCGGGAAGATGAGCGTCTGCCGGATGCACCACATGTACTCCTCGTCCGTTTCGCCCTTCCACGCGTACACCGGCACGCCCGCCTTGGCCATCGCGGCGGCCGCATGGTCCTGCGTGCTGAAGATGTTACAGCTGCTCCATTGGACCTGGGAATGGAAGTGAAGTAGTTTATCAGGAATTGTAATCGATTTGGACTGAAATGATTAACAATTACTCGGAGATGGATTCGTTCTATTTCATACCCAGACCTGGGTGCCAAGCATTTTTAGTTAAAATTTTTTATGCCTATCAAATATAACAGCTATGTCCCCGGAGAAGTGTAATTGAATATAAACAAAATAAAAAAAATGAAAATAATGAATTTTAATAGATTTTTGTTTGCTTTCTTGTAGTATCCTCGTTTAATGTTTCGATTTCAATCATCAAAGCGGGAATATAACAATACCGTTCAAACATCCTAGGTTGTACATTTAGTTTTTTTTGTTTAATTTACCATCTATTGGATGGTTTGCAAATACACAATATTACTAACATTTGCATTTAAAAAATGGTTCTTTTTTCTGCTGGCTGTACAAAAAATAATTAAACAAGATCATTTATTTCCATGAACATCCTTTGAAAGGTGTACAAGCTTATTTGCAAAAAAATCAATCTACGACCTTGCGATTTGTCTATCTCCCGTTATCCGGAATTTTCACCATGTCGGACAAAGACATGCGTGTAGGCACGTTTTAAGATCTTCCTTAGATTTTTATCAATTCCTCCTCAATTTTCGCAACAACAATGTAGGAGTAGAGGAGTTTTTGCAGCATGTTGGTCCAGAAAATTTCATTAGGACACAGCCAGGGGATGTTGGACTAGTTCGCGGACTAAGGTGTCACATCGAAAATCCTCCGAAGTTTACCGGTGAAATGATCGCATTGAGTTTTGGCGTTATTGCTTGTCGCTGCGAAGCCAGTGGACGCGTTTTCTGCTTCCTAATATATTTGTTTACATGTTTCCCAGGAACTATTTCACTCTTTGACCGGTTGAATCGATCTACCGACCAAGCGAACACAGCAAAGTAGCCACTTGTCCCTAGGTCTTCATTTTCAGCATCCTTTGGAGCTGCTTGCAGCTCAGGGACGTTGGCCATTCGGAACTGGGCTTTCTTTCGATGCTCTGCTTGTTGTCTAGTAGTGCCAAGATGTTGTAGATGCCGTAAGAGGCTTATACGACATCCACAAACTGCCGCACGGAGTCCGTTTTAGACGCTACGGGGTGCCGTTCTTTGACAGCGCATTGTCTCCTGACTCATGCGATACTATCAGTGCTGCAAAATGTCGATTGATGCGACCATCACATACTTGGTGACATTTCGGGCAACCAACTCTTGACTTAGTTACTTGTCAGTAACTTAGTTGTGACATTTTCTGTCGGTGATCATCGCGCCAAAAAGATATACGGTGCTTGCGAGTGGTTTCAAGAAACATAGTGAGCATGTTTTATCGCTCGGTTTGACCCGACAGATAATCAAAACAGACAGAAGGAGAAAGCATGCTCATTTTGTTGCTTGAGCTCACACGCCAAGTATATTCCAACAATGTCGTGATTACTTACTTACTTACTTATCCGGCGCTTTGTGGTCTTAGCCTGCCTCAGGAGTGTCCGAAACCGCTCACGGTCTCGCGCCTTCGTCTGCCAGTCCGTTATCCCGGCCTTAATGGCGGACGCCTCCACGCCATCTTCCCACCTCAATTTGGGCCTACCACGCCTCCTCTGTCCTTGTGGACGGCCTAAAAAGACTTTACGGGCTGGGTCGTCCGTTTCCATGCGTACAACATGTCCAGCCCACCGGAGCCTGGCGAGCTTAATACGCTGTACGACAGTGAGGTCGCCGTACATCTCGTATAGCTCGTCATTATATCGGCTCCTCCAAAAAATGTCGTGATTATCGCGGACAAAAATGTCATGACCAAGAGAAAGACCAAGATACTCATGACAGTTTGCAGCACTGGATACTATTGTTGAAAGCGAAATTGTTATTTCGTTTGTTTGGGTGAAGATAAATCAATGAAAAATCGACAACTTTTGTCCATTTTTGTTTAATGCAACCGTTAGAATATATGTTTGCACAATATTCAGAATGTATGCTACAATATATTCACCAAAGGAATTGTGATTTCTTGTTTTACATTCTCGATTTTTGATATTTTTTAATATGCACGAATAAATTATTCAATAAAAAGGGATAAAATGATTATTAGTAAAAAAAAACAACTTCAAAATGTAATTTAGCTTTTTTTAATCATGATGCCTCAACTTGATCATAATATGCTTTACCTCAGATATTAAAAGGGGAGGGAGATATCTCAGACTGAAATATAATAATAAAACTTTTTTCAATGTAAACCATTTAGGATCAATCATAACTGGAAAGAAAATGTTAGCAAGAGCGCTAGAGGCTAGATAAGGTTACGCCCCTAGATTTTAGTTTCACAAGCCTTTGAGCATTAGATATTGCATTCGGTTTTTTTCTTCAAAATATGTGCATCTCAGGACAGTGAAGGAGAAAACGAACGTGATATATGAACAATTGTTTTCTCTTTAAAGGAAGAGTCTTCTAAGAACCTGTAAACGATTCGCAGAACCAACAGGCTGATCAAAAGAACAGGATTTACCATTTGTCCGTGGCTATTTCACAAGGTCTGTAATGGATTTTTTTAAATGTTGTACTAACACAATAACGATTCGATTGCTTAAATTCAAAATGAATCAATTATGTGTGAATGTTTTGCAAAAAGTAATATTCATAAAATAACTCTAAATATGAGCAACAAGGTGTTTCCGTTGATCAACCCATTCCAGCAGGAGAGTTTTAATCCAAAATCCAAATAACTGGCAACCCCATGAGCCTCTGGACCACCGACACGTTGCGCAACCGAGAGCGCGTGCGCGAACGAGAACGCACTTTAATACAGTGCCGCCCGGCAACCTCCCTCCGGCAACGCTACAAAACAAAACAAATCACCATGGGGTGACTAAATTTAGAATACAAAAACTTCCCGCAGATGCAGAAGAAGAAGAAGGAGAAGAAGCAAAAGCATCTAATCGCTACTAGCCAGCGCGCACGCGGCATTATCGCTTCTTGCGGCCGAACGTCACCGCCAGGCAACAGTGCGCCGGCAAGCGAGTCCGATCGCGAGCAGAAATTGTGTTTTTTTTTAAAGGCAATTTTTGACCAAACCAAAGAATCAGCCACCGGTATCACTTGTTTGTCTCACGATTTGAGGCGCAACCGCATGATGGGGCAGGTTCAGCGGGGTTATCAGTGACTTCCGCATCATCGGGGCCCAAACACAAGAGACGTCATATGCCTAGCCGGCCAACCAACAGGGGGATGGGGGGGAGTTGAGGCCGCTCGAACTTACCTCAGCGCCCAGCTCGATCAGCGTTTCGATGAGGACGGCCGTCTGGATGGTCATGTGCAGGCAGCCCGCTATCCGGGCACCCTTCAGGATCTTGAGCGGGCCGTACTTTTGGCGGCACGCCATCAGGCCCGGCATCTCATTCTCCGCCAGCACGATCTCCTTCCGCCCGAACTCGGCCAGTGAAATGTCGGCTGTTGTAGTTGTATTTTTTTGGGGGGGAAATAAAAATGAAAAAAATAATTAGTTATTAATTGTAGTTTGACAATTAATCTATTTCAACTGAAATACATGCATTTGTTTAATAGAAAAGCAAAACAAATTAAATTAAATCCTAAAAAAGGCTTTAGCTTTGATTTATACCATCCTTAGCACTGCCTTAGTTGTTAGGCGGTACGATTCTCTTCGCTCTAGGCTTCAACAACCATACCGGCTTTATACAGCACATGTAGACAGAGATATCGATTGCTTGTACAACAGCGTGAGCACGGTGGATAAACCCAGGCGGCATACGATAAGAACCTTTTGTTAGCCCCCCAATCAAACCGTGCTGTTCCCCGACACCGCCCCCACCAGACGGCAACACTCCGAGCACGTGGGTTCGCAACCAACACTTACCAACTTTGTACGCAGGTTTGGCCATCTTCTCCAATCGTTTGTGTTTGGTGCTGGATTGATCGGACACGCGTTTGATTGTAGATTGGTCGTTTGGCCTGCGCCTTCCGTTCCGTTGCTGCCCGTCGGACTGAACTGCTTTCACTGTGGCACGAGGAGCGCTAAGACTGCTGGCAGCTGCGTCGCGGTGTTGGCCGTTCGAAATCAACCGAGCGAGTAAGAACCTTCCTTCACGTGCCAGCGATAAAATTAACGCCGCATGGGGTTCCCTCCGGTTCTGCCGTTCCCTTCTACGACCGCCGGCAGTTCGTGTGTAGTGATGGGTTTTCGGAATCGCACCCATGGCTCCGAACCGCTTCCAAACATTGCTACTCTGGCGCCGATTACGGCTACATCAAACCGACGGCTCCGGGCAACTCTGAACGACTCCAAAGGCTCCGGCTGCGAACTAATGGCTCCAGACAGCCGCGGACGGCTTCCAGCAGCCTCCGATTTTTGGCGGAGTCATTCGGAAGCGATTCCGGATTTTTGTTTAGTTTACCCATCACTCTTGATACCTTTCCTTCACATTTCCGATTTTCGACACTGACAGCTGTCAGTTGTCGGCTGTCACTGTAACGTGTTCTTGGGGCGATTTACAGCCGGATGTTGAGGGGTCAGACTGCTCTAGAGCTGTTTTGCTTAGGCGACGCTCTGGCTGCCATCGCACCAGAGAAACAAACCCGACTCTGTTCAATAGGTGCTCTTTCATATGTTGTATGTCTTACTGGGTTTTCCGAGTGAATTTCCATATTCAATACAGGATGTCCCCTAGATACGCTATTAATAAGGACCGAGAAGAAACCGCGTATCTTAAATTTCTGCGTAAGTTGAATCAGGCAATTTTCAGCCAAGATAGAGCTATTTTTCTTGTAATTTGTCAGATAATGCATGGCTTAAACCACTTACTTTATTATTTAAAATGATTCTAGCTGATGACTACATTGTTGCACCTTTTTGAATGATTTTTCAGATTCGTCCAAAGGGATATTATTTTTCAATTTGCTTAAGGAACTGTCAAATTAAAAAAAAAAACCTAGGGTAACTGTACCAGTATTCGGCAGTGTACCTATTTTCGGCAGGGTAGCTAAAAACGTGAAATTCTGCACAAATGCAGTAAAAAATTTCACAAAATACAATTTTGCAGTGAAAGTGTACTTATTTGATATTCACATACGAAGTTTCACACCATTTCATTACGTATTTTCCAAAATATCAAATAAATTGTGCTTTTTTTCGGCAGCTTTGCTGTCAGCCAATCGTTCGGCAGGTTTTGTGATTAAGAGAATCAGAACAGTAAAACAATGAAAAAGTGGTGTATATTAAAGATTTTATGCTTATTTAATTTATTCTAACTTGTTCGGAATTTTAAAATCACAATAACAGGTTATTTTTCACTTTAAATGCTGCCGAAAATAGGTACACAGTAAATGTTCATTTTTGACAGCTCAATGTTGTGGGCTCCTGCCGAAACTCGTAACAATAACACACTTTGAATTTGGCTGAACATTCCTTTTAAAATTGATAAGAACACTACAATGCGTATTTCGACACATAATATGACCTTTCTTGTACCAAATATCACCAATTTTACGACAAACAATGCTCTAACTTAAGAGAAAAAAAAATTTGTAAGCCGTCGTATTTGTAAGACGTTTAAACGTCGCATCAAAATGGCTGTCAAAACGAGCCATAATAAGCCACATAAAATTAATAATTAAAGTGCTTTTTAACACCAATCTTAGGAAAGAAAGAGTGTTAAATTGCTTTAAACATTTTTTTGTACATATTCACATTGATACAAACATTTTCTGACCCGTATTCGCACTGCCGAAAATAGGAACAAACTGCCGAAAATAGGAGCAAAATCAATGTTTGCATTTTCACGAATATTTATGAAAAAGGGCTTTGAACCGGCAAATAAAAAATATTGTAACATACTATGATAGTTTATCAACCAGAATAACAACACTTTCAAGAAAAATAATGAAAAATATTGATGTGTGAGCAATTTTTGTGAAACTGCTGCACTAGCCTGCCGAAAACTGGTACAGTTACCCTACTTATCAGAGGACGCGTTTGTTGGGGACTGCCTGTAACATTTTGCTTTGCTTGCGAGATGTTTTTCAACAGATGTTAAATGTTTCATCACAAACAAGTTCTTTCACGTGATTATTAACACATCGCAGGCTAGTCTGATTTTGATAGTTCTTGATGTTGAAGTTATTGAAATGTTGATGATAGTTGATGTTGAAGAATTGAAATTTTATACACACGATACCAATTTTTTTCAGCAAACTCGACTGGAACATTTACTTCATCCTGGCGCATATAAACGCCATTATCCGGAGAAGATGTTTCATATTCAGCGCATATAAACGTTATTTCCCGGCTAAATTTCACTTTACAAGATTATTCAACAAACCGCCAACGGCGTTCATGCATTCAGTTAGGCCCGTGTCTGTGCTCCATCGCATGCGATTTTATCGCACGTGCTGTCAAACGCTTTTTCGTATAATATTGCGATTAATTGGATGATTTGAATAATATAACGATTATGAAAAATTAATTTGAGATTGTTCCTACAAAACACAACACATTTAGTTTGACAGATAAAATCGGATGCGGCGTCCGACGAAATCAAAAATTTTTGATTCCGTCGTACGACGAAATCGCACGTCCGACGTTGTCTGTCAAATCCCATATAAAATTTTGACAGGCCTTCCGATAAAATCCCATCCGATGGAGCACAGACACGGGCCTTAAGATTTAATTAAATCGTTGTATTTCAACTTTTGAAGAAAAACAAACAAAAACAACTCCGTACCGCTAAATTGTTCTTAAAAGATTGTTTTGACAAAACAGTGAAAGCTACTCGAATGGGTAAATTAATAGATGGCTGGCCTTTGCGTGTGAGTATTAATGCAAAAGGATACACCCTATCTCTCAAAATAGAAGAAGAAGAAGGTTCGAGACGATGTTTGTCTTATTTGTTCGATGGTGTCTGACGGCGCACCTCCATATAGTTCTATACGTTTAGGGCGGTGGCAACGCTCATCGGATGCGATTTTATCGGACGCGATTTATATGGAATTTGACAGATAACGTCGGACGTGCGATTTCGTCGTCCGACGTTATCGATGTGCGATTTCGTCGTCCGACGTTATCTGTCAAATCCCATATAATAATTTGACAGGCCGTCCGATAAACCGCCCTTACTGAAGTCTGATGTCTGGTTCGATAGCTACCAGAACGCCGCCTTAACCGTGCACATAAATTTGAGGCTGGAAATAGACGAACCGAGATCATCGCGGTACCGCGAAACACGCGTATGACTTGAGCTGTCAATTCTGTTATAAAATCTGACAGATAGGCGAGATAATCGCGGTTCGTGTATGGAACCATCCGAAGTCTGGTGACGATTGAATGAGCCAAGAAGAAATATTTTTTATCAGTTTGCGAATCAAATTATTTATTTCACATAGTTTATGCAAAATAAAATTCAAAACTCGTTACTCGAAACGAGTATTCACACAAATCTACCAGAAAAAGTAAAAATAATCGGTTTGCGCTACCGCGAAAATCTCAGCAATACCGAAGTTGGGTATCTCTGCGAAACAGCAGGCGCGATTGGAAGCGCGAAATATTTGACAGCTGAACTGTTCTACTACTGTTATAAACAAGGCGCAAATTTCACGGTACCGCGACGATCTCGGTTCGTCTATTTCTATCCTGACATTTTTTTTAAAGTGGTGAACATTAGCCCCGGGGGCAAATCGTGGCCCCAAAATCGAGGAACTCTGACAAACCCCCTCCCCCCCCTCCCTCTCCCTCCCCTTGCTCATCACGAACAGGGGGCCACGACTCTTTTTCACGCTTAGGGTCACCGATACTCAAAGCCGCCACTAGGTAAACCTAGCGCGAAATTCCGCTTGCTGAAAAATGTATGGATATGACAGTTCGGAAAAGTCGCCGTTGACACTTTGTACATGGGTGTGACCGCAGGTGGAATTCCGCGGCCGCCAAACTCCGGTCCGTGTATTTTTGGCCTAATACGAACGGCACACGATGCGTAAACTTTGGCGTAAACTGGATTTCAGCCATATAACCCTATAAACTTTTGACAGGAAGTTAACGCTTTCCCATACAAATCAAGCGCAAACTTTTTGAGACACCGTGTCCGATTTTATCTGTCAAACTAATTGTGTGGTGCTTTGTAAGAACAACCTCAACTTAATTTTTCTTAATCGTTACACTATTAAAATCATCCAAATAATCGCAATATGAATCGAAAAAGCGTTTGACAGCACGTGCGATAAAATGGCATGCGACGAAGCACAGACACGGCTCTAACACTGCTGCTAGATGACCAACTTTTGTATCGCGACAAAATTTCTGCGAACTGTTTGTTTCACGATAAAACGATCGAAGTTAGCCAAACTTTCGTGGTAAGGGCGGTGGCAACGCTCATCGGATGCGATTTTATCGGACGCGATTTATATGGGATTTGACAGATAACGTCGGACGTGCGATTTCGTCGTCCGACGTTATCTGTCAAATCCCATACAAAAATTTGACAGGCCGTCCGATAAAATCGCTTGCGAAAAAGCGTTGCCACCGCCCTAAAATATAGTTTGACAAACACTAACAGTTTGACAAACGGTTTGACAGACGGAAAGTGTTGCAAACATTTGTCACGGAAGATTTGTTGGGTCGTCTAGAAGCAGTGTAATATAACAAGAAGAAGAAGAGATATCACGTCGCACGACAAATCGCAACGATACCGTCGTCCGACTTTATCTGTCAAATCCCATATAAAATTTGAACAGGCCTTGCGATATAAAATCGCATACGAAAAAGCGTTGACACCAGCCTCACCAACCACAAGCCATTCTGCCGAGGTGTAGCCGCGTGCTGACAGTTTCTCAGACCACCCGTCCACTTCTCTCATCCCGCATTCGCACCACCGACCGCGTCAATCGATACGCTGCGCAGAGTGCTGTGCTGGTGGTGTGCTCGGCCGTTCGCAACGCAACGGGCACCATACATTCGACTCTAACCTCTCGTGGCGAACGGACGTGTGCGTACGCCCGGTTTCCCCGCATGCTCGCGGCTCAGTGAGTGGTGAAACAGTAGGCAGGTAGAGAGAGGGAGAAAGCACAGTGTGAGTGTGTGTGTGCGTGTGTGTGGTTGGCAAAAAGCGGGACCACGGTGAAGCGGACCGCCGTTCCCTTGGCCCTGCGCTAGCTGTGTGTGTGTGTGTGTGGCTTGGTGTGGTACGTATGCTAACGTGAGAAGCGCCGAGTAGATTATCCGCGACACTCTGTGTATGGTTTGCAAACAAAAAAAAAACAAAAGGGGGGTTTCACGGCGTGTTCCGTCCGTTCCGTGTGTGTGTTCTTGTCTCACCGAATGTGCAGTGTGTGTACGTGTGCCCATGGCTGATTGTGGCAGACCGGTGGCGTCTACTTGATGAGACCGATTGGGACTCCGAAAGAGAGAGAGAGAGAGAGAAGGAGAGGACGCTTTTCACTGAACACTGAACGGCGGCCACAGCCGAGTCCGAGAAAAGTCCGGCAAACAAAAGTCGCCTGTTTTCCACCAGCAGCAAGCTGCAGCAACGAAGAAGATCATCAAGCAACCACGAACCCGCACAGACAGTCGTTAAACGGAGCGCTCGGTGTTCCCCTGGCTGGATGGTGGTGTAGCAAAGGGGGGGGGGGGGGGGGGGGGGGTTCTCTTTCCAATTTGCAGCGGCCCAAACTAGAAAGAAAAACCTTCGTACAGTACTATAATTTGTAAACGAACGAGAACATAATTTTCTCCTTAGAGGGTCAGCGAAAGGTGAAAATACCGGTGTGTTGTGGTGGGCGGCTACGAAATGTGATCGATGAAAGTTAGTTTTCAAACCGTCATCAACCGACATTTCTTACACTCCACCAATGCTCTCGCTACCAAAACTATTCTCTTGCCTCTTGTTTTGGGCTCTTGGCAATGTGTTTTTGCTGGAAATATATCGCTTCCAATGAAAAACAAAGCCATTTTTTGTCGTAAATTTTCCAACTAAACACGAGGTGTTGTACCTTGCCTGCTCTGTTGCATCCACATCCTGTGAGGGGGCGGAGGCTACTAACTTTACCCCACCACACAAAGAGTTGCTGAAGAGTAGCCGAATTGGGTGGGGGATGAAGAGGGGGGGGGGGGGTCAGAGCTTTTATAAAAATGATCAGGAAAAATAGGGCCGGGCTGTTGGAGTTGGGAACCCACCCGTCCATGGGGAAGCATGGGCAGCGAGGTGGTTCCGTTCGCCGCGAAGCGAAAGAGAGTTTGAACTCTTTTTTTAACCGCTTTCTGTTCGTTCTGGGGAGCTGTCTCGGTGTGCTGTGGCTCTTGTATGTGTGTGTGTGTGTGTGTTAGCACCCTTTGTAGTTGGGGGGGGTTGAACTCCCCGCGTTCAGTTATAAGATTTAACGGTACCTTTTTCGGTTCGGTTGCACTTCTCATTTAATTCCCTCCTTCCCCTCGTCGGGGTGGTGGTGGTGAGAAAGAAATTCTTGCCCGTAAGAGGCTGCCCTGCTCACGAACTGGTAGGAAATGGTGTTTTTCTGCCACAATAAATTACATTTCTCTTCATCCTTCTCCCGAAATGAAATTGGGCAGGCTAGCAGGGAAAAGCCAATCCGCGGAAAAACGACCTAATTCTGGTGCGTCGTGTGTCTTCCAACATCATAAAAAAAAAGAAAAATGAAAACTCAACACAATAGTGCGTGCGCGCGCGTTAAACACGCATCTCCCTCGCACCGTGGTGTGTGTGTGTGTGTGTGCTGCGAGAAGGAAAAGGGACACGTTTTTCTTGCACCATTTCCAGAGTGAGTGTGAGTGCGTTCTAGCTTTACTTCCTTATTGTTGTTTTTTTTCATTTTGGATTTCAAATTGTGGTTTTTTGTTGTTGTTGCTAAATTGGCTTTGTTTTGCCTTTCCAAATGGATTCCGATTAGAAAATGTTTTGCCTTTTTTTCGAAGTATTTTCCCGTGCGTGAGCGTCGTCATTCTTTAGCCACACGCTGGTTTTTTTTTTTGCTTGGTCGAACGATAGCGAGAGAGGGGTGAGTTTGCGTGAGAAGCGCGTGAAGCAGGGGTGAGCGCGCAAGAGACGAATTGTAGTGGGATGCATTTTTTTTTTTCGTGTGTTGTTTGGTTTCAAATTTTCCAACCGAAAAGAAAGCTAGCCTGAAAAGGGGGTCCATGGCCATGGGGTAAAAAGGGAAAGGGGAGAATATCGCTGTGGTGGCATCGCGTGTGACGTTGCTAAAATAATTAACTGGGGGGAAAATGGGCTAACCTCTCTCCCGCTCAGCTCACTGCTCCTTCACTCACCTGCTTCGCTTCTCATTACCGTCCGTCCCCCGCCTAACAACTCCTCGCCCCAGCGTGGATGTATTTCCAAACGGTGCGGTGGACACGGGGGTGTACTGTGTAGGCTCCAACTCCAACGTCTTTGTCGGGGTGTGCGTGAGCTAACACAAACCGGCAGTTCCGTCCAACCCTGCTGCTGCTGCTGCTGCTGCTGCTGCTGCTACCTCATTTGTGTGTTACCCGTGTGTCTATGTGTGTGTGTGAGTGTGTCTGTACACAAGACTGCGCCCGACGCGCCCGTTCGCTGGTGGTAGTGTGGTGATGATGCGTTCGCATGTTTGGGCGCGCCGCACCCTTAAACAATAATTCCATCATCATCAACCGTTTGCACCTCCGCACCCACTCACACACACACGCACACACCTTTCCTGTCCTTTGGGCTGGTGAAAACAGGAAAAGCTTGTGATAAACATTTTCAACCTGTTCTGCTCCAAGCGGCACCGTTTTATTTTTCATTCTAATTTTCGAAATTCGAATTTTGATGTGGCGTTCGAGCAAACAATGGTTCTCTTCACACACACTCACACACACGTGTGTAGAAAAGGTAGACACGATCTTGTGGTTTGTGTGTGTGTATGCATGCGTACGTGATCTCACGCTTTCGATCAACCTTTGCTCCATATCCAGCGGTCGCCAACCTGCTGCGGCACTCTCGTGATTAATACGGTCGTAAAATGCTAAATATTGGCTTACAAGGCACTCATTTTAGACAGTGTGCATTAATTTTGGACTCTAACGCTCCTATTTTTGTCTACGAGTCAACCATTTTTTACTCTCGTTTTGATCGTGATAAACTTATGTTATTTTAGCAAATTTATGACAATTTGTAATTTTTCATTATAAAAACACAACAACAACCGTATCGGTTTTTTTTTTGTGTAAAAAGTAATGAGATTCAATAAATTCTCAAGACATTCTGCCTGATCGCGGTACTCGAACGGAAGATCAAAAGTGGAACGTGGAAAATTGAAGTTTATTATTATTATTATTATTTTTTCTTTCTTTTTTTTACATTTCAATGCATGTGAAAAAACTGCTTAACATCGATAACACTTTCATTGATTCCATTTTGTAAACATATAATAATATAAAATTTTGAGGTTCGATTCGAAGCATTCTGTTTCATTCGACTACCGATGCCAGAAAATGCATGTTCATTTCACTTTGTTCACTTCATTGAAATTAGCAAAATTGGCATATTAATTGTAATACTTGAAGCATAATTAAATATTTGATCAATTACATAGCAGTCAAAAATTTATACCTTAGAGGCACAAATGTATGCTGTAAATGCGAATATTGTGACACGGTGTGAAAAATGTTGATAACCTTAGAGACAAAAATTAGGTGAGTTAGCGTCAAAATTCGGCGACAACGCCTCTAACACAATTCATCATGATTTTGACCGTTCGGTACTTACAAGCGTGAGTTTCGATCAGTCACACAATCTTAGGTTATTTGTAGGGATGCAAAAAAAAAATCAAATATTCTGGTTTATTGTGATAAAAACCTAGTTCATTGTCTCGGAAATCTCATTGCGCGCAATCGCCTACTGATTATTTTGTTTTCCTAACACTATCGAAATTGGTGATGGAGAAAGATTGCACGATGCCATATTGCACGACACATACAATTTAAAAAAAAGAGAATTGTTGAAATTTCGCGATTTCAAACGTTTTTTTTTTTGTCGTTATTTAATTATTCACGGAACGGTAATAGATGTGGTCGTTGCCGCTTCAAATTATATTTTTTATCACAATCGATTCACAACACGTCAAGTGAAAAATCGGATTACAACATATAGAGAGCATATTTGCAATATCAAACCACCGCTCTTTTCTCAAAGCATTTGGTTTAATTAGATCACTGAAAATTGCTTTTTCTGGAAGCGACTGACAATTTCTGAATTCAATTCCTCTTTATAGCTTCCACGTGCTATGGATGGAAAAAGCAGACAGTTCACCCATTGGTTTCATTGCTTAGTTAGTTTTTTTTCTCCTATTTTCAAAACGATCATTTGACTTTTTTGCCCCTTGACGATGGTTGACGAACACTGGCGCCATGGAAACGATCGAGCCCTTGAGCCGAGTGAGTGAGCCCGCCGCCACCGGTGCCTTCTCCGGGTGAGCAGTGAGCTACGAGCGGTGAGCTGTCTGTATCATTTTAAGGCGTCGTCCCCGCGATCGCGAGATCACCGACGACGACGCGTGCGTTTCTTTCCCGTCTTCTTGCTCACGTGAATGGGGCGGTGCGTTTATGGCTGGCTGTGTGTGTGTGCGCGCGTATGCTCAGGTGTGTTTTTCTACGCGTCCTACACCCTTCTCCGGAGCGTTTGCATGTGGCTGTGTTGGTGCAGTTTTGTTCTTTGTACAACTCCTCATCACCTTTTTTTTTTTGGTGAGAAACCGTTTTGCCATCTTCCTTACTTGAATTTGTGGCGTAAGCGAGGAACCCTCCAGTGGTGACGTCATGTTTTTTTCTGCAAAGGGTTCCTCAAGTCCCCGAGGGGACAAACAAATTGTGTGAAAAAAAGGTTGCTTTTATTTTAAATTACTTCGAACGTAAACTGTCGCATATGAAGTAGAGTTACTTCTAACCCAAACTATATAAAGCCAACGTTGCACGCCACAAGAAGAAGCAGCAGGGAAAAGTGTGCGAAGCCTTCTCGCGCCGCTCATGTGTGCATGGTTCTGCATTTCTAAAACAATCTCCCCACCATGCATCCCCACGGTTTCCACGCTAATGTTCTATTGTTGTTCTGTTTTTCCTTCCTTTTCTCCCGGCGTGTGACGAATTGCTCGGAAATTGGTGAATCATAAATGTGTAGCGGTGTGTGGTGTGGGTGAAGTGAGCGACTTTGCCCCGTGTAGCACTGGAGGTAAAAGCCAAAAACCAACCAGCCGCAGCAGCCCAACAGGCAGTAGCAGCAGTGGAAGAAGTGTCTGGTTGGAAAGGAGTGTGTAGTCGTCCGGGTGGATTTTTGTGGTGCCTGGAAACTCGCTAACCGTTAGCAAAAGGAAGCATTGTGAGCGCCCGTGCGCGCTTGCGTGTGTATTGTGTTTTAATTGAAGTTAAAATTATAGCAAAAAAAAAAAAAAGAAAAACAACACCCATCATCAAACTCACCAATCAACTGTGCTAAAAAACGCAACGCCAACTGACTTCTATCAAAACGATTAAACATCACAGCAAAGAGAGTGCTGAGTGACGCGAAAGGGTTAAATCCGCGGTGGACATCTAATGCTGGTAAGTTGTTTTTATATATTACTTCTGTGTTATGTAGAATAATGTAACTCTTATCTAAAATTGGCAGACAGTGGTGCGCCGTCTATCCGGGTACCTTTTATCCGGCTGTCCGTTTATCCGTGCTGTTGAGAAATGACAGTTACAATACAAAGGTGACATTGCGTTATGAGGAGGATATTTGAAAAATCGGTTAAAAGAGCACATTGTCATAACAAAAGACACGATAATTCAAAGCAGATTTGAAATATTCTTATTACAAAAAACATGACGTTGATAAGAAATGGGTTATTTTTATCAAAAAATAGGAGAATTTTCCAAAAATAATCAGGAATTACTGATAAAATATATCATTTGACTCATTATCCCTGTTATTCGCATATCCCGGGCAAGGTCAAGCCGCGAGAAGCCCGGATAAACGGTGTTCCACTGTAACTATGTAACTATTAAACAAACTGACGGAAAAATAACGACATGCTCGCGACAACCAAGCGACTTGAGCCTCTTGCAAAGCAATTTAAACAATTGTATTATGTCTTCCAATGGAAGGAGAACGAATTTTCCGAAACATAAACATCATCACACACGATAGCATAATGTGTGACCATTGCAATGCCTTCGAATAGTGTGCTTTGTGGGGCGGTCTCTTGCGCCTTCTTTGCTTAGGGCACAAGTTTATCGATGAATGATTGACACACGGTCTGCGCTGTGCTGTGTGTGCGTGTGTGTTTATGATGTGTGGTTTTAACAATTCGTTCCATCATTTACTACCTCCCTCTCTGTCTCTAACTCTGTCTCTGTTTCTGCGCATTTGACCCCACAAGTTGCCCTTTTGTATTTAAAACGGACTGGAACACCGCGCGAAGGGCTTCGGAAAGTAACATGCTCTTGCTTTGATGTTTTATGTTTTTTTTTTTGGTCGCGCAATGTTTCGTACCGTTCCTAATCCCAAGCGGGTGTGGGACACGTAACATAATTTCATTTGTTTGAAAAGTTTAAAAACCTTATGTGGGATAAAACTCCTCTCAGCTTCAGTTATTGACATGAAAGGAGAAACCCGGGTGTTTGTCAAAATTTAGAAATAGTTTTAAATATACATACACACGCAAACGCACACAAACACTCCCACTTCCGATACCTTTTCTGTTGTCAATTAAGTGGAATGTTTTTTTTGTTCTTTTTCTCTTTACTCCTAACTGCACCTGCTTCCGGTGAGAAACGGTGAGAAACCCTCGAAGGAAAAATAAACACATAATGCATAACGGACTCCAATCGAGTGCAAGCACGTACGCACACACACACACACATGCCTACCATAAAACTGCATATACGGTGCAGTGCGGTGGCTGGGGGCAAAGAAGTTGTCCGCAGCAAGAAAGTTGTCACATTTTTCTTTTCTTTTTTTTTTAAATGCCGTTAACGAAAAGGGAGAACGAAAAGGGAATGTGGAAAGGAACGCCGCAAGAAAAGGTAAACCCACAATAAACCCATAAAAGCGGGGCGAACACGCTTCCACCCCTTTGCCATCCTATAACCTGTATGCCTGTAGGGGGAGAGCTTTTGCTGGTGCTTCTTGTGTGACTCGTCATGATGCCCCAGTCGTCAGTCGTCGATGTAGACTCCCCCCGAGGCTGGGCGAGCTTCTTACGCGTGTGTGTGTGTGGTTTCTGTTCCATTTGTACATTCTTGTTCGAAAGCAAAGGCGCCCATCAGCTTACAACCTTTTAACTAAGCCGTTTGTTCTTAGCTGCACCCCCAAGCAATGGTTGTGTGTGCGTTTATAGGGTGAAGCGCGCGACGCACAGTCAGCAATGCAATTAGTCATCCCGCGATGCGTGTCCTACCAGACACACACACAATCACACAATCACACACACACTCTCACGCCCACGGTTAAACATTGTTGCATTAATATTTAAGCCGCGCGCTCGCTCGCTCTGTCAGTGCGTTCCCATTCGAAATTACGTCATGATCGTCTTGCGTTGTCACGATTTTACAATGTTCATGTGTGTTGTTTGTGTGTTTGTCTGGGGGCGACATTTTTTCTTGCAATAATTGTAGATCAATTAATCTTGCATTTGCAATTTAATTTCCTCCGTACGATTAACGAGATTGTACCCAGTTGACCCCTCTTACAGGATGTTTTGTTGTGTGTGTGTGTTTTTTTTTTGTTTAATGCGGTCCACTTCCAGTACGGTTTTTTGATACGCGTTGAACAAAAAACGCGGGCCTGATCGACTGCTGCGATAGGGATCATCTTCTTCGTCTGAGTTTAAGTAGAGGACGGTACTAGTGATGTGTGCACTCTGGAGCGCACGCACGGCTCCGATCTGGCTCCGACTACTGTTAGTCCGATTCTGACTCCGGGAACATGGGAACCAGAAGCTCCGTCCGGTATAATGTGCTCGTGATCAGGGAGTTCATTTCGTTTTTTTTTGTATTTTACTTTGTACGTGCACTTCGAATACAGACTTCTGTTTCGAAGGTAGACTCTGGACGTCTCCGGACGATGCTGGACGACTCTGGACGACTCCAATTTTGAATGACTCCAATTCTGGATGATTTCGGACGACTCTGGACGACTCTGGAGAACTCTGGACGACTCTGGAGAACTCTGGACGTCTCTGGACGACTTCAGGTGATTCTGGACGACTTCGGACGATTTCGGACTACTCCGAATCTGGACGACTCTGGACGACTCTGGACGATTATAAGCGTCTCCGGATGACTCCGGACGAATCTGGACGACGCTGGACGACTCTGGAAGACTCCGGATGACTCCGGACGACTCTGTGCGACTTCGGACGACTCTGGATGACTCCGGACGGCTCTGGAGTCTCCGGACGACTCTGGAGTCTCTGGACGACGCTGCATAACTCTGGATGATTCCAGACGACTCCAGACGACTCCGGACGACTCCGGATGACTCCGATTCTGGACGACTCTGGAAGACTCTGGAGGACTCCGAACGTCTCTGGACGACGCTGGACGACTCTGGACGACTCCGTATGACCACGAAAGACTTCGGACGACTCCGGATGACTCCTGACGACTCTGGACGACTTTGGACGACTCTGGACGATTATGGGCGTCTCCGGGTGACTTCGGACGACTCCAAATGACCTCGGGCGACTCTGGGCGTTTCCGAACATCTTCTCACGATTCCAAAAGGCTTCAGATAATGCTGGGCAGACCTACCGCTTTCCGAAATTGTCAAAGTCGGATAGGAGTCGACTGCGGATTTTGGCCAACTATGCCCATCACTACACGGTACAAAGAAGTAGAGAGCAGTACTGTATTTCTACGACATGGAGTGACGAATTCGCGATAGGTTCTTTCCGTCGTTTAGTCCTTGAATGCTGCAATAAAAGAATCTTCTTTTGGTGTTGCACTTTCTCACTAACAAAGGCTCAGGCTCTACTACTGCTAGCCACAATGCAAGTCGAAAGGTCACTGCACCCATGAACCGTGGTTCGTCACTGTCGCTCGTAAGTAATTGTCTGCGCACTATTCGCCTAGCACCTTATTTATTATTATACTATCTCTCTCCGGAAGTCGAGTGTGGGGGGTTACGTGAAGATAAGAATTATCAGTTGTTTTTTTTTTTTTTTGCTCTTGCATCCAGAAAAAGGAGAGAAAGAGCAACAGTTTGCACTGTGTACTTGTCTGTTTGCTCGATTTAGGTCAGCTCAAGTGGCAATGACGGAATAATGAGTTTTTCTCTGAAGTGTGGCACTTTGTCTGCTATGCTATCCTGCGATCCTCTTTTAACCAGCATCCGAAGATTTGATTGCTTGTTATTGCAAAAGATAATCCCTTTCAAGAAAGGTTCTCTTGCGTGCACCCAAACGCGCCACACTTATCGTGCGCGGGGAAGAAGACCTTGGTGATGCGAGAAAGTGTTTTTCGGTCATAAATAGCATCAGCATTGTTGGCCCCACATCGCATCGCGCCTCAACGAGTGTGCAGGGATGGTTCTTCATTCATGGTTTTATTTTGTACGACCTTTCTCTTCCACCTCTGGGGGGTAGGGCGAGCTGCCGTTTGCACACTCGGACAACCGGGACAAACATAAATAGACGCAACCGGGTGACAAAGATCCTGTGTGTGTTGTGTGTTGGTTCATCCGCCGCCCGTGTGCATCCTATTTAGTGGGAAGCGCGATCGGTTTCTAGTTCAAGTTCGTGCCCAGTTTGCTGCTGCTGCTTGCCTGCAGCGCCGGGTGCAGTAGCCGCCAGCAGTGGCTGCTGGTTGACTCACACCCACGCACCAATCCACTTTGCTGGGAGTAAATCAGTGTGTAGTGGTGCTATTTTTAAAACCCCTTTCCCACCAAGTAATGGAACATCCAAGCTCCTCTCCAGTAACCTACTCTCTCTGGTGCAGCAAATGTGTGTTGCTTGCTGCAGAAATTCACTTGCAATTCACTTTCGCTAGAAGTTACGTTCGCCAACCACTATCCGCATTGCTTTGTGCAGGAGCGAGTGTGTAAAGGTGGTGCAGATGACATCACTTTTCCATCGCGATCGAAATTGAGGTCAAATCGAAAACGAGATGTGTTGTATCTGATGGTTGGGCGCGTAGAGATGTGTTCTACACATTACGCAAAAAAAAAAAGATGTTGAACTAATTTGGCCTTGCCGGTGTTCCTGTAATAGCCCCCTCTCCCTCCTCTGCTTTTTACGAATCGATGAAAATAAATTCCTCTGCCTGTTGTTTGTTTTCGTTTGTTGATCGCGAGCGCGCGTCGTCCTATGTTGTTGCGACAGCCGCACGAATTCGACTCTACTACACTGTTTGCCTACGGATGCCGGTGGAGAGGAGGATTTTGGACGGTGGAGGTTTAGAAGAGATGATCTTGATCATTGGGAACCGTTTTTTTTCTCGTTTGTTTGGATGAAAAGAACGGAAAGAGACACGAGGATGGGGGACGGCAAACAGGCAGCATCTATTTATAGGCAGTCCTCGGAGGCATACCTCACACGCTTGAACACTTCGATTTTTCATCACGCCGCATTATTTTTCTCTATGTGGTTTTATTAGCGTAAAATGTTTGCTAGGGAAGGCAGAGAGAGAGAGAAAGAGAGAGAGATAGAACATTTAATGAAAGTTTGGAAAGAAAACCTTTCTAAAAGGAGATAAATCTTGAATTCGATAGAGAGCATCTGCATCCATTGCCTGGGGTGCAGTTTAGGTCCGTTCCAGGTTTTCGAAATCTATAAGTGGTTCCAGTTTCTACACATCGCAACTCCTCCATATCCGTTCGTGATGAAGCATTTAATCAAAAAGCACATTGGATCCATTAATTCCTGCTTGCACCATCCGCCAAGATGGCAAAGTCAAAAATGCACTAGATACAAATTCACCACCTTCTCTCATGATCGATGTCGGATGGCTCCCCCGTCCACAAGAGCAGCATTGGCATCCAACAAATAGGTTTCCCCCCCCCCCCCCCCTCTCCCTTGTTGTTGGTGTTGACGAGCAAAGAAAACTTGACCTCTCAGGAAGCCTGGGAGGGGGGGGGGAGGTGACGACATCAGCTGCCAAGAAAAACCTCGTCGTCGTCGTCGGTGGTGGTCGGGCCGTGTGTTTTCCCCTCGAGGACATTTATCTCTTGCTCGGGCAAAAAAAAGGGTTTACTCACATTGGTGAGATAATTTCTCCTCCTCCAACTCTTCAAATACATATGCAAACACACACACACACACACACACACACATATACCGATCAGTGTCTATTTCAAGCTACAAACCTGCAAAGGAAGTGGTAGTAACCCCTGTGCATTGGATGTGCTTCTTCCATCTGTGTACGGCTGCTGCTGCGGGTGTGTGATATCATCCGACGATACACCGAAATGACTGTCTGTGTGTTTGGATATTCTCATCTACTGGTCATCCATTCACACCCGGACTGCGGGTGAGATAATCTCGGCGATGACGAACCTGGCAGTATTAAAATTTGCTCCTCATGATCTGTTTTTACGCTGCAGAGCACTGACGCCAGCAACCTTGGAGGACATGTTGTTGGGTCTCGCTGCAAATGAGTGATGTGTGTGCTCTAGCCAAAGTTCTATTACTAGAGATATTGTCTACAAGACAAATGGAGCTCTTTATAGGCTGAAGATGTCGAAGGTTCAGGAATTTTGGATATGCTTGGGTCCTGGACTTTGGAGGAAAAGAAACCCCAGCGAGAGGGAGTTGCCGTTGATCCCAACAAAATGAACACATCTAATGAGGTGCCGATAGTAGCAGACAGACACGCTACAGCAAGTCACTCAGCAAGCCAGGGAAGGCATTTCTGGAATTCCAAATGAAATTTTCATCCTAATTAAAATCGGATTGTGCTAAAATGCGCTCCCACACTTCCCCAACCAAATGGGCGCGGGTGTCATCGCTCGCCACCGTCTAGACAGTGCGAGAGTTGGTGGTCTCCTTAGTAGCCGTCCGGGTTACCCTCCTTTGTTTCCCACTTTTGCCTGCCAACTCTCTCTCTCTCTCGCTCTCTCTCGCTCTCTCTGACATCCGGTCGCTTCCGACGCTGGTTTTAATTACTTCCGGTGTGTTATCCGTTCGTGGCGTGGGTTCGTGTACTCTGCGTGGCTGTGTGCGAAGACGACCCCCCAGCAGTGCCCCACTTACCCGTGGTCCGTGTGCACTGCTCGGAAAGCCAAAGAAAGAAAAGCAAATAGGACGACCCACCGTGGCGAAAGGGTCGCAGTAGGGTGGGCGAGCTTCTTATTAAATCCTGTTACGACCAGGTCCATGTCGCTCCATATTATTTGCTGCGGACACTTTTTTTTTTTGACGCATTGGCAGGGTTAAGTTGAACGACCTGACATATCTTATTAGCGTTGGTTGCGTTTTTTTTTCACGCGCATACCACACATCCCAGGCTGTTCAGTCTCTGCGTACCGTTTGACCAGCGAGACTATCTTTTATGCAACCGTTCCTGAAGTTTGACATGTTTGGCTGACTTTGAATGGTCTTGCGAAGGATCATCCGCTGAAGTTCACTTCAGATTGTCGGGGTTTCGGCGAGGGATCTATCGGGCAGAACTTCCCTTCAGAAATGAGAAGTTCTTTTAAAAAGGTGTCAAAATCTTTACATCTGTTGGGCGTGGCATGTTCCAAGACTTACCCCGATGGTGTGCCATAAGATGACACGGAATGCACACGTGTCCCTTTTTTCCGGACCATATGCGATGTCAAGCAGCAACAACAACAAAAAAAGTACATCTCGTTCAAGGATTTCTTCAGCTGATATGAGTCAGCAAATTTCGAAAAGGAAGGAAGTACATTTGAAATAAAAGCGGAAGCGAGTACAGTCGTCCATTAGGCAGCAGAACGTCTGGGTGGGCATGACGAAATCGTTCCAATTTTTCCTGCTGTGCTGCGTTTTTTTTTCTTTCTCTCTCTCTCTCTCTCTCTCTCTCTCTCTCTCTCTCTCTCTCTCTCTCTCTCTTTCTCTTTGTGTCTTTATTTTATTTCGTGTTATACGTCATGCGGTCGCGCCCCGGTGTCTGTACCGATCGGACTGAAATAGAATTATGCTAATTATTATTCATAGCCCTCCCCCTTTTGCCCCTGCAGCAGTATAGAGGTTTCGTTGAGTTTTCCGTTCCGCTGCATTACGACGGGTTGCTTACGGTGAGGGGGGGGGGGGGGGGGTAGCATTTGGGCAGAGTGTGTCTTCTGGGCGCTTAACTGGCCGGAAATTGAGTCATTACACCTTGGGCGTCACTTCTATACCGGTGTGTTGTACAGCAACGGGATTCGGATTCGCATAGCTAATCCCGTGTGGACACGTCAGCGTTTTCCGTAAATCAATAAACACCAGCAAGGTGGAAATGTGGGGCACAGACGAAGAAATCAACCTTTGAGAACCGAACTAAACTGCTATTACGCCGAAGCTTTGCCCGTGGAACTCCCCGAAGAGCAGTTTTATCCCATTGCCCTATCATTATAACAGCGCAAAATCGAATATTCAATTCCCTCCTACCTACTCGCTCCGGGCCGAAATAGAGCCCGGAGGAACAGGAATCGACGTCAGGGATTTTGTTGTACTCGCACCGATGACGTCATTATGTGCTGCTCTTTGCAATCAAGAGTGGACGAGAAGAACGAGAACATCTCCTGATGTGCATCCTTTTCCCCAGCAAAATGGCACATACTCTCTCTCTCTCTCTACTCCCCTGAGGGGGGAGAAGTCGTCCTCATGAAGTCATCCGATCCCTCATCTTTGCCTTGTGATGCATAATGAATCACAGATTTGCAAGGGAATGATTGCGTGTGTTGGGTTCCCGGTAGATTTTGTTTCATTCTTAGCTGCGCTGAAGCTACGTCACAAAGCTCTGAAGATATTGGTAACATTGGGGGTGTGCACTGCAATATGCGACTACACTCAACAGCTGTAACCTCCCAATCTGTCACCGTTCTGTGTCAGTTGGTAATGGAGCGAACTGGCAACGAACCGACAAATTGAAGTGTCTAGGTTGGAGAGCACCAGAGGAAATTCCCAGAATTGACAACTGTTGTTTTCGTGTCGGAGACCTCCCGCAGTCACATTCAATCTTTAGTCTTCGAAGTCAGACACCGGATACGATCACTTTTTACGAACAGGAAGCGCTGTGACGACGGGTCAATTCCAACAATAAAAGAACTCTATCACATGCTGTCCCCTGGAGAAGACGCGCGCTATTCTCGAGATATCTCTCTTGGTGGGCAACCGCAAAACTGTCCGGAAACTTGGGAACCGCACCCCCGTTTGGTGTGGAGCTCCAGTGGAGTGCGGGAATGTGAGCAGGGTTGGTATGTTGGCTCCGAAACCGCAGACGCAGATTAACTTTGTCTTTTGAAAGACTGAATTGTCTGCCCCACTGCCGGTTTCTATCACTCTCTGCGGTTCCGTAACTGTGGAAGTGCAGCATAATGGGCGCTCTGTTTCACATGGTAAGTCGATTGAAGTGCAAAATCAGAACCTTGGGACAGTTCCTCAGACTATGATTGCACGTCATCACGTCATCGGCAGACATGTACGCACAATCCAGACATCGTTTCCTGTTCATGCGCTAGGATTACAGCGATATGTCTTCACTTTCTGTAAATGTTCAAAACTCCTGAAAAAGATAGCCAATGTCTGGTTCTTGGATGCGTATCCGGTCGTAAATATATCTGCACACCATCTGGAGAGACACACACTCCAACCTTCCCGATCAGCTCTCGTTGCTGCTGTGTACTTCCTCTGTCCAGCAACTAAAGGAGTGTGATTGTTTATTTTTTCGAAATAAATAAACGCAAAGTGTGTGTGTGTGTGTGTGTAACCCTCGGGTTGGAGAGATACCAAAATGATGTCATCCGTGACGCCCATCCATCCCGAAGGTCACATACATAGGCTCGAACACGAACAGTGAGCGTGTACAGGCTGCAAGAACTCCAAACCACAGCCAGTCCAGTTCGAACGAAAATAAAAGACTCTAGCGTGTGTTTTGTTCCCGTTATCGAATTATTCACATTGGCTGTGGATATACAATCCAGCACTGTTGGAATTGGAGCCCAGCAAAACCTACCCCATCAACTTCTCGGCTGCGTCTCAACGAGAAAGAAGTAGAGTAAGGGATTTAGCTTTACAATTTGATTTACTGACGAATGCTTGATTAGTGCTTTTATTGTTGTGTCCCCTTTTGCTCTCGACAATATAGCCACGGGCTGCAAGGGTATTAGTTTAGTTGGAGGTATCGCCTGGCCCCGCTCTCTTTCACCAGCGGTGGGCGTTGAAAGATTGATGATGACAGTTGGGTTTGGCTGTTGTTATTGCGTTTAAGGGATTCCGACGATGGCCTGGTGGTGGGGGTCAGAGTGTGGTCCCGATCTTAATTACCCCTAAACTAGCACGTCATCTGTGTCCAGCTGTACTAATGGACCGCTTGAATTAGGTGGGTGTATAATGCACACGCTGCCACAGGTTCAATTGGTCAGTGGTGATATAATTCATCTCCAAATGTGTTTACCAGAATGAACACTAAATACATGTTCGAGATATATCGTACAACAGTTTTATAATTTTCGATCATTATGTTGTACAACTCCCCCAGGCGCAATAAAAAAAAACTGCAAGTCTTCAGCGAAAAGGTCATTAAAATGTTCCTATTTAATGCCGGTCTCAAAACTTTGCTGATCGCAGAGCCTAATTTCTGGAACGTTCGGCGGACAATGCCGAAAACGAAGATACCTGAGGGACACTAAAATGTTAATGTTTCGTTCTTGCCAAACTCCGTCAGATACATCAACCTTTGGGGTTAATGCTTTTATCCGAAAACACAACTCTCCCTCCAATGCCATCCAGAGCCCCACTGCATGTGTGTGTGTGTGTATGTGGTGAGGGTCGTAAAGTGTCGATCGGTGTTAAAAGGTGTTAAATTCACCTTCGTTTTACAACACCACACACCACCCGTTGAGAGCGCGCGCGCGCGCTCGCTCGCTCTTGGGTGTGTGCTGCGCGTCATAGATGACGTGATCTTTTAGCGAGATGTCTCGAACTTCCTTTCCGGGCAACTTCAACCAGTCCCCGACATCGTACCCGGTGAACAACATCGAGATATATAGGAGGGGAGTTTCGTGAGACACTCACGGAGCTGGGGGGCAGCTTCACGCTCGAGTGATCTCTCGCTCGATGACATGGCTACTGCACACACAACACTGCACATTAGAGTGTGTGTGTGTGTGTGTGTGCAGAGCAGTCTGCGGCTGGAATGGGCGTTGGCCTCTCACGAGACGCGCGCGCACACAAGCGTTGTTGTTGAAGGCATGAAACCAAGGAGGACAGACTTCAAATATGTATGTCAAGCACCGGAGAAAGAACTGACGAAATAGAAAAGCCGAAACACGACCGACAACTTCAAGACGCGACTTACATCTCTCTATCTCCTCTGCATTTGATTCTGACAGAGCTCGATGACGAAATCTTTTAATCGCTTGTTCTCCTTTTACTTTTTTTTTATTTACTTCACAGAGCCAATCGATACGGATTCGATTGCGCTAGAGAGGAAGCGAAAGAAGAGTCCGCTGAAGATCCGAAGTGATCTTCCCGCTAGGGTTCTTCCCGACACAACAGACGACACGCAGAGAGTGTGTGGTGATTCTGGTGATCCGATCGTCCTCCCGGTGAGGACAGCAGCTCCTCATCCTCTCCGCTCTCCCCTCGAGAGCACCCCAACATGCGAACGACACACAGTAGTAGTGGGTCCGCCCCGGCGACCCAGCTGCTTCTGGCGGCCGCCGTCGTGCTGATGCTCAACGTCCTGACAGTGCACAGTTTAAGTAAGTCCACCATGAAGGTGGCAACGTCCACCAAACACTGCTCAGCCGGTACACTAATGGCTCACCCTTTTTCCCCCACTCCACCCCAATTGCAGTACACTCGCCACCGCGCATCATCAAGCAGCCGCCCCCGGACGAGATGCTGTTCCAGGTGGCGCAGCAGGGCGAAAGCGACAAACCCTTCCTGATCGAGTGCGAGGCGGAAGGTGAACCGACACCGAAGTAAGTAGTGCGACCTGAAACAACTCAACAACCGGAACAGCCAAGCAATCGATTCGTGTTTTTTAATCACGCACCGGGTTTGGGAGGTGGGGGCGCGCGCGAATCCCCTTCCCTCGTTATGATGGCGGGTGTCGTCCCTCACCAGGGGGCGCTTGAACAGTTCACTTTTAGTTCACTGGAACACAAACCCCCCAGCATACAACAATCCACCATACGGCAATAATGTAGTAGGGGCGTCGCCGTCGTGCTCCTCCGCTGATTGTTGTTCGGTGCTATGATAATCCCCAGGCGGTAGCAGAAGAGGAAGCCCGTTAATTCTACACCATCCCAGCGGCAAAGGGGAGGTCAGGAGAGAGACAGGGTGTATGTAGGACACGTGTCCGCAATCCTTTCGGAGATTTAATTCAATTTCATTCTGATTGAACCACGAGCAAATCTGATTTTGTGAAGATGGGGTGGAGGAGGTTAAGGCGTTAAGGGAATGAATGTTCCTTTCGTTCATCGGCTCATTTTTGTTTTCAAGAGTAATTTGGAGGTTAGAAGTGTTTTTGGAGCTGAAGTTAGCACACGTCAGAGTTAAAAAAAGTCTGAACTCGAAAAAAAAACACACACACACACACACACACATATACTGAGCGAAGTTTCTTGCGTGTACAGTTGTTTGTTTGTCCAGCCAGAGAAGTTTTGATGTGTTTTTCCCTGCCCAGGAGAAAACTCTTCTTCGACTGTTGTTATAACCATAAAAATACGATTATTTTAAAAATAACTTGATGCTTTGTGTGCGTGTGTTTGTGCACAGTTTTTTTTTTGGCAAGGAAATCAATTCCTGTGTTTTTATTTTTGGCACTGAACTTATGCCCGACGTGTGTCTGTGTGTGTGTGTGTGTGTGTTATTCCCTGCGTGGGGATGGTTGCCCTTTCTTCTGTCGTTGCCTCCAGGGATGGCAAGGGAAAATTCGATCGATCAAATTCGCCTGTCTGCGTTATTTGATTGTCTGTCTGTCTGCCTGTCGCGCTTCCCTGCGCTCTCTCTCTCTCTCTTCCCCAAAGGTGCAAGGTTTTGATTCGTCATTTCCTGTAAAAGCAGCCACAGTAGAAAAGCAAACCACTCCGGCGCCCCCCACTTCCCCATTTGGCTGCCGACTGTGTTCAATTTGGATCCTTAGTTTTTCCCATTTACTGTTAGCAAACAAACAAAAAAAACACCAAAATTGCATTCGATTCGATCCCGATCGATTCCCTGCTTTCCTGCTGGTTGCAAAGCAGGAAACCGTCTGTTATAATGGTTGTTAAATAGTATGTCGGTGGTGGAAATTGATGATGAAATGGCTTTTCCACCGGGTTCGATCGCGTCGTAAGTCCCTCTTTCTCTTCCCATCGGGAAACGGGACGATAAAATTTATTGATTAGTCTGTTTCTTTTTTTTATATATTGCTTTTTTTTTTGTTATGGGCATAATGTGTATGTGTGTTGAGTAGAGAAAAAAAACGTCACTCAAAAAAGGAATGTCATCCACACAAAAGCCGGGCCCAGTGGAGGAGGCAATCGAGTGTGTTATTTTTGTTTTAATCCAACCCCCAATGATGTCACATAACTGGTGCGATAATAATTTAAAATAAATCGCTCATTGCACTGGAGTGCAACAACGCCGTGTGCGATGAGTTTTTCAGCTTCGGCTACAGGCCCTCCCCCCTCCTTTGCCAGACAAAGAAAACTGCATTCTCTAAGCTCAGTGGGGCATGTTGTCTCGTATACGCGCGATGACTGAGAGATAAGTTTAACCACCCCCTCGGTTGGAGTCACAGTAGCTGCAACACACAGTACAGTGCTTGTTGGAGCAATTTGAACTGATCTTTCCTAGTAAAGGAGTTTTTTTTGTTGTCCTTTTTTTACTTCTCTATCTATTTGGAGTAATCAAGAATCTGAGATTTATTTACGGACGAACGGTTGTTAATGTTGGGTACGTTTGAAAATGAAAGGAGATGGATGATGCGCGATAGTTTGTTGTTTATGACACAGATTTTTGCAAATGTGTTAATCGTTATCTACCTAACCTTTTGCCTGCCTTCCTTTTTGCGAAGAACAATCATTATATATTGATTTCAACAAACGACTTTTCGGAGAAGTCAGTCACAGCCACAGTCTCGTTTCTTGGAATAATTGCGCCTTTGCTTTCCTGTTAATACGTGCTCTGCTTTACTGGGGGAGACGTTTTTATGAGTAATAGAGCGCCTGCAGCTCTATAGGTAAAGGGCACGTGCAGTTAAGGGAGCACAACATCAGCAACACAAATAGAACGAACCAGTTGAAAAAGCTTATACAATATCATCAGATAACGTTTTTGTGCGCCTTGGGAAAAGTACACCGCTGAATTCCAAGAGAATCGAACCCACGACACGATCTCTAAGTGGATCTCCCATCAGTGCGCTTACGGATGTTACTAGGCGAGAACCTTCCCTAGTGGTGCGTTTATTTTGAACCTGTTTTTCTCCCAACGCAACGCGCACCCACACAGCCATAAAACAAAATCATCAAATAATCACGTTTTGCCAATAAAAAATGGACACTTACTGCGGGTATGACTCCATCTCTGTAACCACCATACCGTTTGCCTCCCTTACTGAAGTATCCTGGCGCGTATACATTTTTAATCTGGGTTTTCTTTCCCGGGGTAAACTTATCAAGACATTACTTCCGGCTTTCGACTCTCCTTTTTTTTTTCGCCAGCGATTATGTTTGCACTAGAGAAATAATCGAATCTCAAAACTCCGTTCGGCAAAATGGAGCATCATGCCATGCGTCCCCCAGAACGAAACTCTCTCTTTCTCAGGTACGGACGACGTCGACGACACGCAACATGCGAATATCGATCCATTTTGTTTCGTGTGTTTCTTGATGCAAAAAAAAACGATACAAGAAACCAGGCTATAAAAGCAACATTAATTCTTCGTCCTCTTCCTTTCCTGTGGGGTTGTACCTAGCTGCTTGTACGGAATGTCCTTTCTGGTGCGTTGCTCCCCCTCCGCAACAGTAAGTAACCTTCAAAAAGGGTAGAAGGACGGGAGCTTTTTACAGCCGGGCCATCGCTTTAGGGATATCGTGGGCGAGATCTGGAAACAAAAGGCGAAGGTTGGGATGGAAAAGAACTTTATGAGACATTGTAACCTTCTGCGATCAAGGATTTGCCACCGTTCGGTTTGCTACCGTGTGTGGGTTCTTGCGGGTTTCTTGTAGATGTTTGTGTTTGCCCGGTTCGATTATAGATCAAACCTGCTTCTCTCCAATCGGGCGGGGGGGGGGGGGGGGTACCTTTTGGTAAGGATGTGCTCGTTCCATTTTTTGCTGAGCGTAATATTACTGCGTTATATTGTAGCGAACCAAAACATAAAAACGATGTTTGGTTGAGCGAAAACCTGCAGAAAATACACTGTAAATAAGACACGTATGTCTCGTCTTCTTTCTCTCGATTGTGTCACAGCGCGCGCTGGTCAAGCTGGGGCCGAGCGCTTGACAACTTTACCCATTTCCTTGGCCCAATCATATTACCTGCTGTTTCGGTAAATATTATCCTTTGCAGGGTTTCTGCCTTTCCTCTTCCTTTTGCTGTGGCTCTCTGCCACCATCACCATCAAGAAAACCAGGCAATCAAGTTGGAGGGGGGGGGGGGGGGAGTGGGCTAGACTATTTTGGCGACGACCAAGAATACCAGAGCATTTTTTGGGGAGAAAGCCAAAGAAAATGTTCCCCGTTTGCCTTGAAATGTGCTTGGTCCTCTGTCGGTCGTCGTCGTCTTCGTCGTCGTGGACACCCAATTCGAGCAACATTGTTGTGGAGCGGCCGTAAACTTGGCCTCCTCCTTCTCATTCGCTTTTCGCAGCGAGCCCCAAGGACATGGGCAGGAAATTCAGGATCTCTTTGTCGCTTTGTCCATCCTGTGCTCGCCCGGCTATGCGCTTTGAAGGCAAGGAGAGATAGAGAGCGAGAGCGAGAGAGAGAGAACGGTAACTAAAGCAATTTCAAAAAGGATATTCCGAAGTGGCGTATGTCTGGGGCTTCTCGAAGTGGAAATCCCATCATAGACACTACGGGGGTTGGTACCGAAAGGGGCGGCAAGATTTCATCCCCCCCCCCCCATCCCCCCTTCTTAAAGGGATGGCATGTGTTGCGTGTATATTGGTGTGCGCAGGTCCTGCCACGTTGCTGCTATTTCGCACTCTTTCTTTCACTTGCACACACACACACACACACACTCACAGCTTCTCTTTTGCGCGCTGATGGCGTGTACATACATCTCTCGGGCGCATTTTTTAGGGGGGGGGGGGGGGGGGGGAAGGTGCGATGGGTGGAAAATATGCGGCATTACAACACCGCGCCATCTAACCCACCTAAGTGTGTGTGTGTGTGTGTTTGTTTCTATGTTCTGATGGCAGGAAAATGCGGCAATACACAAAACACACAACCAACAAGCGAGATAGATATAGTGAGCTGTGACGCCGCGTGGTACCAGAAAGGGGGGCATCGGCGTGTGTGTGTGTGTGAGGTATGGTGAATATTATCGATCGATTTTTGCCAGCAAAGGAGGCTCTCGGTCTCGCAGACCATAAACCCGCACATACTGGCAGACTGGTTTTTCGACGTGCTTCTATATATATATATGTGTGTGTGTATGTCTATGTTGATAGATGAATTTGAAACGATATTTTGCTCACTCTTGTCGAGGACATGCCCGAGACATGGAACTCCGTTTTTTTATCACGACCAGGCAACCGGGAAAACCGCATAGAGCGCTAGCCTGACGGACGACGACGCGGTGGTTTGTGCTTTTGTGTGTGGTTCGTTCTTTTTTTTTTTGTGAACGAAACCTCTGGTGGTTCGCATTCTAGTCCTTTGTCAGCAGTATGGTGTTTTGTTTTCACATGTGTTGTTTTGCTTATGGGTTTGAATTTATGGAACGTAAGGGAATGTTTGTGGCATTTTTTTGGTTGGTAATATTACAACATATTCAGCATAAAGTGGAAGCCCTCTTATTATGCTTATGAATTTTTCGCATTATTGAGTAAAATTCTATATAATATAAGGAGTTCTAAGTAATCATATAAATATAAAATAAAAGTCGATGATGATTCACATGTTGCTAATTTTCCATGCGGGACAAAATGGGAAACGGTTTGGGGTGAAATTTGCCTTCCTTTCTTTAGATAAATCGTATCCCATTTTTTTGTATCCTTCTTGGAATATTAATTAAGACTTACTGTTGAACTGATAAAAACAGTCATCTTGTTGCAGCTAAATCTTACAGCGGTTTCCAAGTTACTTTCGGATGTACGCATTGTTTTTCGCCGCGTGCAAGAAGTTATTTCACATCACTCGGATATTTCATTTCCATCATCATGATGTTTAATATCTTCAGCAAGATTTTCAACACGACTCAAGCTGGATTGAGTTTACCAGTTCCTTGCTGCAGGGTTTTCCAAGTCAGTTTCGAATATAAACATTGTTCTTCACCGCATCCTAGTTGTTTTTCAACAGCCATATAGCCAACATATGGTCTCAAAAATGGTCAAAATATGGTCAAAATGAAATTTCAGTTTTAACACATCCAGCCGTACCGGCGAACTCGCTCGTTCCTGGGAACGTTCACCGCGACGCTCATTTTCACTCATTTCATAGCCCGCTAGATCAAAAATTAGAAAATCATATAGATTTTGTACTGCCCAACCTAGTGGTACAACCCTGTCCACTCATGAGCGACGAATGTTTCTCGTCGAACGAGTTCGCCGGTACGGCTGATCATTTTCAACATATGACAAAAAACTGTCAAACTCAATCCACCTTGAAATGTGTTGAAAATCATGCTGGAGAAATAAAAAAAAAAACAACATTATGATGGAAATGAAATATCAGCTTGATGTGGAACAACATTTCGCACGCGGTGAATAACAACGCTTGCATTCGAAATTGACTTGGAAAACCGTGTATGTGTTGAAAATAATGTGTTGAAAATGAAATTTCATTTTGAATCAAATACTTCATTTTTGACAGCTGATGAAAAACATCTCGGATGCGGTGAATAACAATGTTTACATTCGAAACTGATTTGAAAAACCCCTGTATTTTACTCGTCGAGAAATTTGACTCGATTGCTCATTGAAATGTGCTTGTTGCTTTGGAATTCTTTGCGGGAAATTAATCGAGACGCACAGTTGACAGTTCTTTTCGATGTGTTGAAAATCATGTGTGAGAGCTGAAACTTCATTGTAATTGCGAATACATTGTATGGCAGCTGCTGCAAATCATCGTATAAGGCGGTAAATAACGATGTACACATTCGAATATGGCTTGGAAAACCCTGTAATGTTCTATTTTAATTTAATTGCATTGAAGTATCTCTTTTTTGTCCTGTTGGTACCTAAAACAAGGTTTGAATGGTGTTTAATTTATGGATATAGTTTGATTTAAATGAGTACTTCTTTTCCAAGGCATAAACTTTTAAAAAATATTTTACTTCATAACTACTAAAACATTGATTTCGATTCATTTTTCGCTAGGGGTTTTTCCATATCGAGGAATTACGGGCTTGCATCATTCATCTGACATCGAAAGAACTCGTCGACGCTTTCGTGGTACTTCTACCATGTTTTAGCAACATGAAACTGCAGCGACAACTAGAATGTTTGAGTAATGTTCGATAATCGTCTGTAAATGCGCCTGGTGACACTCTGCAAACAACACGGAGTTGCTGCAGCGCTCCTTGCCATCTGCAAACAATGCAATTGCCAACGTCGCCGGTGACAAGATGGGCTTTTTACAACGGCGACGGCTGCTGCTAGCCGGTCTCGCCCGGCTAATGGGCGCGTCAAACGGAGGAGAAGGTTAATGTATCAATTACAAAACCATTGCCCCTACCAACCGTGTGTCCGTGCCGATCCCTGCTTTATGGCACCTCTACTCCCTCCCCTTCCCCGCCCTGTGACCGACCAACCCCCCGGGCGGCCGACGCAATAATGTCTCCCGCTTTGCATGCGCGGCTTTGCGTTTGTCTTCGCTGCTGCAGCTCCGCTCCGCCTGACACAGCTCCTAAGTGAGCGAGAGTGAAGAAAATGGGCAAGAGCAGAAAAACAAACTGAAGGCGCGTTCTTGCACACACACACACCCAAACTTGTGAAACCCGAACGGCCGGGGAAGCAAAGAAAAAAGGAGGTTATGTTTGTGTCCGACTCGTCTTTCTCGACACAGCCCCGCCCCGCCCCGGCCTGCTCGTCCTTAAGCGGCGCACGCAGTATCAGGTTACACGGAACCGTTTTTCTCTTCAGCCGCGCGGGGTGTCGGTTTGAGCTACTTTGTGGCAACCGCGGTACGAGGGGGAGCGGGGCGCGAACCCTATTTAAAGAGCGCGCGCCACACGACGACCGCAGGGGAAAGTGGTTTTAGAGGAATTAAGAGGGTGAAGAAAAAAAAAACATAACAGCCGACGCGTACATCTCCACACACACACACTACAGGGTCTTTGCTCCACTCACGCACGACACGCGGGTAGGGTGAAAATCGATGGCAAAACTAGGTTAAACGGGTGGGAGAAATGAGCAAGACGAGGCAGGCAAGGGGGAAAAGGCGAGGAGAAGGGTAAAGAAGAAGAACAGGAGCAGAGAGGGTGGTGATCACGTTCTTTTAGGCACGATCGGGACGAGTTCCATGTGTTTTGTTTTTGGCTTTTATTGGACGTTGCAAGAGCAGAGCACACACGCGCTCTTACAGGGTTGCTCAAGCCAGCTCAACATCGTAACACTATTTTTCGAACACGTTAAACGATTGTCAACATCGTACATACAATTTGAATCCGTAAACTCTTTTCAATTTGATTACACTAGGTTTTAGAGCAGTAAAATTCCAACTCGATTTTTTGTATTTTCCAGATTCGTATTGGGATTTTACGCGTTCTAAACTTAGTCTTACCAAATCGAAAAGAGTTTACTTATTCGAATTGTATATGCGATGTTGACAATCGTTTAACTTGGTCGAAAAATAGTGTTACGATGTTGAGTTGGCTTGAGCAACCCTGTATTATCTGCCTTTATAGCCTGGGTCGTTTTTGCTCCTGCTCTTAAATTCTCGTTTTGTCTTGTGTCTCTTTTTTACTTGCTTTTATGTGCTTGAAATGGTTGCATCTTGCATATTATCCTTGTTTTATGGTTTTCTCTCATTCATCTCGCAATCTTCCTGCTGTAAAGTTTTACAACACTTGTCAATATTTATTTATTTGCTTTTTTTATCAACTGCACGGATTCATGACTCTGTTCGTTTTTTTTTTTTTGCAATACTACCTGATTTATTGCGCCAGCCTCGTGTGTTCTACCGACAGCACGTAACCGCATACCTTGTTTACAGCTTGTTAATTGAGCTTTGCGCCGCTTCTGGCTGGACTTCTGAACTCATCAAACCAGCAGCGGACTTGATTGAGTCTATTTTTTTTTTTGTCTTTTATTTTTACCGACCTGACCGCTGATTGAAAGCTGGAATCAAAACAATGGGGGACACCTTTGAACTCGCTTGCCTCTTGCGTTGCCCCATGGAATTTCCAGTACCAATTGAGGTTCGACAGTGGCCAAATTGCATCACCGGCCGTCGTACAATCCAGAAGAGCATTGATTGAGATCGTCTAATATTAGGACACGGCTGGTGTGCTGTGGAATGCTGTTTATAAAGAGCGCTATTGTAATCACGGCCGCTTTCTTGGTCCCAAGCCAATAGGGCCAGGCACATGTCCAAAGCGTACGCTGGGCAAACGTTTTCCAATAAACAATCCGTTAATGTTAACAGCTCCCGGGTGTGCTATGTGTGTGTGTGTGTGTCTATATTTACCCATTAATACACACCGGATAGGCGAGGAAAAACGTCCAATAATGAGGGCCGGGAGACACGGATATTGATGGGAAAATATGACGGACATTAATACTTGCGGCACGCGCCCGCAACAAACCAACACCACCGTGATGATGATATGCGGGACAGTTGCAGGGGAGCGCAAATGAGTCCCTTTTGCGCGGTGCGGTTAATTCTAATTCCAAACCCAAACACAACTCCATCCTTCTTTCCCTCGCGTCCTTCAGTGGCGGGAGCACTTCAATGGCTTGCTCGCTTTCTCCTAATGGGTTTGCGCGTGGTCGCGCAAAACTCGTACGCCATTTGGGAAGCAATTAATTCCCTGCAAACTTTGCCGTGCTGCACACCGACAGTGTTGCGCGCCTGCAAATGAAATGAGATTGTTGCATCCCTAAATTGACCGGAACGGAAACAATTCCCGATTGGATTAGGATGGAAACAAACAGCTGTCTGTGTGTGTGTGTGTATGTGAGCGGGTTGCTTCCCTTATACACACGTACGGCGGAGGTACCTTGAGCCGGGTGTGTGTGTGTCCTGTGTACCGTAAGGATCAAGGACCCTGATGTTCGGTCGCGTGACGACAGCTCCCTGCTGAGGATTTTCTTCTGCCGAGAGTCGCGTCAGTTGGAAAACCATCTGCTCTACGTCCATCAGGCTCTTGTTGTGTTGTGTGTGCGCCTGACTGTACTCTAATTCTACCCGCACCCTGACAACCCAGAAACCCATAAAAACATTCCCAACACACACACACACACATCCCTTAATGGAAAAGGGTCAGCAAACGGGACCGGCAAAGCAGACCCGGGAAGGATAATTGGGCAGTCGTTAATAATTGTCGCCTCCGAAATCTCCGACTCACTCCAAACACACACACACACACACACCACCCGGGTCGTCGGTCGGGAGGATATATTTTAGAGACCACTTACCGGGTGTAATGTACACCGCCAGGCCGGGTGGGTCCGGTGTGATTTGGCCCGCGTGACGGCACGGTTTTGACCTCTTGCCATGGCGCCGCTACGGACAAACGCTTTAGCTCGCTGCCGTGTGTCCCACCGGGGTTACGACATACGCTGTATCCGTTACAGGGCAGTGCGGTGGCGGTCCTTTTCCCGTTTTCTACCCTTGCCTGCACGCGCGAATAATGCAACGCACAAAAGTTCGGCCAAAGGAGAACAGCAGCCAAACACAGCGGTGTGTGTGCAGCAACTTGCATGCAAACGGAACGCGGGAAAGGGGAATTTGTAACCCAAAACCACGGTCGGCCACCAGCAAGCGGAGCGAAATGATGGTAGCAGTGTTGGCAAAAAAAAAAGGTTAAGAGAGACAGAGGCGAGCTGTGTGCGGAGGTTTCATTTTTCCCATCAAGACACAGGCTTTTAAACGGAGCGTGGGTAGGGCTGGTAAATGTGCGTTGTGCATCTCAAATCGGATATGTGTGCACAACTAATGGAACCGTCAAATTCTGGTTTGAGGTTTTCACCTCCAAATTTTGGTAAATTTGAAGAATGTCAAACTCTGGATGTTTTCCTCGAGCTCGAGATGTTTTCCTGGAGGTTTTGGACGACATTTTGAACAATGATTAGCATGAAGGTGAATATCTGGAGAGGATAAATAGACTGCCGATGACTAGATTGCCTGTTCGTTCTTGACGTCTGCAGCGTATGAGGCACAAAATCTATTGGAGAAGTTGTCTAGAGCTCTACAGAAATTATTATTCCCGTTTCCGAAATCATCTTTACAGCGCTCCAATAGCCAGGATTTGGTATCTAACGGAGAAATGATCCTACCGAACTGGTCTGGTGCCAATAATCCTGTAGACAAAATCCTTTCGAGAAATTCTACGACAACGACTTCAGCGTGTGTGGCTAAAACTGTTGTGCAAAGAATTTCAAGTTGTTGGGGTGCATAGCGCGCATCATCTCCCTCCCGGGCGGAAAGCCAGGATTTTGTTTTTGACAGGATAACCGAATGTTTGGTGTGCGTGTGTGTGTGTGTGCTCTGTTAGACTGCAGCATACTTCCTTCCCGTTAAAACTGCACACGGTTCCGCTCCAGTGAAGCGCGCACATATCCTGGCGGCGTCCAAATCGGTCCTGGGGAAGGGAAAAGCACATATGGTTGTGAGAATTTATATTTATTTAAATGCACCTCACAAAGCGCTGCGCGGTGCTGCTTGTGCACCAGAACGGCACCGGTCGCCCGACAGCCCGACACATCCGGTGTTGGGAGCATATCCTTGTCTCTCCGGACAAGGAGACAACCATATGGCGGAGGAGTAACACACTCCTCGGTGCAAAACGAGAACACATATCCATTGTCGCTTTCCCCGGGTCTGCCTGCCCGGCAAGAGCGTGTTTATCCTGACAAATCGATGCGCCCAGACGGTTCCTCACGTTTCGATGATTGTTTGATGGGATTTTAATCGATGTTTTCGTCTCTCCCGAACTCACACACAACACATGAGGTATCTCTGGGACTTGCCCAAATGGCAACCTTCCTCCCACAACCCCGCCCGCCCCGGCCTGTAGTGTCGTCAATGTCGCCCGGAGGGCACTGTTTCGGGGAAGAGCGCGTGGAGCAACGGGCAGCGAGTGTTGCCATTTTGGCTTTATCGTGTGCGAATCGACCCTCCTTCGGAGCGGAAAACTATAAACCTCACTTTTCTTCTTGTAACCACGGGCTTAGGCAGTAGAGTGGTGTGTTTGTGGACTCCCTTTTCAAAATTAATTCACTCACTTAAGCCCCGGGCCCCGGTTAACGAAAGACCTCGACCGCGAGGAAGAAAGGGTCATTTTATTAACGTTCACAACCGGAACCGGCCACCTTACCCTGTCTCCTCTTTATCTCTCCCTTTTTCTCTCTCTCTTTAGCTCTCTTCCCGCTTAGTTGGAGGTTTTCGCTTTCTCGCACTTCATTCCCCGTTTCTGTGTTGTATTGCTGGGAGGGTCTCATAAAAATGAATGGTCCGGCGGCGTTCGCATAAATTTATGGTACCCCCAGATGCCCCCGATTAGGAGGAGAGGGAGGAATGGTGCTGGTGGTGATCAGCAGGGCGTAAGAAATGCCCCCGGAGCTGGTTGAAAGAAAGGTGCGCGAAGAGAAGAGGGAAAAGCGTTCATTAGTTAGGCTTCGCTTTAGGGCCCCGCACCAAACGGTGGTGGAAAAGGGGCAGCAGCGAGTTTAAGAGGTAGCTGCGGAACGAAGTATTGATTTCGACGAGAAGCTCCCGGGCGCGCCGTTAATCGCCTGCATGAAGTCGTCTTATGTAAGGCTTAATTTATATTCTTGAAAAGGGAAAACCTAGCGGTAACTTAAAAATATGTTCAAGAACCCTAAAAAGTGTACACGGTGGACTCCAGACAATGACAGCCGAAGTTGGTGTGTACAAATTCAAAATGGCAATCATCTCATGGGAGATGTGTAAGAGGGAGCGCTATCTCCAACAGTGAAAACATTGGGACACCCACGTCCTGAAATTCGGCCCCAGTAGTTAGGCACCAGCAAAGATTGTGAGATTCTCTAATAACCCTCGCTCGTGTTTTTGTCAATACAAGGGAAATGGAGACAATCCGAGGCAGTCTAGCCAATATTCCAAGCTATTTTGTTCGTTCCAATGTTCTCAATGTTCCTCCGGATGTTTCGCCATATTATGCCACACAGGCTATTTTATTGGCGTGCGCGTGTATGTGTGTGTGGGTTCAATTCCGATATGCAAACATTCTTGCAGATAGTTGGATATCAATATCCCCCCCCCCCCCCCCCACCTCGGGAGCAATATCACGAAAGCGTCGTGTTTCCCTTCTATGGAAGGAAATGGCACAAATCGCGTACGGCATCGCGCTCGCTCCACAACCCGTACGGGCTAGTTAGGGGCGTATGGCGACAGATTACGTAATTGTATATAATTTGAATATCTTATGAAGCGGCTTTTAGATGGAGAACATGACAGCGTGACAAAGGAGGAGTCTGAGTGGCCGGTCCCAAGTACGCGCTTCGATCGCTTCGGCTGTGCATACGGCATCGATGTAAAGTTCTTGGAATATTCTGGCATGACATCATTACTTCACTCCCCTTCTCTTTAGACATTCAATCATCACATTTCGAAAGATAGGAAGGGAGTACGTGGGGGGGGGGCCATCAAAGAACCGAAAAATCGGTCACTTCCAAACGTCGGAGCTCTCTTTTAACTATCCTGCTAAGTTTCTCCTCAATGTTATTTGTTTAACCTCCCGGGGGCATTGGGGGTTTGATCCCTCTCCGGTCTCCCAACCCTCCATTGCCTCCAGACCCAACGACGGACTCGTAACCGTTTGCTCCTTCTCGAAATCGATAAAACCCAACATTATGGTCCATCAAAAGACCCTCCCAAGCGTCTTCAGGGTGGTAAGACACAAACATTGGAGATGCGAAAAGCAGAGAACGGAAAGCAAAAACAATCTGATGATTCCCATCCCATTGCTGCTCTTTGCTCTTTGGTACGCTGAGGAACGGGCTAACTAACTATGACAGCACAGTTAAAGATTTCTCGCGTTGTCGTCTCCATCTCCTTACACACCAGTCCACTTACTTCAATAAGTCACCATTATTATGGAGCACTACTGCTAGAGAGGCTTTACATTCCCGTTGTTGTTGCACTCGAGCGACGACCACCTGTCAAACGACTCTTAGGTTTCATCATCTTCCTCACATTCCTAGCCTTCCTCCTCCTTTATAAACCTCTACAACTGCAACAAATAGATACTGACACGAACGCACACACACACAGGCGAGCAACTTTTTTTTCTCCTGTCGCTTGACTATTTGAGCGATGATGTCACTCTTTCGGTGATTCCGATGATAGCGGGGTAAACTGCAAGACACAATCGCCCATCATCCCCATGCTCATGTCATCTGCACGGTCAATTCGTGCAGATATAAATACACACCGATACGTGTGGAGAGAAAGAGAGTAGCAAGAGTAGAAGCAGGAGGAGATGGGTTGTGTGCACGCGCGTGTGTGTGTTTGTGTGGCGTGTATGCAATGCTCCAATGCTCTGATATGTAAATATATATTTATATATATCTATCGCTGATGACGCTATGCGAAGCCGCTCCTGATGGTGGTGGTGGTGCCGCATGTCTGTTGCAAGGTCGCGTTCAAACTCGCTATCTTCCACCACACACCGGCCACCATACGCCCTCTTCTAGTGGAGATATCCTGCAGCAGGGGTTGGTGCGCGCCGGTGAATGGTACACATGGTGATGCTACAGTCCCGGTCACGGCTCATTAAACCGGTCGTCTAGTTGGTTGGAATGGAATTCTGTTCTCATTACTGCCTGTCATACTATGTATGTCAGTATTACTCCTCGTCACACCTGCTCTCGTGCGCTCAGAGTACATAGGAGCAACTGTTTTTTTCTTCCTCAACTTCTACATCCAGGAAACAGTTGTTAGCGACCTTGTGCGCCATGAGGAACTGCTCAGATGTTATGGTTTAGCATCTACAGGATGTCTTCCGTTTTAGACGCTATATCTAACTCCTCCCGGTACACTGTTAGCTGTCATCCGCCGTAATGAGGCATCGCCTGGAATGCGCGTACTCTCCTTAGACTCTGCTAACAATTGTGGAGATTGTTGAGCATCGTGTCACTGCAAAATGTATTCCTCCCGCAGTGCCCAAAGGCCCTTTAAAGACACCGGGAAGTCATCCGGCTCGGTAAATAATGCAAATAATGTGTAATCCACGAGGTTTCGCCACTCGAGACACACACGCTTCCAGTGTCTTCGAAGTAGAGGAGGGCAACTTTGTGTTGGGATCTTCTCCGGCTATGGCCGCATGCTCTTGCGTTGGTACGACAATTGAGTTCAATTTATGCCGGACCGATGGATTCCAAAGATAGCTTCGCGCAGCATGAACTTTCGGGTTGAAAGTGTTTGTTGCGTGTGTGTGTGTGTGTATTTGTGTTGCTGTTGCTGCTCGCTTCCCCAGCATCTTTTGGACAGTTGTTAGTTGTTTAGGCATACGGCCAGGCAGACCTAATTTAATAATGGCGGCGCACGTATCCGGCCCAGCGGGGGAGAAAAGCGCGCAAGGCACATCATGACGTTTTGGTGGCCGTCTTCCTTCCTTTGGCCGTCCGAACATGATCGTTTTGATAGGCGTTAGCTACCACCCTAACCGCTCGTTGGCAAATTCCAACAAAATGTGAAAGACACAAACATGTTTGGAAGTTTTTATTTCTCCCGCCCCTTTCGCTTGGCACGAAAAATCGCTGAGCTCTGCTGTTTGTGTTTTTTTTCCTACCGAAAATTGTTTAGAGAGCAGAAAAAAATCAAATCCTCCCACCAAACCCTTTTCTAACCTTCATCTTTCGCTTCTTCCCCTCTCCTCCCGCACAGATACCGTTGGATCAAGAACGGCAAAAAGTTCGAATGGCAAACGTACGACGACCGGATGTCCCAGCAGCCGGGGCGTGGTACGCTGGTAATTACGTCACCGCGCGACGAAGATCTCGGCCAGTACCAGTGCTTCGCGGAGAACGAGCACGGTACCGCCACCTCCAACTCGGTGTTTGTGCGCAAGGCGGAGCTGAACTCGTTCAAGGACGGTTCGCCCCAGACGCTGCAGGCGGACGAGGGCAAACCGTTCAAGCTGGTCTGCCAGCCGCCGGACGGCTGGCCGAAGCCGAACGTCTACTGGATGATCCAGAACATGGACGGGGGCATCCGGAGCATCAACAACTCGCGCATGACGCTCGACCCGGAGGGCAACCTGTGGTTCTCGAACGTGACGCGCGACGACGAATCGAACGACTTCTTCTACGCCTGTGCCGCCTCGTCCGTGTTTCGCAGCGAGTACAAGATCGGCAACCGGGTGCTGCTGCAGGTGAAGCAGACGGGCATCTCGGCGGCCCAGAACCGGCACCCGCCCCAGCGCCAGTACGTGTCGCGCAAGAACGAGGTCGCGCTGAAGGGCAAGCAGATCGAGCTGTTCTGCATCTACGGCGGCACGCCGCTGCCCGAGACGGTGTGGACGAAGAACGGGCGGGCGATCGTGTGGAACGACAAGATCCAGCAGGACAACTACGGCAAGTCGCTCAAGATACGGCGCGTCTCGTCGGAGGATGCGGGCACGTACACGTGCGAGGTGTCGAACGGCGTCGGGCAGGCGGACTCGTACTCGATCAACCTGGCGGTGAACGCGGTGCCGTACTTTACGGTCGAGCCGGAGATCGTGAACGCGGCGGAGGGCGAGACGGCCGAGTTTAAGTGCGAGGCGGCCGGCAACCCGAAGCCGAACATCATGTGGATCCACAACGGCAAGCAGATCGACGTGAGCCAGGGCAATGCGCGCCGCATCGTCGGCTCGTCCAGCATCTACATAAGCAAGCTGCAGAAGAGCGACACGGGCAACTACGGCTGTAACGCGACCAACTCGCTCGGCTACGTGTACAAGGACGTGTACCTGAACGTGTTGGCGCTCGCGCCAGAAATTACCGATCCGCCCAAGCGCGAGTTCACCGTCGACCAGCGCAACGTGACGATGACGTGCCGGGTGTTCGGTGCGCCGAAGCCGCAGGTCAAGTGGCTGCGGAACGACCGCGAGCTGACCGGCGGCCGGTACCAGACGATGCCGAGCGGCGACCTGTTTATCCGCGACGTGAAGTTCGACGACGCGGGCGAGTACACGTGCCACGCGGTGAACAATCTCGGCAGCAAGTCGGCGTCCGGCGAGCTGATCGTGAAGGAGCGCACGGTCATTAACGATCCGCCGCAGGACTACGAGGCGGAGGCGGGCACGACCGTCACGTTCCGCTGTAACGCGATCGCCGACTCGTCGCTCGAGCTGACGATCGAGTGGCTGACCAAGGGCGAGATCATCGACTTCGAGAACCAGCCGCGCTTCATCCGCACCTCCGACAACTCGCTGATGATTTCGAAAACGATCGAGCTGGACACGGGCACCTACACCTGTCTGGCCCGCACCGACCTGGACGAGGTGATGGCGAACGCGACGCTCACCGTGATGGACCGGCCGAACCCGCCGACGCTGACGCGCGTCAACTGCAAGGGCAAGGTGGCCCAGATCGAGTGGATCTCGAACGGCGACAACCGGTCCCCGATCCTGAACTACATCATCGAGTACAACACCTCGTTCACGCCCGACACGTACGACGTGCTGTCGGACGACGTGCCCGGCACGGACTTCGCCTGGACGGTGAACACCACGCCCTGGAACAACTACACCTTCCGCGTGATTGCGGTGAACAAGGTCGGCCGGTCGCTGCCGTCCGGCCACAGCGACGTCTGCACGACCGAGTCGAGCGTGCCGTACAAAAATCCGGACAATCTCGAGGGCGAAGGCACGACGCCGACCAATCTCGTAATTAAGTGGCGTCCGCTCGCGCAAGTCGACCACAACGCGCCCGGCCTGCACTATCGCGTCTACTGGCGGCGGGACATACCCGGCGCGGAGTGGAACTCGGCGGACGTGCGTGACTGGCGCCAGTCGTCCTACACGGTCGAGGGTTTGCCGACGTTTACGCGCTACAGCGTGAAGGTGGTGGCGCTGAACGATCGCGGCGAGGCGAACTCGGGCCCGTGGGAAATCATGGCGTACAGCGGGGAGGATACGCCGCTCGATGCGCCGGCCAACTTTACGCTGATCCAGGTGACGGGACCGACTGCGGCCATCCTCAGCTGGAACCCGGTGACGCCCGAATCGCTGCGCGGCCACTTCAAGGGCTACAAGATCCAAACCTGGACCGAGGCGGACGGCGAGGAGAACCTGCGCGAGATACTGATCACCGCCGACTCGAAGCAGGCGCTCGTGACGGACTTCGTGCCGGACGCGACCAACTACGCCCGCATCCTCGCGTACAACGGCCGGTACAACGGGCCGGCCAGCACGACGCTGTCGTTCGACACGCCCGAGGGCGTGCCGAACACGATCCAGGCGCTCGAGGCGTACCCGCTCGGGTCGTCCGCGTTCCTGCTGCGCTGGAAGAAACCGCTGCAACCGAACGGCAAGCTCACCGGCTACCGGATCTACTACGAGGAGGTGAAGGGCACGACGGTGGGCCCGCGGATGGAGCGCGAACCGCACATCTCCGATCCGGCCGTGCTGGAGGCGAAGCTGGGCCGCCTGAAGCCGGCTGCCAAGTATCGTATTCACGTCGTCGCCACCACCAAGGCTGGCGAAGGTCAAGAGTAAGTGGGGATTGCACGTGTTGCTCGAAACACGCATTTTAATAAATTCTTCTATCGCATCGCTGCAGCTTCTACATCGAGCGGGCCACCTCGTCCGGTCTGGGTCTGCCACCGGACGTACCCAACTTCTACTGGGAAAACATCCGGTCGGAGAACGGGCTCGCCAACATCAAGGTGGTGTGGCAGCCGGCCCTCGGCGGCAAGGCTGGCTCGCACTTCTACGTCAAGTACCGCGTCAAGGACGAGTCGAGCTGGCAGACGACCGATCCGGAGCTGTATGAAAACTATCTGATCGTGCACGGCATCAACCCGGACCATCTGTACGAGTTCCGGGTCGTGTCGGTCGACGGCGAATATCAGACGGAATCGGCCACGCAGGAAGTCGACACCTACGGCATCCGTATGTACACTGAAGGGGCTTTCTAAGGAGCCTTACTCTTTTTTTTTTCATAATTTCAAATTCCACACCTTTCACCTTCCAGAGAGCTCCGTGAAGGTGCCGGGCGATAACATTGCGACGGCCGGCTGGTTCATCGGCATGATGCTGGCGATCGCGTTCCTCATACTGGTGCTGATCATCATCTGCATCGTGAAGCGCAACCGGGGCGGCAAATACGACGTGCACGATCGGGAGCTGGCCAACGGCCGCAACGACTACACCGAGGAGGGCGGCTTCCCGGAGTACTCGCAACCGTAAGTTGTGTGTGCGCGCGCAGGTGGCCACAGCAGTTCGTTTTCTCCCTTTGCATTGCTGTGCGGTGTGTGCCTTGCGCACACATAAACGCAGCCCGCAAAGAGGGGATACCTCTAACCATGATATTTAAGTCGTTCCCTATCCCCCAACAACAAAAAACCCTTTTGCGCTCTTCAAGCTAATTTTCCTGTTCTGTTTCCTTCTAATCCTATTTATACAAACAAACAAAATCCGTACGTACACAAGAGGAAGCCTCTTTTCTCGCGAAAAACTCCACTGCCCTTGATTTGCGTGTGCGACAGTAACGGGGGTCCAAAACCCTAAAATTGGGTCTTCTAGACCCTCGTATCTTGTGCGCCTCACGACATGGCAACTGTTGTTGCTACTGTTACCCTTGATTTGTTTTTGTAAACTGTACACTTTTCCTAATCTCTGTTTCCATTTTGCCTGGTGTGTTTTGCCGAATTTGTTGTTTTCTCTGCAGCGTTGCGTTTGGTTTTTGTTAACGTAACAAATTGGGAGTTTTTATTATTGTTATTGTATCTGACACCGTTTGTGCCTAACGCGCTGTGCTGCTTTTTTTCCTGTTTCTTCAATCGCAAGATCTCATCTCCCACATACAATTACCTTTTGTGTGTGTGTGTGTCTTTTTTTTACATCTTCCATGTTCAATTTTTGTCGCGTGTACTTTCCCGCTCGCTCTATGACGTACACGACAAAATATCTCTCCATTGCCCGTTTCGATCTGCTGCTCCAATTTTCACGCGCACGCTTCGTGTGTGTGTGTTTTTTTTCTGAATTTACTCTCTGTAGATTAGTAGCCAAACCTTCCTTTGCTGCCGCTCCCTTCTGGCTTCTGAAACTGCGCTGCGCCCTTTCAAATTTTCGCTCTGTTTGAAGTCACATTTGTATTTAAAGATCCTTTTCTAGGAACCTCCCTCTCTCTACCTAACTCTTTGTTCATTCATTTTTCGTGCGTGCATCTTCACTATCTATCAGTACGTACTCTCTCTCTCTCTCTCTCTCCTGCTGTAACACCCCTTGACCATCATTCCCTTCATGATCATCTCCTTCGCCAATCTGTTTTTCCTTCCTCACTTCTTAATTGAGTGAAACTTAACCAACAACAACAACAATCATCATCCTCCATTTTTCCGTCTAAACACTACTGCTGAGATGCCCTACGCATCTCTCTCTCTCTCTCACTCTGTGTGTGTGGAGCTTTTAACAGTGTCTGGAAGCTGTGTCTGTTAATGTATGGTTAAGTTCTCTCTAAAGCGCTTCCCTCCCTTCGCCCTTTTTTCTCCTATGCAAGGAGAAGCACGGGAGGGAAGCAACACGAAGGTGACGGTTTGTTGTGGTTCCTGGTACTTGAAGGTAAATTTTGCATTAACCTCTAGGTGTTTGGGTTTTCAGCGTTTTCGGAAGATTGCGTACCGTCGGCGGTAGGCGCGATTGTTGGCAACATTTGTACAGAGCAAACGCTTGTTAACTCACTCACACAAACCTCGCCCCCCCCCCCCTCCTCCACACAAACACACACGATCCATTGGGACCGGTGCTGCAAAATTTCACTGTCAATGTCATAAACAAAATTTGACTTAAACCATCTCCATCTCAGCGTCACCTACTCAATTGTGATAATCAGAGGTGATACTCAAAACGATTGGTGTGACCAATCGTGACATTTCTGCGACCATCGCTTAGTCAGTCACTATGTCATGACTTTTTTTTTACTGTGATAAGTTTTGGAAAACGGCACTGACATAATCATGACAAATTTCGGCTGAAACCAAATCATGTCAGCGTCACGAGCTCTACTGTGATGATCAGAAGTGAGACTCAAACAGTTGGTGCGACCATCACATGCTTCGTGACATTTCGTGCAACAAACTCTTGGTGAGTCACTTCGACATTTTCTGTCGGTGATCATCACAATATTCATGAGAGATATGCGGTAGGTGCGAGTGGTTCCAAGAAACAAAATGAGTATGTTTTCTCGCTCTGTTTGACCAGACAGACAATCAAACCAGACAAAGCGAGAAACAATGCTCATTTTATTGCTTGGAACCACCTGCCTATTCCAAGAATGTTGTGATTACCATTGGGAGAAAATATCATGACCAAGTGAGTAACCAAGAGTTGGGTGCTAAACAAAATGTCATCAAAATGTATGTTCAGTGAGCATCAGCAACGAGCATCAAGCTACCACGGATATCTTCATCGTTTTCGTTGGTGCACATGTTCTCGTGATGATCATGACATTTTGCAGCACTGATTATGGCACATTTTGCTGGAAGATGTAACAGTTGTGAGCATTTGTCGCTTCACACAATCAGAAACATTGGTTCCCTTTTGGTACAAGCACACCGCACAGTGCTGCAAATTGGATAAACTTTATGAGGAATTATTCAAAACAATCGTTTGAGCATAAAATTTGGTTTCGTTCATATTGAAACAAAAAAGTGCTGTTACTCACCACACCACCCCACACACGTGCATTACATCTTCCAAATGCATTTGCGTGCACAATTGTATAAGTACACTAACCCCATTCCAGCACACGATTTCAGCGCCTCCGTTCCGTGCGTGTTTTCACACCAAAAGCCGCCTCGACAGCATCTTTTATCTTCAGGCCAATTCCCTTTCATCCCTAACTGCATCTCATCTGCATCTGCACTGGTTCCATCTTTACACCCCACCCTCTTTCTAACTAATCGTTCTCTCTATCTTTCCTGTGTAGGCATTTATTATATACGCTATATAAATACTCTTTAACATCCTCCTAGTGTTTAAGCATCTGTTAGATAAATAACACATTTGTACATGTACTTACTTTCCAAAACCGCCCTATGCTATTGTTTTTAACTGTATAACCGTTGGAGATCTTTCCTATTCTAATTCTACTTCTACTTGGTCTACCTCACCCTAGCTCATATAAAAACCATCCATCCCGCACCCTCTGCCTGCCCCTGTCATACCTTTATATTCCTTCCATTTAAGCGTAACCTCTCATACACTGCTAATGAAATCGGTATTATATATTTAGAACTATTTCTTGTAGCCCTCTTACTACCCAAAAACATTTCTCTCACATTCGTGCATCTCCCCCTTCATGCTTAAAGCTCATCCATAGGGATGCACACACAGATATAATTGCACAAGTTGTATCTTCTTGGTGTATCTTCCAATATTTGGCCGTAACGTCATCGCATCCTAACATATCCCTAACTTCTTGGACGTTTAACGTATTTCTTCATCATAAAATTAAATACCTACTCGGTTACTGTTTCCAACACACTCGGTGCCTGCCGTAACCTGCATAAGTATGTAGATTCAGAAGTATTGTTGAATGCTCAACTAGGTGTTAAGGCCTTAGTATAGAAACCGGGGTAGTATTTACTAAAAACCTTCCGTTAATCGAACAACATGTTTCACGGCTTCCGATTCGAAAACGATGCACACCAACAACAAAACAAAATACTACAAAATAGACACTGGAATCACACAGTTCCTGTTGATAACTATAGTTAATACTAGCATTTTACTTTTAATAAGGCAAAAAGATGATAAAAAACGATCGAAGAAATACGTTTGAAAGTTCTCGAATGTGTAAATATTCAACTTGTTTTTTTTTTCGTTTCCCTGCGATGAGTACTTGGGCTCCTCCCGGGGTGTGTAAATATCAGCTTTAGAAAAAAACCGGACGCACTCTGTTTCCGGTTAAAATCGTATCCCGTTTTGTATCCATAACTTCCTAACACATCCTCATCCCACATTGTGTTAATAAAATCTCACATTCGACTCTATTGGGACGAAGTGTTGTCGGCTGTGCAGAAAAGTCGAAACCTACCTACCGCAAACTTCCCATTCACCCACAACTGACAATCTCTTGGTAGCACCGCCCACCACCTAATGCCCATTTTTTCCGATTCACTTTGAAAACTTGTTTTCATTCTTGTCTTCCTTGTTTGTCCATTAAAATTAAAAAAAAAAAACCAGTATGATGAGTTCAAAAGGATTGACATCATTTCCCTCCCCCCCCCCTCCTCTCCCAACAACGGAAAACATAGTCAAAGTTCGCTTTAAGCGAAAACATGTCGTGTTTGTTCGTTGCTGGGTATCTTCGAAGTTGTTGGGAGCTAATTATCAGGCTTTTTGCCCAACCATCATTCCTCCCTCGACCCCTCTTATCCCCCTCCGATCCCTCCACATAATAAAACCACCCAAAATCCCCTTAGCCCCCCCGATACCCACAACATTACATACTAAAAACAATAGCCACGGACGGTAGCCGTCCACTGCTTTGATACCAAATGGAGTGTAGTGTTTTACGTGATTACAGTTTGGACAATAAAAGCCAGGGCCGACAATCGCTGAACTCGCAAAAAGTAGGACCGGAAAGTGATACAGATTCCATGGCGGAATACGGTGAAGGTGATACAGGTAATGTTTGTGTTGTGTTATGCTACTACCACTGCCCTGCCCCAGCCACCAAACAAACCCCATCCTCTTTTCTTCCTTTTTCTTTTTTCTCCTCTCTCTCTCCCTCTCTGCTCATAATACATATATTCTTCTTACCCATCACTCTTTGCTACGATGTGTGTGTTCTATATTGAATTTCCTTCCTGCCATCATCAGCACCACAGGCCATCACTCGCTCTGTGTGTCCTTTTACTTTCATATTCTATTTCTTCATCCTACTGTGCCAATCACATCAACCAACATTCCATACACCCATCCACCCACCCACCCGTCCAACCGACCTGTCGGATGGGGTTCACACATCACCGCCCGCCCATCCGCGCACACTCTTGTTGTCGCCGCTCACAGTCACACCTATAACTCATCCCATGTTTTTTTCTCTTTCTCTTTCTTCATCTCTCTCTCTATCATTTATTCGTGCCATCCATTCTCTTTATCTCTCTCACTCTCACTCTCTCTGTACATCTAATTGCGTCATGCATCAGTTATTAGTACCTTGGGTTAGTAACAAAACATTCTACATTCATCATTTACCTCGATTATTATTACACACACCACCACACCCCACCCATTATATATATGATAGATTTATTAGCTGTGTGTGGTGGGAGGAGTGGTTCATTTTATTCCCACACATTTCTTTGTGCATCCCAATATTTTTTTGGTTTTCGTTCTATTCATTCACCATACAAAAGTTTTTAGTCCTTTTTAGTCCTCACACTTACTGTTTGTTGTTGATTTGATCATCTCTTTAGTTTGTTCTCTCTATTTTTATATTACATTTCTCTTATTTTTTATCTCTTTCTCTCTTATACTTTTCTATTTAGTCTCCTATTCTAGGTGCTTTTGCGATTTATCTCATTTATATTCTATTTAGTTGCATTACTTTAACAATCCTACGGTTGAGGTTACAGGAATGGGTTTACATCCCAGTTTTGCTAGCTTTAGATTTAGAATATTTAGTTTAACTTATTGTAACACACCCCAGTTGCCCCTTCCTTGATGAAAGTCTCTATAAAAATTAGTTCTAAATATCCCCCCCTTCCCTTGTCTCGATAATTATAAATCAATGAAATGTGTCAACTATGTTTCCTTTGCGCGCGCAAAAAAATGAAGAAAACAGCGAGCTTTTGCAACTCTCCGCGTCGCGCTTGTTTGCTTTTTCCCGCGCCACAAACGGCTCATCCTCGCACTGAGCTGACCCAAAGGTGTCTTTTAAATATTGCGCCCCCTCCCACTTCTCCCGCTGTACGTTTTCCCCTTGCCTCCTGTGCCTTATGCGCATTTTAATCGGTTGTTTGTGCTGTTGCTTTGTTTTATTTGATTTTGAAGAGTTTTTGTTTTTGTGTCCTTCGAGTTTTGGTTTTGTCTTGCTTTCTTTTTCTGTGTGTTGATTATGTTTTGCACACAACCGCTACTCTTGCTTCATTAATCGCCCGTTCAATCCCACCAACCTGTGTTTGCTTCGAACTTTTTCAAGTTTTTTTTTCTTCTTCTCCGTTTTATCCTTTCCCTGTTTGCACCTCAGTAATGAAATGTTGTTTTTTTTTCTCAATGTTATGTGCAATTTCATTAAAACATTTTTAAGCTTGCTTGTTTTTCTCGCTCTGTGTTATTTTAGTTTAAAAAAAAAGTTAGACAAACAAGTTGCACATAATTTTAACATATATACCCACACAGCAACTATATATATATATACATACAATAGTGTACAGATTTATTTTATCACACGTTTTCACCACCGGTTTTGTGTCTTCCCCGAAGCTAGAAACCGTATCAAAAGTTATCGTTTCTCGTTTGTGTATCATATTTTAATTGCTTTATATATATTTATTTAATTTTGATTTTCCGTTTTCTTTCATTTCCATTTCTTTTCCCGCAATTATGTTTTCCTCACCCTTCTTCTACTCGGCTACGCGTCGTGCCGCCTGTGTGTGTGTGTGTGGGTGCTGCAGAAGGTATGAATGAGGACGGTTCCTTCATTGGACAGTACGGCCGGAAGGGTGGCAAAAACGCGGATAGCAATTCGCAGGCGTTCGCAACACTAGTTTAGTGAGGGATGCGTGTGTGTGTTTTTTTAGGAAAAAAAATCGTTGTAGAGCTACATCACTTCTTCTTTTTTTGTCCAAACCGCCTTTCTAGCGTGTATACGTACGCGCTTACCTTTCCCCCTTTTTTTACCCGCGCAACAGTAGCGTACAGATTGTAGAGTAAATGTGGATTGGAAACGAAAGCCGAATTCATGTTAGCGTTACGAAAGAAGAATGTATTAGGATTAAAAAAAAAAGGTAACAGGAACGGCGAGAGTTGGGAAAAGGGGGAGTATGATTAAGGGACAGTTACAGGTCAAAAGCCCCGTTCAAAAAGGCTAATTTGAAAATTTTGTACCGAAATGATGATGTTCTCCAACATCGATTCTCTGTAATTATGGATTGAGTTTCAAAGCTCACTAAAACAAACTTATAAAATCCACAACCGCTGCTCTCCTTTCCCACCTCTCCCCACACATCAACTCTCCCTCCAACTGCGTCGAACTAGTTTTTTTGCGCAATAAAAAAAGAAATAAGAAAGCCACTACACTAGCTAGTAAGCAATCGAAGCGATGAAAAATGGCCTCAATAAAAACGGGCTGGGGTAGAATATTGGTGTGTTAGTCCGGGAACCGCACGATGATACCCCTTTTTTATCTCTCCGGCCACCTCTCGGCCGGCGGATGGGAAGGAAAACCCGTTGTTTTTTATTTTAAGTTTAGGTGTACACACACACATCAATCGCGCACGTGAGATGATGCGTTTGTGTTAGGATGTAGTTTTAAATGTCAGTCGCGCTCGGCGGGGTGAAGAAAAAAACATTGTGAAAACTAGTGAGCAAAATCAAAAGTGAAATCATCACACAACATAATTATGTGTTTGTTTGTTTGTTTGTTTTTTTCTTCTCGTAATAGTGAGCGCAATATTGTTGTAAAAACCCACCCCGAATAGAGTTTTGAACATAGATTACTATAGAGATCACACACACACAAAAAATGCTGGTAGAAAGTGAACAAATTTTTACATTTAATTGAAATAGGACCAGCCGGGTGGGCCGGTAGGATGTTAGTAAGGTTAGCATAGTGCAACGAATCGAAATAATTCACGGAACATCACAGCAAGCACACAAACAACTCTCTAGAGAGAGCGTACGTTTTGCGTCGCTAAAATTCTTTAATCTGTAGAATGTTGTTCACAAGCGTACAAGATAGAACGTCCAAGAAAAGAGGAGGGGGGTATGGGAGCGAACTACTGCGAATTTGCTGTCCTTGATCCGCCACCGCCACCCCAAACATACATCTACACCTTCTCCCGGGGTGTTGAGCGGGTTCCGTGAACGAAAATAAATTGCAGAAATCATTACAAACGCAACGACTCCATCACGACCAGCACGCACGACGCCACCTTCTCAACCATCGAAAACACAACACCGCCGGGCAATCAGAACCGTAAAAAGAAGAAGCCGTAGAAGGTGCCCAAGTTATCAGTGTTCCGTTTTTGCTGGTTTTTGTTTCACGGATTATGTTTTCTTTTCGGTTATCCGGAGCGACCACCCTCAAGCTCTCTCCCCTCTCCAAAACGCTTCCGCGTTGCACTGAGCGCACGCAATTTTGTGTAGGTATTTATGGTTTCCACTTTTAGTTTGTAGTACGAATGTTTTATGCTTTATTTTTATTTTTCAATACGCTCTCACACACACACACCTCCTGTATAAGGGGTTCTTTTTGATGCGAATAGTTGACACACACACACATACACACATACACACACACACACACACACACACACACACACACACACACACACACACACACACACACACTTCTAGTGTTTGTGTTCTCTACCACCTTGCCCGATTTGACCTTACTAATTGCTTTCCCGATTTTCTTCTCCCCTTCCCCGCCTGGCGACCCACAGGTGGCCAGTTCACCGAGGATGGCTCCTTCATTGGCCAGTACGTGCCGGGCAAGCCGCCCGTTAGCGCCCAGTCGACGCCGCAGAATCCATCGCTCCAGGGCGCCAACGCAGGCATGGCAACGTACGTCTAAAAAGTGTGTGTGCTCGTGTGCAACCACACACACACACATACACACGCGCGCGTCGCAAGATCATCTTTCGCCTGGGCAGAGAGCAGCCTCGACTATTGTGTTTGAAAACGACAGCAGCAGCAACAGCAGCACAACACACGCGCTTGCAGCACACTTCGAAGCCACTCACTCGCGAGGAGAAACTATTTGAAAATATTAGGAAATACTTAATAGATACAGCGAGAGAGGGAGAGAGAGGGCGAGCGAATGCTAGAAGGAGGGATTAATTTGCAAGACACTGCCCGCGCCTCTGATGAAAACGTTAAGAATTTAATCGGCTTTGAGATAGAGTAAAACTTCCCTCCATCTCTCTCGCTCTCTCTCTCGCTCTCTTTTAAAGTAATTCCGTTTATGGTTTTCGTTTCTCGGCAACAGATGAGTGAATAGTGAAATCACAAGACACAAAAGAAACAACACACAGCCGTTCGTGTGTGTGTGTGTGTGTGTCCGTGGAAGTGGTTAGAGAAAAGCGCTTTTCAAACAGAAAGCTGTTGACGATTGCTAGCAAAAGTATTAAACAACGTAGCGGCGGGAGAAGGATACGGGAAAAGCTTGTCGCGCCAAATCCCATTGTCAGTGAATGATCATCGAACCATATAGAGAGCGTGGCGGAAAGGAACAGTAGAGCAAGAGGAGGGGTGTGTTGTGGCTTTTGATTTTCTAATCATTTTGCTTTTTTTTTCCTTTTTATCATGAATACCATCTGGTTTAAGAATCTCAACGTGACACACAGATTGAGCAATCGCTCGTATTTGAGGCCTCTGCCCCGTGTGTGTGGGAGCCGCCCCGTTAGCCTAATGACTCTGTGCATTAGCGATCGCATACACATATACAGAAAATCTCGATACAGAAAACCGCGCCTCACTTTTTTTCATCAAAGACTAGAAACTGAATCTCATTAATATGTTTTTTTTTTTTTAATTTCGAAACACGAACTCCGCGCACAATGAAAATCTCGTTCGTTTGCAAAACATTTGCTTTCCAAAACACGTTAAAACGCGAAAGAAGATGCAGGGCAAGGTGTGTGTGTGTGACGTTGCTGTGTTAGGAGTTTTTGCGCGAGGGGGTTCAGTTCAACACAATCTTGAAACTTTGTTACGTCCAAATTGTAATCTTACGTGTAAATCTTACACTCACGCTCTCCACGATTTTACGATTTAACGCTACGTGTTGTTGTTGGTATAGGTTGCGAAAACCAAACTCTGAGACGCCTTTTTTTTGTAGGAAAAGCAAAACACGAACTCTCTCTCTCTCTTATTTTGCTATGAATATTGTTATCGTCGCCCTAAGTGTTAGTGCAGCTTCAGTTGAAAAATAGTGAAACCCAACGGAGGAAACAACGAAACTCTAGATTTGTGCTGCTATAACTACTAAGTGTCAGGTTGTTGTTATATCTTTACGTGTACTTTCTCTCAACCCCCCCCCCCCCCCCCGTTTTTCGCTTGTTTTGTAAACTTTTCGTGGTGTAAACCCCCGGTCCGAGCGAAGTGTGTCGCTTTGTGGATGATGGTGCCGCTGCCACGGAAAACAGCCCGTGCCTGTGGTCTTTGAGGCCTCCAAACACAGGGCTGTTGTGCTCTGGGGAGGGCGGAAGCGTCCAATACAAGTGAAATGAATCTCTTCTAACAGCCCACAGAAGGAACAAAAACGGCAACAAAAAAGCTACCGTACAATATATAACAAAGTAACGAACGAACGAACCACTTGGCGTCGTGCTAGCATAACGTGTGTCGGTTTTTATCTAAGAACTTGCGCGAAAAGTAATCGAGAAAAACAATATTTGTTCTTTCACTTCCCATTACAAACACTCTCCCACGCAACAGCACCACACACCCGTTGTGCGAAAGCGCGAAGCAGAAAATCTTTATCTTTAACATAATTTATAAATAAAACATTACTAGGAACTGTATTTGTTTGTTTTTTTTTTATTTCGTTGCTGTTGCGTTTCTTTTTCCCATTTTTCTATTTATTTTGTTCATCTTTTAGGTACTCTTTTTTTGCGGTTGTGTTTTTGAAAAGGTAACGGTTTTATTTTATTTATTTTTTGTGTACATTTCTTTTAATTTTGCCCTTTTTCATTTTCATTTTAGCTAACCAATTTTGTCTCGCCTCTCGATGTGTCGGTGCGATCGTTTTTGCGCGCTTCTACTGATTGGGGGGGGGGGGGGGGGGGGGGGGGAAACAGAAACTAAACACGAAACAATATAAAACGTAGTTGAAACATGTTCCATGCGGTGTCCCCTACAGATACGCGTTTGAGCTATGCATTGCAACAACAGCAAAACACACACACACACTTAAACACACACTCACACAGGGTCCTTAGTGCAAATATTGAAACAGAGCAGTGAACACATTCGAAAAAAAACAGGAGCACGGGAATGCTGCCGTAAAATAAACGAGATGGGGCTTAAAAACTCGTGTACCACACAACAGCCCCACCGGGAGGAAACAGGTGTGAAGGATAATCCTTGCTTTAACGCACACACACACACATTCACGCATACCTGTCGGCTATAATGAATCGCTCGAGCTTTGATTTGTCTTTAAAAATGCTACTCGCAGAACGACGAAACGCGCCACGAAAGGGTTTCTAGGCAATGAATGCAGAGAAGGATGGGAGATATGTGGGCTGCTGGTAAACGAACGCACAAAATGCGCACAAATGATGTGTGTGTGTGTGTCTGTATGTATATGGTGGGAAAATAATATTATGTGTAGTAGAGCTAAACCCCTGTTTCCGTCTTTGCTTTCTGTTAGCCAATCTATTATTTCCCCAATATTCATTTACATACAATCACACACACACACATACACACAAGCGCATGCACCTTGAAAAGATAGAGCATGCTCCTCCATCCTATGCTGTGCTGCCCCATATTTACCATCATGCGAATAGAAACAGTGTGGCCGCGAGATAAGGTTAGGGAAGAAGGGATATTGTAATTACTATTTAAGAGGTTATTGCTATTTATGGACGCGCGGCTAGTGCTTTTTATTCGAGAACTTGTTTTTCGGGGAGTTTTTTTTTGTTTTGTTCTATGTTCCAGATACAGGAAGGGCATGGGGAAATATTGATTGGAAACAACAGCGAGAGGCGAAAAAAAAAAACAACACGAACTAAAGGAACATTTGCTTATGTTGTTGAGTACGAAGCTAAGCACATACACATTTTAAATTACTTTAGTAGCAAATGGTGTTCACACGGATATTTATATATATATATATTAGTAGAAGTAAGGGCGAGAAGATCAGCTGGTAAGAAATGATAAGAATTTAAAAGTAAGAAAACAAAACAAAAAAGAAACCAGGTGGAATTGTGTTGCAATGCACAACATTTTATTGTACCTTCTCTGTCCTCTGTGAGCTTGATTTTTGGTGCAATTGATTATGCTATTTTTATATAGGCACTTACGCTTTTCGCTGTAATTTGTAAATGGCGCCTTCCCTATGGGGGAGAGGGGCGCTCTTAGTGTAGTTGCTTATCGCTGTAGGTGTTGGTGTTTTTGTTTTCCTTTCTGTTTCGATTAAATTAAAAGCTAGAAATGGAAATGAAAAATCGAATGGAAACACTCGCTCTTGAAATGAAGGTTAGGGAAGAAGAACTACCAAGCGGGGAAAAGAGAGAAAAACATGCCGAAAGTGAAATAAAAATGCGTCAAACCCGGAAAAAGGAAAAGAAAGAAAACACAACAAGAATAGGGAAAACTTTTAGCATTTACACACGGGGGATAGTAAGGCTTTTCACACAAGGCTCGCGGTTGTTGAAGCAAACAAAAAAAAGGAAAAAAAGAAAGCCAAACATGACTGAGCAAAGGGAGAGAGAGAGAGAGAGAGAAAGCGGTAGAGATTTGAGTGTGATCTTATTTGAGGCAAATGATGAAAAGCTTTCACACAGTTTTGGGGGCCACTTTCGAAGGTTACGGTTTGGGTTTGCGCTTTTGCCAATGCTTTGATTGTGCAACAGCAGCGCTACCGCACCACCACCCTGCTCCCCATCCTCCCCCTACCAGCACTGCCGCCAATTGGTCGCATCGGATTTTGAGTTTGCTTCCTTCCGTTGCATCATACAGGATTTTCCAAGCCAGAGTTTGGTTGTCGATCTGACATTTCATTTTCATCGTAATATTTTTTTTAATTTCTTCAGCATGATTCTCAACACTTCAACCGGCCGCTGCGATAATACGGGGTTTTCCAAGTCACTTTCAAATGAGCACATAATTATTCACCACATCCAAGCAGTTTTTCAACAGCTGTCAAATGGTGTACTTGCTTCAAAATGAAATTTCAGTTTTTACACATGATTTTCAACACATCACAAAAAACCGTAAAACTCAATTCAGCTTGAGGCGTGTTGAAAATCAAGCTGATGAAATTAAAAATTATTTGGATGGAAATTAAATGTTAGATTGATGCGGATTAACATCTTGCACGTGGTGAATAACAGTGTTTACATTTGAAAGTGACTTGGAAAACCCTGTATTTTCACAGGAGTTTGAAGCCGGATCGCATCACCCGTTGGCAGTTGAAGTGTTGAAAATCATGCTGAAGAAATAAAAAAATATGATGGAAATGAACTGTCAGATCGATGTGGAATCACATTTTGCACGTGGTGAATAACAATGTTTACATTCGAAGCTGACTTGGAAAACCCTGTAAATGAAAAACAACACGACAAAAACACAACTTTTAACACAACGCAGAACAGGGTTAATAGTAGGTTGGGTGTGGGAGAATGGGGTGGTGTAAACAACAAAAAACATGATTAGTAGTGTAGCATTCTTAACGATGGGTTTGGGGTAGGGGGTTATGAAACAAACCAGCAACAACAAAAAAAAACCAATATGTTTAGTATTATACCGCGCAAGTGCTTTTTATATATTATTGTAAATGCAAATCAGACGAAAAGAAGAAAAAGAAACGAAATGAAAACAAAAAAAAAACATGGTGATGAGTGGAGGGAGCATGTGAGTGCGTGCGTGTGTGCGTGCGGGAGATTAGAGAGAAGGTGTGGGGTAGGGTAAGGGGTAGGCTCGCGAAGAGATAAAAAAAAATCGCGCACACACACGCACGCGCACGCACACAGCTTATACTAGGTTCTATAAAGATATACATATACATCTATGAATATATAGTGTCGATGAAATTGTAGTCTAACGTATTCTAATTTTCCTTCCCTTTTCCTCCCTTCCTTCCTCCCCAGACCCCCCCCCCCCCCCCTCTATTTCCCCCAATGTCCCGGAGGATAAGCTCCAGCCACCCACCCACCCCGCATGCACAAAACAGCAACCAACACCGTATTTGTAAGCGCTTGCCCAGCATCTCTGGCAGCAGGGAGGCAACTACTTCTCTCCACTCTCTCGATGTGTGTGCTTGTTGGCGTCTGGTGTGTTTCTTTCGCTGTGGTGCACGTGGACGCGGCTACTACTAGCTGTGTCGCTAAAACAAATTAAAAAGATGTAAACCATACACTTGAAGATGCACTCCCGATGGAGGTGCGATGCTCTCATACTCTCTCTCTCTCTCTCTAACATATGTATGCTAAATGGTTCTTCTCTAAAAATTAATGTTACACACCTTTACTTTCTCCACCACTTGCCGTCGGAATCTAATGAGTCAAAAGAATTGCGAAGAGTCAAGAAAAAAATAGGTTAAAACACATGTGCTTTCGCCCGCTCGAGAGGGATGTTCTGATGATGATGGGATGATTCTGTCCACACACACACAGAACCTTATTCTCTTTTACATATTGCATATAAAAAAGAAATGCGAAAATGCGAAGCAGCCAATACATATGAGAGCCCCTTGACATAACAATCATTAGAGAGCATATTTCAAATGAACACACACACACACTCACATAACCATAATTCATTCATAGCATTTAAAAAAAATATATAGGAAAAAATACACTGCCGTTTTCGGTATGCTACTACTACTCCACGTGTCCTAAGCAACGGACCAAACAAAATATAAAAAAAGAATATTCATTTTCCACAACCCTTTACTGATACACAAATATTAAAGAAGAAAACAATGTGAAAGTAAGATAGGAAAGAGAGAGAGAGAGAAGAAATAGAGCAGAGGAGGAACTCCGAAAGCAAGTGGAGCACATATTTTGATATGAAAGTTAACCAAACCAACAAGCGAATGCTATCAATGCTACACCACTCTTAAAGCGCACTAAAAATCGCATAACTTCACACACACACACACCATTCGCCAATCAATTAGCTAAAAAAAAAAAAAAACAAAGGAAATCTTAATCACAAAAAGAAAACGGGGAAATCCTTATTTTACATGTGCATCGTGTGTACGGCTGGTGGGAGAGTATTATCCTTGTAAGATGTGCGCGTGTATAAATCAATTAGAACACGAGAAGAACACGGTGTTGTTATGTGTGATGATAATGATGATGATGAGGATGGATAAGACAACGCAAAATTCGACATAGATTAAAAATCTCACAATTAAGTTGCAGAAGAATGCGCACATGTGCACAGACAAAAAGCAAGAGAGAGAGAGAGAGAGAGAGAGAGAGAGAGAGAAAAAAAAAGAAAGAGCATGACTGGGTGTAGTAAACCGCAAGCTTTTGCCTAAAAAAAGAACTAACAAACAAAAATACAGAAATAAATGTTGGCATAAGCTAAAGTGCACAGAAACCAAAGAGAGAGAGAGAGAGAGAGAGAGAGAGAGAGAGAGAGAGAGAGAGAGAGAGAGAGAGAAAAAGAGAGAGAGAGAGAGAGAGAGAGAACAGCAAATAAGACGGGTGTCTGGCTTCACGGTTCCACATTTGAATCCTGGATTAATTCTTTCTTTCAGTTCATTGTCCTTACAATTATTACATCAATTAAACTAACCACAATGCAACACGGTGTCAGATACGTAGGGAAAATAGTTTAGCATCGGGCAATAGAGATATGTAGCAAACGTATACTAATTGACTTAGCTGGCAGAGCAACAATTCATCAACCGAACAGATCAAACGCTGTATAGAGCGAACAGAGAGGACAGATCAGTAGGGACAGATTTACTAAAAAAAAAAATATTTTTCTAGCACAACTCATACTCAAAAAAAAAATAGCAAAAGAAAACAGCTCCTCTTAGTATCAAGCTCGCTCACAAAACTCACATATATTACACACTGTACCGGGTAAAGGGTGCTGAAACGGATCAACAGGACGAATGCCGTCTAGAGGGCCGTAGTCGGCCGGAGGAAGAATCAGAGAACAAATGGCTTAAACTAACATTTATTCGACCGGAAGATCTATTTGTGTTTTCCTTTTCTTTTTATGATTCTTTTTTTCTCATTTTTCATTTCTGGAACGAACCGTATGGTGGTGGAGTGCTAAGCGGGATAGTGGATTGAAATGGCCGGCCCGGCCCATCCATACAGAGAAGAGAAGGAAAGATAGCGAGAGATAAAGATAAAGGGAGGTCAATAAAAATGCATCGTCTTGTCCCGAGTATAAGAGCGTGAGGTACGCCAATAATAAAAAAAAAACATGGGCGTTAGTGTCCTTTCACTACATCATGATGACACGGGTCTACTAAAGGGTCTTCTGCTGTGAAAACTGCATAACCGCCAACCAAAGAGATACTAAGATATATACAGCATCATCAGTAATTTAATGTACGTTTAAGTTTGCAAGAGCTCTTCGTCAACACATGATAATCTCAGAAGTAAGAAATTTCCAATAAATACTGCCTACACTCTCGTTCTTTTCGCAAAGTTGCGGTACAAGAACCACAGTTTTTTGGAGCGTATGGAAAGATTTTTGCAGATTTCATGGAAAGATTTTACAGAGTCCCTGGATTTATGAAGTCGATTGCATAGCAATCTGGGATCAGAAGTAACTAGCGGGAACTAGTCTTATTGGTTATTAGGGCCAATAGAATTAGGTCAAAGATTCTGTACGCACAAGTACGCTGTTGCTTGTTTCTTCTCTGCTTCAACGCTATTATTCCTGCGCCAGGGGCCAATCCTTCGCGTGGCCTGCCGGAGAAGCTAGGAAGTCGTAGCAGTGACTAGTTGCTTATTCCATAGCAGGATAGGCAGTCCTTCATATAGCATTTCATCCATTCGAGGCTTGAACGGCATATGAGGGGCATATTGAGAATGCAACTTTGTCTTTGATTTTTGGTATTCTCATCTTCTTCTTCTTCTGTTGGCTCAACAACCGTTGTCGGTAAAGGCCTGTCTGTACCACTTAGGGGGTTGGCTTTCAGTGACTAATGGATTATCCCTCCCCCCCATAGCAGGATAGTCAGTCCTACGTATGGCGGTATGGTCTATTTGAGGCTTGAACCCATGACGTGCATGTTGTGAAGTCGTACGAGTTGACGTACGACCAAAATTTTGTTGACCAAAAAATCAGTCAGGCTTTTTGTAGCTTTTAGATTGTTTTTTTTTCTTTATGGAGGGCTTTTAATTCCCCCGTCGTTAGAGCTTAATCTGCGACTGACCTTTTTGTTGTATATTTTTGTTTATTCAGAAGTAATGGTCGCAGAAAACGCCGTACTGCTTAAAATGAATGACAAATATTTTTGAATTTATTATTCAATTTATTTATATCAATTTGAAATTAACTAAGTTGCATAACATTTCAAAAATAATTTTGATTCAATTAAGTGGTATTCGGCCTTTTGTCTTCAAATCACCTTCTGCTAGCTGTTTTGAGATAACAACCTGCGCGGCCATGACGGTTTGCATATTCTGTTGGATCAAAACCCCGTTATAACTGCTCTGCTAGATGCAAGGAGTGGACGGATTCAATCCTCTATTTCCAGTGAGTGTTACCTAAACCGCCATACTCTGATATTGCGCATTCACCCAAAAAAAAATCATTGTTTCTGTATTTATGAGTACAACGACCTAAAATCCTCTCACAACTAATGCGACTACTGGATCAAGATCCACCCGGCGCAACTTGCCAACGGTCGAACTGAATTTAAATCCGCACCAATTCGCGTCATTCCTGTGCTGCCAGAACTGTCAAAAGCACAATCCGTTTATACCCTGCCCGCCGAATGCTTCGCCCCGTACAGCTAGCCCAGCACAGGGTGGGCAAAACTCGCCAAAGTGTCGCTGTAAACATGCCCGTGCACACACGCACACATGCACGCGCGCGCAGCAACAACACAAACACACAATCGCCCCGTATTTGCCACCCCTTCGTGTACGGCTGCGTGTAGAAAAAGAAAGAAAAAAAAGAAGAAGAAGGAAAAAACTAGGTAGTCATATGATGCGTTTTTGCCCCGCCACACGGTCACGGATTTGCAGGCAGCACAGCAAAGAGCAGAAACGTCACACAGAGCGGCCAGCAGCAACAACGAGCGCAAGTGCTTTTCCACTCCATTTCCTGCTGCCAAGTAGTGGGTGAAGTCGTTCGTCCGTCGTCCGTCGTCGTCGTGGTCCTGGTCCGTTTTGCTATCGGGGAGTAGAGACAAAAAACTCCCAGCAAAGTTGTGTGAGCGCGCGCGTGTGTGTGTGTGTTAGTGAGGGAAAGAAAAAGGGCAGCGCGCAACCTTCCCGCAATCAAAAGCAGAGGAGCCAGAACTTCGATCAATTCGTTCACATAGGCGTAAAGTTTAAACCACCATCATGCCCGGATACATGTTCAACATCGACGGTGGCTACCTGGAGGGTCTGTGCCGCGGGTTCAAGTGCGGCATCCTCAAGCAGGCCGACTACCTCAACCTGGTCCAGTGCGAAACGCTCGAGGGTGAGTCATTGCAACCTTTTCCCATCCTTGAGCGAGGGACGAAAAGAAAAGAAAAGAAAAAAAACATCCTTTCAGCATGTCTCGCACGAAATTGCCGAGGACAGGAACGGCAGGTTGGTGGGTTTTGCAGAAGGGGGGGGGGAGGGATGAGCGGACCCAACGATGACGGGCAGCGATCCCGTGACTGCAAAGAAAACATACGCTCGAAGGCGAATCTCGTGATATGCCACTTGCGTTGTTTGTGTCTGTGTACGCGTGTATGCGTCTCTGCGAGTGTGTGTTTGTGCGTGTATGTCGGAGGGGGGTGTAAAGGCGGTCATATGACCAGCCTTCAGCAGCACACTGGAACCACCCCGCATGATGCGATGATTATAAGGGGCAAATGGGAAGAATTGGCGAAATAGTGTAATGTAATGTAAGCAGCCATTACATGATTTGATTAGCTTTTACAAAAATTTTCCACGTATCGCACATCGCACTCATCTCGTGTCTCTTTTTTTTTTTTTTTTTGACCATACCAATCACCAGATCTGAAGCTGCACCTGCAGGGTACGGACTATGGGCAGTTCCTCGCGAACGAACCGTCCCCGCTGGCCGTGTCCGTGATCGACGACAAGCTGCGCGAGAAGCTGGTGATCGAGTTCCAGCACATGCGCAACCATGCGGTCGAGCCGCTGTCCACCTTCCTGGACTACATCACGTACAGCTACATGATCGACAACATCATCCTGCTGATCACGGGCACGCTGCACCAGCGCCCGATCTCGGAGCTCATCCCGAAGTGCCACCCGCTCGGCAGCTTCGAGCAGATGGAGGCGATCCACGTCGCGGCCACACCGGCCGAGCTGTACAATGCGGTGCTGGTCGATACGCCGCTCGCCCCGTTCTTCGTCGACTGCATCTCCGAGCAGGATCTGGACGAGATGAACATCGAGATCATCCGTAACACGCTGTACAAGGCGTACCTGGAGGCGTTCTACGACTTCTGCAAGAACATTGGCGGCACCACGGCGGACGTGATGTGCGAGATTCTGGCGGTAAGTTTTTTTTTTGCGGGAAAACTGCAGCTAATGAGAAGCTGCACGTACCCGTTAGCATTTGATCAAGGTCAGATTTGTACGGGTCCCGTGATGAAAGCGGTTAAATGCACGGCTTAACATCAAATCCTTCATGACCATGAGCCACACTCCAGTAGAGCAAACAAAATGGAACTCGCTGTAGCATGTGATAATTTAACCAATTTGAGGCCCAAAATCCTTGCATTTAAAATTAAACTTCTTTCTGTCAAAGTTGTTTTGTTTGGCAAGTATAGAACGAGCAGAACAAAGGTTTTTCTTGTTCCATATTTTCAAAGTCTGGAATTGAAGAAACCCTATTTACGCTTCTGTTACTGTTTCTCATGGCTGACTTAGATTACAATAAGCATCTAAGTTGAAATACCAAAAACAACATGCGGTTACATGACGATGGTAAATGTTTCAACCAACCTTTGAAGTAGTTTTGGAAAACTCTCAAACTTCTTATGCAACTTGGAACCAGTGCTGCAAAATGTCATGTGAATCACGTGATAGTCACCACCGCAAACAATGAACCTATCCGTGGTAGCTTGATGCTCATTGCTGATACTCACTGAAAGTGCGTCATGACGTGCCGAACACGAATTGCGAGTGCTTGAGTCAACTGCGATACTCTGACTGACAAGCTGAGCTTAATGCCGGCGCAAGCATAATCATGATTTTTTCAGGCTGTGAACAGAGTTGCCAAATGCCACCGTTTCAGTCATCAACACTAATGACTGGAACGAAGCTCAAATCAGTTCACGTACACAACTGAGATGATCAGCGGTGAGACTCAAACAGTTGGAGGGCCAATCACATGCTTGGTGACATTTTGTTTAGCACCCAACTCTTGATCAATCACTTGGTCATGACATTACATGACATTTGTGAGCATCATCAGTTACATTTTGCAGCACTGCCTGGAACCTTCTTTCATGCATTGAATTGTATTTGTAAAAAAAAATAATGTAAAATTCTTGTGTGCTTCTAAACCCCATTCGAACAGTTCGAGGCGGACCGGCGCGCCATCATCATCACGATCAACTCGTTCGGCACGGAGCTGTCGAAGGACGACCGGGCCAAGCTGTACCCGCGCTGCGGCCGGATGAACCCGGACGGGCTGGCGGCGCTCGCGCGCGCCGACGACTACGAGCAGGTGAAGGCGGTCGCCGAGTACTACGCGGAGTACGCGGCCCTGTTCGACGGGTCCGGCAACAACCCGGGCGACAAGACGCTCGAGGACAAGTTCTACGAGCACGAGGTGAAGCTGAACATGTACGGCTTCATGCAGCAGTTCCACTTCGGCGTGTTCTACTCCTACCTGAAGCTGAAGGAGCAGGAGTGCCGCAACATCGTCTGGATTGCGGAGTGCGTCGCTCAGAAGCACCGGGCCAAGATCGATAACTACATTCCCATCTTCTAAGCTGGATGCACCAACTACCAACACCACCACCCACACACACACATACACGCAAACACGCAAACACTTAAGAAAGGAAGATCCGCAGCAGCAGCAGCAATCCGGCACGAGAAAGCACAAACCTTGCCCCCTTTCCATCCTATCCCCCTTGCATCACCGGGAAGGGGGAGGGACGAGGATGAGCAGCCAAGCTCTCCTTCCTCGATCAACCTGCGTGTACACTGGAAGGTTTTGCGTTACTACGTCCGTTGGTGTCTGCACGTGCTCGCTCCCCAAAGCATGCGGCAAGCACAACGTGGCGTCGATCTATTTACGAAGCGTTTAATTTTGTATCCGTTTTTCGCCCCTTTCCCCCCCCCCCCCTCCCCCTTCTATCGGTGCCTAACTCTCCCGCCCACCGTAAGTGTACAGAATTGTTTTTGCTAAAGTTTGTTTTTTTCCCCGCCCTTCTTTTTCCGTGTGGGTGTTTGGTCCACACACTGCACACACCTGGCAGCGGGTGACGAAACAACAACAAAAAAACCGGCCGTGTGTTTTGTATGTGTGTGCTTTGTTTTCCTGTTATATTTGTGGCAATATTTAATTTGTGTAAGAATGTTTTGTTATGTTTTAGCTAAATCGTGAGCTACCTGCCCCACTCCTAACCCTCCACCCTTAAGCCCCATTTTCGCTGTGTGTTCTATGTGTAGGAAAATATTCAGTGTACAGAGTAAATTCAAACAAACAGTGTAACAGATGTGTATTGCTGAAGAAGAAGGGGGTGGTGAATTAATGTGAAAAATCACAGGACAGACACACATATACACCTGGACACAGTCAAGGACATGAATGCTGCATTCCGCACGCAAGCGCCACCTTCCCCACGTTAAAAAAAAAACACTTTAATAATTGGAGTCGGCGGAGTCAGCTGGTAATAATCGTGCTGGTAGAAGTAAGAAGTAATAAAACAAACAAACATACGTTGTAGTTATCCCCGTACAAAAAAGGGCTCTCGCGCCGTGTTATGCATTTTTTTTTGTTTTGTTTCCAGAAGAAAATTATTGTTAACACTTCTAGAGAAAAAGGGGAACCGAAAATAGATAGATAATTTGCTTTACAAAGGGGGAAAACAAGGTACAGTGGGTGAAATGGATTGTTGCGTTATCTTGCCAGAGTACCCGCATGTACGTACGTAATAAGTCCCCATCCCCGTCTCACGTGACGCGGTTTTGAGTGCATCGATCTTTGTGCTCTGCCAGTCTCCCATCATTACGCAAATTATTTTTCTTTACAGGGTATGCTGAAGCATTTTATTAATCAGCTGTAACTGAAGTAAGTAGCTTTTCTGCCGGTTTGCTTCAACTTTTCAGACACACAGGATGTCCTCGAAATACGCTTTTACAGGGTTTTCCAAGAGTTCCAATAGTGGTGGGACACTTTATTTACTCTTTCTTAACCATGGTCATGGTCTCTCTATCTTTTGTATGGGAAGTTATTGTATTTCGCATTAAAAAACTTCAACGTATGGGATACCCGGGTATGCCAGGTCGTAGAGATAAGGGGTATCAAATTAAATATTTTTTAAAAATATTTCGAAATTTATTAAATTATTTATTAATTTTTAATTTAAAAATAAGTTCATCATGTGCCCTTTATAAAAATTCCTTAATATACGTATAAAAATTAGGTAGCTACCATTTTTCAATAAGAGGTTGAATCAGTTTGAAAATGAAAATCATTCCCGGGTATCCGGTCGCGTCAATATGGATTGACGGACCAATGATTACACGAGTTTTCGAGAGTTCTCCTAATTTTGGAACACTTTCTTGGCTCTTTGCAGGCCATTCTTTTCAAATTAAGGCAGTTTCTTCTTATGACATTCTTGAACGATTGAATCCTAATGGGTTTGAGTTGAATCGTAATGGGCAGAAAAGCAAAAATTGCCTTTTTGAAAAAGCCATTTTAGCGCATGGCTTCAATAGCTTTTGATAATAAAAAAAAACAATGGCAAGTTGGTAAATATCGCTCCCTAAACCAACTGTGGAGATGATTTTTTATATCTTTCGACTGCTTGTATATTTCTTCTTCTTCTTCTTTGGCACAACAACCGCTGTCGGTCAAGGCCTGCCTGTACCCACTAGTGAAGTGAGCTTGGCTTTCAGTAACTTATTGTTACCATAGCAGGATAGTCAGTCCTACGTATGGGGACACGGTCTATTCGAGGCTTGAACCCATGACGTGCATGTTGTTAAGTCGTACGAGTTGACGACTGTACCACCAGACCGGCCCAATGTATATTAGTGATGGGAAAAATGAAGTCTCTGTCAGAATCGATTCCGGCTAGCTCCGAGGTTTTCTGGAATCGGATCCGGATTTTAAGTCCGGAATAAATTTCCGGAATCGATTCTGGAATCAGAATTGGCTGCGGAATCGGTGCCGGAATTGGTTCTGGAATCGGCTGCGGAATCGGATTCGGTTCCGGAATCGAAATCGGCTCCGGAATCGGAAATGGCTCGGTTTTGGCATCTACATAAGCATAGGCATTTGGGTCCAATGATGAGGCATTTGGGTCCAATGATGATGGTCCGTGATGGTCTTTATTGATAGCCGCAAAGAATCAAAATTTACTAGTAAACGATCCATTCTTATGGAGATTCCCGGACTGATTTCGCTTCTGAAATTTCTTATTTCAATTCAAGAAATGATTCTCATTCCTGATCAAATACCAATTCTGGTGTCAATCCTGATTCCTTTACCGGGATAAATTGCGATTCCCAGGACAATTCCGATTCCGAAGCCGATTCTGATTCTGGAGCCGATTCCGAAGCCAACTCTGGAATCGGATCCGAAGTCATTTCCGGAATCGGCTCCGGAATCGACTATGGAATCGTGTAGGCCCAATTCCGTGCTTCCAGCACTATTATCATATCATGAACCCGTTAATTTCTTGCATATGAAGAAAAGCACATGCTTTTTAAAACAATAATTTTGCTTCTTCAAATATGCCTCCAACTACTTAATATCATAAAACCAAAAGCTTATTTTCTAATGTTTATACTTTAATAATTTAAAATTAAAGTATAACAAAATTCAGGCAAAATTAACTGTCCCGCGACTCTCGTTCATTTACAAAATCGGTGTACCCATCACAGAAAAAGTTTGCCGATCGCTGGTTTTAGACATTAAAGTAGTTATTTAATATGATACTGACTAAAGTATTAATTTCAAATTTTAACAAAAGGGGAATTTACTCTGCATTTGATGTGTCAAAGTGGTACAATTTGCTCAAAATATCGTTATTTTTAATTTCAAAAAAGCGTATCTCATATCCTCGTAAGAGAAATACCGCGTGTCTTGGGGACTACCTGTATTTAAATTCTCTTTTTCATCCAATTTCATTTTCAATCCATCGTTGAGCCTATTCTTGAACTGCATTAACTCTGGCCAGTAATTTATTTATTTTGCTTTTAAAAAATTACTGCCCGGCAGAATTGTCGATGCGCGACAATGGTACAGCTTAATCTCAGATTTACTCGTTTTTAGTTGCCGCTGTCCGTCTTGCTCGCAATTGCTTTGGAAGTTAAGTTACTGTCTACATCGAAAATAGACGACGAAAACCCCTGCAACAACGTTTTGCACCTGCACGGCCTTGCTCGGCCAGCGCCCTCTACACGTGAGAGTGAGAATGTGATGAATATCAAAAGTCAAGTTTTTTTTTATATAATATTTCATCACGCAACTCGTCCATTTTAGAGCCCTCTGGGAGATGGAAAGCAAAAGAAATGATTTTTGATTTCCTCAGGGCACGTGTTTTGGCATAATTTAATGGTAAAAAGTGTTTTTTTTTATTTCGCACAGTCTGTCATCCGCGACCGCTCAAGGTGCGTAGAGAAAGGTTCCGTTGACAGACTGTCATTTTGGCGAATTGTTTACATTCTGCCGATTGATTGTTGCCCTTGATGAGTTGGTAAAAAAAAAACGTTTGCCTCTCTTCTTTTAAAATGATTACTAACCTCTTGCTGCTGTTTTTTAATAGCGTTTAGGGTGTTAAACTGATTTATCGTATAAAGCTTTTTTTTACACATTTTGCACAGTTGCCAACGGGGCGAAAGTTTTCGCCCTTCTTGCAACGCGCGTTGGCAGCTTGCAGCCCACCCTGACGCAAACACACACCTTGGTCGATGCAGTGACACGCCAAACTATTGTCAAAAAATCAATCCCCGCCCCCATCTCTTCCCTCGCGCCCGCGTGCTCGTTCGCATGCCCCGTGCCAACCCACCTGTCAGATGCCACGGCTGTCAAACGCGGTGGACAAAAAGGGCACAATTGCGTAAAGAAAGGAACGGAGAAGCAAAAAGGAAAACGGACGAACGTCAATGCCGTGTAAAATGGCCACTCGGACGGGCTAGGCGAAACGATAGATAGATTTATTCTTTCCCGAACCCCCCACCAAAAAAAAAAAGCAGATAAAGGAATAAACCCACCACCACCACCCCAAGAGGAACCTGTTGTGTTGTCCCCCGGGGAAAGCCGCAGATTCTGTACGTGTGCGCGCGTCTGTGTGTGTGTGTGTGCCGAAACCGTACCCCCAAACCAAAAACGTAAGTAGAAGCAGGCTGGCTGGATCTTTGGCCTTCCCGGGGTGGAAAGGGGGAAATCCAATCCTGGCAAGCCATCGCGGCCGCTCTCCCCGTCAACGGGCAGCTTCCATCCCCACGGACGTTGATGGTGAAAGGGTTGCGGCGGAGTCGCGAGCGCAAATTATCTTCCTCTTTTTTTGTGTGGCACGAACCCTCCCCCCCCCCTCCCCCTTCCTCCCATCTGCATCGAAAGGTAGACGGTGGTGGTGGGGAGGCGCCCACGCCACGCAATCCGCTTGGCCTACCTTGCGATGACATCAGTCGCTGCGCTGCGTCCGAAATTCCACCCTGTGTGTGTGTGCGTGTGCTTGTGTCTGTGTGTGTGTATGTGTGCATGTGTACTTGTACGGGTAGCTTTGGGAAGGTTTCCCTGTGCCCAGTGTCTCGTCCACCCCGTGGAACGGTCGTGTCGTGGAAAATCTCACCCGGACGGGCGTGTGTGTGCACACCTCCGTTCGTTGCAGCTTCCGGCGGCGGTGCAACCACTTGGGTAAAGTGGGCGGGAGAAAGGTGAGCGATGGAGGCACGGGTGTGTCACCATTTGCAACCAACTGTTCAGGTGTTCACCGGAGGGGGGTGGAGAAGGAATGGGAATGACAGCTTGGTCAAGAAAAGGCAGAAGCGAATCCACCCACCACCCACCAAACCTCTTTCAAAGGGGGGGAGGTGCGGAGGAGCAGGAACTGATTGGACTTTTCGGACGCATTCCACTGATGAGTCACGATTTTTCTCTCGAATGGGTGCACGTGTCTGTCTGTGTGTGTATGTATGTGCGCGTGCGTGTGTGTGTGTGAATGAGAAAGAGAGTGCGTGTCTTAAGAAAAAAAAAGAAGGAGGCCAAATGTCTTTCTATCGCAATCTTACTTTCTTTCTCACCTTAGTTGTTGTTGTTGTTGCTGCTGCTGCCGTTGCTTACGGTAAAAGAAACAAAAAATAATGGAAATTGCCTCAATGCCAAACGTTTTTTTTTTGTTGCTGTTGCAATTTATAGCAGCAACGCGCAGAAGAAAACAAAAAGCTTCCCCAGATTTGTCTAACTTTCTTTTTTTTCTCCCTGTGTTTTTCCGGTCCGCTGCTGCTGTTCTCTGGGGCGCTTTTCCCGTGCCGCAAAGGATCGTTTTGAGGGTAAACTACCTCCCGAAGTCTCCTGCCGGACGCCGTACGCCGAAAGAAACCACCTCCAAGTGTGTGTGTGTGTGTGTTGCCACCGTGCATCGAGTGCATCGTCATCAACATCAATCAACACACCTCCATCAGTAAAAAAAGACCCGAAAAACCGCACAGTAAAAAAAAAACAGCTGGTGTGCGGCGTGCGCGCGTTTGTGTGCACGCGCACGTGTGTGTGTAAGCATCCGACCCGCTTTTCCGGGGAGCGGGAAGTGTGCGTCAGCCGCATCTGGGCCTTTGTCACCTGCCTCCCCCCGAGGCAGACAGCAGCAGCCGCCGCGATCAAACAACCGCCAGCCGGAGAGTTAGCCTGGAAGACTCGCGACACCGGAAGATGGAGATCCTCACGCAGTCCCAGGTGCACGGTCTGACCACGCCGACGACCGCCGCCCGCAAGAAGGATGCCGAAGCGAAGGAAAACCTCTGGTAAGCCGGCAACCGCGAGGGGTGGTTCTGACCGTTTTTCTTTTTAGATTGCGCTTGCCGCCCCCGGGCAGCAGGCAACAACATCAAATCGAGTTTTCGACCTCCCTTCCGTACGTTTTGGGCCCGTTGCCGGTGGATGGAAAACGCCCCACATGCACGCACCCTTTCTCTTTTTCCCACGCTCCGCTTTCTTTTTACACCGGTTCTTCGCCGGCTGCTGTTGCTGTGCTGCGATTGCGGCTGCCAGATGTCATCTAGACATTTCCCGGTGGAGAGAAGCATTCGATTTTGATTCAAAACGCTCCAATTTCACCACCTACCCGCTGAGTATGCTTTTCTCACACTCGGTCGTGAGTTGTTTTGCTTTTTGCGTATTTTCCGCAGGGGATTTGTTTTATTTTTCTTTGCTGTATGCTGAGCGTGGAGACTGCAGCATCGCGGCACGAATTCGCGTGTTCACGAATTTGAAATGAAAAAATAACACATATATTAAAATTATTATTTTTTCATTGTACAGCGTGTGCTAAAACCAAGTCGAGCGATGATATCGAAAGTAGCAATACAGGTGACCCCCGCGATACGACTGTCACTTGCTGCAAAATGTCAAGAGCGTCACGAAATATTCACCAACAAAAACAATGAACATATCCGTGGTAGCTTGATGCTCATTGCTGATGCTCACTAAAAGTGCGTCATGACATGCTGTGAACCGTGCTGCCAAATGCCACTGTTTCAGTCACCAAAACTCACGACTGAAACGAACTTCAAGTCAGCTCACATACACAACTGCTCGTGCGACCAATCACCTGCTTGGTGGCATTTTGCTTACCACACAACTCTTGATCAATCACTTGGTCGTGACATTTGCTGTCGGTGATAATCACGACATTATTGGAATATACTTGGCGGATGGTCCCAAGCAGCAAAATGAGCATTGTTTCTCGCTCTGTCTGGTTTGATGGTCTGTCGGGTCAAACCGAGCGAGAAGAAACATGCTCATGTAGTTTATCGGAACCACTGGCACGCACCGCATATGATGATCACCGACAGAAAATGTCACAACTATGTTACTAACCAAGAGTTTGGTTGCACAAAATGTCACCAGGCACGTGATGGTCGCACCAATTGTTTGAGTCTCACCTCTGATCATCACAGTAGAGCTCGTGATGCTGACATGATTATGTTTCAGGCAGAATTTGTCATGACTTGTTTGAAAAAAAAAAGTCATGACATAGTGACTGATCAAGCGTTGGTCGCAAAAATGGTCACGAAGCATGCATTGATCACAGCAATCGTTTTGAGTATCACCTCTGATTATCACAATTGAGTAGGTGACGCTGACATGGATTTTGTTTCAGTCAGATTTTTTTATGACATTGACAGTTACATTTTGCAGCACTGGTTTCTAACCGAAGTCGAGGAGTCGATATCTATGACATACGTATATTTTATTTAAAACAATGTACGATAATGTATTAATTTTACTCCAAACGTCGTTTACATGATATAAATATTCAAGAGTGGGTAGTTGGAATTTGTTTTTAAATGTGTATCTAACGGTTATCGATGAGAAATCAAAAACAAAATGCATCGATTTCTTCTCAATGGCAGATTTTAATTGTTAAAATTAAATTGGTCGTATCTGAAAATCGTCGTAACTCGATGGGGGTCCTATCTCGAGGGTTGCCTGTACATCATTATTCAATTTTATGATGATTATGACTTAATGCTCATGTTTAAGCGAACCATATGCTGCAATGATGATATAAAATCATGGAATGATGTAGGCAAATTTGACCAGTAGAATGCAATTTTACGGGCTAGCCTGGTGTAGTTTTTCTTAAACGCATTTTCTCCTCAAACTAAGAAGACAAGCATGATTGATTCATATTCAATTTTGAAATAAAAAGAAGTAAACTCTTAATGCTGCTTTGTCACTAGACGTAAAGTTCATTGTGATAAGGCAATGGAAAATATTTGCTTTTTTAGCTTTTTAAAGATTTTTTTTAATTATGTTTTTAAAGACCACATTAAATATCATTTGAAACAGGTTGCCAATATTTCAACAATGTCATACAGCATTTGAACGCAACAGTTGCTCGAAAGGTGCAGCACATTTGAGGATTTGAGGTACTTTAGCAATACCAAAAACTCATCGGTGGGTCCATCCGTGGTTCAACCTCATTTCTCACTGCAATTACGAGGTAATCAGATGTATTGTAATATTTGACAAATGCCATCGACGTCATCAATTAATGATCGGTTGCTGATAGCGCTGCAGAAAGAGCCCAGTAAAGGGGAATTCGCGTTTGACCCGCGAGTCCAAAGGTAGCTTATATTGTGTATCTTTAACAAAATAGCTAAAAGGATGAAATTGAACACATACAAATAGGAAAAATGAGTCAAAATTCTTTGGCAACAGAAGTAGGAGGCCTGTATATAGACAGCTTTGAACAATTTTAACTATCGGTTTGCTTCTACCGATGTTCTATTAATGAACACACTCCTTGACGGACATTTTGAATCGAATTTAAAGGTCGAATTTTAGCTTTAAGTATCACTTTAGCATATTTAATGGACAGGGAACAGGCGGCTATCGCAACCAACACTCCATGTTTTCCGTTCTGATCGGTGCCGGAACGACGCGTTCATCCGCCGAGCGAGCGTAGTACCATCTAGTAAACGCATGCTGCATTTAAATGAATACTGTTTGCGCCACCCAACACCCACCCAGCACCAAATCAGGCCTACCGATAACGGCTGGAGGGCTGAGAGGGCGAAAGGTTAGGGAGAGGAAGCAGCAGGGAGCGTAAGAAAACACCGTACCGCACGCCAAAAAGGTTCGCGATTAATCCATCGCGAGGTAGAGATAGGTGCGTCTGTGTGTGCAATTTCTGTTTCTGTCAGCGCGAGCTGCTGTGGACAAAATAGAAACGGTAAAACAAACACCACAGACCCCATCCTCCGTGCCGTCCCGTGCCCGTGCGTCACGTGGCATCGGCATGGGTGGACGATGGCGAAGGCGCGAAAGGGGAGCTGGGTGGAAAGTTTGTTCGGACCTCGGCTGTCCGCGCCGAGTATGACTAATCCTGAAGGGAGGAGAAGGGGCCTCGGGGAAGAAGTCTTACGTCATGTTTCTCGCATAAAATGTGCCATCGAATTTGACGATACGTACATACGTACACACACACTCACACACTTCTTCTATATGTCGTCTGTGTGTTGGGTTTTGTCGATGACATTTTTCATGCGATTTTTTTTGTGTATGTTGTGTTCGTCTTTGCTGCTGCAATGTTTGCTTGCGTCGCCTTATCCCTCATTAGCATACGGAGGAGCGGTCGGGCAAACTATGATATCAGCTGGCTGCGCCGGAAGAGCGCACCAACACCACCACCACCATGTCACCTTCAATCGCTTCAGTCAAACCCATACTTATCATCTTTTTTTTCTTCATCTTGGCAAACCAGGTCGTCCATCCTGAGCGAGGTGCAAACACAGAGCAACACGAAGCTGCCGTCGAACAAATCGGTGCTGGTGCTGGGCGACAATGCGAGCGGCAAGACGACGCTGATCGCGAAGCTGCAGGGCGTCGAGGACCCGAAGAAGGGTTCCGGCCTCGAGTACGCCTACATCGACGTGCGGGACGAGTATCGGGACGGTAAGTATCGTGGGGGGCCTCCGTTCAGGGTGGCGTTTTTTAAATGTGGCCAATTTGCAGATGTCACGCGCCTCAGCGTTTGGATTCTGGACGGCGATCCGGGCCATAACAATCTGCTCAAGTTCGCCCTGAACGAACAGAACTTCCCGCACACGCTCGTCATACTGACGCTGTCGATGACGACGCCGTGGAGCTGGGTCGACCAGCTGCAGCACTGGATGAAGATACTGGACGATCACATCGCGGGACTGAAAATCGATCCAGGTAAACTGGGGGAACCGATGGTGCATTACCGTCCGGGAGAAGCAAATCTTTTGTTTTTGGGTTCTGGAAGAAACAGGATATGGCAAAGCTCTCAATTTTATGGCTTAATTTAATTAAATGACACACGCTGCAAAAAAATCACTTTTGTCAGTTTTGTTGTTACCCCTATGCCTTACGGATTCATTTGTTTTAAAATTCTGTTAAACATCATTTTGTTTAGTAGTTTTAGTAGCAAAAGTTTGAATTACAAATTGCACAGAATAAGCAAATTGTAAAAATTGTAATTAAAAATAGCAATACATGAAATTGATTTAGTGTCGTGGTACTGACCTAATCTTTTAATTCATGTAAACCCATTTTGAATTCGCCAAGAGAAATATGCAGTGCAATCTTTCTAAGGCGAATCTGCGAAAGTACAATAATAAATTAGAAACTAAATAATTGGTTAATGATACCCAGCAATACGATTGCTGATATGGTTGTTTTATCTGTTATTATAAAATCCAAGCAAGGTGAAAGCTTTGTAATTTCTAATATTAAAACTAATGGTAAAGATTCGTCAGTTAACAATCGGCAACAGAGTGCGAAAAAATGTGTTATCAGTTAAAGCGATAAAGCAAAAGCAATATTGCTTCTTGATGACTACTCTCAGGACTCAAACATTATTGTAAATATTCTGATGGTATTCTTATGGTACGAAAGCCTCAACGACCGAGAGAAAGTACATTTACGAACTATCAAAATCTGTTATGAACAAGTAATGTCACGACCGACAAAAAGATCATTAATTCCTCATGACAAAGCTTTTAGACGTTTGTTTTACTCGTAACAAGCAATAGTGTAATTATCGTACTCGTAAAAACAACAATCGAGTTTTTTAAGTGTCTGGTTTTTTTCCAAATACGACTTAAAATATTCACCGCCTGCACGATGTTTTTCAACAGCTGTCTCATTTTGTATTGACACCACAATAACCTTTCAATTCTTACATATGATTTTCAACACACCACAGCAAAAAGCTGCCAAACTCAGTCCAGAACTGATGTGGAAGAACTGAAACATTATTGTGTTGCAAGTACAACATGTCACAGCTGTTGAAAAACATCTCGCAAGCATTGAAAAATGTTGTAGACATTGGAAAATGATTCGAAAAACCCTGTAAGGGAACAGGCAACGTATTTAGCATGTTTGAGATAGACAACGACCTCAATATTTATGTTGTGGGTGTCATTATTATGTTATATTCATTATTATTGGTTACGATTTGAATAATGTTAAGAAATGATGATTTTTAACCATATTCCAATCAGAATCCAATTGTTGTCCACCTACAAAAACTTCAAATTCTATTGCACACGGTCCAACCCACTCTGAAACTGACCAATAAGAGCCCTGAAATGGTTTTTTTTTTCTATCGTACTCCAACAGTGTTTTGGACTATATGAAACGCTGTTACATTACACGTTGGTCCTTGGTTCAAACCGGAATTCCGCTTGTAGAAAGTTTCAAAATGTTCCGCTTGCTGTGTGATTTTAGTTGTGATTTTGCGGAAAGCTGCAAAATTTCACCTACTGCACGCCAATGATAAACGATTCACTGTCTGATGAAATAAGAAGCCTTTGAGCAGTGCAATAAAATAGGACCTAATTTGTAGTGCACAATTCTTAACGGTTTGACCAAAGAAATCAATTCGGCTTGATTGATGTTAGTAAAAAAAATCAAAAAAGTGTTTAAAAAAATGGAATCTGCAGCAGCAATTTTCAGTATTTAAGCGAAAACTCCTAGATTTCATCAATGTATTTTACACATTTGAAAAACAAAACAACAACATTTTTTTGTGCAGTGTGCAATAATTGCCAACATACCCAAAATAGTGTCAAAGTGTAATTCTCAAACAAACTTTTTATTAGGCAAAACATATTGCTCATGTTGGTCTTAGCGTTAACGCTCGCTTTTCCTTCCTTGCAGAAGAGAAACAGCAGTGTCAGGCACGGTTAACGACGGAATGGCAGAACTACTGCGAAACGATCGACGATCTCGATCCCGGCTCGCCAATCAAACGCACCAACCGGTTGCCGTCGGTGGACGACGAGCTGGACGCGTTGCCCCTGCCGGAAGGCGTCCTCACGACCAACCTAGGCCTCGACGTGGTCGTCGTCGTTACCAAGGTGAGTTTGGCACGGCGCACGGCACAGCTAAAACCCGCACCACTCTACCTTGCCCCTGTTTGGCTTCCCAAATTGTTCACTCCGCACCAGACCGACTACATGACCACGCTGGAGAAGGAGCTCGACTATCGGGATGAGCATTTCGACTTCATGCAGCAGTGGATCCGGCGGTTTTGCCTGATGTACGGTGCGTCCCTGTTCTACACGAGCGTGAAGGAGGACAAGAACTGCGATCTGCTCTACAAATACCTCACGCATCGGATCTACGGCTTACCATTCCGGACGCCCGCCCTGGTCGTCGAGAAGGATGCGGTGCTAATGTAGGTGGCTTCGCTTCTACTCGCATGTGCAGCTTTCACCTCACTGTCACTCCATTCTCTACTTATTCCTCTTCCCTTAGACCGGCCGGCTGGGATAATATGAAAAAGATCAGCATACTGTACGAGAACATGCAGTCCTGCAAACCGGACGACTACTACAACGATATTATTGCACAACCGCCTTCGAGAAAGGTACGCTTGCGCAAACGCTCGCATAGTGGCGCGTCTCCGGGGTGTGTGATTTTTGGTTTTCTAATGATTTTGCCCCATTTGCAGACTGTTTCGAACCGTGAGAGCGAAATTCAGACGGAGGATGAGCAATCATTCCTTGCCCGCCAGCAGCAGCTGCTCCAGCAGGGCCAGTCGCCGGCGCGCGGCGAATCTCCGCTCCGGTCGCAACCGAACAACGGTACCAAGAGCACTCAACGGACTCCGGTGGCCGCCGGTGCCCAGGGCTCACCAAAGAAGGTGAGAATGCCAGGCTGGTGATGAATTTACCAAAATTTTCCCTCATTTGCCGTCGACCACCTGATCGAACGGGACCTAATTTATTGACTCCTTCTCTCTTGCTCTTCTCTTTCTCCCCGTTCAGGTCGATGGTAAGCTTACACCCGGCACCCAGAGCGGCGAGGGCGTGCTGGCGAACTTCTTCAACTCCCTGCTGCACAAGAAGTCGGTCTCGCCCGGGTCGGCGGCGGCGGCGGCCGCGGCTGGCGGTGTCGCCGGCACCGGCAGCAGCCCGCTCAGTGCGTCCTCCTCGCCCGTCTCCTCGCTGTCGCCGCGCGTCAGCGTGCTGAACGGGACGGGCGAGCCGGTGTCGGCGAGCGACAAGCTTAGCATGCGCACCGATGCCGCCCTCGAGCTGGACCGTCTCGCCCGGAGCGTTAAGAAGGATCTGGACATCTCCGCGACGCAGTCCGACTGTTGAGAGCCGCAACCAGCCGCCACCACCACCACTACCACCACCTTACCTTACACCCCCGGTCGTGTCGGGGGACTTGCGTGATGGGTTGGGTTGATGGGCAATAAACGTCCCTCAGGCGTGTGTGTGTGTGTGCTAGGGGAGCTGTTGTGTGAGGGGGTTTTCTTTTCCCGAACTGTGCTTCTTTTTTTTCGGCTGCTTTCCATTGTTGGCTTTGGCGAGTGGGGCGGTGGTGCAGCACGGGTGAAATACTCGGGGCGCTTGTTGGGGGATTGCACCCCCGCAATGCTGATGGAGAGCGGGAGGCAGGGTCCAGAGGTGGTCGCAAAAGAGAGATGCGTAGGTGGGCTTTCTTTTTTTTTTAAGTGATTCTTTTAAATCGAGCAACCAGCATATGCTGAACGTTGTGATGCAACGAGCCAATATCGGTTCGTGATTTTGCCTCCATTTTTTTCCGTTTGGTATTTCTTTTTTTAAAGGGTTTTCACCGTATGGATGAAACCCCGTTCTAACACACTCACGGTTTCGGCGGAAGGGAGTGGTTTCATTCTTTCGCTTTTTTTTTAAATGTCTTTTTTTTTCTCTCTTTCTCTTGTCAAAACGTCGAAAAATCCCAATCGAATGAGTGTGTTGCTTATGTGCGGGGGGGGGGGGGGGGGGGGGGGGGGGGGAGGGGGAGGGGGATCAAAAATCGCCAACAAAGTGAAAGTGCACTCGCAAAGAAAACGCGTAGAATCGGTGATTATGTTTTTTTGTTGAAAAAATATCGTCTTAATTTTAAATCTGTTATTACTTCTTCGTTTTTGTTCATATTTTCACGGACGAATTTCGTCCATTGGGGAGAGTTAAGCGAGGATAGGCGATGTTGAAATTATCCGTACTACATACCCACATAGTGGCACACACACACACACATTGATACCATATGAAGTTTTTGTTTCCTCTCTCTGCTGCTGTTGAAAACCTCTAATTGGGACAATCGGAAAGCTAATTGGAAACCCGAAATCCAAAAACCCTTACTGCCAATTGGAACCACTCTCACCAGTATTAAGCGAGTTGTGTCCCGATGCGGATGTTACCACCCATCCAACGCCCACTGTAAGCCCCCTATAGCAACACTGATTGCTCTCCTCCTTGAAAATCAAAAACAAAAATACACTCACACCATTTCTCCCTACACACCTGGGGGGGAGTAACAGCATTGTGATAGACGAATATTGAGTATGTGTGTGCGCGAATGTGCGAGTGTGTGCGCGCAGGCTTGGAGGAAATTCTAGCTTAGTGCAATCGGGCTTTGCTTTTGATGTGTCTGTTGGCTTCCATCTTTTTGCACCACCCCGTTTTAAAACCCCTCCTTCGTGTGCATGTGTGTGTGTGTGAGAGTGTGTCATGCCTGCGCCAACCTTATCGCCTCAGCAGCAACCTCCAGGGAATGAAACAAAAGGGTGAAAGTGTGGAATCCCGTTAAGATATTTATGCTAACTTATGCTAGGGGAGTAGCATTCTCTTCTCACACCCCCTTTCACTCTCTCTCTCTCTCTTTATTTTGCGCGCGCTATCGACAGCTTCCCCTCCCATCTTCGCTTACCGATCGCCGCTTACACAGCAAAGAAGCAAAGAAAAGACACCATTTGGGAGGATTTCTGTTTGTTTGTTTAAAACTAACAGGGAGCACGGGCAGACGAAGCGCATTTAACACGTTTGCTTTGGGAGGACATAAACCCCCAAACCCCCCCCCCCCCCCCCACCGGGGTTAAAAGGGAAGGGAGAGAGAGGAAGGGAGGTGCAAGGGAAGCGAAAAGAAAAAAAAATAAGAGGAAAAGAAACCGAATCACAAACGCTCCGATACTAATTAAAGAATTAAAACATTAAAAAAAGCGCACCCATTTTGCACTGCAGCATAACTGCACGTGCAAAACACTGTGGACTCAAAGTGCACGAAAGTGGCGCAGAATACTACCAATAAGGGTGAAATAGAGCGACTAGGAGAGAGAGATAGAGAGAGAGAGAGAGAGGGAAAGAATAAAAAAACGAATTGCGAACGAAGCGAAGGAAGGGGTTTAGTAGTAGCGAAAACACGTACGGTTTAGTAGTTAAAGTTAATATTAATACTATACTATAAAGCAAACAGCAGCATCATCAGCAGCAGCAGATAGGAAAGAAAGATGGAGGATAAGAAAAGTGAGAAGAAGAGAAAAAAAACGAAAAGAAAGAGCGAACAAGCAAACAAGCGAGCATAATACTGCACCCAGATAACCTGCATACTGATAAAATCCTTAATACTTACTCTTAAAAAATATATATACAAACACCCACACACACACATACATACACATAGACCCACACGTACGTACGCTCGGTAAACGGATTGTCCTGACCTTCCTTCTTTTCCCCCAACCATTCAGCTTCACCAACTTTCCACGGAAAAGCGTATGTGTGTTTATGTATGTATTTGCGAGTGGGTGTATGTGTGTGTGTGTGAAATCCAGAAACAAGAAGGAAATTATATCGTCTTATTTATAATTTAACACTATTGCTGCGCTAGGCGACTAAAAAAAAACAACAGAAACCGGGTAGGGGAAGGTCGCAGGACCGGCAGAGGGAGACGATATACAACACCTCTAGTGCAGCTACTAATCAGCCGCGTGAAACGAAGGAAGGAAGAGAGTGGCCAGAAGGGAGCAGCAGAAGTAGCAAAAGGAACAGAAAAGGCAGGGTTCGAGACCGCGAAGCAACGCGCGCAGTGGATATTATTTAAATCGCGACCGAGTGGCATCGTGACCAAGGGAACGCGAATTGTAATGCTGCGAAGCTATCTACTATTGCTATTGCTACTACCCGGGCAACTACTGCGTACACGCTGCACTGCTAGGGTAGAACGGGGTGGAACCAAGACGAGAGGGAAGTTAAAAAAATGGAGGAAAAAAATCATACATGCAAAAACAAAAAAAAAAAAAACAACAGTACTGCGTGTGAGGCTGAACGCGTGGCGGACGGTGGACGAACGGGAGTGTGGCGTCCGTAACACGGAGACGTCTTCGAAAGGACGAAGCAGGTGGCAGTTTGGCGAATAAAAAAAAACAAGCGACACTAATGTACGCGGTATAACAAGCTAAAGCTGCTGAAGGATGGGTTTTTTCTTCTATTTTTTGTTTCCGATTTTGTTATAACTCCATTCAACGAAGTATTGAGGCATGAGGTTCATAAATCACGAAAGCTTCATCCCGGACATGGGCAAATCAGATTCGGAATCGGAATGAATCGTTAAAGTTATTCTATGAATCAGGATCTCTACTTTGGTAGATTCATGAATCTCCAACGTTTCGTAAAGATTGATTGATCCATCAGTGATGACTTCCTGAGGATTCATAAATAATCAACGCCTCATGAATATCTCTTCTCTGTGTTCTCTTCTCTGGCATAGCAACCGATGTCGGTCCAGGCCTGTCTGTAACACTAGTGGACTTTCAGCTTTCAGTGACACATGAATGGATATCTAGGGACATATAAATCTCGCTCTAAACATTTTCCCTTTTTAATCTATTTACTACACTTCACTACATACATCGATTTGTCAGGATTTGTCTTTAATCAATCCCATGATAACGACACGATGCTTAAAAACGATCAAAGATATCCAAACAAACGAAAGATTTGTCCTGTCTTTTTGTGTCTGATACAGTATTTGTACACGAATCTTCAGAGATTCACAATTGTTACGAGGTTCATGAATCATTCTAGATCAATGTTATTCTTCAGAGATTTAAGTCGTAGTTCTTACCGATTATATTGGAAATTCACAATCACTCATCATTGAATGTTTGAATAGTTTTGAGAGGCTTTGGCTCCAACGGAGTTCTTTCGCCTCTATTTAAATGCCTAATCACAAGCACGTTGGACCGGACAGCTTCTGTTGACTCCGAACTTTGGACGACTCCCTACGACTCCAGGCGACTCCGGATGACTTTGACTCAGAACGACTACGATCGACTCTGGACGACTTCTCACTCCAAACGAATCCGGACGACGCCGAACGACTCCGACACTACGCGGAACTAGTTGTTCGGATTTGGCCGGAATCGGATGCTCCAAAGAGCACATCACTTCTTCATACATTCCTGGACATTAGTTAATTTAGCCCGATGAAAGAGTTGCGCAACACAAGGCTTTGATAAACTCTGATATAATTCTTCTCTACGCCAGTGCTCTCCAACTTTGTTAGGCTCACGGACCATTTAGCTTCGTATATACATTTTAATCCTTGGAATTAATCTCCGACATCCAACTAATCCTGATCCTAGTATAAATACATGTAGTTATTCTTCAAGACACAACGGTCAATGAAACTTTGCCACCAATTGCATTTCCTTGTCAATTTCCTGCGATGCACGCGTGTCGAACATCTCTCAAGGTACAACAATGTTTGAGATCAGGATATAACATTGATTACTAAATCCCTGACTCTTTCCAATTTCCGTAAAAACCGTAAAAAACATTATTTGATCTCATGATTAATCTCATACATTTTTGATTCGAGTTAGAAGTCGAACGAGTCATCTTAAACGAATACCACATACCACACACACATTTGGAGGAGTTGATTGTAGTATATTTCGGTTGCTTTAATTCTGCGTATGCCCGAGTCGGACACCGGACAGACATCCGCTAGATGAAGAATATCCGACAGCTGCAGGCAATCCAGAGGGCGCCGGCAGCACTGTAGATGAGCAGCAGCGCTAGCAGCAGCTGATCGACCGGCCCGTACACGTAGTAGAGGTTGGCGAACGCGGCCAGCAGAATGATGGTCACCCCGGCGAGTAGCCCGATGCCGGCCTTGGCCGTGGCCCACCGGTGCTGACCGAGCTGCCGCTTGATGACCGCCTCCTGGTACGCGCAGGTGATCGAGTGCCCGACACCGACCAGCATGCAGCCGACGAAGATCCAGAAGTTGGACTTGGTGGTGTACACGCAGAAGTACCCGAACGACTGGAAGAACAGGCCGAACACGAGCAGCCGGCCGTGCAGCTTGCGAAACCGGAGCTCGCAGCAGAGCAGCAGCAGGGAGGCGCCGGCCCACGCCGATGAGATCACGACCACCGCCAGCAGGGTCATGTGACGGGCCCGGGCCTGCTGCTGGTAGTGGTGCACGCTCAGCCGGGGCAGGATACAGAGGAACAGCACCAGTATGCTGGTGTCGGTCGCTTTGAGCAGGGCGCAGCTGCAGCACCGCAGATCGCCGAGTGCGCTCCGGGTGGACGCCACCAGCCGGAGATTAAGGGTAGGCCGGAAGCCAAGATCGAGTGCGCGCAACAGATCGCACAGCTGGCCAAACCAGCGCCACTTCCCGTCCGTTGCGTCGGCAGTGGACTGCGTGTCGGCATCGCTATCAGTCTCGTGCGTGGTTACGCCCGGTGGGTGCGCTCCGGTAGCTGTGTCCGGCAGCTCGCCGACCGGTTCGTCCTCCTCCAGTATCATCTCCAGGATCTCGACGCCGTCTTGATTGTAGCACTTGCCTTCCCGTCGGTACAGCAGCGACTCCTCGCACTCTCCATACTCACCGCTGTAGTCAAGCGTTGGGTTCGTCAGGAACGCTGGTGGTTCACGTTTCGCTTCCTCCCGCAGTGGAGCGCTGAAGTTGGCCGGATTCTTCCACGTCAGGCTGGTGACGCTCCGGGCCGGTTCCGGGTCGTTCGGCTGTGCTTCGCCCGGTGCGCACGGCTCCTGCTTAGGCTCGAGCGGCACGGCACGGGTCGCGACGTGCGCGTAGTACGACTCGTTGCCCTTCTCCGTGAGACACACGAGCGCGTCCAGGTCGCTGCGCAGCCGACCCTTCTCGCCCGCGATTAGCATCGTCAGGGGCAGCAGGTGCAGCACTATGCCGGCCAGCAGTAGCAGCAGCGCACCGTAGATGTACCCATCCCAGGGCAGCTGCACGCAGAGCAGGAGCAGCAGCATGCTCGAGGCCTGCCCGCACGAGTGCAGAAACTTGATCACGAACATCTCCTTGCGGGCGCTAAAGATCTTGGCCAGCACCTTCCACATGCGGGAAAAGACCAGCTGATAGCCGAAGCCTGCGCGTCGACCGAGGTATTTAGGAGGCGTTTTAGGAAAGGGTGAAATCGCACTGCTGCATGGGTACACTTACCTCCGACGACACTGTACAGCAGGGCCAGCAGTAGATAGTGCGGGGTGGCACACAGCAGCGCAACGAGCCCGCTCGCTGAGATTCCAAGACAGAGGATGGCGACCCCAAGCAGTAGCTGGCGGGTGTTGCGCTCGTTGCTGAAGCGAAACAGGGCACGGTGCAGTAGATTGCAGCCGATCAGCAGCACGGGCGGACAGATGAGGTTCAGCTGTGGGTCGTTGCTTACCAGCGCGCCGAACACGTACACCGGGGTAAAGAGCACTATCTAGATACCCCAGGTACCAGTGGGGGGGGGATGTATGGGAATATGGAGAACACAGGGAGATGGTAAATGATGATGGTAGGGCTTGGGGGGAGATCTCTCTCTCTCTCCTCTGAGACGGAGACCTTTATGGCGCTTACATTCATCAGAAAGATATACAGCAGCAATCGCCACTTCGGCAGTATCAGCACGATCAGATCGAAGACGCGCGGCTCCACCATCTCGTTGATGAACGCTTCCATTGTTGTGGCAGCTGTTGTGGAAGATGGCGTCGTTCGCCGACCGTTACGAGTCCCCGAGGCTCTACTCCCGGATGTCTGATGTTACATAATTGTTTGCCACCCGGCGTCAACTGCTGCGTGTGTGTGTTTCCGGTCGCCTACGGGCATCTATTCCGTTCCGTCACCAGAACGGAACTACACGGACTGCACTGCGAGTACACACACACACTTCAAGACTTTGGAGATCCTCCGGTGACTTGACTCCGGTAGTACACTACTCAGCCTAGATGCACAGCTGGAGAACTGGGATTAGAGCTCTTCTTCTCCTCCTCCCTCCTCTGCGGTGTTGATGGAAGAGGAACTCTGGTTCAACGCACCCAACGGACGGGACGGAAAAATTGGGGAACGTGCTGCTCGCTCAACCCCGTACGGTTCTGTGCTGTATTGTCTCGGCAGGCGACACGATGTGCACAAACCTCAGGCATGGTCGTGTTGGTGTGCAAGCACACCCGCGCCCACCCGTGCCCCCCTGGTGCGCTCTTGGATGTTGATGTTGATGGATCCGTCGGCAGAGGCGGCTTATACCTCTTATCTACTTATCTTATCTCAACCTGCAGGCTCGTAACTCACAATCGGGAGCAGCACAATGGTTGTAAAGACACCGGAACCAGGGGTTTGTTTGTGTGTGTGTTTGTGAGTATCGCTCCCAGCTCCAGCATTTTGCTCGGGGAGGGTGAATCCTACCCTGACTGACCACACACACACACACACTAACAGAGCTTATCACATATCTCTTTACCGGGCTGCGGGCGGGGATTGTTTTCGCCGGACAAACATCTTCAACGGTGACGAACCTAAGCGGGGCGACCTGGGAAGCGCCTACCAACGATAAGATCCGGCTCGCCAGTTTGCAAGCAGTCGGGTGATATGAGGCCAACCTCCCATCCCCTTCCTCCTCTTATCTGCTACAGAATTGGGCGGCGGCGGGATGGTGCGAGCATTTGTGGTCCGCGGATGTTTCCGAACATTCCGATGCTACTGGAGACATTCGGCCCACACGTGCATCCATCGAGAGAGAGAGAGAGAGAGAGAGAGAGAGAGAGAGAGAGAGAGAGAGAGAGAGAGAGAGGGAGAGAGATCATCGATGGTTCCCGTAGGTCTGCTGGACGCCATGTTTTTTTTTCAGGTGTGTCGTTGGGTTTTTGAGTTTCTGACGATACTCGCGTATCGATTATCTAACGACGCCCGGGAGGAGTTGGAACCTGCTGTGCTGGGCAGCAGTGTTGAGCAACGGACCATCGGAGGTAGACATCTTCTCATTAATCTTAATCTGTGTGGGGTGTGTCGTAGGTATCTGCACTCAAGATGCAAGCCGGAGATGTCTATTCATTGCAAGGGTCTTTGATCTGATTGCTCCAGATATGGGTCTTCTTCGGCAGGCTACTGTTTTTTTACATTGAATTGTGCAAACTTTGAAGTCATCGTCATATAAGGTCCGGGTTACAGATCTTGATGTTTGCTGACTTGCTACCGATTTTGTTAACATATATGTGAATGTTTGAAAGGTAGAAGAGTTTGGATATAGCAATAGAGATGTCCTGCAGTGCAATATATGTAGATCAGCATTTTCGTAAGCACAGTGAGAGTAAGAAAAACATATTTCTGTATGTCAATTAAGGATAGCTTTCTTAAATATCACGCAGTTTTGTATGACTTTGAAAGCCTGGGCATCCACAGTAACGTCAAGATTGATTCAATGTAACTCAATTTTTCTGCTCTATTTCGGAGAAGACGCAAGAAAGCAAACAACCATTTTCTGAAATTTTACTAATAGCGCTTGGTTCAATAGAATATATATTTTGACTCGTGTTTTTTTTTGCGGCGTGAAACTCTTATTTTGGTTGCCGATTGATTACTCTCCTACCCTCCATACATCCTAGCAGTTTACTGAGTTTTTGTTTTGCTAATGGCACAATTACCTATCTAACAATTTGGGAGGAAAAGGATATTCTTCTTGGAAATGTACATCGAGCGAATAGACAAAAAGTACCCTTTGGAAACTACCAACACCGAGCTGAGAAAGACACTGAGTGGTGTGAGTAATAAGCATACTGTGTGCATACAGCTACTAAATATGATATTGACGCTTAAGTCTACGGTGCCTTAACCTAAAGACGACCGCGTGACACCTCAACCGGAACCGTGCAACACCCAAAACTGTGTTTGAACATGCTTGACTTTTTTTGTGGGAAATAAATGTTTTTTTGTTTGTGACTTCATTTTCCACTCCAAGTATGCCCGTACGCTTTTCATAAGCAAGAGGAAGCGAAGATTTAATCTAAACAAATCAAACAATTACACAGACACATTTAAAAAGCTCTACGTAGAAAAGGCGCATTCGATTGCCAGCCAGTGAGGCTAAATGTTAGTAGAGAATGGAACCACAGTTCCTAAACTAACCGGGAAAGCGGAGGAAAACGTGTAACAAATACTCAAAAACTGAAGTAACAAACAAAACACTTGAGGGGCTTTTGCACGTAATGCCTCCGACCTATCGAGGTTGACCCTCCCTGCAAGGAATGCACTCTAAACCTTAATTCGCAACCAGTACCTGGAAACAAACACAAAAATCCCCAAAAGAAAAACCTCTCTCCTTTCCCTAAAAAAAAAACAAAAAAAAGAACTAAAAAAGCTTCTGATACTTGAGCCGGTCCTCGACGTCCCGCAGCCGCTGCTGCTCCTGCAGCTTGGCCAGCTCTTTGCCGACGGCGGTTTGCAGGCCCGAGTCCAGCTCGGCCGCCCGCTCGAAGTCGGCCCGGGCCCGGTCGAAGTTCCACGCCCCGGCATGAGCCTTGCCCCGCCGGAACAGTGCCTTCACGCAGTGCGGATCGTACTTGAGCGCCTCGGTGCAGTGCTCGATCGCGGCGTAGTAGTCCCGCTCGAGCAGCTTGCACTGCGAGTAGTTCAGCAGCAGCGGCACCTTCATCTGGGCCAGCTCGATCCATTCCGGTTCGTCGGGTTTTTCCCTTAAAAAAAAATAATAATATAAATTAAATTTATATAAAAAGGGAAAGAGAGAGAGAGAGCGCGGCCCTTACTTGAGCATCAGCTGCTCGATGATGCCGGTCGCGTACGAGTAAGCGTCCCGGGCCGCGGTCAGATCGTTCGCCCGGTACGCGGCATTGCCCTGTTCGCGCAGCCGACCAACCAGTGCCCGCTTCTCGTCGTCGCTCAGCTGCCACGATTCCTTCTCGTACTCGTCCGGGCTCTCGATCGACAGGATCTCGATCGTGAACTCCAGGTCCTGCGGGTGGGTGAACAGCTCGTCCAGGTCCCGGTAGCCGATGCCCTCGTTCTGCACCGTCATGCCGCAGCAGTGCTTGCGCTCCTCGCGCGGCTTCTGCGCGTCCCGGATCGTCTTCGACACGAACGGGTACTGCTGGACGAGCGACCGGTCGCACCGGAACCGGGCCACCTCGTGCAGGGCCATCTGCTGCACGATCGATTCCCACACCTCGAGCTTAAACTTCTTGCCGAGCACCAGCTCCATCGGTTTCTGGCCGTGCGCCCGGCTGTCGTCGATCAGCGTCCGCGCCTCGTCACATTTTCGCGTCTGATAGTGAAACTTTACCTGAAAAAAAAGAAATAGAGGATTGTGGGGGAATGAAAGGGCACCAGCGGGGGGAGTTGGGTGGATTTTGCATGCGCTTACCTTCGTACCGTCCCGAAACGGGACGACCTTGGTGCCCGCATGCACAATGTTTTTCACAATTTTTGGCTCCTGCAAGGTGGAATCCATCACAACAAATATTTTGATGGACGGTGGGATAGGAGGTGAGAGTGCGGGAAACAACAAGTCAAGCTGGTCACATATACACGCACACACACACACGGACGACACAACACTACAGCTGTTTTGGTGGGATGTAGGGCTGACGAGGGCTTTTCACACGGCCTGTGGTGACATTTTCCCTTCGATTTTCTTTGGCAGGCAGACTCACACACGCGAGAGCAGTTGGACAACAAACATTGTGTGTGTGTCTTTCGCTCTGTGTGTAGCGTGGAAAGCGCTACACACAGTGCGCACGTGAGTTTGGCATTTCCACACACATTCACACTCACACACATACATACACAAGCCCAGCTTCCCTTTGCGAGCTAGAAACAACAACACAACCTATTGTTTGTGGGACGTTCTCACGCCACAAGGCTTGCTGTCAGGCGGATTGCATACCTTTCATTGGATTGCGGCGCGTCACAAAAAAATCCAAAACCAAAGTTATGCAAACCGCCAAGCAAATTTTTCACTATGCTATGAAACTGTAGCGGAAAATTGTTTCCCCGTTTTTCATTGTTTATCCCGGATTTCCCTCCTTTCGCTGACGTGAAGCTGAACTGTGTGATATAAACGGCACGAAGTGGCTGTCAAACCGAGCACCGTTTGTTATTGTTTACAGTGGCCGGCAAAAAAAGTGCTCACTACTTACAATTTTGCATTTTTTCCATTATTTCGTGAAAAATTAAGTTACAGGGTTTCACACTTTATCTCAAGACCGCGGGACCTCTTCCCGAATCTGTCTTAGCCAAAGCCAAGATTGCGGTATGATGCTTGAAATCGTTGATGATACCTGAAAACGTTGATGATACCTGAATTCATCGGATGCAATGCTGAATCTGCGGCACATTTCTCGAAACACACTGGTCCGCGCCGAGGACATGCGGTCGAATATTTTTTTACACGGATAACCTTTGTGTACATCAGTCTATTAGAAACACTCAATTATCCTTTTCGTTTTTTTAACCAAAAAAAGACAATTTAATAAAATGAGTGAATGCATATTTGTTTAATTAAAATATTTACAAATGTTAAGAAAGTAGTTTGAACTGTTTAAATAATCTTTTCTGGTAAAAACACGAAAAAATAATTCACTGTTTTCAGTACACTGATGTACACAAAGGTTATCCGTGTAAAAAAATATTCGACCGCATGTCCTCGGCGCGGACCAGTGTGTTTCGAGAAATGTGCCGCAGATTCAGCATTGCATCCGATGAATTCAGGTATCATCAACGTTTTCAAGCATCATACCGCAGTCTTGGCTTTGGCTAAGACAGATTCGGGAAGGGGTCCCGTGGTCTTGAGATAAAGTGTGAAACCCTGTATTGTGCTGCTTTATTTATTGAAACATTGTTCGTTTAATTGAAACATTGTTCGGTTTCTATTATGAATGTGCAGTACCCTACCGTGACAAAAACGAAAAGTTTGCTTTCAGAAAAAAAAAATTACACCTACACACCTAAAATCTGCCACAAATTCTCGATAGCACCAAGATTTATACTATGTGGAGGACATACAAGATGTTTTATTCGAAACGAGTTGAGAAATGTTTTTTTACTATTGATTGTGTGTTGTTGAGATTTCAGCCTGTAGGAACAAGTTTTTAACTTTCAAAACCTGTCTTTTTAAGAAAAATTCCAAAATATTCATTAAGGATGCTTATATAGGTATCAGCCCTCGTTATACCTTCGATTCACATCAGTTTTCCCGCAACTCCCGAAGAAAAACACACCCTTGCTATCACATTGCCATTTTATTAATTTACCGTTCGTTAGATGTGATGTCCTTCAAACTCCTCGCCCGATCTATAGCAAGGCTAACAGAACCAATTGGCTTCAATATGATTAAGAATATATTTGGACAGATGAGTCCAAACTAGAACTGATGTTCAAAAATATCTAGACGCGATCCAACAAACGATGATGTATGAAGGGTGCAATGTGATGACCTGGAGGAGGGTGGGGGGGGGGGGGTGGTTCTATACGATAAGTGGAGAGCATGGTCTGAATCTATGGCATAATACGGTATAATGAGAGGTAATACCTAAGTAAGCATTCTGCGTGAATAATGATCCAACAGGAAGACGACTCAAGACATAACCGAAGATTCTTTTTCATTTTGTTTTTCAATCGAATCTAATAAAACTCCTTGAATGGTCCCACTCAGCCCTAAATTTAATCCTTATTTTATTTATTTATCAAAACAATTTATCAAAAAATAAAGCAGTACAATAACTTAATTTGTCACGAAAAAAAAATACAAAATTGTAAGTAGTGGACACTTTATTTTGCCGGCCACTGTACATCCAGCTTCAGCTGTAGCTCCGCCGGGCAGACAAATCGGGCAGACAAAAATAAAGAAGAAAAACAAAGTGCATGTCTCACGATCAGTTCTACTACCTCGCGGGTGGGACCGGGCTGAAAGGGCCCCACCAACGGTTTCTATTAGTTTATTTATTGCTGTGTTTGTTTGTTTTTTTTTTTCGTCACTGTTTTGTCGCGCGCGCACATTAGAATCTATGATAAATCAACAACATCGTCTAACACATGACAACGATGATTTCGCTCCAGTGTGTGTATGTGTGTGTCTGGTATGTTTTTGTGATTTTTTTTTCTTCTGTTGGGTAAATTGCTTCACTAGTTTCCGTATGGCTAATGCTTCCCCGATTGCTTCGCCCCCTCTCTCCTCCAGGTCCGGAAAGCGCCCTCTCCCCCCCCACCTTCTCACTCACACTGGTTTGGCTCGTGCGTCCCGTTGGGTAGCGTCCCCTGCCACCTCTCCGCCGTCCGCCGGCCTCATTTTGATATGTTCACCACGTTCTGAAAGATGTCGGTACAGTCCTGGTCTAGCAGTAGGTTCTCCACCTGCTCATCCGACAGACCATCCTTTGCAGGGTCCGCGCGCTGGAAGAGAAAAAAATCGCTCCCGGCCGACTCGTCCCGCGCCACCTCCGACTCGCTGTTGCGCCGCTCGAGCGTCTTGCCGATGCGCTGGATGCCCTGCGCGAACACGTCCTTCACCCGGTCGCCCGTGTCGATGATGATGTCCAGGCTCTGGCGCCGCCCGCTGCTGGCAAACGTGGAGGAGGAGTTGGCGGAGCAGCAGCCGGCGGCTGCCGAACCGGGCGTCCCGCCCGATGCGGCCCCGCCGTGCCCGCTAGTCGAGCCCGACCCGACCACGCTGCTGCCCGTCTTCGCGATCCAGCCGGCAATGCCGTCGGTGCGGCGCAGCACACTCCCACCGATCCCCTCCGGTGCGTCGTACGTTTCCATCTTGATGATGCGCGTCTTCGCCTTCGGGCTGTCCTCCGACGACGAGTCGGTCGTTTCGTCCTGCGGCGTCGGGGCGTCCTCCAGCACGAGCGAGTTGTGCTGCGAGTAGCCGGAGCTGCTGCTGTTCGAGTTCGACAGCCGGATCTCGGTCCACTGCTCGATGTCCTCCGACGACATGTTGGTGATGTCGTCGATCGTCGGGTTCGGCGAGAACTGGTAGTTGTCCGAGTCGCTTTCCGCGCTCGGGCTCGTCTTGCGCGCAAAGTCTTTCAGCAGATGGGGACAGTCGAGCTTGTCCAGATACTTCTGCTTGATCGGGCTCGCCTTGATCGACAGCTTGGCCGGGAACTCAAGGTACTCGTCGGCACTGTCGATGCGCCGGTGGTCGGTGCCGAGGGTCGCCGGTCCCTGCTGGCCGAAGGGCAGGTGCATCGAGGCGAGCATCTTGCCGGTGGCGTGGCCGGCCGGCCCGACCGGCGGCACGGCCGACGACGAGGACGAGCCGGACCCGCCGCCATCCTCGTCCAGGCTGCTGGCCCGCCGGGCCTTCCGCTGCCGGTGGATCTCCTCCGAGATGCGCTCCAGGTTGGACAAGGCCTCGTTGTACCGTAGCTTCGATTCCGCCACCTTCGTCTCGAGCTCCACCACCTTCTGCTTCTGCTCGAGCAGCACCGCGTTGTAGTTGGCCCGCAGCTCGTAGTACGGTCTGGAATTTGGGTGGATGGAATTTTCATGAGCATTTACTCGGAACCAGTGCTGCAAAATGTCACGAGCATCACGAGATGATCAGCAACGAAACACAATCAACATATCCGTGGTAGCTTGATGCTCATTGCTGATACTCAATGAAAGTGTGTCATGATATGCCGAACGCGACACGTGAATGCTTCCGTCCAACGCGATACTCTGACTCAAAAGCTAAGCTTAATGGCGTCACAAGCATAATCATGACCTTTTCTGGCTGTGAACAGTGCTGCCAAATGCCACTTAGTGACCAACACTCATGGCTGAAACGAAGCTCAAATCAGATTACGTACACAACAGAGATGATCAGGGGTGAGACTCAAACAGTTGGTGGACCAATCACATGCTTGGTGACATTTTGTTTAGCACACAACTCTTGGTCAGTCGCAACATTTTGTGTCGGTGATCAACACGATAGTCATGGGAGTCTCATTGAGTCATTGAGTCTCACCTCTGATTATCACAGTAGAGCTTGTGACGCTGACATGATTTTGTTTCAGCCGAAATTTGCCATGACTATGTCAGTAATGTTTTGCACAACTGATCACAGTAAACAAAAAAAGTCATGACATAGTGACTGAGTAAGCGTTGGATTAAAAAATGTCACGAAGCATGCATTGATCACACGAATCGTTTAGAGTATCACCTCTAGTCATTTTTACTGAGTACGTGACGCTGACGTGGATTTGGTTTCAATCGGAATTAGTCATGACTATGTCAGTGACATTTTGCAGAACTGAACACAGTAAAAAAAAAGTAATGCAAAAATGTCACGAAGCATGCATTGATCACCTCAATCGTTTTGAGTATCACCTCTGATTATCAAAATTGAGTACGGATTTTGTTTCAGTCAGATTTTTCTATTACATTGGCAATGACATTTTGCAGCACTGGTTAGAACCCGCAAGCACAGAAACAATATTCTAGTTCAACAACTCGACAGCTCTGAGTGTACCGCTGCACAAAGCTGACAAAACAAAAACAAAACAAAAAAATACTTACAGGAACAGCAACTCGTGCTGGTAAGCAATAATGTTCATCAACAAAAGATTGCGCCGGATATCGAAACTAGCTAACCGAAGAAAACGCAAACGACAAACAAGGCGTGGGGAGGAGAAAAAGGAAAATTGATAAAAAGAAAAGGAAGGCAAAACAAAACAAAATCATAATTATAAACCTGAGAGCTACTAAATGGGAGGGCAGTCCCTTACCTGGACGCCCGGATGGCGCCCTTGAGCTGCGAGTGCAGCTTGCACACCCGGTTGTTGGCCACCTCCAGCTTGAGCTCGCTTATCTTCAGCACGTTGCGCATCTCGGTACACTCGTTCTGGCTCTCGTTGACGCGCGTGGTCGCGTGCGTCAGCATCTCCTGGCACGCCGTATCGAGCGTCGACTTCTCGCCCAGCCCCTGCTCGGCCAGGTACACCATTTCCTTTGCGGCCGCATGCACCGACTTGGCCTTGTCGAAGTTGAGCGCACACTGCTGCGTCTCTTTCGCGAGCTGCCGCGGGCGGATGAGAAGGTTTCAAGACATACATTTATTTGTTTTAATCTCTCTTCTTTTCTTTTTTTGTTATATTTTTAACTCTGTTCAGATATCCTCCTTACCTGGGATGCGTACAGCCGCGCCTCGTAGTACGGTTTCGCGGCGTCGATCGAGTTGCCGACCTTTTTCGCGACCGCCTTTATCTTTTCCGCACTTTCCCGCAGCAGCTCGCGGAACTCGTTTTTCGCTTCCTGGTAGGGGAGACAGAAAATGTGTGAAGGTTTGTGTTTTTTGTTTATTGGAAAACGGAGGTAAAATAGTAGGTGTGATCTTCACTTACGTCCAGATCGACCTCATATTTGTTGATGTTGTCGGTTGCTTCGTTCAGTTTCTCCAGCTCGATCTGTAATGGTATTGACATTTTTTGTTTTTTATTTATTTTTTAGGCGATCCAATCATATTCGACGAGAATAGTAATCGTTAATATTCGTTGGTTACACAAACTGCAAAATGAATGGTAAAGGCAACGTGTCCAGTTTTTCAAACCAGGAGAACGAATGACGGTGAAAATGAATTTTAGTTTTAAAAACTCTTCTGCTGAAAGCGAGTTTCAAAAGTTTTGGACATATCTGGACGATGTCTAGCACCTTATGGAATGCCAACAGTTCCAGAATCGACTCCAATCCGACTCCGATAATTTCGGAACTGACTGCGGAAGATAGGTCCGCCCAGGACCGTCCGAAGTCGTCTGGAGTCGTTCGGAGACGATCCGAGTCATCTGGGGTCATTCGGAGTCGTACGGAGTCACCCGGAGTCGAAGTCGTCCAGATTCGCCTGGAGTCGTCAAGAGTCACCCAGAGTCGTCCAGAGTCGTCCGGAGTCGGACGAAGTTGTCCGGAGTTGGAGTCGTCCGGAGTCGTGTGGAATCGTCCAGAGTCACCTGGAGACGATGTCGTACGGAATCGGCTGGAGTCGGAGTGTTCCGGAGTCAGCCTTCGAAACAAACGCCGAAATGCGCACGCAAAGTGAAAGATAAAAAACACAACGAAATGAAATGCCTGATCACAAGCGCGTTGTACAGGACGGCTCTAGTTGACTCCGATCGACTCTGGACGACTCCGAATGACTCCGAATAACTCCGACTCCTGTCGACTCCGGACGAGATCCGCACGACTCTGGACGACTCTGGGCGACTTCGATTGACTCTGGACAACTCCGGACGACTCCGGATGACTCCGACTCCGAACAACTCCGGATTACTCCGACTCCGAACAACTCCGGATTACTTCGGGCGATTCCGGACGGCTCCAGACGATTCCGAACGACTCCGGATAATGCTGGGCAGGACGTACCTTCCGGAGTTGGTTCAGATATTACGGGAGTAGGATCGGAGTCGACCCCGGATTTTTGCCTACTTTACTCATCATTCCAGAGTCCAGCGTCATCTGGAGTCGTCTAGAGTTGCTCAGAGTCGTCCGGAGTCGCACGAAGTCGGTGTCGCTTGGAATCGGTTGGAGTTGGAGTCTTCCGGAGACGGCCTGCGCAACAAAGGCTTGTAATCGAAATGCACACGCAAAGTGAAAGACAAAAAAGCACAACGAAATGAAATGCCTTATAACAAGCACATTGCTCCGGACGGCTCCAGTTGACTCCGATCGACTCTGGACGACTCCGAACAACTCCGACTCCTGTCGACTCCGCACGACTCCAACTCCGGAGGACTCCGCACGACTCTGGACGACTCCGGATGACTCCGCACGACCCTGGACGTCTCCGGGCGACTCCGTACGACTTCGGACGATTGCAGACGACTCCAGACGTCTCCGAATGACTCCGACTCCCTAGCAGAACTAGTGGTTCCAAGTTTTCCGTAGTCGAAATCGGACTGAAAATAGCCGTAGTTGGATCGGAGTCGTGGGAGCGTTCCAGAGCGTACATCACTATTGCAAACACATTTAAGCATCTCGGCAATGGAGTTTCTTTAAAGCTGATGCACCCGTCCTGGCTGCGCTCAATAGGGAAAAGATGCAAAAAAAAAAAAACAAACAATTTTGGCACCGATTTCTATGTGCGTTTAGGATGATCTCACTGCTCTGCCGCATGCAGCAGTGATTTGGTCAAGGCTCAGGACGTTCCTTAGATACTGCTGAAGCCTAAGGCCAGCGCTGGACAACAACCCACCGAATGTGAAAAGGATTAGCGAAGACATGCCAAATTTGCACAGACGGCCTGACGACCAGATTTGGTCGAAAGTGTCAAGGACATTTGCAATAAATGCCGACCCGGCCCATATCCTTCATTGAGAGTACCCAATGACCTTAAAACAAACATTCTAAAATTTGCACTTTACAACTGCTTTGTACGACCATCGTTATCGTATAAAAAGTAGCAAAAAAAAAGTCCTTTTGGTAGTCTTCACATTAATTAAAATTGATCCGCATAATTGCGATTACTACTCTTGGTACCAAACACATCCAAATAGCAAATATTGAGCATGTAATGCGGGAAAAAGAAGATAATTTGCTTCCCTTAACTATCCCATTTGCCTCGCATTGTCGATGAAGCGCATCCATCCCGCATCGTTACACAAATTGCATTCAATTTGAACGTGTGTTTGTGTGTGTGTATGTGTGTGTGTGGGAACTGAATTACCTGCACCCTTGGATCCACCGGAACGTTGCTGTCGCTGTCCACCGACGTCATGCTGACTCTCGCTGTGTCTCGCTCGCTGTGGTCGCAAGTCGTCGGGGGAACCCCGGAAGAGGGACTTGAGTTTGCTGCCACAAATAGGGCTTGCCGGAAACGCGCCTGTTTGATTGATGCAGCGGAGCAGGGTCGGTGGCTACGACGTTACTGCCCGTCTACGACGGTTTCGAACGCCCCGGCCCTGCTGGGACTATCGATCGGCACACGGTGCGCGTTCCCGCCGCGGCAACCCATTCAGCGGAGCGGAGCTTTGCGAAGCACCGTTTCGTGGGAGGGTTTTCCTTTTTAATTTCTGCAAATTCACCCGCGGAGAGGCGCTTTTACTGTTAGGCTACGGGGCAATCCGATCGCTCGGTGCAAATGCAAATGCAATTCACGCTGCTAGTGCTGCTGCACCAGAGCCAGAGACACACACGCGCTCACTGGTCAGCTTCTTTTCGGCGCACCCAAACTTTTGTCACTGTCTCCGCGCTCGTCTGCGTGTGTGTGTGTGTGTGGTTTTGAAAACTTTTTATCTTCGATTTTCAAAAAAAAAATCAAATCAAACAAACAAAAAACAAACGAATTGTAATTCCACACGGTCACTCACTCGCAAAAGCTTTGTGCAAAGGAATGGAAGGAACGGGTCGCTCTCCAACCCTTCTCACAACCGAGCACTTTCGCGAACGCGCGGTCGCTAGTACAACCCGATGATCCCCTTTTGTTGCGAGTTCTGCGATTGGCGAGCGATTGCCCACTGGCAATGGCGGTTGATTGCAGTGGTGCTCGCGGCGACTATTGGCCCAGCAACCGTTGGCGGGTGGCGACGGGCGACGGGCTGGCGTTATAAACAATTTCACTTCATCTCGACTTCGCCGACTTCTCACTGCACTGGGGCCCTAATTCGCCACCCTTCAGGGGGCCACGGGAGCGGTGTGCGGTTCCACCTGTGAGCACACACACACACACGCTCCAGCAACGTCTGTGGCGCGCACGCTCCCTCCTTACAGACAGGAGGGGTTGCCTTTCGCCCAACCGTCCGCACACACAGCCCCACTCTTTCAGGAAAAGTGCAGTGGAGAGGAGAGAGAGAGAGACGGGCGTGAAGATGTTTCGTGCAATGGGAGCGGCGAAGTGTTTCACCGAAAACCACCACCCACTCTGGCGGTGTGTACTCTGCACCCGGCAACATCAACACACACACTGACTTACAGCGGTTTCCCGGTCGGTCCCGGTCCCAGTCGGTCCATACTCCGTGCGTGCGTGCGTGTTGGGCCCGTGCGACCGGATCGCATGCGCGACAATTTTCGACTGCCCCAAGCGTGGCCGCGTTTAACCTTCCCGCCGCCCAGCGCCACTTCCCCGTTCGTAGGGCAAACAATTACATCATCACGGTTTGTGGATGCGTTGAGGAGGGACTGAGGGAGGAGGCGGTGCGGTACAGGTGTGAACGGTTTTCTGCGTCTCAGCCTATCAGCCCCCTTCACACACACACACACACATACACACACAGGATGGAAACAAATTGTTTGGGCGCGAACGAGGGCGCGGGCAAAGAGAAAGCGGACCAGCGAGGGATTTGTTGTGTTTGTAGTAATTTGTTTGCCGTTCAGAATGCGGTGGGGAGGCGCAGGGGGGGGGGGGGGCTGTTGGCGTTTTACTTACCTTTTTGCTTTTGAATTTGTTTTTTTTTTTTGCTGCACAACACGCAGCTTAGCACCCCGGCTCGTTTAAGAACATTCGAATTGGATTGTTCCTATTGGTTTACTGGTGAGCGCAACGGTCTTGGTTTGTTATGGTTTGATTGCATTATTCTTATCGGAGTGATGGAGGGGATGTTTTGTGGAAGCAGTTTGCTGAATCCTATTAAGCCGATATGCAGCTGACCCGATAAACCCCCAAAGGGGGCTTTTATTAAGGGCGGTTAAGCTGGGGTTTTTTTAATGTTTAAACGGCAACTACTTCCCTTTATTGGGTAATCTTTTTTTATCGCATAATTGGTGGTGGCCGTTATTGGTATTAGGAATCTTATTGGTTTTTTTTATTAATATTTTATAGATTTTTCCTAAGATATAATTCACAGGCAAATTTGTGTGTAACATTTGTAAAGCAAAAATCGAATTTAATTCACTTACAAAACAGGGGATGATTGAAAACAAAAATAGGGGTGCATGAAAGCTGGTCGTGTGAACTTTTTGAAAAGCTTTCCGATCGGGGTGCGTGTGTGCGTGCTTTTTTGAAAGCTTTCGCTCAGAAGCTTCCCTCTCCCAGACGAAGATGGTTTAGGAAATTGAAAGAAAGTACCATAGAGACGCTCCAATTCCATGCGGATAAGACTTCATTTGTAAACAATCACATTAGCAGCGAAATCGTTGATCCCGATTGCTGTAAACCCAGCAGCATCCCTTATGGGATAACGAGGCAACGGTGCTCCTATTTTTTCAAATGCCTGTTGGAACAAGAAAAATAATCAACGAAATTTTAAACGAAGTTAGATACAATGCACACACCCAAAAATGTAGTAAAACAATTAAAACCCCGTTTTTTAAGGCAAATTTATTTTTAATTTTAGTCCATAAAAACGTGTTTTTATTTTTTTATTTTTTTGTGTGTATTTTGTTTATATTTCTTTAATTAAATTCATCCAACTACACATATCTCCAGACATTGAACCGTGACATAACATTTATGGTTTTTTGAACATGGTCACTTGGATCATTTCAAGGCAAAATTCACCCTAGCAACGAATAAAAACAGGGGAGAGCTAGACCGAAAGTTGCATTTGAGAAAGTTGGTGCGAATAATGCTCGCAAAATACGGCGATGTGACGAGTATTACATTTTCATAGCCAAAAGTAAGCGACTTCAATAAAAAACGTGTAATAATAAAAAATATGGTTGTTTTTATATATTCAAGGGAGCGAGGCAACTACTGAATATTACGTCTGATGGGTTTGAAAGTGTAGCACAGAATGAACATTTACTAACTGATAACCAAGGCGTACTTCAAATAGATCAATTATCGAGAATTGATATAATTTCAAGAGCCCCACGTCCATCTTCAAACTGCTGATAGGAAGTACCGTAGTAAGTAAGTCTTCTTATTGATTTTCAGAGTCAACACACAGTTTTAGCCGTACAAGATTACTTGCGATGCCATGCAATGCAATCTGACGTGGATAGGCTTGCTTGCTTTTGAACGAATAGCCAATAATAGCTGGCATCGCGAAAGAAATAGTTTAAAGTTAACATTCGTTATAAATTAACCAGAGTCGTTAAAAATTGCTAGAATTTGGCATCGCGTACGCATTGAGTTCATTTGTTAATTTTAACGACTGGTCCTATGCCGCCGTTAAACAAACGACTGTCAAGAGCGTATGCGATACAAATTAACAGTCGTTTAATTATTAACAGGAATGAACAACAAATGAACTCGGTTAAACCAAAATGAACTTTTCGTTAAAACGACTGTTAAAAAGAGTTAATTTATTCGCGATGCCGGCTAATGTCTCTCCGTCAGATGGATACCACTCTGATTATCACAAAAACTCGTCCTTGGCTATGCACATCCCAACAGTTCTTGCCGAATACCTCTCCACCAAATAGCTTCCTGTGTGATAGCTGAAACTGCCATGTGTTCCCGTAATCCCGTAACCTTTGGCTTGCGGCGTCGAGAATGCAACCGTTGATTGTTATTGGGAATTCATGGCAACTGGATATCCAGATTGCTTCTTCACATTACCAGCGATGGAGAATGGTGGTTATTTGTTTCTTTGCATTAGTTTGCACCGAATCGTATCCTTACCAGCGAGATCACACTGTATCTAGAGGATATCTTGATATTTCTTTTTTTGTAAATTAGTCTCAAGATTTCTTGACTGTTAGTCACATGTTCTTGGATCTTATGATTTACTGGCTGTTGTACTGAATTTTTGTTTTTGTGTAAGTCCCACCATTTTTGCACTGTCTCCCAATGTTCCCAATGAGTCATTTGTGCCAAAAATGATGGGACGATTCTTACAAATTGTGGGAACGATTAATCACAAACCGAACTTTAAACAAATCTCCGTGAAAAAAAACAGCTGTTAAAACAAGTAAAATCCTGTCTATGAAGCAAATGTTATAATACAGTAGAACGCCGATTATCCGGGCAGCTCCGGACCGGGCGGATGCCGTTTAATCGATTTCCACGGATAATGGTCCAAGCAATGTCAAATTCATATTAAATTTTTAAAATTCACTGGTTTTACTAGAAATTCACATTAAAATAATGGATTAATCACAAGTAGAATATTTTTCGTATCAATAACAATAGATTTAAAATTGTCTTTTAACAAAAATGAAGTTAAAAAATATCACTAGACACTAGATTGCTGCACAACAAATGTTTTTGCTAACCGGTTCATCGCCGAAAATGTTCGCCACGACAGACCAACTGTCAAATTGATGCGCACGGTTAAGCCGCCCGCCGGTTAATCCGTCCCCGGAAAATCGACGTTCTACTGTATATCATTGTGCATGATACGGACGTCACACGAAGCGTAAACTTTGGCGTAAATTGGATTTCAGCCATACAATCCTATAATATTTTGACAGGAAGTTTACGCTTTTCCATACAAATCAAGCGTAAACTTTTTGAATTTACGTCTCGTGTGACGTCCGTAGGATAAGCAAGCATGATTTCAAAATAACGGTATAAAATGGCTCATGCTGCTCCGTACTCCCGTATCTGTCAAGCAATGTCCAGTCCAAGCGGTCCGGTGGCAGTGTTTGTTTGTTTTCCTTACCACGAAACAAGCATTTGAAAGAAAGATTCAAAGCTCATTCTAGTTAACGAAAGGGCAGAGAAGAACGCTTTGTTATTTGAATTGATTCTTCCTGACGACCGCGTGCACGCCTATCAGACTGGCTTGGTGTTTGTTTCCAAGAAACGAACACCTGAATCTGCCCGCTTGTAAACGCTGTCAAAGTTCCACCGAAAACGAATCGACACAGTCTATCTCGTTTTCTCTTCTACCGTTAACAGCAAGCGTGAAAAGGAAGGGCAAACCACAAGTTGCAGGAAAGAGAAAGCAACCGATCGCGGTTTTTTTTTTCAACCCATTCTGGCGCACGTGTTTGTACGCGAAACGTGCCGTCGAACGAACAGGTGCGGGACGGTACAGGGGACACCAGGCAAGATTGCGTGCCGCCGCGAAGCAGTGTAAACGCAAGCGCGCAAGCGAGAGAACAATCGCAACCACCGCTGCCATTGCGCTCACGCTCCGGGGATGGATGGGAGCGTTTTTTTTTCTTTCTCGTTGTGTGCGTCTAGCGGAAAGCCTGAACCCACTGCACTGCTCCCGCTCTGTCGCCCGTCGCTGTCCCTTTCTGCTGTGTACATGCGCACGCACGGCGCCGTAGAACCGTCGCGTGTGCGTGCGCTCCCATCGGTTCGGTTCGCCCGTTCTCGCCAAAATTTGTATACACGGCGAGCGAGACGGACGCAACCGTTTCGCGCGTACGTACACAGTTGAAGCCATCCGCGCGGGCCGAACCAGCAGCAAGCAGCATGCAGCAGCAGTAACACCGTCGTAGTCGAACTGGGTAAGTGCGGGTAAGCGTGTGGCGTGTGTGTTGTGTGCGTTGTTTCTGCCCATTCTGCCGGGCAGTGGTGTGGTGGTGGTCCTTTTTTTTGCTGTGTGTTTGGTGGAGTGAAGTGGAGTTGCTGGTGCACAGGACGAAGGAGCAGTTCGTTATTTTTCCCTCCTGTGTGAGAGCGAGAGAGAGAGAGAGTGAAAGAGGGAAAGAGCGAGAGGTGTGGTCGCGGTTCCTTTTGTTGTTGTTGTTGATTGGGGATGAACGACGCAAAGGAGTTGTGGATCATCAACACACGCACACACACACGCTGCTTCACTAACAGCATCCAGCTAGAGCGTGCTGTCCCCCTTTCCCCCTCCTCTTCGATCGATCAGGTTCGCCGGACCCAGCAGCAGCAGCAGCAGCAGCATGCCGTGGTTCGTGTGCTGTGGCTGCTGTCACTTTGCATCGGGACTTCGCAGGCATCGAAGCTCCTTCCGAGACGCGCGCGCGCCCGTTGCTGCCCGTTCAGCATAACAAGCAAATCCGCGGACAAAACACTTCCAACTCTGTGTGTATGTGTGTGTGCCTCTTTTATGTAAGTGTGCTTGTGTGTGTGTGTGCGTGCTCTTAAAAGATCCTTGCCCCTCACTCTATGCAAGGAGTGCTGGGCATAATGGTGTGTGCTGTTTTTGCTCCAACGAGACTGTTCGCGCATATCCACACTGCTTCCAGCACACTCCTCCCCAAAAAAAAAAAAAGAAACAGATCCTCTAGCAGAGAGCGAGAAGCGAAAAAACAACTCCTTTTTCTTCTCTGCACGTCTCTCCCCCCAAAAAAAAAAAAAAAAAAAACACAGTGTATTGCTCCCCCATCGGTTGTGTGTGTGTGTGTTGTGTGCGTCAGTTTGATTATGAGAGACCGTTTTTGTGTGGTGATGAAGAAACGCTGCGTGTTGTACACAAAACCTCCTTCCCCCCAAAGCATTATCACTCTAGCCCGCGCTAGAGAGACACAGAAAGGGAGCCATTGTACTTTTTTGTGTGTGTGTTGCTTCAGCCAATCTCCTTCCGCCATCCCGCCGCCGAATGTCTGGCTCCTGCATCTTGGGTGTTGTTACCCTGTGAATGTCTCTTGTCTGTGGCTGTGTGTGTGTGTGTCGCTACCGGTAGAGAGAACCGGATGTGTGGCGTTAGAACAAAACAACCAACCACCAACAGAATTACAAAAAATAAATAAAAAATAAACCCATCTTTCAACTCCTCCCGGCTTTGGCAAAACTTCGCTCGAGCATTGACGTCTTTGAACACGCCGCAGGACACCGGGAGTTTTCAAGTGCCTCTACACACACATACACACACACACACACACATACACATCTTAAGCAAACCCCTTTGTAGCAGGAATTAATAGAATTCGCAAGAATCGCAACAGCAGCAGCAGAAACGCGTGTCCCCCAAATCTTATACGGTAACAGGAACAGGGTCCCCGAATCTGATAGGGGCAGAGGGAACCACGTGCGCGCTTTCGATTTCGTCAAAAAAAAATGCTGATGATGCTCGTCTCTGTCTTCCTAAAAAAACTAGAAAAAAAACTAATACATTCCAATCGTGTGTGTCGGAGTGGCTCCAAATAGTTTCAAATGTCCGGCAAACGTTCTTTGTTTTGGTTGTTTATTTGATTTGGTTTGCGGCTGCGCTCGTCTCGTTCGTTTTCCAACTTGTTTGTCGTTGTTTAGGTTAGATTTCTGGAGGGATCAGTCTTGCGATTTCCCAACTGTGTAATCTGGCACCGTGCGCGTTCCGATAGAGTTAACCCGAGCACCGCGGCACGCGATGGCGAGATAGGAAGAGGAACGTTCGGAGGGTTTGACTTAATATATCTTCCATCTTCGACCACGGGTTTCGGACGTGCGAAATGGCACAAACTCCTCCAATAAATGGCTCTACTCCGTCCTGTGTGTGTGTGTGTGTGTGTGGGGCCCGAGCCCGGTGTTCGGGGCGAAGCGGCGCTGTCGAGGAGGGTTTGCTTCGGATCGCAGTGTGCGAATGTTCCTTGGCGAATCGATTTGCGACCCTGTGAATAATCGCCGTTAGAGGCGCCTTCGTACTTTCTTCCCCCTTTGTACCATCGTTTACTGTTGCTTCACGCAATCACCATCGGGTCTATCGCGGTGTGTGGCACACGTGCGACGATGCACTTGTGCCATCGCAGACAATATCCAGTGGAGTTTTGGCTGTTGCATACTCTCTCACTTCACCCCACGCCTTAACGCAGGTGCGTTGGGGTGGTGTTTTGTTCTGCCCTTTGCCCCGGAGGCCGGGAAGCAACGTGTTTTGTTCTGGTGATTAGAGCCCTTTCTTCTGTCTGGGCGGTCGCCCGTTCTAGCTCGAAACATTTTTATTGCCCGCTTACAGCTAACCCGCTCCCGTAGCGAAATGGGAAATGTTGTGAGATTTTTATGGGGCTTTACGTTTGGTTTTATTACACCAGCACCACCTACCTGAAGGGTTTTTATGCCTGTGTCGAATTTCGTATAAAATAGTTGATGTTTCTCCGGTCTCGTAGTACAGTCGTCAACTCGTACGACTTAACAACATGCCCGTCATGGGTTCAATCCCCAAATAGACCGCGCCGCCATACGTAGGACTGACTATCCTGCTATGGGGGGAATCAATTAGTCACTGAAAGCCAAGCCCGCAAATGGGTACAGGCAGGCCTTGACCGACATCGGTTGTTGAGCCAAAGAAGAAGAAGTTGATGTTTCACAGTGTTGTTTTCAACTACTATTTTATATTGTGTAGCAAAATTGAGCAGAAAATGATAGCGTTTCAACCACAGTGTTTTCCAGGAGTTCTCATAGCTGTGGGACACATTATTGACTTTTTCTTATCGGAAGTTAACTTTATATGATGGAAATTGGACAATATGGCACCCGTTTTGGACTGGCTCCTTGGAAAATGCTATTGGATTTGTCCAACAAGGGTGCCATAGAGTCCAATTTCCATCATATAAAGTGCACTTCCCATAGGAAGGATTATTTTATTTCACACCGTTTTCGATCCCAAGTGGACAATGTTAAGCTGCCTTTGAATATTCTTCAACTGTGTGTAAATATGTGACGAGCAACTTAAATACTTATGCCTGTCTTAACTTCGTTCAATCGTGTTCGGAATCAATTCCGGAGCCGATTCTTACGCTGGAATCGATTCCGATTCTGGAGCCGATGCCGGAGCCAATTCCGGAGCCGATTCTGGAGCCGATTCCGAAGTTATCTCCAAAAATCAAGAATCTATCAAGTTTCTAGAATCAAAATTTGGTTCCGGAATCGGAATCGGCCATGGGAATCGCAATTTGCTCCGGTAATGGAATCAGAATTGACTCCAGAATAGGAATTAGCTCTGGAATAAGAATCAGTTCCTAAATTGGAATAAAAAAAATCAGAGACGAAATCAGTTCGAGAATTTCCACAACAATGGATCGCCGTGAAGTGTTCACTTCCAGTTGAACAATTTTCAAAAGTACCTTAATATTGTTTACTTGGGCTCGAAAACCGGTGTAAGTTAAAAGATAAGTCTAAAATGACAAAGACGGCAAAATCGTCTTTTATCAAACACGTTTCTTGTAAGTTACAGGCACAATTGTTTAACATGGCACCCTTGCCCTAAATTCCACTACTATGCTGTTTGCAGATTCTCCCTCGAATAATTCCAATGCTCCACTTACCATTAAGGGAACATACCATTTTTTGGGGGAATCAAGGATCATACCATTTTTGGTCAATTTTGAAATGCAATATTATTATATTGTTACCACAAATCTTACTTATTCGAACTGGCCGAATGTTAGTTATGACCCCAGAACAGTTTTGAATACCAAGTAGTGGAATTATGGTTTTTATATCTGATATATGATAAAATGGCTGTCCATATAGCTTTCAGATAAACAGAGTTCAAATCAAACTCAATCCTGACATCGCAATCAGACATTTGTGACTTTGGGCTGAAAAAAATAATGATTCACGCAAGATATGTTTAAGTTTTGTCTCTCACAGTGTAAGTATGGAAACAAAACACAAAAAAAGAAAAATTCTTCTTCTAGCATTGCTCCAAGAAGTAATGTAGCAGAAGTAAGAAGAAGTAATCTCCAAACAAAAACTTCCAGATATTTCAATAGCAGATTTTTTTCTTCCATAAACCTTTCATTCGTTCATTGGTCGTTCTGTTTAAAGCGCGGATTACAGTTTCAGTGAAGTTGAACGTGAAATTTTGGAATTTTCTGCTATATTTCATTAAATATTAATCAGCATATGGCTTATCGTACAATAGTAAGGATATTCAATTGTTCAACTATCTGGACTACAAAAAAAAATTGATTTAATAAATTAAAAAAATCAATAAATTTAAAAAAAAAAACTAATGATCAATGGGGAATCACAAGGAAATGCATTTAATGCATTGCTTCAATAAGTTTTACAGTCTAAAAAGTTGGGGAATTGCATATCCTTTCTTTTAATGTGCGATAAGCTATGTTCTGATAAAACATTAATGAAATATAGCAGAAATCCTCAAAGTTAGGGCCTCGAAAGAACGATTGTGATTTGATTTCTTCATGTTGGTAGCAGACATTATGGTGTCCCGATGATTGTTGATTGTCTGGCTCTTCGTTTTGTTCAATTTCCTGCTAAACAAAAAAATAATTAGATCAAACGTTTGGATTTGGAATGATTTTTATTCCGCTTTTCACTTTCCCTGGATGAATCGCGCACTCTGCAAGGGTTGACTGCAAAAAGGCGAGTTTTTCGTCTGAGCACACCCGATGAAAACGACTGGCGCGGGATGTGGTGTATGTGTGTGTGTGTGTGTGTGTGTGTATGTATGTCTGTATGAGGCCGTTTCTTCTTTCCCTTTTTGTTTCTGTTGCCCGTTAAACTCGTACACACGAAATCGATACAAAAGGCTAGAATTATTTGTTGATGTGCCCACCCGGTTGGAGTGTAAAATGGAGGAGAAATTCAACACCCTCCCAAACACACACACACACCAATCCACATAGCTTGGAAGGATTTTCTGACCTCCAGCCAAAAACAAAAAAAAACAAAAAAAGAAATTTCGGTCGCCGCCGCAACCTTTTTGCAATCATTGGCCCTGTGCTGCCGGAGTTGGGATGGGTGTCCTTGTACGCCGTGTTCAGTATCCTTGTTAGCATGCTTTGGTGTGTCCGTGTGTGTGTGGCGGCTCCTTGTTTTGTGGGGAAGTGGAGTTTTCTTTCCCGCACCTGAGAAACGTCAAAGACGCCCCAAACTCCCACCCACGAATGCTTGCTGTTGTGTTGTCCTTGTGGGCTAGGCGACGGTTTTCGGAGGGTTATTGCTTGTATGAGCGTGTATCTGTGTGTGTGTGTGTGTGTATGTGTGGGTGTGTGAGTTGGTTCCCGTCTCCCGCTGAGGGGAGGCAACTCGGGAAATCGGATTTGTGCAAGCCTTCATGGTACACATCCGGGTAAATCGGGGTCGCGCTCCTTCTCCTTCACCGCAGCAGCACAGGAAAACTCATTAAAACGAACGTATTTGTAGCGAGTGCAGGGCGACGAAATTCCATTGGACCTACTCTAAGCAGTGCGTGGCAATGAATTAGCCAAGTGTCGTGCACCAAAATCGTCATCTAGCTCAAGGTTCTGAAGAATACCATTTCCCTTTTTGTTTTGCAGCGAGCGCACGAGTGACACGAACAACGATCGATCTCTCCTTTTCCTGTGCTGCCCAGCCGCTAAGCCGTAAACTCTTTGCACGGGTCAAGACTTTGTGCGTGCGTTACGCCCGTGTGTGTGTGTGGGTTTCAGTGTGATCAGGTGTGCACATTCCTACAACCGTTCCTATTCTGCGTAATGTCCCTTCCGCCCGATGTGTAACGGGGGTGGCGCGCGTGCTACCAGTGCCGTCGATCGCGCCGTCCTGCTGGACAGAATGTGCAACCGGGCACGGTTGACCGAACGTCTTCGTCGCCGTCTGCCACCGGTAGTAGAGGTAGCGAGCGGAACTGCTGCAACTGCAACGACACGTGCCACGGTTGCACCTGAACCGGCCGTGCCGCACCTGCCCGTCGACGGAGGCGGCTGGAGAGCAACGTGCAAAGCGGTGGTGGTGTGGGAAGCTTAAAGTGCAAACCCCGAGTGCAGTGCATCTGCAAGTGTATATTTGTGTGTGTGTGTGTGTGTATGTGTTTGTGTATGTGTTTTGGTGTGGGAGTGTGTGGGCCTGTCGGCTGTGTATGTGATATCATCATCCTTCACACTGGTGTGAACCTTCTGCGTCGCGACTCAACCAACACTCTTCAATCAACTGTAACCGAAAACAAATGACCGTGAGAGGGTGGGGTCTAAAGAAAGAAGGAGAAGGTTTAAAAGCAAAAAAACAAGCAAAGTAAAGAAAGTTCGTTCGTGAACCGGAAAACAGCTACAACCAGGCGGAACGCGGCGCCACCGCCCATCCACAGTCCCCCGCGGTGAGTAGCATCGAATTGTACGGCAATCGGGAGAACCCAAACGCCAAAGTGGAGAAAAACAGTTCGTGACCTAGCCGGGTCGTGTCACCACGGCGCTACTCGGTGCAATATATTTTCATCATCAAATGTCCTTTCTCCACCGCTACACTCCGTCTGCAGGATTGATCTCCGGCTCTCCTATCAACCGTTCAGTGCTGCTGCCGGCCCCGGGCTCGAGGGTCGTCGTGTCTCGGTGGCGCGGATGTCTTCTCAATCAACGGAAGCGGTCCGGCGCTAGCCCAAGGGGTGCCGAGGACAAACGACAACAAATAACAATCATCGGTGGGGGGGAGGCCACTCATTTCCCCGGTAAGTGTTCGTTGAGACTACTTTGGTGCGTTTTGAATTTTCCGAGTTTTGAGTTTGAGCTCGTTGGGAAGTTGATGCAGAAGCCGGGGACATTGTATTGATTTCAAGATGGTGCACGATCTCGAACGCGAATGACACACAGAAGTTCAGAAAATTCTCTGTTCGCTTTCAAAACAGGTCCAACAAAACAACCACAACCAATTCCGTGCACCAAAATGCGCGCCGGTAACGTAAATAAATGTGCTTTTGCCCCTGCTGCCGGTGTCTGCTGGCAAACCGGAGGGCTTTTTGATGGAATATAGATTTTGTTGTTATGTGCCTGGAGCAACAGCAGCACTAGCAACACCCGGCAACAGATGCGCCGGTATTTGCTTCCTTCGCTTCTGGCCTGCGCCTGGCACGGGATGCGACCGGTTTTGTTTATGCTTCGCGGAAGAGAACGACACAAAACATGCATGCAGTCGAAGAAGGCAGGCGGCGAATAGAACTGTGGAATAGAGTAGGAACGCCTGGGCAGGTTTTGGGATCAAACGCTTTGGTACTCTGTACTGTGGGGGAGAGTTTTGCTTCTGAAAGATTTTACTGCCGTGTAGAGTTCCAGTGTTCCAGGAATGTTGGTGACCCAGCGGACGCGGATAAGGTGTGGAGCCAGAGGAAGAGAGCACAACACAGCTCGTAAAATTCTTCGCCACATCGAAACCTAAACGCAACCAAGGGAAATTAGCTTCTCCGATATTCATCTCGATGATATTCAACTGAGATACCTAAATCGATGATATTAGAGGAGATAGTCTACTCGGCCCTGCAGAATTGGACCTGCGTGATGCCGTAGTTTGATTATTGTCAACTAATGTAGACATTTCAGACACTGGTTCTTGGATATCTTGGTGGTTTTTGGCGTCTACAGTGAGCCTACCCCTTACTTACTGTAATTACTTCACTGGATCTAATTATTCTTGATGGGTACATCCTGAGTGGAGTCGTAAATCCGTAATTCCGACTCCGGAACATAATCGGATTCGACTCCGCAATTCCGGATCAGTCTGGATGAGTCCGATCAAGTAGTTTAGTTTGGCGATGCAAATTCCAAATTCCAGAAATAGCGTTCTGACAATTATGGATGAGTGTGTTTCTTTTTCCATGTCAAAGAAAGCATCAAATATATACGATTCAGTATAACAGTCGTAGTGTAGTAAAATTCTTTCTAAATGAAATATTGTTTTCTTGCAATAATATTTACAGATTCGGATCAAGTCCGGATGACCTCGGTCATGTCTGAATCATTTCGGATGAGTCCGGATGACTGCGGGCTTTATTCCGTAACTACCAAACCCAAAGTCGATCCGACTTTGGAATAGTTTGGTATTTACCCATCACTAATAACTATGCAGTCCTTTGGATGCAACGCAATAAATTGTTTAGTCTGGGCAGGCTGCTTAGTCTGGCAAATCAGCTGTTGCGTCTATTAGCTCTCTACAAAGCTCAGTGCAATACCCTTTCTACCCTTCGCAAACCGTGCCTGTAACACTTTGAGATGAGTTAGCAATACGAAAGAATGCACCCTGAACATACATATCTGTTACAGATTTCATGTTTCGAAGCGTTTGACCAACATTTGCATCAACAGACGGTGTGGATAGTCGAAATCGATAACAGATCGCATTTGATTTTCGCAGCAACAAAGTTGTGAGCAAATAAAACAAGAACAAAAAATGAAAAACAAAATCTTTTGTGTACAACATAGAATAGTTTGGTTACCATATGAAGTTTCAAACGTTCAAAGTGCACAGCGGCTTGTTTTCATTGCTTGATATTTGCCCGGTATTTCCGCGTACGTAAAGAACTGGTGCTGCTGTCTACATATTTTGTATTTTCAGCAATAACAACATCTTTCATCCTCATTTCCGTTAAAGGCGCGGAAAACTCAAAAATCATCATGTGGTTCTTTTGAAAACCCTACATTTGATTTCTACAGCGCTACAACTGAGCGCTCCATAGCTGGATGCAAAACTCCATAGCTGTTTTGAATACTTCTCGAGATTGGTTAAAATATTCCCCCATGTGGCTGCAAAACTCCACAGCAACGTTGCTAACATCCCCCTAACTATTTGAAACATTCCACCGATTAGATTAAGTAGCCCATAAGATATAATATCGGTCAATATGGAGTGTTTGTTTGTGGTGGTGAAAAAGGAATTGAGCTCATTTTTAAATATTTTACCATGCATAAAGCTCTTGCAATAACTAATTTACGTTATTTTTATCATCCAATTTCTCTCACTGCAATGGAATAAATTACGATTTAAGGTAGATTTTACTTAAATTTTATAATAATAGATGTTCATTAATTTAAATTTTGTTGCATTTTATTATGCACCTTCCATTACATCGAAAATCCTATTTGATATACTAATGTCGAAATTGTCCAATAGTTTATTACGAACCTCTCTCAAGCTTTCTAAATAGCCTGAATTATATTTGAATCGGAAAACTGGCAATTTTTTTTGCAATACACTCTAATCACAATTATTCTATCAATATATTCTACCAAATAAGGATCAAAATTTTGGGATGGTTAGAAATTTATAATATAGTTAGTAAAAAAAAATGATAATTTTACAATGACGCTTCCACAAATTTGATCGTAATTCGGTAGAAAATATTGAAAGAATAATTGTGTTAAGGAAGTATGCAAAAATATTGCGAGTTTTCCGATGTAAATACATTTTAAGTCGCTATTTGGAAAGCTTGAGAGATGTTCGTCAAAAACTATTGGACAATTTGGATATTGGTATATCAAATAGGATTTTCGATGTAATGGAAAGGTGCAGAAAATGCAACAAAATTCATATTAAAGAAAAAAAATTGAAATTTAATTAAAATCAACCTTCTTCTTCCTCTTCTTCTTCTTCTTTGGCACAACAACCATTGTCGGTCAAGGCCTGTCTGTACCCTCTAGTGAAGTGAGCTTGGCTTTCAGTGACTTGATTGTTACCATAGCAGGATAGTCAGTCCTACGTATGGGGGCACGGTCTATTCGGGGCTTGAACCCATGACGGGCGTGTTGTTAAGTCGTACGAGTTGACGACTGTACCATCAGACCGGCTCCATATTGACCGAAATCATATCTTTTCAAGATATAGAAAAAAAACAGGAAAATGTGCGATGCGATTGAATGTGCTAGCCGCAGTTTAGCACTACGGGCCTATTGGGCATTGTTCTTCTTTTTCTTCTGGTTAGGCGTAACAACCCTTCCCAAGCGAGTGAAAATGTCACTTTTCGGCTGTGTTTTCGATTGATATTTCGTGCACGATTTGACAAACGAAATAGTGTACGAGATTCAGACTTTTTTCGGCACATAACTACAACCGCGTGCAATGGCATATTTGCTATCTTCATTGCACGTCTAGCGTTAGAGATTTTGAAGTTTAATAGTGTTTACATTGTTGGTGTTTATATGAATGATACGATACGAAAGAACACAACTGATTTAAATGCAAACTGCACATAATAGTCAAAAAGAAATACACATAACCTGCTTCAACGCTTGGCTTGGAGAGCGAAATGTTACGAATGGAAGAACCACACATACTGTCATATATTGCTTGTTAAATTATGAGAGTGTATGAGTTATCGTCCGAAAATTTCCGCTTGGGTTGGTGTCATGTCGGTCTGCTAAAGCGATCGAGAGTACATACTAGAGATACTGCATAGGCCGTCAGGTCAGTCCATACGAGGCGTGAACCCACGATGAGTTTGTTGTTAGGTCGTGTGAGCTGACGATTGTACCACGGGACTGGTCATTTCTGGCCCATTCCAATTCCTAATATAAAGCATTGAATGTGAAAAATGACAGATCTCTGTCGAAGATTAAGCAAGAAGTTTTCAAAATTCTACCGAACATTGGAAGACGTTCTACATGAAAATAAGAAGGCAACTATTCCATGCAATTCGTATGTTCTTCTAACGGTCGTAATATGAGGCATCAATTAGAGATTACACGCTTCTGTGTTAAAGAAAAAAAAAACAAAATGCCAAATGTGTTCTTTGAAAAACGAACCGTCGCTTGTGTAGGCACTTCTGGGAGAGAGAGAGAGAGAGAGAATGAAAGTTGCGATAAGAAGCGTAGAATCGGACACAATCGTCGTTGAAGGAGTGCTCAATAGAATACAATGCGAACGGGGCCCTTGATGGAGCGCTCTAAATGTCATCCCAGATAGGATTCGTTCTACCGTCCTTCTGCGTTCTGTTGTTGCTGCGTAGGTGTCGTAAAATGTGCCCTCCCGGACCTACCTTATCATATAGCAGCGCGGGAAAGATGCTCTCTGTCGCTCTCTCTCGCTCTCTCTCTCTCTCTCTCTCTCTCGAATGTACTCGACTTGCAAGTGTAAGCTACAAAATTCATCAACTCTTGTCTTGACACCAAGCCCTTCCCAGCTCAAGAAGAGCTCAATACAACAAACAATTGAGTGAGGCGTAGGACATGGTAGGTATGGAGAGATGCATCCCGCGCGTCCCCCTTGGCCGTGGAGCATCGCAAATGGATGCAATTTTGTTGTGACGCAAATTCATCATCCTCCAATGACACAATGGGACCCGAGGAGGTTGGGTTGTGTGGGCGCCTATACCTCCCCCGCCCTAGGGTATGACCTATTGTTCTGTCCTGCACGATAATGATAAATCTGAGCGAAGGCACCGAGAGCTGATGCTAGTCGAAACTCTTTTTTTATTATTATTATTCTGTCCAGAGCGAATCTCGTCTTTCCCTCGTCGTTGGGCAACCTGTTGGGCGGCCCGGAATTGCGCCCCCTTACCCGAGGGGGGCCGAGATGTATGTCCGATCCAATTATTAGTTTATCGCGCCGCCTCCACCTCGCAGCTGAAACCTCTGCCGCCAGAGGTCAGCCAGAGGAAACCATTTGTTCGCGCGCGTTAATTAGGGAGAGCAACAACAAAGCCATGAAGATGAATTGTGTTTTATTTACTGGTTCCGGTTTCTGTTTTGTTTTTTTTTTTTTCCCGCGCGGCCATGGGTGGGTCTCTCTGGCGCACACTACAACACAACACGGCACCGACTTTGCCCTCCGTGCGAGTGTCCGCCAGGTCGGCGATAACGAGCCACGGTGGCCATCGATAATGAGGCGCCGGAAGTCGTCGCTCCGATGCAAAATTCACTCATTAAATGTTTTCCTGAACACACACAGCAGCGAGTCTCTGGAGCTGTGCCGCGGATCTGTGCGCATCCTGCGGTGCCCAGCCGAGGAAAGTTGGGACCTCCGGACCTCTCATTCTCGAGTGTTGCGGGTGGTGTGTTGGTATCCATTATTGCGAGAATTCCTCACGAGAGAACTCCCGAACGAACTCGCGTCAGTGCGCGAACCCCAGCTATGCACCAGCAGCTAATTAAAAATGTTTACATCGATCCATTAGGTGGTTGCTTGGTCGCAGAGGAGCTGCTTCTCCCCACCTCCTACCAGCCTATACCCGCCTGCGGAAAAGGTCAATTCGGGAGGGAAAAGAGCATTCTCCGCTCAGCGTGTCGGTTTGAATACGTCAGAATTGCAGCTTGCAAAACACTTCCGCACGTGTGGATGAAGGCAACGGACACACTCCATGAAAAGTGGCGCCTAAATCGAAACTGCTGCTGTAACCTTTTGCGTTCCCCATTCCAATCTGAGAGTGAATTGGTTGCATCATCACCCGAGCTTTCAGGTGTGTCGTGAAGTTCTCGGTGTCTCGGTCCGGCAGGTTTGTGTTGGAGTTGTTGGATGGCATGAGGAACTCTTCTAACGATGATGATGATGATGGCATTATTTGCCGATAATGATCTCTCTGCTACTCTCGTCACTGGTATCTGCTAATCCTGCAACTCGCCGGCAGTTACTACACCAGTCGGGAACATTAGTAACTAACGGGCTCTGGAAGTTTTTCCATACTTCAACAACGGTGCGACCCTCAATACAAAAACTGGCCTTCAAGAAGGAGCGCTTTTTTAAGGTCCAAGAAAAACTCAAACACCAATATCTGGAGGTTCACTAAAGCGGTATCAGCAACTCAGCAGCCGAAATTCCCTTTGATCTGGAAGCCTGCTTCTTCCTGTGCAGAATTTTAATGCTCCAAAATCGGAGCAGCGCCTGTGCCCGCTCTGGTTTGCTAAATGTCTTCGACACACGATCTATCATTTTCTCTGTCCTTCCCTTCCCTTTTCCCCGTTTTGTTTGCTCTGGCATTCCGGATGGAACTATTTTTAGCGGGTCGAGTAAAGGAGAAAAAAAACAGGAGTATGGCATACGTAGCGGAATTGACCGAGATGCCGAGACATACACACACACACACACACACACACACACACTGCTCGGTGGACGTGCGGACGACGAGGTCGTAGAGAGGATCCGCAATGGTGAAACAAAAAAAAAAAAAAAGCGGAACAAGACCGTCTTCTGCTGCTGTCGCCGTCGTCGTCCCGGTTTTCTGCCTTATTGCTCCAATTTTCCATGCCCGATTAAGCGTCTGGATTGTCACTCATGTGTGTGTGTGTGTCGCTTGGTAAGGTGATCGATTCCACACCGCCGCACCTTTCCACTGCCACGTTACTCTTCCACTTTGACGACTCCTCCCAACAGCTCTAGAACTTCCTGAGGGAATGGAGCGAATCTGTTGTGGCAAGGCTACTTTGTAGCGAGCGATTTGAGCGATGGATAGAGGATTTTTTCACGCCTAAACGCGTTTGTGTGTGTGTGTGTCTGTGTGATTGTGAGTTTAATCGAGTTTTCCGGGCGACCTTGCGCCTTGACTCCAGGACGGAAATAGAACCATCTCCGGGAGCAGCGTGCGCTTAATTGTGGAGGCTCCTATATTCGCATGGCATCTGGACATCCATGACAAGCTACAGGCTTATCCTCTTTAGCACAATTAACTAGAGGGGCTGCTGAGAAAGCAAGTGGTGAGGCACAGTTGCAGGGTGTTAAATTCGTGGAGCGTTACGCACAGCACACAAAGTAACGCTAAGTAACCGGGAAGAGCTGTCCTTGCTACGCTACAAACGGAAAGGAGCAGCTGATTAGTTGATGTGTGTGTTTTAGTGATGTGCTCTCTGGAGTGCACCCACGACTTCGAACCGACTCCGACTATTGCTAGTCAGATTTCGACTCCGAGAAAATGGAACCACTGGATCCGCCCGGAGTCAGAGTCGCCCAGCGTCGTCCGGAGTCGCTCAAACCCACACGGAGTCGTCCGAAGTCGTCCGGAGTCGGCCCGAGTCGTCCGAGGTCGTCCGGAGTTCTCCAGAGTCGTCCAAAGTCGTCCAGAGTCGTCCAGAGTAGTCCAGAGTCGTCCAGAGTCGTTCGGAGTATGTTAGGAGTCGTTTGTTAGGACGACTCCGGACGACTCCAAACGACTCCGAACGGCTCCGAATGACTCCGAAAGACTCCTGGCGACTCTGAACGACTCCGCATGACTCCGACTTCCATTAACTCCGAATGACTCAGGTCGACTCTGGATGACTCCGGACGACTCCGACTCCGAATGATTCCGAACGACTCCGAATAATGCAGGTAGGATCGGAGTCGACTCCGGATTATTGCCAACTGTACCCATCACTAGTGTGTTTTTTCCTCACCGTTCTAAAGATGCCATCATTTTTCGCTCCAGTGCAGTTGGGAAAGGCTAGACTATTGCGGAAAGAGAGAGAAACACATTCACAGTATTTTCGGGGTTTCGCAATAAAATTAAGTTTGCAATCAAACCCCATTGCTTGTGGCGAAGGATGCTTGCTCCAGCGAAGAGCTTCGTTGTGTTGTCGTCGGGGTGAAAGAAAAAAAAACACAATCTTTTTCCATCAAGTGTTTTGTATCCGGTGGTATATAAAAATAAAACCGCTGCCCTGCTGTCGCCTTCTCGCACCGCCGCGCGCCTCTGTTTGCTCTGGTTTCGATCGGTTTCGATCAATCGGGGGAAAATTGTGTGTGTGTGTGGGACGTGCATGAAATCCTCCAGCGCACGCTGTTGTGTGTGCTACACCACCGTCCGCTGCATCTCGAGGCGGAAAATGCATCTCGTTTGGTGGAGGAAAACCCCGATCGATTCCACGCGCTCTCTCTCTCTCTGTCGTTAGCGTGTGGCACCTTCGGGCCGGGGGGGTAACAACGTAAACATAAGAATAAAAACCCCAACCAACGAGCCAACGAACCAGAAGATGAGACTGTTGTTCGCAACAGATACGCGTCCGGCGCAAGGCCGCGCTTTTCGCGTGACCAACCAACGCCGCGCGCTGTGTCAATTCAATTTCTCCGTTCCATTTGCTGTGTGTGGTCCCGGCTCGATGGCGAGGATATAAAAATGTTTGCAGTAGAACATACACACACAGTCCACGTGTCTTCGATTCAGCGTTACCACCTTTACCGCTGTGGGCCCCGCTGTAGCAACGGGAGAGAGATAGAGAGAGAGAGCGAGGGATGAGAGCAGCGTTAGCTAATTTGATTTGATTGATTCTGCTGTGTATTTTCAACCTGTCCGATGGACGGCGGGAAGGTATTGGACAGATGTACGTTTTTTTTTGCGCTATTTGATTGCGCTGTTGCCGGTCTATTGTTGATTGTTGTGTGCATTTGTGTGTCGGGGTGTGTTTGCGCGTATCTTGCTCCTTTCGCGCGGAGCTGTTGCTGTAACCCTTTTTTTTTTGTACACGCATCCCCGTTGGCGGCGAAAAGGATGTTTTGGTATTGTGCGCGCGTTCAGGTTCGCAGCATTAAATTGCACTTTGCGTGCGGCATTGCGAGGGACATTGCGATAAAAGAGAAACCCTGCGCCTCCTCATCATTCCCACTTTAATTGAATAATACCTTTACGGGTTGATAGTTGTAATGATTGAGGGAATGGTTGGGGACGGGGTAAGCGGGAGCTTTATTTAATTTTTTCCTTCAAACGTGATTGATCAAAAGCGTCCGAGCGTCCGGAGGGGTGGGCAGCACTGTCACGGGGTTATAATTTATAATTATTCGCACGTCGTACGAAACGGTACTCCCCTGCATTAGCATTTAGCGCTGCTGTAAAGAGGCAATTCGCCACAACCTCCCCGAACAACAGTTTGTAAGCGCAACAAATTTGATTTTTGTTTTATTATCCTGAGCTAAAATGCCGTTTGTAAGAGACAAGTTTGGTGTGCAATTGTAAACATATTGTTTTTTTTATGGTACTATCAATTACAAGTTATTGCATCCAAAACCACGCTTCAAGCGTTATTGTTGTTGACAAATGCGACTTAATGGACGAAGTAATAGGCACATCCTAGTCACGGCACCAATGGTGTAATTTGCCGTCAAGCGTTTAAATTATCTATGTGCGGAGTTTTTTTTAGCTATTATTTATTAGTCAGTAGAGACGGGCCTGACCGCATTGCTTAGGGTAGAGAGCGTTACTATCCAACGATTCCTTGGCTGGTTTTTGCTGCGTGTACATCCATACAATGTCAATCGCTTAGGCTATGGGAAACACAACGCCAATTTATTTTTGAGTATTTTGCGAAGTAAGCAATGGGCGATACAAGTAACGATCAGAAGCGATCAGAGCGTTTACGTAGTTTTTCGACTGAGTTTTTGGCTGAAGCATTGTTAAAGAATGTCAACTACGACGTGTGGGGAAATTTTTACAGTAAGTGGGCCAAACAACTGTCTAGTAGGTCTCGAAGTCAGAAGTGTCCTACTTTATGTCTGGATGTATGAAAATGTCGCGGCAACATTTCTATAAACATGTAACTGCAACTTTTTAGGGGTAACGGGTCATTGCCGGCTTATACAGGCTTTCCAGACTTACTAAGTAGTACGCAGCCGGATAGTCAATTCTTGCCTAGGCCCATACGAGACTTAAACCCAGGACGGGAATGTTGTTATGTCCTTCGAGTTGCTGATAATACCGTGGGACTCCGCAATGCAACTACAAAAAGCAACAAATAGGAATACCACTGGCATGGATAGTTTCTTGACTTAGACAGATTCAGATATTAATTTTTGGAGACGAATTATAAAGGGTGCAGTATCAGGATCTGGAATGGTGTCAGGATATGTTCCAGGACGGAAATGGAATCTTTATCAGAACCTCTAGAAACAGTTCGGGATCCGTTCCACTACCGGTAGGTATATGTGACAGGACCTCTTTGGGGTCAGGAATCAGATCCAGGATCTATACGGCTTTGGGAGCAGCTTCAAGACTGTTCAAATGAAAGCCCTGGTATGGGATCGGAATTTCACTATCGATATGGTGTAAGGATCTGTTGCAGGTTCTTGACCAATTCAGACACCTGTCTGGGATTGGAATCAGTTCCAGTACCAGGATGAACTCTGTCATATTAGAGGAATGGCTCGAGAACAGTCCCAGGATCGATGTGGGTTCGGAATTAGCTTTTTTAACGTGTCCCTTGCAGTTAAAGGTCACATGGAATTTGTGTTATTTTTTCAAAAATCCGTTGCTTGTATCCTAAAGTTATTAAATATCTCTGAAATCATCTTGCATAACCCTGTAACCGGACCATATTAACTAATACATTCAAACTCTAAACAAATCCACACATTTTTGTTGTTGTAATTTTGTGAAATATATTAATTTTCTTATTTAAATCACCTGCATGGCCTCTTTGGTGGCCTAACCAACTAAAAAACTATCCTATACTATTATATATACGGGGGCGGTCCCGTGGTACAGTCGTCAACTCGACCGACTCAATAACATGCCCGTCATGGGTTCAAGCCGAAAAAGAACCGTCCCCCCGTAGCAAGGATTGACTATCCGGTAGCGTGGTAATGAATTTAGTCTCGAAAGCCTGTATAGGCCGGCATGTCTGCGTAGGACGTTACGCCAAATAGAAGAAGAACTATTATATACTATTGTGTCTTATCAAAAGCTGGTGTCAAGACGATTATAAAAGCTAATAGGTGATTCTCGATACATGGACACCAATGGTTCATCACAGCTATAATTTTGCCTCCTAAAGTCAATCAACTTAAGAATTCCTGAGTCCTTAGGTCTTAGTGTTCTAGTTGATATATTGTAATTAATTCGGGCTAGTAGATCTGGGAAGTCAATTTGGTTTGAGAGTATTTCTGTCACAAAAACACTTGGGGCAAACCTTTATCGATATTTTAAAGATAGAATTCCCAACATTAGGTACCGTGTGTGGTACGGACGAATTGCAGCAGGGCGTGTTGCTTTATAAAGTAACAGGGTACATTTTCTTTGGACTGATTCAAGCTTATTCACCCAAACAGTCGAATTAGGGACACCATATAATTAAACAACCCGTGCCTGACTCAAGAACAACAACAAACGACATGTTGAAGGACTTTAGACAATAAAGATCGGTTATAGTAGTAGTGGTTATAATTGCCTCGTAATGAACACACGCATTTTAGATACTCGTAGGACCATTAATATAAAAATAGCAAAAATTTAAGTGGAGATGACTGCTTTGCGCAACTTCTGAAGTGCTCTTGAACGTTTTTTGAGACTCGTTTCTATTAATTTCTGTATTTGCTGCTTACCAGATAAGAACTTAGCCAAGACAGTAACGATAGAGTTAATTCAGTTTTCCTCAAGATTGTGTTTTAAAAATTAGTATAAATAGTTTGTGGACATTTGCTTAAAAAACGAATGAACCAAGTTGAAAAATCGGAGATATACACGAATTAGAGATTGAATATGGTTGAACAAATAATTACAGTCAACTACGAATGGAAAACACTTTCCAAGTTGTCCAATATTCCCAGTAAGGCAAAGGGTTAAAGCTCAGCTTTCTAATTTAACCCATGAAAGCGGGGACCACCTTTGGTATGTTATAAACATTTAAAATATCCAATATTTGCACGAAAACATTTCTATTAAAGCAATCATATATGCCTACTAATCGTCATAAAAAAAACATGCAACCCATCATCTCGCTTTTATGATTTTATGTCCACTGCATAACCAATGTGCAAATCGTTTGTAATCAACACATTTCCGAGCCGATAGTGAAGGGAAGGAAACACATTTTGCCATTAAGATGTGTTACGTTGCGTTTCTCTGTCCTCTATGGCGCTTTAAATTTTGTTTTTTTTTTTCACAATATTTTTCTTTTTATAACACAACAAAAAACGAAACACACTCTCTCTCTTTCCCTCTGTCTCTCTCTCTCTCTCACGCACAGAGGGAGGCAATGCTTTTTAAATGCAACAGCAAACATAAAGGGGGCGCCTCGTGCATTCGTCGCTTCTTTGAGTTTAGCGAAGGAAGACGAAATCTCGGGACGACTTACTGTGGCAAACATGCTACTAATGCATTTCTATGTGTGTGTATGTGTGTGTGTGTGATATTGCCGGTTAAAATCTGTTTCCGTTTTTCTTTCCCATGAGTGGATCAAGGTGTGAGTGTGAATGGGTTGTGGTAAGGGAGGCAATACTGCACAGTGTTGACAGTTGAACTGCATAATCTGTGTGCCTCTCGGATGAAGACGGTGCTAAGGTTTCACTGTTTGCTGTGAATGTGTGTGTGTGTGTGTGTCTTCAGTAAACTATTATGAAATGTTTCACTCCTGAGGCGCGGCAAGTGAGGGACGGTTAGGTTGAGGGGGATTTTCGGCTCTCCCTGGGTCGATGATGGAATGCTTTCCAGCTTCGCCCGCTCGGTGTTTTTGGCTTTTCCATGTCCATGGCCGTTTTTGTGTGTGTATTAACTTACACTTTCCTCACCTCCCCTCCTCCCTATATGCAATGCAAACAGTAACGCAGCGAAGGATGGTTTATGTTCGCTTGCTCGAGGAGCGGTGCATTATCTTCGCGCGTTGAAATATGTACTATCCCCGCCCTGAGAGCGTCTTTAGAGCTTTCGGCGATGAAAAGCGGCGAGTGGGCGAGGTGGCTGCTGCGGGGAGCTGAGGTTTAGTGTGAGGAAGCTAAATGACGCGACAAAGCGTGCAAAGTGATGGATATATGTGCATTCGCGTAATAACGTTTCCGCAGCCGTAGGGTTGGGTGGGATGGTGTTTTGTGGCGGGGAAGCGTTTCCGGACGGGCTGAGCGAGAGAGAGAGAGAATGTTGCACCGCGGCACAGCACACAGCCCAACAAATTGTCCGAATGACGATTCACGTTCTGGTCGTAAAAAAAGCTAACTATCGGTGGAGCGTTTGAGTGGAAATGGGAATGAAAAAGAGATAGAGAGAGACAGAGAGACATGCGGTTTTTTTTTATGGAGGCTAAACTGTTTTGCAGACGCTCAAGGGCTACCTCCCCCCCCCCCCCCCCATTCCTCTCAACAACTGTAAGCGCTTTTCGGTTTAACGCGGTGATGGACCGACCGGCTTTGGTCGCTGCATTTGTGGCGTGTGTCTGTTCTGTCAGTGTGCCTTTTGATTTTCAGGGAATGGGAGAGATGCACTTTGTTGGCAGATAATATAGACAGTCACACACCACATGATTGCGAAACCGACGTGTGTGTGCACTGGAATTTCGCCACGCGAAGGGCACCAGCAGCTCCGGTTTTACTGTCTTGCCCGGGCACACGTGGTAGTAGTAGCGTCATTGGGACGGACGTGCAAAGAATTCGGAGAGCTCTTGGGAGCTCGCCCGCCTCTCCGTGTTGTAGAGGAGTCACAAAATAGCGTCATTTATTTATCATGCCAGACATTAAGAGAGGAGGCCTAGAAGAAAATTGGAATTCATGATTGTGTTTTTTTTATAATATTTACTGTTATAAAGATGGCATTCTACTTTTTTTCATGCACGCAATTCTCATTCATGATGTTTTCCTCATACGATCAATTTTCTTATTGACTAAAAATCCAGCGAGAACAAGCCAACGTGTTTTTGATACGTCAAGAGAGAGATTTGATCCCACGACCTTGCATTTACCTGTACAGCGACGCATGCACTTAACCACGAACGCTCCACCGCAACGAAGCGTTGAACATCGTACTGATGGTGCTGCTGCTCCTGTTGCTGCTGCATTTCGGCACCAATAATTAGTAATTCTTTACACTTGCAATCAATCCCGTAGATCGCTCGATGGTGGAAATGGTGCAAAAAAAAAGAACGTATGTAAACGTAGATGCTATCGCAATAATTATAATCTTAAAAGCGGTTTGCAATTGTGCGCGCCATCGAGGCATCTGGCGGCATTTCATATCATTTCCTTTAAATGACCTGCTTTTCATGCCGATGGGGCGCCATTCTATCCGTTCCCTGGTGTGTGTGTGTGTGGCATCTTTCCCTCCGTCTTTCTCCTTGTCGGTGGGAAATCTAACCCTTTCTCCTTTCCATCGGCAAAGCGAATGGAAATGTTTTCCATTCTCCACCCCTCGATTTGCTTCAACTGTTTCTCGCTTAAAAAAAAAAAAAGGAACATAGTAGAGAAGAGAAGGGCGAGTGGTGTGTGGGTGTGGCCGGCGGGTGGGGGGGGGGGGGGGGGGGGAAGCCAATATTTTTAGAACGGCGTGTATATCTCTAAATCGGCACATTTTTATTTGTGAAAGGCGAACAAATTGGTGCTTTATAGCATGACACTGAACGGGCCAGCACGGCCGGAGCTGAAAGATTGTAGAGGGGGTGGGGCGAGAAAAACGGGTGTTTTTGATCGAGCGGAAAACTTTGGTATATCCCCTCTGACCTCTCTCTCTCTCACACACACTCTCTCTGGCCACCCACAAGCGAAGCATCCTTTTCCTTCAATAGCGTCGGTCCCGAGAATGCCGCAATCGACAGACAGGGAGGGGGGGGGGGGGGGCGCGTTTGTGGTGAAAGGACCGAAAAATCGGAGAAATGGAATGTTTTTGACCTGCCTCAGTTGCCGCGTACACCTCACTGTTTGTGTGTATGGGTGGGTGTGTGTCGCATAACTGTTAAATCGGTTGTTGCCGGTGGAAAGAATCGATCCGAGACGCGCTGGCCGCTCCCGTCGGTGGCGTGGAAAATGAAGAGGCAGAAGGAATTGGCAACGCACAAGGGGGACAGGTGTGTTCGTTCGCCTGTGTGTGTGTGTATTGCTAAAAGGGTCACCTGCTGCTAGTGGGTGGTACAATTTTTTAAACTAAAATCTAAACATCACACATAAGAAGAGAAATAAAAAAAAAAAATAGCAGCACCGCGAGAAGAGGTGTCCGGAAAATTAAGTTTATTTTCGATTTGCCTTTTCGCGCAGTGTCCAGCGGGCGCGCGGAGTCAGCCGTAAAAAGATGCCGCCGTTTCCCTGGCCCCTTACCATAAGCTCCGTCTGTGTGTGTGTTTGTGTGTATGGATGCGTGACGCCTGTAGGAAATGAGCATTTTCTGTGCAGTGGTACACATTTTTGGTAAGCAAATGCAGATCTTCCCGGCCAAAAGTTGTTTTTATTTTCTGCCCTACCTGAAGCGTTGTCCATCCATCTTTAAATTGGGCAACTTTTCTTCGGTGGCAGTTTTGCTTTGGGGCTGATAAGACTTGAAGTTTTCGCCCCAAACAGCAACGGCTTGTACCGTGAAGGCAATTTCAAATTTTAAAACACTCTGGAATGAATTTAATTTCAATTCTTGTAATTCAATTCCAGCATTTTCGGCTTCGACAACATCATATCATCAGGGCTTTGCAATCTTTTATTTGTTGAGCAATATCTCATGCCCGGTAATTTATTTATTTATTTTTCCATTCCTTATGTGTAAATTTTAATGAAAAATCATGTTGTAACTATAGCCGTCGTTGAAAAGAAAACTATTCCTTTAAAAGGATACAACAAAATTGTTTGTATTGTACTATAAAAAAATTGATTCGTTGAAAATCGTTTTATAAGGCCAGCATCAGCCTAGATCAAAAATAAATCAGGATCCAAAGTCATTCCCTAAATATGAATCAAATCAGGAAGGTTTTCCTGGATAAAATAAATGGATATTTGAATGTTTGCTTCTTATGATGATGATGAACCTATTACAGGCGTCCCCCGAGTTACGACCCTCTCGAGTTACGACGATTTGCAGATACGACGATTTTGATTTTGACAGTTAAAAGTTGTCATTGAGGCGATGTATTTTTTTGAATTTCTGTGCTGATAATCGTTACAAACACATTTCCACAGATTCCACAACTCCCCGGTCTTCATTAACTATGTCGTGTAAACGGCTCTTGAAGGAAAATTAATACATTATCGTATATTATTTCAAATAATATTTCATAGATTCCGACTCTTCTATTTCGGTTATAAACTTTATATTCCCAGATATTCGACATACGACTATTTCGCCTGACGCCTTGCTTTGGGACATTTTTTCGATCCCAAATACAGTCGTATCTCGGGGGTCACCTGTACAATACAGGCGGTCCCCGAGATACACGGTACCTCTTATACGCGGATTCGGAGATACACGGTTTTCTAAATTTGACAATTCTTTGAGCAAATTGTACTGATTTGACACATCAATTTTAAATTGCCAAATAATTTCCGTTTTGATCGAATGTTAAAAACTATTTCAAATGGTTTAAAACTGTTATATTCAGTCAGAATCATATCAACTAATTCATAAAGTAACTATAACCTCCCCCTACTTGCAAAATTACACGAACATTACCAATATTTTAGCTGGAAACCACGAGATTCGACTTACGCGGAAATTCGAGATACGCGGTATTTTGTGGCCGTTTTCGGTCCCCATTAACCGTGTATCTCGGGGACCGCCTGTACTCAGCGTTGGTACATGGACGTACAAAAGACCCTCACATTATTTCAATAGAAGTAATCTGCATTAGGTCGAATGTTACATTATGCTGGATTCTAAGCCTGGATATACGAATCTCAGGAAACGAACGAGCTGATAAACTTGCAAACGTTGGTAGTACCTCAAATGGAAAAAATATACACATATGTATAATCTTCAGACGAGATATGATAAAAAAATGCAAAAATGATATTGAACGCTCGTGGCAAAACATGGCCAAAAGAATTATCTAAAACATTATGTTCCATCAAATTAATCATCAAGCCATGACCAGATCTTCATAACGATAAATATCAGCAAGTAATATCAAGACTGCAAATTGGTCTTAGCAAACTAACTCACAGTCACAGAATTTCAAAAGAATCCCCAGCACTCTGCAAATACTGTGGAACAAACATCTGGACATATACTAACAGAGTGCAACGGAATGTTTAGGGAATCCTGTAATCTGAACATTAATATTGATGAAATTCTATCCGAGAACTACAAAGAATAAAAAAAAAACCATTTATACAACCAAATAATAATAATCAATTAAGATAATCAAGTTGTAGATTCGACTATTTTAGAATACATGACATGACATGATAAAAAGGGCCGAGTTACCACACAACTCACCACAGGGTAGATTTGACTAACCAGTAAAGTGTGACGCACCTGTGGTAGAAAGTTTTAAGTTTCAACTTAACTGAGGCGAAAGAGACTCTAAAAGGCCCAAAACCTCTTTAAATATTATAATAAAAACATATTACTATGCAAGTTAATTCTGATATAGGTCGGACAATTGTACAATACTATAGCGTCACAACAAACGGGTCTTTAAAATTATTCGTAACACGTTAAACAAATCCTACCATGCGATGTGTGCTTTTGATATCACAGGCGCACAATGTTCCCTAAATGTAAGCTTGCTGTCAATGTTAAACGCCTAAATCACAAACGAAACTTTAGAATCAAAGATGATTTGGGTAATCTTTTTCTTGTCAACGTTATTACTGTGCATTTCTCCATATTGACCGGCATTAGATTGCAATTGCAGCTGTTCAAGACAGTCTTGAAGTTTTATGGCAATCATCGTAGCACGAGACTGACTAGAAGAGCTTTAAGCCATCGGTGTGATAATAATTTATTACAATCAGGAGAAACGTTAACAATGTCGTTGATGAAAATGGTACAACGTATGGGAACTAGGATGCTGCCTTGAGGTACTCCAGAGACATTCGGGAAAAGTTTGGGAAAGGCTTTTTATGCATGCGTTCTAAAATCTTGCGTAATGTTCAATCCGATCATTACCATTCTGAGACATAGTTTTTACGATCATAATTTCATACGTAAAGGGCAAATCATTGTTTGTCGCCAGATTTAGTACTCCAAAAAGTAGCCGTTAAGGTAGAGCTTAGATTAAACATGATTGTTGTACCCAATCACCATAGAAAACTCTGATTCGATGGAATAATTTCATTCGTTTGAGTTGTGCTTTTGTGGATTTCATCACTATTACCTTTGGAAGAAGCTCGCGGTCGCCTTTCATTAAACAATTATTGCATTTTCAGTTTTAATATAATTTGTTAGAATAATGTAGTTTTGAAGAAATAACATAATGGAAATGTTATTTTACAAACCGAAACCCCCAAAAAACTATGTGAATATATGTATCATTGGCAAATATCGAGAGCAATTTCTAAATTGTTTTCCGATGTCAATGTTTATTTCAATACTATAATTGCAAAATCTCAATTACTCGTGAAAAACCAGTTCATACCCGGTAAATACTCAACATTTAAAATACCCGATTGGGTACATCCCCCTGACAGTAAATCTATCTTGATTAGGCCGTATGGCCCGTGCAAGATTAACCATTGAATAATAATGATAATAAATGAAACTTCTTGAGAGAGGAGAGCTGTCTGTTGAAATCGAGGACTCTGGCAGCCGTTTTAGTCTGCTATTTAAATCTTAAATTTAAACCCTTTTAATTTTCATATGTCTAGCTCCAAACCGGAGTTGAAATATGTCGGGTCGGTCTGATGAAATGTAAAAGGCTACGATTTCACTTAATATTATCGGGCGTCTCCTCTACCATTCTCGCATTTTGCATAAATGCAGTTGTAATCCCTCAAAGCGTGAGAAATGAGCGTTTTAAGTGTGTTTGTGACCCAATAAAATCATGCTATCATTCAAGTGGAAAGCTTCGCTATGCGCCATTAAATATCGCATACGCCCGGGAATACATGTGGTCAGTACGTGCGCCTAATAATATTAAAAAATATCTAGTTTTGGAGATTGACGCATTTGATCCGATCGGATTGCGCGCTTAGCTGTCATGTAAATTCCATCGCCAACAAGAACCATAAAATCTTATTAGCGCTTCCGGCGTAGGGCTTTCTAATAGGAAATGCAGCAAAGAAAGTGTTCGGCTTTAGACTGTGGCGCACAACACTTTTATTGCCAATACCGTCGTTTCCGGCGGCGATGCATAAACGCATTCTAGCATAAATCGCACGACCCAACTTGTGCATGATGGCGGCTACGCGACGGCACACTGCACATTCCGCACACACCATTTGAAGAGATAAAAATGGTAATGAAAACTTCTAAATCAAATTCAACCCCGAAGCCCCAAGCCGCCCTCAAAACACCCAGTAGTGCAGGTCGCCCGCTATAAACGCGTCGTTAAGTGAAAGTTCCTGCACTTTTACGATTTGCTCCGACAGCTTCCTGGGGCGGGGGTTTTCCTTCCTCTAAACACAATTACCGCAGACGGAAAATTAAATTTTTCTTTCGCAACACATATCCCGTGCGCCAGCTACTTCTTGCCGCTCCCAAAGCCGCAGGAAATGTAAATGCACAATTTTCGTTTGCTCTCGCAAAATCCGCCTGCGCTCGTAAAATCAAATCCATCCATCATCCGTTGCGGGAGTGTGCCCACCCCGTCGCAGTTTGCATGCGGCCTTCAGGTGATGATCATGATTTCAAGTGTAAGAAAATGTTGGAAAATTTTAACATGCTCTTCCCCTCCGCCACTGCTCTCGTTTTTTTCCCACCCGAAAAGCGAATCCTTCCTTCTTCCAGGCTGGCATTGCTAGTCAAACCGTGTGCCGAATGCCGGGATGAACCGGGTTTTGCTCGCATTTTTGCTTTCCGATGTTGCTTGCGCAAAGTTTTTTTTTTTTTTGGAAAGGCGGTTGAGTGTCGTCCCAATACTTTTTTCCTCCCCTGCTCCCTCAGAAGTTTGGTTGGAAAAGTTAAAAAAAAACCCAAAACTGTCCGTTAGAACGCGGCGGCGACCCAGGTTGCGTCATTCGCCGTCGTCTCTTTCGCCGAATGACAACGGTGCGTCAGGGGCAGCGAGTAAGAGCGAGATTCTCGGGGGTGTTGAAAGACGGCAAAAAGAGCGACTTTTGCTAAATTTTATGTGCCCTCGTTCGTGTGAGTGTGTGTGTGTGTGTGTGATTACACCTGTATGCTGCGTAAGCGGCGGAGATTTATGCGATGGAGAAATATTTATTCGAATCATCTTGTGTTTCTTTTTTAAACCACCCGAACGAGCATCCGAGTATCGTTTTATGGATATTTTGTTGGTTTTGCCTAGCCTTTGAGACGACCCTCGCCAGTTGTATCGGCTCCTCAGCACACACATCACGTTTGACATTTGCTGCTCGCGCTGCCTGAACCGCGATGAAGAGAAGCAGCGTGTTACAAAAATAACGAGCAAATTAGGCAAGCTTGTGCATTTTAAAACACAGAACGATCTTGTTTGTGTGTGTGTGTTTTTGTTTGTTTTTATGATTGCGATCAGCTCATCAATCATTGTGCTGTGCTGGGGCTGGAGCGGGAAAGACAGCAACTTTGTTTTTTTTATTACATCGCACTGTCTTTGCGTCGCAAAAATCTCCCATTTTAACGTCCCGTCCATGATCGAATGTGGTTCGTTTGGGTCGGGTTGCAAAGGATCCGGCGTAGAGCGAACTCAGGGAGAGAAGCCCTGCAAAGGAGCTACGAAAACAAAACAAAAACGCTGATGTCCAATCGCACCAAACTGGCGAAACGTTTGTTAGCAGCGAGATATGGCAGAAACGCGAGCGGAGAACCGACTGCTTATGTAATGTGTAATGTATTAATTAGCTTCCGTTGCGAGATAGAGAGACAGAGAGAGAGAGAGAGAGAGAGAGAGAGAGAGCGATAGGATGGGGTGCGTGTGTCTCATTAGCTTATCGCTTGACGGTGGGCGACGGTGACGAATCCCAACGGCGGATTGAGTGCATTCCCTTTACATCATCGTGCTCCCGTTACACCCCCTCTGCTGCTTCCACTGTCCCTGCACCACGGGGGGAGGGTTGCAATAATATGATCAACTGTAAATAGTGTTAACAGAGGAGAGGGACCCGATTGTGTGTGTGTGGCGGCTGTTGCTGCTACTGCGCCGCTCTACGTGGGTGGAAGGTTGATCGCGGCACGTCGATTGGCGCACGAAGGTTTTGACGTTGACGAGTGGCTCGACCTTCCCTTCCTCCGGTTCCTTCCCACCGCAGGCCCCTTCGCGCGCTCACTCGTGCTTTGCCGGTTTGTGGTCTGTGCCCTCGCTTTTGCGGTTTTTGTGCTACTGCTTTGTGAGAAACAGTGTGAGACAGAGAGAGAGAATGAGAGTGAGAAAGAGAGAGAGAGAGAAAGAGAGAGAAAGAGAGAGAGAGAAAGAGAGAGAGAAAGAGAGAGAGAGAAAGAGAGAGCGAGAGAGAAAGAGAGAGCGAGAGAGAGAGAGAGAGAAAGAGAGAGCGAGAGAGAGCGAGAGAGAGCGAGAGAGAGCGAGAGAGAGCGAGAGAGAGAGAGAGAGAAAGAGAGAGAGAGAGAGAGAGAAAATAATGTAATAAAAAAGGGATGAAAAAGTTTCGATAAGGACCTCCAAAAGTCCAACTCAATCGCGGACGGCTAAAAGAAAATAATACACCGCTCCAGCGTGATTTGGGGAAAGCTTCCTCTTCGGTTTGGTGCAAGGGAGAGGAGTCGTGTGCGTGGGGTGTGGTCGTGAGAAGACTTATCGGGGCTTAAGTTCTTTCACTTGGGGGAGCTCGAGATATATCGGTCTGAAGTTTGTTGTTGGGGAGTGAGACTCGAAGCAATTAGTGATGGGTAAAGTTGGCAAACATCCGGTGCCGACTACGATCCGACGCCGAACATGTTGGAACCGGATCTGCAAGGTAGATCCCAGCTCAGCATTATACGGAGCCTTTTGGAATCGTGAGAAGTCGTCCGGAGTCATCTAGAGTCGTCCTGAGTCGAAGTCGGCCGGAGTCGTCCGAAGTCGTCCAGAGTCGTCCAGAGTCGTCCAGAGTCGTCCAGAATCGTCCGAAGTCATCTGGAGGAGTTAGGAGTCTTCTGGAGTTTTGGATCATCTGGAGTCGTCGGAAGTCGTACGTAATCATCCGGAGTAGTCCGGAGTCGAAGTTGGTCGGAGTTATCTGAAGTCGTTCCGAATCGTACAGAGTAGTCCGGAGTCGTCCGGTGTCTACCGGAGTCTTCTGGAGTCGTCTGGAGTCGTCTGGAGTCGTCTGGAGTCGTCCGGATGGAGTCGTCTGGATGGAGTCGTACGAATGGAGTCGTTTGGTTGATGACACCGGTTGACTCTAAATTACTCCAGATGACTCCAAATGACTCCAGATGACTCCGGACGGCTCGATTCCGAAGAAGAAGAATTTCGATTCCTGGCAGAGCTAATGATTCCGATTTTGCCGGAGCCGGATCGAAGTCGTGAGTGCGCTCTAGAGAGCACACCACTAGAAGCAATGCCACAGCGGAAAGAGCGCTGTCCGGCTGGCTTTCGTCCATGCTAGTTGTGTGTCGGTGGGGGAGTGTGGGAGATGTTTTTCTCAATTTTCGAGTCCCCAACCATTTGTGCTCTGACGCACATAGAATCGCCATTCAAGAGTGAAAATTACAAAGGAAGGAAATAGAAAGAGCAGCAACAGCAGAGTGAAAAGCACACAGTTGTTGTTTTTGGGAAAGCGTAAGGAAAATGTTGAGAAAAAAACAACGACCCCATCCTGGAGACAAAAAAGAGAATTTTGAGGCAAAAAGTGTATTTACACTAGGCCAAACAAACACTGCTGGTGCCTTCGGTGGGTCTCGGGTTTTGACACCTTTTTAGGTCCCAAAGGGAGCATCCTGAATGAGAGGCGAAGGACAAAAATGCAAGGGAAGGGGTGGAAATGGCGCTGGATGGAAAGCTTGTCGTTCTCCAGCAAAACACCAGCAACGCCAGCGCTCCCAAAACTACGGCGATCATCGCGAATTCGTTAGGTTCGAACGGTCGGTGCGGCATCCTATCCTTGAGACGTGTGCCGCCATTAGCTGTTCGCTATCTTGCAAATTCATAATTTGTGTTTGCCCCACTGTTCCCGGTTTTTGCTTATCCATTCTGCTCGAGTGTGGTTTCAATCGTTGCTGTAAGTCGCTCCCGGGGGGCCCTCTTCTAGATGCACTAGATTTACGGACTCCTCTTGAGCGGCCGTCCAGTCCTCCCGTTCAGTTTTGCTTATCGCGCTGAAATGGGAACAGCAGGGGAGGGAGCTAGGTGGCAGCAAACTTTCAAGTGCGCTTATTTATCAGTGTGGGCGTCCGGTGTGTCCACTTGTGTGAAAATTCTACTCAACAAAACAAGACAAAAAATGACATTAACAAACGCAGAAAGATACGAAACGGCGACACACATCGCGGGGCGGTGTGTGCATTGCAATAAATCGCGTGCGAAAATCGTGCGTGAACTCCGCAACGAATTTGAAGCAACAAGAAAACACTTCTGCAGTGGCAGTTTTAGGTTGATCCATAAATTTGCGGATGAAATGACGAGAACAACAACAACCAGCGCGCAGCAGAGCGCGCCCATATTCTCTGCAGTTGTGATGCAATTAATGGGTCGCGGGTTGGTGCGCGGGAACGTTACTTGGTTTTGTTTCGGATTAATATCTTGGCCCGGGTTTAACGGTCGGTTGAGCGGGGGTTGTCAGCTCGCTCCATCCATTCGGCATGGCAACGCATCGAACAGTGTGTACCTCCTCCACTTCCAAACTTCCATCCGTACTCCATCCCAAACCCTTCGCAAAAGAGAGAGAGAGAGAGACCACGTTGAAGAATAATTATGAATAAAACCGGGCATATTGTCCATTAAGGCCCCTTCCACCTCCCCACTGGCCAGTCATCATTAGGGTGGGAGTCCCGGCCACTGGGACTTGAGCGCGTAATATTAAGGATGTTAACTAACGAAGTAACACTGTACAACCGGGTCTGTGTGTGCAGCAGCGTCAAGACGCCGAGGGAGGTCGGTCCAAAGACTTTGGGTTGATGTGTGCTGGCGGTGGCGGCGGTTGGTGTTTTGGGGTGTTGCCTCGCATACTAATGGTCTCATATATTTATATACACACACACAATTTTGAGTTGCTTTTTTTCTTCCTTCGATGCCCTCCGTCCACGCATACACACACACACACATCAACAACAGCAACAACAACGTGAAGGAGAGACGCACATCGAATCCAAATATATCACCACTCGGCAGAGCGCGCGACTCGGATAGGTCGCGTCGGCTTTGTTTGTCCTCCCTATAACTCCCGCCCCTAGACGTCCCCAGATATTGGGGGCAATGCACAAACACAGACACTCAGCTGGAGAGAGGGTGCGCGGGCGGGGTGTCTGGGGGCCTCTTTTGGGTGAAGTTTGGATATTTTTCTCTACCCTCCCACCACCCCCCGGCCAATGAGACCAAGTCCCCAGCTTTAAAACAGACAACGGGACACAACGGTTATGTGGTTGTTGCGATCACCGAAAAACCTTCTCTGCCGTGCGTCGTTGGAATGCGTGTCTTGCCAGCGATGTCTCTGTATGTTCGAGACACCGCTGTCCGTCAATCCCGTCCGAATCTGTTCGATCGATTCCGTGTCCGAGAGCCGCGTGTGTGCGGCGTCTTCTCTAGGGGCTGTGCTGCCGCCGGCGAACCAAGAATCACTCAATTTCTGTTAGGATTGCTCTCCTCCCCCACCTCTCTTCACCCCAAGGCAAATGCAGCTCACGCAATACCTGACGTGACCTCCTCGCCCAATCGCGACCGATCACGAATTTGTTTGCTAGCCTGCGGGGTCAGGTTAGGGAAATATATAGATTCTGAAGGTTGGATAAGAGCTGTACAAAACAAACAAGAGTGCGCCCGCTGCTCCAATGTTTCTTCAGCCTGTTCAGGTGGACTCTATCCCCTGCTGTTGAGGGACCTTAACTTCACGTAACTATGGCGCCGCATTTTCGCATCTTTTCTGCATGGTGCAGTACTTTGACGTGCGTGTGCGTGTGCAGTGGAGCTATTTTCGTCTGTGGTTCCGTCCAGTGCGGCGATGTGTCGTGTCCTGGCTGTGTGGGGACTGTGCCCACAAATTGTATCGATTTTAACGGGGCGGGAAACTCTAAACCAACTCCAAAACGCCCGTTCGGCGAAGAAGCAGCGCCGGGGAATTAAGTGTCTCAAGATTTCTAGAAAATGCTCAACGAAAATCACCATCCAATTCAAAGATAGTGCCATGGGAGGAGACAGTTAACAGCAGATGCGGGATTAGATGCGTGTGTATTTTTTTATGTCTTTTGCTGTGCCTCGGCTTTCATTTGCGAGAAGAAAAAAAAAACACTCAATTAACATTCAACCCGACTCGCCGCTCTTGGGTGTCGTGCGCACTAGATCGTGCGTAGATCGCAACAGCAGGGGAGGGGGAGGTTTGGTATTACATATCGCACCCGCTCTCCCCTGGTCGGAAGATCCGTGTAGTATCTGAATGACGCGACACTTATTGACAATTGTCACTGCACGAAGGGTTTCCAACGCTGTTAACGCTGAACCTCCTTTCCCTTTGGGGCGCTAAAGTGTTAATTAATAATGCGGGTCCGGGTCCGCTGTATTACAACGCGCCCTGCGCGCTTGGTTGATAATTTCGAAACAGTCTCGGACGCACAGACCGAGAAGATGTCCCCGAAAATCAGGCCAACACGCCATCGGGTTTTGAATCATTCCATGGCGTTGTTCCTGATGTTGTCGTCTTCCTCATGTAGTGTAAAATCATCCGAAGTTTAACGAAATTCCACTGTGCAATCACCCCAGCTCAGGCTTGTTGACGCTCTTTTCCGGCCTGGCTATTTTTATGAACGATATCTCATGGACGGCTGATTTCGAGTTCCGCCATTCCAATCACACCTGTTTCGAGGTTCAAGCACTGAGGCCATTTCGTTTCTTGAGGAAATAGACGGAAGTAGAGGAGGTGTGGTGGGTATTTTACGCCGCTCCTTTTCCACGTCAGCGGATGTCCACACAGAACAGGTGTGTGTGTGTGTGTGTGCACCGTTTCGGTTAATTGCATTGCATATATAGTCCACGACTACTGCACCTGAGGCCCCGGGCATATATAACCCCCTTCCGCCCTTCTGCAAGTGCGCGTACGAAGATGTGCTGAAATTCCAGCGGGGGAATACAGAGTCCGAGGCACAGCGAGAGAGAAGCTGCTGACGCAACACCCACGCCCGCTGTTGGTGGCGCGCGCGCTGTCCTTTTAAATCTATTCCTGCTCCAAAACCTTTCCCACAGGAGGTGGTGCGCTGCGCGTGACAGTGCGGACCGTTGCGGTGGTTTGGTGTGTCAACTTCACGCTGCTGACGAACCTGCCGCCGCTCGCAAGCGCTGGCGAACTTTGGGTGCACCATCTTCCAAATCGGTCGTCTTCGCCTCTTTACGAGAGCTAGAGCGACGAAAAATAGCCGTGGGGTTGGGCCTGTCAGCTTACATTATCGACGGGCCCCGGCGCGGACGGTCGGTAGAATTTTCCGACAGCCACAACAAAGCAACAAATCTGAGTGAGCTCCGCGTGAGTTGTTTGCGCCAGGGCGCGCTTGCACGGTGGTTCCTCTCAGCGCAATGGGGCGGACATTGGTGAATGGGGGTTTCACTTGACTCGATTTGGATGTATCGTTTGTCTATTTTCATTCTTCGGATGATCTTCCAGCGTGCTCTGGCACTGTTGGTGGTATCCAGATGGCGCCACTGTGTACCGACAGCTCAAAACGAATAGTGGGGAAAAATATTTATTGATAGCTGACAACAAAATTGTTGTATCAATAACCGAAATAAGTGTGAATTAATGAGATTCGTGATAAAAACCAACTTCATCTAATCATTTTTAATTTCCCAGACATACATTGCAAACGAAAGGGGGTTACACAATAAGGGAAAACTGTTCTTACTTAATGGCTTACAGTTTCAAAAGGAAGGCACCAATAGGCTGTTGAAATTTTAATATGTCGACATATTAATAACATGTGTCGACATAATGCTTATCTAGTTTCAACTGCAGAACATAGCTACTCCCGCTACTCTTCAACTGCTCCCGAACAATTCAATATCTCGCTGAATTAACCTCTATATGCTAGAATCGCGCTGCTGAATAACTGACTCTATATGCTCGAGCAAATCAACAACTTGCTGAACATGCCAATAACGTTATCAAAAATCCCGTAATTTTGTGTTTTGATAAACTTTTAATTGTAAACAAAATTCTCAATTCTTTCACCTCTACTTTTTGTTCTATAGATGCCTCTTTGCGTTATAATCTTGTACTATTATTACTAACAAATATAATTACATTAAATTTTGTTGTAGATATTTATCACTATTGAGAAATTCATCACGTTGTTTCCTTTTTCTACGTTATTTGCTAATATTTCATCAATATTATTCCATACTTTGTACGATTTTCTTTCTTTGTCGTAGCTTAAACACTGCTAAGATATGTCGTATCGTTATTCCACTACCATAGTAGCTGTCTTTTTCAGAATTAGATTGAGTTGGTCGGTAACTGTGGGTACTCTAAGTTTCTTTAATATCACTTGCTCATGGTTTTTGGAGTTTTAAAATATGGTGCTACTGTATTTTGATTAAGCGTTCCCCAATGTCCTTATTTTCCATGTCCTTAGTGGATGAAGTTTCCTCTTGTCTGGAATTCTGCTTAGCACGATAATTGTTGGCTGGCTGGTCTACGATAACATCTGCAATAAGAATTTGACACAATTCTCCACATAATCGTCTTATCTCTCAAAGTTATGGATGTTAATAAGGGAATTTTCGGATTTACTTACTTTTTAAATATCGGTATTCAACATTTTAAGCTTAATGTCCGCCCTGGAAGTACCGTGCGCCGATTCTCCCCGCACAGAGTGCAGCACCTGGGGGACAGCACATGGTAGCAATTACCCCCACACGGAGTTTGCATTATATTGCACCTACTGTGAAGGAAGTTGACCCACCCGAAAATAGCCGTAACGGCATCAACACCTGGGGCTAGGGGGGGTCTGGTAGTGGGATGCGGTCTGGGCAGTCGCAATCACAGGCGAATTTTATTGGAGAGCCGCTCAATATCGAAACCAATTGTCTTCGTTACCCTCGGGTTGGAGATCGGGTGGAAAGACGTGACACACGCACGCACGAAGAAGTTTCGAGGTCAAATGTCAAACGATGCCCATTTCTTCAATGATGATGGGTGGATTGTTGTACGGGCATTCGGCACCAACCGGTCCAATGTCAATTGGTGTTGGCGCTGTGCGCTGCGTCTTCATTCATTTACCAATTTCGATACCACACATAACAACCTTCCTCCCCCAATAGAAGTTGCGACATTAGGAAGTTGCGTCTTTTGAGAGCGAGAGAGAGAGAGAGATAGAAAAAAGAAGCCAACCATATCGCGCGCGCACACACACACACACGCCCGGACCAAACTCGTAAACAGAAACTGAAAGTGATTCCATCTTCATCCCCCGTCTTTATGATTATTGTTGGTGGTGTGTGGTGTGTCTCCGCGCCTCGTCAGACGGCGTCATCTTCCGCCTTCCGGTGGGGCCCTCCGCTCTCGTTAAAACCGACCCACAGTGGCAAAAGAAACCAGTTTCGCACGCGTCTCGTATGACGCTAATCGAGCCGCGGGGTTGCTACCGCTGCTGCTGCTGCGTCAAAGATCGATGACAGCGTTGACCCGAACACGTCAAAACCTTCTTCTAGATCGGGCGAGACACACACATAGCACACGCGTGCCACGAGTGGCGCGCCCGGCATGCTCGGTTTCGAGAAGGAATTTTGTTATTGTGTGTGGATACGCCCTGGTGGATGTGCTGGCTTGTTGTCGGGGGTGGCAAGTGCTGTGTTCCTGTCGGAGGAGGTCTGCCCATCCTCTGGCCCAGCCACCCGCAGGTCCTGAAAGTGCCAAAGTTTGCGTTCAATATTGATTTTTCAGGTGCGATTCAGTATCAGAATAGCCGGAGGTCTGGTGCCAGTTTTGCGTCAAAGCTGTGCAATTTAAAACAGGCTCAGCAAGTGGGAGTGGGAGGGGAAATGGAAATTACCTTTTAACATGCCTTTGCCCCCCCCCCCCCCAACTCCGTGGTTACCATGGCGAGGGGGAGAGGTACTCTCGTTACCACCGATTGATGTAATTGATTTCCATATTTTAATTCCTGTTGCTCGACGCACACAACCTGCTCAAGTACCCCTCGTCATGGAATGCCTTAAGCTCTCCAGCGCTCCCCATTACCTGAAACTGAGGGCAGTTCCAATTTCGATCGTTGGAGAATTCACACCAATCTTTGACAGTGATCAAAACCCAAAATCAGATCCACGGTAGAAGCCAAAGGGACAAGGGAAGATTACGTATGCAAATGTTGTTTACGGGGGAAAAAAGAGCCGGAGAGGTACGGGAGCTTGGGGTCCTATGGGGACCGCTCAATAACTGTAACCACACTGCGCATTTAAAATTTCCAATACAATCTACATTGGATTTAAAGACATACAATGTAATGATGATTGTAATGTAATGATTGATAAGGTTTTTGGTTTTGCGTATTGTGCAATGATGATTACAAGGACGCGAATTAATGGAATTTTACCAAAGTCTTCCATCAACGTAAAGAGTAAATTAAACAGTTGACTGTCATGTCGAGGTTGATTGACATAGAACGCTCTACTTGCAGAAAAAAAAACATTGATTGTTGAATCGTAGTTAGTAATTGCAGCGGACCATCGCACTACGAGCTTAGTCCGGGCAAGTAACTACCTCGTAAATCAAAGAATTGTTTTCCATGCATGTATGAGAAGTATAATAATTGGTTCTAGGGCCAAAGCAATGCTAAAACCAATACATCCATACAATACAGGGGTTTACAAGTCAATCTTTCGAATCTGCACATAATTATTCACCTCCAAGATGTTTTCAACAGCTGTCAAATGGTGTATTTATGCTTGAAAAGGAAATTTCAGTTTCAAAACATGATTTTCAACACATGACAAAGAACTGTCAAACTCGATCCAGCTTGAGTCGCGTTGAAAATCATGCTGAAGAAATAAAAAATTATGATGATGGAAATGAAACATCACATTGATGTGGATTAAAATCTTGCACGTGGTGGATAACAGCGTTTACATTAGAACCTGACTTGGAAAACTCTGTAATTCTCTAACTGGCAGCTGCTACGGATGAGGCGAATCACTAACAAAATCCACGGCTTTATGAGAGAATAGCAATTATAACAATTATTTTTTTGTTGATGGTGGTATTACTATCAGGCCCGCAACTAAGCTCTCTCTGTTTTTACAAAAAATATATCTCGCTGAACATGTCAACGCCTGCTTCCGAACAATTCAATATCTCGCTGAAAGTGTCAATTATATGCCCGAACGAATCAACAACTCGCTGAACACGTCATTAATATCATTGAAAACCCTGTAAAAGGCATATTTGTGGAGCTTTTAGATTTATGTTATTAAACGACTGTGATGAATTATATTTGTGACAGAAGTTGAAAAACATCCCACGAGAGGTGAATATCAGTAAACAGCATTGTTTCCATTTTAATTAAAAAATGTGTGTGTTTTCACTTTAAATAAAATAAATAATATACACATGCTTACAAGTGTCATGTGCATGTTACCTGTGTATATACTATTTAGCTAAATGAAGCAAAAGGCATTCGTGTTAATAAAGCTTTATTTTTTGGAAGGTTTAAGTAAGAGAGATTCATTCCACGGTGCCAGTTGTGCCCCACACTGCCATACATACCGTGCTCTAGTGCGAGAGAGTTTCCACCGGCAGAACCGGTTGTAAGCCCCCTACAGAAGAACGCATGGTAATGATGGTAGGTGATACGGTGTGCCCCGGACGATCTGCCATCGTCATCCAGTCTTGCTCTTTACGCGCCCTTCCGCGCAGTGTGTTCACGCGGCACTCGGGATAAAGCCGGAGCGATAACCTACCTGCCCACCAGACTGTCGGCGGGGATTGTACGAGCTGTGCTTAATTGATCCTTTTCGGTATCGGGAAAGCAGCGCGTTTGCTACAATCGACGTCGACGACTGTTCAAGCTTACCAGCAAGCCTGTCAGTGGCGGTTGCTGGCGGTGGTTAGAGCATCGTTAGCCGAAAGTAAATATTCGGTGTGCGTTGTGTTCTTCTCCTTGCCGGAAACTGCTCGGCGACCTCGTCGGCACCAATGTCCTACGCCTGTCGATAAGAGGCGTAGCGTGTATGTGTATGTGTGAGTGTGCATCTGTGGGCGTTTCTTCACCGAAAGCTTAGAAAAACAACACTTGAAACCATCATCATCGCCGTGTCCCCCCCTCGACACTTGAGAACAAATTGAAACAAACAAATATCTCAGTAGCTCCCGCGTTGTTTGTTTGTGTACGACTTGATCCTTGAAAAGTCTTGGAAAAGGCCCTGAACCCCGGATGTGGAGGAAATGATGTTTCGCATAAAACACACACACATGCGTTAGGAGAGTGCAATTCTGGAGCGGGTGAAGTGCGCGGGTCAAGTAGTAGTTGCGTTGGATACGCTTTCCACTGCACCCAATGAGTACTGTTGAGTCGAACTCGACCGTCTCATTTCCCGGCAGGTCTCGAGCTGTTCTGAGGTGTGTGGAGCGTTATTGTTGAAGTGTGTTACTATTCAGGTTTTTCTATTTCCTCTCCCGTCATTCAGTTTACTTATTCCATTATGACCTTTGCTCTTTTCCATTTCACAGACTTGACGCGGGAGTTGTTTGCCCAAGGATTCGCTCCTAAGAAAACAAAACCTGCTCATCGCCACAACGACAACGACAAGGTGCTCTAGCGAGAAGCGACCCACCAGTGTGTGTGTGTGTGCGTGACGTCACTAAAGCACGACGCAGCACTTTCTCTGGGCGTTTAATACCGGTCAGAATTCCGTTCCGTCAGGATGGACCACGCGGTGCATGCGGCCCGCGGCCGGCCGTGGAACAAGCTGCGCTTCGAGAACAACGAACTGGAGAGTCTGTACCAGCGCTACACGCTCAAGCTGCAGCGCTTCTCCGTCACCGGCGTGGTGGCGCTAGTGGTCATCCTGTGCGGCGTCATGGGTGGACTTAGTTTAGGCTACAATCAAGCACCGACCCTGCATGTAAGTAGCACCTAGGGAGTAGTGTTGTGCTTCATGAATCTGTCGTAACGATTCGTTCATATGAATCGTCAGGTATGAGAAATGTGATTTGAATCTTGAAACGAATATTTAAAGATTCAAGAACTTTAAGTTTATGATTTAAGATTGTGCAGATTCACGAATCTTTAACGATTATGATTCTAGCCATTGTAGCATGCATCTTCATCAATATCAAGCATTAGTTCAAACCTGTACAAGTTGGATATATTCAGTTAGTATTTTAGTATAACAACAAGATTCAAAAATCCACTCATTATTTAAAGGTGACGTCAAAATGGCCCTTAACATCGTTATTTGCTAAGCTTGTGAAATGTTTGGAGATAATCGAAGTTTGAATAAGAAAACGATAGTGTCTGAGTATGAAAATTCAAACATGACTTTGAAAAATCGTTGGAGCAGGATACATCATTTTGAGATTTATGAATCTCAAGAGATTCATGAACATACAATACGTTAACTATTGCAGCATACGTGTAGATGTGAAGCATCGGTCATCTATACAGGGTTTGCCGAGTCAATTTCCAATGTCTTCAATATGTTTCATTAATTGCGAGATGTTTTTCAACAAATGTTTTGTCAAATGTTTTATTTGCATCACAACAATGTTTCACTTCTTCCTCATGATTTTCAACACGTCTCAAGCTGAGTTGAGTTTGACTTTTTTTTATGATGCGTTGAAAATTATGTGTAAGAATTGAAGTTTTGATGCAAATACAACATTTGGTAGCTGTTGAAAATCATCTTGGAAGTGGTGAATAATGATTTGCAGATTCGAAAGATTGACTTGGAAAACCCTGTAATGCGATATTCAGGAATAAAAACTGACGTACTACTACGTACTACACGTAGTAGTATCAAAATCGCTATGAAACGAACCGGTATCATGGCGAAACAAATCTATGTTAAGGAATACTTCAGAATGAATTCAAATCGCCTTCTATTTGTCGTAAACGTCCTACGCGGACATACCGGCCTATACAGGCTTTCACGGCTTTATTCAATACCACGTAGCCGGATAGTCAGTCCTTACTATGGGGGGACGGTCCATTCCGGGCTTGAGCTCATTACGAGTGTGTTATTGGATCGTTCGAGTTGATGAATGTACCACGAAGTTGACGAATTCAAATCGCCTATATACACTGAAAAACACAACAAAAAAAAAAGGAAAACTCTTTGGACAGAGCTTCATGGATCTTCAGTTATTCCAGAATCCTTAGAGATTAATCAGCCATACCGGTGAACTCGTTCGTCGCGATCCATCATTTGGATTGGTATGTCATTAATGTTTTTGTTGTTGCAAAAGTTGCCAGATTATTGTATTTCGTTTTGTGTGATTTTACCCCTCTAAACAAATTATAAATGAATTATATTCAATTTGCCATTGATGATGACGAGCTAAAAGAGCAACTATTGTTGAAGAATATCCTAAGATCATTTAAAAAACGAATCAGATCTTTCTTTTGCAACTACCTGATTAAACGTAAGTGCACTCTCAATATTTGAGTTTTAGATTCAAAGATTCATTTCGCCTGAATGTGAATCAGTTTTTGCCCATCTCTACTTGGGAAGGGTTTTTTTTTGTAGATGAGATATCCTCTACTCCCCGCGCCATCTTGAGCGGAGGGAGGTGACTGTGATGACGCCACACGGGTGTTTGTTCTTTGTTGACATCCTCTTGGTGGAGGTTTCGCAAACAAGGTAGCCGTTTTTTTTATTTGAATCGCGCACTGTCTACCGCGTGCAAACAACATTACGGACGCGGCCATTGTACTGGCAAAAACAAACACTCGAATATAGTGGCGTGTTGTGGTTAAGAGAAGAAACTATGAAAAAAACGCACACATTAAAGTTGCCTATCTAATGCCCTATCTCTCTTTCTCCCTCTCTCTGGGTCTTTCTCGTTACAGAATGTATTTAACACGTTCATGTGCCTGCTGTTCACCGTGGTGCTGGGTCTGCTGCAGTTCCGGCTGATCCGCGACTCCCACCTGCCGTACCTGTGCTACGGCATCCTGTTCTTTACTGCCGCGTTCTGCTTCATCTCGATGCCGACGGTCGGCATCGTGTTCCCGGTGGACACGCGCGAGGTAATGGCCGAGGGCGTCTGGCAGATCGTGTTCGTCATCTTCCTGTCGTACGCGATGATGCCGCTGCAGATCTGGGAGGCCGCCCTGTTCGGGCTGATCCTTCCGTCGATCCACGTCGGTCTGACTGGGTACAACATCTACACCGGCAACTTCCAGTATCTCGCCTACCAGCAGGTTTGTGCTTTGGCACTCCCTTGCAATTGCGCTCGAGCACTAACCACCGTTCTGCCATTCTGTTTTGTTTTTGCTTCAGCTGGCTGCAAACATGGTCATCTTTGTGGGCGTCAATGTGGCCGGGTTCGTGGTGAACGTGATGATGGAGCGGGCCCAGCGGCGCGCCTTCCTCGACACGCGCAACTGCATCGCGGCCCGGCTCGAGATGGAGGACGAGAACGAGAAGCTCGAGCGGCTGCTGCTGTCCGTGCTGCCGCAGCACGTCGCGATGGAGATGAAGAACGACATCCTGTCGCCGGTCGAGGGCCAGTTCCACAAGATCTACATCCAGAAGCACGAGAACGTGAGCATCCTGTTCGCGGACATCGTCGGCTTCACCGTGCTGGCGTCCCAGTGCAGCGCCCAGGAGCTGGTGCGGCTGCTGAACGAGCTGTTCGGCCGGTTCGACCAGCTGGCGCACGACAACCACTGTCTGCGGATCAAGATACTGGGCGACTGCTACTACTGCGTGTCGGGCATACCGGACCCGCGGGCCGACCACGCACGGTGCGCGGTCGAGATGGGGCTGGATATGATCGACGCGATCGCGTCGGTGGTGGAGCAGACGGACGTGATACTGAACATGCGCGTCGGCATCCATTCCGGGCGCGTCCTGTGCGGTGTGCTCGGGCTGCGCAAGTGGCAGTTCGACGTCTGGTCGAACGATGTGACGCTCGCGAACCACATGGAGAGTGGCGGCGAGCCGGGCCGGGTGCACGTGACGCGCGCCACGCTCGACGCGCTCGGCGGCGAGTACGAGGTGGAGGCGGGCCACGGCGACACGCGCGACTCGTACCTGCGGGACAACGAGATCGATACGTACTTCATCGTACCGCCTGCGCACCGGCGCAAGGTAAGCGGGAGGAATTGGGCGAGCAGAGCGGTCCCGGTTCTAACTAATGTGAGCTTTTTTGTTCGTCCCTGCGCAGCCCCTCATGCTCAACACGCTCGGCGTACGGTCGGCACTGGGAGCGGCCAACCGGCGCAAGCTGTCCTTCCGCAACGTGTCCAACGTGGTGGTGCAGCTGCTGCACACAATCAAATACTCCGTGCCGGTACCGTTCTCGCACATGGCCACCGGCGGTCCCGGCTCACCCTACCCCAGCACGAGCGGTGGCGCAGGCGGCCCCGGTGCTGGCGGGGCCGGTTGCAGCGGTGGTGGCGGCGCCGGCTCGAGCAGCGCCGGCGGTGGTGGACTATTTCTCGACAAGAATGCGCGCAAGGTAATGACAGAGTTTTGCGGTAGCGTTCTTTTGTTGTTTTTGCCGTTTCAAACGTTCTTCCATTTTAGCGTTCTGCACAGCCGTGTGTAACCGTGTTGCGTGTTCCGCAGCTTTCAGTAATGTCCTGGTACCCTCGTGGAACCGTTCCGTTTCTTCCCTCCGGTGTACATGTTTATTTGACACTCCCGGACACGTGGTTTACCTTTACTCTCGGCTCCAAGAAAATCGCCACCCGAAAATCAATCTCACTCTGGCTGGCGAGATGATAAAGAGCGAAGAGCGCTTCGCCACTTCGGAATGGCTCCAAATCCCGTCATACAAAACCTTCCCGTTTTCCGTCCGTTGTACATGGCAATTCAGTTCGCATGTTTGTTTCGAACGTGTGTTTGTGTGTGTTTGTATCTGTCCGTCTCTGTGTATGTGTCCGTGTGTGTGTTTGTGTGTCTTTAGTGGTATCAAATTCCTTGATTGTGTAGAACAGTCCTTGTGCGCCTTTCCCGTATTCGATGTTGTACCGTGGCGTCTGTCGTTCCGTTTCCGTTTGGTGCAATACACACACACTTACAATTGTAACCCGAATACTCCGAATTTGATTTCTGCTCACCAAAAAGCCCCCTCCCCCTATTCCCCGCTCTCCTCTATCTCTCCGACACTGCTCCCTGATTGTAAATACTGTATTATGTTTATTGCTTTTTCTTTCTCTTCTCTTTAATTTTAGGATCCGGTAAGTTCCGGCAAATTATGTTTGTCACACACTCTGTAAATCGTAGCAAAGCGTCATTCTTTTCGATTGCTTGCACCGATACACTCCTCCCCTCAGTTTCCTCCTCTCCCATCATTGCTGGTAACAGAAAAAAACAACATAAAACACACACACACAACATGCGCGGGGTTTTTCATGAAACTGCTCAGTGCTGTAAAATGTCACTGTCAATAACATACAAAATCTGACTGAAACAAAATTCATGTCAGCGTGACGTACTCAATAGGGATGACTAGAGGCGATACTCAAAACGATTGGTGTGACAAAACATGCTTCGTGACATTTTTGTGACCATCGCTTGGTCTGCCACTAAGTAATGACTTTTTTTTACTGTGATCAGTTATGCAAAATGTCACTGACATAGTCATGACTAATTCCGACTGAAATAAAATCCATGTCAGCGTCACGTACTCTATAAGGATAGCTAGAGGTGATACTCTAAACGATTGGCGTGATTAATGCATGCTTCTTGAAATTTTTTTAATCCAACGCTTAGTCAGTCACTATGTCATGACTATTTTTACTGTGATCAGTTGTGCAAAACGTCACTGACATAGTCATGACAAATTTCGGCTGAAACAAAATTATGTCAGCGTCACAAGCTCTACTGTGATAATCAGAGGTGAGACTCAATGACTCAATGAGACTCCCATGACTATCGTGATGATCACCGACACAAAATGTTGCGACTGACCAAGAGTTGTGTGCTAAACAAAATGTCACCAAGCATGTGATTGGTCCACCAACTGTTTGAGTCTCACCCCTGATCATCTCTGTTGTGTACGTAATCTGATTTGAGCTTCGTTTCAGTCATGAGTGTTGGTCACTAAAACAGTGGCATTCGATCATGATAATGTTTGCTTCGGTATTAATCTCAGCTTGTTAGTCAGAGTATCGCGTTGGTCGGAAGCATTTGCTTGTCGCGTTCATGTCATGTCATGACGCACTTTTAGTGAGTATCAGCAATGAGCATCAAGCTACCACGTTCATTGTTTTCATTGCTGATCATCTTGTGATACTCGTGACATTTTGCAGCACTGAACGTCTCGCCGTTCCCCCCGTTACGCCTCGCCGTAGTATGTAGTACGTCATTGGGAGTAAGGAATAGCCTGGGGAACGCTGTTGGAGTACATCAAGACACGTGGAATGCTTCACGCGAACAAAACAGAGCTGCTAGGCGGACTTATTTCACTCTAACCAAAACCGATTGGCCGTATCATTGTGGGGGAAGAGTTGTTTCGTTCGGGTTTCGTTGAGGACACTCCACTGCCAAATTTGCCATTTCATATGCATCCTGCGCACAAAACTTCCATGTCACACTCTTTTCCACTCAGCACATAATGCATTAGTGCCCCGTCCGGCACCAAAAGGACACGACCTAACTGCATCTGCAATCCGCTTTTTAGTCGCACTCTACCCCACTCCCTCCTCTTCACTCCCTTCTTCCCCTGAGTGCTCGCCAATGTCTCAATTGTGTACACAAGCGACCCCTCTCTCTCTCTCTCTCTACACGATTCTCGTAATTCGTCCGTCCACGGTCCAATCGGCAGGTGCTCCACTTGCAGCGCATACTTCACGCTAGCCCGTACCCTGCCGTCGGTCTCCGGGGGCCAGGCGGTGGCGCTAGCAGTGCCGGTGGTGGTGGCGGCGGCGGCGGCGGCGGCATCGCAGGAGGTAAAACCGGTACCGCGGAAACCAGGGTTTCGCTCTACGACTCGGAGTTGAGTGGATCAAACGTGAGGACCTACTGCTTACTATTATGTTCATTTTGTTTCTTTTACTTCTTCTTTCTATTTCCTTCTCTCGTGTTTTTTTTAAAAATATATTCTTTCCTTCTACTGTTACTTTCCTAACCACCTCATGTCCTCTTCCCCTTGCTTTGACACACCACCCGAAGCTCCACCCCACTTTCATGCGGATTTTGATTTTGTGTGTAGATTAAGTTAAATCTAGCTCCAACCTATGCAACTGATGTGTTGCAATCCTTACATGTGTTTGATTTTCATGCATTATTTTCTGCTCTGGTTTGGTTTTTTTTTGTTTTTCTGTTTTGTTTTTGTGCTCCATTTTCGCGCTCCAAACTTAAGGCAACAAGCAATGTGCACGCATCGCTTAATTAGTAGTAGAGTCGTAGAGAGCAAATCGCCAAACCCAATGCCTGGCTTGCGTATAGACAACTCACGGCGTCTAGCGTGTAGTTGAGCTGATAGATAGTGTTTTCCCTTGTTTTCGCCCTTACTCATGTCTGTTATTCGATATCGTTTCACGTTCATCCTTCGCTCCCGGTTATTGCCCGTGAAGTCACTAATGCTCTCCCAGTCATATCAACCGTGCTCGAATTTTCCCACCATAGTTGTCTATCGGTATACAGTTCGTTTGTGTGTTTTTGTGTCATCTCCATGTTGGAATCTATTACGTAAGTCATCGTCATCTAAACATCGTCATCGAGGTCGCGCTGGTGTTTTGTTCGGAATTATCGATGGTATGTGTCTAACAATGGGATTGCTGGAACATCTGTCTCCCCTCGTTGTTTACTAGTGTCATGAATATTTTAAGATTCAATTATTCGAATCTACTCATAATCGTCACGAAGATTCAAGATTCACGAATCCTTGAAGATGCTCGAGTAGCTAAATCTGTCTAAATTTAAAGTATCTACAAGCACTTAATATCATTTTTTCATCTATCTCGGAATTTGGGGAGAATTCCTAATTTTTGAATTGAATTTCGAGGATGTAGACTAGTAGTCCACCAAATCGCAAGAAGTTTGATTCTCACCGAGACCCCGAGACCGAGACCGAGACAAGAACAGTGAGGTGGTAACATTGGCATATATTGGACTTGATAGCGCTTGACTATATCTAGAAGAAGATGACGTAGTAAATACAAAAAATAAAATCATTGCATTCACTAATCCTTGAAGAATAATTATACGACCAGAAACAGTTGAGTAATCATGAATCTTCAAAGATGCATGAATCTTTCCATGTGCGAGATATAACTCGTTGTCGTTCCATCAGAACTTACATGGCCGAATCTTGAACGCTAATTACTCAGTGAATGAAACGAGTTATGGGTCAAACGACACATCATGTTAAATCTTTAGTCTTCCTCTTTGCGGTTTTGGGCATAAAATGTGTCAAAATGTGTAAAATAATGTAGAAAATATAGGAAAATTTGCACCTCGACAGGACTGTCAAAACTAAACTTGGATGGGATAAAATCAACATTGGACTAGTAAATTTCATGCTCGACAAAATATGCAGCGCACATTGCAAAATGACTTGAAAAACCCTGTAAGCACCAATATCCTAACCTTATCTCATCCTCAAAAACATCTCACATTCGAACTGGGTTGGGTCGGCTGGTTCCATCCGTCCATACGTCGCTCAGGATACATACGCTGCATGTTAGCTGTGCTACTAGAAACGTTGATCGTGTGTTTGGGCATGTGTTAATGAGTTCGTTAGTTTTCCAAAGTCGACGATGCTTTCCGTAGAGCCTCTAGACATTTAGCGACAACTAGTCATTGCACGGGACATTGGGCGCATGCATCCCAGGAAAGAGTGTAATACACGTGTGTGTGTGTGTATGTGTATGTGTAATTAATTAAACCCGTTTTAGTGCACCTAGCCGAGAGCTGCAGAAATAGGAGATGCTGTGTCTTGTAAACTAATTCTGACTCCGCAAATCGAAAACCACCGCAATTGCCATCGCAAAATGCCGTGTTGTGTCACCTGCCCACACGCCCGCGCACACCCCTCCTGGACGATTGTGGGGACATTTTGGTTTTTGTGTTTGTTTTTTGGGGGCCATTATTTTGAACAAGGGGCAACAACAAACACAGAGCGCGAGGCATAGAGCAGCAGTGCGCTCCAAGCGTTTTCGCGCACAGTACACCATTTCCCAATATTTCCAGCACCGTGTAGCTAACATTTTGGTGTCGTTTTTGTTTTCTTCTTCTTTTCCTTCTTCTTCTTTGGTTACTCCACACACTCTTCCTCTCCAGAACAAGGTGACGGACAAGTTTAAGCGACCGTTCAAGAAGCGCCACTCGAGCGTGTACCATCAGCCGACGAACCGCGTCAACAAGTTCCTGTCGCAGGCGATCGAGGCCCGGAGCGTCGACCGGGAGAAGTCGGTGCACGTGAAGCGCATCTCGCTGCAGTTCCGCGAGAAGGAGAAGGAGCGACAGTACCATCAGGACTTTGATCTCGGCTTCACCACCGCGATGGGCTGCAGCCTGCTGCTGCTGATACTGAGTGCTGGCCTGCAGGTAAGGCTTCAGCTCGACCGATGAGGGAAGACTTTCGAGCGCGCATAATTTATTTCCTCTCGTTCCGCAGATATCGGCCCTACCACGAACGCTTATTCTTCTACTGTTGTTCCTAACGGCGTTCGTGTGGATTAGCGCCATCCTGATGCTGCTGCTAGCGGTGCGGCTCAAGTGGATCTTCTGGGACCTGTCGCAGAGCTTCTCGCTGCGGCTGGCTATTACCATCTTCACCATCGTGCTGCTGTACTCCGTCGGACAGGTGAACGTGGTAAGTAGAAATTAAGAGAAAGAGAGAGAGAAAAAAACGACTACTGGAACTGTTTATCTTTCCCAACATCCCCTGGCTAGTTCACCTGCCTGTCAGACCATCCGTGCACGACCAACTTTACCACCAAAAGCATCCCGAGCGTGGAGTCGCTCGGCTCGGTCGGTTCCTCTAGTGATATTCTGATGAGTGCGGGCGAGCTGCACCGAAACGAGCCGAACCTCTGGACGGCTGGTCAACAGCACCACCAACCACTCAACAACTACAGCCACCGGAAGTGTGCCCTGCCACAGTACATTGCCCTTTCGGCGGCCTATTCCTTTCTCTCCGTTTCGATCTTTTTGAGGTAGGAAGGGGGGAGCGTCATTTTATTTTTAATTTCACTTACGCCGCTCATCTAATGAATCTCCCGTTTTCGCTCTACGTAGATTGCCGATACTGATCAAAACGGTGCTGGTAACGCTGATGGCGCTCGTGTACTGTCTGTTTATCGAGCTGTCGCACGCCAACATCTTCGACTGCTACGACCAGCGGGTCGAGTCGGCCATCCCGCTGCACACGATCTCGGTCGCCCGGATACTGATCTTCATGATCGCGATCCTGGCGCACGGCCGGCAGGTCGAGTGGACGGCCCGGCTCGACTTCCTCTGGCAGCTGCAGGCGTCGCAGGAAAAGAAGGAAATGTCCGTGCTGCAGCAGTCGAACCGGCGCATCCTGTACAACCTGCTGCCGTCGCACGTGGCCGCCCACTTCCTGGACAACCAGTTCGCCCGCAGCAACATGGTAAGCCAGTCAGCGAGCGGGGGATGTTCATGGTTTTAGCAATCCTAGAGCTGTTACAGCTAGCGGCGGAATTTGCGTTTGGCGCGGCGGATTTCACGCGTTTTCACTCTTCAATGGCGCAGATTTTGCGGAATTGTTCAAAATGCCTATAAAATCGACTTTACTTTTACTTCTGTGTCAAACACCCCAGAATCGAAATCGATAATTCTTTTTGATTTTCGATGAAGCTTTTTCATCTAACTGCCAAAACTTTCCCAAGCCTTTTGATCAATTCTGCTGGATGACTCGACCTCTGTATTATTTTGACTTTGATGTGGACGATGCGTTTAATTCATATGCAGCTTTGAATCTGATACTCAACGTGAATACATACAGTGTGATAGTAAAAGTATTAACGAGCGAAATAAGAATGCCAATTTTGTTTAAATGCAATACGATGCAGAAAATGATTAACTACAGAGCATTCAAAATCTGACGAAGCTCATGTTCTTCCAACTGTATTCCGCTTTACTTGACACAGCAAAATCGAAGGGCCTGATTTTTTTGGCGCAGCTGATTTTCCTCTGGGGTAAATGTTAGAGGGGTCCGAAACTGCTTATCTTCCTTTAGACCACCTTGTCATGATAAGCAGGGATGGCCCAAAAATCAACCAAAGCCTTGAGCGCAAAATAAGCAGCAAGCATGATTCGTGACAGAGGATTCCAGATCGTTAATATCTGCAACTGGATTGTAGATGTGATTGCTATAAATCAATCAACATGTTTAACACCTTATTCGTGTTGAAGAATATTACCCATAAATAATAACAATTCTGATGATTTTGCTTATTTTTGAAAACAATATTTCTGCGGAACAACAAAATCTGCTTAGAAGCAAACCAAAATACAGTGAACCCTCTCTTATTTGACACCTCTCCAATTTGAAAAACCTCTCTTATTTGAACATTTTGCACAGTCCCTAGATTTCCAGTACATTTTTGTTCCTCTAATTTGGAAAACCTCTGAAATCTGTATCCCTCTTATTTGTGTATGGTGTTGCCATGGTTATTGAAAGATGTATGCTCAAATTGGCGATTCTGTTCGCAGTTTCCTATAGCAACAGTTAAGGCTGCATACTAAATTTTCTGTCTCTTTCTTGTTTGTATGGACCTTTCATTCACTTTCAACCTCTGTAATTTGAAAACCTCTCTTAATCGACAGTCCCATCGCCTCTCAAATAAGAGAGGGTTCACTGTATATCGTTCTAGAAACACTTCATCAAGTGCGGATTATCGAATGGCGTGTTGATGTGCTTTTTTAAAACTTATTATTTTTGTCTCGGTTCATGAGGTAATTATTACATTACATACATTGTCATGTTGTCCACAGAAAGCTAATAGTTAAAAAAATAGGAAGATATTTATCTTTTTAATCAAATAATACTACTTTTGATCGAACACTGTTCTTCGTATGATTTTGGTTGCCAAAAGGGCGGATTGGATTATCGATTTGCGGATTATCGAGCGTATTTGGGAAATATTAAAGAAAACACTAAATCAATCTAACACCTTTTCAATAACGATATCTTCTCGATACTAATAATGACAAAATTGTTCGTATATGCCCTTTTTATCAGCACATTTGCGATCCTGGAATTAATTATTTTACTTTTTGTACAAATCGTATGGAAAACAGCCTCCCGCATAACGTGTTTTCCGTATAACAAGTACGTCACTGGAACGGGTTAATCGTTATGAAGGGTTCCGCTGGATTTTGAGGTGGAAAGAATTTCAAAACGGTTGTGAGGAAAAAAATTGTGGATTCAAGAAATTAGCAGTATAGATCTTTTTAGGAATTCAAAATTAAAACACAACAATTTACAGTGTATTCTAGAAGTTTTCATAGCTGTGGGACACTTTATTAACTCTTGCTTAAGCCCGTGTTAGAGTCCCAGTGAAATTGAAGTGCAATTTTGGGGTTTTCTGCTATATTTCAATAAATTTTTATCCGAATATGGCTTATCGCACACCAAAAGAAAGGATATTCAATTTCTCAACTATCTAGACTATAAAGAATAGTTAATTAATAAATTAAATGCAATTCCTTGTGATTCCCCGATTTGTTCACGGCGAAGATATAATGGTCAGCGGGGAATCACTAGGAAATGCATATCAATGATTATTTTAGCACGTTTTATAATGGTGGAGAATGGGATATTATTTCTTTTGGTGTACGATAAGCCATATTATGATACATATTTAATGAAATATAGCAAAATTTCACGTTCACTTTCACACAAGGTCGTCTAAAGCGACATTTCCGTTAAATGAACTTAATGTAATGGGAATTTGACTCTATTGCACCCTTGTTGGACAAATCCAGTAGGAATTTCAAAGAAGCCTGTCCAAATAGAGTCCAATTTCCAACATATAGAGTTCCCTTCAAATAGGAAAGAGTCAAGGAATTGTCCCACAACTATTTAAAAACCTTTGAAAAATCCTGTATTGCTCTTAAGGTAAAGCAGTTATTCAAATATCAAATATAAGTTGCTTTCGTATACGCGTGGATTATAAATGGCGGCTTTCGCGGTTTTTAAAATCGATCCTTCTGTAACAGCTCTGGAAATCGTTTGTGTGATACACACCGTGCGGGCAAGGTTGTTGTGTGCGTCGCGCGCGCGCGCAGTATGTGTTAACCCTTTTAAGAACGGTGCTCTTCTCATTCCGGCAGGCGACCATGCGACAGGACCTGTACCACCAGAGCTACAGCAAGGTGGGCGTCATCTTCGCGAGCGTGCCGAACTTCCACGAGTTCTACACCGAGCTGGACGGGTCGAACCAGGGCGTGGAGTGTTTGCGGCTGCTGAACGAAATCATTGCCGACTTCGACGAGCTGCTGTGCGAGGAGCGGTTCCACGCGATCGACAAGATCAAAACGGTCGGCAGCACGTACATGGCGGCGGTCGGGCTGATCCCTGAGCACAAGATGCTCCCGTCCGAGCCGGGCTCGATGCGGCGGCTCATGACGGCGCTGGTCGACTTCGTGAAGGCGATGCGCGTCACGCTGAAAAACATCAACGAAAACTCGTACAACAACTTTATGCTGCGCGTGGGCGTCAATGTGGGACCGGTGGTGGCGGGTGTGATTGGCGCCCGGAAACCGCAGTACGACATCTGGGGCAATACGGTCAATGTGGCGTCGCGCATGGACTCGACCGGCATACCGGGCTACACGCAGGTGACGCAGGAGGTGGTGGACAGCTTGCAGGGGTCGCACTTTGAGTTTCGGTGCCGCGGGCAGATCAAGGTGAAGGGCAAGGGCGACATGGTGACGTACTTCCTGTGCGAGCAGAACGAGCAGCATCTGTTCGCGGGCGGCATGGTGACGAACGGCCTTGCTGGCGGTGGTGGAGGCGGCGGTGGGGCTAGTAGTGTCGTGCAGCAGCAGCAGCAGTCGGTGGATGCGGTCGGGTCGACGGCCGTGCTGGCGATGGTCGGCGGTACGGGTACGGGTGAGTCGGGTGGAGCGATGGGAGCATCCGGTAATGCATCGTTGGGACGCGATCGAGCTGGTGCAGCAGCGCTACACCATCAGTACATGATGGCGCCGAACGGAAACATGGCAGGATTAGTACAGCAACAGCAGCAGCAGCAGCAACAGCTCGGTTCAAACTTTCACATGAAACAACGCATGGAGATGGAAGCGGCAACGGGCAAGAATGGTCGCTGGCAGCACGATGGCGGCAGCTACAGCAGCAAGAAGGAAAGCTACAACTTTCTCGAAAGCCCCAATCTGCTACATCAGCAGCAGCAGCAGCAGCAGCAGCAGCAGCAACAACAAATGGTGCAAAATCAGCAGCTCCAGATGAAACATCTGCACAATCAGGGACAGGCGTCGAAAAACTCGATGCAATCCTTCCACTACCCCCAGTCGTACTCAAACCCCGCTCAAGCAGCACAACCGCAACAGCAGCAGCAGGTAAAGGGCGGCGTATACAAGCAGCACAACAACATCAACAACAATCACATCCTGAGCAGCAGTGGCTTTCACCACGGGCTGGAGAACTACGGCAAGCGCAACTACGACTATCACCATCACGGGCAGCCGGGGGCGGCAGCCGCAGCACACAAGCAGCAGGAGCAGCCGACGTCGTCGCAGCTGGGCGCCGGGCACGGTGTGCAGCTGCCCGCGACGAGCTACAACATACGCGAAAACTTTAACATCATCGAAAACCCGAACGTGACCGATCTGGACGAGAACAACTTCAACCAGCATCAGCAGCTGTTGCCGCTCGGGCGCGACCATCTTAACAATGGGCACAAAATACGCAACCATCACCACCATCAGCAGCAGCAAGAACACCACAACTCGAACAATCGGGGCCTGTATGCGACCGCGTCCGAAAACGAACCGCTGCTCGGCGGTGCTTCCGGTGGGAGCGGCATTATTGGGAATGCAATCATTAAACCGATACAGCAAATACAGCAGCAACAGCACCAGATACCAATGTACGAGCCACCGAGGTACGCGACGACGTCCTCCGTGTTTCCGCATGCGATCAGTGGACAAGGATACGCTTACGGCATGTCGCAGCCCGCCCTGGTGCGTCATCAGCACATGCAGCAGCAGCAGCAGCACCATCACCACAGCAAACAACAGCAGCCGGCTTACATTCATCAGCAGCAGCAGCAGCAGTACAGTCATCCGAACCATCATCATCACAACCACCATCATCACCAGCAGCAACAGCAGCAGCGCCAACAATCGGCTTCCGTGCTGAAACAGTACATCAAACCGCTGCCCAAGCTGCCGACCGAGTACGACGAATGCCGCGAGCTGTCCTCGACGGACGATCTGAGCTCCCGGCCCCACTCCCCGTCGGTCAGCTCGTCCGACGAGAGCTACTCGAAGACGACCGAGGGGGAGGACTTTGACGGCGAGCCGCAGTCACCGCTGCCCGTGTTCAGCACGGCCGGTGGAGCGCACGCCAATGCTGCCGGCGGTGGCGGCAATCCAGCCCTGCAGTATCTCTACCCGTGCGACATACAGGTCGATCCGACCTCGCCCCCGAAGCTGAGCCCGATCGATTTCGGCAACCTGCGCGACTTCGAGGTGACGAGCACGACGGCCGAGACTAAGTCGTCGTCCGCCCACAACAAGGGCGAATCGTGCAACAGCTTCGAGTACCACGAGAAGGGTGGTGGTGGCCCCGGCATGATGGCGGCACCAACAGCGGCGGCGGCGGCGTTTCCGAAATCGCCGTTCGAGCGGGAGCTGCAGCGGCGCATGAACGAGTCCCAGTCGCGCCCGCTGCTTGCGCAGTTGTCGGTGGTTAGTGGCGGAGGCGACGGACCGAATTCGGAGGATCAGCTCAAGGGTGGAGGCGCTGCGTTCGAGCAGCAGCAGCAGCAGCAGCAGCAGCAGCAGACCGCTCACGACGGCTCGCTGGAACGGGTGCGGAACGTGAACAATCTGCTCGTCGCCAAGCACCCGGGCACGCTGGAGGCGATCAAGGAGGCAACGCGCAACAAGAATCCCTCCGAATCGAGCCACCTGTAAGTGATCGGCGCGGTTTGTTTAGCGTGTCGTGGCAGTTGTTTTATGGTAAATAATGTTTCTTCTTTTTTTCGTTTTGCAGTCAAACATCTGATACCGAGTCGTGTGAGATCATCCACGATTATCGCAAGAGTGAGCTGAAGGGCCGAATGCAACACCAGCAGCAGCAACAGCTTAACCAAATGCAGCACCATCGCCATCGCAACTATCACGCGACCAAGTCGACCAACGACACGTCGTCCAACATTGAGGCGGACGAGGATATGCGCAGTGTGGGGGAGCGCCACCACTACAGCCGGCGGGAGCGCGAGCTAGACCGGGCGATCGCTCGAGATCGCGACGACGAGGAGGATGACGAGGAGGAGGAAGAGGAAGATGACGTGGACGAGGAGCAGGAGGATGAGGAGGAGGAGGAGGAGGATGATGACGACGAGGACGAAGAGGACGATGAGGACGAGGAGGAGAACGGACAGCGGAGCGGTGGTCAGCGTCGGTTGCGCGCAAACCGTCAGCAGCGTGCGCACGAGCGGCGCGAACGATGTCTGAGCAACTCGGAGGGCACCGGGTCCGCCAACCGGAACTACATCACCGACGAGCTCAAGTACGGTGCCCAGCTGGAACGGGACGGTGGTGCTAGCAGCGGCGGGGTCGCTGTAGGCGCTGCTGCCGGTGGCGGGCGGGACAACAATGGCTCATCGCACCACAACCACCAATCGCTCGACTCGAACCCGGTCGAAAGCCAGTCCGAGTGGAGCGACGACGAGTGCCGGGAGGAGGCCACTGGTAAGATGCGCTCTCTATCTGTGTGCAGCCGGGATAAACTTGCGCTCTCACTGCCGGTTTCTTTATCTCTCTCTCTCTCTCTCTCTCTCTCTCTCTCTCTCTCCCGCAGGTGGTGCCGAAAGTACCGGCTACATCACGGACGAGCCGGGGCTGGAAAACATCTCGCTGCTCAATGAGGCCGGGCTGACCGACGCGGAAGGTGCCCTGTCCGACGTGAACTCGCTGTACAACGCGCCGGACGTGGACGACACCTCGATCTCGTCCCGCGCCAGCAGCCGGCTGCTCAGTCTCGACTCGCTGAGCGGGCTGTACGACTGTGATCTGGACTCGCGCCACGAGATGGCGATCGTGAGCGCGTCGCACAAAATCACCAACAAGTTCGGCCCGGTCGGATGAGAGCAGCTGGAGCGCGTCCCGTCGCGGCACGGTTCCCGGCAGCCGCCGCCGCCACCACCAACGACGCCGCCGCCGCCACCGCAGTCCGTGTCACCGTTGGGCGAAACGCTTGCGTCACCTAAAACGCCATCAAATGCATCGTAGAAGGGATGGACTGGATAGTGCGAGGGGAAGTTGAAGCGCGAAGAGTGCAAACTGTTGTACATTAATTCTAGAGGGGCAGGTCTTTAGGGGAACTGTTTAGCGCTAAGTTGTGAGCTCACGAAGGGAAGGATTTTTTCTTTTTTTTCTTCTTCGGATATGGATAAGGAATTGAACGAGCTAATTGAGGTTTTTGTCATCATCCCACTGTTTGGTTGCTTCCTGATGCGCCTTTCGGATCCTCTACTCCAAACACAAACACCCACTTACTTGCCTTATTAGAACCTTAACTGGTCGGTGCTGCACCTCGTAGGAATCCTTTTTTGAATGTATTCCTGTACTCCCGAGTTGATATGCTGTGCCATAGACTTTTTTTTTATTTTTAACACACATTCCATCTTTCAGCTCCGTCTGTTTTTAGCGCTTACAAAATGCCTGCAACAAAGAAGTGAATCTCAACCTTTTCTTGCTACTAGTAGCTTTGTACCGTTGTGGCCTATCTGATTTCTTCCAATCGTTTGCTGGTTGTCTTTTTCCCTTCGTGATGGTTAAGCGCTGGATGATGATGATGATGGGATGGAGTGTTTTAGATGCACAAAGCTAGCAGAGGAGAGAGAGAGAGATGCTTTACGTATCTGGGCAGCCGGGGATGTAGCACGCTTCGGTGGGATGATGGCAAACTTCACGGAGGAGGAGGAAGAGGTAGTAGGTGTAAGTGGTGGCTGCAAAGCGGCATATGACGTGTGTGTAATCTCAGTGATCATATGGACATTGGCGCTCCTTTCTGGCAATGATGAGATTCTCCTTTCCTTACCAAACACAAACGTTAGGATGATTCAGTGTGATACGTGAGTTACGTGAGGGGGTGGAAGGTGATGGTGGTATTAGCAGTTAGATAGTAGCGGTACAGCTGTACAAACTAACCCGTAAGAGACAAAAAACGAGATGCAGAGAGAGAGAGAGAGAGAGAGAGAGAGAGAGAGAGAGATAGAGCGATAGCCTCTAATGTTTAGCGTTATGTACACACCGTGCATTTCTCTTTTTTTTTCTATTGTTATCTTACTATTGAATATGAATTTTGGCGAACTTTTGAAATTCCGTTTGTATATGCGTACACTCCTTATCCTCTCTTGCTCTCTCTTTCTCTCTGTATGCAAACACTCTGTTCCTCTCATTTGTCTTACCTTTTCGCGGTGTACATTGAACAGAACGCTCCCAGGATTACAAACGCTCTTCTCGGTGTAGCGGGAAGGGTGGTTTGTTGTAAATTATATCCCTTCTTAGAAGTGTTGATACATCAACTAAACAAACTATGCTGGTGCGCTAGCGTCACCAAGAGACTAATGCAGTGTAGTATGTATAAATACTTATATATATTTATATGTTGCTATATTAGTGCGACAGCTATGGTGCGTATTACGGCTCGCCCTCGAGCGCGCGCAAACACGCGTAACTACTAAAATCTCATGCAAGCTTTGGACTACTAGCATTAGACTACTTAATAGGAATGTAAAACTCTCACGCACAGATTTCCCACCACAAACACACACACACACACACATGCACGCATGTTTTGAGATGTGTCGCTTGGAAGCAGACTGATTGCCTTTTTCCCGATTCGGTTTCAAATTCAATCCCAACCTCCTCTTCGCAGTTTAAGAGCAAGCCGCCTGTGCACTAGCACAGCACTTCTCAAACACCCACCAACGCCACGGCGCGCGTCCCTACTGTCAACAAACACACTTTTTTGCTCATGAGGAAGGGGATATGGAGATGCTGACTTTAGGGGTGGCTGCGGCTCCATAGATTTCACTTGAAGCCGGCAGCACGAGAGAGAATAATGCTCCATTTGCTGTGCGAGGTGCTGGCGACAGGGGAGTGGACGATTGTTGTAGCATACCAAAACGCGAAACACCACAGAACGTTGGAAAATGAAGCGCAGCTTTTGTTTTTGTAACTATTATTTATATACTTCACTGGAATAACGAATAAAACTGTCAATAATAATCGTAATAAGACCGTACCGGTGAAATGCTCTGTTGTGCGTGTGCGTGGTAAAGTGGAAGCGAGTTGAGATATACTGGTAGTACTTCAAATTAGATCCGAGATATCGTTACTGAGCGAAGACCACACAGCGACCCATTTCCACGGAACTTTGTATGCGATGTTTTCGATGCAATTTACGATTGTATACGACACGAAAAGGGGTAGCACACAATGTTGCATGTCAGCTTGGCGGGTCGATTACGCGCAAGTTTGCATTGGAGAGCGAGCGGGAAAGTACGCACGATGAGCGAAAGAGAAACAGCTGGTTAGAAGCCGCCGCACGGTCCTCCCGCCAAAGGCCAGAACCAAGTGCGGATGCGTATTCGTAGGAAGAACGGCGCGGAGAACGCTTGGCCGGGGGCGGCCAATTCTGTCCCGGTTTGTTATGAGAAGCCATTCCTAATCTATTCGCTTCGGCTTTTAGTAGTGGCGCATACAAACAGAAGTATTTTTGTACACATCCAAGCCGAATCCTCCTAGAGCCGGGGATAGCCCGGAGTAGAGTATTTTTTTTTTTTTTTTTTTTAGTTTTATATCTCAAATATGGAGAAACGGAAGGTTTCGACTAATCACAACATAATGTACCAGCTATTTGTCGTTTGTTTATTTCTACATCTTTTCAATTAAATAAGCAACAAGAACATGATAAAATCGTTGTGAATGATGCGATAATGGAAATGTTCTGAACACATAATAACAATTATTAATAGTTGTAAAAGCTCGATCAGTGTTAGCACTGCATAAGAATGCAACGAATTCTGATTTTTTTATGATTATTTTTTTTTAATTAAATTCAAAACTCTTGTTGATTTTTTTCCAAGAGGAAATTAACGGTTAGCATGTACAATTGGCACGCATATTTATTTACCAATAAGATAATGAAGCATACGCAGCACAGCGTGAATTCTCCTGCAAGGAGTTTGAAAACTTTAAGTGAAACTTTTTATATTTTTGTTTTACTGAGTCTATAAACATATATATAAAAACACCTAGATCGTATTTGTTCAATTTGTAACATTTAAAATATGAAATAAAACATCTAAATGTACTGTTTCCTATAATTCATATTGGATTTTGTGTTGTTCTTGTATATACGTATATCTTGTTTTAGATACAGTCGTTTTCGCTAAATTTTGTCTCTAAGGTACCAAATTTTTGGCTGCGTTTCACAAATTTGGCCACTAAAGCATAAATTTTTCACAGTGCCATCAATTTTTGTCTTTAAGGCATCAATTTTTAAGTGTCAGTGTCACTTTATTTACAAAAAATAACGTTATTTCTGAAACTGTGTAAAAATAATGTTTATTTATTTATTAATAGAGTGAAAAAAGTTGGCATGTAGTTTCAGGCGTTAACAATGGCATTAGGTGCTTAAATCGTTAATTTTATCCCAGAAAACTATCAATTTACACGGTTTTTGTTTATAAAAAAAACAATTATCAAAATAAAAAACCGTGTAGAATTATCACGTTACCTGCAACAGTCAAAAATTGATGACTTACAGACAAAAATAGGTGCGTTAGAGTCAACAATTGATGCGCACTGTCAAAAAATGACGCCTTAAAGCCAACTCTTTGGTTTTGGTGGCAACGACTTTAGCAAACGACTGTGTACAAATAATAGTCAACGGGAAGTGTTATGTTCCTTTCTTTCTATGCTATTATTACTCAGAGAGGTACACGCGTTTGTAACATAAACGAACATAAAACTGTATTAACATAAAAGACGTTCTAACGTAAAATAAACGAAGACTGTTTCCCGCCGTTCCCGTTCCGTGCGCTATCCTATATTGCCCGTTGCCAAGTGCCGGCGTGTTCGCCGGTCGACCCCGTTGACCGCGCAAACGATGACCCGGATGGATTGCACGCACACATCAACCGATGATCACTCACGCGCCAACGGTGAGTTACTAGTAGCAATCCATCCGGTCCAGGTTAGCTCACAACAGGAAGGGTCTTGTGATACTGTCATCAACTCGTGCTGCTCAATAACATGCCCGTCATGGGTTCTAACCTAGAATAGACCTTCCCTACGTAACCAGGACTATCTATTCGTCTTCAAGTATACGAAGAATAATTAACATGTTGTTTACAGTAGTTCGAAGGAAATACAGGAACTTACAGCTTGGAGAGTTATTTATTTTAGGGAAAAATTTTTGCTATGGAGTATCCAAGCCGTTTAAGTTTAAGAGCAATCTTAACCTGTACACAAGCACAGCAATTCTCAAATATCAAAACCAATCCATCTTTGTCGTCAAAATAATATATTTTGTGAACTGCCATTCAAAAATTCATCTTAGACTCTTTATAAAACTGAATCTTATGCTTATACAAGTAAGAGACATTCTTATTAGGAAGACATTCGTTTTGAAGAGACAAAAAAATCGTTCCATCAGTGCTATTAGTGACACACAATATTCATAATATTAATACTCATATATTTATACTATGCAAAACAGCGTGTAATCTTACGTTTTGCAAACGATAAATCTAAGATTCAATTACAAAATATAAAATAATTCGTTATGTCATCGATCATTTTTACTGAAATTATGCATTACTACCGCTTTAAACAATCTATGCAAAATTGCCTTTAACATTATTAAATTTATAATCTACACCATCGAACGATTTTGTTATCCCAATACCTTTTCCTTGCCAGCCCCGAGAACAAGCGACCGAACCGCACGAACCGCCACCGCGGTTCGGTTCATGCATGCGTGCACTGCTCAAGCCGCGTCCGGGGGCCGGGGGCTTGCCTTCGGTTCCCGTTCGGTTCCTGCGGGGTCGGGCTGCGACTCGCTGCTTGCTGCCTGCTGCCGTGTGTGCGGTACGGTCAAACAGACGAGAGCAACCAAACCGAACGGATCGAAAACAAAAACACCCTCTGCCGGGCGCACGGTCCCGCAGCGTGGAACGCACAACGACAATCGGGTTAAGCAATAGCTCGAAGAAGCAAGAAACAAACAAAACAAAACAAAAAGAAGCAAAATTAAGGAAAAGAAAGGAAACGGAGAAACGAACGCTTGTGAACCACTCCAGTGTGTTGTTGTGGCGTGTGTGCGCGTACATGCTGCACCCAGTTTGATGTGTAAATGTTACATTTGTTCTGCGGCGGTGAGCAAAACCCCCAAACTACTACGGTGTGCCTGAGAGTGGGTGTGTAGTGCATATCTTAAAAAAACGAGATAGTGAGTAGAGCTAGTGGAAGAGTATACGAAACAGTAACGAAACCCTATTGCCGCCGGTGCAGCAGCAGCAGCAACAGCAATTGATGCGGGTGATGCGCGATGTAAGTGTGAACGGTTTGGAATTGGGCTTGCTATTTGATTGCTTCCCTGTTTGGGGTATGGGCGGCGGAGGAGGGAGGGGTGGAAGCGACAAGAATTAGTGACCAAGACAAACATACACAAACAGGAAAGTGGTAAAGAAAATTGAGCCCAGGCAAGAATCACCATTTGCTCTTACCCCCAATCAACCCTTAAAGCGGTCTTCATCTCGCGTCGCTGTCGCTGTTGGGTGGACTCGACCCGCACAAACGAGGCGAGAGAAAGCGTCCAGGGCAAGCAAGTGAGTGAGTGGGCGATCGTAAGTGTGCGTGCGCGTGTGTGTGTGTGAGTGTGCGTACCAGCGGATTTGCTCTGGAGGCAGAAAAGCCACTGGATCTGGAGGACCTTCATCCGTCAATCAAGCATAAGAGCAGCACAGAACAGATCAACAGCACACAGACGTCGCAGATAACGCGTCCATCCATCAAGCCCATCCATCAAGCATCGAGCGAAACGGCCGCCCGCCCGCCCGGCTCGGCACGTTCCGGACTGAAGTCTACTTGTGAGTTGTTGTTGTGGCAACTGTGTGTATCTGTTGCTGCTACCCCGAATGCATGCGTTTGTCTGTGTGTGGGTGTGTGTGTGTCGAGTTTGGACAGTTGTCGTTGGGCCAGAAAAAGGGAAGCGCGGGCGCGGCACTTGATCGCAAGATCGAGAAGCTTTCTTGGGCCCTGCGTTTTTTTTTTTTTTCGTTTGTTTTGTGCCGCTCTTTACTGAGCCTTCTGAGACCCGATCGTGCCCGCAGGGCCCCTTGTTTCTGTAGGGGCCGGAAGCCATGAGAAGGAAACGGGGTAAGGGCGAAGGGCTTCAACAGGAGGAGGGTACGCACGTGCGGGCAAAAGAAAGCGGCACGTACGGGAAGTACAGCAAACGGTATACGCCCTCACAACCAGGCTCCGCTTTGAGTTGGCGGCGGCAACAAGACAGCGGGAGAGAGAGAGAGAGTGGAGTAACGGTCGCTTCCGGTTGTTGTAGCACCGTAGCAGTGCCGCCATTGTGTGTGTGTGTTTTTTTTTGGACCAGATGCGTGTGCGTGTGGGTTTGCTCCCTTAAAAGGGTTCGAAGCCCCCGGAAGTTGTCGCCCTCGGGCGGGAATGGAGCAGTCGAAACTCGGCGCAAGATGAAAAGCGCTTGTTTGAGCGGGCTGCGCTGCAACAAGAGCAAGGGCTTCGTTTTTATTGTCCCTTTTCACTTCTGATGTAAAAAAAAACTACAACAGCATGTCCTTTTCCTCTCTACTGCTCACCAGAAACGTTTCATATTGCATTCTCATTACGCCCGCACTCGATCGCTCGTTACAGAACCGTGCGGAAGCTTGTTGCAGCGGGGTGAGCAGAGCGCTGCCCGCATTTGGCAATCCGACGCGGTGTTCCGGTGAAATTTCTCATTCCACACACGCAGCGTCGTAAAAAACGCACCTTAATTCAAGCAAAAAAAAAAAACAAAAAATGATCGAAAGAAAGCAGGAGCGGAAACGTTGGGGAGACACGGGAAGAGAAACTACAAAAGAAATGCCGCATTTGGCCATCCGGAAGTCGGTCAGAAGGGCACACGCTCAACCGGAAGATGGAGGGGAAGGTGGTTGGAGATGTGGGGAAGGGAGGTTGAACTTTAAAAAAACGCACAACGGGCACGCGTGTGCCGCCCCGTACGGCTTTTGGCTCACTTCAGGCGCGTGTGTGTGGTGGCCGTGTCGCGTGTCCAGAATGTCTCTGGAATGGGACAAATCAGGGGGAAGGGGGAGAGCGGGTGGTGGTGGAGAAGAGGAAAAGGAAGTTACACTGTGCTGCTAAAAACGCTGCCCAAACAAAGGTTGACAGAAAAGGTGGGTAGGATATCATCGCAGTAGCCGTAGGGAAATGTGAAATCGATACGCTGCTGCAGCACGACCGGATTGGGGCACGATAAAACGCTCTATAAGCGTACGACCGGTCGGGTGCTCGCGCGGTGTAATCGGTAAGCGCACGAACGTCGCTAAAGCGAATGTAGCAGCAAAGACGCGCACACGAGTAATAGTAATGAGATCGATTCTCGATGTGAAAAGAGAGACGAGGGAGGGTAGTTAGGTGCTTTAAAATTTATTTCCTGAAGGATGATAATGAAGCATTAGCATGGTGTGAATTTTGTGCTTAAAAAAGGGGGGCATAAATTATATGGAATTGCTTGAGATTTTTAATACAATAAATTAATGTAATATGTTTGAAGAAAAAAGAGAAGATAATATAAAATACTTTATTTCATTCATAAGGCTTGTCAGGACTGTACAAAATGTTTGATATGATTCGGGTTAATCGAATTTTCTGTTATCGGGGTTGTATTCTAAATGTTAAATGCATACCTCCTGTTGCTGTTGATGGGCGGGGGAAGCGTGGAGTGCAGCACTGCTAGATTCGGTCTAAGCGTGAACCCATTGATGTTCTGTCATTGAGTAGGATTGCCTACTTTCCAATAAAATAGCTAAGAAGGAGTAGGGTTCTACCGACCTACTGCTGCTACTCACATACTTCAAGAAATATCAATCCTAAAAGTCTGAAGGAACTGTTTAGTCTTTTTATCATTGAAATTAACATGGATAATATTAGACAATCTACAAAAACTATTCGTCTTCATTTTATATTTTTTTAATTTATTGAATTTATTTTTAATCTTTATTTTATTATTGGGAGCTTATTTTTGATCCAGTAGATTTTAGATTTTCTACTTAGTATCCTTAGTCTCCTTCGGCCTCAGACAAGGAGAATCAGGCTAAGGATAAATGTCCTTTTCTAGTATATCGTTTTATCATTATTTTCGTAACAATCATGTAATTGTTCCTACAGCAGAACACCTGTACCTTACTTGATAAGAACATGGTGTAATGATAGTGACACTCTTTCTCCACTTAGTTTATACACGTTTTGTGATATTGCACGGCTGTTTTATAGTATGTTTTGTACAAATTTCGATTACTATGAATAGGGGGGAAAACAAAAGGTTTGCAACAAAAATAGTTAAAAAAAAACACACACATTCATATGAAAATGGAAAGGGTGCAGAGACAAAAAAGTGTATAATTTATGAGGTAATGTGTCCTGCTGATTCCACAAAAAAAGTATTCTATATTTTTTTTTACTATCCTATAACATCGCAAATATCTCACCTCTTCCTGCATAACTTGAGATCTAGGCCATGCTAGCGTCCAATTGGACATATGGAAGTAAAAAAAGCACAATGAGAATTTGCAGAATTCGTCGAATTGGAATTCGAAATCGATTTATTGAAACCGACAGGATGCAGGATGTAGACTTCCGATGATAATATCTCAAATCTATCTATCTCTATCAATATATCTATCTCAAATAATGCAGTCTAGTAATTAATCCAGTACATATAAAAAGTGCCTCACCGAAAGATTTGCCAATACCGATCAGTCATCACCACACATCTGTAAACTGTTTCAGTCTTTATCGCCCGCGAAAAAAGGCGCCTGAGCACTAGCGGGCGGTTTGGGACCACTTTGAGAATCACTGCTTAACATCAACCTCATCACGGAACAATAGTACTTTTTTCTACTCTTCGTAGGAGTTGGCAACACAGGCATGTATGCTTCTCCGCCATCTCCCTCTCCCTCTCCAGGGAGTATCACAGTTTCTGGGCACCGAAATAGCAAAATTCCGGGAAGTGAAAAAGAGGATATAACGTTTTTTTCTTTATTGGTTCTCCAACGCACGAGATTTGCCGTCGTGTAGAGGTGAAGCTGCACATCATTAACACGTCTCTCAGCAATATAAACTCTGCTGCTCAGCGTTGTAAACAAACGCTAACGCAGAAAGATGGCTACCACATGTGCACAGTCTTGCTCTCTGTGCGAATTTACGGTTCGAAGGCATTCCGATGGAGCGGTACTTGCACTGGTAATTGTGGTCCGGTCCGGGTATAATTGATGCTCTGGTTGGTCATCACCGGGGGGGGTGGGGCGAGGACATTGCACATCTTGCGCAGAGCAACGCACACACTTCCGAGGTTCGAGGCAGAGGCTGGTTTAGCTGCACTCGTGCACAACAATATCTAGCACTAATTTTGCGCCCATCCCCCTATAAGCTGTCTGGTGCGCATGGTGCTGTGCATGGTGCGCATTGACGTCATTTGGTCGTCGGTTTTCTGTTTTCTCGAGTAAAGGTACGGAGAAAAATGGAAGGTTGCGCACACCAGATCTAGATCGCCCTGGGCACGTGAGGTTTTTGATGGGCAATAAAATCTGTTCTGAGCGGCTCCGTGAGCTGCGTTAGGGGTCCAGCGGCCAGCGGGGGATTTATTTAATCGAAGCAATCTCACACGCGGGCGCGGCGATACCCCGGGAGGAGGAGCGAGCTATCCTTGGCCCTTGTTTTTACAGCCACCACGATGACATGTGTTTCGGACGTGCACTGGCCGCAGTAGTTGCGCCAGTAAACAAATACGCGGCTGTATATCTCAGCGCATTCCCTGCTGCCCCCTGTTTCCGGTCGGCCTTTTCCTGGGCGATGCATGCGCCCGTCTTGGGAAGGTGTGTGCATACGTCGCTACTTTGCATACAACGGAACAGGAACGGAACATCATAAGCAGTACTTCACAACTGCAAAGGTTTAATTCGACATTGTTAGTTTTTCAAAAACAAAAAAAAAATCACAGTTCAGTTGAAGTTTAACGGATGTAAGATATTGCAAATGGGTTGAAACCCCCCCCCCCCCCCTTCCCTACACTTGCAAAGAAGCATTATTTGTAAACACTCGCACGTGATGGGCAGTGGGGAGCCGTGGGTTTGAAATACTGACAAAACAACAATACATTTGGCGGCCATTTCCATTTTGCTCGCTCGTGTGAGGATTGACTCGGGAAGGAAAAACTCCTAGTTTGTAACGCGCTGCACGTTGCAAAGCATGCAATAACACCCTTTGTGGGAGGATTGCGCAAGGGTCCGGGAGTAGGCGCGAACCCCCGGTTTTGCTTGCAGCGAACTTTGACCACCCGCTTCACCGGAACCAAACACGGCACGTCAGTCACGCTGCAGCGCGTTACCGGCGCAGGAAGTGGAGTCCAACACAAACAAACTGTTTGGAGTCACTCGAAAGTTGAAGTTGAAGGAAGTAGAAATTATGTATTCCAGCGGCAGTGTGACGGTTGTTACATAAGAGACCATTTTTTTTCCTTCTCCTTCTCTTTCTCTCGCTATTCCTGTCTCTCTCTTTTTTTCCTTCTCAATGTATCGCTCTTCTTCATTGATTGATTTTGATGAGACCTGGACGAGAAAGGCGGAACAAATTAATTGAATCGTACTTTGCTCCTTCTATTAAACTTCTCTTCCTCTTTGTGCTTTAAGATCTCTAATGTATTGCATTTTTCTGTTGCAACCTTACACCCCGTCCTCCTTTCTGCACACTTAGCGCTTTCAATCTTCACTTTGCTTCATTCCCCAACTACTGAGCTCCAAGAAAACGTTAAATTTTAGGTCTCTCTCTCACTCTCGCTTTAAAAAGCGCGACAAAGAAGGGAGTAAGATTAGATTGAAGGGAAGGGTGGCATTTAATATTCACCTGCCCATAGCGATCATCCCCCCCCCCCCTTACAATACCTCCACAACATATCCCTCGGAAACATTGAAAACGATGCGTGATCGATGCCTATCAGCGGGATGGGGCGTGGATTTAGCTGAAACCCAACCGGAAGTGGACACTAGCTCTCGTGCCACATTTGGGGATACTGGAGAGAGGGGAGGGAAGCTCCCCCTTCCTGCTCGGTTTTACGATGTGTGTGTGTGTGCCTATTTCGGTTGAGTTAATGAATGAATTTCTTTGCAACGCTCCCGAACGCTCTCCCGAACATGGACCGCCACTCTGCCACGCTTCCGGTGTGCCGCCATCTTGTCGCATTTTTAATTCAAGCCGCCCCGTTTGCTGCTTTGCTCCATCGTTCTCTTGCTCTTCTGCCTTTTCTCCTTCATTTTCTTATTTTTCTTCGTCGCCCCACAGCTCCCCACACAGCACGGCCAGATGCCGCACGGGACGGGTGGACTGTCACAGCTGGCGGGGCGTCGACGCCCGGACGGTCGGACGACAGGGGGGCGCCGGGGCAGGGTGCCGACGACGACGCTGGTGCTGCTCGCGATCCTGCTGCAGCTGATGGATCTGGGGGATGGGCCGGGCGGCGGTGGCGGCACGATGCTGGCGGAGGCGGCCTGTGAGCCGCGGGCCAGCTGGTGGGACCCGACCGTGGACGATTGCGTCCCGTGCCGGGTCTGTGCCGACCATCAGGTCGTGCTGCGCCCGTGCCAGGACTACATGAACACGGTGTGCGGCACGATGAAGGACCTGACGGCGTCGGCTCATCGCCCGTACCCCCATCTGCCCGAGGGGAACGGTAACGGGATCGTGTCGGTCGGCCGAACCCGGGATCATCACTGGAAAGAGGTAAGGATAGTGGTGGTTGTGGAGTGATATGGAGGAGCTGGAGATTTGGATGCTGATCACGGTTCTGCCTGTCTCGGTTTGTGGTTTGCAGGAGCGCCGGAAAGAGGCGGACGGAGTGGAGGGCTACCGGCGGGTCGTGCCGGCCGCCAGCACCGAGGAGATCCTGTGGGACTGGCAGGTAGCATCGCTGCTGCTCGCCATCATCGGCTGCTTGCTGTTCCTGCTCGCTGCCGCCTGCGTCGCCCTCAACCAGAGCCGTCAGTGGCGCCGCATCGAGAAGCACTTTGACGCCGGTAGGTAGAAGCGGCAACGCAACTTAAGCTCGTACTTTATTATTGACTTCCAGATAGATCCCAAAGAGCAGGAATTGTCAAATTTGAAATACTATGAGATCACCATACTATTGAACCCCAGGACCTCCAATAACTGTAATGTTAGCAATAACTCCAATGCTGGATATATTCTATAATTTGCCGTCTCTGGACTCTGTCCCTATTCTGAATGTGTCTGGGATCTCATATCAAAACGGTCCTCACAATAGAATGGCACTAGGACCTTGATATTTTGGGGGAGTTTGTATTGGACACGACTCTCCTACAACGAATTCTAGTGAATGACGACATCATAATCCTAACTAAGATATGATGAAAACAGTATCCGACATGAAGTCGATAAATAATTTATCCAGAATTATTTACCACAAATTATAGGTAGAAACCCTTTCTGCAATATCCTTTACATTCTGAAGGGATTTTGATGGGAACTGTGTATTGCGATAGTGCTATTAGATGATAGATTTACAAATGCGCAGAAGAATTAGTCCTAACTTTTGTATTGCTTTAGATTCTAGAATACATATAAATTTGCTAGTTTGCAAGAATTATGGCTTGACACAGAACCTAACACGTACAGTGTGAAACATTGTTAGCCTTACAATTCAGTATACAACACTAGCAAAGCATCTAAATCTTAAGGACCTTGCGTTCATGTCATATCGCTTCAACTCTATGCAACATCCTTGTTCAATGTTCAGTCCAGTGTTTGTGTCCTAAATATCTCCCTGTTGGCTTTATACCATGGGAAGTTATTGCTGATTGAACCATAACATCTATCTCCCGGCTACAATATCTGAACAGGCCAAAACGTACACCCAGCAGAGCAACGTGCGGGTTTGACGTCTTTCCCGAATGTATCGCATCGAGCACTGCTCCGGGAGTGCCCCAAAATAGATTGAACCCGAACGAGAGGGCATTCGACCTCCGAAACACGATACACCGATCAGTTTTGTTGTTGTTTGTTGTAGTGACGTTTCCAGCATTCCAGTAATGATTGCTTTGTTCAGGGAGCGCCGGAACACATCGCAATACGTCCGTGTGCCATAAATAGGGTTAGGTGTGAACAGATTAGTGATGACAGGCGTGTGCCAGCAGCGCCAAGCGAGAGAAGAACCAGCAGTCGCTGTGCGTATGCAGGGGGAGGAGGAGGAGGAGGGCGTAGGGGTTTTTTTGCCAAACGTTTGCCCATCTGCACCCATCTAAGACGTACACCGGATGCATAAACACACTCACACATACTAATATAACAACCAAGAATTAAAAAAAAAACAGCAAGTGAACACCCGTTGTCAAGAAGTCGGTGCAAAGTAATGATGATGGCGTAGTTGGAGCTATAGCACGTTGAGAGCACTTCCCCACCCTCTCTCTCTCTTCCTCTCTCTCTATCTCTCTCTCTCTCGCTCGTTCTGTCTCTATCTTGCGCCGGAACCATCTTTTTGGGATTTTTAATTTTAGCTCGGAACCATTAGCACCCCAAAAAATGGAAACGATTCCTGTTTCTGGTTCGCTTGAGGTGCTATGGTGTGTACCCCCTGTCGTGGTCGTTGGTAGCTGAGAGAGCAAAACAGAAGCCGTGTTTGACGGTTATGGAGTGATGCGTGTGTGTGTGTGTTTTTTTCGCTTTCGGTTACTGAGGAAAGTGTGGCGGGTTTGCAGATGGATATTGGGGTCGATTTTTTCTCCCTTCAACCCTCTCTCTCTCTCTCTCTCTCTCTCTCTCTCTCTCTCTCTCTCTCTCTCTCTGTCTCTCTTGTTCTCTGTAGGACCATCTTCTTGTGGTCGTGTCGCCAGTACGCTTACCAAACAGTCGATTGGTGCGTGCTCTAAGGGGGTAGGGTGAAGAGGGCACGATGTCTTTGCTTCCGGTTACCGGATCCTCAGCGGCAGCAATCGTTGCAGCTGGGTGCAGAGGTGCTTTGGGTTAAAAATAATAAAATGTTCAACGCGAGCTGCCACAGTATAGGAGCAACCATCGAAAAGGGAAAAGCCGTTCGCAGTTTTCATCCATTTTTCGCTTCACCTTTCTGCTTCGAACCATTTCTGCCCGCTGCGCTTCCGGTAGCGTGTGTTCTACTCTCTCTCTATCGCTCTATTCCCGCTCGTTAACGCATTGACGCATACACGCGTGTACTCATTCCTGTACGCTTGTCTCTTCTACTCGACAGATATGGAAGCATTATCGGCCCAGCTCGTGAGCCATCTGGCCAGCATGCAGCATCTCGAGAGTGGTCCGATCCTGCTGGAGAACTTTGATCACGGCCGGCTGCGCAGTACCGGTCACCATCCGATCGAGGTCCGGTGCGTCTATCTCGACCAGCTGCTCGGTAAGTACACGTCCGGGCGGTCGCTGCTGGGAATGAGCGTTCGCGGCGATATTGGAAGGAAGCAGACTAAATATAGCACGCGCCGCTTCCTGATCTAGATCCGAAATCTGGCTTCCCCGGGTGTTTCAAGAAGCAGCAACCATTTCGTCTGGACGTGGCGGCAAGGGTTTGTTGTGTTTATGCAACTTCGGTAAATTCCCCCGGCGACTCTACCGTACCCTCTTCAGGGCCGATTCATTGCTCATTAAGCCTGGGAAGGTGGAGCAACGATATGCTAAAGGCGAAGGTTTTTGGGCACCCACCGCGTTGTGGAGCACACATTGTCGCCGACCGGTACGGTGCGGTCTTGCATAATTTCTAGCCACGCCGGGTGTCTTGGCGGGCTGGAGGTCCGCAAATTCCCGCAATGCGGTCAACTCCGCGCGTTGCGGGTCGGCGTGTCGTGTCAACCACGCGCACGGTGGATTCTATTTGTTTAGTCCCTTCCCCACCCCACCGCCATTGCTGCGGTATTGTTGTGCTCATTTGTGTGTTTGGTTGCACGCGCTAAGGTTTTATAAATAAAGCACAAACCACCAAACGCGTTGAGGTACGGTGGGCGCAGACGGGCCACCGGGGGAAGGATGGGAGGGGGGAAACATGGGTACATGGGCCCTGGAGTAGAATATTTTGGGTTTTTATTATTTCGTTCCGTTGCTGCCGTTGGAATCTTGATGGGGGCGATTTGGAGCTGCGGACATCTTTGTCGTCGTCGTCCCTTTTGTGCGCAATGTATGCAATTCCCCAATGCACAATGGGCATTTGCCGGGATGAAATTCAAAAAATCAACTTTGTAATAGCGCAATTCCAAATAATAGGTTTTAATACTAAGGGTTAAACTAAGAAAAATACCAAATATGAGCTCTGTATCTGTTCTGGTTCTCTAGAAAACGCCTCTCAAAGTCGAGATTTGTTAAAAAAAACGAAGAAAAATTTTCACTTTTTTGGAAAACTTTGAACCTTTGTAACTTTTTCAAATATGAACCGATTTTGATTAGTTTAGACATTTTATAAAGGATATTTAGTCAGCTTTATAAACACATGAAAAATTTTGAGCTAAGTTAATTTTATGCAAAAATATACGATAATAACTGAAGAAACCTCCTGAAAATTTTCATCATTTTAACTTTTGACTTGATGCCATCATAAAAGTGGCGTAGAGTGGCATTGTCTCATATATGTCACATCATAGTGTAATATATATACTATCAATCTGTGAAGAAATATTCTGCGAAAGTTTGCGAACGCGAATTTTATTGAAGTTTTTTCACATCAACTTTTTCTAAAAACAGACACATGCGTAACTAGGCGGCTCCATAAGTGCCTAGTGTAGCGTATTTCGTGTATTCTACAAAAATATATTCTACGTGCTTTTGATTAACTTTCATTTCAATTACGAAGCTGTGTATCTTAGTTTCAGCTCATGTACTTATCTAATATGTAAATTTCTATTCTAACCTAACTTTATTATTAAATATAATGAAGCAAATCAGAACCAAATACCTTTTGGTCCTACTGCAGATTATAGAAGGATATAAGGAAAATAATTCTTAAATTATACGCATAACAGGAAAACGTTATGAATGCAGTAGCATCTATTGGCGTTTTGGGAGAAGAAACTCCCAAAACTCATGACAAACTAAATATAAGGATAGAGGGGAGTATGCTACAAAGCATATTTTGCAAGAAAGAAAATGCATCCAGAAGGACATTTTGTATAATGAGCTGTATTCCTCTGATTCGTTAACCAGTTCAATATCAGTAGCTACACGCACTAAAACAAAGACAGGGTTTAACTTTACAAATGAAGTAAATACTTAGTTTGTAGCTATCGTGCAATTTTGATTTTTTCAGATAGTTGTAAAACCAAGAAGGAATTTTTAGTTTTATTACCCCTTCTGAAGGCAGTATAGTACTTGGAAAGGTATTGGATGAATATTCAAAGACAAACAACATGTGCTGCTTTTCATTACGAATATGGGAAGTACTTTATTTCAATGCACCTGCTCTATCCAATTATTTAAATGCCTTTATTCATGTATTTAGAAAAGTGAACTAGACGTCAGGAGCTTGTAATAGCATCCACCTAAGTTGTGTATGTAAATTTTTAATATTTGTACTACCTGTGAGTAAAAGTGACGAGAATTAGCTACAATGTATAGGACAATGCAGAAAAAATTATCTTATTCAAAATTATTATGTTTTGTTTATATATTATTATTATCTGTTCATTATGGAACATTACAGTATATTTTAAAATGGTTTATACTATTAGCAACAAATAATACAAGAAAAAAAACACACAAAATTAATAAAACTAAGCAAAGATCCCTTAAAACACTATTTTATGTAGCGCCACCTGGTGGTATGGATGCGAACTACAAATAAAATGTTATTTACTATCATAATACTTTACTACAAACGATAAAAACTAACAATTTCTGCAAAAATAATTTTATCCCGCAATTTGTTCTAAGCTGCCCATTGTGCAATGGCGATGTGTTTTGTGAAAGCAAAACCACACAGACACACACATACACTCTACGGTTGTGCAACTCTCTCGACGAGGCTATGTGTGTGTGGGCGGTGCAAGTGTGCAGGGTGCACATTATAATTCATGCCAGGGAAGGACGGTGTCGGGAACATTGTTTGCATTTTCGACATGCTGTTTTTTGACAGCGTACGCCGGAAGAATTGTTGAGTTGCTTTAATAAGCTGGAAGGAGGTAGTTGGTGGTATGGAGGAATACGGGGGAGATACGGGGGTGTTGAATGTATAATAGTGGTTTCTCTGAAAAGAAGAGCCTTTGCGTGGGGGCTTGTATGACGGAGATCGCGGCGCTATGATACGATCAGTGCTGCAAAATGTCACTGTCAATGTCATACCTAATTCTGACTGAAGCAAAATCCTTGTTAGCGTCACGTACTCAATTGTGATAATCAGAGATGATACTCAAACAGTGACTAATACATGACAACCATTTGACATTTTAGGGAACCAAAGCTTGGACAAAGCGACTGACCAAAAGTCAGAACTTTTCTTTATCTGGTGACAGTGCTTCAAAATATAACTGACATAGTCATGACAAATTCCGACTGGAACAGAATCATGTGAGCGTCACGAGCTCTTATGTGATGATCAGAGGTGAGATTCAAACAGTTGATGCAATCATCACAGGCTTGGTGACATTTTTTTGCAAACTGACGCAAACTGACTGACGAAGACTTGGTCGCGACATTTCTTTCGGTGATCATCACGATAGTCATGGGAGATGTGCGGGGCATGCGAGTGGTCCCAAGCAACCAAATGAGCATGTTTTCAGATGATGTTGTTTCCGATTATACAATCATCACACACCTCTGATTATCACAGTTGAATACGCTACGGAGACATGGATTTTGTTTCAGTCATGAGTTTTGTAGATAGCGTCAGTGACATTTTGGAGCACTGGAAACCGCTTGGTCGGTGTGATACTTGAGATGGCACTCAGCTCAGCGTTGTCAGTCAGAGTATCAGGCTTGGCTCAAGCACTCACATGTCATCTTCGGCATGTCATCAAGCGCTTTTAACGATTATCAGCAATGATTATCACTGAATAAACGAGATGGTTTTTATTTTCGATTGTCACGATCACGTGATGCTCACGACATGTTGCAGCACTGGATAGGATGCCTGTTTTGTCTCAATTATCAAGTTAGCGAGGATCAATTCTTGCAATTCTCGGCTAAGGTCCTCCCTGGGCGCTTCCTCCAAAATGTCATCTTACGAATTTCCCACATGTTCGAACAGATCACATGTTCTAACAGACTCCTTCCTTTCTTTCGCGATCGCAGATGAGAAATGTGCCCAGAAGGCGCCCAACGTCCCGCCCAAGGCGGGCAACCTGTACATCGAGGAGACGATCGACACGTCCCGCGTCCAGTCACCGGCCCCGTCCCGCCAGCCCCGGTCGCCGGCATCGCGCCCGCCAACGGGGGCCGCTGCCACCAACAGCACCACTCCACCGCCGCTCACTCTCATCCGCCACTACTAGGGCGTACTAGGCCAGTGTGCAGCACCGCGGAGGGGAGACCCTACACTAGACCGGAAGGAAGTTGACAAATCGAGCAGCGACGTAGTGTAACTAGCCGTTGGCGCTTACCTAAAAAAAAGTGGGAACTCAGCGGGAGGGAAACGAAACGTTTATTATGCGAAGATTTTGGGGCGCACGGGAAGTGAATGCGGGCAAAAAGGGCGGGTCAGACTTAGACTAACAATTATTTAAATCTGTACAAAATCCCCCGCAAAGAGTTACGTATTTAGCTTAACTTTCCGTTCCTCCCCCCCCCCCCCCTTTCCCCACTTTATATCCTTATCCTTTCTGCTAATCCAAGCTGTCGATTATTCGGGGAGTCGAGGCGAGTGTTTAAGAAGAGGAACGTTTTAAGCAAGTTAACCCATAATGGGATGTCGAAACGCATACAGAGAGAGAGAGAGAGAGAGAAGGAGAGAGAAAGGGAAGGAGAGTAAAAAATGAGTTAGAAAGAGGAAAGAGTAAGAGAGAGATATAGTAAAGAGAGAAAGCGAAAATAATGAAAGAAAGATAAGGAAAAATGCAGTAAGATAAACCTAATCAGCAAAGATGTGCCTTTAAGTGTTAGTGTACATATACCTATACATATCCCTTAACCCTTTGCCGCGCACATACACAGCCCACAGTCTCAGCTACACCCTGTAATCTGTAGTTGGATGTGTATATGTGTGTATGCGTGTTTATGTATTAGTGTTTTTAGCGAGTCCAACATGTCGAACCAAACATGCTTAAAACAAAAAAAAAAAAACGATAGCAGCGCTGTATGAGGACGGTATGCCGTACGGGTGCCCCTAACCCTTATTTGCTTGCTTGTTAGTAGTTGTAGTTAAGCCAGTAAACTATCCGCACAACCTAAACTGTCTGTTAATGCGTCTGTTCGTCGCTGGATTCGCTTCCAACTGGGAAGATGCGCTGGGCGGAGAAACCGAAAAGGTTTACGAAATCGAAAAACAAGGAGAAACATACAGAGAGAAATAGAGAGAGAGAGAGCGAGAGAGAGAGAGAAAGAGAGAAAGAGAGAAAGAGAGAAGAGAAGAGGAATGGCGACGCGTAATGGCAAAAGAAAGAGAAGAGAAGAAAAACACAAGGCCCAGAAAACACGACGCACCACCAAACATTATGGTCACGTTCAAGTCCTTCCTTTGTTTTTATTTGTGTTCTTATACTTGTTGTTTGAATATTGCTAGCATGTTCCCGAAATTGCGTATCGATCGTTAGAAAAGGGTGAGCGACAACCGTCTTCTGTGCGCAAAACCCGACCCTATCGCTCATCATTATCATTTTCACATTGTATACTAAGCGTATACACCAAGAGAGAGAGAGAGAGAGAGACACGCACACACAGGGAGAGCCAGGGGACACGCACCGCGTGTTCCCGTGTGGGATGGGGAGGGAGGGGGCGAGCTCGCAAACGCATCGGAATGTGCCGTGGCCCGCGGAGCGAAACGGACGGACGACGAATCGGTCCTTAATCTAGATTTGGTCATGGGGTTTGCACATTGCCTGAATCGCGCAGCTTGTGCGGCGCGCTCTACCGTACGCAGTACGCTGCGTGATGAGGTGAGTGGGTGGGGAGGTGGGAGGTTGGCAACAGATAGGCTGTTGCAGTTCCACCAAAGTGCCATCTGCCGGACGCACCCGGTGCTAGTGCGGTGCGGGTCGGTTTTCGATGTTGCAACCAAATTGGACCAGCGCGTCGTCCCGGTTCGTCAATGACATGCGCTTGGTGTAGCGCGTTCCCGGCACGCCATACGCGTCGTACCTCGTACGTGAGTGGACTGTTTGAGTGGGCTACCGCCTGGAACCTCTGGAGGTGACACTTGTCACCAAAAACAAAAAACTCCACCATCTCTCTTGGTGGTTGAGGAGGTTTTTTTTTTTGGAGAAGTTGGAGAAGGAAGTATCCGAGGTGTTTTTGATACCTGTTCAAGCATATGGAATCGTTTACTGGCACTTTCGGACACTTGGAACGTTTGCTGCGGGTGTACTTCAAGCACCAGGTGTCACCCCGAACGAAGGTGTCGGGACATTAATCTTGGATCTTGGTGCCTGGATCGGCTGAGATTGCAGAGCGGTTGGCCGACCTCGAATACAAACATCAAACGTTTGAAAATTCTGTTTAAGAGCTAAAGCCAGGTTCGCTTTGATGTTCAGATTTCGTCCGAGGAGATGCATCAGATATTTCGGGGATGAAGGAAAACAGACATCCTCCAAAAAAGATAGGAGCATCTATCAAAATAAAAAAAACAACAACAAAACATAGATGTTGGCTGCTCTCTTGGTAGTTCTGATGGTTCTGACAGCAAACAGCGGACAGCTTGCAAAGTGACACCACCGGCATCGAGCCAGGTGTCGTTCGCCCATGGGTCAGGGTCAGGCTGTGTGTGTGTGTGTGTGTGGGTCCGTGCCAAGCGATGCGCTTGTTGGCAAGCGGTCAACACTGGCAGCCATGGGGACAGCCCATCGCACGTCGCGGCTCTGCCAAGAATCGAACGATCGGTGCGTGAATGATATAGCACAGTGCAGCGCAGTGGCAGCCGGGCGCGAATCGTTGTCGTTGTGAGTCGTCCATCATTCCCGCCAACGCGACAACGTGGCAGCAGCTGCACATTGCACACTGCAACAACGGCCAGCCCGAGCAGGGCCGAGACGAGCGCGCGGTAGGGCGGTTTATTTTTGTGTCGGTACGCATCTTTGCATCAATTTCAAACCTCGCCTTCAGCACATCACGGCTCCGAACGAATAAACACGGCGCACTGTTTATCTCTCCCGCTGGGTTGTGCTTTTGGGGAGGGCTAAAGTAAGGGAGTGAAAGAAAGAGAGCTGGCAAGAGAACCGAAGCGCACGGACGACGACCGTCTTCGTTGGGTATGGTTGCGGTTCTTTCCATTTTTTTTTATTCTCCACACATGTGTGCGGTGATGTATTTCACCATTCATCATACGCATACACACGTGCCCGCAACCCGCCCTTCAGAACAGTTGAAGCACGGAGCATCTGGTTTCCGGGAATGTAAATCATCTGCCCGGGATTTGCCGAGATTGAACCTCAGTCCATCGCTTGAGAAGAACGCCCGTAGAGCAACAGATGGGAATGGAAGGAACACGTACGAACCGTGGGCGCCCGCAGGCGAGTGTTGCACGCAAGGCTTTGTAAAGTTTAATGCAAGTTGAACGCTAGTTCAATGCAAGATAAGTGCAAGTTGCATGTAAATTGTATGCAATATACAGTGGAACCTCGCACAGTGGAACGAGTTAAATCCTATTTGCAGTGACCTACATGTCATGCGGGAGCGGGAGGCTCTTTTCCATATAGTTGGTGTGAGATGTCAAAAACCGTATTTTAGCGTATAGAAAATGATGATTCGTGTTCAAATGATTCGTGTCAAAATTTGACGTCTGTATGTCAATTAGTTTGTGAAACAGAGCGTCTTTTGTCAAGCAACTTTTGTGTTGTGTTGTTCCACCAAGACAACGCACCGTGCCACAAGTCATTGAGAACGATGGCAAAAATTCATGAATTGGGCATCCTTTTGAGGTCTGAGAACAAGAAAAAGTCGCTGGGGGCCAGATCTGGAGAATACGGTGGGTGGGGAAGCAATTCGAAGCCCAATTCATGAATTTTTGCCATCGTTCTCAATGACTTGTGGCACGGTGCGTTGCCTTGGTGGAATAACACAACACAAAAGTTGCTTGACAAAAGACGCTCTGTCTCACAAACTAATTGACATACAGACGTCAAATTTTGACACGAATCATTTGAAGGTTGGTACTATATAAAAAAAATATGCATTTAATACTTGCGGCGCCATCTATGTGTCAGACCGGTGACTTATCAGCCAACCTATTATTAGTTAGGGGGATCGTTAGACACGTTAAAATACGGTAATTCGTTCTAGCACAGGTTTAGCAGGTTACAGTGCTAGTGTAAAGCGCATTTATGCATCCGAAAAAATGAACAATGCCTTCACAATACTTATGCATTATTGAAAAAAAAAAAATTTGTAGTTTACTAATTCTTTGCCGTTATTGTTGAATTAATTTCTTCGCAAAAGTGGTCGATTGTTTTTGTATTTCCTATAAAAAAGCCGAAAATGACAATTTACATTGGTTTGTACAGGTGAGTTGCTAACCCCACATTTTCGTCTGGATGGTGCTCACTAGTGATGGGAAAAATGAAGTTTTCGTCGGAATCGATTCCAGCTAGCTCCGAAGATTTCTGGAATAGATTTTGGATAGTAGGTCCGGAATCAATTTCCAGATTCGGTTACGGAATCGGCTTCGGCTTTGGTGCCGGAATCGGTTTCGGAATCTAAATCGGTTCCCGAATCGGAATTGGCTCCAAAATCAGAATTGTCCTCGAAATCGAAATCGCGGTTTTGGCATCCTCATAAGAATAGATGTTTGGATAAAATGCTACTACGTATTGATAGCCTGTAGAAATCAAAATTTACTTGTAATCGATCCATTCTCATGGATGTTACCGGACTGTTTTCGTTTGCTTAACTTCTTATTTCACGAACTGATTCTCATTCCGGAGCTAACTCCAATTCTGGAGCCAATTCTGATTCCGTTACTGGAGCGAATTGTGATTCCCAGGTCGATTCCGATTCCGGAGCCAATTCTGATTCCGAAATCGGCTCCGGAATCAGCTCATGAATCGACTCAACGGAATCGGCCCCGGAATGGATTCCGAACACGGAATCGGAATCGGATAGGTCTGATTACGAGCTCCCGCTACTAATTCTTACGGAAATAAAAGAAAAAAAAAAACACTTGATTTGTCACATAATAACAACGTCAAACGAGTTTTTTATCGGCTTATGTCTAGGAACAGTTCGTTATTAAGCTATTACAGCTCTTTCACATCGGACGAATGTGACGGCTGTAGCTCAATATACAGAAATAGACACGAACTCTCGAACTTGACTGTTGAAACGACTTGTGGCCAAAAAATGTAATATGTAATGTAATAAAATAATGTTACATACAATTGTTTACTAGTGCTGCAAACATTTTCATAAATCAAAACAATTTAAAATTACCTTTTTTTAATTTGACTTTTGATTTCAACGTGTAATCGACAAAGGTCGTGTTGAGTTCACACTAGAGCTGTGCCTCAAGTACCAGGACTGTACGATTCATTCAATTCATCCTAAAGAACGAACGACCTACGTTCATCTAATCAACGTTCATCGATTCCTCATAAATCATAATGTACTGAGTTGGTCATCAAAATAACGTCCTACCCGCCGAAAGAACGAACGATTTCACATCTGCTTCCAAACAAAGTATTCTGAACACGAAACATATTGCTCGTTATGCGAATTGTCATTTAGAGTTGCTCGTTTCTCGTTGCTCGTTGCTCGTTAACAGATCATTTAGAGTTGCTCGTTTTGTGAAAAACTTGTAATAAGAGATACTCGTTATGAGAGGTTCCACTGTATACCGTACGTGTATAAAATTGCATGCAACCGTACTCATTGGATGTATCGAATGTGAAACGGATTTTTTGTAGAGCCTTTAGAACTCTGAAACGAATGATAAACGTGGAATTTTGCAATAGTAGGAAGTACGGAAGAGTTGAGTTTAGGGGACACCACCATACGATCTTTAGAAATGGCTGCTAAATAAATAAATAAAAAAGTCGATCTTTCTCAGGAGCTCAGGTGCATGGTGGCCAAAACTTTACAGTCAACAGTATCCTATCGTACAGTGCCGTGTGCATATCACAGCAAGAGCAGAAAATAAAAGAAGAATTTGCGAAAAAAAAGTTTTGTTCATGTTCTGTAAGGTTTTGTGGGGATGCCGGGAAATGTAAAAAAAAAAAAACAAATAACAAACTCGGATAACAGATTTTTTGTTGCACTGCCTAACGAAATGGATGTAAAGTCATTAAAGAATTATGATTTATTTTCTATGGAGACCCGTAGACCCGGGACCCGTAGGCTCATTCGCCCATAGCAATTAAAGAATAAAAATAGAATCCCGTAAAAACCCGTACCGTAAATAGCCTAAATATAATCAGCTACCAAAATTCGGGCCAACAACCTAAAATATTAACCTCCTATGTTGAAGCACCGATTAAATTTAATTTTCTACACATATTTTGCACCTGATGTTATAGTTCCCAATAAAATGAGAACCAAATCGTAGCATTTTTCGAAAGTTAAAATGTGGCAATTTTGTTTTGCTACTAATTTCTCATGTACTCATGGCTTTAAATGTTTTCCATCGTTTTTCTGTAAGGTTAACTTTGAAGCCCGCATCGAAACCCGTTTTTATGTGGCCGTTATCTAGACATTGATCTATTTTTTTTATTCTCCTTTATTAGCTAAATGCTGGTCAGCCATATCATTTTCCATCCAACGGAACAGATAGATCAGGGTAAATGTCTCCTATAGTGGCATATATGGTGTATCGAATTTAAGCTGCCAAGAAGCAAGTATGTGCATATTTTACCACACTTTGTTCAAATTTACAAATTGCAACAAATTTACAAAAAAATCCATTGTGTCTGTCATTTTGTACAAAAAAATCCATATTGGTGGTATGGTTGGTGCCGTATTGTGTTTTTCCAGCGTGCGTTTGAGGTCATACACAACTTGAACATGTTTGCAGAATGGACGAAATGCATCATTCCTGCTTTTACGACTAAAACCAATATAGAAACATGACTGTTTTCTGTGCTGATTAAAAATGGTTAAAATACTAACAAATTGAACAAATGTGGCCAACATTTAATGGTTTAGAGCAAAACATACCAGGATAAATAACTACAGATACTCCCCGATATACGCTATTAATGCGGACCGGAGGCAATAGCGTGTCTCGAATATTAGCGTATGTCGAAGTGAATTTCGTATGTGAATTTCGAGGTTTTCAGTCAATTTATAGCTATTTTTCGTATAATTTTGCGTGCAATTGTAGGTTTTTAAACACTGAATTAGTTATTCGATCTGATTTTAACTGAAGATTACAAATTTGTACCTTTTAAAATGGTTCTTAAAATTGCACAAAAGGGAATTGCTTTTGCATTTGCCATTTGACAAAACTTTTTGAAGAGGTGTAATTCGTATATGGTTCGTGTTTCATGATCTCAACTAATTTCCAACTCTGGTCGACGCTCAATCCAGCCTCTCAATGCTTATGAATGCATAATCTTTAAAGTTGAATTAACCACGAAACGACAAACCATATGATAAGTATCGCAGTAAATAAGATTGTTATACTGATCGAGTTTTCGCTCCCATTTCCTGCTGTCCTTGCTGTTCAACGGTTCGTCCTTTGAGCACAATTCAGAGCCGAAAGCAAACAAACAAACAAAAAACACGACCTCAATCCTATCGTGACGCTGAGTGGGGCGGCAAACGATCTCGAGGCAATCACCCGTCGACAAGATAAACGGCTGCATCAACGAACAAACTTTCGCTGCTGTGACGTGCGTGCTCCATGCGGCGTGTACTGTTTGTTTGTTGCCCGTCAATGAGTTTGTGGGGGTGACCGATTCGGTGGCAAAGTTTCATTGCGGGTGCCTGGGTGGGCCTCCTCGACCCAACTCGTGCCATTTATCTTGATTGCCGGGACAAGGAAACTCCCGGCCCCTTAGACTTCGAGTCGGCAGCCGAATGAGTGTGCTGCGAGAAGTTGACCTCTCATGGGAAAGTGTGGGATCCTTTTTTTTGTTGTATTCACCAACCTCATTTCCCCTTTCTCTCTGCCTGCGCTCTCTGTTGCGGTTACGGAATTAAATTATTTCACTATTTCGATTACAGGTCCATTTTTGAATAAATTACATCCAAGAATGTTTCTGTTGTGTGTGTGTGTGTGTGTGTGGCACACCGTTCCAGCAAAGGAGCAAACGTACGACTGGCGTTTTTTTTGTAGTTGTTGTTGCTGGCTCATGTTTGTTCCCGTGGGTGCCAACAAGGTGAGCAACCATTATGGCCTCCCCTTGCGGTGGAGAGAGGGACCAAGTGTGCACGACGGTGCAAGGGGGAAGCGTCGGAAGCTGCAAAAGTTTGACCGTTACCCCGGGGCGCGGGCAAGTGCCTGTTACTGCTTGGTCAAATAATAAATTGATCCCTGGAGGATCGGTTCGGCCGGGGCAAAAGGGCGGGCGTAATTACCAAGGGGGACGGAAAGCACTCTTGGCAGGGTAAAAAGGAGCAGCAGAGTGGGAGGGGAAAAATCGTAAAAGGTTAAAAAGTAGGTTATTTTAATGCAAACAGATACCTTTTGCCGTGCGTGTTCCCGTGTATTTCCGGCCCAAACCGATGGGCTTCGCGGCTTCTTGACCGCTTCCTTTCCCAGCTCGCACGTTCCCAGGCAACTGGAGCAAGATTTTACGCCAAACTTTTCACCCCACACCATTCGCAGGCATTGAAACTCGGGCAAAAACACACCAGAGGGTGAGGCAGGTTTCGGCAGGGAAAAACGCCATCTGGCACTGGCTTTCTGCCTTCGCCCCCCGCATTCGACTAATGCCCGGCAAGAAAACCACCCGAGAGGAAGGGATCCACGGGATAAGGATAACGCACTCGCAAACAGGCACCTTCATCATCTGTAACCCTTTCGCTTGGGAGGAAAAAGCGGGACAGCAAAGAAGCCGTTTCCTGGGAAGGAAGTAAATCTTGAGAAGATTTATAATGACATTAAAAGTGTTTTATGGCCGTGTAGGTGTGAGTCGTAGCGTCGTTGGGGGACTATGGAAAAGGGAAGTACGGTACCGATAGCGGGCTCTGGCTTTCTTCACACACACACACACACACACACACACACACACACACACACACACCCCGACCTGTTTTTGCTCTAAACACACCGGAAGGATTTCCCACCATTTTACCGAAACCGATCAGCGCGCGCAGGAGAAGGGGCGGAGGGAAGTAAGAAAACTCGTACCTCATATTCCTGGGCGGAATGAACCTTCTTATGAACAATGCCGGGGTTGACATCTTCATCCTGCTGGGCGCTTTAGCGCCGGGAGAAAGGGGTCGCTGTCAGGTGACATTTACCATTCGCCATCAATACATTAGCCGCCGCCTTTGCCGCTGCTCGGTCGATTGTGTGCGAGAGAGAACCCGTCTGTCAGTTTAATTCATACGCTGTCCTATTAGGTGTCGCTGATGGAAGGAGCGCTGGAGAGAGTTTTAATTCGCAAGGACATTTTCTTCTGGAATGGTTTATGTATGTTCACACCGTCACTGGTTGAAAAACTGAGCTTGACAGTGTATGTTGCATATCTTTGGGCGGTAAATATGCATTAAACGTAAAGGAGTTTGCTGACGAACATCGCAAAAGAGAATCGACAAGGAGATAACTTAGGAAAATATGTGCTGTAAGGTTCTTTGCATGCTGGCGATTGAACGTAACGTGCATAGCGTGCGAATGATAGTTCATATGTAAGAAACTTCCTAATCCTAATTCCGAAAAATGAAGAACGAATGAACTTTTCGAAAATTCCGAAAATTCCATTCACCATGTTAGCACTTATTCTGAACGCCCGCTAAAAGTGTCCATTTATTCTTTTTTCCTCTATAAATAGTTCCACGAGCCAGCTGAAATAAGCGGTCGATACAATTTAAAAAAAAAAACAGAGAATTTCTATCATTAGACAATTTAGAACAGCGTGCTACTTTTCTATTTGGCGTAACGTCCTATGCGGACATGCCGGCCTTCACAGGCTTTCAAGACTTAGTTTTAATTACCACGCAGCCGGATATAGTCTCCTTGCTACGGACGAATGGTCCTTTCTAGGCTTGAAGCCATGACGGGCTTGTTTTTGAGTCGTTCGAGTTGACGAGTGCACAATGGGACTGCCCCTGCGAGCGGTCTATAGAGCGTGCTATAGATATAATAAAACTACGAGCGAATGCCAGCGCTTTATCGAACCCGACATGTGTTGGTGTACAAAGTATACAATCTTCGGCAAGTACCGGAGCCCTAGATACGTCCGAAATCGTAGAATTATCTGCTGACACTGAAACATAACAGAAACAGCGTAAATGCAGTAATCAAGTGCCTAACGCATAATACTTTGGAGTCACCCAGCGTACCCAGAAACCGTATTCGAAAAAAAAATTTAGTATAATTATCTAAAATTCTAAGGTCTTCGTACAGAAGGTTGAGGCTTCAATTCTCTTCTAATTTCTACAGTGACATGCAACTAAATTCATCGTTTCTTCCTCATTTTCATTTTCTTATAAGGCCGCTAATGACCGCTAAGCATTGCAACTGCTGTTTTATTTAAGGAAATAAAGGAAATAAATTATTTAAGGAAATTAAAATGAGAGGAACATAGTATAATAACGTAGTAAAAAAGAAGAAGATGATACTCAACTAATTTACCTCAAACCTCAACTAATAATAAAGGAAACATTTGGTTACTACTTCTATTTTAATTGATCGAACAAGCGGTCGCTTCTCAACAGGCGACCACTTGTTGCAATGCGTACGTCATACGTTTCCGAATAGTTAATTTGTAGCATTCGCCTACTTATAGCTGAAAATTAGCAGGCGTTCTAAAATAAAGGCTATAAGTACATTTTAAGCATATGTAAATACTATATTTTTAATCAAACGACTTAATATAATGCTGAACAAATTAGGACGACATCATCAAATGGCACAATATGGTTGAATTGACGAATAATACTAAAGCAAATATGTACAGCAGAAAGAGATAGTTAATATAAATATAGTTGAAGTGATAAAAATAGGTGAAGTGATAATTCCTAGCCGTACCAAAAAACAGCCGTAGAACAAATTTTATATAATTAAAAAATACATAATTAAATAAATCAATCAATAAATCTAATGATAACATAAATACCTTAACTCGGACCACTGAAGGAAAGGACTACAACGATACAGACCCTCGCAATGTCATTTGAGCCACTAAATGGGAATATACTCGGACCGCTTCTGATGGATGGATCCGACGAAATGCTTGGAATCCGCACGATACAGACCCCCGCAATGCCATTTGGAACACTGAACTGGAATAGACAACCTCGAAACCTGAATGATGTAGACCTTCGCCACGCTTATAGGACCGCAAAATCATGGACTGAATTGATTAAAACCAATCCGTCCGAGTACACCCGAGATAAGGTGCCCTTCCATGGCTCAGAGAAGGAAATATCTCCCTGCCAATATGGATTGTAGCGCCATGAACTACCTGTATTTTCTACTTTTAAGCAATACGGCCTTTTTGGACCGTTACTCCTGAATAAAAAAAAAATAAATACCTTAACACTTTAGTCTGAAAATAAATCATGAAATTATTGAAAGAATAAATAAATAAATAAATAAAGAAATAAATAAATAAATAAATACATACATAACAGGGACCATGACAGGGCCGTAATAAAACATTTAAAAAATACATTGTTCGTTAGTTCATGTTTAGTTATTTTATGAATCTGTTTATTTTTTCTCTCTTTCACTCTCTCTCTCTCTCTCTTTCTCTCTCACTCACTCTCTTGTTGGCCTGCTCAGGATAGTGACATGGCCCGGTCCACAATCATTCTCCAGGATGCTAGGTCCCTGGCTGCAGCCTCTCATCCATGTAGACCAGGGGTCTCCAAAGTTTTCAGTTCGCGGGTCGCATTGCTTCACATATAATGGAGTTGATGGCCATTTTTCCGTAGTCTGTAGCTAATGCGAACATTTAAATTTCGTCTTTATACGAAAATACTAACATACAAGGTTTCCCACGATTTATTAGTTGGTTCCCACGATGTTTTGGTTCATTTGTATGAATATCCATTTACCAATAAATTATGGGAACGAACCAAAAATCTATGGAATACGATCAAAAAATCGTGGGAAACCCTGTAACGTACAAAACTTCTATAGCTTTCTATTATTTAAGCTTGGTCTACGTCTCTGTAAAACAACACTTGCATTTTCTTCTAAAATAGTCACAATAATTAACTACTTTTATTAACCCTTACAAAGTCGCCGCGGACCGCGTAATGGGCTCTCGAGGGCCGCATACGGCCTCAAAGTCACTTATGAGCAACTTACTTAACACTTCGTTAATCGAACTATTAAGTCTGATCGTTGAAAGTCGATTCCTTCCTCAGTGGATAAAAATTAGAGCATACATTTTTTGTCCCGTAATCCACAATTTACTTCAGTTTCATTCAAATAACTGCCAATGTTCTTCGCGGGCCGTATGTTTGACATCTCTGATGTAGACACTCGATCTCCGACAGGTCTCGCTTGGCCTGATCCAGCCATTGAATGAATGTTTCGAATGACACCTTCCAGGGCGATGTTGAAGAGCAGACAGGAGAGTTCGTCGCCTTGCATCTGACCCTTCGAGATTCGAACAATTCCGAAATCAAGTTCGATACTCTGATTTTGCACAGCACCCTGTTCATGGTGGCCTCTAAAAGCCAGCCGGATCAACTTCTCAGGGAAGTGATACCGCTGCATGATGTTTCATAGCTCATTCCAGGCTATGGTGTCGTAGGCCTCCTTGAAGTCGATGAACAGGTGGTACGGAGGGGTCTGGGTCTTTCGGCACTTCTGTCGGATCTGCCGTACTGTGGAAATTCTTCACTTTCTTCATTCTTCTTGGTCGGTGATGGATTTGCCTGCAACAAACCCAGCCAACAAAATTTGTAGCAGCAGACTTATTGCTCTTACAGGGGTTTTCAGGAGTTCTCATAGCTGTGGGATACCTTATTGACTCTTTCTTCCGTGAAATGAACTTAATCTACTGGGAATTGGATTATATAGCTCACTTGTAACGGAAATCCAATAGCAATTTCCAAGGAACCTGTCTAAGAAGGGTGCCATAGAGTCCAATTTCCATCAAATGAAGTTCACTTCCCATAAGAAAGAGTCAAGGAAGTGTCCCTCAACTATGAGAACCCCTGGAAATCCCTGTAAGCTCCTGAAGAAGCACGCACGCGTAAAAACTGTTGCATCATTGGATATTGTGCTCCAATACCTTCAAATAACTTTTAAAAAGTGCCATATGGCATCACTAATGACTACGCTCATACCTGACTATCCACATGAATCCATAGTTATTGCCACAAATAAGAAGAACAAGAAAATAGTCAATAATTTCAAAAGTGTTTTTATGCAAAAATAAAATCAACAAACCTGTGGAGCTCAAAATGTTTTCAACAAAAAGTGTTACGAGTTCATTAGTCAAAATAAGCGGTGGCGGATGGCGTCGAGGAATAACGCAAAATGATGAAAATGCGTTAAAATTTTTTTACTGGTAAACGATCGAAATTTTCAGCTGGAAATATGAGGCGAGTGCAAGTTTGAGTGTTTGCAGGTAAATAGGGGAAAGCGGGATAAAATGGGCATGTGGGGCAAAATAGACACCCTCTATTTAAGCATTATTTGACTACAAAGATACTTTCCAATGCTCAAAATGTAATCATTAGAGTGTTCTATTAACACCATGTAAGTTTCATAACCCTTACATTACAAATAACTAAGAAAAATGCAAAATATGATTTAGCAGCATATTGATGTAATTTTTGCCACTTCGAAAATAATCTTAAACGAGTGTCACAGGGATGCGTTGAAATTTTTCATGATATATTTTTAAAGATATGATATTTCTTTACAATTTGTCTGAAGAAAGCAAGGCGATTGAATGCGTATGTTTACTAATATAATAAAAAATACAAAAATGCTTCACGTGGGGCAAAATGAGCAGTTACGCTTGGGGCAAAATGGGCAGATGCTTTCGACATACGGCGCTTGGTGAGGCTATGGTGTTGTATTTGTCGCTTCAATAATGATAACAGGCACAGCTTCAAAAGATTCGATTTTGTAGATTTAAACGTGTAAAAACTGTTTTAATTTTGATAACATATTTTTGGAAGAATTTTAAGGGCTTTCCTGACCAGCAAAACAAAAGATAGAACGAAAATACATTTCACGAAACATGCGCCAAAGCATAGACCATTACCTTAGGCGCAGTTGTTGTGGCCCATTTTGCCCCAGTGTTTTGGAGTTTCACAGTTTGTTTACATATGCCCATTTTGCCCCAGGGCTATGCCTATTTTACCCCGCGTGTCAAAATAGCTTGCCGTAAAACATCAACTTTTATTTTACATTATATTCATTTCATTTTCATTTTTTATTATTTTTGTTTTTAAGTTGTTTTCATTCTATGTGGCAATTTTAATCCATAGATAAATGGTGGAGGCATACAATAATGAAAGAAAAATTGTGTTTTGTGGCATATCCAAAGGAATATTCAGTAAACTGCTTAACATGCCCATTTTGCCCCGCTTTCCCTTGCATAAGAGCTTTGATGCGTTGCTTATATTTTTGCCACGCTATTCCTGTACCAGCTTGTTAAGGTCGCATTTGTTGGGAATAAATAATAGTTATAAAAATCGAATTCGGTAAAAGCTCTCCGACAGTGCTAAAATAAACGCGAGGATGTATCTCTTCAAATCGATGACCAATAGAAACTTTTTATTACTTCAAGCCGCTCTTACGGGGCTCAGCAGCTTACGATCACATTTCGCTACAAAGCAAAACAAAAAACAAAAACAAAAAGAGCTTCGTAAGCCGCAAGGGAAATGCGCGAAATGCCATCACACAAATCATCCCGATAGCAGCAAACACACCCATGGCGGACCAGTTGAAGCAGGTTGGTGAAGAATGTGAAAACCCACAAATTCCCTTTCCAAAATGTTTTCGTATCTCTCTCTCTCTCCCTCTCTCTCTCTCTCTCTCTCTCTCTCTCTCTCTCTCTCTCTCTCTCTCTCTCTCTCTCGCACTTTCAGGTGGGAGGCGGCAAAGGTGAAACATCGCACACAAGCGTGCAACAATCTAGCGCAGCCGTCGCGGACTGACCGGTGGCCGTGTAACGGTGCAAAAACGCTTGGGCGCAACCCAAAACGCGGCACCGGGGCACGGTAAATTGAGTTATCGTATGGGCAATTAATTTTCCTTCTCTTCGCTCTTGCGCTTCCGCTTTCGCCGTGCCGCGTGGTTTTCCCAAAACCCATCAAACCCGAACATCGAACCGGGGCGACGAGTCGAGAATGAGCCTTTTGCCTCCCGCTTGGTTGTTCCTCGTCGCGCCGGGGGTGATTTTTCTTCCCTCCCCATTCTACACACACACACACACACCTTGCTTCCCGAAATGTCCGGCTTGCTGGTCAAACGATCGTAATTAATGGTAATCGATTTACATGTTTATTTAGCCTGAAAATAGATACACTTGAAAACACATCCTCTGAACTCGATCCCGGGAACTCGATTCCTGTTTTTTTTTTTTCTTGGTTTGTATTTTTTGTGGTGGGCCGAAAACGGTACTGATCGACCCCCCCCCCCCCTTGGAGGGAAGTGAAAGGGCTTCCGGGGTTACGAGTGGGGATGAGTTCAATCACATGCTTGCACACACGAAAAAAAAAGGTGAACCGTAGGTGATTAATTGCTAATTGCAATCGTCGGGCTGCCGATACCGATGCAAAACTCCAGGGGACACGGGGCGCACACATACAGACACGAGAAGGATTCAGCTGTGTTTGCTTGCTAGCCTTGTCTTTTTCCGGTTCCGCATCCCTCCGGGAATGGAAACTCGAACAGCACGAAGGCAACGGAAATGTGGAACAGAAGGTGAAAAACTAACATTTCTGGCCGAGAAAGGCTAATTTCTTTCTAATCTATCGCGCTGAGGCTAATCTGTTTCGGTGTCTGTTTGTGTAAATTAGGGGAAAAGAGAAGAGCAGGAGAGATGAAAGTGGAAGCTTCCCTTTGGTTGGGAAACATTTTTCTTGTGCAGCAGCTGTGGCATTCGGTGGCTTAATCTTTCCCGTTCGCTTCCTATTGATGGTTACGGCGATTAATTAAACGATTTGTTTTGTATTGTTGCAATTAGTAAGGGTTTGGTCGGTACATAGTATCGATCGTACGTATCAGTCTATTTATTTTGCTTGGAAAATATATCACAAAGTAGTTAATTTTGATGTGCCAATTGCATAGCTTTAGGCGGGTACTGACATTTCTCGAACGTTTCTTGAAACATTCACAGTAAGATTTCATTTTTCCTTACTACAAACATACACAAAAACATGTTGTTGCACCATTTTACACAAACGGGCGCTCCCTTCCATCCTCCTATCCTCTTCAAATCCCCCTGCTTCTCGCTCCTTTTCGCAAAACATAATCTTTCGCCTTTATTTGCCCACCGCGGTGCAACGCGGTAGCGGTAGAAAACAAATCATTGTGCTGATCATTTTCCCATCTTTTTCCCATCCCGCCTCTGCTGCCGCTTCTTCTACTGCTTTGCTCGGCTAAGCTCACCAAATCACATAATGAAAATGATGACAAAACATTATTTTCTTTGCCACGTTGCCGGCAGCCAGCCAGGACAAGGGGGATGGGTTAAAAAGGAGGTAAGAAAATTGAGATCGATTTCCTGCCTCGGGCAAATTTATATACATTTTTTTCCCCTTGTCTTGTGTATTTATTTTCCTTATCCCGGGTTAATCTTTGTCGTCTTTTTTTCGTTTTTCCCTCCTACACACACTCTTTCTCTCTCTCTCTCTCTCTCGCCGACCACCAAAGGTGATAAAAAATGACACTAATCTGCCCCGAAAGCGACAATTTTTCCTGGTCACGGCACCGGCAACAACCGGCCCAACTGCGGCACAGAAGGGTGGGCATGGGACGAGTGTTGATTTACTTCGCTTACTGTGCACTTACTTAGAGGAGGCCTCCTCGCTTTCTGTCCCAGTTTGCGTCGCCGTCCGAGCTTGCCAATGTGGGTGACAAAGGGAGGCGGTGTGGTAAACGGGTGATGGACGACATAAATCAGGGAATGGGGATGTATTATTTGTTCCCATTAGGCGGGCCTGTCTGCCGTGGATTTGGGCGCCTTGCCTTTGGGGGCATTTTTCCTGAGGGAGGTGGTAAACAGTTATGATTAGCGCCGGCGGGCGAAGGACATTATGTTTGAGACCTGATTTTGTTTTACGCCGCATGAAGAGGAGGGTTTTGCGGGATTGGCCGAGTAAGAGCGCTTCGAGCTGAACAGGAACAAGCGGCTGAAATGTTTGTTTTTTTTTTTTTTGTCCGTTTGGATAGTTGGTTTTAGCCGTCCAAAGCAATGGAAAGTATTTTTTATACTTTCCTCGAATAATAAGTGTTCTTAGCATTAGCACTGATCGTTAAAAAAGGCTTTGAAACAATTGATTACATAGATTTAGGCGCTTACATCCTGTTAATTTTTAAAACAGCAATTACTAAGGCCTTTTACCGACAGATTTCACGATGGCACGTTGGCAGGGCTTTTGAAGCGGTTACCTCGGGTGGAAACACTTCTAATGGTTTTCGGTCGGGTACTCGGCAATTCAAACGTCAAGCTGTTTTGTCCCTGCATCGAACTGAAGCGAATCGGTTACGGTAGCTGCAGTTTTCTGATGCTGGCTTGAACATGCCCAGTGGCTGACGGTTGATGCTTTACTACTAGTCCCTTCAATGCTTATGGAACGAAACCAAACAAATGGCTTCAGATTTAAGAATGGCGAAAAAAAGTGAAAATGGGAAAAAAGAGAGAAAATGACGGAAGTGATGGAGTGATGGAACTAGTGATGGATTACGTTGGCAAAAATCCGGACTCGACTCCTATTCGACCCCGATAATTTCGGTATCGACTGCGGAAGATAGGTCCGGCCAGCATTATCCGTAGTCGTTCGGAATCGCCCGGAATCGCCCGGAGTCGGCCGGAGTCGTTCGGAGTCAGAGTCGTCCGGATTCGTCCAGAATTGGTGTGTGTGTGTCGGAATCGTCTGGAGTCTTCCGGAGACGGCCTTCTGTAATATTCTTCTGTGCAACAATGCGTCTTGTTCGGTCGAGTGCTGATATGATAGTGCTTTATTAGATCTAAGCTTAGGCTTAGAAATTCCACATACACTTACACAATTTAAACGCTTATACTAATACTTATCTAAACTGTTGTACTACACTCACGCAGGGAAAGACAAAAAACACAACGAAATGAAATGCCTCATAACAAGCACAATGCACCGGACTGCTCCTGTTGACTCCAACCGATCCCTGACTCCAGTCGACTTCGATCGCCTCTGGACAACTCCAAATGGCTCCGACTCTGGACGACTCCGGGCGAAACTAGTGATATTTAGTTTACCGTAGTCGGATCGTAGTCGTGGGTGCGCTTCAAAGAGTACATCATTAGATGGAACCACACGCACACGTACGTCCCTCATTCCTTTTGCTCAAGCTTTACCCTTATTTGGGGAAGCAATAATCAGCCCTTTATCTGATCGTGGGATCCTTTCCGTTTTAAGTTCGAAGCCTGACATTTCAGCCTGTCAGCTGTTTGCATAGTATAGCAGTTTTCGAGCAGCTATCTAAGATGGTATAATATACAGGTGGGCTTATCCCAAGGTGTATGAATTTAGAAGGCTGATATTAATCGCTTTTGTTTCTAATTGACGATTTTAAGAGTGTTTTATGTATTCATCAAGCCTCCAGAAAGCTTGTTTGAACAAAAAATTTCACCCATCCTGTCAAAAAGTGATATTCAAATTTGGCTATAAAAATCATGCAATGAGACCACCTGAACTACATTCACTTTGATTCTGGATTCCATCACCAGATCTCTTTAATGCACCTTGGGATAAATGTAAACACCAATTTGTTTTGCCATTTTTCGAGCAGGTACTCGAATCTAATTCTAGCTTTAAGGCTAGAATAATCTAGACCAGGGGTCTCCAAACTTTTCAGCTCGCGGGCCGCATTGCTTCAAAAATAACTATGTTGGGGGCCATTTGACGCTACCTTTAACTGATGAGTGAACGTTTAAATCTCGTTTTTATAATAAAATACCAACGATACTTGTACAGTTTCGTGTTACTAAAGCTTGATTTTTGTCTAAGAAAAGTAAAAAATACATTTTAATTTTAAAAATTAATAATAACGTAATATTTATATTAACTCTGGCAAGGTCATCGTGGGCCGCATTATAAGCTCTTGAGGGCCGCATGCGGCCCGCGGGCCGTAGTTTGGAGACCCCTGATCTAGACTGAAAATTGCAGGCTAGTTTTTTGTGTGGTTTTGTATGGAGTGTTTACATGATTTCAGCCTCCAACTGTCAAACTCCATACAAAAAACTGACTAGAATCGTGAAGGGCCCCCGTATCGGAATTTGCTGTACACTGCAAACTGAACGGAATTATCGTGATTTACAAATTTGACAAAAAAGGAATGCTCTCAATGCCAGCGCCTACACGCGTGGTCCTTAACAGCCGAATTCATACAAAATCATGAAAAAGTCTGCGCCCTTTTGTTCCGGCGTCCTCGCGAAGTTTATCGAACACAACTATTCGGTTCGGCTCGGTAAACATGTGTGCGTATTAGGTAGCAGCATTTGTACTGCTTATAAGCATACCTGCCGTATGCAGCTGTGATACCGAGCGAGACGCATAGACAACGCGTCTAGAGGACATGTGTAGCCGTGAGGAAACTTTTCTGTGTCTCTTTTGCCTTGTCCTTGCCTTTAGATCCTGATGAGTGAAGCATGCATACCTGTCGGGTACGTTCGGAGTATAAGCCCTGTCCCTCTCATGTTAATGGTAAAAATAGAATCGTATGTAATCGGCTCTGCATTCGGGCGTGGGCAGGCCCGTGGGCGCCGTTTGTACGCAGACAATTGGTTCGTCGTTCGTTTTATGAGCGATCTTTCGTTTGTTTGGGTTTTTGTAACTCGCCATTAATCTTAATGAGCTATACTACTCTTTAATTGTAAAAAAAACTACGGCCAGATACACTGTGTTAAACTAAAATGACATCTTTTGAACTGTCTCACTTGAAGTCTAAATGCAAATCTATTGCATTAGACTTCAATTCTATTGCAAATCAATATCGTTCTCGAGCTTATCAACCACTTTAGCTAACTAAGCTAAATAAGAAAATGTTTCGTGTGGTTCGCTACATTACATCGTTTTTAGAGTTTTTCGTAGAGAATAGCTAATTCTTCCACACTATTCAAAGGCTTCTTTGGCGTATCGCTAGATTCGTCTACAATTTTTTTCCTTACACTGGGTGCGATCGCCAATGGAAGTTGTCAAAATAAACGACAGTTAAAAAAGACGACATCTGCTCGATTGCAATGTTTCATCGTCAAATTAACAATCGTAGTAGGCTAAGAGTCGTTTGTTTTCCAGTTAAATGAGGTGTCTCTAGTGTGCATTTGTGTATTTATGAATGTGTTTTCATGGGTTAGCATGCAATGCTAACATCCTGCAATGGTTAAAAAATATGTTGCTGAAAGACAAGCCCACTAGTGGTAGAGGCAGGACTTGACCAGCGATAGTTATTGTGCCAAAGAAAAAGAGGAAGGAGAAGAAGAAACGATTGTTGAATGAAATGCTGTACAAAGCTATAACCGTTACGCAGCCAATTATCTGTAGCCTATTTGCCCACTTTCTTCGTCCGGAGTTACAACTACTGTTGCAAGAGTGTTCAAAACTACACTACCAGGATCCATTTTGACCTATTATTTTACAGGGTTTCCCAGGATTTATTCATCAGTTCCCATGATTTTTTGGTGCGTTCCCACAATTTTTTTATCGTATCCCATAGATTTTTGGTTCGTTGCCATAATTTATTGGTATTTTCCGATTGGATATCAATACAATTGGGTCAAAACATTCTCGGAAACGGCCAAAAAATCGTGGTAATGCACCAAAAATATGCGAATCTACGAAAAATTGATAAGAACCAACCAATAAATCGTGGGAAAACCTGTAAGCCTAAGGCGGAGAAAGAATCCTCTAATGAAGCCGGTGACTCGAGAATTAAGGCTAAATATGTAATTTACACGCTATTATCCTGCGCGATCGCTTAGTCTTGATCCGCCATACATCGCCGGGAACTTCTACCAGCGGCCTGGAGTCATTCGGATCGACACGAAAGGCTCAGTAGCTACAATAAAGCATAAGCGACTCCGAGGTTGGGTCGAGCCAAAGTAGGTTCAAGGCCCGACCTGAACTCGCTGTACCAACAGATCGATGTCACTTATGCTTCATTGCACCGACTGTCCCGTACCACGGGTCGAGCATGATTTCGATACCGACCTTACGCTCAAACTGCACCCCTTGGTCGGAATCGATTCCAATAGACTCGCATTCGACTCAGTACTAGTACAAAGCACTGATACACAGCATGCCCGAACACAATTTTTATAGCTGTGGTAGTTAAAGTCCTCGTAGATACTTACTAACTTCCTTAGCCGGCGCTACTTCCGCCATAAGGTCTTGGCCTGCCTCAGGAGTGTCCGAAACCGCTCACGGTCTTGCATTTTCCTTTGTCAATCCGTTATCACAGCTTTAATGGCAGACGCCTCCACGCCATCTTACCTTCACAATTTGGGTCTACCACGCCCGCTCTGTCCTTGTGGGCGGCCTAAAAAGACTTTATGAACTGGGTCGTCCGTTTCCAAATGTACAACATGGCCAGCCCACACGGAGCCTGGCTAGCTTGATACGCTGCACCACAGTGAGGACGCCGTACATCTCGTATAGCTCGTCGTTATAACGGCTCCTCCATTATCCTTCTACACATACGGGGCCAAGAATCCTTCTGAGCATCATCCTCTCGAGCACGGCCATAAAAATTTCATCAGATTTGGGCAGTGTCCATAACCCAGAGGCGTATGTGAGTACCAGTGGCGGATCTAACGGTAGGCGGACTAGGCGGCCGCCTGGGGCCTCGTAGATCGCTATTCTATAGTATGCCGTATGGTCACAGTACAAGCGACAAGGGCCTCCGGAAGGATGGAAGTTGGGGCTCCGAAGCTGGCGAATCATTTACCCCCCAAAACACCATTTACGATTTACAGGGTGTCCTTAATCCGCCACTGCCAAAACACACAACAAAACATTGTAGCAGACCCAAGGTAAAATAACAACAAGCTATTCAGTTTCTATAGGCTAGCAATAGTCGACAATTTGAAATTCAAGTTATGTTTCAGGAATTTGTGCTCTGCAATTTTCAATTTCATGTAATGTTATGCTCCAGCATGTATTGCATGTGTTGCATGTATTGAATGTATGCCCCTGCGGTGCAATAAGCACTGTAATGTATATATTGTTAGCTAAAATCTATTTTTTACCACCAACTCATAATCGTAAAATGTATTTCCTTTGCACGGAAAACCAGTCCTAACACAACTCGTCCGAAAATGTTCTGCCTTTTGTTTCCCTCTCTCCCACTTCTGTCCATCTTACCTCTTCTTTGCTCCTAGCTAGCAGCACTAAAGCAGTCCGAGTGGAATAATATAATTCTGATAACAGCTTAATAATTAGTTTGTTAAAGTAATTTATCTTAATCTTTATGGCCTGCGCATGAACGTTCGTCCCTTCTCATCGTTCCCCCGCCTACCTTCCCCTTCTGCTCGTGCACACATCTTGAGCAAAAGGAGAGCTGTAGCAGTGGCCAATGTTTCCAGCAAGATATTCTGGCGGACACTTCCGGGCGAGAACCCTTTTTCTTGTCAAAAAGTGGCCTGCACGATGAGGCAAACTGAAGAAGGGGAGGGGGGAGGAGGCAGGGGTGGTAGGAGAAAACAAATGACCGAACTACCCCGACTATCCCATTGTGGCTCCTTAAAACAATCCCCCGATCCTCGCCTCGCCTTCTAGCTCCATTTAGCGCGCTTCCGAAGGGTAATTTGTGTTTAAACAAACTACCCGTTCCTTCGGTCTCATATATTATCATTATTAGAGCCGGAGCCGCTCCGAGCGAGCAGCAAATCCTTGGCAGCACCCCTCGCCCCCGTGTGCGTGTAGCGCAAAAGGGGTGAAAAGTAGTTTTTAAGTATGTGTTTTATAAGGATTCGAGCGAAGCCGAGTGAAGTGCCGAGCGGGGTACAGTGTCCCGGGTGTTATCACTGGCATCCTTCCCCCATTTCCACCGGGGTCCACTGGACCACGGAAAAGGACCACTTTCTAACCCTTCCATCCCCACTCACGGTTCGGGCACAGTATCACAATCGGTAAGTATAACTTAATTAAAGGAGCAAATCTGGCGCCGTTGGACACAGCAGTCACCCGGAAAGTGGAAAGTTACATTTTATGCCTTTTGATAATCCTTCCGGCCTCTTTCCCTCCCGTCAGCATGTTGCCGCGCACTTTCTTTTGTGCTCCCCGGGCTCCCTGCTCCAACGCAACGGAGACAAACCACAGCCCATGATGTATGTAATAATTTCATCCCGGCCCCAAGCAAGCGAACATCGGCTGGTGTAGAAGTGAAGGATCCTAGTTTTTTGGCGGTAAGCTTCCTCTCTCTTTCTCTGTTAAGAACTACCAAACTATGCAAAACTAGCGAAAGGGGGTTTTGTGGTAGGACTGTTTTCCTTTGCCGGTTAACACCTCGGAGACGAGTGATTTGGTCGGCAAACACGGCAAACGGTCTCTGGCCCGGCGATAAGCAGGCAGCAACTGTGTTCTGCTTCAACAACCTTCGACCAGATATCCCTGCTTCTCCTTCGTCCTCCCTCTGTCTCTCTCTCTCTCACTCTCTTCATCTAGTTTCTCATGCAAAACACGCCACACTGGCAAAGCTCGGCAGCACTTTAGATTGGCCCCGGAAGCTGGCACTTTCGCTTTTTCGCTTTTTCGCGACTACCGCCGAGTGTCTGTGTTTCTTTCCATTTCTTCCCCCCTCCCTTTGAGTGTTGGTGGTGTGTGGGTGGGGGAGCGAGCAGTTGAATCGCGAGTCAGCGAAAGGAAATTACAAACAAATGTTACGTGCACGCCTAAATCATCGCCGCTCACCGGAACTCGCCGAGGAAGGCAGCATAAATAAAAACGGCAAGAAAATAATAGATGCTTTCGTACCGGCATACCGCTTGCCAGTAGTCTCACTGATTTATGGGGGAAACTTTTTTTTGTCTGCTCGAAACTTCCCACTTGTAGCAATACACCGCTACCGCGGCCGCCAGCGAGCTACTAGCTATGGAAGAGTTATTTTTTATCACACGCACACATACGCATGATCATTGTTGGTTTGTTTTGTTTCTGTTATAGCATATGTAATATCAACGCCTAAAGATATGCATCATGCATTTTTTTCAGGCCAAATCCGTTACGAATAAATAAATAATTGTGTGAAGAATGAATAGATGATAAACAATACATAACAAACCGACTCCAAATCTTCATATTTTAAATGAAGCCAAGTAGTTTGGCTGAATTAACATTTTATTCGCACAAATTATCATATCACAAGCAATTAACCGTCTTTGCCAGGGGCGACAAGGGCGACACCGTGCGGCAGCAACATGGAAGGAAATATTCGCTTAATTAATTGTTCTGTACCTGTGAGAGAAAGGCATAACAAGCAACCTTTCTAGCCGGGTGAAGTGGCCACTCTAGCAAACGCTCATCCTCAATCATCAACTTTTATTTTCCATTTTTTGCTTATGTTCATTGAAGGCTGGTGTCAAATTGTGATAAAAGTGCTCGTTATGATGCATGTTGAATTTTATTTCACACCTCTTTCCTATTATACTCATCTCTTTTCCATGACACTGTTTTTTTCGGAATCGGGAATCATGCAAATTTCATACATTTTAGGCATAAATGTATTTTCAGTCATTTATGACTCTATGTCAGCGAAACGCCTAAATGCATGCAATTTGTTTAGTAAAATCACGTCACAACATTTTTCTACAGTGGAATATTATTTTTAGCAGTAATGTGTTGTGCTAATTAAAAAGTTATATTTATATTTAAAAAATCATCTTGTAAGTGTTAAAACTAAAGAAGACCCATTCAGCTGATTATCCCTTTGACAGTCTTGTTAATTTGGAAATATGGATTAACCATTTGTCATCAGTGTTATACCCGATTTTGAAAGATTACGCTTAATAATTGCAAAACATATGTACAAGTTATCAATGAGATTAGTGGGAATCAATTAGTCACTGAAAGCCAAGCCCACAAGTGGGTACAGGCAGGCCTTGACCGACATCGGTTGTTGAGCCAAAGAAGAAGAAGAAGATGTACAAGTTAATTTTTCCCGTTATGTTCCAGCAATACACCCTTGGAAGTGGTATTGCTTGTAGTGTCAAGTAAATTTATTTATTTATTTATTTATTAATATCATCCACTCCTTATTTATTAATGTAAGATTAACATAACATCATTATGATTATAAAAATAAAGGAAAAGCGAGAAACCAACTGAACGCAACTGCACTATCACAATAACAGAATAAACATAGTACTCACTCTTTGAACGGTAAAATAAATAGCATGCTTGTTAAATAACATTTAAATAAATCGTCAAACTAAACTATGTAAAAATGTCCTCATGCTACTTAAGCTAGTACTACAATCTACACTGTTTTCTAACGAGTTGTAAACGTTGGCTATTTGTAATAGAGGGTCATTGGCTTCGAAATGTGTGGATCTTGCTTCGATATGTAGAGCAGCTCTAGGTCTAAGTATCCTGCAAGGTGCCTGTATGTTATTTTTTTCTAGCATGGACAGGGCGTCAATAAAACCACAAAAAAGTTTTTGTACAACAGCGCCGTCATTCTCCTATGCTGTAGTGGTTCAAGTCCAAATAAGAGACACCTAACACGATACGACGGACATTCAGAGACTTGGGACCATGAGAGACGATAAAACAAAGAACGCTAAGCTTACGCTGAACTGACTCAATCCTGTCTATTTTGTATTGTTGGGAAGGATTCCACCAAATTCTGGCCAACTCAAGAATTGGGCGAACAATTGCACAGTACTAGGATTTCACACTAAACGGATCCCTAAAGTCATTAGCAACACGTAACATAAAGCCTAGCATACGGAGTGGTTTTGATAGGGTATGTTCTAGGTGGTCGTTAAAAGTTAGCGTGCTATCTAATAGAACGCCTAGGTATTTAACTAAATTAGTTCGAGGTACTGAAGAGTCCGCGAGTTTATAGTCAAAAAAAAAACAGGAGCTTTTTTTCGGGAAAGAAATAATGGAGAATTTGTTAATGTTAACACGCACAATTTGAAGTACACCACAAGTTAAAATGGTACTTTCTTGATATTGCGGGGGATTTGCCAAATGATGCTGTACTTAGTTATAATAATACATTGATATAATTTATTAATTCTAAGTGCTCTTTTGTGTGACCGTCCCGCTCGGCCGCCTGTTTCCAAGAGAGCACGATCGTCCTTTCGATCGTGCTGAGTGTCCTCTCGGCTCGCTGAGTGACCAGCCAGTTGGAGCCGAACCGTTTGGGCCAGATTACATGAGAGCGATTCGCTTTTGCATGGTCAATTCAAAACATTCAATACATAATCCGACGTTACAATCTAGACAGTAGAAATTAGTTTTCCTTCGATTTTTTTCCACGTACAACACACTTTACATTCCTTAGTTCATTTGCTTTTGTTATCTTTTACAGGACCGAGCGAGATGGCCTTATTACTTAATACTACCATATAACTTAAATCTAGCAATACATAGCATATAAGTAACCGAACAAATACATAACATAACGCACGGTACAGTACACAGCTAGGTTAAAAATGAGTCGCGTGATGCCAGTCAAAATTATCGTAATTAGCGTTTAATTTCAGAGCCATCGCAGTTATGGGATCATTTTCACTATAAGCACGACTAGACAGTTGAGTTTTAAGGGGTCGATAGTTACGAAATGTTAATTCTAGAGGGTCCATTTATGTTAATTCTAGCTAGTAGTTCGGGTGCGTCAGTCTCACCTATAATTAACTTAGACATAAATTGCTACTGAGCTACTTCTCGTATCCTTTAAAAGCGTCTCTAACCCAAACAGTAAACACCTATTAAGGTATAAATCTAATGAAATGTCTTTCAATCAAACGTACTGATCTTGATGTCATTCCTGTCGATTGTTGTTTCACATTCCATATTTGTTTCGAATTTGTTTCGCTAATTCCATTCTAAATACGATACGAGATAGGGGAAAGCGGGGCAAAATGGACACCCTCTATTTAAGCATTATTTGACTACAAATATACTTTCCAATGCTCAAAATGTATTCATTAGAGTGTTCTATTAACACCATGTAAGTTTCATAACCCTTACATAACAAATGCAAAATAAGGATTTGTAGCATATTGATGTAATTTTTGCCACTCCGAAAATAAGCTTAAACCAATGACGCAGGGATGCGTTGAAGTTACATGATTTTTTAAAGATATGATATTTCTTCTGATTATCTTTAATTTTTAAAGATATGATATTTCTATACAATTTGTCTGAAGAAAGCAAGACGATTGAATGTGTATTTTTACTAATATAAAAATAAATACAAAAATTCTACACGTGGGGCAAAATGGGCAAATGCTTTTGACATACGGCGCTTGGTGAGGCTATGGTGTTGTATTTGTCGCTTTAATAATGATAACAGGCACAGCTTCAAAAGATTCGATTTTGTAGATTTAAACATGTAAAAACTGTTTCAATTTTGATAACATATTTTTGGAAGAATTTTAAGGGCTCTTCTGACCAGCAAAACAAAAGATAGAACGAAAATACATTTCACGAAACGTGCGCCAAAGAATAGACCATTACCTAAGCGCAGTTGTTGTGGCCCATATTGCTCCAGTGTTTTGACGTTTCACAGTTTGTTTTCATATGCCCATTTTGCCCCAGGTCTATGCTTATTCTACCCCGTGTGTCAAAATAGCTTCTCGTAAAACATCAACTTTTATTTAACACTGTTTTCATGTTTTTAAGTTGTTTTCATTCTATGTGGCAATTTTAATCCATAGATAAATGGTGGAGGTATACAATAATGAAAGAAAAAATGTGTTTTGTGGCATATCCAAAGGAATATTCATTAAACTAGCCGGTCTCGTAGTACAGTCGTCAACTCGTACGACTTAACAACATGCCCGTCGTGGGTTCGATTCCAAAATAGACCGTGCCGCCATACGTAGGACTGACTATCCTGCTATGGGGGGAAATCAATTAGTCACTGAAAGCCAAAGCCCACTAGTGGGTACAGGCAGGCCTTGACCGACAACGGTTGTTGAGCCAAAGAAGAAGAAGAAGATTCATTAAACTGCTTAACATGCCCATTTTGCCCCGCTTTCCGCTACTAAGATATTAAGATACGAGTTAACACTTGAATTTCTTGCGTAAATTACGAATAAATTCATATTATTTGTAATGATATATATTTTTCCCTGATAAACACCTGAATTGTTTCGCTGTGTTTCAGTTTTTTTTGTTGAACGACGTTAGTAATTCTTTTTTTTTTGTTGATCCTCTTCCTCAGATCCTCATCCTCCTCGCCTCCTCAGGAGACGTATAAAAATTAACTGTTGTCAAACAATATACTTGATGCAAAAGTAGATTCGTCTAGTATATGACTATTTGAACACCCAACATCTCGTTATTTAGTAAACATTGTATTTACATGCTTTACCATTGGCCAAATTTTGTTGAGCTTTGAGTATTGATGCGCTGTTGGATCACACTTTTTCAAAAGAACGAAACGTCAATCAATTTCAATCATATCATTCTCGTTCCAATACATTCCAACTTAGGGTTTGCCTTCTATACCTTGGAGTATTTGAACTGCAAAAAGTAGGAACAATTCCTCTTTGATACTTTGCTCCCATTTATGCAAGTGAGAGCTCGTCCGCAGTTTTGGTGTTTGGGGGCATTGATTTGCACAACGGTTTGTGTCCGTAGTTATCCGTAGTTATGATTTCATCGTTCCAAACATATTCAAAACTTTCAACAATCGTTTCGTTATTGGTGGAATTTAGGTTAACGTTTACACGAGGATAACACAAAACGTGCGGGCGGCGATTGTATTTTATCCAAGGTCAGCTCTATAAAATTATTACACCTTTCTGCCAGTGCACGGGAATCATTTTCCAGGTCACTTTCGTCATCTGATGAATTCGAAACATCACTACCCTCAGAGTGGCTAATCAAAAGTACTTCATCACCATATAATGCTGTATCAACAATATTTTCCTTTACTTTTGGATGCTTGAGGTTATGGGACGTGCACGGATCGAGTTGTGAGATAACACTAAATCAGTAGTAAGTTTATCGCATCACGTGTGCAGTAGTCTTAACATGTCTCGAATAAAATGGATTCTTAGAAGATTCAGTTTCAGTGCGGCCAATAAAATCAAAAATGCCGTAAGCGCTCGTGAGTCATTACACAGCTCTTCCCTTACCTCAACACAAACATGTTTTGTCGCTGGTTGTAGATCTTGTGTGAAGCAGAAATTGGTGCACAGTACGCCGAAGAATAATAGACAAAGCTGAATCCCGGAAGCTTCATTTGAAATGAGGTGCAAAAATGCCTGCTCTCCTTTATTCTTTTTTAAAAACAATCCTTTTCCCCACATTCGGGGTGCCTCTTCGCCCTTTTTTCGACGTTTGATAGCAACGATGATGATGATGATGATGATGATGATGATGATGAAGCGTCCATTATTTCTGCATCCCTCGCGCCCGATTGCGTGTTTTCGTGTGCGGTATCGTTTTACTCTCGCCATGTGTTGTGTTTTTCCTCTTTTCGCGGACTTGCATTTGCACTCCATTTACGTTTCCGCTGCAATACGGCCCAATTGCACCATTGCATCGGAGCGTGTGTATGTTTGTGTTGTATGTGAGTAAGTTAAAGGGGTTGTGTGCTGGAGTGTATATGTGTTAGTGCACCAATTTCGCCTACAGCCCGTGCGGAACGCGCCGAGAATGATAATAAATCGGTGTCGCTTATGGTTTTAATTGCGCTTTATTTTCCCGCACCGTATACGTGTGTGTGTGTGACTGTTTGTGTGAGTGAGCCTGTATGGTAAAGCGGCTTTTCCGCGTGGATAATAACACTTCCGCAACGGCTTCGACGAGGGAAAGGCTGGTGGGGGGGGGGGGGGGAATGGATAGAGTTGAACGTAAATTCCATCTGACGGCCGGTGCGCCATCATCGCGGTTCGCCTTTCCGCCGAGTTTATGATGACGCCGCTTCCAACGGGAGCTGGCACGTATGCAGTGGGCACGCATGCCTGGCAAAAGGTGGGGCGCACACTGGCAGGTTGACGGGCTTGAAAACACTAATTTTAATATGATTAATGAGCAACATGTTGACAATAAATTGGTGTCGAATGCATGCGCTTCCTTTTTGCACTTCCCGTTTTGCGTTCGTGCCGCACCATCCTCCTCCCGGTCTTTTATGTTGTATGACAGCTGAAGCATGCTCTCGGCACGGATGCACTTCCCATACCCGCACCCATACTTAGAGTCTCCTCCGAGTGTGTGAGCGTGTTTGGAAAGTCGCGTGGAAACTAATTACCAATCCGTTCCGGACGGAACCTTATGTCCTGTCTTTATGCAAAACAAGGTGCCGAATGCGCACAGGAGCAGAAGTAGAACGCGTTGGCTCATTGATTTCCGGTTCCGGTTGGGCAGAGGACCTTTTTGGGGCTTTTGGTTTGGGTGGACTAAGCTTTGCCACCCAAGCGCGCTGAAGGTTGGGTGTGTTGCTCCATATCCTCTCGCGAGGAGCGGAATCGGGTGTTGGAAGGGGAGTGAGCAAAGTAAGCACCGCAGAAGATCGGCTGGCAGAGTAAGTGCAGCGAGGGGATGCAAAACGGGAAATAAATCATCACTTAATACTTAAAACTCTGTTACACCATATGGTGACAAACGCTCTCTCACTCGCTCTTCACCTTCACACTCTTCATTATCCCCTCTTCGGTGTCGATGAAGGTGGTTTGGCACAGGGACGGACGGAAACTATCTCTCTGTCGCGAGAGCGAGAAGGAGAGATTGAGATGTGGAGAGCGAAAAAGACTTCCGAGCTTGGAAACGGTCAGTTTGTTTGTGAAGCTGAGGTAATGTTGAATGGTCGGTCATTTACATGCGAGACTGTTTCCTATCTCCATAGCTTTTTGGGAGCGGGGGTCAAAGGGGTCCGTGCTAAAGGGGTCTATCGTCCTGCTTCCATCAATATTGAATAGGAAGTAGGGTGGGGCGAAATTACGCCAACATTAAACTTTGTATCAATAGTCAATAGAAACCATCTTTCAAGTGACATTTAAATGCTTAATACCAAAGCCTTTTATTAAGTTTAGGATTTATTAAAATTTATTAAGTTGAATTGTACCGTCCAATGAAATCCTGGTAAGAGTTTCATCACGAGGCATATATGTTTAAGTGATAAATTAATGCTATAATAGACGAGAGATTTTCGAGCAGTTTTCGAGTAGTTTTAAAATTGTTCAAAAACATGGAAAAACGTTGAAATCAGTGAAGGCACTTAGACTTTGATTATTTTGCAACCTTTGCAAAAATCGAGCAGTTTTCGAGCAGTTTATAAATTTGTATGTATAATATCGGCTAAAATTTTGGGACATTGTAAGCAGTTTCAATTTTAGTTATTCTGCTTCTCGATTATTTGGTGTAATTGAGTAGTTTTCGTGCAGCTTTCGAGCAGTGCAAAAGCATGTATGATTGTAGCTACCATTTATAGCTTCTTCCGATTATCGAGAACCATTAGCTGGTATCGCGAAAGAATTGGTTTAAAATTAACAGTCGTTAAAAATTAACCAGAGTCGTTAAAAATTGCTAGAATTTGGCATCGCGAACGCATTGAGTTCATTTGTTAATTTTAACGACTGGTCATATGCTGCCGTTAAACAAACGACTGTCAAGAGCGTATGCGATACAAATTAACAGTCGTTTAATTATACTGCTCGATTTTTTTCCCCGTGTTTACCTATATTCGATATCGAGCAGTCGTTAACTGTTTTGACGGTCGTTTATTTTAACAGGAATGAACAGCAAATGAACTCGGTTAAACCAAAATGAACTTTAAACGACTGTTAAAAAGAGATCATTTATTCGCGATGCCGGCTATTGTTTGCCATTTTAATGCTACATGAATCAAACTTCATTCATCCAAAATCAAACTTTTCATTTGCCCCTTCATACACTATGCAGCTTGCTGGAATCGTAACGTCACAACTTGTTTTCTTTACCCCGCTCCCGGCCACTATTGTAAGCACGAATTAACCGTTGATCGTTGATTGTGCACCGAGCATATCCCGGGATCCTTTGCATCGGTTGTTGACTCCTTTTTTGCTCCCGATGGAAACTCCCAGCAAGGCTCGAAGGAAAGGGAAACACAAATGCTAATAGTGATACGTCTACGGGGACGCATTAGCCGGGCTGGCCGCTCTTGGCGACCACCCCTTCGGTCCGGTGCCCGTGCGTGTGTGCTGATTTGTTGTTTGTTCTGGTTGGAAGCGAGCGGATGATATGATCACCGGACATCGCTTCACTTGTTTGCTTTAGCCCGGCGTACCATGGCCCGCGCTCCATCGGTGACAAATCCGGTGAAAAACGACTGCACTTCGAGCGCTTTAACTGGGCAGGGAAATTTCTTCAGAACCGAGAACACGAGCGAAACATGCCAGAAAGGATATGGCGCGTTGTCGATGAGTCGGTGGAAAGCGGAGGTGGTTGACACTGGCAGTTCGGGTAGCCATGCTCCCGATTGAACTGTCCTTTGAGGATCAAGGATCAGCTGAAGGGTCATAAATTGTTTCACACACCATCACCAGTGCACGGTACATGCTCGATTGAAGCGGAAAGAAAAAGAGTTCCACTTTAACATCTGAACGTTATTTTGCACACATCGTTCACATCGACGAAAGTGCCTGAAAGATATGCAATGTTCGTAGCAAAACTCACTCATTAGGGATTTTTTTGTATCGTCTATAAGCCGCACCGGTATCACTGTTAACTTTTGGCTTCTTCTTTTGACGTTCTGTGTATTTCAAACTGTCCTGTAAAACGAGGAAAACATCCCTCCCCATCCTTTTTATCCTTTTAACAAGCGCAACACTCACACACAGCCAAACAATGGAAGGAGCTCTGTTATGTCCAGACCGAATGGTTTATTTTTGCATTCTTTTGAGTGTGGAGATAAGACAAAATAAGTAATAAAAAATACACGAAATCCCTTTTTTTACTGTACACTGTACGTAAAACAAACGAAAGCCTGTTGGCAAACAGTGTCATGCTCGAACAGTATGTTTGTCCTGTGTGTCCCTGCGTTTGCGTCGAGTCGAGTGAGATCAGAAAAAAGACCCCATTTTTCCAAGCCGCCGAATCGGGAAAGAGCACAACCAAATATTTATGAGATGGATTGGGAATGCATCGCAGGTTGTCGTTGCAACTTTTTCTGCTACTGTGTGACGTTCCACTTGAACGAGAAGGAAAAAAAAACTCCACGTTTAAATGTGTCGAAACGGTTTCGATTCCTGGTTTTGTTTGCGATCGGGTTATGTTTGTTTACCCGCATGTTGGCTTGTTGATGCAATCGTAAATCAAGCCGGCTTTGCAATTGACACGGTCACACTAGCAGAACGAGGATCGAAGCAGAACGAGGACCACATCCGGTGTGATGAAGCAATTTTTGGCGTTTGTTGTACACCCAGATTGATGGAATTGATTTCATCATTTTCGTCACAATTTTGCTTTGTCTTGAAATTAAGCGCCTAAAGTTATGCAAATTTAATACTTTTTTCATTTAGGACTAAAAAGCTAACCAAAAATCGGTAATATTGTGCCTAATAAATTAGGAGTAAATAAATGATCAAATGTCCATATCTAAACGCCTAAATGTATGCAACTTACGAGTCAAAATTATCTTAATGCCATTTTATAAAAGCTTATTAATATTATCAGGCGTAATGTAAAGTCATCAGCTCTATTCGTAATGGCGCTGAAGGCAACAGCTTAACGTTGAGCTTCCAGTACAACTCAAACACATTCAAAGAGGATTTGAACATCCCGAAGTAGGTTAATTATGCCGTTCTGCCATACGCTCCGATTGCATCGGAATGCGGCAGCTAGTGCTTCCGTATTGCACCAGAAGTCGGTGTGCATAAGACCGGTGTCCACATTCCGGAGTGCAATCTTCTTAAGGTATGTAGCATCTTCACTCACCCCCCGCATGCCCTCGCACATCGCTTCAAACCCATCCCGAGATGCACCGAAGGCGTTTGATCTTGACACTACGGTGCGATGATGTGCCGGCTACGCCTGTGCCCGCTGCTGTGCTCCTGCTAGCGTGCGTTGCCTGCGGTTGATGTCTGTGTTGATTGGTTTTTGCGGTCTGTTGCACCGAGCCGACCGTCGTGCCTTGTTTGGACACTTTGTAAGCTGTGAAGGTTCGCTGTGAAGTCAAAGCCATAACACATTTCGGCCAGCACTGAAGCAGCAACAGTTATCGTAGCCCCGGACCCGGACGGTACTCTATTCGGTCGCTGAGCATCATTAGTTTTGACATTTATGCTTCACTTCACTTCATTTCAAGACACGGCAGCTCACCTTTTCAAACAATAGGAAGCCGGGACGAGTCGGGCAGTGCAGGCAAAAAAAACGACGTCCCGCTTGCCGAACAATGTTCGCTCAAGCACGTACCGGAGCTATCAGAGCAGTGTAAGGTAAATCCGGCTCGAAGGACCAAACAGCGTGCTCAGCGCAGAGCCATGGACGGTGGCGGGAAAGGTGCAACTGTTCCGTTTAACTTAAACAGCCTCAAGTGGCAATCGTTTTTCAAATGTCACTGGTTCACATTTCTGGCCCACCAGCTTCTCCACCAGCTCCAGTCCTCTTATTCGAACACGTGCACTAGCAAATGTCAAAACATTGACATCGGAGCGTGTGCGGTGCAGAATTCGAAACATCGTGTCGTGTTGTGTTGCTAGCAATACTGGCAATCCGATGTTCGGCATGGAATGTTCGCGTGCGCAAACGCGTGTTTTTCACTTTTTCCCAATAGTAGCCACCCACTTCTCTCCCTCCCGCTCGTGTCCACTTTTCGATGGAGGGGAAATTCGGTGGCTTTTCGGTTTCGGCGTGAGCGAGTACACTGCAGTTCGGAGCGGTGTGCGCTGCTCTACGGCCAACCCGATGGGCAGCTGTGGCAACAAAGTGCCCCACAGCAACCAAAACATTAGCACCGCTCCCTCGTTCCGACGGCTTGCTTCTGCCCGTGGGTGGGAAATCGTTCGAGCATCTCCACCATTGGGCTGCGTTGGAGCGAATCGTCCCGGCGCAATGCTGTTTGCTCTTTCGCGGACCGGACCAGCAGCACCGACGGAAAGAAAAGGCACACCAACAACTGCTTCCGATCTTCTTCTGCCAAACCACCGGCCACAGTCCCACGCAGGTTCGCCGAAAAGGGCGGAAAAAATGTCACGCATCGTCGTCCAAGACAGTGGCTCTCGGGCTTGGAAAGGATGGAACAAAACGACTAACAAAAAAAAGCACAACAACAAATATTTGAGCTCGCAAAAGGAGGAGCCTCGGTTGGGTTCGTGGTCCTGCTCGGAAGGTCTTGAAATGCAGCACGCGCGGTAACGTTTATTAAGTTGGTGTGTGTGTGCAGTGGCGGGTGGTGGGATGTACGAAAAAATGGACGATGTCATTGCTTTAGGTTCATCGTTTTTGGTTTGGAGCTAACGTTGGCATAAAGTGCCGAAACGAGCTGGATAAGGTCTGTAACGCCCTCTGGCTAGTTTAAGAGGCTTCGGTAATGTTGGGCGAGCTTTTTTTGCTGTTCAAGCGTTAGCCATACTTATTTCATACATTGTTGATGCATTATTAAAGAATATGGCTCCTATGTATAGCATCACCGACCGATGCGAATATGTGTGTTGACATATTCCTGGAATTATTATTGAAGTTATGATTTCAATGCATTTTTGTTTCATGTAGGAATTATACATTAAATGAACGAACTATAGTATCTTTATAAATGTCTGTTCCAAAAGTGTGATTTTACTATGGGGTTGTTACAATGGACAAACCTATATTTTTTATCTGTTTTAAATTACCTAAAACTTTAATTTTCATGTAACAAACGAAATACAAAAAACAAGTTTGATTTTTCTGTTTCTGCAACAGTTGTGTTTTCACAGATCTGTTACTATTAATTTCGATACTTGTTGCTACGGATGTAGCTATCTATTTATTATGAGTAGCTTGGTAGACGTTTTTAGAACTGGCGTTTTGTTTATATTTATTTGCGCAGTTTAAAAACTCGTCTGTCCTTTCTAGCTTAATATTTGCTACTAACCGTGTTTCGCGATGGCGCCCTGTTCCTCGATCAGCTGTGCTACTTGACCCTGTTTGACCTGCTCCCGAAATTGGCCCTAATTACGGAGCTCTGGTTGTCGCACAATCTAATCGTGTTATCTCTCTTTGTGAATCTTGTACGCCATCTGCCGGGTTTTTTGGGTATTTGATCGAGTTGTCAAGTCAGCTTAATGTTTGTAAACATTACTGTTCCCTGTCCGATCACACGCGGTCGATATCGTGCCAACAATACTCTTTTATGAACTTCTTTGCCTCACAGGATGTATGTTAAGCGTATACAGCAGAGACGTCAAACTGGTGGCCAGCGTGGTCTTTCGGTGTGGCCTGCGGCTGCTGGTGCCAAAATTTATTTGTAGAAGCATTTCTGTTTCTACAGTATATGTCTGTCAATTCCGGACTCCTGAAATATGAAGAGATTTTAAAATTTCATTTCAAGAAATAAAAAAAAAACACAGGTGATGAAGCGTAGAGACTATCATAAACTCAGAGAAAAAAGAGTAAAAGAAAACTAAGAAGAATAATTAAAGGAAATTATAAGAAAGAAGACGGTTACGAAAAGAGTTAAGAGAGGAGTCGAAATCAAAGAGATAGTAAAAGTGGTTAAATAACCACTTAATGGACAGGATAGAAGAGAATCATTGAAAGTATAAAGTCTTAGTAGTTTCGAGGATGTCTTAGCAGTAGTCAGAGCATGTTGGAGTGCACTCAGACCAGTCATAATACCATCTCGATGTTTTTATATATCTTCTCTCTATGCATGAATACACAAAATAGATAAGAGTTCCAAAAACTATCAGAGTTGTAGAAGAAAAACCAAAAATGTTTATTTTGATGAAAACTAGTTATTTTGGCCCGGTTACATTCGCAACAGAACCTCAGATGTGTATACTGAATGCAGGGCACATTTAAATGTTTTCATGTAAACACGTAGATAAGCAATTCTGCTCTCTTTTGATGTCCTTTTTTCTATCAAATCAAAGGTTTCTATCAAAGGTTTCTATATCTCGCTTCATAGCCTTTTCATCTTTTTGTCTTAATAACATTTATTAATCATATTTCTATGTTATCATATATATTATATTATCGTATTATCAGTATGTATATTTGTAAATTTATTAAATTGGGGCCGGTCCGGTGGTACAGTCTTCAACTCGTACGACTAAACCACATGCTCGTCGTGGGTTTAAGCCCCGAAGGGAACGACTGAATATCCTGCTATGGTAATAAATAAGCCACTGAAAGCCGAGATCACTAGTGGTACAGATAAGCCTTGACCGGCCACGGTTGTTGTGCCAAAGAAGAAGAAGATAATTTATAATATTGTAAATGTTTCCATAAAATTAGCAATCGTGGTCCAATTGCTTTCTCAGTATATTAGGCTATTTCGCATTCATTGCCCGTTTTTAAAAACACTTACGACGTACGAAATTTAACTTTAGTCGTTCTGGAGTTTTGAAATAACTTCTATTACACTTCACGACATATAATATATGCGGTCGAGTCTGCCATCTACTAAACTGTCACGGATGATTATTGACCCGAGCCTCACCTTCTGCAAGACTGGATGGATGTCCAAGCCGTTTAGTGTCTTAGGCAGGGTCATATCGGTTCAAGTTATAGAGCGTGACGTGAGTATAACACGTCAGTTCTCACTTTGTTTTGTAAAGGGAGATGAGCATTCAAGCATTAGTAAAATGGTAAAAAACCAATGAAAATTCTGTATTAACCTTTCCAATGAAAAAAATCAACTCAAACAAAATTGTTGATGTTAGGAAATATCTACCCATCTTTATGTGGAATATTAAAGACACTTAAAAGAACATTTTAAACAATCAAACAAGGTACTTGGTGACTAAAAAAGCAATTTCTTTAAGAAAAAGTCTTAGGAAAATTATCAAAATTACTTGACCAACTGGAATTAAAAACACAAGCTCTCAAACTTTTTTTTTGCCAATTGTTTTGGGAAAAGTTGAGCACCTTTTTAGGCATGGTTGCAGCTTAGAACATTATACTTCTGCAAAACTTTTAGATATCAGCAGAAATCAGATGTCAGCACAATCATGTGAGCACAAGCATCCAGGAGATAGCACCAAGGTGACTAGATACTACACTACAGGTGTGCTTATAGCTGTGAATTTGTTTACCATATCAAGGAAATGGCTACGTAAATGCTGTTCACCAGCTAAATCATATTGATAATCATGATCACACCAATATCATCATAAAATTGAATATTCTGCCATGAATAAACCAACGCACTTAGTCATTCTCAGTTGTTGCCATTATATTTGGGTACTAAATATTGTCACTGATATGGGATCTTCTGAAATATGGCATCGTTTAGTCTCCAGTTTTCTCGTTATCATGGGACAAAAATAATTTTCATAGTACTGTATTTTATAGTGTGTAACAACCCCCCAAAATATAATTCCAATTTCAAATTTTTTTTTTAATTTTTATTTTATAAAAAATAATTATAATTATATTTTATAAAACAAAATAAAATAAATAATTTTTTATTTTAACAAAATTTAAAAACAACTTTGTCACTATTTCAAATTTTATTTCATTAAGAAGGAATGGCTTCAATCATAATGTTTAAGTTTCGAATTTAAACACAATATATTAAGGCTCTTGAGTTGATCGTGATTGTTTCATACAGTTTAGCCTGCTTGATGCCTCTTAAATTACTACGCAGCTTACTGATATAGGGGCCCTCCACGATTCCAGTCAACTTTTTGTATGGAGTTTGACAGTTGGAGGCTGAAATCATGTAAACACTCCCTACACAACCACTCATAAAACTAGCCTGCAATTTTCAGGCTAGATTATTCTAGCCTTAAAGCTAGAATAAGATTCGAGTACCTGCTCGAAAACACGGTGTTGTTTACGTTTATCCCAAGGTGCATTAAAGAGATCAGATGATGGAATCTAGAATCAAAGTGTATGTAGTGCAGGTGGTCTCATAGTTTTTTTTTATAACCAAATTTGAACATCACTTTTTGACAGGACGGGTGAAAACTTTTGCTCAAACAAGCTTTCTGGAGGCTTGGTGAATGCACAAAACACTCTTTAAACCTTCATTCAGAAACAGAAGCGATGAAAATCAGCCTTCTATATTCATACACCTTGGGATAAGCCCACCTGTATATTAAACCCACTTCGAAAACAGCTATACAATGCAAACAGCTGGCAGGCTGAAATTTGAGCCTACGAACTTAAAACGGAATAGGGCCCATATTTGGAATATTTTTTTTTCTGAATCTGAATGTAAGTATTCGTTAGTGCCTTTTCAGCAAACTAATTAATGAACAAGTGAAGCCCATTTAAAAAAAAACGAGCCGCAAGAATAGCCGAGAAACATGACCAAAAAAAAAACACCATTTCTTACCCGTAATCCCATGCTCATCATTCGTCATAATCTCTCCCCGAGGTACTGGGAACTTTTCTTACCCAAAAAAGAGGTGCAGCATTGCGTAATGTTTTTTTCTTCTTCTTAAATTTAATTCATCGTCCCTTGGAAAGAAGCTGCAAAAAAGGGGTTAAAAATGTCATTAATTTAAATATTCGACACAGCAAATGAAGCCGTGGGTCAACCGGATAGTGCCGTTAAGAAAATTGTGGGAATATGCTTCTTTACTTTACCCGCCTCTTTAGTGGCTAACGAATAAAAAGTAGGAATTCTGATGGGAATGAACCCAAAACAAAAAAAAACACATCCTTAATGTCTACGGTCATTAAAGTGGATGATTTTTCGCTCCAGCTGGCAGCGGTAATGAAGTAACAACAAGCAATTTTAATGCAAATGAATTACGCACGTAAATTAATCACCTGAATGTGGTAGTTTAAGGCGTACGAGAGAGAATAAAAAAAACACATTTCTTTTTTGATGCATAAACAACCAAACCAAAGAAATAACTTTTACTGAAATATCACAATCGATTGTTTTATCACAATTTCCCCCAGAAAACAGATCGCAGCATCCTATCCTTTGGGTGGAAAGAATAGTGGCCCCCTGAACGTTAAGCACTCCGCCTGACAAAATGTGCAAACCACCCGGGAGCGGGGGTTGCAAAAAGAGTTGCAAAAAACAAAAGCAAAAATGCAAAAACCAAACTACGCCAAACTTTGGCCGGTGGTTTGGCGCTGGCAGTGCCAGTTTAAAGTGCCGAAAGTTTGCTCAAGTAGCTCGCCCCGCAGTGCTGGGCACATTCCAGCACAAAACCCAATGCTCTTGCCTTAAAGCGCACCCAGATCCGTGAGGAGTGTGCAGTAGAATTTGCCAAACCGTTCGTTCCGCTTGCTGCGCGCTCGGTTCGAGATTGCCCAAGTGCTGCTTTTGTGGTTAGGATTTTTTGTTTGTTTGTTTTTGTGTTGGTATTGTGTGGTATTGCCGCATTGTTCCAATCCCGGCACAGAGGAAGTAACGATTTTCCGCCAGCTTTTCACCGTACACACCGTGGAGGGGGCTGGCTAGCTGGAAGAAAAACTGTAAATTTCTCAAACAAAAAATAAAACCAGCTGCTCGAAAACCTTACCATGGGTTTGAGATTGAATAGTGCAACGGAGGAGAAAAAAAACATGAAATAGAAAAGGAGCAAAAACCAAAAAAAAAAAAAATCAAAAGCAAACATCCCCACATACTGCTGTAAATGGCTGAGTAAGGGTGGGGTTTGGGAGGCGGAATGAATGAAAAGGCAAAGTCAGCAAACAACACAACACAATCGAGACAACCGCCGGTGCCGATTGTTTGATTTCAATCGTACAAACTCTCGAAAACTCTCTTCCCCCCAACCCCTCGCTAGTCGCCGCATGCAAACTGTTAAACGGTGGAAATGGGTTGGAAAAGTCTGAATCGGTATGGAACCTTCCGCAAACAGCGAAACCCGCTAAACAATCGCAATGGCTGCTGCTGCAAAATGCGGAGGGGGTTTTGTGCAGCGCAAGTGCAGTTTCCAAGGAGTAAAAAGACAGCATCGCCCTCGCGAGTTGAGCGACAAGCACACAGGCGAAGTTTTTGCTGCGATTTAGTTTTCCTATTTTGTGTTTGCGCATGTGTTTGTGTGTATTTTACACTTTACCAACGAGGAATGCGCGAATCTGCGCGCTTGTTGATTCACTGTGAAGCATGCTAATTTCATCCCCATGTCTACCCTGTAACTGTTCAAGGCTGTGCGACCGTAACGCAGAGCGTAACGCAACCGTAACGGGCGCAGCCCGCGTTATCCGGCGATCCGCTTTTGATCTTACGCAAATGTTACGCTGCCGCTGCCGAGTGGAGGGAAAATGGAAAATTAGCCCCTTTCTACACGCACACACACACACACACACACACACACACACAGGGTCGTTTATTTATTAAATTATACGTCTTGGTTGCAGCGGCATCATGCACGAGCGGAGCAAATCAACTAGTTAGTGGACGTTTAAACACCGGCGGCTAGTCTATTGAGCGCTAATCGAGCGTGAAGCTTTCATTTTCACCTCACCGTTCCGCTATTTTCCAGACTACAAACAACACACACACATCGGCACAAGTGCCGGTCACTTGCACATTGTAGACGGGTTGACACACAAGGCCCCCCTGCATTCGATTGCAGCCAAGTGCATCGATGCATTCGAAGAGATGCACCCAGGCCGGGCCCGGTTCCCTTGCTCGTGTGCAACGTGCACTGCCCGTCCAGGCATCACACGGTCGTCCTTACCGAAAGGATGTCCGTTTGTGTCGGCTTTTTGCCGATGGCTCGGGTGCACGAGTGGGCTTTTCGCCTTTTCTGCCCAATTTTCTGGTCGACCATGGTGTGGCCCAGACGGTACACCACTTGCCTGGCTGCCAAATATACAGCAAGAAGAAGAAGAAACACACACACACACGCCCACACACTGTGATCACTCGCACGTTCATAATTCAATAATATCAAAGCGAAAGGCTTAACTTACTTAGCCATCCGTGGTTCGGTTCGCCCGCTCTCCGAGCTGCGGGTGGAGTGTCTCTATACACGGTGGAAGAAAAGGACGGGGCCCTTAACGAGAGCCCACATCCTTCCTCTACTGTGCATGTGGCATACCACTCTTCACACACACACACACACACAAGCCCTTCGCCTTGAAATCCACTCCACCGGCGTAATGAGTTTGAAGTTAGCCTTCAGTGGCAACGCCTTTCGTCATCGTTACGAAGGGCCGCCACCGTTGGCTGGCGCTGGCAGCCTAGGGCTTGGGCCAGGTTGAGATGTTGGAAATTAAATGGAGTGAAAACATGGTGTAGCCCTGGCCCACCCCGTTTCCTGCACTGGTGCGACGCCCGGTCGAACGAAGCGCGGCGGTAACGCTTTGCGTGCGTGCAGGATGCAGGATTTCATGCAGATAAATTTCATTCACCCATTAAGATGAAACAGCTTAGAGGGGAAGGCAAGGGGGGAAGGAGTGGGAGGGGGAGGAAAAGGTAAAGGAGTGGAATTAACAATAGATTAACCCAACCGACAACGCACTGGAGTGGTTTTCCTGGGTGGGTGGAAAAAAACGTACCATCGAGTGAGCTAAAAAGTCTGTCTTGTTTGGCGTGTAGCATACATTTGGGCGCTATTTCAGTTTTTTTTGTTTATTGTTTCAATTTCGAACACAGTTACATAATTTGTGCAGTGACTTTTGTTATGTGGCTTTAATGAGATTTTTTTTATTGGCCTTAAAAACTACGCGGAGCCGAGTAGTCAGTCTTTCCTCCGGGGAGACGGTCCATTATTGCCTTGAAACCACGACGGGCATGTATTTTTGTTATTTATATAGCACGTGACGCGTCTGAATACGATATAAACACATACTTTGGTTATCTTCTGGTCAAACCAAACCAAAGTAATCCAATATTACAGTCGTTGCCAATAATTTTTGTTCCTAACTCGCCTATTTTTGTCTCCAAGGCACCAATATTTGAAACTATGTCACAATTTTCGACTCTAAGGCATCAATGTTTGACAGTTTGCTTCAATTTTTCGACTTCCATTCCGACTCAAAGACTTCCATTTTCGGCTGATTTATAAAATTTCAACGTTATGTCTGAAACTGTGTGTTTCAAAATTATAGAATTTAAATTAAGCAGTTAATAAGAAAAAATCACCGAAATAATTTACAAAAATAGCAGTTTTGGTTGTTTTAAAGCAATGAAAAAAGTTGGCATGTATAATTTCCAGGTGTGAGCAATGTCTTGATTATTTTTTTAAATTCGATTAGTTTTGCAGAAACAAAAATATACAAATCGCATGTTTTTTGTGTTGTTTTTAAAATGTCAAATGAGGCAAAATTTTATAGGCAAAAATTGATGCACACTGTCAAACATTGATGCCTTAGAGTCGAAGTCTGGCGGCGTCGACTGTAAGTTTCAAACGGCATCTTAACTCGCCTAAAAGTATGCAAAATAAGTTGTTTGTTGTATGTGTTTATTCGAGTTGAGCATCAAATGTTTATACCTTCAGGCTTTAAAAGCTAACCTAGAAATTAATCAACATTATTGCACGTTCTTCATAAAAAACAAGTTCATAAGCGTTCTTGAGTCAAAATAAACATATTAAACTATCTGCAAATACTATGCAACCTGCGTGGCAAAAGTAGCTCTCTAACGGCTTAATACACCCCTGTTAACAAGCACCATCAGCTGGGTAGTGATTCGTTTCGTTTCTCTTGTCTCTTTCTCGCTGGCGTACGAAAGCAGGAGTGTCAAGTTGCACTCGAGCTGCAACGAACACACGCCTGGCTGTTGCTTCCCTACTGGGGGGACAACCTCAAACCCTTCCAACACTAGTGATTAGTGTGTGTGTGTGCTTGAGCGTGTCCTTTAATCATGCGGCATCCTTTTCCTACTCTACCACCTCCCCATCCCATCGCCGCCAACACCCAAACCAATGTATGTCGCAAGGATGGAAAATAAACATACCGTTTAGATAATGATTTAATCGATTGAATTTCAAAATAATGATGCTCGTAAAAATAGCGCACCAAAGCATAGGCTGACGAGCCTTCGCTGTACCATTCGTCCCGCGGCAGCTTTGAAGCGTATGCCACGGTGAAGGATACGGGGAAGAGAGAAAAAAAAAATAATGAAAGGAGAAACAGACTAACGACTCCCGGAGACTGTGGTGCTGGTGTAAAATATGCTAATGTGATAATCAATAAATAATCAGCGATCAGTGGAGGGGGAGGAGACATTAAAAAAACATAAAACTAAGCAAACCCCCCACACAAACACATACTCTGTATAAACCCTTGTTTTTTTTTTTCCTTTTGTGATCTTATTTTAGTTATCTCGCCCTGGCTGGATTAAAATGTTTGTCGAGGTTTTCGATCGCGATAGAGCGGTTGCTGGTGCAGCAGCCTCATCAATTCTCATCCCGAGCCTTTTCTCTTTTCTCTTCCCTTTTATTAGCAAGTAAATGGGGTGGGAAAAGGAAGAAAGCATTACCACCCGATCGGGGGGGGGGGGGAGCATGCCAGTGTCATCATCATTCCCGCCACAAACATTAGCACGGGGCACACTTGACACAAGCCAGACGGGAACAGGGCGCCGGAGAAGGAGTTGTTTATTTTTCTATCAACTTATCTTCCACCGGGGGTGTGCGCGCTAATGGTGCAAGAAAATATACATAAAAAAGGGCAACCATTTACCTCAAATGAACGGAGTACGGAAAAATCGAAGAAAAAAAAAGCAGCAGCAACCGGAAACAGAACATCAAACTGTAAGTGTGTGTGTGGGTGAGAGGGAGAGTTTGTTTGTGGTTAGCAAGAGTACCAGGCAAGGTACCAGCAAGAGTGAAAGAGAGGCAGACAGCAAAAAAAAAAATATGGCAACATTAGTTGCCGGTGGCGGTTTTTTTTTTCATTTTTATTTTCGCCTTATCTGGAAAACATTAACGCAAAAGAAGCAGCAACCGGAGGGCCATAATTTCCTTTCGCGATTTTTCCCATATCGACACTTCATCATTGCCTCCGCCGTGGCGGGTTGGCTACATCTCGCGGTGCAACCGCAGCCTGTGGGAAACACGGTGGCTCAGGGAAATGGAGGAGCGCGCAAAAATGGCTACACACTAATTTCCTATTCTACCGAACCGTAATATCGTTTATTTCCTTCGCGCATCAAAAGGTCATCGAGAGGAGGGAAGTAGATGGGCGGGCAAGGAGCAAGCGTTTCCACATTCAGCAGAGGTGTTTGCTTTTATTGTGAGTCACTTTTCAGTGGAAAAAATATGGTTTATGTTTACTTCTCCAGCGTGGATTGAAAAGGTTGATACATTTCTATTCCCACACCACCGAGTGGGCTGAGTGCCCCGTGCCCAAGTGGGGATGCAAACCACACATTTAATTTGGCTCATTTTTCACGGGGAAGATGTTGTGGTATTTATACACTCGCCTCAAAACTAATCACAACTTCTTACTGCAAACGAAAAGACTTGGTACCAGTGCTGCAAAATGTCGTGAGCATCACGAGATTTTCACCAACGAAAACAATGAACATATCCGTGGTAGCTTGATGCTCATTGATGATAGTCAATAATTCTTGAGTCCAACGCGATACTCTGACTGACAAGCTTAGCTTAATGCCGACGCAAGCATAATCATAATTTTTTTCTGGCTGTGAACAGTGCTGCCAAATGCCACCGTTTCAGTCACCAACACTCATGACTGAAACGAAGCTCAAATCAGATCACGTACACAACTGAGGTGATCAGTGACGATACTCAAACAGTTGGAGAATCAATCACATGCTTGGTGACATTTTGATTAGCATCCAACTCTTGATCACTCACTTGGTCACGACATTGTTGTCGGCGATAATCACGACATTCTAGGAATATACTTGGCGTGTAAGCTCAAGCAACAAAATGAGCATGCTTTCTCCCTCTGTCTGTTTTGATTATCTGTCGGGTCAAACCGAGCGATAAAACATGCTCATTATGTTTCTTGAAACCACTCGCAAGTACCGTATTGTTGCGACCAAGTGACTGACCAACAATTGGTGCATCAATCACATGCTTGGTGACATTGTGTGCTACCAACTGTTTGAGTCTCACCGCTGATCATCACAGTGACGCTGACATGATTTTGTTTCAGCCGGAATTTGTCTTCGCTATGTCAGTGACACTTTGCAGAACTGATCGCAGTAAAAAAGTCATGACATAGTGACTGACCAAGCGATGATCACAAAAATGTCAGTAAGGATGTATTGGTCATACCAATCGTTTTGAGTATCACCTCTGATTATAACAATTGAGTACGTGACGCTGATATGGATTTTGTTTCAGTCAGTTTTTTTTTATGACATTGGGGCCCTTTCCGTTGTAAGTTCGTAGGCTGAAATTTCAGCCTGTCAGCTGTTTGCATTGTATAGCAGTTTTCGAGCAGCTATCTAAGTGTGTAAAGTACACAGGTGGGCTTATCCCAAGGTTTATGAATGTATAAGGCTGATTTTTATCGCTTCTGCTTCTGAATGAAGATTTTAAAGTGTTTTTAGTATTCTTCAAGCCTCTGTTAAAAAGTGATATTCAAATTTGGTTTTAAAAAACATGCTATGAGACCACTTAGACTACATACACTTTGTTTCTAGATTCCACCACCTGATCTCTTTAATGCACCTTGGGGTAAATGTAAACAAAACCGTGTTTTCGAGCAGGTACTCGAATCTAATTCTAGCTTTGAGGCTAGAATAATCTAGACTAAAAATTGCAGGCTAGTTTTTTGTGAGGTTTTGTATGGAGTGTTTACATGATTTCAGCCTCCAACTGTCAAACTCCATACAGAAAACTGACTAGAATTGTGAAGGCCCCCATTGACAGTACAGACATTGACAGACAATTTGCAGCACTGCTTTGTACCCTTTACCATCAGGGAAAATGTGATTTACAGTCATATGTTACCGGTGGAACAGGTTTCACACTTCCCTCCCCCTCGTTTTCTGTCAGTATCCTGTGGACGGTCACAAAGATGGTTCGAATCAAAATGCCTCCTTGCCTTTTTGCATCTCCTTTCCTTCGCGATAACTTCCCTAATCTTGATTTATTGCTCGCTTGCTTCGGAACGATCAAGATGTGCAGCACCAAAGCACATCAAATTGCGGCAGTTTTCCTAAGCCCAGGCAGCGTGAACAGCATGGCAAGGAGGGGAGCGTTTTGCACCGCCTCATTCCTTTGCTGGCTTCCAATTATAAAATTATGATAATGCGCTTTCCTGCGTTCTGCGGGCGTTGCGGGTCGGTTAAACCCTTTTTCTTTTGCCTGAACTATCAGCGCGTGATTTGGAGAAGCAGTAAAAGGTAGAAGCAAAAAACAGGGAGCAAAGGAAGCTGATGGAAATTTTCTTTTTCCAACTGCTCAGGGGATTATTTTTTAACTGGTGGCGAAGTATTACACGCGGAGCGCGATGAAGCTATGAGCCGAGCGGCATGTTTTAGGCTGTTTGTAACGGCAAACACCAATTTCGGAGGTCGGGTGAACGACCCCCACAGAAAATGCCTTGCGAGATAGCAAAAGGGGTACTATTAATCGTGGCTTACAAACTAATTTGCATTGCTAATTGTAGCGAGTACCAACCGCGGACGCGTATCACCTTAAAAACACACACACACATACAGGCTCCCAAACATACATTCTTGTTTTTGGAGAAGCACCTTCTCACAGCCACCCAATGCCATTCAGGCGGACCTTTTATGCGGCTTAAGACGCTTGTTCCGCATCGCACATTGCATACCTTTAGGCGCCCGCTTAGAAACCAATTTCCCTTTTTTTTTGCTGCACCATCGGGTAAAACTAATAACTTCCGTGTATGTGTCCGCCTACCGGAATGGAATAAAATATGTATCATTCTTCTTTTTCTCCTCCTCCCCGCTCCCCCTCAAACCGGGATGGCAATATTTGAATGTGTAATAAAATTGCAAGACATACCACTCGGATCCGCATGATCCGTTTTCCGGTCAGAGCCCGGTGTCGGAAACGAGATAAAAAAAACAAGATGCCAGCCTCTGTCTTCTCTCCCCAGGGCCAGCGGGGTTGGGAAAATAAAATCCCAAAATGTCTAAATCCCAGTGTCCGGTCGGGGGGGAGGGTTGAGCAATGAGGGGCGGGCACAGGAAGCGACAAATTGAGGACGGTTAATATTTAATTTGATTGAGTCCATTTCGGGCTGTCACCGGGACAATAAACATACATAATTCCGTTGCCATTGTCCCATTCCTTCGGGCGGCCGGCTGGCGGATATCGCAAAGACGCTCTCGCATTGCAAGGGACGCAAGGGACACGTGTCTCGCTGCATGTGTATGTCTATACGCTCGATTACATTGGTGTCACTATGGTCAAGAAGGGCTTGTGGCATCGTGTGTGTGTGTGTGTCCATTTCCACTCAATATCTGTCCTTCAAACGCAAAACTCCAAGACGTGCACAACAAGCAACAGCTTCTTTTTTCTTCATCTTGAAGAAATCATTCCAAGAATGCCAGCTTAAACCATTCCAATCCTCCCCGTTCCCGTTCTGACCGTGGCCGGTCACGATGAAAGATTTACCTGAATCACTTCATCCCCCTCCCCCTCACACAGGGGCAAGTTCTTTGGGAAAAGTTCAAATTGTTGGTGAAATTCTCTCTTGTGCAGTCCATAGCAACGGCGGTGAGGGTAGGATAAGAAACCGATGCACCTCACTGGGCATAACACACACACACACACACGTACACACAAAAACCTTACCGGAGCACACCTTTCCAAGCAGTGCCACGTGAAAAAGGGGTTTTCGGAAAGTTTTTTAATTAAAATCGTAAATTTCACCTCTACCGAAGTTCGTCGCTTAGCCGGGGCGCCCTCAGAGGTTTCCTTTCTTCTTGGCTAAGTTTCAGCCCGCTCGCAGTGAAGCGGGAGAGCTGTGTTGCGGGTGACGCTCACGTGTTATAAAATGGACCAGATCCCTTACACTATTGCCTATCGTATTAGCCTAGCCATCTTACCCAGCCGTCTCTTAAACACCCTCGCTCGAACTGCTCGTTGCCAAGGAGGACATGATGGAGGGAAGGAATGCACATACACATACACACAAAAAAGCACCCAGTTGTCCCTGATTTGCGATCGATTTGCTGAAGCCTTTTACCGGAAAATAAATCCTACCCCCTACCTCCCGCTGCACACTGTGTGTGTGTGTGTGTGTGTGCCTGTCCCGAGCGGCAGTAAAATAATGCGCGCCTAAATGTCAGCATCCAGCATTGCAGCACGCAGCGCTAGTGCTGATGCAAATGGGCACTTACTGGCCCCGAACCAGTGTTGTGGCCCGGTTCGCTGGACAAATATTTACTCATCACTCCGCTCCGCAACCTCTCTCTCTCTCTCTCTCCGTGCCGCAACCGGCGGTCCGATGCGTTTAAACTGTTTCAATGAAATCAAATTGTATTTTGCAACTGCGGCAACCCGGCCCGGCCACTTTCCCACCGAGGGCGAAGCTTCGCATTACCAATTCGGAACTCGCAATCTGCCGCAACCAGTGCAACATGGTATCGAACAGCGCACATACATCGCCTTATGCACACATTCACACACACACACGGTGTGTATGTTTCGAAATTGTGCAATCCGTTCGGCAATGAATTTACCGCCTCGCTTCTAAGACCGAAGGGATGGCAAAGGGTGCGGCAAGCGGACGAGAAAAGGGGTGGCAGTAAATCGTGCAATCGATTATCTTTAATTATCGCAAACGAAATCTTCTCACAGCAGCAGCAGCAACGGTGGTACTCGAAATGGCCCATGTTGCGCCTAGAGTTAGGCAATTGCAACGACATCGTTACAACGGAGTTTAAACGGGCGAGGCTGTAAAATTGCCTTCGATGGTGTGGAATTTATAGGCTTAGAATCCGATCTCTCTCGTTTCTCTCGTCTCTCTCTCTCTCTCTCTCTCTCCCACTCACACGAGCGATCTTGAGCGATGCGGGAAAGCCGTGCAACGGGGTAGTACAAATTGGGAAAATGATGACCCATCCGCTTTTCCGCAGCAAAGCGCTCTCCCTCTCTCTCTCTCTCTCTCTCTCTCTCTCTCTCTCTCTCTCTCTCTCTCTCTGTCTCTCTCTGCGTGTGCATGTGTTTACTTTGCTGCCGGGTGCAAAACCGTGCACGGGCCAGTGCGGATAAGCGATAGCTAGATTTTCCGACACTCCGCACTCCCTACGCCCTGTGCCCCGCAGCAAGCACGTTCTTTTTCCCTGCACACCTTTTCGCTCGGGTGGATGCGCTGCGACGGAAGAGAGCGTCGGTCCTGCTTTGTGGTGGAAATTTATCACCGTAATTAGTGTAATTTATGTTGTGTGCTTAAGCAGGCAGTGCCCCACACGCTCTCTGCTATCCTAGCTGCTATCCACTGCGCCTTCCGGCCAAACCTAGGAGCACCACGGCCTTGTTGGACCGAAAGCGTTTAGTATCCGTGTGTTTGTGTGTGTGTGTTTCTGCTCGTGAGACGATTTTGGATGACCTCTGGACACCCTCTCCAACCCCCCCCCCCCCCCCCTCTTCAACAATCCAACGCACGGGTACAGAGGAATTTCTCCAGCTTTCCACCGTTTTGGAAAGGGAAAGGGTTTCCTTGGTGGCAAACGTACAGCGTACGGCGATAGCGCACAGGGTGACATTCCTTTCGGTGCTCAAACATTCCTCCATTTCGTGCCTGCAAACACACACGCGCACTCGTTTCGCTTTCATGTGGAGTGAAGCTGCAGGATTTTGCAGTGGCGTGATTTAATTACGTCCTCTTCACCTTTCCCAACCAAAGCAGCGGAGGGGTAGAGCAAAGCGAGTGAAAATAAAACTACACGGAGCCACACACCGAGCGTCACATCAAACGAGCGAGAAAGTATACGTGTGTGTGTTTGTGTACGGGTGGAAAAATGAGCAATTGCTTAATGCACGTCATGCGATCATGAGTGTCACGTAGCGCGCTGAACGCAGCAGCAACAGCAGATAGGGAAAGGCAAAGTAAAACTGACATTCGACGACAGAGGAATTTGGCAACCAGAGGAGGACTGGGAGTGTGGAGGGGAGTGTGGCCAACAAAAAAAAACAAACAAAAACTAAAACAAGGAATGCTGGGAAAGAACAACCCAGATAAAGGGTTTACCGAAAGCCTCTGGCAAAATCCGTGTTTGTTTTTTTTTATATTTGTTTGCGTTACGTGATGCTCCTTTCTTCATTTCCGTTACATTTATAATGTTGTTTAGAGCCTAAATGTAGGCAAACCCCGTGCCATATGGGAACTAACGATGTTTTTAACATGGCCTTAATAAATGTGTTCTTTTTATTTCTTTATTTTTTAGCAGCTGCACCACTTTGAATCTCACAATATAGTTGGATTTGGATTTTATTATTTTCTTATAAGGTGTTTAATTTTTTTTAATCAGACTCATCCAACTACACGTATCAGCAGTGTTGTTCGTTGGTGTACATTTCTACCCGATATTTATTATTTTGGGTTTTTATCGGATCTTTACCTTCTTCGCTTTTACTCTGGAAAATATTGGGTATTTTCGAATGATTGAAATCTTTAATGCTTTTTTATCACTTATATTAGAAATGTGTCTCCAAAGTTTATACATAAAAGACTAACATATACTATATTATCACATGCAGTTTAGGTAAATGCATGGTCTCTTTACCTAAATATTTAATTAATGTTATGCCATTTATAACGATACTATCATTCAACACCTTTTTTCATTTGAAGATGTCCTACAATTAGATCTTGGTTTGTAAACGATTTGTTCAATGGTTTCAAAAAGACGATCTGATTCTTCATAAAGATTTTAACATCTTCAATCATCAAGAGAAAATACTTTTTCTTCCAATGGAGAACTAATTTTCAACAATAAGTTGAAATGAGATAAATCGTAACGCTTTAGCCGATACATTTGGCATCCTCCAAATTACATCTAATAGAAGGTAGACAACTAGGCTCTGATAAAAAGTGGACATGAACTAGTTAATACTTAACATGGCCCCTAAAAAAGGAATTGACAACTGTTTAAAGATCAGTTGGTGCGAGTTCGGGTCGAGTATTGAACCTACTTTGACCCGACCCGACCAGAACTCACTTTCTCGCATCTGCTCATTCGGATCGACCCGAACTCGCTACAACCACGTGTCGGACTGATCCTACCTTGGCCCGACCCGATCGGAACTCGCCAACGGGCTGGAGTCGTTTATCGTGTCTTGTACCTACCGAAATCGTTGCACTAACTGAACCTACTTGTACCTTTCGGGTCGGCCGGTACGACTGCGGGTCGCTTACGGATGGCTTGAATTACACTTGCAAGAAAATATTAATTAATCAAGCAATTTGCTTGAAAGGGCGAAAGAGCGTCAAGCGCAAGACAGGCCAGACGAAACAGGAACGAAAAGCAAGTTGCAAGAGGACGGACGTCAGTCTTGTGGTTGAGCGATTGTAGCAAATTTGTAGGGAGCATCAAAATCGAACAAATAAAGTAAAAAAAAAGAACAAATTGAAATAAAGGCGAAGTAAATTAGATAGTGAAATAATGAATGCAATGTCCATCGATCACGACAACTAGTACAAGTTCTTAAGCGCTTTCTGTTAGGAGTGCTAGCATTGATGTTTTTGTATGTTCTACTTTTAATATGTATTCTACAGCAATCACTTAAACTTCGTGCATCCATGCTTGTCAACATTCCCATGAATTTCAACATGGCGGACCGTAACTGTCACATGGATACAACCCGAATGATGAATACTGTTCCACTGACAAATGTCATCTTTCTGGCTTAACATATAAAAGGGGCCATTAATGGTTTCCTGAACATGCTTACTTGAATCATTTCAAGAATATTGCGCCAAATTTGAAAAAAGTGTTACTCTCTAAATGCGACGAAAGGCCGAGCATTACATTTTTATATCCAAAACGTCAAAAGCGACTTCAATAAAAAAACGTGTTAGAAGGTCTTAGGCCTTATAATAAAATCGAGTGTACCTAATTTGTGTCCTATAAATTGCATAGCTTTTAGTCGTTTTAGAATCAAATACACATATCTTTAGGTTCAAAATAAGAATCTTAATAATGAGAGAGCATATCAGAGATTGTCAATTCAACTGACTCCAAAAGCCCTAACTGTCGTTGTACTGACAGATTGCCTTCCCACATTTACACCGTTCGAACGTTGTTTGATAGTCTCTTGCGGAATTTGTGTGATGAAATTTCGATGACACACGATTCACGCATAATTGCATTATGCACATGCAAATTTAATTGAGTGCTAAAACTAAAAAACGAAAATCCCCGGCAGACCATTTCGCAACGCTACACATCCAGGCAGGCTGAACAAAAAAACCGCAACGCTTAACTTGCTACCATCAGCAAATGTCTACCAATCGTTGCACCTTTTGCTTCCTCCACCAAACTCAATTCCAAGCTGCAATGCAAGGCAAAATAAAATAAAAGTAACCATTTACAACAAAAAAAGCACGACAAACCGGCATGACAGGTGAGAGGAGTGAACCGGCGTAATAAAGAGTAGCAAAAATCACCGACCAGTAGCGTAAAGTCATTAGCGCTGACCGGGGTTGGGGCCAGTGTTCGGGCGGTCAGCGCAAGGTTGGGAAATTCAATCCTCCAAGTCCGCTGGTTGCGGCGGCGAACCTGCAGGACATGACATCTCAGGTGCACACGGCACCGCCAGGAAGCTCCGGAACGGATCATTTAAATTTTAAATATACTTTTCCCTAGCCGAAGCGTGGCCATTGCCCGGTAGCGAAAATAAATTAAAGCACCCGCGCGCACGCACCATCCACCGAGCCCCGGCAGTGTCGGATACGTAAAATGACCGGTGGCCACAGCGCCCGGTGAAGATATATGGCCGGCTGGTCCTCCTCTCCCCCTGCTCGCCCCATTCGTCCGGCTGGCAGGCACACCGGGGGGATGTTGTGTAATCGAAATTGACAACAAATTTACGGTAAAAATTGAATCAAATAGGGTTCCGGTCGGGTACCCGCACACGGATGCGGGTACAAGTGGCCGGCTGGGATGATATATGCCCGTTTTACCGGACAGCGAGCAACACCGAAGCCGAAGGGAGATAAACAAACAGCAAGCGGGCGGCGAGTGAGAGATGAAACGTACTGGCCGGGGGTACAGAGGGAATAAAAAGGGGAAAACGAGTCACACATACGTTAACGGAGGTGAGCAAGAAAAAAATGGGAAAACGGTGCGACGAGCGAACCGTACCGAAGCAACCGTACCGCGATAATGTTCTAACGGATGGGCCCTGGTGCGAGGTTGGCCGTTTGCCGATAAGGATGAGGCTGGTGGCGTTGGTGTGAGCAATTCCGTCCAGGCCGGGGCCTCCCGAGCCGAAGCAACGCGGGGAACGCCCGCAGGGTTAGCTCGTGAAAAGGATTAACGTTGTAATTAAAAATCTCCAGATTAGCAATCTCGGCACATACAACAGCCCGTGGTTCGTCCACGCCGCCCTGTGCGGCTTTCTGTTTGTGTTTGTGGATGTTGTTGTTGGTTCGTTTGTAGTTTGTTTGCTTTTGGGGACGTTTGATTCTTCTTCTTCTTAAATTTAAATGGCTTCAAATGATCAGAGTTATTTGACAAAAAAGGAAAACACTTGCATTGAATGTATTGGCAAAGCTGCACGCAAGCTCAGTTTTCATCTGTCATGTTGGCAATTGTTTGTTTGTCGGATTTTTTTTTTTAATTTGATAACGTTAGTTTACCACGTACCACGTGAAATTGCTGGTATTGCTTGTATAGGTAGGTACTAAAATTCAAGATATTCAATGACATGTGACGTTTTTCATTTTTGTAAACCAACTATTCCTGAGCTTGGGAAAGCAAAAATTTTTAAACAATTTTGCTGTACTATTTTTTGAGTAACTGTCAAATTATACGCTAGTAAAATGCTTACAGATGGCTCCTGGCAATTAGATATTTGACAGATGGGGATAGTATTACAGGTAACGCATTGTCAATACTTCTCGATTAGCGCAATTGCAATTTCATTGTTTTATCTTACTAGAATTAAAGAGCACATTTTTTCATATTATGTTGTACACGATTTTTGCCAAACTACGTTTTAAATTTAATAAAGTTAATACTTCATTCAACTATCGAAAAGTAGCAAGAGCACAATACGCGAAATTAAAATACAAATCACATGTGTACACTTTTACACACACCTGCCCCGAGTGAGGATCGAACTCACGACCTTAAGATTATGAGACTTACGCGCTACCTACTGCGCTATCGAGGCGATGTTTAATGTAGCAGCTATGTTGCATCGAGTCCCAAGATAATACGTCACGCATCATTTCCACCGCGCTAATTAACTTTAAAACGCACGAGGTGGTCTGTTTATTAATTCGTTTGTATAAATAGAATGCGTTACATGATGGTGAACAAGATCTCCTACTCGTCGACCAATATTTCAAATGCATACAGCTAAAGTCTAAAGTATATGTAGGCTAAACTTACTACTCACTGTTCTGATTTACTACAATAATAGCTTCTAAAGACGTTAAATTAAACTATTCAAATAAGTTCCATTAATACTATTAGTAACATCCCGTATTGTCTAGTGGTTAGGATATCCGGCTCTCACCCGGAAGGCCCGGGTTCGATTCCCGGTACGGGAAGCATACGTTTTTTAAGAAGAAATTAAGAAGAATTCAAGAATTCATTTTAGTTTCTCTAGACCTTAGCTATGTAAGATAGCTTACTTACAGTACAACTTTTTTTTATATCCCATACCAAATAGTAATCATCTACTATATTAATACCTGTAATTTACTCATGACTTTGAGTATAACTTCAGGGTCATGTCTACAAACTTGCTGACTTCATTCCTAATTCTTTATTATTTTCTAATTCTACTGGCTTTCATTATACAGGATCTCTATACTTTTCATTTAATTTCATTTATTAATTTCAATATGTCTGTCTCTGGGGTTGAACATATAATTGCTTAAAACCTACTTGGCCCTATTGGTACTAAACTAATTGTAACTTAACTAAACTAAGGGGAAATAGAAAAGGATGTAACAGAATGGAAATCCATAGTGAAAGGAAAATAAGCAGCATATACTTGTCACTAGCAAGGGACTGGATTGTCAGTCCTGAGTCCTACTGGATGATGTTCCGGATGGGTCACTCAGAGTTTTGGATAAAAGTTGATATCTAGTAATATCAGACTACATTTTAGAAATTAGGCCTGAAGGGAGCTATGTTAGGAAACTTCTCGATAGCAATGTAAGGAAACTGCTCGATAGAAATGTAAGGAAACTGCTCGTTAGCAGCATTACAATATAATCTCCCAACTCGTTGGCGTAAACAAGGCGCATAAGAAACTAGTCTTTATGTGCCTCGATGTGACAAAAGTGAAAAAAAACGCTCTCTTGTATTCTGAACCTCAACCTAGTAAAACGTCTTTCTAAAGCTCATCCGAAGCCCCCGTGCTAGTGCTAGGGAATCGTATAATTTCCCTAAAGACCTCCCTATTATCAGACGTTCAGTTAATGGTCATATATGGCCGAAATTCTTGTTTGACTTTGGCAGTTGTTCTTGTATGACGCAAAAGCGCTAAAAACGATGTTGGTATCGGTCTGCCTTAGCCACTAATAGTCTTGGCTAACTGTGACTTATTGGTGTGCCAATGGCAGGATAATCAGTTGTACGTTTCAAAATCTTCCAATCTACCTAAATTGATGTGTTGAATTAATTCGCCTTTAAATAATGTGTTAAATAGACTGGTATCTGGTAATTTGACGTTTGTGTGTTGAGCTTGGATTGGTTTTTATAGAGCATATCATTTAACATTTTCAACTAGCTTATTAAGCCTTCGTATTCATGAGCTAAAACTGAGCGTACTTTAAATGTACTGGTTAGTGGACTGTCATTGTCGAAAATTCGGAATGTGTTTCTGGAAAGTGATATTTAAAAGTGCAAGTTCTTACTGCTGAAGATGTTATAGAAAGTATTGGATATTCTACCTGTGAAAGTGTATTTTTTTGCATCTAGTAGATACTGAATCTTTTCTTTAAAAGCACCTCATTGGACAAGTTTTTAATATCCTTCCAGAACACTTTCCATTGTATAAGCCAGGGATTAACAAGCAAATGGCCCTTATCGGCAGACACTGAAAGACACGACCCGGCGAGATACCGATTGAAGCACTTAACCATTGTTGTGCATCTGATTTGATTACCTTCCTTAGCAAATCCGCCGCAGTCTCGCCCGGAAGACCGGTATCAAGTCCCACTTATCCCCTGCCTCTTTGGCTCAACAAAGTCCAAAAGCAACTCTGGCACTAATTTCCGGCCCAAGCGGTGCTGTTGGAAGGGGTGTCGCCCCCAAAACAAGTCAATTAAAGATGTTCGGTTGGCGGTTATCTTCATTATTACGATTTTCCTGCCCGCCTTGCCTCCCGCGCAGCAAACAGGCCCGTTCGTGCGACCTCGACGATTTTACAGCAAAACAAGCGAATGGGGAAGCGTGGAGACTTTTTCCGCCGAAAGAAGAATGTTTACCTTTATTTTGGTTAATTTGCTAAAAAAGCTACCCCTTCTATCTCTCAGTGAGGGGGTTTATGCTTCCAGTTCCAGAAGACAATGCCGTGGGCCTCGGTCGGATTTTAAAATCACCCTTCCCTCCCAGCACGACGACAGCAACGAAGGCGGGTGTCTTAAAAAACGGAGAAACTTTTCGCACCCTTGTCCCATCGCTGCCACACTTGCTCTCTACCCCAGCAAGCAGCGGGAATGGGGTGGAACAATCTTCAATTTGACTCACAGTGAACACAACAACAACAAAAAACAAAGCCACCGAACCTAATTATGGCCGGCTGCATCGCTTTCGAGCGGGTGCGCTCTCGTGCTGCAAGTAGACAAAAAGCAGCGAGCATGGTTGGTGCCGTGACCAGGATTCCAAATGGAGATGAGCGACGGTGGGTTGAATTTTTCCCCGCAGCGTGCCGCGCCAAGACGCAATCACACAATATTATCTTAATCTATTTAATTTTTATTTTATTTCTTCCCCTCCACCAGCTTCCCGCTCGCCATTCTTCCCTTTTTTTCTGGTTAATTTCTTCTCCCTTTTTCCTCTCATTTATGGTGTCTGATGAGTGGCTTGTAAGTTGCTGTTCCGCATGGGCAGAACCAGGAAGAAAGTTGTTCGTTCGCGATCGTTCGCTCATCGCTGGCAGGCGTTCGTAGCAGGAAGATTAAATTGAGTAGGACGCAACAGAAAACGACTGCGCCGCCCACCACAGTGGCTCCATTGAGCTGTGGGGCGCACTGTGGGCAGATTGGGTAAAGGAAGTGGACCAAAAATTTTCACCAACGATGTTTAATCTTTTTTAAACGTCACCATAATATTTGGATTATAGAATGATCATTTTAATTTATTACAAAAAACTTTTTAAAAAGAACCATCCCACCCATAGTGCAATGTCACCCACCGGACTGCGAAAGGATTAGCTACCAGCGTGGAACAGTGAACGGAAAAACGCTAAAACCCGCCCGCTTCCAAGAAAAGATAACACCCATTCCGTGATTTCGGGCCAAACATTCCCCAATGAAAGAATGTTGTTGTTTCCTTACCCCGCAATCGCCTTTCCTCCAGCAGAATGGGCATTGCAATAAAAAAAAAAAAGTCGAAACCGGGAAAGCAGCACGCTCGGCAATCCCCGCCGAGGACAAAACGATAACGGGGGGAGGCGGGGGCCGGGCCGAAAATTTTCCTGGCGCTCGTTTTGAATTCAAATTATCTAGTTGTAATTTTAATTATATTTTATAGCTGCGAAGGGAGTCGTTCGCACTTGTGTCGCTTCGTTTCGCTCGGCGCTGCGTCGCGAAGGCTGCGCTTAGGGGGCATGAGGTTTGTGTGTGTTTTTTGTTTTGTTGTAATTGTGTTTTCCATCTCCTCCCCATGCTTGCTTCATTGCTTTTGGGAGGAAGAAAAAAAGGGGTAACGTTCGCGAGACGAAAGAGGCGGTAAAAATGCTAAAGAAGCTAAACGGGCCACAAAAACACGGTAGCGAGCAATCACCGCTCGCGCGCGCGCGTGTGTGGGAGAGACACAATCTCCATTTCAAAAACATTGGCATGCAGGGTGAAAGTACCATTTAAACCCTTGCCCATTCCACCCTTCGCCAACGGGAGTGCGAAAGGGGATTTGGTTTGCGAAGATGAAGTTTTAAAGCGATGAATTTGTTTTATTTCTGTTCTTGTGCTCTGGAGAGAGAGTGTGTGTGTGTGTCACAGAAGGAACAAACGAGGCACCGAGAGCTCATCAAATAACCCTTATCACTGACGCAATGACATTTCCATTTGTGGAGCACATTAGTAAAGGGGTAGGTTGTCACAGCTGGCATTAGCGAACCGGGCCAACCGAACGCTAAACGCGAGGGGTGACCTCTTAGGAGTTGATTTCAAAACTAGACGTTACGCACAGTTTTCGAGAGCTGCCGAGATTTGCTTGCCAATCCCTCGGGGACAGCTCATGGAGGTGCAAGTTTTGTGACACTTTCTGAAGCTCCGGTAACGTTGAACAAGAAGAAAGTGGAGAGGTTAGGAAATTGATTTAAAACAAATCCAAACATCCCATTGCGAGATGTTTCAAACACGATGCCCAATATTAGGTCGTGTCGTGCTTAATGCAATATTCCCAGTTACATGGATATTGACGTTACCTTAACCACTAATGGACAACAGTCAAGGAGACCTGTCAAAACGGAAGAGTCATCTTTTAATTGTCCCAAAAACTGCTTTTGCTTTACGCCCAAACTGTTCAAACAGTTTCTGATCCTTTAACGAATATCCGCACTCTAAGAATGTTAAAACCAAATGACTCGCACTTTAAGGCAACAATGGAGTTGAAATCCTACCAACCTAAAGACTCGCATCACAGCCCGTTTGGAGGAGGATTTAAAATTCACAGAACTCAAAACCTCAGAACCATATAATTACCCACACCGTTGTACACGTCCACTATCTGTACGGCTTCTGCTTCAAACCGATTCCTACATCGACTCAGTTTGAGAGTTCAAACCAGCAGAAAAAAAGAACACAACCGGCAATGCTACAGATAGCGAAAGCGCCTATTAAATCATTAGTGAAACCTGTCGCTACAGAATGAGACCGCTGTAAGAGTGAGCGAGCGAATGACATCCGTACGAGTAGAAAAAAAAGAACAATGCAACGGAGCCGAACGACTGGACGAACTAGCGAGAGTAACAGGCTGCGTCCCGCAAGCGACCGATAGAGCGCGCTGTCAACTGTGTGTGCCAGGTGTTGTCATCTTGCCCCGTACTACCACTACTACTACTCGCCTATTAACCGAGCCCGTCAACGACTAAGTAGAGATTTTTTGTCTCTTCTTTATATTTCTTCAAACACAAACACATACACAACTATGGATGCCAGCAAAGTGACAGGTAGTCTGCGCGCTGTCATTTCTACTTCCGTCGGCCGGGACACATACACAACACACTTTCACTTCGATTTGCTGCACTCGTCGGGTCTTTTTTTTTTTTGTTCTGGTTGTCGCTTCGGCCCGGAATTGGACGCTGGCTGACCTAAAACCTGTTGGCGTTTGGCCCTGGGTCTTGCCGGCGGGAAAGCACCGCCAGCTCGGTTCTGCTTCGCCGCGACTCATTTCCTTTTGCCGGCACGGTTTGCGAACGATTTCCGGTTGCTCCGTAATTTTTGTTTTTCCTCTGAAAAGAGGAGAGCAAAAACAAAACAAAAAGACAACAAGATCGTACACGCCGGTTCCTGCCGGAAATGATGGTACTTTATCGTCTTGTTCTTGGTACCATCATCGGTCGCTGAAATGATGGAGCTGATGGGTCTTGTTTTTTTTTATTGCTACTCGTCCCTCTACTAGCCTGCCAAAACAAGCCCGAGTGACGGTATCGGAGCAAATGGAGCAAATAGAGTTCTGCCTACACAGTCAACGACTAATTTCAACGAGCTTCGGGAAACAAAAACGGAGCAGAGAGAGATAGAGAAAGAGAAATAAAAACAAGAAACCGGATGCTAAACGGACCGTCCCCGGGACGGGCACTCACAAACGTCCCGTGGCATCCCAAATGGAACAGTCGCCAGCGCCAGACGCTACGTACCTCGGCTACCTGTATCACGCAAGGAAGGGACATTCAATTACCTCCTCTTATGTAATATTGATACCGCAAAATATGACAATTGACACTCCACTGTCCATGCTGTTAGTCCCTATCATTCCTGAAACCGACAACACGCCCCAAACAGACCGGGAATAGAGGGGTTTATTTTGATTGCGCTTGTTTTGTTTTTCTCAACTTTCGGAACACTTTTTTTGTTGTTGGTCCTATTCTGGCAGTCCGGTAAGTGACCGTACTTTTGTTTTTGCTGCCATCCCTAACCCTAACCGGTGCGGAAGGGGCCATTTCTAGCTCCCAGTAGCCCTACCTTATCTGCCAGCCGTGCGGACACGCTGTCACTGTGTATAAATATTAAAAAAGTCTCATTTCCGGTGCACTTGAAATTGAAAACGCATTTGCTCCGACGAGGAAGCTGGTGGAGAAAACGGTGTTTAGATCAGGGATCGGCACGCTTCTAAAGATGTCCTTAACGCTTAAAAACGAGCATTGGTTGCATACTTTTAGGCGGTTATATTCAAACGGTTACTTCTGAACGCAATCCACCTTACATTCGCGCCGAGTTTCTATGCAACCCCGCGTACAAAGTGTTGCCCATCCCTGAGTGTTAGGCCACTAGATGTGCGACCTGCCTACCGACTTCCGGCAGCTGAGCCACGACCGGAAGGCAGCAAATAAAGCAAAAACATAGGCCTGATGAAATAGCAAACGATTGCAACATGCTCCATGGGTGGAATCGACAGAAAGTGGCCTCGTAGTAACCAGTGCCACCAGCCGTTCTCTAGCGACGAGTTTTGCGTTTTGAGACGATTTTTGTATTTTGTTTTCCATTCTACTTTTGTCCATGTTTTTTTTTGTCTCTTCTTCTTTCCCTGTCGATTTCTCGTTTGCTATTTCTATCGCGATTTTTGGCAGGTTTGAAACAGGCCTTGTGTGTACCACCAAAAACAAACAGTACAACATTCGTCGTCATAATAGTACCCGATAGGGCGCGACCAAAACGAGCAGATAACGCACACATTGTGACACAAGCCGTGGGTGGGCATGCAAACATGATCCAATTTACAGCGTGTATTTGCGAGGGACGCAAAAATGGCAAAAATCTGGTATTGTTTTCTTTTTTGTCCGTGTGTGTGTGTGTGTGTTGCTTTCTACGGCCTTTATTATGGTAGCATTTGTGGTCGCGCATGAAATTTGGCGGAATGTATAGTTTGCTCTATAGTCCCGTCTGAGGCCATGGCCTGAGGGTAAGGAATTTGAGTCTAGAGCTGGAATTGTTTGTTGTTTTTTTGGCACATTACATCTGTGCGGTGGAATTTGTTTTTCGCTTCAAGCCGCTGATCCTCGAACGTTTGATTTGGGTAGTTAAAGGAATCGTTTCGTTGTTAGATTTCATGTTACGAAAAGTAATAAAATTGGTTTTCAAATATCTGTATTCTCTACAGTTTAAAGAGTATTTCCTAAATGATCTTTTAAAGATGTCGACAGTTTGAAACTGAACTTCAACTTACGTAATTATTTTCTTCTTATTCTACAGATCTAGTGAAAAACGACGGCGTATAAACCATACATTTTGTTCCGATCGGCTTCCGATGTCCCGATCCGGTTCGAAGGACCAAATGTACAATAACTAGTAACTTCATAATCAGCGTAGTTTTGAATTTCTTTCATTTTAACGATTGATAGTTGTCATTGTATATTCAAACATTTTGAATTAAACTGTTGATGTTTGTTGGGATCGACTCAAAAATTTCGTGCGCTTAAAACAAACTCTTGGTAGCCTCTGTACCAATGGCCAGCCTGCAATCATTCCCTACCATTCGTACCCCTTCTTGTGCCACGCAGGAAAATGATAAATGATGAGCTCGATGCGATTGTTTGGCCCGAGCGCTTTCTTCGCGCTGTAATTTCAAAACTCTCCCCATAGGCCTGGGAAGGTCGCGACCGACGGTTTCAAAATTCCCAGCACGTACACCCACACCCACTCCCACAAAGTCCGGCGGAATTTGGCTCCGATTGATCCTGCCAACTAGCCAACTGAGGCGTACGATTCGCAGGCACCACTCGAGAGTGGAAGCAAAAAACAAAAAACAAGTAAAAAAAATCGAAACACCTCGAGGACCATGGTTTACGTTGCGCGAAGTGGAAAGGGCTCACTGCGGCTTGCCGGTGCTGCAATAAAACACAGCGAGCCCAGCACAAAAACGAGTTCCAAAATTACAATTGCTTCTTGACGGTGGTGGATTGTCTGTGTGTGCTTGTGTGTGTGCTTTTTTGCGTTGAAATAGAAACACAAGAGAGCGAAAACCGCACACCCGTTTTCCTAGCACACATCCCCCGGCAAGACTGTGTCGGCTCGATGCATAATAGATGAAGATTCGCTCGTACCATCTTTCCCCCAAGCGTCTCCGCTCGGTACGTGTTTCGATAGATTTCACACCCCTTTGATGAGTGCGATCTTCCGCTTCGGCTTTCGGGGCAAAACCCCTTTTTCTCGCAACGGCACACACACACACACAAACAACACACCCTTACGCCTGCTGGAATGTTTGAGATTTAACCCTTATCGCCGTGCCGTACAAAATAGAAAAGCGAACAAAATGGGTTTCCTCTGCTGCCTCCTTTTCCGCGGTGCAAACACGTCGTTCGATTTGCGGGAAGAGACCATCCACGGGAATGGTTTTAAAATTTGATGATTTTTGAAGATTTGATTTCGACCAATAATCGTAAAGTGAAGCGTCGCCCTACGTCCGTGCTCTTTGCGCGGGTGTCGGATGGATGAGGCACCGAAATCCAAACACGTCGATAGCACGCCGTACCCTCTGATCGTACCTTGTGCACGATTTGGTAAATTGTAGCGCAGCTGTAAACATGTGTTTTTTCGTCACGTTTTGCGTGCTGCACGTGGCAATGTCTTGTCTTTTTCTCGTCCACTTTTTAGCCATTTTAGAAACCAACAAACCAACAAGGAGGGGACGGCAGGCCAACCGTGCAATACAATATTCCACGTTGTATCGATTTATTAACTTTTGATTGGGAGCTAAATGATTGATTTTCTGTTCGTGCTCTTCCTTTTGGGGGTTTCCAGCGTGAGAGTGTATAAAGTGTGCAAAGTTGGTCCGGTTGTCTGTGCCGATTTTAAAGTGTAGAAAAGTATAAAACCGATCTGCACACAGTGGAGCATCCTAGATACGATCCGACTAGGAACCAACAATTAACAGAAAGGAGGAGAAGTAGATAGAACGAGAGAGAGAGAGAGAGAGAGATAGTAAACTTTTCCTGTAAAACCCCCATGAGGAGGGCCACTGTTACCTGCAAGGAGACAGTAAGTGAGCCATTAGTATTCCAACCGAGCGATCTTCACCGTTACCTGTGCCTCTACCTTTCGAAACCGGTCCAAACAGGCGCAACCCAACCAGCCAGGGCCAGAGTTCATTATTTTCCTTTAGTTTGCATAAAGCTGGCAGCAGCCGAAACACCTACACCGGGCGCGGCTTGTAACACCGATACGGGTTTGGCAATCACTTCACGGTCGGCGTCTTTTCTCGCAGCAGCAGTAGCATATTGTTGCGCGTATCGATGCCTTCCAGGTACATTAACATTATCTTCATAATTCAACCGTTTTGCTTCTCTCCCACCTCGCAGCTAGTCTGACGCCAAGCCTCTTATGCGCCCGTAGGCAGTGGATTTTCGAACTGGAAAAAAATGGTTCTCGAACGCTAGCTGGTGAAATCTACTGCATATTATTAGCGAACTTGTGCCTGTGCTTGGCGGAATAGTTGATGGAGCGCCGTCAAGCCACGTTTAAAACGAGGTTAACCGTTTCGTTTGCTATAGATCAGGCTACTTTGCACAACCGCAGAAGAGTAATGCAGACTTTTTACGCTAATTTTGTTACCTGTATTTCCTACATTTAGGCGGCATTTGTGACAAATAGTTCGTTTCGTCGCTTTATTAAACTTTACTCTTTGGTTTGCGCATAGTTGGGTTTAACTTGTATAAAATAAAGGGTGCAATCGTAATATTGCAAACACAAACAGATATAAAGATTTTTTAAACATTTATAAGTAACATTTTCTATACATTAATTACATACTTGTACATGTATCTGGGCGGTCCCGTGGTACAGTCATCAACTCGAACGACTCAAGAATATGCCCGTCATGGGTTCAAGTCTAGGATCGACCGTCCCCCCGTAGCAAGGATTTGACTATCCATCCGACAGCGTGGTAATGAATAAAGTCTCTAAAGCCTGTATTGTATAGGCTGTACATTTCTACGACGTTACGCCAAATAGAAGAAGAAGATGTATCTAATTAATATTTGCCGGCATCGCGAATAAATGAACTCACGTTAACACTCGTTTAAAGTTCATTTTGGTTTAACCGAGTTCATTTGTTGTTCATTCCTGTTAACATAAACGATCGTCAAAACAGTTAAAGACTGCTCGATAATGCATATAGGCAAACACGGGGAAAAAATCGAGCAGTATTATTAAACGACTGTTAATTTATATCACATACGCTCTTGACAGTCGTTTGTTTAACGGCGGCATAGGACCAGTCGTTAAAATTAACAAATGAAGTCAATGCGTTCGCGATGCCAAATTCTAGCATTTTTGAACGACTCTGGTTAATTTATAACGAATGTTAACTTTAAACTATTTCTTTCGCGATGCCAGCTATTGTAATTCATAGCTTGAGAAGCTTGAATTATTGGATATTGGAATTCATAGCTTGAGCTGCCTGTATATAATCTACAAACAAGCTCTTTCAGGCATTTTTTTTAAACGCTTTTTATAAGTTTGTCTTTGTTTAAGCATAATTTTGGGCAACATCTGCGCAACCATTGGCATGATTGATGCAAATCGATGTGCCTGTATTTCACTGCAAGTTTTTATACAATGTTGGTCTGATTACACCAGTGCAAATTAGCCTATAGCGCCTAAATACATGCAATTTATATGCGGTCTTGTGCATTCTAATGCCTGATGTCTGGGTTTAGAAGATTTTCTCATAAATGTAGCTTAAAATGGATTATATTAAGGCGATTTAGCGAAATGAACTAAAAGTCAGAAACAATTTTATATACATTATTAATCAAATCAAAATTTGATTAATTAACACAAACTAATCAAGGAAATCCATTGCTGAGAGAATCTCAAAATTTCCATCAGAGAGACGCCTAAATGCTGACAATTTTCTCAACAACATTTTGGTTTTAAGCGTTTCGTATGCTTAAAACCGGGGCAAAACGAGAGATTATAATGTGGATTTACTCCTCGTAGGCGATTCAAGCATCGCGTTTCCCACGCGAAATGGAAAACCTTAAGTTTTGATTTTATTAATTTTCACACTTCCAAACAGAGGACCAAAACGGGTGATAGAAGCATTGTCGCACTTTTGCCACTGCGCTACAGCTTCCGCTTGCGAACGTAGTTTATTGTTACCATCTTCGTTCGATTGCTCTAATGGGTTTTCTGCCTCCATTTAGCACGGGAAAGGAGAGGCGGCATGTGTGAAGCCCCGTAGCACCGTGCACATACGACATACACACACACGCCACACATTAACGATCCTAGCGGGCCGTCGTGCCGGTGCGTGTCTCGCTTGCAAAGAAATAATAGAATCCTTAAGCGATGAGGATGGCAACTGTCGCTCGAAGTGAACAAATGAATGCGATATTCAAACGCACACGGCCGTGACGTTCATAGATACGTTGACGAAACTTGCCGCATCACTCCACCCCCTTTAGCTCGCTGCTAAAGATGACACAATAACCATGGTTCGAAACCAAACCACAAATATACTGCGCGAGCGATAAACTCTTCCCCACTTACCCACTCGTACAGAAGAAACCCTAACTTAGACACACACACACACACACACACACACACACACACACACACATCACCCTGTTTGGCAAAGTTTTTGCGCATATTAAATATCGCCACATGCCACGGTTTCCCCCTGTCACGCTCTCCCGGGTAGCCACAAAACTTCCGATTTCGATTTCGGCAGCCCGGGCCAATGTCACCGAGCCAAAAGTCAAGGAGCAGTGTGAGGTCGGGGAAGGGTGAAGCGCCTGTAAAGGGGAAGCATGGGGTGAGAGGGGAGGAAAAAACAAGATAACAATAAAGATGTTAATTTCAGATATAATTTCTATACAAAATTTCCACTTATGAATAACCAAAGGAGGAAACCCCTGAGTCCCGCTGCTGCTGCTGTTGCTGCTGGGGCGACCATCTTCAGCCACCTTCAGCTACCCTTACCCATCCTCAAACCAGACACGGCCACCAACATCTTCATCACACGGTTCACGGTTTCGGCCTTGTCATGTCTCATTTTTGTCCCGGGCGCAAAGTGTCGCGAGCTTCCAAGAAACTCTGATGCCTCCTCCGACTCCCGTAACCGGTCTTTCCGGCCTGACAGCGAGCAACATTTTCCACTAAATGAACTCCGACTCCGGCGGCTGACGACGGGGAAGAAGTTTTCCGGGAGCGAAAACTTCTACACTTGTGTCATACATCTTCAGTGTGTGTGTGTGTACTTGGAGTAGACATTGAATAGCTCCTGATTCCTTTCCACCGCCGCACCCGCTGTCACGTTAATTGATCTGTCAGTTTGAGGAAAATTTAGCAGAGCAAAACCATCCAGCCTAAAGTTTTCCTTCCGACCACCACCACCACAAGGTACCGTGCGTACCCTCTACCAGGCAACATCTTCCACTGCTAGTGTATCACTTCTTAGCTGCCACTAATTCTCGCTCCAGGATATATTTGCACCAATGTCTCCGGATGTGTCTTTGTGTGGTTCTTCCCGCGGGAAGGCGTCGGAGAATGTATGCTGCTCCCAAAAATGTATCCCAAACAATGTGCTACCCGGGAGGGGGGTGTTGCGTTTGGCCCACCGGCCACTATGCAGTGGCAGTGGTACACGATCATCATCAATCATCGGTCCCGGTCGGTCGGTTGAAGATGGCCGGGTTAGCAAGATTGGCGTGCGCGTTTACCAGGACGAGGTTCGATTCAATTGTTGTGTGAGCGCTTGGCCCAGGCGGAGGAGGAGTCCTGAATGGAATTGTTAGATTTCTCGGGGCCCGGAAGTTGAACCCGATTAGGCGAGAAAAGCGTTACCGGTAGTGTTATCATCGTTTCACTATCCGGGCGCGATTGGCTGTGGACACATGATTAATGGGGTTGCCGAGCTGCGTTCGGTTCGCTAGGTGCTAAACGATGCACATGGTCACGCGATCAAGCGATGGGTGTATTATTTCCGACCACGTATAGTGGCTAGAGGCAGGAGTTTCGATATGATCCACGCAAACGATAGTGTGGTCGTGGTCAAATAATCTATGTGGTTGTATTGAAAGTATACTTGGCGAGCAGATATTACGCAGTAACAAACAGGTATACCAATTTTACCCACGCAATGAGCACAATTCTGAGAAATATACTACACTCGTTCTCAAAGCGTTACCTCTAGCTGTAATTCAGATGAAGCTTCCGATGAATCCCGAGGGAACAGCATCATGCTACAACCATCATTTGAATACTAGCATGTTCAACAGTCATTGCTAAATATATCGCTGATCAACTAGCATCGAATGATATCGTCATGATGCAAATATCCTGAAGATTTTGTGGATACTTTCAGACACTTGTCATTCATTGGTTGTTTATTGAAAGTGGACTCATTAAATGCTTCCCATCATATTCAAAGTATGAAGCTAAATTTAATACCTCGTGGTCATGCTATAACACAACACAATGCAAGTTCAACCATGACAAAATATCTGAGAGTCCACTAAGTATGACAATATCATGCAATGAGATGTACCTTCACAACGCCAAAATGTAGTGACAGCACAGTCGGACAATCAGAATTCACATTAAAGAGAAATATAAATACCGGGGCGGTATAGGATCACACTCAGATTGCCTAAGATATTTGATAAGTCCAAAAGCATTTCAACACTCTGAATCTCTGAAAGAAGATATGATATGATGTAATGGTGGTTGTTAAAATACAGGACCTACAACAATTGAGATCAATGCACTTAAAATACTAAAAAGGTTCTCCAGGATACCGAAAATATCTGGATGATGCCATTCCATTCTGGATGATTTCCAAAATCCGCATTAGCAAACCCATTGAAAACTCAAAGATACATTTCACAGATAACAGTACCAAGATATATGACCACACCCTATAAATAGAATTCAAAGTCGATCTAGGCTAGAACTACAGCTTGGAACTAAGTGTTTCTATAATTCACGATCTTAAATATTTGAAGTCTATGTTTAGGCCTTAAGGAACCGTACTGTGTGGATGATGATGTGGATGACATCATGATTCACACAGTATAATCAGGTAGTAGATGAATCATTTAATCATACTATTAAAGGCCCGGTAAAATCTACCGGATGTCCTCAAATTTAAAATTATTCTCAAACTCTACACCTTCAGTGGCAACAACCATAACTCAAACACCTATTTGTTCTTATGCGTTACACCACAAATGTGTTAACCTTGTAACTTCCTGGACAGTTCTTACTGTACTTTGCAGAAACGTTAGGCGCTCGAGTCGATGAAGCTACTTTTGAGCAAAGTCACACAATTTTGAAATTTCTGAGCTGATACGTTCCATGCCTCTGTTGACACAAATGTATAATTTTTTGATTATTATTTTTTAGTTTTCGGCGTGATTTTATGGAAAGCATAGCTAAGTAGTAACCTCAACAACTTGTTCATTGAATAACGTATTGATGTGCAGTGGATTAAAAAAAGGGTGCCGCTAATACATATACAACATGTTTAGATCCAATCCCAATTGCGTACTTAAAAACATACAATTTTTGAAATGCTCACTTCTGCTTCAATCCATTTTGTGTTTTTTTGTGCCCATAAATGTAAGATTGAACTATAAAACTATGATATCGCACATGGTTCGAATTCCATTTCTACTCTTTTTTTCGACTTATGTTTCATACGTTAAGTAATAAGAAATAAATGCTTAGAACATTTTAATGTAAATTTTCCCGGTCTTAAATTTCAAAAAGGTCATTTCCAAAAACGCCGTCAAAATTTTATTTTATTATCCTGAAACTGGTTTTGAAGTATTGAATGGAATTGGTATTTGTGTATGAGACAATTGTTATTGTTGCGCCAAAAATCAGATTTCAACAGTGGACATATCTCCTCATATAACCATTCCATATGTGTAGTTCTAATATTCCAATCTATACTGTTATAGAAAAGAATGGTTCAACACTGTTATAGCCTTTCCAGATCAATTAACTAAACTCACGTTTACTTGCAAACTACTTTATTTACTCTTGCCGCCCCACATTTTTCAGATTTTGCTTCTAATTTGACGTGTCCTTAATTATAACGTATAATCAACACCATAGTACGGTGATAGCATCGCAATCACTCTTGATAGATACAGTCAGAATCTTTTCAGCCCTCTTGGGCACGTTACAGTAAGCATAGATTCATTGTGGATAATTCTGCAGTTGATGCTGATCCAGCTGAATGCAGTGCGCACGGTTGTCTCACCTAACGCGCAGTATGTTGCAGTCATGTTACACAATGAACCATCTCTCCCTTTAGTGCTTTGTTCCGGAAGGACATCCTAAAATAAGTAGTTCTTCCCGCCCGCGAGCAAATCGTTACAAATTCAATTTTAACTTTCAAGCCATCAACATCCGCCGCTTTCCTGCTCGGAATTTCAGCAAGGCTTTTTAGCATATGGCAGTTAGGGTCTCTCGGCTATATCTGCCTCTTGTTGTCATGCGTTGTCCTTGTCCCGACTCACCCAATATTGCGAAGTAGTAGATTTGAGGGTATAGTAGATTTGGGGCGGTCCCGTGGTACGTGGTCGTCAGCTCGAACGACTCAATAACATGCCCGTCATGGGTTCAATCCTCGAATGGACCGTCCCCCCGTAGCAAGGATTGACTATCCGGGTACGTGATAATGAATTAAGTCTCGAAAGCCTATACAGGCCGGCATGTCCGCATAGGACGTTACGCCAAATAGAAGAAGATTTGAGGGAGTGTACATGTTCGACGTCCTGGATATAGCAACCCATTTTACAGGATAAATATTATGTAGTATTCGAGGTGCTTAAGCACCAATAATGAGTATAGTTGGCTTTATTAATGAATAAATGAATTGTAATATCAACCATTTCACTTTTTGAATATTTTGATTTATAATGGGAAGGGGTAGGAGATGGGACACATTATCCAGGTGGCTGATTTGCATATTTAATTATTTAATGAATTGTTTATTATATCCAATACCATGTGTTTTCAAATCGGTTTGTGTAAACAAAAAATTTAAGTAACCATTGCCCTCATTTCCCGCAGGCTGGCAGTGTGGCATGAAGCAATTCCTTTCGCAGCAACGCGCGTTGCTAAGAGAGCTATGCTCTCTCTCGCTGAATGGTTACTCTCACGTCAGTGTGGCGATTTTCGGATTATACATATATAGTGAGATATGTGATCCAAATAGTAAAACAATGTGGAAAATACGGCCGAAGCCATACTAATGTAGAGCATTTGAAGTGAACCACAAAGATTATTCTGAGATGTAAATACAACCATGACATGCTGGTCAATGCACAATGGGCAGTTTTGGACAAATTTCGGGATAAAATTATTTTTGCAGAAATTATTAGTTTGTATCGTTTGTAGTAAAGTATTATGACAGTAAATAAAATTTTATCTATAGTTTGCATCCATACCGCCAGGTGGCGCAACATAAAATAGTGTTTTAAGAGGTCTTTGCTTAGTTTTATTAATTTTGTGTGTTTTTTATCTTGTATTTGTTGTTTCTAATAGTATAAACCATTTTTAAATATACTGTAATATTCCATAATGTATGAACAATTTTAATAATTATGAATAAGATAATATTTTCTGCTTTGTATAGGACAATTGTAGCTGATTCTCATCACTTTTACTAACAGTTAGTACAAATATTAAAAATTTACATACACAATCTAGGGGCATGCTATTAAAAGCTCCTGACGTCTAGTTTACATTTCTAAAGAACTGAATAAAGGCATTTGAATAATTAGACAGAACAGGTACATTGAAATAAAGTAGTTCCCAAATTAGTAATGAAAAGCAGCAGATATTGTTTGTCTTTGAAGGTTAAATTTTTAAATCTGTTGTTTTAAAAAAAATAGAAATTACACATTTTCCTGAGCATTGATATCACACAATATTCATCCAATACTTTTCCAAGTCCTGTACTGCCTTCAGAAGGGGTAATAAAACAAAAAATCTGATTGGCTTGGTTTTACAACTTTTTGAAAAAATCAGAATTCAACGATAACTACAAATAAAGTACTTACTAAAATTAAACTCTGCCTTTGTTTTAGTGCGTGTAGCTACTGATGTTGAACTGGTTAACGAATCAGATGAATACCGCTCATTATATAAAATGTCCTTCTGGATGCATTTTCTTTCTTGCAAAATATTTTTTGTAGCATACTCCCCTCTATCCTTATATTTAGTTTGTCATGATTTTTGGGAGTTTCTTCTCCCTAAACGCCAATAGATGCTGGTGCATTCATAACGTTTTCCTGTTATGCATCTAATTTTAGAATTATTTTCCTTACATACGTCTATAATATGGAATATGAATATGATTTAATAATAAATTTAGGTTAGAATAGAAATTTACATATTAGATAAGTACATGAGCTGAAACTAAGGTACACAGCTTCGTAATGGAAATTAAAGCTGATTAAAAGCACGTAGAATATATTTTTGTAGAATACACGTAATACGCTACATTAGGCACCTATGGAGCCGCCTAGTTACGCATGTGTCTGTTTTTAGAAAAAGTTGATGTGAAAAAACTTCAATAAAATTCGCGTTCGCAAACTTTCGCAGAATATTTCTTCACATATTGATAGTATATATATTACACTATTATGTGACATATATGAGACAACGCCACTCTACGCCACTTTCATAATGGCATTAAGTCAAAGATTAAAATGATGAAAATTTTTAGGAAGTTTCTTCAGTTATTCTCGTATATTTTTGCATAAAATTAACTAAACTCAAAATCATGTATGTATTTATAAAGCTGACTGAATATTCTTTTTAAAATGTCTAAATTTATCAAAATCGGTTCATAATTGAAAAAGTTACAAAGGTTCAAAGTTTTCCAAAAAAAATTAAGATTTTTCTGCGTTTTTGAATTTCATCCCGGCAAATGCCCATTGTGGCAATGGTGAGGACATGCAATATCTAAAGGCATCGCACACTTTGAACCATTATACAAATGGAAGAGCTGTATTGATCAACACCAATAACATGTAATACTAATAGCATCATTAAAAATCAACCATATGGCAAAAGTAAAGCACTGAGTCTGCTGCAGCTTCTAGCGCACACGTGATCTTCACACCGTAACAAATATCCACACTGCTCACTAGTTTGATTGAAACCGCCACACTGCAACATAGCGCATTACCCGGTACCAAAAAAAAACTCAAAAGACTTTATCTCACGGTCTATCACACCTCGTACCGGTACTTCCGTTTGCGTTTCCATCCCCAACCGGCAAGGTAAATATTTATCCTCACCACCGCCATTACCGACACCACCAAGTGACTGTGTTTTCATATCGCACCACTGCTGTGGAACAGCAACACACCAGCAGCAACAAAGCTCAAACACACATCACCAGAAGCGGGGGCTACATCATTCAACACCGTAATAACAAAAAAAAAAAACCGATAAACACCGCAACAATGACAATCGTACAATCAGTTGGGCCCACGCCCGGGTAGAGTAGGGCTTTCCCTGTTTCCGGGATTAAAGAGCAGATAATGAAGCCCCCGGAAAAGCGTGTGTGTGTGTGTCCTCAACGCGCGCTCCGGCGGCTTAGCGGTGGTCATCATTAAATTAATTATGGTTTTTGGAGCCGATTTATTCGCCCGCAGCGTGCCTTCGGCCGATGGCCGAACCGTGTTTATCGGTCAATCGTTTATCGCTTAAATTCCACGGTGACGGTGGCGCGTGCTAGAACATAAAAAAGGAGCAACCGCGCGCGGCTGCTGGTGTCGAGCTTCGATGATCGACACCGGGACGCGTGGGAAGTTGAATCGGAATTCGGAGAATGGGACGATACAACGAGCTGTCCAAATGGACAGTCTTTCGCTTAATGAGCGGTACGGCCGGTACCAGCAGTCGGTCAAGTGACGAGGGTTTTGTGTTCGGTTTTGTGTCCCGTGCTGCGGTGAAACCCCTTTCACCAGAGCGCTGGCGTTGCCTGAAGGTGCTCCAAAACCAGGACCAAGGCCCGACTCGCCCCTGGAACTATTCTGCAGCCCACTATCTTTTGCATCTTTGCCCGGGACAGGGTAAACAAAAGTTTAATTAAGAAACAAGATCCTTCCAGCGTGATAGGCTCCTCTCCGGTGGACCAGAAGAAACGCAAACTTCTCCAGTGACCATCGTCCAGAAGTTTTTCTCGACGTTTTCCAGGGCGAAGTTTTGCGAAATACGGGCCGACGACGCTCGTACCGAAGGTCTCGGTCCTAAGCAAACAGGCTATCTCGTTGCACACGTTTGCGCTACCTTATCTGCACTGTCTGACCACCGCCACCGGAGCCCTGCTTGCACCCCTTCCCGCGCTCGGTTCGGTTTTTCTACGCTTTTCTCGCTTTGCCAAACTAACACTTCTTAAATCTCCTCGAGAGCGTAGTGCGTGCGCCGCCCGGAGAAGCTGGCGGAAGAATTTGAAGGAGCTAATTTTCTTACAGACATTGCTTCGATTGTTTCCTCCTGTCCCGCATTCAAACAGGGGGGGGGGGGGGGGGGGGGGGGGATGTGATTGTTTTGCTAAAGCAATAGGGTGGGTCGCCGGGGTGTGGAGAAAGGCGGAAAGGAGTTTGGTTCATGAAGAAGCACATGTCGCATTTGAAAGCCCGTACATCAGTTACACTGCTTGTGGGGTGGGTTAGGAAAATGCTCTGAGACGATAAAAGTCCTCCAGAACAAATGGTCAACTTGTTAGCACTCTCCAGCAAACAACAAACAAACAGGAAGAAAAAACGAAGTGCTCCTTTGCCAAGAAGACTAAACCATCCCACGTTCCCATCCTTTGGCAAGATGCTTGGCCTCGTGGCCTCCAGTGGAACGGACGCAGCCGGACTGCAGCCACCACTGTATGTGTACATAAGGACGCAAGGACGAACCACCGAGCAAGACCGCCTGCCCTCCATTGGGGCGTGGTACGGCCCTGTTATGGAATTTAATAGTTCTCCCGCTCTGTCGCTACGGTCCTTTCTAATTTCCATCTCGTCTCTTACTCGTTCGTCTGTTTGCTTGCTCGCACTCACGCTCTTCCCCTTGCTCGCTCTCGCTCTCTCTCTATCTTTCTATCTCTCTCTCTCTCTTTTCTCACCGTTTTGTGCGACTTCTAGGCGGAGCTTTTCCAACCAAGCAAGCTCGCACACGAACCACGCACGCCAGCTTTTCCCGCTGCAGTTGCACTGCATTGATACCGGGTCCATTCGTTTCAGTCCTTCATCCATCCCTGGAATCGCAAAAAGATACCTCCAATGGTGAAAAATCGACTCCCCCCTACACACACTGTCCGTTTTTGTGGCCCTGCGAAACCGGATTCGCAACACTCGGAAGGAGCGCTCGGTGCAGCTTAGCAAAACGGAAACCCCTTCCGGCTTCCGGAAATCCAGTGAATTTAGTATGAATAAAAAATACGGCCAACGTATATTTGTCTCAGCCGGACCACACAGACACACATTACTCCGCATTTGGATGGAAAAAAAACTGCAGCACAACAACACTCGCAGCGAGTGAAGATAAACGATTTAATGCCATTTATTCGGTTGGATACGGGCTCCGAATCGTTTGTGAGTGGGAAGTTTTGATTCTTTCGCCAAGTGTTGAACCCTTCAATGCATGCGCTCAAACTGTTGCAAGTGGTTGAAAATGCTCTTATTTCAACAACAAAATTTTATTGGCGATTAAAGGCATCTAGATCTATGCAATCAGTAGTACAAATTAGCCGTATTATGTAGCTTAGAACTTTAACAATTCTTGCATATGTTTGCTCTTACAGATAATAAGGCGTTTACTTTTAAAATGTGAAATTTGGCATGAAATACGCCTAAAACTATGCAATGAGCACCAAATTTGCACTGTAACAAGCAGCAATAATGTTTCCAATAACTTTTACAAATTTATGCTTAAAATTCATCAGCATTCACTGTTTAAAAATTAATAGCCTTTTATCCGGTGTTCCATATATCCGTATGGTTGAGAAATGACAGTTCAATATAAAGATGGCAATGCGTGCTGAGGAGGATATTTGAAAACCCCGTGACCAGAGCACATCGGACAAATGAAAAACTCTAAACTCATGGCAATTTTCTAATATTTCCATTGACATGAAGTCCCCAAAAAAACTGATTAGATTTTGCCAACACAGAAATACAAATTAAAAAATAAACTTTAGAAATTAGTGATACAGGGTTGCACTCGATTTATTGGTTAATTCCCATAATTTGTTGGGCTCGTCTCATGATTTATTCATCGTATCCCATAGATTCGCTCTATTTAATAGTATAATCCGATAGGGCATTAATACAATAGAACCAAAAACATCCTGGAAACGCCTGAAAAATCGTAGGAGCACACCAAAAAATGTGGGAAGCAACCAAAACATTAAGGCAACCACCCAATACATCGTGGAAACCCTGTAAAAACATGCTTGGACCCATCCCTGTTATTCGAGTACCCGTGTGCGAGATTGAGTCTCGATGAGCCCGGATAAACGGTGTTCTAGTGTATTGTGGTTTTGTTATAAAAATCGCCTAAATATATGCAAGTAGTTTAACTCTACTTCAATGACCAGCTCAAAAATAAATAGTCACCTGCATCAGTTTCCAATACCTGATAAAACATATAAGTGTTTAAAATGAACTGCGCCTAAAAGTATGCAATTAACAGAACAATTTCGTTTTAAAAAGCGTCTTAACAAAATAGCGGTTTATGTTTTATGAAATAGATTTAAAACATTTATTTTTGTATCATATAAACCGAGCTAAGGGTTTAATGCCTTTTTGGCCTTTTCCAACGAAACCGTCAGCTCGTCGTGCACGTGACTGTAATCGAGCCCTGCAAACCGAGAGCTGGCGCAACAATCAAACGAGTGCCCGCAGTGGATAAACAGCGAGCATGGTCGCAGAGCGTGTTACCGGTTGAAAGCAGTCGTCCGAGCTGGCCCCACAAAGTTAACACGTACAGACATTTGTACACTGGAAGGAGGCGAGACGCCCCCCGGAGGGTGGGGGCAACAAAATGGATAGCGAACAAGAAAATAAAAGTAAAACACATCATCCAACATCATCTAACAAGCTTCGCGCTGAACCATTTCCCGGACAGTAACGACGTTTATGCAAATTTTTATTGCGATTCTAATTTCCTGAATCGTTTCCAAGGCCCTTCGGCGCTTTCCTGTGTTTCCCGCGCGAGACTTTCCACGTAGGTGGAAGTCAGCATCAGCCGCCTCCATCCGCGCCGTACGACTCCTTTAATGCCAATCGAAGTGGCTCGTTGAAGTGGCTTTTCTTCACTGCGGTTTATCTTTATGGAGCTGGTTTTTTTTTCTTCTCCCTTCTGTTTCTTCTGTGGCTCACGCCAACAAGCTGCCGCGCGTGTCGCGCGTGAGGTGTCTTTCTCTTTCGCTTTCTCGCACTCACGTCTGTTGCCATCTTGCGGTGTGGAATTGCTTAACACAAGCTTCACGTTTGCGCTGCATTATATGCTGTTTATTTTAAGATCCGACATGCCTTCCTTGAAGGATTACTGCTAAACAGGTAGAAAAGGCCAAAGCTGGAATTTCAAGCTGGTGAGAAAATGGAACGGCTAAGCAAAAAATTGACAAGACACGGTTGAAAGTTGTCGACAGCAACAGAGGCAGTATTAAAGGAAAAGATAAAATACTGAACGTTTAAAAAAAATAAAAAAATATATTTTTTCTACAAATAAACCCTACAAGAACGATGCTTATGCAAGGAATCGAAATAAGGCACACATTTTCATGTGCACACATCCTCAAACGTGCATACCCTGAGGAAAAATCGTGCCCGAAACTGGGTCATCCTGTCTCGCGCCTTCGCTTGCTGCCACACCAAACTTAAAAACAAAAACCCACATCCCTGTATACATTTACACATCCTTGCCAGACATGAAGTGTTGCGACAGATAGAGAAGGAGAAAGAGAAAGAGAGACAGAAAGAAAGGGATAAAAAGAGGAAACGATAAAACATCTTTTATCCTCCCGGTGCGGCATCACCTGCACGGGGCAAAAATGGCAAGCGGAACGGAAAACGGCAACAAACCCGACTACTGCCCGGCCACACACGCCCGCACGCAATCATCCCGGTGCCAATGATCACATATTCACACGCATTACACGTATACTTTTAGTTAAGGTTGTCAGCGAAATAGACTGTAAAAATGATTGATGTACTTAGTTTCTTAGCTCCCGGCCGACGCGCTCGATTTCACCTTCGGGCGAGCGAGGGTGCGGGACAGTAAGTGAGACTGTGCGAAGTGGGTGGCAGGGAAAATCGAACGAAAGCGGAAAGATGCAGACGATTCTTTTGTTATTTCAAACGATTGGCCAACATTCCTTTTTGTTTGTTTGTTGGGTTGCAGGGGAGATGGCGAGATGAAAAGAAAACTGCGGGCCGCTGGCAGTGGCCAACGGCACAGTGGGCAACGGCCATTCAAACGCCGGGATGAAAATCGATTCCTCATGGTATTGCAGGTTTTCTTCATTCAATACAATTCTCTTACTATTTATAGGGCGATCCTATACTGAAGTCGTAAGGACAGCGAAAGAAAATTTATAATTGTCGCTCACAATATTGCATCATTGCCTAGAGGTCAACAGCATCATTAACAATAGTAAAGAATTAAAACAAAGGCGGAGTAAGTTTCCTACTAAACACTATTTTTGTATGACGCGCTAGAAATGCGCTAAAAATGAGTTTTTTACGGTTGGTTTTGAAAAGAGCTGATTCCTATCTTACGACCTTTTTAAACTGTTTTTCCTCTGTTCAGTTTTATTATTTATGCCTGTTTGTTTCAAATACTCATTTATGACAAGTAGTTGGATACTGGTGCTGTATGGCTCCTACAACAACACATGTCAAAATCGCTCGCGCTTTCAAGAAAAAATAAAATAATTTTCGGGATAGAGGATGGTTGCAGCTAATTACAGCGACAAAACGTAGGAAAAACATTTATCTTTCCTATGATATACGACTCGCGAGTGAAATCGAGTCGAGTCATACAAAAAATCACTCTCCAAAATGAAAATATAACAAAAAATCGGTAGTGATGTTTGGTTTTCGAACATTTATGAGCTTTAGAAACATTTTTTTAACATAATATTCAGACATAAAATAAAAGAATGACAAAAAAACCTTTCCAACGAAACATTGACAGTCATAATTCACTAAAATATTAAACCATCATATTTTAATTCGGTTTGATTCGGTCGAAAAATTGCTAAAATTTGGACCAAAAATCATAAAGTTTGTACTTTGATGGCCTATATCTCAGTAAGTTTAAGATAAAAACATGAAACATTTTGGTTTTAACTAAGTTGAAGTATCTATTTTAAGAAAATGTGTATGGTGCTAGCCTGCGATAAAGTTGGTTTTTCGATTTTCATACAGGCGTTTGCCCAATGTGCAGCGGTGGCATGGGAAAACACCACGCAAGCACGCGTTAACTGTGAACGCACGTTAGGGAAAGGGCCAATATGGGATGCGTGGGGAAAGTGGGCAATAATCGTAAAGCGTATATCTTCATTGCCACAAAACGCGAGAACAAAAGCTTTAACTTGCACTTCTCCCCACCCTGCTACATAAATCTTCTAATGAACTTAACCCCACCTCGCTATATTTATATCCTTTTTGGGTTGCGATCTGAGCAACGGGTGTTTTATGTTTTTTTTTGGAGGGAAGTGGGGCGTAAGGGACGGCACGAAAGGTAGGCATGCTCCATCAGTCACACAAAGCACGCCGCCCCAGCGAAACAGGGCTTGTGGTATGGAAGTAAACAAGCTGTTAGTGGTGAAAACACACACATAAAAAACATTGCACCAATTGTCTACTTTTAGGCGTTTTAAAAACTTTAACTTAATAGTTTAAACAACATATCATTTTACATACCTTTAGGCGTTTTTTCAAAATGTCCATTTTGTTTACGTTTGGTTAGTTCATGTAGTGTCCTTTCGTCTCGTGTTTTATTCCTTTTCATACTTATTTACACACTTATTACTATCCATTATAGTATCTTATTTGGTTTCATCATTAGTGTTGTTCTTTTATTTTGAGGTTGTTAGTTTTCTGTACATATTATATTCGTTCTCTTTGAATTTAACCTTCTTTCATTGCTTAAATTACCTTTTGTTTGTGTATTTATTTATTTTTTATTTATTTATTTATTTATTTATTTATTTATTTATTTATTTATTTATTTATTTATTGAATGATTACAGCCCAGACTTATTTTCGATTTATGTGAAAGTGTATCTCTAAAGGATGACTTTTGTTTGTTTTAGGATTTTTCCCCCTGACTTTCTTCTTACCTTCTAAAGCTTCCTGTACACAAAAAACAGAAAATCAAAAACAACTACTTTAGCTTCCATAAATGGGTTTCACTGCTGCCCAGACAAGTAAAGTTGAGCAAAGTTTGCGAACCATTAACACGCGTGATAAATTACGGCTCTGTTTGTGTGTGTGTGTGTGCTTATGGCAAAAATAGTGCACCAGGTGCTGAACAATAGAACAGCAAAAACAGTCGTTATCTTTACCCCTACCCCCCGTACCACGTTGCTACTTCGGCCCCATCATTCAAAAGTCAATCGGAAATGATGAAATAAATCATCGCTTGATAAAGTTTTTATTGAATTCCTCTTTCCATGGTTGGTCTTTGGCACACACAAACCTACACATACCAAACATAAATCTATCATGTCTCGGGGAAAGTGATCGAGCAGAAATAAGCGCACTTCCTCACGCAGCTTTCCACCTACGGCGTGCTGGTTGCGGCTCTTAACCCTTTTCGGCTCCATTTGCAGCTTGTCCGGTTTTGTGCTGTGTTTGTAGTGCAGGGGAGGATATGGGGGACTTGCTTAGGTTTTGGGAAACTCAGCTGAAACTAACTTATCCAAACGACCCACCCCGGTTGGGGAATCGATTTCGGTGCAAATAGGACGCAAACAACAGCAAACAGCAAACGGAAGCCCAAGGAATGGAGGAAAAATAAAAGAAAAGGCCACCGCCAAAGATTTCGGTACCGCTCCATCCCAAACACACACACAAACACACCATATGTGTTCAAGGCTGCCGGGGGGCGTCTAATCTCTCTTCCCCCTCCTGTCACTCCGCCTCTCACCCCAACACGATTGGGGGAAAGTTTTGTTTTCCGGACAAACAAATAAATTTAATATCGATATGATTCCATTTTCTTGCCCTTTTCCTCCCCGTACCCGTTGCGCCAGCCCGTGACCGTGCCGAACAATGGGGGCCGAACAATAGGGTTTGAGTTTTCGCCGGTTTTGTAAAGCGATCCTTACCTCCTGCCCCTGCCGCCGGCCCGGCCGCAAGCGTAAAGGGTGATTTGCCAAAAAAACGAGCGCACCGAAAGAAAGTCTTCCACCAACATCCACCGTCGTCATCATCAACATCATCATCATCATCGGCAGCAGCAGTAGCATCTCATCCCTTATCCATAGCGGGGCGCTGGTGCGATGGGGGAGTGGAAAATCAGACCGGAAAAGAACAAAAAGAAGTGATGATGTTTGCCGAAGCTGGTGAAGAAAACCAGCTTACAAGCCATAAATCGAAAGATTGTATCATATCTTGATTAGGTTCCATGGATTCACTCTCCTCCAGGCGCGCTCTCTCTCTCTCTCTATCTCTCTCTCTATCTATCCCTTCCCAGGGACGGAACAAAACCTCGGACCATAAGCATCGAAAGCGAGGAAAGCGAACGGGGCCATGAGGGTGAAAAGGATCCGAGCCCACCACACGATGGCAGCGACTGAGCCGGGGAGGGAGAGAATAAATTGGCTCTTCAAACTGTTTGCAGAGAAATTATTTCATTTCTTCTTCTCTTCGTTTTTTTTTCGTGCCCTTCCGTGCTTCGTAGGACGCCCGCGTGGCAGGATGGTGCGGGATGTTAAGGGAAAGAACAGCATAGAAAGCGCAGCGATTTCATGATTGCGGTAATCATGACCAGCACTAAATGCTGCCCTTTCCCCCAAACCGTCGTCTACGACGCGTCGTTCGGGTTCAGCACTTTTGTCCTGCCAGTGGACTGGTTCGGAACGGTGGGTGGAGAGGGCTCCGGACAGTGGTGGTTGAAACGGCATCATCAGATGGAGATGGAAAACGCTGTAGCTGGTTGGTTAACAACAGTCGGCTGTGTTTTCTGTTTTCATGTTCCATTAGGAGACAAACGATTCTATTATTTTGTTTTGCTTTTTTATGATAACTATTTCATTATTTTGTTGGAAAATTCTTTGCAGATATGTGAGAAATTTGAAAAATTGTGTAACAAAATTAAATTAACAATACCATCCTTATCAAACAAAATAAGCAACCTAAATAGTTTGGTGAGTTAAAACGACAATTTTGCACGTGTAATTGCATACCTTCCGGCGCTTTTCTAATGAATAAACCGTACGTAGTCTCTCGAGATTCCATTTTAAAAATCTTTAACGTTGTTTGTAGAACAATTTCTCCCCCAAAACTCAAACAGCATCGCCAGTGTTTGCAACCCCCTTCAAAACAAAGCCGTCAAGCCGCGGTCGAAGGAAATTGAGCGATTAATCGGTGGAAAATTCATAAACCACCGCCCCTCTCTCGCCTCGTCCAAAAAGGGATGCTGAAGAAATAAAGAAAGAAAACCCGACTGCAGCCCCAACATCATTACCTTGTCCTTTTTCCCTTGTTTTCGGTTTTCGTTTTGATTTTTGTTTTTCCTTTATTCACTCTCCCTGTTCAAACATTTTAATTTCTTTTCCCGATTCGCCCGCCGTTCCGCGACGCGTGAACCGTTTTCGCTTGACTGCTTTGCTTGACGGGATGGCATCACAATTACTTTGACACGTCATTGCCACAGCATCGATGACTTGCTCGCGATTACGGTGCGTCTTGCTGAAACTGCTGGTTGCAAAAAACAACAGCAGAAAGGTTTAAATAATAATAAAAAAAACGTGTCAACAAAAAACATGAAAAATTCATTCTAAGACAGTGATTCAAAATGATAAGGGGAAAAAGGTGGTGGTAAAGGAAGGCGAGAAGAAAAAGGGTTTTCTTAGAAAGTAGCAAACAAATGTACGCCACAATAAAAAAAAGAATGAGACAAGCACAAAAATGGCACCGTTTCTGCTATCATAACCATTAACAATTGATTCGCAGCAGAAAGCGTGATGCGCCAAGAGGGAAAAAGATTGCCATTGTGTCTTCATCTTTTAATAATAAAAACCCATTAAAGCAGTCAGCTTATTTCTGCCATCGCACTCCTCCATCGTCCACCGCCTTTTCCATGCCTGCCTCTGCGGGCAAGGTGTTGGCATTTTATGTTTACTTATTTTCCTCTCCTTGCGTGGCCGAGAATGCCGAAAAGTGGAAAAAGAATGTCCCAAACCGAAGGAACCGGGGTTTCGCCTTTCTTTCTTTCCTTCTTTTCGCGTGCGTTTCCGCCTGCGGATACTCTTTCTCTCATTGCCAACACACCGCTCGTCCGAGTTTTCCTCCATGCTTGCCGTGGTGAAAGTCGACAAACAGCGCGATAAGCAAAAGAAAACCGAGCGCACCCGTGGAAGAAATAAATGTGTCCCCAGCGCAACATCAAGCGGAATTAACATTGTTAATGCTGCTAAGGCTGTGCAACGGCCGCCATGGGGAAAGGTTAGCATTTTTCTCTGCCCGCTCCCAGATGGAGATGGATGAAAACGAGCGCGAATCGATGGCCTGGGTGTGTGTGTGTGTTGCGGTAACTGGCCTCGTTTGGTTACGATTACGGCCCGTTCCTGCTCGCCAAAATCGATGGGGTTGGTTGTTTTGGGATGCTTTTGCCGATGCAGCGCCACCAAAAAGGTGTACAAATTGGTGGCACACGGTGAGGCAGCGCTCTGGCTGATACATTAACGGTCGGTTTTGCCCTCTTGCGTACCGCAATAAGGAGGAGGGCGCAAAAAGGTAAAACGAACGCAAGGAAAAATCCCAGCACAATGCGGTCGACTTTACCAGGAGCCTTCGGGCGACAGCTTAACAGCACCCTCGAGCACCTACAGCACCTCCTGCGGTTCCAACGGTGCGGTCACCCCGGTTGCTGTCACCATCACGCTACGTTCTCCCCCATTTGACACCTCGTCCACAGCAGCGCAAGAAATGGCAAGAAAGTAGGAGAAAAAAGGAAGCCATCCATCTAACCAACAGCTTCAATCTTAACAACACCCCCGAGTGGGGATAGCAACTCGACTTTGCGATAGTCGCACGAACCAAAAAGAAAGCAGCGCAAATAAACTCCAGCGATGGTGAAGCGGTGGAGCACGAACAAAAATCCATCACATCAACGCCAACAGTGCAACGAGCTTCGGTGGCACCGTTCCTGCAGTGACGATGTATAAAAATGGCATGTATCACACACAAAAAAAAAAGATCTACGGACGATGAAGGCTACTCAGCGCGTGCTGTGCAGTACGATGCAGCATGGCTCGGCGCTGCAAGTGGATCGTTTTGTCGCTTCTTTCAAGGAACTAATTTTCCAATCGTTTACGACACCACGAGCATTGCAGGGGATTGTTCTACTTTTTGTGCTTCAATCCATTGTGTCTGCAAAGTGCTTGCAAAGGAATGAAAATCGAATCAGCCAATGACCAGGTCAATTAAGTGGAGCAGCTAACTCAGAACCATATCAGACTTCGAGGAAGCATTGGAAGTGGGTTTCAATGATTCCTGCTTGCTGTACAAAGGACATTGGCTGGTCCTAGCGCCAGCTACAATTTAATGGTGGCAGAGGTGGTCTTTCGAGCATTGAAATAGGGTTGCAACATTAGTATGGTCATTTGGTCTTTGCCTCGTTTATCTGCAGTCCGAGGTTCTCTGCGAGGGCCCAGGATCTGGATTGCCTCGTAGAAGATGGTAACAATTGTAGTTATAGTGATGATTGCTGATTTTGTTACAAAAGGGAATAGATTGTTGTTGTTTTTTAATACCTCACTGTGGCTCTTAAATGGTGCAAATAAAAGATACATTGCCAATTTTACCTACCATTTTATTCATTTAATTTATGATTTCACGCATTTCTGCTCGGACGAGTTTCACAAGTCCCTTTTTCCAATATGACCTCACCAAACGATGTCATATTGGTAGCAAATCTTCAGTATCAGCCAATTCTTATAAAAGATCTTTTCGACGGATGATGTTTGCTCCATTTTTGCTGAAATTCATTCCCATTCCTCGGTCAACGACTCGTTTCAAGGAGAATAAATCCGCTAAAAGTTCACCACGTTGTTGATTGTGTAAGGCAACTGCTCGTCTTGAATTTTCACAAATATCCTAATATCTCCAATTACATCATTGGTATCTTCCACCTATCACAGGTACTATCCGGTCACGGATTTTTCCGCGAGCAACTGTGTGGTATTGCGGAGAGTGTCCTCGATTTGCTGCTCTTCGGACGGAGGTCGTTCCAGGGACGCTGGTGGATCACATGCTCCAGAGCCTAGGACTAGGAATGTAATGTATGTGAGGCCGCCAAGCGGATCATGTCAGCACTGCAACTCGACTGGCATCAAACCCGGAGAGCGCTGGCAGAACAAGATGCCTTGCGGGAGGCCTCGTTCTGAGCGGCAATAAGGGCAGCATTAGCAGATAGTTGACGGCAAATAAAGTGGTGCTCAGTGCACGGAGCACGGAAAAGAGAGGCATGAACAGTAGTGTGGGCGTTATACCGCGCGCGATCAACGACATCTTCCCACTGATGGCGGACGGGATGGCGACACGCGCATCACCTACTCGTACATCAAGGTTTAATATGTATAATATGTTTAATATGTTTATTGATTAATCCATCGGGATCTTGATGATCCTACATGAATGTACTTAAATTAGTGCTTATAGACTATGTAAGGTACATAAATCGATAGTGGAGAACAGGTGCACAAGAACAGAAAATGTATTTTGAAAATAAAATTATTACGTAAGTTGTGTCCTGAGTCTATCTCTAAAAACATTCTGTGGTATGAAATCAAATAAATCAAAGTTACTTATGAAAGTTCGACACATAGCTGACATAGGATCAGACTGGCCAAAACGAGTTCTATAACGAGGGACGGATATGAATTGACGTGTACGTAGATTCCTAGATGGCGCGTTAAATTCTATCGTAGCTAATAGAGTAGGAGCATCAATATGGTGGTTAAGTAGTCCTGATATAAAAAGGCATTAAGCTATCTCACGGCGCTTTTTCAACGACTGAATCCCTAAAAGCAGACACCGGGAATGGTATGACGGTAACACATCGCCCTGTCGCCATGGTAAGAGTCTTACAGCATATCTAGTCGCTTTTCTTTGGATGGCCTCGATTCGATTACTCCATTGTTCGATACAGGGGTCGCTAACAATACTGCCATATTCTAACACTGATCGGACGTAGGCACAGTAGATGGTTTTTATGGTCATGGGATTACGGAAACCTTGCGTTGATCGAATAATCCAACCCAGTAGTTGGTTCCCTCTGGATACTATTTTCTCTAGGTGATCGTTAAATGTTAAACGTGTGTCGAGAATGATCCCAAGGTCGCGGAATGTATCGGTGCGTTCAACGGATATGTTATGGATCTGGTAGTTGAATCGTGTGCAAGACCGAGAACGGTAAAAAGACAAAACGCGACATTTTTCGATACATAGCACCATTGCATTATCACGGCACCATATGCTAAATAGGTTGATAGCGGGTTGAAGATTGATGCAGTCATTGGTATCGTTGATAGGAGCGAACAGCTTAACGTCATCGGCAAACAGAAGAAAACGGTGTTCCGCTAGCAATTGCCCTACATCGTTTATATAAAGAATGAAGAGCAGCGGGTCCAAATTGCTGCCTTGAGGCACTCCTGAGGTGCCAAGCACCTCTCTAGATGTATGATCGTTTACCTTGATCTTGTATGAGCGTTCTGTGAGGTAGGAATGCAACCACTTAACTATTTGTTCCGAAAACCCCAACTTCTGCAATTTGGCGATTAAAATGTCGTGTGAGATGAGGTCGAAAGCAGCTTTGAGATCGGTGTAAATAGCATCCACTTGACCTCCGGAGTCGAGATTACGTTTGCAGAAACTAACGAATTCAGTGAGGTTCGTTAATGTTGAACGTTTGGGTACGAACCCGTGTTGGTTATCCATAATGTAATTCGATGTAGCGGAGAGCATAGGGCCGTAAAGCAGAAGCTCAAAAGCTTTTGATACCGCACAAAGTGATGTGATACCGCGATAGTTTGAAGCACATGAGCGATCCCCTTTTTTAAATCTTGGTACCATCCACGAGGTCTTCAAGGTGTACCAGGACCTGGTGTATGCGAAAGGTTTACAGGGTTTTACAATGTGTGCTGCATATTTTGTCGAGCACGAAGTTTACTTTGACTCCTAGTGCGTACTTGGACTGGTCCAAGGTTGATTTTATCCCGTCCAAGTTTAATTTTGACAGCCCTATCGAGGTGCAGGTTATCCTATGTTTTCTACATTATTATACACATTTTGACACAATTGACCCTAGGTGATAGCAGTGATGTTGGTCATAGTCATTCTAACTAACCTTATCAGTTTGGCCGGGATTCCAAATGAGCTCATAGCGTCGTACAGTTTTACCCTGGCTAAGCTATCATATGCGGCTTTGAAGTCATTGCATAGATGGTACGTATCGTGTCTGTATTCTGCGATCTTCTCCAAGATCTCCCGCATCGTGAAGATCTGATCAGTGATTGTGATTTTCCGAGTGATTTTCCGAAATCCGTTTTGATAGTTTTCGGCTATCTCTTCAACGTGAGGGACAAGAAGGACTCAACACTGTGATACCCCTGTAGCTGTTTCAGTCAAACCTGTCTCTCTTCTTGTATATGGGGTAGATGATAACGAGATTCCAATCACAAGGAATCGATTCGCTATCCCACACCTCAGTAACAATTTGATGAATTTCGTTTTCTAGTCGTTCACCTCCATTCTTGACCAGTTCAGCTGCAATTTTGTCAGTTATTTACCAGCCGACGAATAGCTTTTTGGGTTACGCCGATGCTAGGTGGCAGTAGCATGACACTTTCTGCTAGTGAAGTTCTAGCTGTTCGTGAAACTGGTCGTTGAGTAATTCATAAAAGTACTGAGCCCACATCGAGAGGACCTCTGGCTGGTTACTAACCAGATATCCATCTTTGTTGCGACAACAGGCTACCGTTGCTATATCGTTGTTTCGATTACCTATTATTGCTTGGTAAAACTTTCGTGTCGGTCCTTACGCCTCTTTCTCCGAGCGCCTCTCACTAGGTATTTCTGCTTTAAAATCTCCATCTACGAATATCCAAAGTGAGAGCATGTAGAGCTTTAGATACTTTAGACATCGCCCAAAATACATAAGACGATGTTTATAATATAATAACATTCCTAATTTCTCGAACTTTCCAGACGTTCAATGACATCCGTTTTTTATGTTGGCTTGAAAATAGAGTAAAATGGTGATCTGAAAATTTTGAATCTGGTAACATATGTTAACAATTTAAAAACCGCTCCATTTCCAATGATTGCTACACTGTATGTAAGTCTATGGAATATGCCGTATAGATTAATTGAATCCAGCAATCGCCAAATAAAAAAAGAGTTAATTACCCATAAAATTAATTTAACGGAACATGAGATAAGATCATTTTCCACTTTCAACGAATAAAATCGTACCAGCCGAACAGAAGGAACTTCTGCGCATTCCTTTAATTGACTCACAGACAATCCAAAGATGTAAAACGCCAACCACCGCAGACAACACGAAAAAAAAGGTAAAAAACATATCTTTCGGAATGAAAAAAATCTTTAAAAATCGAACGAAGGATATGAAAATGCAATCGAAGCACGACGCGTGCTTGGTTGGAACCGAGGCAACGGTGTGAAAAAAGAGAGCCGAACATTCCGCATGACTATTAAAAGCAACAACTGAAGGTGGAGATGGAGCGCTATTTTTTCCTTGACTGCTCCCTACGCTATATGAAATTTGCTGCCCTGTTAAACCACTGCGTTTTTTTCTCCATTCTCTTTTCTGCTCTCAGAACATTTATAACCTTGCTTATTAATTTCACTCTCTAGCTTTTCTATTGGCTTCTTGACGGTTTCCTTTTATTTTACAATTCCCACATTGCTTTGTTTCGCCGTTGCAGGACTCCGGAGTTTTACGACCGGCCTTCACGAGTGAACAATTAATTTTCACGATTTTTATTTCCACCGAGGTTTTGTTCTTTATTGCCGGTCCTTAAAATCTACCGCCCGACACCACCCCCGTGCGCTCCTAGCTTCACTTTATTACTTGCCGTGCGGGGGGTGCGCTTACTGGCGATTTTTTCGTGCTCGTGTGGATAATTTGCCTTATCGAATTATGCCTATTAATTAGACGGTAAGGGAGCTCCGCTGCCGGCCACAATCGTGCCCGCAACGCTGGCCGGTTTTAGGTTCGAACACGTTCCACCAAATGGTACGTTTATGGTCGCGGAAAAAGGTGTATAAAAAAAAGAATTATGACACCGGGTAACCCTGCGTCCCTCAGTACGGCGCTGTTAAAAGTTATTTTGTTCATTAAGTGTGAGTGTGTAGTTTTAGTTTTGACTTGCAATGTCATAACATTAAGTTACAGCAGCTACATACGCGTTTTACGGTACGGTTTGATAAGCCACAATAAAATAGCTACATTTATAGTCGCTTGATAAGGAGTTTGTGATAAAAATAGATGAATACTAGAAAGTATACTGTGCTAGAGGTTGAAAACTGCATTATAAACGCGATCCTTTAGTAAAGATTGTGCCGCTTGCGCAGAGTTTGTTGTGCCTCGAGCGCCTAAAGGTATGCTGTGCAGTTTTTTGGGGGCCTTTTAAACATAATCATCTTGTTGTAGTATAATTTGCATATATCTTGGCGCTATACATTTACTCCATCAGTAATTGAAATCAGTTGACCAAAATAATGCCTTATTTATGATGAGGAATGGTAATGTTGAATAGTTTTCAACTCATTTTGATGTAAAAAATGGGGGCAATAACACATATTTGCATTTATCTCAACATGTTTTTGAGCTATTTTATGACATTCACTTTTATTCTATTATTGTTATTATTCTTCTATTATTATTCTTTTATATATATTATAATTATTATTATAATTATTATTATTATTATTATTATTATAATTATTATTATTTATTATTCATAATAATAATATTATTGTTAATTATTTCTATTCTTATCATTATTATTATTATTATTATTATTATTATTATTATTATTATTATTACTATAACTTTATTATTATTATTATTATTATTATTATTATTATTATTATTATTATTATCATTAATATTATTATTATTATTACTATTATCATTATTATTATTATTATTATTATTATTATTATTATTATTATAATTATTATTATTATTATTAATATCAATATTATTATTATTATCATTATTAATATTATTATTATTATTTTTATTATTATTATTATTATTATTATCATTATTATTTTTATTATTATTTTTATTATTATTATTATTATTATTTTTTTTTTTATTATTTTTTTTTAATTATTAATTCCGAAAGTTATTCAGCTGGCGTAAGCTTACATAACATACATATTTCTATAATTAATGCTATCGAACAATGCTAACAAAAATGCATCGAAAGACATAACTTGTTTAACTGTCAATTAACCAAATAAATAAATAAATAATATAAACTGTGGATGCGTCATACTAAGCTTTGTAAAAAGGTTCATATTTTATATTTAATTCTTCAGCAACACTTAAATATTTCTGCTCCATACTGAAGCACCTTTAAAATAGCAAACAAACGGAAAACATTACTAACTGTAGCACAAATACGACAGCACATTTGATTAATTAGCGGCAAACAAACAAATGCGTACGCGCTTAGCACGCGCATCGAGTGGCCACAAACCGCCTAGACTAGGCACATCATTAAAGCGCACCTCGTTGGCGGGCGAGCCGTCCAAATTCACACGTCCGTAGGAACGCTCGGGCACACAAACACACACCGCAACACGCGCAAAAATACAAAACACCTAGCCCGCCCGGTGCTGGTTCGTGTTTGGGTGGGCGCACGCATCCACTCCACACCCCCTCTGAACCGCACACAACAAACCCCGAACCATAAAAACATCCATTAAACAAGCTCCCTCTCCCGCCACGCAAACCTTCCGCCACCTCCTGGCTGTGCGGCTGCAAAGGTAGAGGGACGGTGGGGTTTGGAAAAATCATGGAAAATCGCTCGCCACAAAGTGGCGCTAGCGAAACGGCAATCATCATAATCGGTGTACGGGTGTACGGCCGAAGCGTTGGGAAAAACGGTCTCGGAAAAGCGGTGGCAGGGCGGCACGAGGACGGTCAAAATCGGGCCAATTTATATTCAAATCCCATTGCCGCTTTTGTGCAGGCGGTGGCGGGACTTTTTACTGCCGGAGATTAAAACAATTGGTAAACTTTCGGCTTCGGAAAACTTGGTGCTCTCCTTCCAGCAGTGGCAAGAAAGTGCCACACGCGCTAAACCCTACGGGCACGGTGGGGTTTGTTGCGGAGATGCAAATTCACCCTTCGGTTTTTTGTTTTTTTTTTTCGGAGAAAGACATGCTCGCTCGCCGACTTGAACCGCCAACAGCAGTGAGCGGCCGGACAACGCAGGTCGGCCGGCAAAGGCGCGGCAGACACACGAAGCGGATCAAGTACGGCAATCAAATGGTGTAATAAAACCATTCTCGCAAAATTAGCATTTTCGTACCAGTAGCGAAAGCGTACGAGTGGAAAGATTGGGCCAGCAGTGTGGGTTGACAGCACCAGGGAACGAAGGAAGTGTCGAAATCCAAACGGAGCGAACAGACCACCCTCACTACCACGATGCATGGCACGATGCTACCCACCTACACTCCTGCTGCCGAACTTAATCAAATATTGACTGAAAATATTAAAACGATACACCCAAGACATCCCTATCGGCGGAATGGAGCAAAAAATCGCTGGCTGCGGACGAGTGTGGGGCGGACGCGAATCCTTTGCCATCGGACCACTTGCTGCCCAAATGCTCAGCCAAGAGGCAACTCCCGCAAAGTGATATTCTATCGCGGCGAACACATACAAGCTACAACAAAAAGCCCACACACACACACATAACTTTGATACTTCCCTTACCCGTTCGAGCAGTTTTCTAGCGGCAGTTTTCTTGCTGACATCGCTCGGCACCTCTCACGACAGTAGTGCCATGCCGTAGTTATCCGTGGCAGGAGCTGGGGAGAGGGGGTGGGGGAAGTTTGTATTTTTGTGTTGTTGTCCGCTCGCCACTGAAGGATATTGTTTTCAAATCACATAATTCATAACTTTTATATTTTTACGACGTTCGTCTCGAAACTTCAGCGCCACTCGTAACGGCGGAACGGAAAGTAAAAACTTAACCGTCAACCGATTGCGTCGGGACAAAAAATGGGAGTTGAGCGCGATGTCCATGAGCTATGGAACTTTAGCTGCTGTATAGAGAGCGGAAAACAAAACTACATGCTCACCCTTATTCTCGCAAACGGATAACTTGGCGTGACAAATGTGCACACAAACGTACGCACATACATACCGCATATTAAGTGCCGCATATCCATCGTGAGAGCAATTTTTCACCTTCACGGATGTGAGCAGTTCGTGGCGGACAGAAGAAAACACACACACACACACACCGGGCCTAGTGGCAAGTTGCGTCGTGGCCACTAATTCATTGCCAAACGACATGCGAAACGGTACGCTTCACGCACTAGCGCTAAATTAGCGCAAACGGTTTCGTGCTAATTAACCCTTGGGTGCGCGTTCAGTAGAACTGAGCGCCTAAATGTATGTAAACTGAATGAGCTGAATATTAAATTAGTTCGTTTTAAGGAACAATTCCTTTTAGGGAAAATAGAAACAAAAATAAGCGCTAATAATTCATTGGAAATGCCGGTTTTTCTCGAAACACTGTTAAAAACATCCCACATCCATTGATCGCAGAGGTCAACCGGCCCACCGCGTCTGAAGTATCTGAGGAACTCTTTGAAAGTCCCCATCATGTTGGAGCATCCGGCGAAGCCCGGTTCCTTTTTTTTCTTTTTCTTTTTTCTTTTAGACGTGGAGACGTGATTCCTCCGTTCTTCTTTGCATAAGGTTTCCGGCTCAATTCAGATGGCTGAATAAAGCTGCTGGAAACGATAGTGAAGCCTTGAATCACTAGAGTGGCCAATGACAGGCCGCGTATGGGGTCCAGCAGAATTCCCCACCTTGTCATACGGCTGCGAAAATAATCAAATAGTTGACTGACAATGATAACGCCTTCACCGCGCACCGATGTGCTCCGAACTGCAATTTAATCCTCCTTAGGCGGCGCTCTAGCAGCAATCGAACACGACATCCGACACGAACAAACCCATATAATCATATGGAGGTGCACTGTCAGACACAAACAAACAAACAAGACAAACATGTCAAATCCCATACATTTTTCATGTTCGATGTCGTGTTCGATTGGTGCTAGAGCGCCGGGTTACTCGCCGAACTGCAATTTAATAAATGAAAATTGAAAACAGATGCTAAAATAATCATTTTGCACACTTCAAGGCACACAAATTGGGCGAATGCAACGTAACATTCTACGTTCAATATTTCTTTTAGTGGTGGTATTGCACGAAAATGCGTACCATACGACAATTTAAATGTAATTAAATTTTTTATGTTAGTGTGAAATGTTATCTGGTCATTCACGAAGGGGTTAAAAGTTAAATTCCGGGCCATTCCGTTATCTAATGACCAAAAAATCCATTATTTTGTGAAAGCTATCAACATTTTTCCAAAATCCAAATAAGATTTCATAACGGAACTCATATTTTTGTTAACTTTCTAATCGACCACATAACAACGCAATTATTATTTTTTTAACATAACTGTCATGAAATGATACTGTTTTATTAAAATTTATTGCCTTTTGTTCCATATGTACGTATTTTTAAGTATTTTTTACCATAGTGCCATTATAGGTACACAAAACAGGCATGTTCCTATAGTGGTTATAGCTATAAAATCAATAAAAACAGGTAATTTTAGATATGTCGTACTGTTTCCACTAAAATAAGACACAGAAAGGAGTTTTCTGTAAGTAATTTACCAAACAAAGGTCAAAATTAGCTTATATGGCTGAATGACAAATCTACTGCAAATAATACACTGTTTTTTTTATATATCTTTGTTTATCGCCACTTTAGGAACACAATACGACGACTATATGAAGCATACCAGCAATATAGGTACAACACAAACATAGTCACAAACATATGTTCCTATAATATATTTGTTCGTAAATTTAATGTGTTTTATGGTAAATAATTGTGATTACGAAGATAAAGCACATTCCAATTGGTATGTGTTAAGATAATCATAAAGTAACCTTCCTGATACTTTAAATCCATTAAAACACATCTGTACCACCACAAATTGCGCCACTAATGGTACATTTACCCTATGTTTTTTTTTTTAATTATAATTTGTTGTCAATAATCAAAAAATATGTTTAGCCAACACTTGATGCAAAATTTTCAATTATTATTTGCATACAGTTAGGCGCTTAACGAAGCCGTCATAAAGAAATGTTCACCCATGGTAAAAATGTAACTCAATGTAATGTGCTAGAGAGTATATGTACACACTCTAAGCGACAAGTTCGTTTTTCTAGATCGTCAATCTTTCACGATTCTAGCCAGCTTTTTTATATGAAGTTTGGACAGTTGGTAGCTGAAATCATGTCAACTCTTCAAACAAAACCACACACACAACTAGCGTGCAATTTTCATCCTCGATTATTTTAGCTTCAAAACTAGAATAAGATTCGAGTACCTGCTCGAAAAATGTCTAAACAAGGTCGTGGCTTTCATTCATTCCAAGGTACTTTAACCAAAACTACATGCAAAACAGACAAACATTGTAAATAAAATCAACGGATAGTTTAAAGGAAAGCGAGACTACCCGGTATAAGGTATTTGCAAGCCACGAATGGCTTGCAAACAAGAGTGTTAGATTTTAAGATTTAATAACTAATCCACCAACTAAGAGGCGAAAGAGACCAATCGGCTCGAAGTCTCTCTAAAAATAACACAAAAATAAATAAAAAAAAAAACATTAAAAGGTGCATTAAAGAAATCAGTTAGGTGGAATCTAAAATCAATGTGTATGTAGACTAGGTGGTCTCATCCCATATAGATTGACAACTAATTTCTGAATAAAAAAAATGCTCAATTTGACAAAACGGGTAAAATGAATTCGGATCATTTTTTTTTATTTTATATGCGGCGAATAACAATGTTTACATTCGAAACTGACCTGGAATACCCTGTAAGTTCCTCAGATTTGGTTTAGCTCACAATTAGCAGTATTTCACGTGTTTGAAGAACCTTTAGTGAATAGAATGAAGATTTTACGAGTGTTTTATGTATTTTTCAAGCTACCAGTAAGCCTCTCGAGCAAAAGTTTTCACACTTTCTGTCAAAAAGTGACGTTCAAATTTGGTTATAAAAAACAGGCCACCTGGTCTGCATACCCTTTGGAAATGTGTATGCAGGGATTGGAAGATGTCTCCCACAATGTCGCCCAACAGAAGTGATAAAAATCAACCCTCTAAATATATACGCCTAGGGATAAACCCACATGTATATACAACCCACTTTGATAGCTGCTCGAAAACTGCTGTATAATGCTCGAAATGCTCGAATGCTCGAAAACAGCTGACAGGCTGAAATTTCGATCCTAAAAGGGAAAAAGGCCAAATATTGTAAAGCAAGGTATTGAATGTTTTACTTTATAATTTTTAAAAATACAAAACAAACGGCCGGTTCACCAGCATCGAAGGGTTGAAAGGAAGCAGAGGAAAATCGGGTAACGGCGTCCCAAATAACATTTCGCGCTAACTCGCACAGGGCCCGGCGTTTCACCATACTCCACCGGCATTACTTGTTTGTGCACGCCGAGCAAAGTAAACGATTGTCCGATCTCCTCCGACCCCAGTACCTTCCCCCCCCCTCCCCGTCTTCCCTTCCCATACCATTCCCTCCCCGCCTGGTCGCATTAAGGGTAAGAAAAATGACCAAATATCAATCATTTCCTTTTGTTCGGACGCGAATGGATGGAACTAACTTAATTTCGTTCTTTCCGCGCACTGCCACCACCGGCCCGGAAACAGTGCTAACTACCTTCCCACCCCCCCCCCCCCCCCCTCAAGGGTCTCATTCTAGTGGTTACCCTTCGTTTCGGCACACCCCTGCCCCTCTTCTTCCCTCCCCACAGTGAAGATCCTTTCGATAACGATAACGCGGGGCGAGCACGCGGTCGCGGTACCGTGTTCCGATCCGCTGCCCGGTCTGTTGCTTCCACCCTGCTTGCGGATGAAATGATTATACCTAACCAAAACCCGAAAACGCTTTTCGTCCCTCCCCCCCCCCCCACGCACCCTCCCACGCGCACACACACACACACACACCCGGGGGTGAATAAAAACAGCAACAGCTAGCAAGCACAAGCGCGCGGAAACCTCCCCCAGCGTGGCGGTCCTTATCTTTATCTCATTTGAAGATGATTTATGATGCGGTATTTAAAGGGCACCGTGTTCGGCGGGTGCTGTGCAGCAGTCGTCCGCCAGCCGAAAACGGCTTCTTCTAGCGTCCACCGACCCACCCGCGCCATTTAGCCACCGTCATCCAAGAGCATCTTTCGTGAAGAGCGGTTTCAACTGTCGGTCCGTCTCGGATCATTCCTGGGTTTGTTTGGTTTTGATGGCAACATTCGCTTCCATTCCCTTCTTTTGATGGTGTGTTGGGACTTTCTTTTTTTTTTCTTCTTTTATATGGTGCCAGATAAGGAAACCACCGGGCGAACTCGAACGCATCTTGATGCGGCTGGACGACATGCGAGGACGAAATTGAATTAAATATTCTATTCCCCTTCCAGCGGGGCACACTCGGGCGGGGCAAACCCCGCAGCAAGGGAGAAAGGTTCCATTTTTCTTCTGCTCTAGTTAAACTGACCCGCCGCTCTACCATCACCCTGGGCTGGTGAGAAACTGACCAGCAAGGGAGCGACCGTGTGGGAGAGAACAGTTAAACAGCAAAAGCGAAAAAATCGCTCGGCAAGACAAAGGTTTGGGTGCAGGCACAAAAGATCCTTGTGTGTGTGTGGGTGGGGGGAGGGTGGGTGGAAAAACAAAAAAACTTGCTAACCATATTCATATATTTGTTGGCTCCGCGTACCCGCCCACCCACGCACCGTTTACCATCCGACTCACTTATGTGCCCGAGATAAGGATCGAGTTCTTTTTTTTCTCCCCCCTGAAGCTGAAATTGTTTCTCGGCACGAAACGCTCCTTACCGCAAAATAGCAAACAAACACACACACACACACACACATGCACGTGTAGGAACTCCGGTTGTCTCCGGAAAGACCTCAGCAACAAGAATGGCATGTAGACGAAGCAGCAACAAAAAATGGAAATAAATATAATGTCCTCCCACTTCGACCGCTGTTCCCATATGCGGAGTAAGTTTTCTGTTTGAGTTGTTATCAGCATGTAATTTATATTTATACATTTTTCAGGATTGCCCGCTTCCCCGCCGCTTGGTGAAAACCCATCCGCACAGTCAACAAACAATCTGTGGAAAGACAGAAGGGCAGAAGAGCGAGGGGTACAGGGACTCAAGCTCAGCGTACAGAGGCAAAAAGAAACAACCGGCTCGAGCTGGCACAACTCAAACGGATGGCCATTTATCTCCGGCGATGTGTTTCATTGGCAAGCACAAACGGGGGAACAAACGCGTGACAACATCATCCTCCGCGCCAACCGACACACGTGGTCGACGCCATTTGCGTCCTCGCAGAGCGATAGAGAGAGAGAGAGCGAAAGAGAGTGTGGCGCGGTGCAGAGATTTATTTATTTTTCATTAGGAAACTTTTGCGGGCACTTAATCGGCTTTGATCAAGGATATCGTTTAAATGTCAAAATCGTCGCCGTCGACGCTCTGCTTGCCTCACTGTCTAGTAAAGGGATTAGGTGGAGGCGGGAACGCGGGTGCAAAAGTCTTCGGTTTGGCCAGTCCGGTCCATCAACGCTGATGGCAGCCGGGGGCCGGGCCGCCGCCAGAGTGTTTGCTTTACGCGAATAATTAAATTAAAACAATTCGACAAACTATCGTCCGCACTCGAGGAACGGCTCAAGAGATCACAGCACCACTCAAGGCAAGGTTGCTGTGTGATGTGTCAAGAAAGTTTACTTCCACCTTCGCTTCTTCATCCTTTCCCTTTTGCTATGGCCCTTGTTGTGTTGTGGCCAAGATGTGTGGGCAAGGCAAAAAGATTAACTTTCCACTTATCTCTTGCGGGCCATTCTCCCCCCCCCCCCCTCCCCCAGCAGGCTAACAAGTGACAAAACTTTTGCCAACAAAACTAATACCCCACCTGTGCGTGCGTGTGTGCTGCTAAACCGGAAGCAGCAATTTGGTTGTGGGGTGCGGGAGTCACGAAGCCACAAACTATCTTACACGAGTGTTCACTTTAAAAGATCCCTTTTTCTTTTGCAGCCAGCGGAAGCAAAGGGTGGAACAGCGAGCGGAAAGGATCAGCCATCCGTCAAGGCTTACGACAGTGGAAGACGCTACCCTGCCCCTAATGTGCGCCTCGTGTGATGTGTGGGTGTGCACGACATCTAAGAAAAGGGTTGCCCTGTACTAATCGGTAAAGGTGATTATTTTAATAAAGTCAGTAAAGAAGCTTTAAAAGAGCATCCGTGCTACTTACAACGAGGCTCCAGGCGGTACAGGTCTGCGCTTAAAAACAGTGCAATGTCCTAAGAAGCAAGTTAAGTAACTCGGATTGCATACTTTTAGGCGCTATATAAATTAGCTACAATCTAATTTAAATCGTACAGTAAAGTGTAATCATATAAAATATAAATGAGAACAAGAAAACAGCACTCATGTTATGATTGCATACTTTAGGGCGTAAAAGTGTAAAACTGAGTGAAGTTAGCACACTTTAAGGCGTTTTAGTGCCAAACTGAGTGAAATGGCCCGAAAACTAATTGACGATCGCATAAATGCTAATTGGAACCCGTAATTCCAACATCAAAATCCTATAAAAACCATCTGAAATTGAAGATAGAATGAGGCGTTTTTACCAATGTTATTCCTGTTTGTTCTCTAATAGGATTAACATATAAAGTTACACACAAACAGTAAAAGAGCCATTTTGGATGGTATAATTATTTTTCATTCTTTATTTTGACGTGAATGACATAAATTTAGGCGCATAACCGAAATAGATGCATTTAAATTTTGTACCATCACCTAATTGTTTGCTTCATGCATCGCTTTGGAAGTCTATTTAACGATCGATGAATCTATTTAAGTTAATAAAATAAGGTAATAAGCATCTAACTCAGATGACAAGCCCGAATTATTAAGATTTTCTTTTAAGATACAACTTTTGAGTAAGTTTTTTCCCCCTATGCCTCTCCCTTTTTAATGCCGAAGAGGCAAGCAAGTTAATTTGACTTGATAATGCTGGCGTTTGTTGCGGTTCGCTCCTTCAAGAAGCCTATCTCAAAGCTGAGAGCTGCCAAAAAGTGTCTGGAAAAACACAGAAACTTTTTTTTCTATTCTGTTCGCCCACAAAAGAACCCATGTCAAAGTTTTAACCGACACACACACACGCAGAGAAAATGTGTGACAATATCTTGACAACACAGCAGCACACAGCATGGTAGAGAGGCTTAGAGGCTGAAAGATCGACTTACTATCAGAGTGCTGGGCAGAACGACGCGTTAGATAGTTTAAATACTTCGACGGAAATGAACTTCCGCCGTTTTCTTCACGCTGGGGAAGCTACTTAGTGTCGGATTATGCGGTGGGGAAAGTTTGCGCACACGAAAAACATGCGTTCGGTAGAACCAGTTTCAACCACTCGCCAAGTAAACCCGTTGTAAACGGGAGGGGTGGTGGTGCTTAGATTCGTCCACCTTGCCACCTTTATGCTGGTGCGCTCCTAAGCCGGAGAGCCATCCGGTACGGGGTGGGAGCTACCTAATTGAAAATTAAGATATCCAGCCATTTGTCTCCCGCTTTCACTTTCTTGTGCCCGGCCGCTTCATCATAAATAAATATCCCTTAAGGTGCAGCTTATGAAATTTGCATCGCACCGAGAAACATTACTAGAAAGAAGCAACAAAAAAAACCCACACACACACACACACACTATACCATACACACATCCTCACCGGCGCCTGGCGAGAGATAATAATCTCCTGAACCTGAAATACACCCCCGTCTGCTGCTGCTGCACATGTGAGCACGGTGTGTGGCATGGTGACAACCGGACCGGATGTGGTCGTCCGAGGTCCCCGAGCGAATGTGGGCGAACGAGACCACACAGGCAACACCCCCCCCCTCCCCCTGTTAGAGCCGTTTAATTTAGATATAATATCCTTCGGCTATTAAACGGTCGTTAAGTTAAATGACCAAAAAATATGCAGCCAAAACCCTTTGCACGGCCCGGCCAGCCGGCCGGCCTGGACAGTTATAACGCTGGTGGGCATGCATAACCCCCGGGTTTTGGTCGGGCGAGATTTCAGTTCAGGAAAATATTCATAAATTCATTTGGATAATTTAATGCGGCAGCACGAGGAAAAAGCCCCGCCAGCACACAGTTCCCGGGGAACGACTTGTTTTCGAGCCTCCTCGCTTCGGTCGCTCTCTTTTCCATTCCGCTCCGCTCGGCTCTTGTAACACGTTTAGCATAAAAACAAAGGCAAAAAAAAACGTCACCAACTCTCCAACGGTTAGGCGACCGTTGTCCGTTTTTATCTCACCTCGGCAGCACAAGCGGCAGAATTTATGCACCCACACCAATCAACCGTACACGCTCAGCTGCACGCTGCGGCACAAACATCTAAACCAATAAGTGAGGTCCAGGCAATAACGCCTTAATGCAAGGGAAGGGCGACAAAAAAAAGCGCATAACAGCGAGACATCTAAACGGAGCGTAATTTAATATGTAACTCTTTCGCCTCACTGCTGGGCGATGATTTTATAAGAACGTCAAAAAAGGGAAAACAGACACATGTACACACACATACACACACATAATGGTCGTGGAAGGATGGAAGAGAAGAAATAATACGGCTATGATTTATTATGAGAAATCCTAATCGGACAGCCCTCGGAAAGGATATGCTCTTTTTCGTTCATATGCCGTGCGTGTGTATGTTTGTGTCGTGTCGTGTAAGATTTAATTTGCCCGAAAAACCGCACCAAACACACACACACACTTACACACACACACACACACCGACCGATCCTTCTGCCGCTACGAGGCGAAGGGGTTCACTTGTACGTTGCGCCTGCAAGACGACAATTAATCATCTTTTGCCCCTTTTTTGCTGCACGGTGCACACACGAGCGTAGCAATGTTTTTGTTATCCCGTCGCTCGTTTCACCATTCCTTCCTTTTTTCTGCCCACCAAATGGTTTGGTATTCCGGTAGGTAAATAGATGATTTGTTTTAGCTTTGCGCTTTCCGCTGCCCTGCCCTTTCGGCTTAATTGCCGAGTGAATTGTTTAATCGGCAGCGTGCCCGTGCGCGCAGGGGTTTCGCCGTTCGATTTGCATATCGTAACCTCCCCATCCCCGTTGGCGTCTTCCGCTTCCGTGGTAAGAAAGCGCAGACACTTTGTAAACATGCCACCCTCCACCCGGCCGGTTTGCGGTGGGAGTGCAATCGATTCTGACAGACTGGCGAATTGACAAAAATGTTCGCCCGCAGCACAACACACGCCGCAACGAGCGCTCGCACCGGGCCTGACAAATTGTTCGACAAATCCTCAACAGCCCCGTGCCCGCCAAACCCCCCCCCCCCCCCACCTTCAGTCTGCCACATTTAGCCGGAGATGACGCCATGTAACACTCGGTTGCCGTCTGTCAGGCGCTAAAACCATGAAAAATGCTTCCGAAAAACATCCAGCGCTCCACACTTCCACGCTCCGGTCCCGCTTGCCCTTTGCCCATGCCCAGTCTAATTCTATTCCCATTACGCCAGCCTCCCGCCAACTCGCTGCCCCCCCCCCTGCCTTTCCGATGCCTTTCAGAAAAGACGCGCCACATTTTATTGCCGCTAGTCGGGCGCTCGCGAAAACCGCCTTTAAGTAGGCTACCGTACGCGCCCGTCGAGCGCGCCGTGTCTGGCATATCGCTATGTATGTAAATGAAACAAAAGCCCTCCGTGTGCCCGCACACCGCCACACCTACTGCTGCTGTTGTTTTGGTTGGCGCTTGTTGTAAGACAGATTCTTTTACCTCCCCCCCCCCCCCTAGGCGTGGCATAGGATACAAAAATGAAGCGCGCTTGCCGCTGACTCCAAATGAAGCGCGTTAAGACTCTCCAAATTGACTAATCGAGTATAGTTTTAAAAAAGATAAGAAGTCCTCCGCCCCTACCAGCCAGCCCTGTGCGCCAATCGTGATAAGTAAGGAAGGGCACCAACAACAGAGAGAGAGAGAGAGCGTGGAAGGTGAATAAAGTCCCCCGTCCGCCCAGCTTGAAGTGTTTAAAAATGAAGCAAATCTCAGGCATAATCTCTTTGAAAAATTGTACCACTGTCGCACGACGGTTGTTGTTTCTCGGTGGAATAGGAGGGATTTTTTTTTATCCGTACGCTTCGTCTTGTATTTTAAGAAGGAGGCGGATTTTCGCGCTCGTAAAACGCGTCGCCCGGCTCCCGTTAAAGATTATAATCGAATTTGTTTAACTTTGACACCCATCCACCGCTCAGAGGCGTGGAAGTTTTAAACGGTCGCCTGCTAAGCCGCTAAATGTGCTGCAGTTTAAGGCCAGGGATGAGCAACTTTTTCAATCCTTTGCGTTGGGTAAGATTGGTTGACGGGGTGTCAAATTATTTGAAATTCTACAATATATGAAGGTGAGATACAAATAAATAGAAATATATCATGTCGTTGGATCGTGTCTTATGACACACACATATTGTTTCGTTAAGTTTTGAGCTTTTGGCGCGGGCGAATAGTATATAAATATAGGAGTAATTTAGAAACAGATCCTCTTCTAAATTTGCAACATAACGACCCCTCAATTGCAGATAAAAATAACAGTTAGAACAAATTGCACCGATAGCCAAGAAATTAAATTATCCAAAAGTAAAGGCCGGGGTACATTGTCCGTACTCGCTAGCGTAATTTCGATTTTCACTAGCACATCTGGCGGCGGCTGACCGAAGGATTAAGCCAAACAATTTGAGACTGCTTCAGAAAATATGTTATTTTTCCATGTGTTTAACTTAAACTGGGCAGGAAAGCTTTGTATATGATAGATAAATATAATTGGCAAGTATTTCAGCCATTTTCGCATCCACAAACGTTGAAATAACTTCTTAAATTTGAGATCCGGCACGACCATTCCCTCGATGACCAAACAAAAAGCTTCCACCAGCCACCGCCAGATGCGCTAGTATAAATTGAAATTACACTAGCGAGTACAAGCAATGTAGCCCGGTATTAAGAATGAGCAAATTATGAATTTAAGACATTTAACGAATAAACTATTTTTCCAACAAAGACCCCTTTTAGATTGGAACATTGGAACAATATTCATTATTCGGGTTGTATTCAATTGAGAATTACATTTCGCTATATTGAATCTCATCATCAGCGCATCAAAAATGCAATAAAAATTAAAAATTATTTTGTTCGCCTGTTTTTTCCCTGCTTGTAATGGGTTGTAATAATTTGAATACGTTTGAAAGTATCGAATAAAACAGTTTTCGAACTATCTTGACAATACATTCAGTCATGAGCTAGCGACAAATCAGCGTTTATTTACACTTTTCAATGCTGAAATAATCTAGACTGAAAATCTGAGGCTAATTTGGCGTGTGGGTTTGTATGGAGTGTTTCGTAAAATGTATGGAGTGTTTCTCCTCAGATGTCGTAAAATATTACCTTAAAAAATATGCCCTAGCTTAAACAAGGTTTTGTTACTCTTAATATGACAAAAACAATACAATTAAGTATTTACAAAACAATTCATTCCGTTCAGAATTGCTCCATTTTCTCTTCACTGCTGTTTTCTAACGAATTATAAATTATGTCATCCTTTTCTTTATACTCTACATAAAATGCATTGCATTGCAATGGAAAATTATCACTCGTGTACAACGACCCCCTTTCATCTGATTGTGCTTATTTTTTTACTTTGAAGTAGGTAGATACACGCTGAAATAGAGAAATAATTAACATTTACTGCACCCAAGTATTATCAGTTTGGCATACATTGAGGCGGAATGCGAAGGTCCCAAAAATCTGCGGTAGCGCCAAGATGTATGCAACATTTGCTTTTGTTTCGTATTTTTTAATTTTTTCACTAACCAAATCAACAATAACACGACGTTTCCAAACGGTTTGATGCAAATCTTTGTCCGTAGCTCCGAAAAGTTGCGCATCCCTTCCAGAAACAGCTAATTCAATCCCTGCTAACGCCCGTTAACTGTTCTAGCCCGTGTCCCAAGCATCCTGGAGGACAGAAATTTATTTGGCCGTTGGGCAAACTATTAACCGAACATCTTCATTTCACCTTCGCTGCGTAACGCCAACAGAAGAAAACGTTCAATTTAGTCCGTGTGTTTTTTTTGTCCTTCCTTACTTCACTTAACTTGCCGCTGCAGGCCAAAACGTGCTGCCTAATCTCGCAAATCCGCAACCCGAAACGGACCGCACCTTTCTCCCCACTCCCCTGCAGCTGAAGGAACAGCACAAGATGGGCAAATAAATGACAATTGTTTCATGCTCATCATGGGTGCAAGCCAGGAAAAAGGGGACCCTCGGGAACTGGTTCAGCCAGCTCAGCGAAGAGCAAGGACAATACATATACAACAACACCAACAAGAAAAAAAAACGCACACAAAGGGGATCGTAAACGGGAACGATAACCATAACCGTAAGCCACATCATTACAACCGACGGACGGTGATTTCTTTTTATGAACTGATTACACACTCGAACGGGGAATGGGGAGAGGTATGGTGCGAGTGGGTTGAGAGGGCGGTTCAGTGGTCGTAAGGATTCCCGGTGACTAACGATAATCGTTCGATCATCGGGACGCACGAGCACCACTCACTACCGGAGAGGCGGAAATCGAATCCGTTCCCGCAATTAGCTTCTGCCGCACAGCTGTGCTCGGGTTAAAATTACATTCATTAAACACACCCAAACTGTTAGGGAGAGTAGGTTTCTGGTAGGCGCTCTTGTAGTATGTTTGGGTGTGTGTGCCTTTTCACTGCCCAGAAAGATGGAAAGTCTCACATCGTCAGCAGTGTGTGACCACAAGACGTGATGTGGATGCAATCGGGATTGTTTCCCTTTGTCCGGCCGCACTCTCAATTGAATTAATGAATTTTAGAGCAACATTTGCACGCCCCTGGTGCACACCCATTTTAGCCCCAGCACGGTGTGCATCATACAAGGGATGTCGCTCCACCCCGCATACACGGTCGACGCCAAGCAACGGTGGACGGTGGGATAAAGCGGTTGTCAGAAATCATTTAATTGATCAGTCTTACTTAAACGGTAGCTTCACTGCGGTAGGAGTAGCGATTAGCCCTTTGCACGATCCTTATGTTTAAATTCGTATATTTGTTTTATAGCATAATTAAACAAATGCCCTCGCCAATGTCTGACCGGATTATGCAAAGCTTTTTTAGTGCCTAAAGGTATGCAATTTGGTATGATTATTTGCGTTTTTTTAATCTTTTTTAAATCAGAAACGAAATATAATTATCATTTTAATCTTTTGAAATAATAATTTTATGAAAGTACACAAAGCAAATTAGTGAAAACAAACATATTCAAACCCATTGCATACCTTGAGGCGCCAAAATAGAAAATGCAAAAAATACTTGTGACACCTTTTGAATTTTCTTTTTCTATCTAATGTGAAATCATAACCACAGTTCTGCAACACATTGCAACACGACAATAATGACCACAATGCGTATCGTTCCCCGCATCCAACACGAAAGAGATTTTGTTGAAACGTTAATTGCATAATTCTAGGCACTACCGGTCGATTTCTCTTCGTCCAAGCGGCATTTTGAGTTTCTTGTGCAAACCAGAACGTGCTCCAGCGAAAGCTTTGCTGTTCTCCTACATTTTGTAGAGTGGGGTCCTCACTCCCGCCCCCCCCCCCCCCCCCTTCGTTCCCTTCTTTCACATCTCTTCACGCAAAGCGCAATGAGATTAAAGGCAATTTTCTCATCGTTTCGCTGGCGATGATACTGACGTGCCTGTCACTGCACGAGAAGAGTGCACCACGTATCGTTGCAGCCGTAAGGATGCATTTTAAAACTGTTTATGATACAACAAACCAGCGCTGCCCCTGGGAGCGGAAGGATGCGCTTTGTCAAGACGGGGAGAGAATGAATCTTGCATGTCGGCTATTAAATGCCACAAAGCAACCAACAAAACCGGTGCAAATGGGCACGCACCGTGAACAGCAAGGATACGGTCGGGATTAGAAAAACCGCCCTTGCCTGCTCCGATCGGACCGGCGCCTAAATGTAGGCAGCTATTTTGTGTCCTTGCGTCCTTGCGTTTGATGCAAATCCTTGGAAAGCCTGTCCAACGATGCACCACACGTCTGGATTAGCATAACACCAACGGTCCTTGGTCCTTGGTCCTTGGTCTCGGCACAGTCCTCATTATGCTGCGGGATGCACTCCCTGGTAAGGGTCTTGGGACTTGGTTCGGTAGCCAGTGGCCAGAAAAGCGATACGGCGACGATCCGATAGAAGAGCAAACCCGTCACACGTGCACATACGCACACACAGGCAGTCCTGCCATCGGGCGTCTGTGTACACATTAAATCTACATCCATCAACACCTAGATACTGCACCGGCCCCGAACTCTGACTCCCTAAATGGGCACGATGCAATCTCGCCCGATTGTGAGCCAGCATCCGTCTCACATCAGCTTTCCACCCGGCAAAATGGTTTATAAGGAGGGGTGGGGGGGGGGGGGTGGTAACGTTTGTGGGGAGTTTTGTGAAATCATCATTCGACCACGTCGTTGGACGATACCGTAACCGGGACAGCATGGAGGTATCAGTCCACTTTTCACTTTATTTATGAGCGTGTTTATGACTTCGATTACGGCTCTGCTTGCAACACACACACACACACATACAACCTATGGACGTACGCATTCGTTCACACTTCATCAGGCAATTTGACTGGGGAGGAGGGAGGATGATGCGCGTAAATGGTCCGGAAGCGCAATAACAGGAAGTTGCTGTGTGCGGCAGGAGGCCGCAGGGAGACAGACAAAAAAGAATAGCGAAGCGATAAAATGCCACAAAGAGATTCAAGGTGTTTGTGTGTGTGTGTGTGTGTGTGTGGGACGGACAGTGAGGGAGACAGAGAGGGAAAGAGAGTGTAGTGATGCGAGGATGAAATAAATGTATTTTGCTAAAGAACCCAAACAGGGAGCCTCGTAGTAGTTGCCGCAGGTGATACTGATGTGCCCGATGGATGGATGGATGGAGAAAAATAGCGCACGGGGAAAAGGAAAAACATGGAGAATTACACTTTTCTAGGTTTCCCTTCCTTTGGAGCAGACCATTTTTCCATCCATAAACAGCAGGCCGTATGAAAGTGCTTAAAAAACAGACCTATGTTGTAGGAGTAGTATAACTTTAGGCGTTTAATTTAATGCAATTTGCTATACACAGTGCGCCCAAAACGTATGCAATTGGCGAAGCAAACCATAGTTTCTTAGTTTTCATGCATAAACATTTTCGTTTTTTGATACTAAATTCACTCAAACTAGAAACGCGTTAGCAGTTGAATGCAATCGTTTTTCGTTTCCTTTTTACGCAATAGCAAAAAAACACATTTAAACATCATTTTCGCGACCATTCCTATCTCTGTTTTGGTTTTTTTTTTATTGTGATTCTTCCCACCTCCTTCTCCCTCGGCAGACAACAAAAACCGCGGTACGGTTTTGGTACGTCACAGTTGTGGAAAATGCGTACCACACGCCACAAAGACGATTTTCTTTTGCCTGCACCCTGTAAAGATGAGATGATAATCCATGGCGTGGCGCGTGGTCACGGGTGAACAAAACCCTTTTTCCCCCTGTTTTTTCGCCCCGGTCGGAAGACACTGCACCTTCTGGCGCAGCAAACAGACAAATAAAAAAAACAACAGCAATCCGAACGAAAGTGAAACCAAACCAAGCTCGCTCGGTGATGATGCTGGGTTTGTTTTTTTTATTATTTCGTTTCTTTTCGTTTTGTGAAAAGAAAGCATCGGGAGGAATTGTAGGAATGCGTGCGGGTAGGGAGGAAGATAAAAAAAACACACACAAAATCCTTACCCTTTCCGGACACTCTTAAACTTAAACGATTGTAAAGTCTGACGGATTTACTGAAAAGCGAAAGAAAATCTGATACGCTTGCTGAGAGCGGAAAAGGGAATGGGCCGAAGATGTAAAAGGATACACTTGGTGGGCGAAAAAGAAAAAACACGCACACACACAACGGAAAGTCTGGGGCAGCATGTAATCGTTTACATGTAAACGAAACCATCACACACTTTAACACCTATGAGCAGCAACACCCGGAGGCGCGTATAAAGGGGAAGGATAACAAAACACATGCGAAGCTCCCTTGCACTGGCGGTCGTAAAAAAGCGTCGCAGGGAAAATCGCCATCACTTATCTGTCGGGTGGCAAAACCGCAACCCGTGGAGCGCCGGCATCTTCTATCGAGTGTGCATAATGTGGCTACCAGACTCGAGGGACGGGGCTGAGGAGGCTGAGCAACATTTTCTTTAAAGTATCCATTTTCAGCGTGCAAAATTGCTCGTTTGCACTGAGAATAGCGACGTCCCCCGTCCCCGCCGGAGCTGGTCAAAGAATATTTTAACCGATCAACAACACACACTCACACATCAGAGCGATAAAAATGCAAAAAAAAGGTACGCGTAATAGTGTGGAGTCTTCAATTTGGAACGGAGCAAGAGAAGAGATTTCAACATGCTTCCCCTATCCCGTCCTAGCGACCGGTGCGCACATATATGGGCTTATCTGGTTTTCCACCTCGCTGGAAATGCCACACAATGGTGCACGGGATAAATTGCGCCCCGTTTCCCGGTCTTGGGGCCGCCAGCAAAACCGGTTAACGATCTGCATCTACCGAGTGGAATTGAAGCGATGGAAGGTGGGTTGGTGGGTGATATTTCCGTTGCATTAAACCACAGGACCGGGCAGGTACCAGAACCAGAGCACACACGCAATGGCTCCTTTAAACGCTTCTTACCAACGACAAACGAGCGTAAACAACACGCTGTAAAGTAGTCGTTAGATATCGCTCATTAACTAATCCACCCCTGTAAGTATGCAATACATGCCACAAAAGTAGCTTTATTGATGTTGAACACACTTGTTGTACAGATTTTTTTATTCAAAAAACCGAAGATTTGAAACTTTAATTGTATGCTATGTAAACTATGGGCTTGGTAAACTATATGAGTAACTGTTCAAATAAATCTATTCAAATAATGAATTTTTTAAGGCGTTTGAGCGCCTAAATGTATGCCAAAACCTTGTTTGGGTCACACAAATTCACCCGTTTGGTCTTACGGTTCATACCCTGGCGTAACGTAGCAGCGAGACCTAGTTATCATGCCCGGTGTTTAATTTTTGGACTCAAGTCTCTCGCTACTCGTCGCGAAACGGCGCAAATCTTGTTCATGAAAAAAATCATCCTAGGAGAGATAGATTCACCGGACCTTTTAGCTAGAGTTAATTTCCACGTACCTGCTCGTATTTTAAGAAACTTTAGGCTACTAAGAGTTGACCAAACTAGACGTGCATATAGCGATAATGAACCTTTGACTGCGATGGCTATCAGATTTAATGCAAACTATGACTCTTTTGACTGGTATTCCCTAAGTTAACCTGTTTTTCTTGCTGTGATACTCTTTGTTATTAATTTTGTGCTGATGTTACATTGTACCGTGATGCTTTATGTTAGTATAAGTTTAGTTTATAAGATCAGTGATAAGGCCAATGATGGCCAATCACTTAACATATACAAATAAACAATAAACAATAATAAACATTGATTTATAATTCGACTTTAAGCGTTTTCAGCGACATAATAAGAGTTGTTTGTACGGTTGTTAATTTCTTTTAGCCCTTCATGGTTCAACTCCTATCTTGAGAATCGTTCATATGCAGTTAAAATCTGTGGCTCTTTCTCTGAATGTTTTCTTAGTTCTTCGGGTGTCCCTCAAGGTAGTGTCCTTAGTCCCTTACTGTTCATTCTCTTCCTCAATGACTGTACTTCGATCCTTCCTCCTAACGGCTTCTTGCTATATGCGGATGACGTTAAAATTTTTCTTCCTGTAACTTCTACAGCTGATTGTCTAGTCCTTCAATCCTGGCTCTGTAAATTCTCTACATGGTGTGCTTCTAACGGTTTAGTCCTGTGTCCTGAAAAATGTTCTGTCTTGTCTTTCTTCCGATCTCCTACAAGTATAACTCATGCTTATAGTGTCTGTGATGCCCCTATTCCCCGTGCGTCCTTGTCTAAGGATCTTGGCGTCTTCTTTGACCCGAGTCTTTCTTTCAAGGAGCACACGGACTATGTCATCAACAAGGCCAACAAAAGTCTTGGTTATATTTGTCGCATGTCCACTGAAATTCGTGATCCTTTTTGTCTTAAGTCCCTTTATTGTTGTTGGGTCCGTTCCGTACTGGAATATGCCTGTGTCATCTGGTCTCCTGTCCAACTATCTCTGCTCCAAAGGATTGAGAGGATCCAGAGACGTTTTACAAGGATCGTATTTCGTAGGTCGCTGGGTCATCACTCTATTCCGCTTCCTTCGTATGACGATAGATGCGCTCTATTAGGCCTTGCCAAGTTGGAGCACCGCCTCTCGGTCGCTCAGGCTTCTTTTGTCGCTGGCATATTGCTCAATACGATTGATACTCCTTCACTTCTGTCGCGCTTACATTTGTATGCACCTTGTCGCACCTTACGTTATCGTTTTCGTCTCCAGTTACCTATATGTCGTACACGTTTTGCTCGCAATGAGCCTTTTGTAAGAGCTATGTCGTCTTTTAATAGTACTTCTGATCTGTTCGATTTCAACATATCCTATCCTGTCTACCGATCCCGTCTTCGCTCCTTTTCCGTACCATAAACTCCTTCCAACTCCTTCGTGAATAATTGTACACTATAGTCAGTAAGCACTATTGCTGTAACCCAACGTGGCCGAGCAATTAATAAAATAAAAAATAAAATAAAAATAAATGAAATAAAATATCTTGACCTTCATATTGGCCAAACAAGCGGCCTTGTCACTGAATTAAAACTAGAACTTAAATAACTAACACAAAGAGCAGGTTAAACGCAGTGTGCAATGACAAGACGGATCAACAGAATCTTGTAGGTTGGTGCCCGTCAAATAACATGTAACGCTGATTAAATTTACGGGCCATCGCAGCCATTGGGTCGTTATCTCTGTATGCACGTCTTGTAAGGTCAGTTCTTATTAGTCTGTAGTTACGGAACACTCTAGGAGAGAAATTTATGTTGACTCTAGCCAGTAATTCTGGCGAATCTATCTCACCGACAATAAGCTTGGACCAAAACGTACATTTGGCATTATCACGTCTCCTAGCAAGTGTGTCCAGACCAAACAACAAACAACGAGTATGATACGATCGACGAGGGGTTACATTACGCCACGGAGTGAAGTGTAGGACAATACGAGTAACTCTCTTTTGGACAGCTTCTATCCTATTGGGCCAAACACTAGAGAACGGACACCAAACTGTAGAACTAAACGCGAGGATAGAACGAACATAGGACTTATACAGAGTTAACAGGCAGTGTGGGTCTTTGAGCTCTCTCGAATGTCGACGAATAAATCCTAGCGTTTTGTTAGCTTTGTCTAAAATATCACAGTAATGTTGTCGGAAATCTAGTTTGCGATCCAGGGTGACTCCTAAATCCCTGACCGTATTGCACCGCGGTAGTTGTGTCCCTGATATGCTATAGTTATACCTTATCGGACTAGCTACTCTAAAGAACGACATTGACGTACACTTATCAACAGAAATTAGCAGGTCGTTATTGATACACCAGTCAGAGAAAACATCAATCGATCTTTGCCGAGAAAGAGAGTCGGAAGTGTTCCGTACGACACGAAACAGCCTAACATCATCCGCATAAAGCAGACAATCTGCTTCCGTAATGGCCAGTGTGACGTCGTTAATAAAAAGCGAGAACAGCAGTGGTCCCAAGTTGCTGCCATGAGGAACTCTCGAAAACGTTAGAGGAAACACCATCGATTTGTACGTAGTAGCTACATTCAGAGATATTTTTCTTATTCTACTTCTTCTTTTTTTTCTTTTTTTTTCTTCTCCTTTTTCTTCTTTTTCCTCTTCTTCTTATTTTTCTTTTTCTTCTTCTTCTTCTTCTTCTTCTTCTTCTTCTTTTATTAGGTTGATAAATTGCATCCTCCAATACTCTCTTTTGGGAAGAATAATCAGAGGCGTCCCATCTTAGTTTGGGATTGCACTGTCATCCATACCTCCGTTTTTGTGTCCAGATTGGTTTGTGTTGTAATCGGTTTATGTTATGTCGTTAGTTGCTTGATCTTTTCTTCGATTTGTATTGAAATGTTGTACAGTTATTTCCTCCTGTTTTTTTTTATTTTATTTTACTTGCTTGTTTTGTATTATATTTTTGTCTGCCGTATACCGGGCGGAATTCGGTTTGGTATCTTTACGCGCTTTTTCCTTTGGGTTTCCATTCTATGGTTTTTAATTAAATTAAATTGAGTTAAATTAAATCATTTTTGTTAGTGGGTAGTGATGATGCTTTTTGCTACTTAATATTCCTGTTATTTAACAATTATATTGTTTGATTACGAATGCTGTTCATATGTTTGTGGGGAAAAAATCGTGTTTTTGTTTTATTTTATATTTTTTAGTTTATTTATATTTTGTTAATATTATTATTTTTTAGAGGAGTGGTGATTTTTTTCTTGGTTTTCTGGTTATTTTTTTATGTTTACCCTTTGTTTCTGTATTGGTATTCGCCATCATAAGGACAAGTTCTAGCAAAAGAGGTGTTCTGGTAGAGGCTTGTAGTATTAGAGATTTCTCTTCATCTTTTTGTAATTCCTATAGAATTGGAAGGATGTATATATCCTGCCCTTTGTTTTATAAAAAAACGATAGAGTCTTCGAGTTGTAGATAAGATTTGTTTTGTTTTTTTTTCTGTTGTTTGGCTGAGTTATTTGAGGCTTACTTGTTTTTTTTTTCTGCACGGATCCTGGAAACAGAAAGCCGAATAAAACGTGCAAGGCGTTCTACTGTAATTAGTATGAAAATTATTTGCATACCTTTAGGCGCATAAAAATCGTTCATGATTCAATTCGAAATATTTGTTCTTCCTATGTTCCGTTCCATTTTTCATTAGAAAGCCCATGTTTTACAACATACCCTTTTGTTCTTTTTTTTATGTTATAATCACTCATATTTTATTCGGTTGCAAATAAAATAAGAGAATGAATTGTCGCCCATTGCGGTACCGTTGTTCGGTAACAATATTGACAAAATCATTAAAGGGTGATGAAACACACACAAACATCGTGTGCTGTCACCGGCAGAAACACGACGTTACAGCACACCACTCCAGCAGCACGGTAAAAATTGCAGGAGAGGGAAGGCCGAGGTGATACTGGCTGCTGCTGATGATAGTTATTATTTTTACTAAACACGTACACCTCTTAATCGAGAAATTCAATATTTTCTGTCACAACAACCGCACTCACCGCGTGAATTAGGGAGCCAACGGTGGAAGGGGGAGAGGACGCACCGGCAGCAGCAGCAAAACATGTGAAAATGGGGGGAGGGGAGGCGGTAGAGCACTGGAGGAGCGCTCATATAACGTTAGGCCGTACACTTAAGTGGCACTCCACTTCGTTTTTGCGAGCTTCAAAGCCCGGCAGGGGCAGGGGATGTTTCACCTGCTCGGGAAAGCGGCGGCGGCAAGGGATTATGTTTACCATCAAACCTGGCATGCTCTTCCTCTCCTCTGCCTACCGCTCTGTGCTCAAACCCCCTGCGAGCCGTGCATCAGTGTGGTAGCATAATTTTCGTTGCAAACACCGGCAGCTGTTTGCCATGGCGTGGCGAATTTTCTGCTCCTGATTTTACACTCCCGTGCGTATGGGTGTGACTGTGTTGTGTGGCTGTGGGGTGCATATCAACGGGTAGTAGGCTGCGTGCACCAAGAGTATCATTTACATACGCAATCATTATTACTGCATACGACCATACGGTTTCGCAAAAACGCTGAAGATGAATTAAATCGTTCGATAAGGGATGTGTTACGCTTGAACGAGATGAAGGAGAGGTTATGGCAAGCCCGGAGTGGAATCGTAGTGGGAGAGAGAAAGAGAAAGACAATGATAGAGAGAGCAGCAGTGTCTATGGGACAGTTTGAAATTAAATTTGAACCAGTGCGCGTTAGCGAGTTGATTCGAGCGAGCTACGGACGAGCTCAGTTCATCCGGCGATGAAATTTTACCCATCCCGTAAAGGTTCACCCTCGTACGCAGCACGTTCCGCTTCCACTTCTACTCCGCTCCCTTCCACTCCGCATCCCTCATGCTGTTAAAAATGGCTGTAATGATTTCGCGGACGCGAACACGCACAAAGATCGCGCGATAGTGCGTACGCGGCCACCGCTTGGCGTACGTGTGGTCATCAGGCATCGGAGAAGCGAGCGCACACTCCGCGGCAAATGGCACCCGCAGGATACGGTGCCCGCAACCGAGCAGCCGAGCAGACACGCTTGGGAATGATTTCATCAAGCGCAAGGGTTGGCAATGTTGCGCCAACCGTGTGGCCGACGGCCGACTGCGGGAAAGGCCCGCGGAAAATGCGACCAGCAGCGGCGCCCATCACATCAACGCCCGGGCAACCGGGCCAAAAACGCGATAACGGCCGCGGCCGCGTAACCGGCGCCCCCTTTCCCGCAGTGGTTTATAAAGGCGCGGGGGAGGGTGGTTTATAAATTTTCAATTTTATAATTAAAACAAGATTATACGCAACAGATAAAATGATAATGTTCGAACCAAAAAATTAATTACACATTAATTACCTTCTGCCATCCAAGGGGGATGTGAACGGGACTGGTTGGGATGGGTCGCGGTTTTTATCGTACCGCCCAGTAAACGTGTTTACCTTTGCCACTGTGCCGCTCTGTGACCACCCCTTTTTGGGAGATGGTGGTGGACACGAAAAGTGTTGCCAGTTGGTATGCCGCAGTGTTGCCCGAAAATGCATCCATCGTGCAATTGTGTGCGTGTGTGCGTGTGTTATTTTTTTGTGGCTCGTGTTCCATGAAAATTCCGAAGTGCAAATAAACAAAACCAACCCATCGAAACAATAAGGTTATTGTAACTCATTTACCACACACCCTGATGAACTCCCGCTCTCCCCCCTCGAGTCCGTTTCGGCCCGTGACGATTGGTGAAAAGTGTACCATTTTATGCCCGACCCTGCGCCCGAAGGTATGCAATGTGCGGAGAAAAGTGCAACGGCGTCAAAAGAAAAACAAAGCGCACACACGCGCTTATCAATTTATCACGCTGGCCAGCCAATGTGTATGGGTGGAAATGAGCACGCACGTGTGTATGTATGTGTGTTTCAGGTGAGCTAATTTGGAATTAATGATTTACTGCACCCTTCACCAAAAAAAAACTCTTTTTTTAATACTGCTTTCTTAAATTGATTTATTACAACGTGTTCGGGCTGCTGTGACAAAGTATGACTGCTTGAGCTAAATTTAATTTTAAAATGTTAAACCCATGTGACCGTGCACCCGTACGTACCGAACAAAAACAGTCGTGCCGTGAAGCGTGAAACCAAAATCGATGAAGTTCCATGGAAAGTCCATACAGAACCCATCTGTTTCACGGCAAATACTCTCACATCATGTGTGAGCGTGCGTTATACATAAAACAATGCATTTCTGGGTAGTATTACTTATAATTTAACAGTCTGTAGCCTATATCTATATCAACTCGTACGACTTAACAACATGCCCGTCACGGGTTCAAGCCCCGAACAGACCGTGCCCCCATACGTAGGACTGACTATCCTGCTTTGCGTAGTCAGTAAGTCGCTGAAAGCCAAGCCCACTAAATGCTCTACAGGCAGGCCTTGATCAACGGATGTTGTGCGAAATGAAAGAGGATGAAGAAGATTGCATGCTGTTGCTTTATGCTTGTACGACGCATGTCAATGAACTTTTTCATAAGGAATCAGTTATTAAATTTGTTTGATAACACTCTGATTTGTCTTTCAGCAATTAAGGCTTTTGTATGTAATCCCAGAATATCCCTGTTATACATAGCAGTCTATGACTTAAAAAATCTACGATTGTGCCTAGCATTGCAGCTGCATAAAAAAGAAAAATGTTCACTGTGTGTTAAATGTTCTGAGACGTTATGGGCCCAGGAAAAAAAATACTCAGAAGAATTTTTTCCATAAATTTAACCCAGAGAATCAGTCCAGAGTAGTGATGTGCTCTTTGGAGCTCACCCAAGATTCCGACCCGAATCCGGCTATTGTTAGTCAGATTCCAACTGCGGAAAAATCCGAACCACTAGTTCTGCCCGGAGTCGCAGTCGTCCGGAGTCGTTCGGAGTTGTCCGGTGTTACACGGAGTCGTTTGGAGTTGCCCTGAGTCGTCCGAAGCCGTCTGAAGTCGATCGGAGTCGTCCTAAGTCACCCAGAGTTGTTTGGGGTCAGAGTTGTCGAGAGTCGGCAGGAGTCGGCCTGCGAAACAAAGGACTTCAACAGATTCTGGACTATTCCGGACGACTCCGAGGGCTCGCCAAGACTCCGACCGACTCCAGACAACTCCAGATGACTCCTGTCGATTCCAGACAATTCCGAATGAGTCCGGATAATGCTGGATGGATCTACCTTCCAGAGTCGATTCCGAAATTATCAGAGTCGGATCGTAGTCGGCTCCGGATTTTTACCAACTACACTCATCACAAGTCCAGAACCTCAACCCAGAAGATGTTGATCCAGAAGAATTCCACAACAAGATGACGACAATAGGAATAAATCCAGGCGGTTGAGATGGCATACCCATGCTAGCAGCGTTCGAGTTACAACGGGAAACGTATCGATGCTGGACATGGTACAGTTTAAAGGACGTGACAAAAACTCGACATGGTTATTTACGATGCGAATGATCTTGATTCGCTAAGGAAGTTGGATTGCCGTTCGAACCTGCTGAATGTGAAATAGAGGCGAGAGATGTGAAAATGCGTGTGTTGGCGACGACGATGACACATTACACATAAACTTCCCTTGTAAGCTAATTATTTAAATTTACTTGCAAAAATAAATCTACAACCTTGCGAGCTGCTTTCCGTCAGTTATCCGGACGAACAAAACATATATGTAGGTATTTTTTTAATTCCTTCCTTCAATTTGTATCAATTCCTCCAATTCAAAATCAAATGTCAATTCAAGTTTTCGCAACAAAATTGTCGAAGGGTAGATCTTTTGCGTCAAGATGTTGTAGATGCCGGAACGAACTTATCCAACGTCCACATACTGCCGCACGATGTCCGTTTTCTTCGTTGCGGGGAGTCTTTCTTTGTCTTTCGATCACACACACTAGCATGATTTTGTCATTTTATTTATCTTTCATAAAACCGCTTCTTCCACTTCTTCGTGTGTTCCCAGTACACAGCACGCCCAACAAGATGTTTAAACTTGAGGTAGTGGAGGTCCTCATTAATAAGGCTAGTTTAATCGATCAACAAAACATAGGTCGAGATCATGATTTATTCCCACCGCTTTGGTATCACGACAAAATCAGGCAGCGGATATAGTACCTGAACAGTAAATGAATGGTTCGTAAAGCCTTCGATAGATGAAACCCGTGTATGGACCGTATCCTTATATACACAGTGGTGGATTAATATGAGTGCAGACCCTAAGCTGTCACACGATTACAGGCCCTTGCTGATATGTAGAGCGGCAAGATTGTTTCAGAGGATTCTCAACCGCAAATGGATCGAGATGAAAATTTGTTTGTGAGCAGAGGGAAGGTCATTCTCCTGTTACTGTGTGTTATATATATTTAATATGTGTTATCGATATTTAATAAGTTAGCGTAAATCCAACTCTCATAGATTTCAACTTACTACTTACATAATTGGTTAAAAAATAGATCCTTTTTTCGTTTAAATAAAATTGTTATTTATAAAATGCTCGTAACAAAATGTCATTACATACGTTGACAAACGATTACATACCTTGCACACTCGTTTTTCGAGCAAATTACTGAATTTGGTAAGGTTTCAAACAGCTTAAATTTCAGCTTAATCTATTCCCATCGCTCACAGTAGCAATTCTAGCCATTAGCCGAAGTGTCTTAGCTACTTTTATTCCCTTGCAATGTTCTCAACCCTTTCGAATGGGATATAGAAGGATTAGGTATCAACTCCACTCAATTCGAAGTGGTACCGTGGCAGTTCAAACTTCCGATGAGCAAATTTCTCCTCCCAATCGGGGGGATCGAATGAAGTGGATTGACAGCGCGGACTAGCCGCGAAAGCAATCCGTTGCGCGAACAACTGTTTCGCTTCCCGCGGCCCCAAGATGATTAAGTCAAATGCAGCTAGCGAAAAACCCCGGGTGTTTGCTTTCGAGGCGAGCGCGCGCGCGAAGGTTCGCGAAGTGGTGTCGAAACTTTCCCTATAACTTTTTATTGGCCTCCTCTTCGTTCCCCGAGGGACGCACGGGTGGGACGCGAGCTGCGAGGGCTTTTCTTGATTATATATTTAAATGTTTCAATTAACCCACCCCGGCTTCTCGCCGTAAGACCATCATTGTACCTAATCCTATCCCCTTTCATTCCAGTTTTACAACTTACCCCTTCACCCCGAGTGAACGGATTGAACCGTGAACCGGTTCGAGAAAGCCACGGCTTTATCCTCCCACCAACGCGGAGAAAATTTTATCGGTGGCGTGTAAATCCCGGGACCACTGTCGCCTAGCGTTGCGTTCCCCTGTACCCTGCGCCCTGCGCGAAGAAGAAATAAATCCGATTAGTAATTAGTAATGCGAGCATCGCACTGCGAAAACGAAATTCCCCACCGCCGGGCCATGTTTCCCTGCTGGCGAAAGAATGCCGAATCCGGCGAAAGTAAAGCGAACCACTTAAAGGGAGTGCCGGCGCAAAGTGAGCTCCCTGTCATTTATACCATTCCCGAATCTGATCCGCGGCAGCAAGGTGTTGGCTTCGCTGCTAGTGACAAGTTTTATTAAAAATACTTAAAGGATTAGCCTCCCGGATCGCTCACTGCCTGTGGGTGTGGGTCGCCTGTACCGTCGCGCGGATGCTTCAGCTTGTCAACTTATGTTGGAGTTCACCTTCTGTTAACTTTCGTCTCCTTTAGTAGGGAAAGTGTTTCGCAGCAATTTTCTCCCCACGGATTCATTTTCTTCGAAAGTCTTATTTCGATTCCAGAACAGGACGAGCAATCTGTCAATAGCGTTAATTAAGGAAATTATGGTATACCTTTAGGCGCTCGAAGTCAAACAATACTTGTAACAATAATAGCGATCTTTTAACAAAACGCCTAAATGTTTGCATTGTATTTAAAAAAACATTAAAGCTGTAAATGTAAATATAAGCAAAATAAAGTTGCCTAACAGCACAGATTTAGTCGCTTTGTGTAGCAGACTAACTTCCTCCTTATAAATACCCAAATTTATGCAATACGCACTACAAAATCAGCTTATTAAAGGCTTAATAGCAGCTTTTGGATCGTTGGCCCAGCCAATTGGAAACTTTGCACCAAATCCGTCGAACGGGTAAAACTTTCTTTCCAAACCCCCGTCGGCTCCCCTCCCCTCCCATAGCGCTATCTTACCTTCTTCAATCAACGAGCGAGGCACGGGGGACACGTACGAAATGTGCGAAAAGTGTCGAAAGCAAATCCATCACTTGAATGTCTTACGGAAAATCCACGAAAATTCCTTTCTCCCCTTCCCGCTGCCCAGGACAAGAGGCAATGCGAAAGGTAACACAAACCGTACCGATCGTAACTTTCTTGGGCAGCCAATGAAATAAAGCCCAACGCCGTCGTCACCCGTCGTTTCTTCGCGAAAGTTTCAACGAGCGATGCGTCGCCACCAACTAATTCCAGTGTTTTATTTCCTTCAACCCCCTCCCCCCTCCACGGCACAACTGCACAGCTGATGTAATGAAGATGGTGCGAGGACAGGACACATCCGCTCAGGACAATACCAACAAACAACGGGGCCCGCAAAACAAAAATCACAACAACTTTATCATGCCAACATTCCCATTCCTCTCCAGCGCGGTTGAAGGTAAATTTGTGAATCTTTTAGCAGCTCCCATTCCACCTCGCGCCCTAGCGACAATCGTGCTGCACCGGGAGGGCTGGAGGAGGATCCATTTGGAAATCGAAAATTGGCTCCGTCAATGCGGGATGCGGCACACAATCTATGCGATGGATTAAAATTAATCGCGCCAATTATGGGCTACAAATTGGTTCGCCGTTGAATTTTACTGATATGCCTCCTTTCCCGCTCTCCCTCTTACGCTTCTTTAGGGATTTCCAGCCTCCTGTAACACAGTACGTGATGAGATTATGAAGGACACACGCATTTCGGTACGGAAAATCCCACGGACCGAGTTTATTGAATCCAATTAATATTGCAATAAACTTCCATTAATTTTGCGCTGCTCTATATGCCTGCCCACCCACTGCCACTAGCAGTAGTTGCCTTTTTGCTATTACAGACTACATTCGGCAAACTGCTTCCCTACCACTGGAAGCACACACACACGCATGACGTACTGCTAAGAAAATGGGACGAGCGATTCACGGGGCACGGGGCGAAACCGTTCTAATGCGCATCCTAATCCCAGCCTACCTACACCACGGCTTGCGCCAAGCGAGCCCAGCACAGCAGCAGGAGCTTAGCATTGCGGCAATTTGTTTGACTTGGTACGGAAAGCGCAGCTTCTCCTGCTTCTGCAATCCCTCGCGCTCAATCTTGCCACCCGGGATTAAGGCAAATCGGAAACGGGAAAGCGGTGTGCAGCAAAATTAGCTAAATTTGTCATCATTATCGTTCGGTACGCAGTTGGGTAAGGAAAAAGCCACACAAAAAAAGGAACGCACGCGTGTTGTTTTAGCTTTTTTATACGTTTAATAGTATCACGATTTTATAATATATATAATATATACTTTTGTTTAGTGTATTATACATAGTTCCATAATAAATTGCCTAATTTTTTGTTTCACATTCAATCCCCCGGGTTTCCCTCATCTTGTTTGCCATTTATCTGGTTTAATTCTTTGTTTATTTTTCGGTATTTTCCCCCTTTCATGCTTTTTCTCCTTTCTTTACAAGCCTTCTTAGTCGATTCGTTTGCCTCCGGATTCGGCAAACCTTTTACACATCGTGTGCGTGTTCGTTTCGTGCTTTCACCGCTCACTATTTGATTAAACATGGGCCATTAAGTTTTTTAGACATTTGTTTTTTTTTCAATCATTGTTTTTGTTTTTCGTATTTTATTTCAACACTTTCTCCACCATCTTGCACACTTCGTATTTGCTTCATTATAGCAGAGTCTTTCGTTTTCAGTTTTTTTCTTCTCCAAAATGTATCCCTTTCCCCACTCGGCAATTTCATTTCCACTGAGCACTCCGCACTGTACCGCTTCAGTAGAGAGTTTGCTTGTTTATTCGTAATTTTGTTACCAAAAAGTATTGGAGTGTGGGGTGTGTGTCAACCGGAAAGAAAAATTAAGTAACATCCAACAAGTGGGGACTCAATGGAAGAAAAATTATCAAAAACAAGATGAAAATTACGTGTAACACTAGCTGCTCGACAAGCAACGAAAGGAAGTTATCGAGGAAATCCTGGTCACGGCACCATTTCTGTTCGTAGATTCTGCTAGTACTGGCGACGAACACAGCACGCGCACCGCTTGGACGTTGTACTGGTATGTGTGTATCAGTCACAATGTAATGATTTTCTCATGGCAATTTCTCCCCCATTTCGCCCCACACCCCCTCTCTCCCACCGCCAGTTGGCCAGCATTCGTTGCAAATCAATTTCATAACAAACAATTCGTTTAATCGTAACATATAGCCTAATATTTACAAGAGCTAGAGACGCGACCAGCCAGCCAGCGCTTTGGAGGGAGGCATAGGAAAACGGAAAAGTCTTGCCGTGCAGAAAATCGATACCTTAACTAAAGCCTCGACCCACGTTACTCATTAGTCAACAAGAAGGAGTTCAAATTCATACTTTCCTTTTTTCCTTTTTTGAGTAAATAAACGAAACAAAAAAAATGACATAAATTCAAACAATAGAAAGTACAGCGCTGAAGCAAACAAAACCCTCGTCCAGGTTCGGCTCCGATGATTCCGAGACTACTTACTACTATTACCACGCGTTACCTGCATACTTTCGAGCTTTTCCTTTTTTCCCCCGAATCGGCAAATGGAACTATTGTGGAGTTTGGCACAAATTCACCCTACTAACTTAGTGATGGCTGCCGATCGTTGGTAATAGGAGCTTTTTTAGAAGAAACCAGAAAGCCACCGAAGGGAGAGTAGATCAGGAGAACATGTGTGAGTGTATGCATGTGGTTGGAGTACTCATTACGTTGTAGATAAATGGAATTTTGGCTGGAAGCTTGAAATCTTATTTGTTTCCTAGTAAGAAAATGAAATTATTAGAATACTTCGGCCATGTAAGACATATCCAATGTAACGAGCCTATTTTGATGTCAACGGAAGGTAGGAGCTTCTTGAACATTATTCAAGACGTCATATACCAAATCGCATACATTTCACAAAAACTATGAAACACAACTTAAACAACTGAAAACTTACTTATTCTATCATCCACACAGCTCATTTCATCTCACTCTCTTTCACTTTCTCTCTCTCTTTCTCTCCCTTCTTCAACTCCTTCAACCTCACTGTGCGCTCTTACGTTAAGGAACCATCATTTAGCTGGCCGTGCTGAGGGCCGCCTTGATATGGGCCGGCGTACCGAACGGCGACGGTCCGCCAGCAAGTGCGGCGGACAGGCTGCTGCTGTTGTTGTTGTGATCGCCACCACCACCACCACCGCCAACCCCGGGTCCACCTCCAGCCCCGCCACCACCTCCTCCACCGCCCGCTCCAGCACCACCTGCTCCCGCGTTGCGCTGACCGACCAGCCCCATCAGATTCCCATTGGCCGGCCCGTTCTGCTGTGGCGATGGCATACCTCCTCCTCCACCTCCTCCTCCGCCACCCACCATGCCCTGTCCTTGCATCGGTGGTCCACCATTACCGCCACCAGCACCACCGCCGCCGCCACCACCACCGTGGCCATTTTGCATTACAGGACCGCCGCCGCCGCCCTGCGAGATCTGCCGCTTCAGCATCGGATGGTTCGCCATCGACGCGAACACTAGCCGCTCCTCGTAGTCGTACTCGCACAGGATCTTATTCTCGCACAGGTAGAACTTGTCGCCGACGCAGAACCTGCCGGTGTGGTTTTGGGGAGAAGAAAAAAAAACAGAATTGACAATCAGTCGAAACGGACGTTTACATCACAAGCAGGTCGGGGTAGGACACAGGCAACCGTTCAAATATAATGAGCGCTACGCGAATGGTTTGAATGTGTGTGTGTGTATGTGTTTGTGTCATATGGATTTCCGCGTTTTGGCAGCTGCGAGTGGTAGCAGAGAGAGAGAGAGAAGGAGAGTCGTTGTGGGAACGTGCCGTGGAAGGGTGGGGATGTAATTAATTCAATCACGGCAACCCTTTTCCCAAAAACGCGTCGTGACATGGTGACAAAACGATCACACCCGGTGTAGCTAATTTCAGCTGCATGCAGAGCACAGCTTGCAACATCAACTGCAATTGCCCTCGCCCACCTCTCCCCCTGCCGGAGCAGCTATTTAAACAGAACAAAGCGGAAGGGGGGGGGGGGGGGAATCATCATCATTGCACCGGTCGCAGGACACAGGATGCGCCTGCATGTGAGATAAGGTAAAATCGAACGTCCAACGATACCCACAATGCGCACTGGGGAGGGAGGGGAGTTTTGTCACCCGAAAATTTGTGTGTCACCCATCCCCCCACGCCGGTGGTGCTCGTGGCGCTCTCCCTGTTGGTGATGGGCCCATCGCTCTCTACATAATGCACTACACTCAGTGATGGGTAAGGTTAGCAAAAAGTCCGGAGTCATCTCCGATCCGACTCTGATAAATTCGGAATCGACTCCGGAAGGTAGGTCCGCCCTGCATTATCCGGAGTCGTCCAGAGTCGCCCGGAGCTGGAGTCGGAATATGACTAATAACAATCGGAGTCGGATCAGAGTCGTGGGTGCGCTCCGGAGAGTACATCACTACACTACACACACACACACAGCATTTGTGTGTGGCCCCAACATTCATCTCCATGCGAGGGGTAATGTCCCTGTTTTGTAAGGTTATCTTTTTTGCAGGAAGCGGTTGGAAAACCGCAAAATTCATACCGGAATTGTGGCGCTGGCTGAACGGGATAAAAGAGGGGGTCAAACTCAACCACCAAACAAACTGCCACAACTATCTGGCACTGCACACTTTTGCTCTCATCCCTCTTCCCTCGCTCTCTCTCTCTCTCTCTCTCTCTGTCACTCACACCCACAGAGCGTAAATTTATATGTCGAGGATTATAAATCAAATTAAAATAATATTATATGGTAGAATAATTTTCAACATTGTGTCCCTTTTGCGCCCGAGATTCCGCACGAGGGGGCCACCTGAAAGTCATTACTGGCGCGGGATGCAAAAAGGGCCGGGGGGAAGGGGTTGGGAGTGCCAGTAAGAAGTGAAATAAATACCAACAATTCCCCCTTCTCCAGAGTCTCCTTCTCTCTCTCTCACACTCCCTTGCTGGTTGGATCATTTTTGGTGGGCAGATTGGCCAAACGTGGCGTGGAAGCGAAGTTGTGTTGTGCGACATTGATTCTGGCAGCTCTGCCTCCCTCTCCCATACACTTAGGCATTGTGTGTGTGTAAGTGTGTGTCTGTTTATGCTCGAGAGGAAAGGGCTGACACGATGCGGAGCATTTCGAGCAGTTTAGCTGCACTTGACACCGACGACGAACCGAGAGTGCGTGCGTTCGCGCTCGATGTTCGAAAAACGGAATGAAATGTGACGCTCATTTTCCACACACCCACACAAACACAGCTTAAGCCTCCCGCTGCAAACCCTTCCACGACCCGGGCGGAAGTGGAGATCATGGGCACAAACAATAAATGCTCAAGTGTAATTATGAAGACAATCGTAATAATTTCCCTCGCCGCGCCGGTGCCCTGTGAGCCTGTCGGTGACAGTGATGCCTGCCGCCTGGACCGCCGCCGGATGCTCGAATTTGACAGCGATGCTGACGGTTTGCCGCCACTCGGCGGCATACCCCACCCCACCCCCCGGCCATGCTGGACACAATGATAATGATGAATTTGATCTGGCCCCATGGGCGAGGATGGTAGTGGATGCCCGGAAAGGGATTTTATTCAAATTGCATTACATTAGGCGATGGTGCCCGTTTGGCAGTGGCCGTGGTTTTTCAATCCATCTTTTCCGAGCGGGGAAGGGGAAATGAGGATGGGAACGGATGGACACACACAGAAGAAAAGTGGCATCATAAATCAAGCGATGTTTAGTAAATAGTTTTTCCCGCGGTAGCGGAGGGAGTATGAAACGGAGGGTTTAGGGCATTGTGTCCTTTTTGTGGTTCTCTCTCTCTCTTTCTCTCTTTCTCTCTCCGGCGCGCTCTAATCAGTATTCCGGTTTTGTTGTGCGTCAAAAACTTTGCTGCACGGTCCATGTGGAAGCCGCACTCGGGGCGGGACGGTAGGGAGGGGACATAATTTCATTTTTCTGCTCCAACAACCTGCCCGTCCCGCCGCACACGCTTCGCACGGGTTTCGGGAGTTTCGAATCAAACCGACATTTTGACCACGAGTGTGCTCCAGAGTGATCGGCGAGGCATGGCTGAGGATGATTAATCATTTCTCACACCGTCCTCACCGTACTCCGGTTTTGAATATAACTTTCCCCAGTTAGGGGAAGGGGAAAAAAGGGGTTGAAAGGGACCGGACCGGAGAACCATATGCGACCGGATCGAGAGCCCTTTTTCCTGACCGGTTGCTGATTTCCCCCGCGGCCCATTCGAAACGGTTCCAGTACCAGAACCAAGCGGGCAGAAGGCGAATGAAAGGGTAGGCCAGAGCGAGACTATTGCTAACCGAACTGTCCGGAGGCTACTCTCAGGAAGTGGGAGAACTTGTAGGAGAAAGGAGGAGTACCTCATAAAGAATGAAGAAAAAAAACGAACAATTTCTCTCCAATGTCCACGAAAACAATACATACCGATGGTTACACTGCTGACAGGCGAAGCACTCCAGATGGTAGACGTTGTTCCGGGCACGCATCACCATCTCAAACGCCGGAATTACCTTGTTGCACGCTGCACAGAAGCCCGTGTTGCCGAACAGTCTGCGAAATAAAGACGTTCGCTCGTTAAGTACACGCCGCTCAACTAATTGGCCGTCGAATTAGCTCGAAGACTGCCATAAGACTGCACACCCATCAGCAACTTACCGCAGGTAGTCACGCTTGCACAGCATCAGGTTACCCTTGGTGTAGAGCGTGGAGCCCACCTCGCCGAGCCGGCAGTCGCAGCAGCCACACTTGAGGCAATCCTCGTGCCACAGCAGATCGAGTGCACGGAGCAGGAACCGATCCTGGATGTGCTTGCCACACCCCGCACAGAGCTGCTGCTGAGGGTGGGGTGGTCCACCACCACCACCGCCGCCACCTACCGGTCCGCCACCCACGACGGATTGGTTGGATTGTTGCTGAGACTGCGGCTGCTGGGACTGTTGTTGTTGTTGCTGCTGCTGCTGCTGGGGACCGGTTGGGACGAGTCCACCGAGTGACATGCTGCCGGTATTACCACCACCTCCACCCATACCAGCCGCAGCCGAGGGAAGCTCCGGCTTCGTGACGTCCATCGTCATCATCTGCAAAGATACGGGAAGAGGGGATATTAGTTGGACACTCGGAATCTTCGCACGGGCTGGTAGGTTTTTAGGATCTTTGCTGTAGTTTACTTCAGGGCAGAGATGTTAACATCCAGACATTGCTATTGTGAAGAAAAACTATGCCCAACAGTTTTTATCGGACATTACAGTTGATAAAGTACCTGTCCCAACACCTCTTCAATCGACCACGGACTGAACAGCGCAGAGGAAAACATTTCAAACCTTTCGATAGACATCCCACAGTAAAAGAAGTGTTAACAGGTAGATATGTTGCCAGTACAATGCTAAGGAACTGCCCTTCATAACATGTACGACGAAACAAGAGACCACACTGCCTGGGTCATAAAACACACAAACGATTCTCCCGCAACAGCATCCATGTTCGCCTTTTACGAGCGTGCGAACTTTTCCAATCACCCTAATGGAGTGGAATGGCCGGAAGTTCCTTCTACAAGCACTGTCTTCCGAATGTCTTTTACAGGTGCAGCATCTGAGCTCACCTGGATGATAAGAACGTGCCGATCAGCGCGGCTGCTGATGCAATTTGCGCCAATGAAAGTAGAACGGGTTGAAGTGGAAACGAAAATCGCATATCTTTAAACTTTTTCCTGCAGAATTTCACATTTTGTCCCCTCATCCCTTCCTGGTATAGCATTTTAATCTTTTAATTAACTTCAACGGGACCTCCAAAACGCCCACACCGAGTGAATGGGACCGGCACTCTCGGCAAACTCCAATAAATCTTGCACCGCCACCGGACGCGACGGCCGCTCGGACACGGTGTTTTCGTCCACTCGGTAAAGTTCTGTTCCGCCCAGGCAAACCAGTTTCAAAATCACCCACGTCCACTCGTTCGCGAAAAACTGATGGCGGGGTTAGGAGGGAGTGTGCGGGTATAGAAACAACACGTTCGAAAATATGTTTTCCCTCAGACGAGTAAAACAGCAACAAAACAACATAAAAGCTCAAAACAGCGGGGAAAACTTATTCACCGACGATCGAAACATTTGCCGTCGACGGCTTCCTTCGCACAGTTTAGTACACCCCCACTCTGGTGTGATGTTAATGGAATTGCAATGCGAACAGCACTCACACCATAGCCCGAGCAGGAGGCAAACGTCATTGCAGAAAGGAACAAATGCAAGAAGTTACTCTATACCAACAAACGAAGCGTCAATTGCACCAAAGCAAAAAGTTGGTTACCAGGAATTCCGCTGTTGGAAAAACTGCACTCAGCATCAACAAAACAATGGAAATGGAGAAAGAGAGAAAAAACAACGAATGGCTAAACAAACAAAAAAGTATGAGGGAAGCCTGACTCCGCGCGTTCAAGAGTTTTCAAGTTGTTAATGAGGAATTCCGTTCAATGTGTCACGTTTTGCAGAAGGGGTTTTCAAACTTACTACACAACGTCCCAACAACAATAAACCTGTAATATCTGAGCTCAGATTGGACGTAGGCGTTTCAAAAAACATATTTTTTTTAATTCATTTAAGTTGGATTAAAACAAAAAAGGTACTATAAAATATGAAATACAATATGATAAAGTTGATACAAAATTTAAAATCGATATTCCCTTCTTTTGTGCTCTTTCTCTGATTCCAAAAACTGGCAACAGGATGCAAATTAATTATTTGAAGGATCACATTCATAAATTATTTGACCAGCAATTTAATTCAATGCCAGAAACTAGATTGTTACTATGCACAAATATTTATGCATTTCTTTCTGCTCCTTCGGGACATCAAATGAATGAACTGGTGGAAATTTTTTCCACCGTAAAAGCATTTAAATGTTTAGATGTTTCACTCAGAAATACTTTAAATAGCATAACATGCATTTGCGGATGTTTTAGGTACATCTTTCCTTTAATGCACTCACCGTCACCCAGTGAGAAAAACTGATGCACTAGGCGTAATTATCGCAAAACGGCTTCGTTGAATGTATTTTCTTTTTTTTTATTATTCTTGCTCCCTTTGGTATGAGGTTGAAAGCGAAAGAACTCCTCCAACTGCATTCTTTCATTCTCGCCCCCTCCCCCACCCAACTCGGCTTGTCAGGTAAAAAAAATGGAAAGATTTAGTGGCCGTTTGTACGCGGAAAATGTTTGCACCTTCACCGCCCATCGGCGGGCCGAAATGTCACAGCAAAGTAACGAGTAAAGTGTGCAAAGCACACAAAACGCAACGGGAAACGCTGGCCACGCCGAAAGTAAACAAGGGAAGGGAAGTTTTTACAGAAGGAGTAAACCTGTAAAAAAAAAAACAAGGAATGCCTGCTATATCGTTTCCGTGGCACCAGCTAGGAGAAGATTGTTTGTACTGCTTTACCCTCCCCCATAATTTTCGCCTCGTGAATTTTCGCTTGGCGTATGTTTCTATTTTTTTCCTTACTTCTTTATTTGCCTCATTCATTGCTGCTTAATTTTGTGCTCAATTGCTTCTGGTGGCGCGTGCCTGCCTCAGCATCACGTTGTTGATGGAGCGATGTTAAGCCGGCTGCAACGCTTCTTGTTTCATGATTTTGGTGTGTGTTTATTCTTTCTGTTGGTTAGTTTCTATTTATTTATTTCACCGCTAGCTCGCTAGCACCGCTGTTTATATTTTGTTGTAAAGCCGCCGTCAGTAATCGGAGAAAATGGTTTGCATAAACACATAATAATAAATAACCTGCCAATGGTGCCAAGTAAAGGCGAACAAGTATGCTGGTAACTTTCGAGGTAGATGAACACGATCCCTTTAAGCAAAAATTTGCAGCTTTTGCATGTTGTGTTGTTTTGGTTTTCTTACATTACACAGTTAGCATGCCTTCCCCGCCGTTACCTATACGGGACTGAGGGTTTTGCAAAGCTAACCGTATTTTAGTACTAATGTTATATTTTTTCCAATCTCATTTTTTATGTCTAACAGATTTTTTTTAGGAATTTAGGCATTTGACAACACTTCACACACAGTTAAACACAGCAAGGGATGTGTAAGTAGCAATGAAAACTAGTTAAAACGATGTTTACTACGCAATAAAAAAAATTACGTACTATTTTCAAACAGAAAACTGGAACGTGCTGAAAATCCAATTAGAGGTGCAATAATTATTTGTACACGATTACCTAAACGTAATATGGGATGTGCCTGACAATTAAGTAAAGACAAAAAAATCAGTTGATGAATATGAACTAAAACCATCGCAAGCGATAGTTGTTGTATTTTTTGATAGCGATAGTGCAGTATATTTTAAGACAGAACGCTGAGCATGCAGCCTGTCAGAGGAACAATATTCATCATCCGGATAGTATCCATTGACAGCTTTGTACTACCATATTGGATTTCAACCTTTGTTTCCAAGCAAAGAAATTTTTACAATAATTTTGTTTTCTTTCGGGCTTTTGTGTTGTTTCCTTTTTTTAATCTGTGGCTTTTGGCGTATGGTTTTCTATTGAGTGTTTGATTTCAGCGAACTTGATTTCAGCCGTCAAGTGTCAAACTCCATACAATACAGCAGACAAGCGTCGTAATACCATTATTGGATTGAAAAAATCGATCGACAATTTTTCAATATCCATAAAATACGTAACGCATCATCACAAGGAGTACAACTTATAAGATAGGTGATAACCGCGGCATTTGTCCGCTAACAGGAGCAAGGAGCAGTGCTGCAAAATGTCACTGTCAATGTCATAAAAAAATCCATATCAGCCTCACGTACTCAATTGTGATAATCAGAGGTGATACTCAAAACTCGATTGGTGTGACCAATACATGCTCATGACATGTTTGCGACCATCGCTTGGTCAGTCACTATATCACGACTTTTTTTGCTGTGATCAAGTTTGCAAAATGTCACTGACCTAGTCATGACAAATTACGGCTGAAACAAAATCATGTCAGCGTCACGAGCTCTACTGTAATAATCAAAGGCGAGCCTCAAAGAGTTGGTGCGACCATCACATGCTTGGTGACATTGTGTGCAACCAACTCTTGGTCAATCACTTAGTCGCGACATTTTCAGTCGGTGATCATCGCGATGATCATGGGAGATATGCGGTGCGTGCGAGTGGTTTCAAGAAACAAAATGAGCATGTTTTCTCGCTCTGTTTGACCCGACAGATAATCAAAATAGATAGAGGGAGAAAGCATGCTCACTTTGTTGATAGAGCCCATGCGCCAAGTATATTCCAAGAATTTCGTGATTATCGCCGACAAAAATGTCGTGACCAAGTGAGTGACCAAAAGACCAGAAAAAACATGATAATGCTTGCGCCGGCATTAAGCTAAGCTTGTCAGTCAGAGTATCGCGTTGGAATCAAGAATTCACATGTCGTGTTCAGCGTGTCTTGACGCACTTTTATTGACTATCAGCAATGAGCATCAAGCTACCACGTATATGTTCATTGTTTTCGTTGGCAAAAATCTCGTGATACTCATGACATTTTGCAGCACTGGCAAGGAGATGTTCATACTTTGTATTCAGTTACGTAATGCATAGATGTCCCCTTCACTACTATAAATGCTCTTTAAAAAAACAAACACACATTTTATAACTTATTGTCCTCGCAGATTTGTGTACAACGTTCACTATGTTTCGAATTGCAGCAAAAACAGGCAAAAAACACACAACCTCACCCGTAACACGAATCCATTGATTAAATAACGTGCTCTTCGTATCCCTTCGAAAGTTGAAACAAAAAGGCAACATGATGAATTGATGGACAGCGCCGTTTCACAGTTGGTACCTCCGCTGTACTGGCTTGTTGCCGTTGCGCTTTTTTTCAGCTCCACCACCACCCCCTCCCGCACAAAGAATCCAGTCAGGCATCGAATGGGCAGTCCACGGTCGAGAGCTCCCCTCGACTCGTTTTTAATAATTATTTTAATTGCAACTGTCGCAAATCGTCACGGTGCGCAATTTTCCCACATCTGTTGCACACGGGGGAGAAACTGCCGCCACTTTTCACCCGCTGCACCCCCTGCCGAAATGACACATAACGGGCGAGAATTTGCTTGGGCCAGAGCATGCGGGCACCGGGTTTCACATTTCAGCATGCAACACGCACAGAACCGAACAAACGGTGTGCGGTGGCGGCGAATATTAAAACATCATCAGCAAAATCAGCCTTCCCCTGAAAACAGTATCAAACCCAACACTACCGTTAGCTTGCGAAGTGGGGAAGAGATCGGGGTGTCGCAAAGGGGTGTTATTCGAGATTTTCCACCCGGAATGCAAACACCACTACACCCGAGAGCCGACGGTCCTTCCGACGGACCGGCGATGGATCAAAACATACTTCTGGTTTTGTTGATTTTGCCTTTCCCCGTTGTGTTTTTTTCTTCTTCTTTCGCTTCTGTTCTATTTTTCCCGCCGGGTTGTTGACTTACCCTTGCTACGTTGCTCCAAGTCTCCAAACACATTCAGTGTGTGGTCACCGAAACCAGGAGTTAGAAACGACAAACAAGATACAGCAGCAGCAGCAGCAGCAGCAGGACACGAGCAAAGACACGAGGTGTTTGATTCAATTATATCCTTGCACCGTCTGTCTGTACGATGCCGGCGACCCTCGGAGCGGCCTACCACAAAACCGGCAATCGTTAACATTCTCATCAGCCACTCATCAAGCGTCATCTTTGGTTAGGACGGCCAGGCCAAAAAAAAAAATAATACTGCAACCATGTTTCACGTACGTGCAGCAGCGCTGGCAGGTTGGCGATCCGCTAGCCTCCACGATTCCCGCACTGTGTGTGTGTGATTTACGAAATGAACCCAAAAGCGTGATCCCTTCGCTCTGAGCTGCCACCACATGCGGGGAGTGTTACGGGTTGTTGTAGCTACTCACACCCATAAAACAGTTTCGTGTGCCCTACATGGGAAAGTGAAAGAAAATTGACCACGGCAAGGCAAGTGGCGTGCGGCACACAGTTGGTGGCAGCAATAATGTGAGGCCGCCAGAGCGTTGACATGTCCAATTCAATTTCGTACTGCTGCGCAATGTTCAGTGTCCTGATATTGGTTGCAAAAATTGGGAAAATCCGACGCTTTGCACTGTTTCCGGCAAATCGAGCTCAGCTGGCTGGAGTGGCTTCATTTTTTTCACTAGCCCTGCTCTGTCCTCCGGCTGGACAGTATCAATTAGTGAGCTGTTTTTCCGGGTGGTAATTATTTGCCTCGTTCCGTTTTACCGAACTCGATGTGCCACCATTGTGCGAGGTTGTCGGACAACCAGTGCAAAAATAATCTCTTTAAAATGTGGCATGTGGCGGATACCAGTTTCCTTTTCCTTCATGCCAAGCCCACACACACACACACACACACGTGGCATACCGACACTGAATATCTTGGTAGACATCCTTTTCCATAGTACACACACACATTCATATAAATCAATCGGACGGCTGGTTGGATGAATTAATGATTGAAAACCACCGTCGGGCTCAATATTTGATGAGGCGTCGATTTTGGTCCTTCGAACCGGATCCGGTTACATACGCTACCCGGGCAAAGATTTGGTGTGTGGACCAGTTGAAAATTGGAAGATTGGCTCGGCAACCTTTCTGTGTATGCGCTTCGAAATCCTCGCTTTGTCCTTTATTTAACCCCACGGGATGGGAGAAGATAGAGACTTCAGGAGAAAGGGATGAGTAAAGATTGCTTCCCTTACCCATAAAAAGAAGGGGGGTTAGTGCAAAGAAAGTGAAACTATGTCTTTCACCTCCACACACACACACACACGCACAATTGGCTGCAAGGCATTCGGGATTAGCACACAACGCGTAACATGAACACTAACCTTCGGTAGGAGCGACATGCCAAGACATACCAACCAGCACACCACCCCATGGCAACATCTAGAGCAGCTCCAATCCAAGGAGAAAGCTAGTACATTCTTCGGATGTCTCCAGCAAACTCGAATTACTCTGCCCCTTCCAACTCACCTCCCAACCCCCCGCCAGGCAGCAGTAAACCACTTAATATAAAGGTAAACATAGACATTTTGGAGCAGTGGGCGAAAACTTTTGGCTCGATGGAAAATTCCATCTTTGAACTGGCACTGCCTGCACACATTCTTTCGCTCAAATCCTACATGCGTCGGACGTTTTGCTCCCGCTCCACCACCGAGTAGTGGTGCCTCTCGCCCTCGCTACCTTGGCTTGTCGACCCCTTTAGATGTGGTTAATTTATTTTGATCTTGCCATCCGCTGCCAGGCAATGATCAGAGAATATCCGACGAAACTTTGATCGATCTCTCCTCAAGCCCTCGAGCCACCAAAAAGGCTCATCAATAATAGAGACACTTTAAAACCCATCGCACAATCGATTGAATTTTGCTCGCTCGAATGAAGCTGTGCGTCCGAAATTCATCCAAGTGCATTGTACGTTCTACTCTACCTTGGGGGAGGGTGTCTGGGATTGAGTTCAAGAGAGTCCAAGGAAATAAAAAACTAACTAAGACATGAACAACTTATCTCAGTCCAAAGTGTATTTCCTCGAGCTCTTGTGCGTTATCCCTAATAAAGTATGCATAATTCGCAACAGAAACGTCATAAATCACGACCCAGGGAAAGATTCCTGGGTGGGGTGGGCAAAAATTACGAATGAAACAATCTACCTTCTGCGTGGGATTTGCCCCACACCCGTCCATAACTTAAGCCGAAGCCAGAGGGGTTTTTTTTTGGTTCATCTAGCCAACGTCTTGTGCCAAATTCTTCCCCGAAAGACTGGTAGAAGAAGCAACAGCAGCAACAACATACAAAAAAAATCACATCGAAGCAAAGAAAAGCAACAGGAAAATGCGCGAACCACTGTGACACAGGCGGAGCAATTTGTTTGTTCATAATTTTTCCATCTTCAACTCCAACCGCCAGCCAATGGCGTGCGGCGAGCCGGCAAGTGACCGTGGGAGAGTCCGGGAAGCAGAAAAAGGGAAAGCGAACAGGCGAGGCCAGAGTGGCAGTAGGACGGGCCGGAAAAGTCCGCATCCACGAGTGGGAATAATTTATAAAGAGATTATGATAATTTCCTTCTTCCAAAGACGCCCGTAACGCTATGCGAAGAACTTGCAATCGCCGGGGAAAATCGGACGTACACCGAAGCCGGCTGACCAAGCCGTTGGTCGTGATTTTAGCAGGACGGGCAAATTGGTTGGAAAGAGCATTTCTGTGCCGGAGTAGGCAGTGAATATCGAAAGAACGCTTCAGCCGAACCAAACAAAAAAAAGTCAACAACATCCCTCCGAGTCACATTATCGTACCACGGCTTGCAATTAAATGACGATAAAGCCAACGGGGGGTGAACCAAAAAAAATGCGCTGCGGGCGAGAAAGTTGCGCTCTTGCGGCACAGTCTCCCCAAACAAACAGATAATGGGCTTGGTAAATACTGTGGGAAGGAAACATTATCGAAGGATAGAGCAAACTGAGGACCGAGCGCGACCGGAGGATTCATAAACGGCGATAGGCGGGAGGCGGAAAGCAAATTAAGCATTAAATTTGTTTGCCGATACCGGGAAGCGGGCACGGGAAAGGTGATTCCTGTCTGTCTGTCTTAGCTGCGCTTTCGCACCGGCTCCGTCCACAACCCTGTCCAACATCCGTGCTCTGTTTGACACGCTGTTCTGTTCCCGGCCCAATTCCTTCTGTTTGTGTTTCCCTGGCCTGATGATCCTTTAGCAGAGAAAGGTACCAATAAAGCATTGCACGCACTGTGGATGAATGAAACTGTTTGATTACTTAGGATTGTTGGTATCATCATTCACAACTGTCTTTACAAAGGTCCTTGTTTTGTTGGAATGTTTTTTTGTTGTGTGCGATATGCTATCTTGCGATCTGCCATTGGAGGACTGCGATAAGATTTCAGGTCCTTTTTTAGGGTAAACATTGTTATCATATGGATCTTATGGAATGATTTGGCACGATCAAGTCTCGCCTTATGAATATCTTTTTTTCATTTATTCACTTCACGGGTCTATATCCTTCGTCGTATATACCTGCTTGGTTATCATTGCTTACATTCAAAGACCCATTGATGATACCAAAGCTTCTTATCTATTAAAGAAATGTCTTTTGCGGTCTTAACCACGAAATAAATGTGCATTGTATACGGGATGGGTTTGAAATTATTGTAGTTATTTTTGATTCACTACAACATCAATTACAATAGCGAGAAATCAAGCGATGATAGTGACCAACAGTCTAAAGCAGGGTCCAACGTCTCCAAACTAATGTATGCAAGCTGCATATCAGAACAGAGAACCTATATTGAAGTCTGCAATGACTTTGTGAAGGTTAAAATAAATGCAATGAATATGTTATACAATAAACATTTGGGCCCGTGAACTGAAAATTTTGGAGACCCCTAGTCTAAAGTATTTTCAAGAATTATGACCCTACAAAGACCTGCCGAAAATCTACAAATATATGTCAATGTCACCTCCAAGTACTTAAAAATCTTCAAACTTCCTTCCTCTCTGTGCGTCCCATTACTAACTCATTATGTATTTGCTGAAGTTATTTGTATCTAATCCTTTTAAACTGGATGCCTTTTTGAACCACTATTAATTTTGGAAAGGTCGTATTATATTGTGTTTTGTTCGGGTATAAGCAAAAAGCCGATATGTTGTCCATTGAATGAATTTGATAGTCCAATCCTGTTCCTTTCGGCCTTCCTGGACCTATAGAACCCAATAAATTAATAGTATTGGGCTGTCTTAAGAACACCTTGTTCCAATATGGTGAAATAGTCAAGAAATATATTCAAATTCAATGAAAAATTTGTAGATATACAACACATCAAGCGATTATGAATTAGAATGCAAGACTCATTTATAAATTTTGAAAAGAAAATATAATTGTAAACTAAAAGTGTAAACTAAACTAAAAGTGTAAATAAAACTTTCATAGTTTACAAAAAATGACAATAAATTTCTAGCGCAGTTTTTACACACAAAAAATGTACTTAAAAAATAATGAGTTTTGAGCATTCCTGGACAGGTAAAGCGGCGTCCTTGGCTCATTTGCTCTTCGAGTAGGATAGCGGTGGATGTCGATTCCTCTAACAATCTGCTCTCCAAGATATCTAGGGGATATACCATGTAGGATTTTGTAAATAAAAAGCATAGTCTGCTACACAACTCTTTGCTTGACTGACATCCATTGTAGTATGTCAAGCGTAATAGCAGATGAAGTGTATCTACCAAGACCCAAAACTAATCTCATAACTCTATTTTATATACGCTGTAATCTTTGAAATTGGGTTTGATTCCCTAGAAACAGAACAGTGGCAACAAAAATCAAAATGTGGTGAAATCAAGGATTTGTATGATTGAACTTTCGCAAAAAAAAAAATGAGATCTTTGTTTAACCTACTGATGACCCCAACTTTCTTGGCCACCTTTGCTATGACGTTGTCCATGTGAGGACTAAAAGTAAGTTTATCATCAATAATTATTCCTAGATATTTAATTTCACAGACTTGTTCTATTTGTTCCTGATTAACACAAATTGAGAGCAGAATTTGCAGTTTTTTATTTGATATGCTCATGGATTTTGCCTTCTTTGCGTTTAAAGTCAAATTTTAGTTAAACCTTTTTTCCCATTCGCATTGTTTTCCTGCAAGAATGATGTATACTGACAACATTGATCCTGCAACATTGACTCTTGTAGAAATAATTATAATGTTACAAGGTATTTGAGCAGCTTTTTGACAACTGTAATTAGAGATTACCAAAACAATACCAAAATCGTGTAATTTGATTTTTTTTGTGAAAAAGTAAATTATTAGGACATTCTGTACACCTGGAGATATATACTGTTTTTTTTGTCACTCTATTAATGTTTCCAAAACAATTAACAATTTGTTTGAACAAAACAATAACAATTTGAATATTTTAAATTCTATCTATTAAATTATTCATTTCTTAATATAAACTTAAAATTTTCCAACATACAGTTTCAGTTATTAGGTTAAAATTTGAAAGCAAAAGAAAATTTACTTAGAGTCAAAAATTGATGCCTTAAAGACAAAAACAGATGCGCAATGTTAAAAATGGATACCTTAGAGGCAAATTATGAGACGCTGTCAAAAATTGGTGCCTTAGAGGTAAAAGTAGGTGAGTTAGAGCCTAAATTGAGCGACAACGACTGTCTGTGTATACATTTGAAGTATCTTAAAAACTTCTCATAAAATTATGTTATTTTACAGTTATTTATTACAGTTATTAACATACCACCCAAACAATTCCTTTGTTGCTTTATGGATCCTACACAATAAAGCCAACGATAATCCTGAGTACGCTGGATTCAAACTTGACAATGACAGTTGCATTCTTTACAACGTCAGACAAGAGATGGCAATGTCTAATTGAGGGAAATTTAGCGAACACCGATAACTAATTTACAATAACGAATAAGCTATGAAAGCCCTGTAATGGTCATGACAGAGTTTCAGCATGAAACTTCCCCATTGCTTCCATCGGACGTGCAGGCTTGCAGCGTCATCAAGCAGGTACTGGCGGTTGCTAAATTTATTCTTGGGCAGCAGATCAGCGACCCACCACCCCGGATAATGGCACCTTACATAAAAGTACTGAGGCAAGAGCTGAGATTCAGTCACATCAAATGATAAAAGTAGCGCACCATAAAACATCACCCGTATCTGTTTGCGTGTCAGTTGACAAAACGCTTAAAATATCTCGCAGAGACGCAGAGACGATGCAACCGCGCAGAAGGTTGCGCGCGATAAGAGCCCAGCAACTCACAGACAGCCTTCTCTCAAGCACTCCTCCGCTCTGCACTCATTGCAACATTCTTACACGCGAATGTATGTACGATATTCAAATTATGATAACTGCATGACACACTTCGGTCGTGCACAGTCCGTTTGCGAAAGTGGTGGTAAAATAAAGAACCCACCACCACCGGAACAGATTCCTCCTTCCTTTCCACCAAATAAAAGCGCATTTCATGCCCAACGACAGTTGCCAGTTAAGTTGGCTTGTTTGTTTGTAGTTGGATTTTGATGTGATATAAATTTCCACCACACACCAGCCGAAGTGGTTGGACGGAAAAAGACGCATAAAAAATACACACACACACACACACACCCTGTCATGTTTTGACCGGAACCACCCGGCAGCATTGAACAGCGGTAGGCAAAAAGCAAACACACACACCCTTGGCTCTCGAATTGGCAATTTTCGGTGGCACACGTAAAAATGTACACCCCCCAAAGGCTTGGGCGGTTGAGGGTATGCTGCGATGGTAGCCGCTCCCGGAAGAAGGTTACACAGTTTCCCCTTATTTAATTAGCCCACTGCCGACACAACACAAGCCACTCCATCGGGCACACAAACGAGCGAAGCGCATAAATTTGTCAACCATTCCACAACAAAACCGCCCGGACGGTAAGCGCGTACGACGACGATTGTTTTACGACTGTTGCTTACCTGGGACGCCTTGCTCCGGAGGCTTCGAGCACCCTCGCGCCAGGCCGCGTTAGGTGCCCGGGCGACGAACCGATAATGTGACACGTTTGGCTGCCGGCACGCAACGCTGTCTGGGGGGAGGGCCGCAGAAGATTGGCGCAGCATTTTGAAAGGACCTTTCCCCAGGACATGTGCACTAATCGGGCTCGTTACGGGGCCAAGTCTTAAGCGCCAACGAGACGGGGAGGGCGAAGAGCACTGTGAGAGATCGCACGGATAAATATTTGCCCTTTCGGATATGTAAGTGTGTGTGTGTGTGTATGTGTGCGCGTCTTGCAGGTGGAAGAATCCGCTCCCTGCTCGGACGTTCACGGGACTGTGCGGACATAATTGCCGTCGAACACGCGACCGAACCAAACCGCTTGTTTGGAGAGCACGGGAGCCAGAGCTTTGGCAAACGACGTAAGACCCAGAACCAGCAAGCCATGCCCCCCCCCCCCCTTGGTGGAAGGGATACATTCTTCTGCTCGACCATTTCTGCTCCCTCGCTGCAAACGGTGCCAAATTCACCCTCTCACAAAGCACATCAAAACAGGATAATTGCGATACGCGGCGGGATGGCGAGATGGAGGGTTTCATTTGTGTTTTTCGGTCGCCTTGATGAATTCTGATTGCGCTTTTACTTTGCGGTGGGCTTCAACACACACGCCATCAGCAAGCAGCAAAACGATCCCCACAGTTACGCTTACCATCCTGTGGGTGAATTAAGGATACCTTTTCATTTAGAAACCGTGCGGCCATCACTTTTTTAGTGTGCAGAGGGTGCGCGTGTGTGTGCGGGTGAATTGCTGGAAGACGCCCGCACGCAGCGCTACCCCCAGCGCGAGAGCCAAAGGAGTGCTCGAGGTTACACCATTAAACATTAATTATCCCCCAATACAACGCGCGTGCCGCGAGATGTACCACCGCCAGGGTTTGCCTCCTTTTTTGTGGCCCCCGGGCGAGCATATCGGTTAATCGACGTCCTCTCCTCGCCGTGAGAAATGCGCCCGTACAAGGATCTCCACGCATCCCAGCGGGAGGATTATCATTACCGGATGCTGTTTTCCCCCGCACACAAACACACACACACACACACGAGGAGCCTCACTAATTGCACTTACATTGCCTTCATTAGCTGCGAAATTCTGGAGGGCGAGCGAGAACGATATGCGATACCATGGGACCATCGCCGACCACAACCGGCTGTGAGGCATGGATGGATTAGACAATTAGGAAAACCTATCCTAGGATACAGACACACACACTCACATACTCACAAAACACACATATCCCTGAATAACTCACATTTGAGGAAGCCTTTTGATCGTTTTTACCTTTGCCTTTGCTGTGAGTGCTAATCTACAATTGATGGAGCACAAGCGAAAAGCGTATCAAATTTTAACGCAACAAATCGAGCCGGCCTCGACGGTGCAGTGGTTAGAGTAAAGGGCACGCTCTACAGTGGCACTAGTTCTAGACGCGATCGGACACAATAACGTTACTGGTAAAAATCGGTAAATATACAGAGAAAAACACATAAATTGACGCTTAATTATTAAGCCGATTGACGTTTAATGCCGTGTTGTAATTGTGAAGCTAGTATTTGTTGTGTAGCTTTAATAAATTAAAAAAAAAACACAAAACAAAAAAAAACAAAAAAAAACAAAATAATATGCAATCCGAGTGGTTTAGAGTAAGCATGAATCAGTCTGTCCTTCCCTGATCTAGAGGGGGATTAAATTTACTGATACCAACATCAAAGCTACCATCATTGATAACGAACAGATACTTAAAAGAACAACAGTGTACGCCTGTCATATCCAGAATTAAAAAATTAAAATTAAAATTAATATAAAATTCCCCTTAATATTTAATTAGTCCCCAAAAACTATCCATGTCCCGAAACTGTAACAATAGAATGTACATATCTAACAGAACGCATGGTAGAAAACCCAACAGCAAATGAAATACATTAAATGATACACATTAACATTCATCCTTCTCCATCAATTACAAAAAAAAAAGTTCAGCATTGAAATGGAACAAAGTATGGCAAAATATTAATTCTAGTCCACTCAGCTCATAACAAAGAACCTTGAACTACAGGCGTCCCCTCGAGTTACGACGATTCGCAGATACGACGATTTTGATTTTGACAGTTAAAAGTTGTCATTGAGAAGAAATGCATGTATATTTCTTTAATTTCTGTGCTGTAAACCGTTACACACACATTTCCAAAGATTCCACAACTACCCGATCTTGAATATCTATATCGTGTAAACGGCTTTTGGAGGAAAATTAATACATTATCCAACATAGGGGCCCTTCACGATTCTAGTCAGTTTTTTGTAAGGAGTTTGACAGTTGGAGGCTGAAATCATACAAACACTCCACACAAAATCACACACAAAACTAGCCTGCAATTTTCAGTCTAGATTATTCTAGCCTCATACGGACGTCACACAAAAAGTTTACGCTTGATTTGTAGGGGAGAGCGTAAACTTCCTGTCAAAAGATTATAGGGTTGTATGGCTGAAATCCAGTTTACGCCACAGTTTACGCATCGTATCGCATGACGTATCAAAGCTAGAATTAGATTCGAGTACCTGCTCGAAATATGGCAAAACAAGGTGGTGTTTACATTTACCCCAAGGTGCATTAATGAGATCAGGTGATAGAATCCAGAATCACAGCAATGGGTGAAAACTTTTGTTCAAACAAGCATTCTTGAGGTTTGACGAATACTCAAAACACTCTTAAAATCTTCATTCCGAAACAGAAGCGATAAAAATCAGCCTTCTAAATCCATACACCTTGGGATAAGCCCACCTGTATATTATAGCCACTTAGATAGCTGCTCGAAAACTGCTATACAATGCAAACAGCTGACAGGCTGAAATTTCAGCCTCCGAACTTAAAACGGAAAGGGCCCCATTATTTTAAATAAAATACACGATATCATAGATTCCGACTCTACAATTTTGGTTATAAACTTTATATTCACAGATATTTGTCATACGACTATTTCGACTTACACCTTGCTTTGGGACAATCTTTCGATCCCAAACACAGTCGTATCTCGGGAGACACCTGTATTTACCAATAAACGAGAAAATCAGTACCAAAGAACAAAAATTCAAACATAATTACAAATTGGTTATCAATCCTAATTACTTTTAATATGGAATTACTAAAGCAATGGAAAACAAATTTAAAAACTGCAAAGACATTGAAGCTTATTAGAAAATGTGGTTAGAAATAATTGAATCGTACGATATAAACCTTGCTGCATTCATTGATGTTATCAAACCAGAACTGAATGACATAAATCATAAAAATGGCACTAAATCCATAAACTACATTGAATTACAAAAAAATAATGAAGTTAAAAAAGTATGAAGATTTTTTTGAATATTATAAACAGTTGAATATTAGGGAACAGTTGAAAAGCAAACTTACGATCTACTAATTTATATTATTTTACATAAAAAAGGAGTACAAAACCTGTTCCAAAATGTTATCCCATAGCGTGGTTACTTCTTATTTGGCGTAATAGTCGTCTAGATCTGCCATAGCTACTCATTAGCCTATACAGGGTTTTCGAGGATTATATAGACATGTTCAGCGAGTTATAGATTCGTTCAGGCATATAATAGACTCTTTCAGCGAGATATAGAATTGTTCGGATGTAGGTGTAGACATGTTCGGTTATACTGTAGAGCTGTCACTTTCGTACCCCTTGGACTGCAAGTTGGATCATTCTCATCAGAAGGTAAACAAACGGTTTTCGAAAAAATATGCTTTTTTCAACTAATTTATGCATTAAACAGCTTGGAGAATGATTATTAGCTACTTTTAGGACTTTTAAGAATGAAAAATTGAACCCTGCGGCACAGTGTGTAAACAAAACAAATGACAGCTCTACAGAATCGCTGAACATGTCTACACCTACATCCGAACAATTCTATATCTCGCTGAAAGAGTCTATTATATGCCTGAACGAATCTACAACTCGCTGAACATGTCTATATAATGCTCGAAAACCCTGTAAGTTGATTGGTTTACTCATAGAACTGGACAAACAGTCTTGAGTATAAGGCACTCGATCCATTCAAGGTTTCAGCCCATGAGAGGCATGTTTCAGTTTTAATCATTGAATTATTCAAGAATCAATGGAATAATTTTACTTCGAGCTTTGCTAGTACGTTTGAGCCATTCCTGTACGCTGCATGTAAAAAAAGGAAAATTGATGAACCTCGATTTTCCTATTTTTTGTGATGAGAAACTCCAGTCAGAGCAAACAAAACCTCTGATCTAGCAATCTGTAAAATGTATCGATTTATATAAGTTACTCGCATATGATGTTAAAGAATAGTTTCATCTCGATTGTACAAAAAATTGATCCAAATGTTATGAAACATTATATTACACACGGGTTGGTGTCAACACGGTGGGCGAAACAATTTTTTTTTTGGTTTGGAATTCTTTAGATATTCAGATACTTGACGTATGAAAATTCATACGCTGGGGATATAGATTATCAAATACGGAAATCATTTAAAAAGCACGTTTTTCTGGTTATTTTCTCACCAAAAATCAATTCATAAATTATTTTCATAATTGTGATAGTGAAAAAGCACTGCGACTTCAAAAAAATATATTTTGTGCATCGGTTGCAATATGCCTATATTCGTTAAGTTTTGGTCGGATTCGTAGTTATCAATTTTATTCCTTCAGACTTAACTTCCGATGATTTCGATTTAATTTTCCACCGACACAAAATATACGTAGTCGTCTTCGTAAAAAAAATGTACAGCTTCAACGGAATATCATGAAACGAGTTTATCTCACTGAGGTTAAAAGATACTGTAGCAGCCCACAGCGTATAAAATGACATACGCAAAGTAAACAGACATTTTTAAGCGATTTTACTATTCTCTTTAGTATTTGTGCTAGATATCATTTTTACACTTGACATGTAATATTTTGCCTAAAATTTAAGCAATAATGAAGCCTTTAAGATAGAAAAAAATGAAACGCAACGAAAACAACAACAAGATGGCTAATTGAGTGACTCTGAAACAAAAAGCACTCTTCAATTATCAGCTTGTAAAATACACTAAACTGTTTAGTTTCATTGGATATAGCTTTCCAGGGTTAATGATGCATTTGAATTTATATTGCCTTTATTTCTGCATTCATTTATTGCATTAATTTTATTTTGCAGTGCACCATAATTTTTTTTAAACGAATTTGGCATGTTTAGTACCTTCTTCTTCTTAACGTACAGCTGTTTGTCCGTTTTAACCGCAACAAGTATACAAGTCTTGTACAACCCAGAAAAGAGCCTAATTAACAATTGAATCTATAAAAAAATATGTTAAAAATTACTTTTTATACGCCTGGGGAGTAGTTATAGTGCAATGCATAACTGTACATACAGACGTAAATACAAACGTTTATTTTTATTTATAGAAAAATCGATGAATCATCAAAGAGAGTGATGCACCGCACATTCCAAAAAGCCACATTTCTAGATTCAAAACATATATTGTTTGACGCTGCACAGTCTTAGGATCTTTTTATTAGAAACACACTTTTTATTTGGCTTATATTTTGTAGTATTTATGTATTATTATCTGAAAGATGTTCCTGTGCATTTTAATTTATATTCGAATTTGCAAGAGAATAACAAAATTGCCAGTTGCGAGGAAATAAATATAATATACATGAAGTATAGCAGTCAAACTAGTATAGATTTGTTGAAATGCTCTCAGTTTACTTTGATTGAAATATTAACAAGACTTGTCTTCTTTTATTCCATACCAGCTCAAACTGAAGCCATAAAAAAAAAATAAAACCGCTAACATGATTTTACCGATTTATTAATCCTGGACAGTTACAAATCTCTCCCGGCGAAACACCCATCGTCATCGACATACAGAGACAAACTTTTGGAACAGCGTGGTCGATAGACCTACCAGTATTTTTCTTTTTTTTTTTTTTTGCTTACCCGCAGCTCCCAAACTTTCCCCTTACGTGTTAGCTCGTTTTTTTTAAGTTAGTTTTGGCACCACCTGAACGGCAGTGCACAATCTGCATTCTAAAATGGTGACCAAGCCCACGCTGACAACACTGACAGGCCACTTAACGGTCGTCGTTGTCGCCGCCGTCGTCGTCAGTCCGGTGGAAATTAGAGCCCGGAGGAGCCAAACTCAGCAAAATCCACAACGCACCGGCCCGGTTGTACCGGCTGGCAAAGGGTTAGAGTAGGTTGTGGAAGGAGGTTGGTATGGGTGGTAACATAAAAAAAAACAAAGGGTCCGCACACGACAGGGCCGTAGTTAAGTCCCGCAAATAAAAGCGAGTCGGTTATCGCGCACCATTTTATCTTCCTGGGGGAGCAGCGGTAGGACCACTTTTTGGATCCGTCACGTCGGGCAATATGACACGGGGCATTGTTTGCATGCGTTTGCATGCTGGAAACCACAGCCGCCCAGCTCGGCAAACTCTCGCACCGAGGGAAACATACGCACTCTGATTCACGGTAGCGCATCTCGAATTGCAACCAGGTAGGATGGTAGGATGCACCAAACAGGATACTCCACAAAAACTAATGCAACACACAGGCTAATGCGAAGCGGGAAAACGCTTTCATACCACCAAGAGAGTGTCCAGATGCATTTTACCAGCTTTTCTACAGGTAGAGCCCGTTCCGGCCCGGCCACAGGGGTTGGATCATTGTCAATCGTGCGATCTGGTGCCAACCGAAAGGGGATGGTCCCCAGTTTATGGCGCTGGTTGAAGTTTGAAATTCCACACCGACGGATGACGCACCGACAAGACTTTCGAGGTCCCGGCTCACTTTATCATGCCTCGTCTGGACCAAGCGGGACAATTTGACGTCGGACATCGTTCATACGGGGGTTTGATGTTTGTGTGCCCCGGGACTGCGATTTCTAATTCCATACCTTCACACATGTCATTACCGTTTGGACATTGGATGCCAAGAAACTTCATCTCCACGAAGCCTTTGTAACAATTATGCAATAGTTTTGGTGGAGAACACAATGTGTCAACAATATGGACCCATGAACAATTGTCTTCAAATTGAGGGAATAAAAAAATAAAAAAAAATAATCCTGTTCGAAGGACCAATTGGAGCTGCGAGACACTTCTGCAACGCACGTGCACGAAACGCCAAAAATCTGCCACTCTCTTTGTCTCTTCTCTCGAAAGGAAGCATGATCCTCTTTTTGCAAAAAAAAACATAACACTTCAATACTTTCAGCCGCAATAATTAAAAAAAAAACAATCAGTTGATACAGGGTTTTCCAGTGGTTCTGATAACTTTGAGATGCTTAACGGACTCTATCGCACGGGAAGTGATACTTTTGGCGCGTTAGCGATAAATCTGTAACTTTACTGAACTCTATGTGACGGGAAGTAGATTCTTTGGCACCTTTTTTGGACAAGTCATTTGGGTGCCGTTTGCCAGCTGGGTTTTCGTATACATGAGGTGGTTGAAGTATTGCTATTTTCAATAATACACATCAATATAAAATTTGCACTATATATGGCTATACACATTTATTAAAATTATGATCAAAGCATGATATGTTTTGTAAATTATCGAGTGATGTTATTTTACTTCAATTTATGTTGCTTTGTTATGGAAGAGTAATAACATTCAAGTCAACTAGCGTTTATAAACATTCGCGAGTGAAATCATCTGCTGTCAATTCGAATGGGTGGGAAACAACTACAACAACAATTTTCCACAACCAAACGCATTCCGAAAATATCGCTTCAAAAAAGGTTTCATGCTGTCGTGGCTGTGCTGTGCACCAAAACATAATAGTGCTAATTCGTGAATCTTATTGCACACAGTATGTATTTAAGCCCATAACACTTGAAGTAGTTGTAATTATTTACGTGTTCCGAATGTTACAGGTGTTTCAATATAACCGAAATCATTGGATGCTGTTTGTGAAGATCGATTGTGTCATCATTTTACAAGCAAAAGTAAGTCATTGCATATCCAATGCCTAAGAGCGCTTTGTCCTCTAATGACTTTCTTATATATACTATACAGCTCAAATATTATAACAGACATGGAGCCCAATACAAGTGCAGCTACACGACGTGTTGTAAAAACCACATCCGATAGCGACAGGAAGCGGGTCATAACGGCGTATGAAAATGGCTCAGCTCCATCAGCAATAAGCCAAATGCTTAATATAAAGAGACCAACGGTGTATGGAATCATAAATAAATACAATGCAACTTGGCAAATCGCTGCAGCTAAGCGTGGTGGCACCTGTAAAAAAAAGTTGTCGCAGGATGCGGTAGAAAGCATTCGAGCCTGGATCGACGAAGATTGTGCGATCACGCTGAAGTCACTGGCACAGAAAGTATTTGAACGACACGGTGTACACGTTAGCATCTCAACTATAGCCAGGGAAGTAAAGGGCTTCAACTACTCCTTTAAAATGCTGCAAAAAATACCTGAAAGGCGCAACACAACTGCTACGATCGAGGAACGTACCACATACGCCAGAAACTTCTACCAAATAACAAGGGCATTTCCTGTAAGCGGATTAATATATTTGGACGAAGTGGGATTCAACGTGAGCATGCGGACAAGCAAGGGCAGATCTCAGAAAGGAACGCCAGCAGTAACCGTGGTTCCTCAAATTAGAACTAGAAATATATCGATAGTATGTGCAATGAATTCGAATGGGATCGTCACCCACAACCTGCTTTGAAGTGCTTTTAAATCGTCAGAGCCATTCGGAGTAAAGACAGCACCAGCTTGTGCGCGAAAGTTGAATGTGTTAAAAAATATAATAAAGAATAATAAAAAATTATACTGAAGAATATCATAAAACGTAGTTCGACCGAAGAAAATAGGCAAATCCACTTGTACGGCACGCTGTCTTAGTATTCGATATCGTCATGATTTTCGTCTTGCTAATCCCGAAAAAGCGGCTTCGGTTGATTCATAGTCTGGAGTTTTGCACCAACTTTTCTAAGGCGCTTTCGTCTCTGGCGAAGTCATTCGGAATTGAACCAGGCTTTTATAGAATTCTCCCATCACTACTACGGACACGAGTGCTACTTAGGGTCATCTTTAGCGGTATGTTTGAACAGAAAGTGTTGAGTAGAAGAATGAATCGGGAGCATGATGTGTTGTATGGCGATCCGGGCCTCTTGACGATGGCATATACTGGCAGGGTTTTGCCGTAAATAAAAGCTGGTTTAAGAAAGCAAACAGCTTAGTTTTTCTTTCAGAACTAAAACAAACTGATTTAAGAAACGTTCGAAAATTGCATTGTATTTTATTCAAGGAACTCTTTGAGTATTGTTTTCCATCTAACAATCAAGATATTTACTACTGACTAAAAAAAGTAATTAATGATGAGAAAACTGCACAGCACGTTTTCAAGGAACTCTTTGAGTATCGTTTTTCCATCTAAAGATGAAGAACTTAACTAATGAAAAAAAAAACGTAATAACTGTTGAGGAAACTGCACAGCACATTTTGAGGAAAAATTCTTGGAGTACGGTTTTCCATTGAAGTGTTAATCGACTTAACTACTACTAATTAATCTCATCTATCTAAACTATTGAATAAAACTATTGAATTCTATCAAAGGAGCTATCAAAGAATAAAGATACATCTAATCTAATATTTCTTCACCGCTTAAACAGCGTGACATGTAGTTCCACATGTTGTTTATAAACCCTTCGCAATCTTCTGCGGTAACATAATTTGCTCCGTTGCATATAGCTTCCATTAGTTGGTCGTGATTAGTGCAGTTAGATCTTTTTACATAATTCTTCCACTTGCTAAACATATTCTCTATGGGGTTTAAAAAGGGAGAATATGGGGGTAGATAGAGAGGTTTGTCTATAACGGTTCCTATAGCTTCCTGCACGGACTGGCTCTTGTGGAAAGCAACGTTGTCCATTATTAAATAGCTTCTATTAATGTTTTTGGATCGCAATATATCTTTAAGCTCATAAATAAAATTGGTAAATAGCTCTCTGTTTACAGGTTGGTTGTGGGTGACGTAATGTACGATCCCATTCGAATTCATTGCACATACTATCGATATATTTCTAGTTCTAATTTGAGGAACCACGGTTACTGCTGGCGTTCCTTTCTGAGATCTGCCCTTGCTTGTCCGCATGCTCACGTTGAATCCCACTTCGTCCAAATATATTAATCCGCTTACAGGAAATGCCCTTGTTATTTGGTAGAAGTTTCTGGCGTATGTGGTACGTTCCTCGATCGTAGCAGTTGTGTTGCGCCTTTCAGGTATTTTTTGCAGCATTTTAAAGGAGTAGTTGAAGCCCTTTACTTCCCTGGCTATAGTTGAGATGCTAACGTGTACACCGTGTCGTTCAAATACTTTCTGTGCCAGTGACTTCAGCGTGATCGCACAATCTTCGTCGATCCAGGCTCGAATGCTTTCTACCGCATCCTGCGACAACTTTTTTTTACAGGTGCCACCACGCTTAGCTGCAGCGATTTGCCAAGTTGCATTGTATTTATTTATGATTCCATACACCGTTGGTCTCTTTATATTAAGCATTTGGCTTATTGCTGATGGAGCTGAGCCATTTTCATACGCCGTTATGACCCGCTTCCTGTCGCTATCGGATGTGGTTTTTACAACACGTCGTGTAGCTGCACTTGTATTGGGCTCCATGTCTGTTATAATATTTGAGCTGTATAGTATATATAAGAAAGTCATTAGAGGACAAAGCGCTCTTAGGCATTGGATATGCAATGACTTACTTTTGCTTGTAAAATGATGACACAATCGATCTTCACAAACAGCATCCAATGATTTCGGTTATATTGAAACACCTGTAACATTCGGAACACGTAAATAATTACAACTACTTCAAGTGTTATGGGCTTAAATACATACTGTGTGCAATAAGATTCACGAATTAGCACTATTATGTTTTGGTGCACAGCACAGCCACGACAGCATGAAACCTTTTTTGAAGCGATATTTTCGGAATGCGTTTGGTTGTGGAAAATTGTTGTTGTAGTTGTTTCCCACCCATTCGAATTGACAGCAGATGATTTCACTCGCGAATGTTTATAAACGCTAGTTGACTTGAATGTTATTACTCTTCCATAACAAAGCAACATAAATTGAAGTAAAATAACATCACTCGATAATTTACAAAACATATCATGCTTTGATCATAATTTTAATAAATGTGTATAGCCATATATAGTGCAAATTTTATATTGATGTGTATTATTGAAAATAGCAATACTTCAACCACCTCATGTATACGAAAACCCAGCTGGCAAACGGCACCCAAATGACTTGTCCAAAAAAGGTGCCAAAGAATCTACTTCCCGTCACATAGAGTTCAGTAAAGTTACAGATTTATCGCTAACGCGCCAAAAGTATCACTTCCCGTGCGATAGAGTCCGTTAAGCATCTCAAAGTTATCAGAACCACTGGAAAACCCTGTAATGGCAAAAAGAAAAGCAGCGTCTCGCTTTCCACTCCGAGATTGATGAAATCTAGCAAATCCAATTAAAATTCAACTCCGACTTCTATCGAACTGGCCAGACAAAAAGGAGGGGGGGGGGCAACGTCATCGTAACCCTCGTAAAAAGAGGGTGAACATTTCCAGCTTTGAACTGAACGTAACTAGAACCAGCTCCATTTCTGGATAATTCTGATTTTTAGGGCGAATTAAATTTTTGTTCAATTTTTGCACTGTTGATTAGTGCAATTCGCGCTTGGTTCTTTGGTTCAACCGCTAAAAGGAGGGGAACAGGGCAATCCAGGCAGCTTGTCAAAGATATTATTTATAACGTATTTGTACGATTTTATGAAAAACACGTCTTGTGTCACGCAAAAAGTTAACTCTCTTCAGGATTTCCTTCCCCTTGAGTGTCCTTACCCTTTTCCGAGTTCAACCCCGTACCTGCTGCTAGTAGGCAAACTTTTTTTCTTCCAAGGCACGTGTCGCCCTTCCCATCCCTCTTGTCTGGGCGCACGCATTAGCTCATTCAAACCGGAGGAAAACCCATCAATCAGGATCCCTACGCTTCTTGCTTCCCCCTAGAGTCCAGAGTGGACTTAGGAAGGGGAAGGATAATTCAAACAACACGCACACACACACACACATGAACTCGAGGAGCTGTGAGTGGGTGACGGTTCCTTTGCAACTCTACCGTATCTTGCATAACAGCGCCAAAGCCATGGGACGAACACACGGAACGGCGTGGATAATTGAACGTAATTCAAAAATTAAACCGCCGTAAAAATGGCCACTACCGAACGCTGAAGGGACACCTCTGGATCTCCCCGTACCGGCAGGGGTGCAAAACCAGCCCAGGAGCAAAGCAGTCCCCTTTCTCTCCTTTGGGAATATAAATTGCATTTTAGGCGGGTGAAAATCGACCCAAAAATTGTTCGCTACCGAAATGACCCACACCAAGCGGGAAGCGCTGGAGTTTTAATTGAATTTTAATACACCATGGATGATGGATCGGTGTGTTTGTGTGTCCGTTGGCGAGTGGACCATGTCCTTTTCGGGGTTTTTTCTTTTGTTTTTTTTTTTTTTGCTTCCTTGCTGTCAACCTTTGCGGTAGTGTTGAGAGTTGTTTCGGAGAGTTTCAATCTCACTAAAGTGTTTTCCCGACTCTTCCCAACCATCCCCCGACTCTTCAAGCACACCTTTAAATGGACCCGAAATGTCAATGCTTCCGGGATGTTTTTTGTTGCCTTCCTCTTTCCTTTCCGCTTCATGGTAGAAAGATTTGCAAGCCGGCACAGGACAGGAACGGAGCGGCAAATGCCTGAGAATGCAAGTTACCTGAAGCACTATTTGAGAAGATCACCACTTCCGAACATAGGATCGTCTAATTTCCTCTAAAATATCAATTATATTTTCTTACATTTTACATCAGATCCTACTCTACTCTTAAGCAATACGGCCTTTTCGGACCGTTCCTCCTGAATAAAAAAAATACATCAGATCCTTCTTGAACTCAAGCAATAAACTCATCCAGTAAAGTATTCAAGTAGATAATTAAAGGCATCGACAGAAATATGACGATGGAAACTTACATATAACTGCTGACTGTTGGCAACTATCTTGCGGCTGGGTTACGTACGCTCCAGTGTACGTTCTAGTTTTAGCACGATCTCTTCAACAACCCAAGAATCCTGCACGGATTCCAACCTAAACACGTGCTGTGCAGGATCACTTCCTAGAGTAGACGCTTCGTATCACCACACACACACACACCACTACCACTCACGTTATACACTTTCTGTTATAGCTGTTGATGGATGAAAAAGAGGGAAATGAATTGTTTCATTCTAACGAATATCACAACCAACACGTGGAATACGGTTTACGAACAAACTTTCTGTACAGGATGATCGTTTCTTGACATCCACTGCTGATGCGGAGTTTAAGCCTGAACTAAGCTGTAGGGCTAATATCGCTACAAGAAGCAGAAATTAGGAAGTTCCAAAGCTTCTCCATTGCAGTGCGTTTAGACAAACCGCCAGAAAGCAGCTAATTCGATGAAATTCGATGAAAAGTCCATGGACAACAAAAATCACATTTCCTGCAATATCATCCCACCAGACTGGATGACAATTGGGACTGTGCACACACTAATGTTGATCCCTTTTTGTTTCAGGCCCAGTGGCGCCAAATTTTAACGTCAGAAGGCACTGTTAGAAGATTCGTAGATTCGTAGGTTGATTGACGTTAGAGCGTTTGATGATCATGTTTTTCGCCTCACAATCAGTTTGATGGTAGAAGCTGCTGTCCGGCGTGCCAAAGCTTTCGCAACACGTTGGAAATTCGCATTCCCACTCGTTCTCGTTTTGTTTTGCTTTTGATGAGGGAATTCACGGAAATTCACACACCGCAACTGCAACTGCTACCACCAGGCAACACACGCTAGCACACTTACACTAATCGCGCACCACACGACAATAACTTCTTCGCTCAAAATTCCGGCTACTTCTGGGGCTATTCAAACAGGGCAGGCACGTCCGGTTCGCGCGACAATCGGCACAGAACTTGCGCTGGCTGCGTCGGCAAACGGGCCCGGTACTCCGGTCCACGGCACACTGCCACACACTGTGCCTTTTTCTTTCCCTTCAAACTGTGCTTGATAAGCACCGCTCTCTTTCGCTCTCGCTTGACACTAACGGAGCTAACCAAGCAGCAGCTTGGGCGCGAGTGTCAGGCGAGATGTGTCTGGTAATGTATTTCCCCGCCAGCGTAGCGCAATGGACTGGCGTGTTCGGTCGCACCAAGGCACACCGATGCGGTGGCACGTGCTCAGTCCGCGCTCGTTCGTGCTCGCTCGCACGCACCACCGACAGCGCAAGCCCGTCCGCCCTCCAGATTCTGACCAGAGCGAGTCGAACGATGCTGCCTCGTCTCGCTCTATCCCAGCGCAGCGCACGGCAATCGAGGGCGCTGGCGCTTTTGTTGGTGTAGTTTTTTTTCTCGTATTGTCCTTTCGTTCCGTTTGTGTGTGTGTATGGTGTATTGCTTTTTTTAATTGCAAAGTGCATATTATTGGCGTTATAAATTCCCTGGAATTAGCTGGAATTAGCTTCTATGGTGACGTTCGCTTTCGGATTTCACTTTTGGAGATTGTGCGGAATGTAATAAAGCGATGGATCAGCAGAACTGATGATCGCAAAATTAATCGATTGATGTGTTATTTCCAGATATTCACGATGTGATTCGCGATATTTTATGTTGTGAAAGATCACGAAAGGCTTTGATTACGGAGTGAGCATCTATGCTCTATGGAGCTACAGTAACTTCGCGGTGGTCTAGGCGCTGGGCGATAATCGTGTTGACATGTTAGCCGAATCAAATAATTGAGATTGACATTTTTTTGGAATCAGCCCAAGACATAGTTACATGATGTCTAGCGGAGCCAAAAGAAGAAAAGAGATCTCATCTACGTGATCTCCTACAGTTGAAAAAGTTCCTATTCCGGACATCTTGTTCATCTTTCGAAACGACGAAACGTGGTGAGTAAGCTCAATTTCAACTATTTTTTTTTCTTCAGTTTTTTAGATCAAAAACCATTCCAGACTCTTCTGCTTTGCTTGTCCGCTTTCCCCCTTTGCAATATCTGGTGTAAAAGCCTGGGAAAACGCGACCACTCCCGGCAAATGGCATCCAGCTACCAGCAATGACCCGGCGAACGTGCCGACAAGCTTCATTAGCAGATCAGCTGTGACATGAAACCGGCACAAACCCAGACATACTGCCATGTAGCAAATCCGCTGTGCCCCTGCTCCCGGACCACCCCGGACGCCAAAACGGACTTCTGGCGGACCCGCTTATGGAACCGCATAAAATTTAATTTCCAGGATAATCGGCCGACCGAACAGCCGCGCACTGGCAAAGGTTGCTAACTGCGTCCTCCGGTGCACTTTTTCACACGCACGCGACCCTTCCCGAACAACAACAGCAACAACACAACAACAAAAATGCTAAAAAGGCGTGCCAACCCGGACAGCACAGCGCACCGCCGAGGCACTCTGCTGAATGCGCACGAACCGAACGCTGCTGCGCAAATGGGTGCAGTTAAAAACTGTTTAAACTTGCCTCGCCCTTGCCCCCTAGCCCGTCACTCGCTGCTCATTTGGAAGGAATTGTCCTTTTTTATTTTCTTTTTTTTCTGAAGCTAGCTGCTGCCCTCCCTTTTTAAGAGCGCTTCAGCTCCTGCGGCGGATACGGCACAAGGGATATCAAGATCGACGGCACGCGTCAAAAATCATTCAAATCCACAACCCACAACTGCTCAGTGCGACCGCTCGCGGACCGTGCATCGCCATACAGTAGGGAAATAATTACATTAGCTTAAGGACAGTTGCGGTTGGGTGGGATCTGTACACATAACGTTTGCACCTACCTTCGGTCGCGTTTCGCGTGCGCCACGTGTCCCACTGTGTGTGTGTGTGTGTGTGTGTGTGTCGCTACCGACAAATCTCGTTATCGGTCCCGAAAAATCCCCGAAAGTAAAAAAAAAAAAATACACATTAAGAAGACGACGCATCGAACGGTCCTGCGGGAGTGTGCTGAAGTGGCGCGTTTATTACTGCCACACACACACACACACAAGGCTTGAACGAACGAAAGTGTCCTACGCAGAGGGATTGTGTCGCTCTAAAAATTGGCCGCATTGACTGGTGCTTCCGCTTTTCAATTCCACTCCCAGGCTCCCGTGACGGGAACATTTGTGTCGTTTTTTTTTTCTTCGTTTCGTTTTCTTGTTTCTTTGGCAAGAAAGTCCTTCGGCCGGATTCTGCCGGCGAAATGGAATCGATCTACAAACCGACACCAGGACAATAAAACAGTTCGATGATTTATTGCCGATTCTTAGCGCGCCTGACTTTATCATCATTATTTATGTTTCTGTGTGGGGTTTCTTTTTTGGAGTTCTGTTTTTTAGATGATGCGAGTACTTCACCGCCCTCGCCGCCCAAGCATCGCATAAAAAGGAGAATATTATTCGGGCAAAAGGGAGTGATTGACTTTTTTTTCTACTATTCGTAACAAAGAAACCTAACGAAGGTATTGCATTGTTTGTGGCATTGCTTTGGTCCCATCTTGATTATCTCGCGTCCTGAATTGCGGAATTGCGTGGGTAATAGATGATTTGCTCTGGCGCCCACAGCAGGATTTCCACGAGCAGTAGCACCAGAAGACGTTACACCGGGTAGAGTAGACCGCAACCAATCCGGCAAGCAATTATTATCTTCCACGGTGTGCTCCTTGCTGGGTTCTCCATCAATTCTTCCAGCAGTTGGTAGCATTAACGAAAAGGTTTAAAACATATTCCAACAAAACCAAAACCAGCGGAAGCAGAGTGGCACTCCGTTGACACTGTCCCATTTTTGCAATCGACACACCTCGGCTGGTGAGTTATGAATATAGATGACGGATAATTGAATGAGACATAAATAAAATATAGTCAGCGAGGGGGGCCCAGCTACCCGACAAACCCGAAGGACGAACCCGAAGGCAACCCGGCAACACAGATGAGTTGATGGGAAAAGTGTCAAATCAAACGCTGCCATATCACGACGTGCGAGGGAAAGCAGAACCGAGAGAAAGGCGAACAAAAAAAAGTGAAGTCCTAGAAACGAAGGGGAAAAAATGAAAACAACCTTTTACTAGCAATTGAGACGGCGCCAGCGACACGGCGAAAGACACACGCCGAATATGAAAGGGGAACGGATCTGTTTTGTGTACCTAGTGAAGGGTGCTGACAGAGAATGGGAAGACCCGCGGTGTTAACCGATGATGGAGAGCCCTTGGGACGCATCGGGACTGGCTCGAGAGGCGGCAAGGGCCGGTCACTGTTTAGCGACGCCGGCACAGATCCCGAGTCCCCGTCATTGCCCCCTTTGCCTGCCCCTGCCTGCCTGCCTACCGTTGGTCAGTGTTTGATGTGCCGTAAATGAGGCCACTCGTCTAGATTCACCCGTGGTTTCGCGTTTGGATTAATTGATTTTTTATTCAAATGAATGTGACACACCGGACCTTCCCCGTCAATTGCAAAGGGAAGGAGGGAAGGTTGGCTTTGGTTGACATTTGCCCTGCCATTTACCCTACCCAACCCTCCGACGGGCTAGTGACACGTGACGCAGTGTGATCTCAGAAGTTTTAACGACCATGAATGAATCACGGGTATTATTAATGTTTTACAAAGATTTCTATTTATTTTTTTTTGTGAGGATGTTTTGTGAGTTGGAAAATATTACTTGAAGCAAAACAGTGCCAAAATTATGACTGTAAGATTTTGCACACTATTTCAACATTTTTGGACAACTATTAGGGATCGGTATAGGGTAAGGACAACCAGCCAACATATTGCTGTGATTTAATATCGCTACAGACGTGAGTTGCTACGAACAAGCTTAGAAATAAACGCTTTGTTTTCCATTACGATGAGTTTAAGGTATCAGTCTCTATATTATACACAAGCTAAAAAACCACTCACACTAACTGTAAGCGGCATAGATTGCGCGAAACTTTATGAATCTTTTCAAGACAGTTTTGTGCATTTTCAAGCGAGCATCATTAAAATTACGAATGAAATCATGAATCTGAATCTTGGAAGAGTTATGGATTTAAAAAAAAGTGAATGAATCATTCACATGATGTCCAACTTGGTTTTCAAAAACTATTCGGAGAGTGTTGGATATCAAGATTCATGAGCCAACGTTAACTATATGGCTATCTGATCAAGTTGACACCCTTTTCAGATTCCTGAGTTTAGGTTCTTTGCAATAGTCGTATAGTTGTATATGCAAAAAAGCACATGTCCTAACCGTGAGAATGTCCCGAACTGTACTTCTCTCACCGTGACGATACACTGAGCCGATCTTCCGACACGTTCCGTTTGTAAATGTTGGGTATGAAGAAGGATAGCACTCCGCACCCGACCAGCAGCAGACCGGAGATCCAGAACGTAAGCTCACAGTGCGTGTCGAGCAGAAAGCCGACCAGATTCGAGCCAACGATGCTACCGAGCCGTCCGAACATCAGCGAGATGCAAATTGCCATCGCTCTGTGTTGCAAAAAGAAAGCAAAAACGTATCATCAACCCGTATTCCTCGAGCCAACCAACTGCCCCGAACTAGCTAGCTTACCGTAAATTCGTTGGGTACAGGTCAATGGTGCAAGCGTTCACCACACTGATGCAGAAGCCGCACGTGAGCAGGATGAGATAGAACCAGATGGCCAGCAGGGGCAGATCGATGAACACGATCAGCACGCCGCAGGTGCCGCAGAGCGCGAAAATAAACACCAGAATCGGCAGCCGGCCAACCGCATTGATGATGAGCCCGATGACGGCAAACCCGAGCGCATAGATCGCTTCCAGCACGAACGAATGCTCGTAGGCGGAAATGTCCAGCTTCTGGTGGCACAGGTCGGACCGTGCCGTCCCATTGCCGCCCAGGCCCGCCAGCTCCTGGATGTCGAACCTGGTGGCGTACACCGCATTGCACACGGTCGTCCGCTCGACACCCTTGCCCTGCTGCTAGGCTATCCGGTTCAGTATGTCCGGGAAGAACATGTACATCCCGCTCGAGGTGAGATAGATGCCGAACTGGAGCACACAGAGGATCGCCGTCCGCTTCAGGTACGAGCCCATGAACAGTGGTGCCGTCTGGTGCCACATCCGTTTCAGCAGGCCCATCATGCTCTTACCGCTGGCCGCCTCCTCACGCCTCACCTTGGTCTGCTGCGCTTCCGTTTCCTGGAGTACGCCGGTCAGCGCGAGCGGCGGAACCTTCCTACCGGCGTTCCACCGGTACATGCTGCGTAGTACGGCTATCGTTTCCTGCTCCCGTCCGCGGGACAGCAGATACTTCGGACTCTCGGGCAGTCCGAGCAGTACCAGAGCGGCCACAAAGCTGGGCAGTGCGCAAACGACCAGAAACAGTCGCCAGGGCCGGTAGACGATGCCGAGCAGCGGGATGGCAAGCTCCCACTCCTGGTTAATGATGGACCAGGCGATCAGCGGCAGCAGGATCGAGCCGAGACCGAACACAAACGACGCCCCCATTATCGCACGGGAGCAGTTGCGCTTGCCATGAAATTCGCCCAGGTACGCGTAGATAGTGGCGGATGGGCCGGAAATGCTGTGTGCGAGACAAAGTGTAACCGGTGTAAATAGGGCTGCAAATAGGGTAAATAGGGCTAGCCGTAAAAGCTATACACAAACGGTAGTGTATGATCACGGCTAAAAATGCTCACTTATCTGCATGCATGTATGGCACTCATTTGAAAACAACAAATCTTAATGGGGCTAGGGTAGGGTAGCATTTGACGTAATGTGACTATCTTATAATGAATGAATGTAAATGAATTCGCTTCAAGTGGGCCACTTGCGGTCCGTTGAATTTTAATAAATAAATAACAAATAACAAATTTGGAGAGCCCGCCCAGCACGTGCGCAGCTTGCTGCAGGCAGATAAGGTCGTCTACAGTCATGCTACTTACAAAAATCCCGTCAAGAACCGCATCACGGTGATCAACCAGAAGTTGGTGGTAAGGCTAGAGAGAGCCGATGAGGCAAAGGCAAGAAACAGCGTTGGCAAAATGATTGCCCGCCGGCCACGTGTATCCGCCAGAAAGCCCCAAAGATGCGAGCTGCAAATGATGCCCGCGAACGAGATTGCACTCAGCACGCCCTTCTCCCTGGTGGTCAGCAGCAGGTCGCACTCGGCCACTGGCAGCACGTAACTGATGCCAAGCGTTTCGAGCAGCACGGCAGCCAAGATGATGCCGGAAATGGCGATCAGACACAGATTGTACAGCCCAAACTCTGAAGAAAAGGTTCATCATTAGATTGGTTCAGTGCGATGCTAGGGTATCTCTCAACGCTCGTTGAAGTCTTACTAGTCATTAGGAATGCCTCCTCCAGCTTTACGGGACGTGCCTGGGCAGAGGGCAGTGTCTTCGATTCTAAACAATAAAGATATTCACAATTGTAAACATATCGCACACTCTAACATGTCTAGCCTTGCGTACCTGTCGGTTTAGTGTCCATTATATCGCCTCTAGAATGTGATAGATGACGCTATTGTCCAATGAATGTATGTCGACTTTTTTGCGAGCCAAATAACACTGACTTGGTTTTGTTGAAGTCACCTCTTTATATCCGAGATGTCCACGCCGTCGCCCGTGCACGGGTTCAATAAAAAAGCGAACAGTTGTTGTAAATCTTCACCTAGTTCCTTCTCCATCAGCTGTGCTTGGATAAAGCGTCGTAGATTACACCGGTGAGCGAACGCCACACCAGCTGAGTAAGATACCAACTACAAGATTGTCTGCCCAGTTGACTTAACAACAACTACGGTGTTACGGATATACCTTTTGCACGAAGTACGAAGGGAACAGACTTCCAGCTACGACCACGATGGTCTAATCCCAACTATTCCCTGTCGGGCAGGCAGACTCATGGTTCATCCTCCTATCATGATCGCATAGATTGTGTGTGGTGTAGCTGTGTGCGTATGGCGATATGGGATACCGAGAATGGTACAAGCTCCACAATGCCGTTGCTAGTAGACCACTGTATATACAAGAGCCTAGGCATAGTGTCGGGAGATTCTCGCTAGCAAACGAAGCCAATAAAGAACACGTGCAGACTGAGGGGCGCCTTGGTGTCATGTATAGAGTGATGGTGGTGCTCCAAACAAATTCTGAAAAATGTACTACCATCTTTTCAGCTTCTGCTGATTGTATCAAGTTAACACTTTGTACACGCTTGACGACAAAGATATGTATTTTGTGAGAGGATGTTAACCAGGCGCACAATTCCAAGGGGTCCCGTGGTACAGTCATGAAAACGCACGACTTAACTACAAGCCCATCGTGGGTTCAAGTCTAGAATCTGTCCGTCCCTCCGTAGCGACAGTTGAATATCTGTCTATGTGGCGCTTCTTCCTTACTTCTCTCATGATTCAAAAATTACTGAAGATATTTTCAGATAGTACAAAAGCCTTAAAGACTAAACAATTATCGACACAAACATGTAACATGTAGTAACTATCAATAAGCTTTACGAACAAGTAATGCCATGTCCGGCAAATTGATAACTGATTTCTTAAGAAAAAGCTCCTTGACAACCGTTGTACAGGAGGTCTCCGAGATACACGGTTAATGGGGACCGAAAACGACCGCAAAATACCGCGTATCTCGAATTTCCGCGTAAGTCGAATCTCGCGATTTTCAGCTAAAATATCACTAATTTTCGTGTAATGTTGCAAGTAGGGGGCGATTTAATCACTTTATGAATTATCTGATATGATTCTGACTGAATATAACAGTTTTAAACCTTTTGAAATAGTTTTTAACATTCGATCAAAACGGAAATTATTTGGCAATTTACAATTGATGTGTGAAATCAGTACAATTTGTTCAAAGAATTGTCAAATTTAGAAAACCGCGTATCTCCGAATCCGCGTATAAGAGGTACCGTGTATCTCGGGGACCGCCTGTACCCGTAAAAACAACAGTGTGTTCTTGTGACTTTTTTAATCTTGTTACTTGTAAAAACTAGAATCAAATTTTGTTAAATATTCGCTTCTGTTTTAAAATTTCCATCTCATTCTCGTAGATTAATGATTTACCTAGCTTTATCTTCCCAAACACAACAATTCTCACCATTAAATATAACAAATTTACGAAAAACATTCCATATTTTTCTAACTATGCAAAATAGAGGTACGTAAAATAGTGATATGGTTCATACAGTCGTCGTATTGTCTTCTTATACCATTTTTCATTAAAATAGGTTGCAATAGCGCAGGGGTCTCCAAACTTTTCAGTTCGCGGGCCGCATTACTTCACATATCATTGAGTTAAGGGCCATTTTTTCGTTGCCTGTAGTTATTGTGAACGTTTAAATTTCGTCTTTATAAGAAAACACGACCATAATATACAAAACTTATATAGCTTTCTATTAATGAAGCATTGTCTACGTCTCTGAAAAGCAACAATTTCATTTTCTTCAAAAATAGTCACAAAAATTAGCTATTTATTTAGATCTTTACTAAGTTGCCACAGGCCGCATAATAGGCTCTCGAGGGCCGCATGCGGCCCGCGGGCCGTAGTTTGGCGACCCGTGCAATAGCGCATCATAATATTTGCAGTCGCCGCCCTTTTATTGACCTTTTATTGACTTGCGTCGTGTGTGAAACCTGTTGCGCTTATTTTTTGTTTGGATTTGGAAAGCGTTGGTCATACATTCAACATACAACAGACTTTTATTTCAGGTAATCATTTTTTCAATGCCAGCATCAATCAATCGATTCAATGAAATGTATACCTCAACTGACCGAAAGTAAATATATTCGCAACATTCCCCTAGTGTTCACGAATATTTGAAGTAAATTGACCTCTGCGTAATTTTTCCTTGAGTCCTCTGCAAAACCTGCTGGGCCACTTTCACTTTGAATATTTTTGAAAGCGCTGATCATACATTCCAAAGAGTGTTGGCTATCGTTTCTGTAAATCAAATCTCGAACATTAGCGTCAATCAATAGATTGAATGAAATGTGTAGCTAATCGGAGTGACAATAAATATATGGCTGTAGTCAACCCAGGCCTAGAAGGTCAATCACATAGGTAGTATCCGTATGTGAATCCATACTAGAAAGAAAGGGAAGAAGTACGACTGACGTTCTATATCGAATCGAAAAGAACGCTGAGAAAATCAGGTTCTCATTGAACCTTTATACTTAGTTTGAGTTGTGTGATTGCTAATGAGACGCATGAGGCGAGGTATGATTTAGTACGTTCGTCTGATATGAACCAATGAGTACCTGGTGGGAGGGTAAGCTTAATTACTTGTACTTTTATTTGCCTTAGTTGAGGGTTACATAATAGAATGTTTCAAGTGAACTGCGCGAGCGTTCCGGCAATTTCAATTGATCACACCAACCTGATACATCAAACAATTCCGATCGTTCCGATTGATCCGAGCATTCGATTCCTTCTTTCCTTTTTCGATCGTTCTGACAATGCCAGTTACCGGGTATTTGCTAATGTCCACTTTATGCAGTGACGGGGTTCAAGTATATCCACTTCATTGCTTACACGCTGGACCTTTTCCAATTCAGGGCGAATCATTCACCTCAAATACTCGCTAATACACTCGCCGAACCGGAATCCAACGAGCGGCATGTGCCAATAATATCGAAAAACCATCGAAAACCTCATATTTACTACTAAGTTCCACCCGTTTCAAAAGAGATTCTAGAGACGATTCTAATATCTCAACTCGTTTCGTTCGTTCCGACTATAGATGGGTTCTCCGGATCGCACCCACGGTTCCGTTTCTGTTCTGGCTAGGTTGATTCCGATTCCATCTCCAGAGACATGGAATCGTTCAGAACCATTCGGAATCGTATGAAGTTGACTGGAATCGTCCGGAATCGTAGTCACAATTCTGTCAAATATGCCCTCCACAAAATGTTTGAAGCATTGGTGGAACCTCTTTGTATACCGGTAACAAAAGGGTGTTTGTCCTTTTGACGGTGTTCAAGTGTTTCGAGGTGTTCGGTAGGGCGTTCGGCAGTAAACTTCAGTTCTCAAGATTCTGAAATGCAAAACTTATCATTTTTTTTAAACATTTTTTCCGTTGTTTTCGTTTTATGGACAAGAAAAAGAAAAGCATCATATTCTAAAATTATACGAACTAAGGCACACTACAGTTAAACAAAAAGAACCATTGAAGTCAAGAAGTAGTAGTACCTACTAGTGATGTGCTCTCTGGAGCGCACCCACGACTCCGATCCGATTCCGACCGACTCCGACCAACTCCTAACGACTCCGGACGACTCCGACTCCGAATGACTCCGGACGACTACGGGCGACTCCGGACGACTCCGGGCGTCTCTGAATGACTCTGGGCGACTCCGAACGACTCCGACATATGTTCGATTTATCTAATTGTGATTTACCTAACTGTGACTTATTGGTGTAGCCTTTGCAGATATGTTTGCTTTGTCCATTCAGTAATCGAACGGGCATGTTGTTAAAGTCGTACGGCTTCAGAACTACAACTATGTTCTTAATAATGGCAGTGCGTAACTCTAGATCAAATCGCCTTTAGCCTTTAGATCAAATCAAATCTTATTTTTGCTTAACGATCCACGCAGCCATGCTGGCCTTTGCCGGCACACTTATATTGCCGGTGTACTAAGAGGGTATACTTGCCAGAGGCGCAACGCAATGATGCATAAAGTGAAAGATATATCAAATGTGTCTTCTCACATGCACCAATATTAGCCGATTACGTTTCCAGGCAATTCCGACGCTTCCAACGATTCCGGACAATTCCAGGCGATTCCGGCTGGTCAGATTTAACCTACCGTTTAGAACTGGGTCCGAAATGTGTTGGAACCGTACGGAGTCCGTTCCAATTTTTCATGATATTTGCCCAGCTCTAGTTCCGACCGTTCAAATCGTACGATTCGTTCCAAACGTTCCGACCGAATCTTGTAGGTTTGAAATGTCGAATCTAATTCCGATGGTTCCGATTCCGAGCTAACCATACAGGGTTTGCCACGATTTATTGGTTGGTTCCCCTCATTTTTTGGTTGCTCCCCATATTATTTGGTATGTTCCCACGATTTATTAATTGCTTACCAGAATTGGTTGGTCTAATTGTAATGATATCTAATCGAACGATACCAATGCATTATGCATGAATAAATCGTAAGACAGGCCCAAACAATTATGGGAACCAACCAATAAACCCTGTAATGTCCGTTCTGATTGTTTCAACCGTTCCAATCATTATCTTCTACATTTCCAAACAAAATTATTCGTTCGCTTTCTTTTAGAAAACAAACGGGTACAGTTCCTTTCCGTTAACATTGAAATATTTCCGTATCTTTCCTTTATAATTATGAGACATAAAATCAATGAAAAATAGGGCCTCTATAAAATGCATGTCATACAAACTCATTAACAAACAGCTTTCGTCTATTTTCCGGTTTAAAGCATTAAAAAAACACGCATTTCCTGTCGCGCCAACTGCCCTCTACTGTCCGTAACGGCTTTTTGTAGGTTCGAATTTGAACGCACTGCTCGAACGGCTGTTCGAGTGGCGTCGCGCCCGAATACTGCAGATTGACAGTTGACAGCGAGTGACGCAGAAAAAAAGGAAAGAAACAGGAAAAGGAAGGAAAGATTGAACCAACAAAAAAAAAGCACACAATACAGGTGTCCCCCGAGAAACAACTGTATTTGGGACCGAAAAAATGGCCCAAAGCAAGGCGTAAGTCGAAAAAGTCGTATGTCGAATATCTATGAATGTAAAGTTTATAACCGAAGTTGAAGAGTTTGAATTTATGATATCGTGTATATTATTTACAATAATGTTCGATAATGTAATAATTATACTCCAAAAGCCGTACACAATATAGATATTCAAGATCGGGTTGTTTTGGAATCTTTGGAAATGTGTGTACAGGCGGTCCCCGAGATACACGGTACCTCTTATACGCGGATTCGGAGATACGCGGTTTTCTAAATTTGACAGTTCTTTGAGCAAATTGTACTGATTTGACACATAAATTGTATATTGCCAAATAATTTCCATTTCGATCGAATGTTAAAAACTATTTCAAAAAAGTTTAAAAATGTTATATTCAGTCAGAATCATATCAAATAACTCATAAAGTGACTAAAACCGCCCCCTACTTGCAAAATTACACGAAAATTAGTGAAATTTTAGCTGAAAATCACGAGATTCGACTTACGCGGAAATTCGAGATACGCGGTATTTTGCGGCCGTTTTTGGTCCCCATTAACCGTGTTTCTCGGGGACCGCCTGTATAACGGTTATCAGCCCAGAAATTCAAAAAAATACATCAATTTCTTGTCAATGACAACTTTTAACCGTCAAAATCAAATTCGTCGTATCTGCGAATCGTCGTAACTCGAGGGGGTCGTAACTCGGGGCACGCCTGTACATGGACGGGCGAACTGTCAGAGGGAATTTCTGAAAATCATTTTCTACCTCTTGTGCTTCTTCTTCCTCCTCGCAGTAAAGGGCAAATAGTGCGAGAACGCGTTTTCGCAGTGCACAGTGCACACGGTGTTCGTGCAGAGTCATCCCGAAAGCGAAGCAAAAAAAAAAAGGAGCAAACCCGTACGTGGGTACGTGCGTGTGTGAGGTAAAAGACGAGCGAGCGCAGGCGGCAGAGGGCATTTTACTTCCGAAAACCCTTGCTAGAACGAGCCAGAACGGGAGCCAGCTGGACGGCGACGGCGACAAGCAGAACTTTCCTTTACATTCGTGGCAACAGCCCGTCGAGCCCGTTCTTTGTGTGTGTGTGTGTGTGTGTGTGCACGCATCGTGCCGTTGTGTCTGATTGCGTGCGTGCGCCCGCGTGTGTGTGTGGTTCTGTGGTGAAACACCAGGGGGCTTCTGGGAAGGCGTGTAAAGGCCACGGCCAAAACAGCAGCGCGTTAGCAAACAAGAAAAGTCCGGGAACAGCCACGCGCCCAACATGAAGATCACACTGAAAACACTGAAGCAGCAGACGTTCTTCGTCGAGGTGGACGTGGAGCAGGACACAGTGCGGACACTGAAGGAGAAGCTGCACGCGGAGAGCGGGCTGGCATACCCGGTCGACCGGCAGCGGCTGATCTATCTCGGCAAGATCATGGAGGACGACCATCTGCTCAGCCAGTACAAGCTGGACGACAAGAAGTTCATCGTGGTGATGAGCAAAAAGCCCCCGGCGGACGAACCGGCGCCGGAGCAGAAGGAGTCGGGCGATGGCAAGCCGGCCGACAAAGACACAGCCGCTGGCAGGGGCGAGGGCACGGGCGAACCGGCCACCAGCGCGTCCAAACCGTCCACAGGCTCCGCCGTCACCGCCACAGCCAGCAGCACCGCCACCCCATCACCAGCACCAGCAGCAGCAGCCGGTGCCCCATCAACCGCCAGCGATCAAAAGACAGCGGCCGCCGCCAGCCCGGCGGCGGACAGCAGCAACCCGACCAACCCATCAACCGATGCCGTGCCGGAGGAGATGCGTATCAACATTCAGAGGCTAACAGGTAAAACAAAACACAGGGCAGGAGATGTGGGGAGGGGGAGAGGGGGTTCCTTTGTCTCCTCGGAGGGAAATATCTCGCATTGGCCTAGACCGGGTTTTCTGACCTTCCATCCGTCATCCGTCTTTGTGTGTGCGTGCTGATGTCATCTTTTCTCTTTGTTCACCTTTTGTTCTCGCCAGAGATGGGCTACCCGGAACAGAGCGCCCGGCTTGCGCTGGAAATTTGCGCCAACATTCCGGACCGGGCCGTCGAGTACCTGCTGTCGGAGATGGGCGGCGGCAGCGACATGTCGTTCGCGCTGACAGCCGCCGCCCAGCTGCAGCAGCAGCAGCAGCAGCAGCAGGGACAGGGTGCCGGTATCGGTGGTGCGGCGGCGGCCCAGTCGGGCGACGCCAACCCGCTCGCCTTCCTGCGCGACAATCCCGTGTTCGAGGACATGCGCCGCATCCTGCGGGACGATCCGTCGATGCTGCCGTACCTGATGCGCCGGATGCAGGCGAGCAACCCGGACCTGCTGAACATCATAGCCGAGTATCAGGACGAGTTTCTGGCGCTGATCAACGAGGGCAGCAATGCGGGCGGCCAGCCGGCCGGCCAGCCGATGTCGCGCGAGCTGGAGAGCATTGCGGCGGCGATGGTCAACAGCCTGACGCCGTCGGACATGGACGCGATCGAGCGGCTGAAGGCGCTCGGCTACCCGGAGCACCTCGTCATCCAGGCGTACATTGCGTGCGAGCGGGACGAGTACGATGCGGCCATGTTTCTGGTGACGCAAACGCTCGACGAGGAGGAGTAGGGCGGGCGGGCGGCTTGAGACCGACGGGCAGCCCGGCAGCATGGACACACACACGCACACAAACGAACAGCCCCCGTTTACGCGAGAGAAGAGAATGACAGGAGTCGGGGTGGGGCCATCGTTCAACGGTTTTTTTTAAATTCCACGTGATGCACGGAAAAATATATTTTGGATTTTGTAATTATTCACCAAGAAGGGCGTACCCTGATATGTGTGTGGGCGTATGTGTGCGTGTTTTTGTGCCCATGTATGCGGCGGGCGCGTGTGTGTGTGTTGACGATGTTTCAAATTTTTGCAACCCTTTGTGTATCATCACTTACATTTTTAATTCATTTATTTGTAACCCCATCCGGGCAGGCAGGAAAACAGATTCAAATGGAAACAAAAAACAAAAACTAGCGCAGCGCCCCCTCTGTTTAATGACTGAGACGACAGACGTCTTGCGATTGGGAAAATCATCCCCTCCTCTCCCTCCTTTTCTCAGCAGCTAAGAAAAACACAGCTTTTGCGAAGAAAGGGAGAGAGCGCGGGAGAAGAAAAAACACAACGATGGGCAAAACGGGGCCGATTAGAGGTTTATCTAAGACCATCTGGACCCATGGAAAAACGAAGCGATTAAACGATGTTAGCGCGAAACGGATGGGCACCAAACATTACGGTTCTTTCTTTTTGTTTTTTTTTCCCCTTCTCGTTGGTTTGTACCACAAATATTCCCAACAACAACAAAATACACAATCTAAAAAACCAAATTTCTCTCTCTCTCTCTCTCCTTGTAACGGCAACAACAACAAAAAAACAAACCAAGAAATTGCACTACTTACGCATTTTGCCCCTATTTCCCCGGGAGTTTATGTTTAAAATAAAAGCTCTGAATTCTGGTTCGTCCAAGAAGCAACTCGTTTTCGTACGCTTTTGTCGCTTATTTATTTATTTACTCCATTAATTGCATCTGGCTTCCGCAGCCCTCATACAATGCTTAAGCCTAGACCATCCGGCAGAGCATCCAAAATCACGCCAAATGTTTGAACACTTGGGTAAACTAAAGGACAGTTCGACATCAATATAGCAATCATTGAACAGTTGAGTTATACTAAGCAACGGATCGTTAACACAGACGAGAGCGGTGGTCAATGGCTAAAATTTGTGAGGGTCTTAAACTCTGTTCCGTAAAAATTTTACGAGGACAACTAGTAAGGAGCATGAATGAGTCCAGTCAACAATTTAAACACGAATAACCCACGATTCACCAAAGTATCAAGCCCTAACAGTCAACAGCGCGAGCTGTACGATGGAAGCTCAGATCGATGTCTCCAAGGCAGCCTACAAATGGCAACTCTAGTACATTTGTTTCAATAATTGTTTCTATCCTATCGATTGTAGTAATGTGAATCGGGGTCCAAGCAACAGACGCTTACTCAATGATCGGACGGACTAAACAACAATACAACGCTTTTAGACACAAAGGATCATGAAGCCTACGGCTAGATCTAAGTATAAAGCCTATGGTGCTGTTTGCTCTGGTAATAATAGCGTCAAAATGTTGATCTAGGCTTACATTACAGTCCAATAGAATACCTTAATCCACTCAGAACGAGGAAGTGTGACGACAATAAGTTTGTAATTGTGTTTTAAAGAGTGCTTACTGCGAGAGAAGGATATAACAGTACTGTCGTTGGCAGATAACATACAGTAGGTGACCGCTAACTGGATGTGTTTTAACTGGAGTGCTTTTTAACTGGAGGTTCGCTAACTGGAGTGATTCTCAGTTAACGAACACTTAAACGTCAAAACATGAAACATCCGGAATCTCATGAAGAGAAATTTGTCACAAATGTGCATTTTTCAAACAAATTTAGGGTCTCTTGCCTACGTTTGCTATTAGTTTATGTTATTACACGAATTATACTTTATATCAATATAACTGAAAAAAAAGTTTGGTATGTTTATTCCAGTCAACACCGATCAAAACAATCAATCCATAGAAACGTCACTCCAGTTAGCGAACATTGTTCGTTAATTGGAGCTTGTTTACCTCTCAGTTAGCGGTCACCTACTGTATTCGCAAAACAACAAGATTGGAACAGGGAGACAGAGTACTGCACTATTTAAACAGTCACTACTATTTCTAATCGCAGAGTACATTTTTAAATCGTCAGCATATAATAACGTTGAAGATTTCGGTATTGCCAAAACTACGTAGTTGACAAAGATGTTAAACAGTAACGGACCCAGTACGCTTCCTTGAGGGACACCTGCAACATTGGAATAATCTTGCAAGATGCTATCTCCTATCCTGACGATCAAGGTACGATGGCAGGTACAATTTCAAAAAGCTTGCTGTCTGCGCAAAGCATACAGCAGGAAAATACCCCGAACGAAGTGACTTGTTGTACAAATAAGTAAGAGGTGGAGCCAGGGATCTGATGCACTTAGTTAGCTACAACAATACCTGGTATGCTGTCCGGACCACACGCCGTAGACGGCTTCAGTCCCGAGGCAGCTAGAAGAACATCTTCAAGTAGGACGGCAGAGGAACGTCGACGCAGTCTGCCGAAGTCGCGCGTATTTAAATGTTTCCCGCTGAACTGCTGACCAGTGACCGGTCGGTGACACTGCCGCTGCGACACTGTCTACTGTGTGCTGCCCAGATTGGTAAGAGATCTTCGACAGTTTCTGCAAAAACTCGTATCGAATGCAATTTTTTTTGTATTTTTTTCCATCTCTTGTATTTTTTTAGGTCGTCAACACGGAACGCGCCCCGGGGAAGCTGTCGCTGTTCCGCGTCTGCCGGAAGTAATCAGCTTTTGGGGCGTAAGTATAGCTGAGCAGGGCCACGATCAACGTCTTGCACTGAATTGAGCGTGTCGCAACGCGTAAAGCGCGGCAACGGCCACGCATTGACCATTCGCTGCGCATTCGTGTTTTGCGTGTCCACCAAAGGTGTGTGTTTGGGGATCGGATTTTTCCGTTTCTCGCAAACAGCAGCCGGTGTCTTTCTTCCACTCACACACACACACACGTCGTATTTGGGATGAATGGGTGGAATGAGGAAGCGAAAATAAATACTGCTCGATCATGTTCTTCCGGCGCGCGGCCGCAAAAGAAGAGCCGAAGTGCGCTCATGCGTGCCGTGGTCTTGAAAAATGCGGCTTTGCGGCGGTACACGGTGGTGACAATTCAACGCGGGCCAGAGATTCATGAATGTTACCTCCTAGCATCCCCCTCTTTTTTTCTTGCCGTTTTGGAGCAGAACAGTGATGTCAAACTCGCTTTGGGTCACTGGCCGGTATGCAGTTAAAAATATTCCCACGGGCCGCAGTTCACCGGAAACGGGGAGGTTGCGCTGATTTCATATTCCAGTTTTAAATCCGTATTAAAATCTAACTTTTTCTTACGAAAAAGTAAAACAAAAATAGGCAGATAGAATTGGTAGGTTGTGGAGGTTTCTTTTACTTTTTTTAAAGATTCTAATCAAGGAAAGGCGTAAAGGGCATATGCATAATTTTGCCACTGTTTTGGAAGCATTTTTAAATAATAATAAATTTTAGTTGTTGTTCAATTGTTAATTTTTCCTTAGCCGTTGCTTTCCATCGGTGAAAATCATTAAAGACATATCCTTGGACCTAGAATCATATCTACATATTTTGATAGGCTTCAACGAATCAATTCATGGCAAATAATATCTCATAAATCTTTGATTATGTTTAAATAACGAACAGGAAAATAACACTTTACTACGCCAACCAGTTCATAATATTTACTTACAGGGTTTTCCAGGAGTTATCATAGCTGTGGGACACTTTATTGAATCTTTCTTAGGTGAAATGAACTTAATGTAATGGGAATTAGACTCTATAGCACCCTTGTTGTACGAAAGCAATAGGAATTTCCAAGGGGCCTGTCCAAAAAGGGTTCCTTGGAGTCTAATTTCCAACATATGGAGTTCACTTCTAATAAGAAAGAGTCAAGGAAGTGTCCGACAACTAAGAGAACCCCTGGAAACCTCTGTACATCTTCAGTGGTAGTCGTCCTAAATCAAAAAATTTATGGATAAACCACATATGTGATAAACCTTTAAGCCTTCCTGAGCAGTTTTTCAAACGCTTCGGTTGAGCGAGAGCGAGAAAAAAACAGGCCAGTATCTCATACAGGGTTTCCCACGATATATTGGTTGGTTCCCATCAATTTTTGGTGGATTCCCATATTTTTTTGGTGCGTTCCCACGATTTTTTGGTCGTTTCCCAGAATTTTTTGGTCTAATTGTATTGATATCCAATCGGAAAATACCAATAAATTATAGGATCGAACCAAAAATCTATGGGATACAACCAAAAAATCGTGGGAACGCACCAAAAAATCATGGGAACTGACCAATAAATCGTGGGAAACCCTGTAACACGAATTTCAAATGCAACCTTATGGCAGCGCCAATGACTAATAACGATAACTCACTACATCGGTAAATATTAGATAACTGTATGAGGTCATTCTGTTAACGAAAAGAAACTTTTTTCTATGGGAACGCTCTGCGGTTGCCATACCAAATAAGCCACTATGAGTAAATTAGTTGAACTAATAAGACTCAATGTTGAAACCTTCATCCAAAGCGAAACAAAATTAGCACAACATAATTCCTTTTTTTATGATCTAAAAACTATTCCTGCTAAGCAATACGGCTAAGCAATAAAAAAAACTATTCCTGCTTCATGCCGAAATAACTGCCGAACTTCATCGTGGGCCGAATTAAAAGCCTTCGCGGGCCGTATGTTTGACATGTCTGGAGTAGAATCTCGAACACAGAACGGGACACGAAAGTTGAACTTTGCGATTTTTGGAGCCGAGCCGGCGGGCGTTAGCACAAAGGGGGAAGACGCTTTTTGTCGCCGAACGAAAGAGTGGGGTGGTGGAACGAATAGTCAATGGATGGCGTTGCGAAGATTGCCACTACCCTGGCCCTGGCCCTGGTGAACCAGCAGCGGGACGCCCAGTGGCCGGTGGTTCTATTTAAGCCTACCGGCCGACGCTCGCCACGGTCAGTGTGCGCACGAGTGTCTTCCCGCGTGGTGTGGTGTGCAGTTGTTTGTGAACCAAAAACGAAAAAAAAAGAATGTTGCTAAACAATCGGTGCAAGTGTCCGTGCTCGGTGGCCCTGCTGGTCCTGGGTTTGGTGTGCAGGCTGGCAATCGCGTACGCCTACCCGTACGCGGACGATTTCCCGTACCAGGTGCACGGTCGGCCCATCGCCACCGTGTCGGGCGGCTCTAGTTCGGCCGGCGTGAAGAAGCTCGTCGCCGGCAGCTCGCAGGATGCGCGCGGCGAGGGTGGCAGCGATGCGCGCGACCACCGGAAGGAGCACGCGTTCGACGAGGCGGGCAGCATCGGGTCGGCCTCGGACGCGGTCCGCTACCATCAACTCGACAATCAACTGGACGGGCACCGGGTGGTGGACGCTAGCAAGGGCAGCACGGTCGACAAGGTGAAGCATCTGGCGGGCGAGAACTTCGAGGCGGACAAGTCGCACAACCGGAAGCACATCAAGTCCGGCTTCAGCAACTCGTACCACAAGGACGAGAGCGGCAGCAAGAGTTCGTACTACGAGGACTCGGACGACCACGGTGGCAAGCAGGTGTACGACAACCGGCACAACCTGCGCAACGACTACGCGGACAAGCTGTACAGCCAGGACCGGCGCAACGACTACCTGCGCGACCATTACGATGATCGGGCGTCGGGCAGCGAGCTGCTCGGTGGCCACCAGTACCGGCGGGTCGGGGCGCTCGACCGTGGTAAGTGGTTTGCTTGAACAGGCCAGTCTGTGGGACATGGGAAGGACTTTGATTTCGCAAAAGAGATAGCATGAGTTTTAATGATTGATTCTAGAATATTTCGGAATTCTTTTCGTTGGTTGTTGGAGTTGATTACCCTGTAGTCGCTAGGTTAATGCTACCTAATGTCCTTGTTGTGTCCATTTTTCCCATCACTAGTCGGGATGACAAGGAAGAATAAAGTTTTCTGGAATCGATTCCTAAAAGTGGGAATCCAGAATCCTCCAGAATCTGAACCGAAATAGGCTCCAGAATTTGCACCGGAATCGGAACCAGAATCGGAACCAGAATCGGCTCCGGAATTGGAGCTGGAATCGGAACCAGAATCGGCTTCGGAATTGGAACCGAAATCGAAACCAGAATCGGCTCCGGAATCGGAACCGGAATCGGATCCAGAATATGAACCGGTTCCGGAATTGAATTTGGCTCCGGAATCGGAATTGGCTTCGAAATTAGAATCGGCTTCGAAATCGGAGTCGGTTCCGGCATCTCCATAAAGAATAGATGTTTAGGTCCAATGCTACTACGTATTGATTGCATCGAAGAATCCAAATATACTGGTAAACGATCGATTCTCATGGAGATTCCCAGACTGACTTCGCTTCTGAAACTTTATATATCAATTGATCAACTGCTACTGATTCTCGTTGCGGAATTTCCAATTTCAATTCTGGAGTCAATTCTGATTTTTTTGGAGCAAGTTGCGATTCCCAGGTCGATATCGATTCTGGAGCCGATTCCGATTCTGGAATTGATTTCGGAGCCAACTCTGTAACGAAATCGGAATCGGCTCCGGAATCGGAACGATTCCAACATCAGAATAGACTCCGGAATTAATTCCGAACAAAGAATCGGAATCGGATAGGTCCGATTCCGAGCTCCCACCAGTAATTCCAACACCTATTAAGAATAATAACAAAATGTTCTCTTTCCCTTAAAAAACAAACCAATCCTCCAGGCAACGCATACGGACATCGGGACGGCTATGCTCACAACGACCACAGCGACCAGCACTACGGCACGCAGTCGTACGGTGGGTACGATCATTATCAGCCGGCCGCCAACTACCACTACGACGATCTGTACCGGCGCCGCTCGTACTACGATCCGCGGCCCGCCTTCGCCACCGCTCCCCTAGCACCCGCCCCCATTACGATCTACGAGGATCCCCGCGACTACGCCCCGTACCCGGCGGCACTGGCCTCGCCCTATCCGGCGCGCGAAATCAGGGACGGATCGGCCGTGCTGAGCCGGGACGAGAGCAGCTACCACCATCACCACCATCGCCTGCACCAGGACCCGGCCGCTGCCGGCGGTGGTTCGTTCGGGCAGCGGCGCCGACTCATCTACCGGCCGAGTCCGGTGGCCGCAGCCGCACCGTTGCTGAACGGCGGTTACGGCCGCTACTGAACAACTTTGCCCAGCGGGGGCAGTCCCATTTTTTTTAGGTTTAGCAAGCGTCGAGCGACTTTGTGAGTATTGGAACACACGTAAGATTTCAAACCATTTCCAACCTGTGTCGCGACGGTAAAGTATTGATTTTAGCTGTGTAATATTTCGCCTGTAGGTCGAATTCGATTCGATTGCCAGGACGCTGGCCATAGTTGGCGTTCTGACACGAAATAAAACAATAAAAAGATGCTTTGGCGATACATCGCAGAAGCTTCATCGAAACTATCTATCGAATCGTTTTCATTGACCGGGTTGAACGATATAGAATTGTAAAATTATTTGTTTAAGTATCCACAATGGAAGTGCTTTTATCACGACTGAATGTACAATTTCTGGATTAAACATTATACGCAACTAAATACATATTTAAAATCTAATAGTTGTGTGCATTTTTGCTAAATAAATAGTGCACAGCTTGCAACTTTCTCGCAGCAGAATAGCAAACGTTAATGTGTCTCAACCTGAGTTTCAATAAAAAAGAAAGGATTCGCGTGTGACGGAACACGCATGGAAATGTGTATGTTAATCTATATAAGGAGCAGAAAATGTATAGCCTTACCCATGAATTCGTCTTCGTGTTTCAATCGATACGGAGTTCGATGCGTTCTTGACATCGCGGGAATTCTCGTAGGAATTGAATTCAGCAAACGAGCCTAGTGGTTGTAGGGCACTAAAATTCGTTCGATACGATGAATTAGAAGTAATTAAGTTATTGATTTGATTTTCAAACCTTCTACAAAAATTATTTAAAAGTAATATGATGCCGTTCGGTCGAACATTCCATTATTTTGTGAAACGTGTCAACATCGTTCCGGAAGCGATCAAATTGCATAAAGAGACTTATATTCTATGTACAGTCTGTCCCAAAAAGTATGCGTCGAGCTGAATATTTTACAGGAAAAGGCGAACTATGGCCGCAATAGGCATGGGGTGGTAAAAGTAATGATGAGGTTTGATAAAGAAAATAAGCATTAAAATAGTGCAATAACAACTAAATTAAAAAAAAAAAACAAAAAAAGTCGTTTGATTGGCCCGCAAAAAGTATGCGGCGTAACATGCGCAAGAAAACAAAGGTTATTGCAATCAAAAAATGTCTTGTTCTTGATTCTTCTTGCATTTTTAACTATTAGTGACTACTTGACCAACACGATAACTCATTTGAACCTTAAAACGGGCGTATTGCATTTCTGGGCCACGTGGCCAAATTCAATTGAAAAATTGCCAACGGATATCTTATTGGGAGTCTACTAAATCGTTTTCATCCCTTCGGTTTCAGCTGGTTTGGTGTTTTGGGCAAATGACATTGCTCTCGCTCGACTGACCTTGAAACATGTGGTACCTTTTAAGTACAATTTTTCAGCACTGGGACTCAAAGAACTTAAAAACTGCCAGAATATATTTCCCCATCTAGTTTTCTATCAATTTGAATCATTTTTCTTGCTCACTTTTCCTCACCGGGCCCTTGTATCATGACACCATGGTGCTAACGTTACACGAGATTTTGCTGCTGCATCTTAGTCGACTGTTCTCGCCTATACTAGACGGCGGCCGCATGATCTCGATGAGTTACGCCAAACGCTGATCAAATGAAGAACATGTTTTGTAACCTTCAAAAATGGGTAGAATAAGTTATGCAAATGATTAAGATATGATTTTCGCCATCATGCTCGCTTACTGTAAGTCCTCTATGTCCACGGAAAATAGGCATGTTCATATAGTGGTTATAGTCATGGAATGAGTAAAAATAGTTCATACGGAAAATCTTTTGAGGATATGTTTGAAAATGCAAAGAAAATAATTGCATGTTGATCATTTACGAAACATTTGCTCAACATTTGCATACTTAGCTGATTGAGAAATCGACGTCAAATCAAACACACCATTGGTTGACTATAATCGTTACTCAGTGCTACTTTCAATAAGTTTCATCAAACACAATCATACCAAAAGGCATTGAATTTGAGTTAAAATAATCGATTGCTCGACAATTACGTACCAGAGTGGCTCACTTTAACTTTTAAACCTTTTGTAAAATATCAGAGATTAAAGAAAAATATATTGAAAAATATCAGATCATATCGTATTATCATAAATAACTTTACATTTACCCTATAACAGTGCTTTCCAACCTTTTTAGGATTACGGACCACTTGTGTTTGAAAATACATTTGCCGCGGCCCACATGTATGAAACGGTAACATATTTTTAGTAGACTAAATTCAAAGCTTTTCGAACAAAAATATGTTTTAAATTATTCTAACCATACTCGTTGAAAATTTAATCCTGATTGTGGGAATTGTAATAAGCTTTTTCGCGGTTACTTGGTTTGTGCTTCATAAATTTGTTTGTGCTTGTATAAATGATTGTTTCGATATATTAAACGTATTTCAATAGAAACATTCCAAAATATGCATTTACTTTCCCGGCAATTCGAATGCATTAACCGTTGTCTCAATTACCAAATTTACGCCCTGAACTCTACGGCTGGTATACCCAGGTATTTAATACATTTTGTAAGGGAAGTTATACTTTTTCATACTGAAAATGTAATAACTATTGTTGTATTGAAAATTAAAATTTATAACTTGGTACAAAGGTACGGACATTAGTCTTATTTATTTTAGCGAAGAAAGAGGAATTGTAAGTCTCCTTCCCTATTTTTTTTTTTTTATTTTTAAGGTTGACAGCTCTTAGAAGTTTTTATTACTATTTTATCTAAAATACATTGAAAGTGCCATGAATCCATGAATGACATAACTATTAATGCATTTAATATGGTGCAGTATTGAAAGCTGCCTTTGAACAAAACGGTGTTATATATAAAAAAAATTAAAAATAAACCTTCATCTTAAAACAAAATCTGAAATTTAGAAAATTAATACCACCAAAAGATATTAAAGCTTTAAAATCAAAAAGTTTCACAACCCATACTAAACGTATGGGATACCCGGATATGCCAGGTCGTAAAGATAAGGGGTATGAAAAGAAAGATTTAAAACTAAAATTTTCGAAAAGTAACTTCATCGTGTGCCCTTTATAAGAATTAAATTCCCTGCCTCGAGTTGAATGCCAAATTTCTCGACTCGAATTGAGTATGAGAATAGAACAAGCCTGATTGTGTATGTGCGTGTTTTTTTTGTTTCTCAACTCGACGGCAAAACTCACCAATCAGCAGCTCAACGAACGCGCAACACACAACCATCATATCTAGGTGTAACTAATTTATTTTTCATGTTCAATTAGTGCACCTTGCCCGGGGCACGTGCACATGAAAAGCACAAATGCGTAGCGCGTAAACCACAAACAAACATAATAATGATTCGAATGAGAGATGGAAAGTATCAAACATAAAAACGTTGTCTTTTGCACAACAAGCGCGCGCGTTTGTGGTTTTTAAGAAACAAATGATACGTTATGCGCACCTCTTAAAGTTTGCGTGTGCTGTTAAGTTCTTCTCTCTTTTGACCTGGCCTAATTGCAAAACACAATTGATGGATGATTGGTTGGGATGGGTTGGTAGACCGAAACAAAAAAGCGCGGACAATCGTTGCCTTCGCACGTTAGGCGGCGGATAATAGCCGACGGCGCAGCTCCTCGATGAACGTGTCCAGGGCGACCTCTTCCTCCTTGCGGGTAGCAATCTCGCGCAGCTTGACGACACCGCGCGACAGCTCGCCATCGCCGAGTATGACCGCGTACGGGATCTGGTACTCCTCGCAGTGCTGCAGCTGGGCCAGCAGCTTCGGGTTGAGCTTGTACGAGTGTTCCGCCTGTGTTGAGAGAGGAGGAAATGATGTAGTAGATGAAGTAGATGATGTAGGCACATCATAGTAGTTTTTGGTAAACGTTCATTGTAGTTAGTCCTGTTTCGCATACAGTAGAGTCAAGTGGGTAATTTAGTGTCTGATTATTTTCCCTATAAAAATGCTGTGGTATAACTCCCCTCAACAGGCAATGGGCCCAGAAGTACTGACGAACAAAGTTGTGTGATATAAAAAGAAATTCTCGACAAATTTAATCTTGAAGAAACTCTCAAGGAAAATGAAGCATTTGCAGGCAAAGGACTGCCGGGAAAAATTCTAAACCAGCAAGTCCTTGACGCTGCATGGACTGCGAATGATGAACGAACTAGGGCATTGATCGGTCTGTGGTTGGACGACAGCCAACTCATCCAAGTCGTGCAAACGAGTTTAGCGAAATACATATGAGATGTGCTGAGGAACTATGCCACCTTCGACTCCCATTGATTGCGCTGGGAGAAGAAATGAAAGATCCGTCCTTTGTCGCGCTAATGTTATCAAGTTTGCCAAAAATCCTATGATGTTTTGATCATGGCTTTAGAAAGCAGGGCTGATGAGGATCTATCGGCGGATTATGTTAAAGGCAAACTGTTGGATGTAGGAAGACGTCGAACTGATGGTGCAGACGAAGATAAAGCATTACTATTGGGAGGAATAAAATACAACACGACATTTAGGAACGCCAAGAAACTAACAACCAACAAGGAAAAACAGTGCCATTGATCCAAGAAGAATGGGCACATAAGGTAAGAGTGTAGAAAAGTGGGCTGAAGGCAAGAGAAGTAAGCAGGATGGTGGTTCCATGGTGTTTCGATTCTCCCAGGCAACTTCTCTTACGACGAACAATACGTCTATTTTGAAGATTAGTAGTCAGCATTAGCAAACGAAGATTCCACCAAGTCAACCGGTGTCGGAAGCTGGCGGATTTCAGCTGGCGAACTATCAAATGAACGTTAGGCGTTATTGAAATGAGCGAAGTCTACGTAGGTCCAAGCGAACTATGAAAGGTATCGCACCTGTTCCCGATTCAGGGAAGAAACTTATGTGGTGGGATCTGCTGAACGAAATGAAGAACCCAGGAATTTTAAAGAAGTTCTCGTCTGTGAAGCACGTGAAAAATGGGTATCGACAATTAAAAGTGTGATAACATCATATGATTTGAAACGGAACTTTGGATGTGGTGTTACCAGCAAGAAGATATGTTACTGCCATACTAACGAAATAACTGGCAAAGCAAAAAAAAAAAAAATACTGAAATGCTAGAACTTCATGATACAAGTTGAGGAGGCGTGTTGAGAAAGCAACATGTGTGCAATGAAGATGATGAAGTAGCTGATGTATGAACCAGTAATGGGTAAAGTTGATACCGAAATTATCGGAGTAGGATCGGAGTCGACTCCAGATTTTTGCCGACTCCGACAGGTAGGTCCGCTCTGCCTTATCCGGAGTCGTCCGGAATTACCCGAAGTCATCCAGAATCGTCCGGAGTCGTCCAGAGTTATTGGGAGTCGGAGTCATCCGAAGTCATCCGGAGTCGTTGAAAGTCGTCCGGAGTCGTTGGAAGTCCTTCGAGTCATCCGGAGTAGTCCAAATTCGTTCGGAGTCTTTGGAGTCGTCCGGAGTCGTTCGTAGTTGCTCGGAGTCGTCCGGAGTCGTTGGGAGTCGGAGTCATCCCGAGTCGTCCGGAGTCGGAATCGTTCGGATTTCGGAAGACTCTGACTGCAAACGACTCCAAAGACTCCAAAGACTCCAAACGACTCCGGACGACTCGGGATGACTCTGACTTCGGGTGGATCTAGTGGTTCCTATTTTGCCGGAGTCGTAATCGGACTAACAATACCCAGATTTTGATCGGAGTTGTAAGTGCACTCCAAAGAGCACATCATAATAGTCTTTGGAAAATGTTCATTATAGTTAGTCCTGTTTCAAATACACTAGAGTCACGTTAGTGACAAATAACCAGAAGCTAAATTACTGTGTTACAAACTCCGCTCCACAGAATGGACCTACCTTGAGGCCGGCCGACCACAGCTTGTTGAGTATTTCGAGCCGCTTCAGGTGCAGACCCTTGTGGGCGGACGCGACGTACACCTCCGTCTCGTTGGTGCGCGTTTTGCCGCCGGCCCGCGCCTCCAGGATGGAAAACAGCCGCTCCACCCCGATCGACACGCCGACGCACGGCACCTGCTTGCGCTTTGGGTTGAACATGCCGACCAGATTATCGTACCGGCCGCCGCCCGCCACCGACCCGACCGTAATCTCCTCGTCCGCGCTGCTGCCGCCTCCTGCGCCACCGCCCCCGAGCAGGACCGCCTCGTATATCACGCCGGTGTAGTAGTCCAGCCCGCGGGCCAGGCTCAGATCGAACGACACCCGGTCCGCCACCTGGAATATCTCGCAGTACTGCAGCAGCAGCCGCATGTCCTCCAACCCCTCCATCGCCACCTTGATGCCGCGCAGCGTCTCGTCCGCCGCCAGCCGCTCGATCAGTTCGGTGCCGCCGTGCAGCGTCACGAACTGCCCGATCCGCCCGACCGCCTCCTCCGACAGCCCCTTCTCCTCCACCATCTCGCGCCGCACCTCCTCCCAGGGCGTCTTGTCCAGCTTGTCGACCGAGGAGCAGGCGGTGCGGAACTTGTCCGCCGGCACGCCGCACGCCTCGAAGATGCCGTCGAGCAGCTTGCGGTGGTTCAGCTTCACCACAAAGTCGCCCACCCCCACCTCGGCGAGGATTTCGCACACCACCTTCACGCACTCCGCGTCCGGCAGCATCGGGTCGTACGTGCCGGCAATGTCGAAGTCGCACTGGTAGAACTCCCGGTACCGGCCGCGCGTTATCTGCGGATTGTCCCGCCGGTACACCTTCGCGATGTGGTACCGCTTGATGTTGAACACGTTGCCCATGCCGACGTAGCGCGCGAACGGCACGGTCAGGTCGTACCGGAGCGCCAGTATCTCGCCGCCCTGGTCCTTCAGGTCGTAGATCAGCTTCGAGTCCTCGCCGTACTTCCCGGTCAGCACCTCCTTCAGCTCGAACACGGGCGTGTCGATCGTTTCCGCGCCGTGCCGGCGGAACACGCGCACCACCTGGTCGAGCACGCGCTGCCGCAGCGCCATCGCTTCCGGACCGTAGTCGCGCGTGCCCTTCGGCGTTTTCAGCGACAGGTTGCGGTTGCCGGGTTCACTGGCCGCCGCTGGTTTGCCCGGCGCTGGTGTTGCTGCTGCTGTCTCGCCGCTGCCATCGTCGTCGACGGTGAGCTGCTTGAGCTGTTCCTTCAGCGCCAGCAGCTTCTGGACCTCCTCGTTGATCTGCGTATGATGCGAAAAAACAGACGAAATAGTCATTAGTTTCCAATTCATAGGCGAGAAGCGAAGCAATAAAAATCCCTTCAATCCCTTCAATTGATTCGAGGGGGTTTCCCCCCATTTCTCTATCGCCTGACCTGAGCGAGCCGTTGCCGGACGTCCTCCTCGCCCGCCCGTATTGCCTGCATCGTGCTGGCCACCACCGCACCCCGACTGGCGGAGGAAAACCGGCGCAGCGAGCAGCCGGCTCCGAGCAGCAATTGTCTCGCCAGCATTGTGCAATGCCCTTCCCGCCCCACTCCCAAGAACCCTTTGCTTTGTAACGCGGGCGGGAGTGCACTTTCGAGCCACACTTTTCTGCTGATTTTCCTTTCACTTTCGTTTCGTCACTCGCGTTCGTGCTGCTGCTGACGCAATTGTACTCTCTTTCTCTCGCGCTCGCACCTAGCGTGAATGGTAAGATGGAATGGAATTGAGTTTTTGCTGGCCTTCTTTCCAACAATTGGAACTGCTTTCCCCATTTGTGATTTGCTTGTGGTGGGTGGTTTATTCGGCGAGCGGGGATGGTAGTAGTGGCTTGATTGCAGACCGCATAATTTGCTGCGGATTTCCGCGGTGAAACTCGATCGCGTTGCGGTACTGTTCGATTTTTGCACTCTCAGCAGAAAAAAAATTAATTGTTGGAAGAGGAAAAAGAAACTGTACACATGAAAATTGGCCCCCAGAAAAGTATTAAAATTTGGGGTTAAAATGTACCAAATTGTGGCTCCCCTCCCACCCCACCCCCACGTGCTTCATGCCTTCTTAGTCGCCTGTGGACCCCTGGGGTGTCCGGCTGGTCGCAATTTACCTTCGCCTTATCCTTCGTGGCGGCCGACTTCAGCTTCCGCACCACGTCTCCCTGGGCGGTGATGGCAGCCTCGAGCGTATCCTTTGCCGTCATCGCTGCTGCACACTTTCTACCTTGTCGACCACGCGCGTAGCCACACGGGGGAAACCAAAACTACCGAAATGTGGCACCGATGGGAAATGGGAAAGAAGTGCGACCCTGGGGCAAGGGCACAGAGACCGCGCAACACGACCCGGCACCGGACTGTGTGTGAGTGAGAGTGTGCGTGTGCGTGTGGAAGGAAAGCGCGTTGTGTGCGGACGTACTACCGCTGCTGCCGACGCTGATGGCTGTACTGCACTCGCCGAACTGTCCCTTCCGCCTTTCTACCAACCCGCTTCCCCGCTTGCCTGACCAAACCACCTCGTGCACACCCCTGCCACAAAACGGGGGAAAGCGTATTTACACGTTGCAGACCTACACGAGCGGTATCCCCGACGAGCGGCCAGCAAAACAGACCCGCAGCCCCGGCTGACAGTTGCACACCGTGCAATTTTTGACGTTTCGCCCTGGCGCAGGCTGTCAGCGTTGCGATTAAGCACACTTCTACACCAAGCGAGAACGTTTGCGGCGCAACAATTACAAAAACTCTAGAACAATGTAGGAATTATCCCGAGCCGCAGAGCTGAGCGACTTCTGAAGGAAATGAGGGAAAGAGATAGCACATGAGCCTGCTTCGAATGTCATTTTGGCAGACAACAGGCCGAGACGTATGAAGCGCCTGGATGCGGGGTGGAAAAATGGTTGCCAAATTCGTATGTGACGTGAGAAAAAGTAAACAAAATAGAAAAGCGCCAAAACAAACCGATTTTTATAATCACTCTTAACGCATCAGCACGCATTACTGCCAAAAACGCATTGAAAACCCTTCTTTATTTGACCAATAAAGAAATACAAACCAATTTTCTTTGCGTTGCAAGCACAATTCGTGATTTTGCGGCACAATTTTGTTTTATTTGTTTATTTTTAGGTTATTATCATCATGGATAAGGCCCAACAAGTACATACCATTCGGAAAAAATATACAACCGGCAAAGCAATATGGACGCGTTTGGAACAGGAATGGGAAGCAGAAAACAATTTAGCAACAGCTTCTATATCGACTTCAAGCCAGGAAGTTCATGGTGAGTACATTTGGTGCTATAGTTTTTAATATAGTGCAGTGAAAGTAGTGAATTGTGCAAGCTATCATACGATAGTTAATTGCACAAATGTGTAGTGTGTGGGACGGTGCAATCCACCAACCAATAGAGAAAACTACTTTTTTAGAACGATGCTCAATGCTTTCCAAGGGGAATTTAGGGGTCACGGGGACGATCGTCAGCCTGCATAACTTAACAACATGCCCGTCGTGATTTTAAGCGTCATTTGACCCCCCATCCCACGGACTCACAATCCGATTGCTTGGTAGTGAATAAGTCTCGAGAACCTGAAAAGCCCGGTATGTCCGCGTAGGACGTTTCGCCAAATAGAATAAGGAGACCTCGGAGAAAGTATGTTAATTTATTTTAGTGTAAGCTGCTGCCGTCATCAAAGAGGCACCCTATGCGTGATGATATCCTCTTGAATTAATTTAGCCTCTCAGACCCTTCCCCCACCGCTGACATAAAAGAGGCACAAACAAGTAACCAAAATGAGCATCCTCCCTGCTTTTCTCCTACTTAGTTGTTACATGACTGAAATTTAAAATTCGCCAGATAATTAGAAGGTCTGATTAGAGCCATTCAAGTAGAATTTCTTAATATAAGGGTGAATTTTCGGATATTTTTTTAAATCTTGACCTAATTAATATATCAAATTTTATTATATTTATTTTATTGCGTTTACTTTACACAGGTCAACCGGATATATCAAGCGTATGCTTTGATGAAGATCCATCAATTGAATGGTTGGAAGATGATGAGGACGTCCGTATCTACCGCCTTTGCATATCTCAACCTGATTTGTTGAATGACTCCCATGATGAGGAACAATTTGTTGAATGGTTGGAAGAAGAAGAGGACGGTCACAACTGCCACCAAATGTCGGACGAAAGCGACATTGAAGATCAGGATGAGTATAGTGAATTTGATAGAGCCCACAAGAATCAAGTATTTGTTGAAACGATGCGATTGTGGGCTCTGAAACATCAAATCACGCATGCCGCTATTAATGATTTCTTAGAAGCAATACTAAAAACAACTGATTTTTATGTTCCTAAAGATTCCAGGACATTTCTGAAGACTCCTGTAGGCGTGGGAAAAGAAATTGAAAATTTGGCTGGTGGACAAATGTGGTACAAAGGAATAGATAAATCTCTGCAAGAACAGTTTCGGTAGTAACATCAATTCAACTGTTACCTTATTTTACTAGCCATTAATGGTTTTGTTTATTTCAGCACTACTCCGCCTCCTGTAGATTCATTTGAATTGAATATTTCTATGGATGGTATTCCTCTGCATAATAGCGGATCTACCCAGTTCTGGCCCATTTTGATGCAGCTGCATGGTATTCCCGATGTTCCAATAATGACTATTGGAATATTTTGTGGAACTTCTAAACCGGATAATGCAGAGGATTATCTGCGCCGTCTGGTAACAGAAATAAATGATGTCCAGGACAACGGAGTAGTTATAAATGGAAAACGTATTTCCATCTCACTAAGAGCGATACTTGCAGACGCCCCTGCTAGAGCGTTCATCAAATGTAAGTATTCACGATTGTACGATTTCATGAAAAGGAAAGATATCTAACACATTAACATTGTATTCCATCGATTTTAGGTGTCAAAAACCACAATGGCATACAAGGATGCCATAAATGCAAAATTTTGGGTAGAAGCTACATGGGAAGGATGATCTTCGAGGGAACAGCAGAAGCACGAACGAACGAAGAATTTAGAAATGGAGATTACTCCATAGGACATCAGATACGCCCATCGCCGTTGTTAGATATTAAACACTTAAACATAGTATTAAGACTACCTACTTCGGACGATTTACATTTAGTATATTATGGAGTGTTGAGGAAATCAGTGATAGGTTTTACGACAGGATGTTTTATAAACGAGAAATGGAATTTAGATGAGCAGGATGAAATTTCAGGGCTTCTAGTTCAAATTAAATTACCAGCAGAATTTCAGAGAGCAGTAAGGTCCCTTAAATGTTTAAAATTTTGGAAGGCGTCCGAATACCGAACGTTCCTACATCACATCAGCGTTCCTCTTCTAAAAGGCAGAATAAGTGACAGGGCATATCACCATTTTAAACTGTTGGTTGTAGGTATTACAATGTTTTCCTCTAAAATTTATCAAGACTATTGGAAGTACGCAGGGTCATTATTAGATCAATTTGTTTCAGAATTTAGTTCAATTTACGACCGTAAGTTTATGACTTATAATGTTCATACTCTATTGCATGTACAAGAAGATGTAGAAAATATCGGACCCCTTCCAACAATTTCAACGTTCCCAGCCGAAAACAAATATCAGCAAATTAAAAGATTTGTCAGGACAGGGAATAATTGCTTGAGCCAAGTCGTAGGTAGGATAGGCGAACTTAGTAGAATTGAAACAAGTACACAGAAAACAAAATTAACTTATCCATATATAAAATTAAGACAGGAAGAGGCAATTTTACACGTGAGGTCAGATTTTGTTTTAAGACAGGGAAATAGAAACGCATGGTTTTTAACAAGAAATAATGAAATAGTTCGATACATCAGGGCAACCGAATTATCAGGAACGTTCGTTATTGAGGGACACCAGATTTTAAGGAAAAGGGCAGCTTTCACGTATCCATGTAGTTCAGAAGTAATATTTAATTACATAGCTAGCGTAGATGATTTATCATCTGAAATAGTTAGGATAAATGTTAGGGATGTTAAATGTAAGTTTGTAGCGATATCGTTAGATGGAGGAGTATCTTTTCATTTTAGTCCTTTAACGCACACGTTTCAAGAGTAGCGAGCTAGTTAGATAGTGCAATAGAAATAGGCAAAGAGGAGCTTTTTTCAATATTTAAAATTTTGTTTGTATTATTTTTCTTTTTCAGCTGGCTAGCAAATGCTAAGATACTTCATGCGTATCTTTAACTCCTATCCCAACCTCCTCGTGGTGCTAGCTGGATTATAATTGAAGAATGCAGATGTATTGCTTCACAATTATAAACTAATAGGGATGGAGGAACTTTTTATATGTTACTAAATTTGGTTCATAAATAAATGTATTACTTGATTTCATTGATTAATAATTGTTTACATTTTTTATATTTCTGTGAATCTTTACAAATTTACTTATAATATTCTAAGCTTCTAAAGTGAAACTATTTCCCGCAACGTTTTTGTTTCATTTCTTCCCTTCCCATGATCCATTTTACTCACTAAAATCTTCTTCACGTAGTCGTCATTCAATTGAAGAAATTTGTTTCCTCCTGCAAATTTGATTAATACGAATACATTTTCAAACGCAGCAAATGCGACTTTTTGATTGGGACGACCAATCCCTGACCAACTACATTTTGAAAGAAATTCCCTAGTAAACAATAGATCTATTATTTTGTCAAGTCTTTCTTTAACATATTTTATATGATCAATTGCATACAAAAGCGAGCATAGCATCTCAGCCATATACGTATTAACCTCTAAGTTAGCATTAAAGGCTTCTAACTCTTCTTTTGTTTCAATGGCAGTGATGGCTGTATTGCGTGAGGTTGTCCCAGCTCTCGGATTCATTGCATTAAACATAATTTTGACCTCAGCCGCAGTCTGCTTCGATAGTTTAATAAGAATGTCTACTTTTTTATCAAGTGAATTATTATGCGCGCCGGATGATGAAGATGAACCAGCTAAAGACGTCAGACTGGGCGAGGATGACGGTCCGGAAGAGGATCGCTGTCCCGGCATGGCTGACGAAGTGGGCATAGATCCTTTGAAAAGAAATGTACCGAGAACATCAGTGATGGGTGGCGGTGACGATGGGATGGTCAACAATGACGGTCCGGAAGAGGATTTCTGTCCCGGTATGGCTGACGAACCGGGCATAGATCCATCGAAAAGAAACTTACCGGAAACATCACAGATGGGTGGTGGTGACGATGAGACTGCCAAGTATGTCGAATCAAGAATAACAGCGGGGACGACCGATGGAACAGACGGTGGAGCAGATAAATCCGATGGATTGGAGGTGCTAATTTCCATCATTTCGAGAATCGGCTGTGATGCGAATGTTGCATATCGATGATCATGATAAATGTTTTCCATTTTCCTAAAAAGATAATTGTTACGTTGGCGTTTGATTAATATTAGATTCTAACATGATTGAAAGCATCTCATCAACTTACCTGAGCGTATAAGCTTCTGGACAGTCACAAAGCCGGTACGGAGTGGAGTTTTCGTAAGTATGCTGTATTGATGTATTGATAAAAAAATACCTTAACAAAATTTCCTCTATTCACAGAATTCAAATGCGGTAGAATAGAACAATGCAGAATTAACAGTCGGCACATATAGACAGGTCATGCTTGATGGGGTGAATATGACGTCACGGTGGGGCCTATGTGTGCCTACTTGTGTGAAAGAGATAAAGCACATATGCAACATACAAAAGCAAAAGTGCAAAAAGATGGGGGGTAGGACTATGTTTTTTGCACTAGAGCATTTTTTTATACCAACTGTCGTTTTTTTTTAACTAGCGGCAGCCATGATGGAAATTGAGTGCCCAAGATGGCTTCAACTTGAGTACCACTGAGTTCCCCCGCGAAATAGCATTTCGGGGGATGTCACCGTAGAGCTGTCAAAAATCACCCATCATTGCGGCTCGGGATCATTTACTGTGCTTCCTGCGTTTTTATAATTGTTTAGAATTTTTTTTATACTTTTCTCTGGATGTTGAATTTGCATTCTCATAAATGTATACGGTCCCATCCCAAGTGCCACAAATCCACTAAACGACCACTAAACGACTTCTAAACGACTCAAGTTCTCTACCTAAACGGAATATAGAAAGACTTCGTTTAGCAGACGGCAAACGACTCATCCCAAATAGCCAGCTCGTACTTTATAGCTGATTTAGGACTGTTTAACAAAAAATCGTTCCTATGTCGTACTTTGTGGCTGATTAAGAGATAGACGGTACTTTACGGAAGTATGGAGCTTTTTAACAGGCACATGGTACTCTTTGGAACTTTGCGGCTGATTAGCACTATGCGTAGGGTTCATGATGGAACTTGAAGGCTTGTTAAGAAAGGGTACTGAACTTGGTGGAACTTTATAGCTTTTTAATGCATGACATCGGTACAAGGTGCCTCTTGTCAAAGTGTCAAAGACGGACGCCGGCAATAATCTCATTGCTGCTGCACAAGTTAGATTCGTTAATTGAAGAATGAATATTGCGTGAAGTGATTGTGGATTATCAGTAAATTGTGTAAAATTTTGTGTAATCATCAATACAAAGGATTTAAAAATATACATATGTGTTTAAACGAAACAAATCTTGTTGTTTATTTCATCGATGACGCTTGCTTGAAAATAAAACACAAAGAAAAATAATCCCTGGCATCGTGGCATAAGGAAGCTGCTTAGGCGCTGTTTGAAAGACCCACATAGAACTTTGATGCTGTTTATCTACTGCAAAAGGCGAATTAGAGCAGCGATCTTTAGCGTGCCAAAATGAGCTGCTTAAACAATTCTGGCTATTTGGGATCCCAAGTGCCACAAATCCACTAAACGACCACTAAACGGCTTCTAAACGACTCAAGTTCTCTACCTAAACGGAATATAGAAAGACTTCGTTTAGCAGACGACAAACGACTCATGCATTCTAAAAATAGCGAAAAAACTGGTGGCGCTCTCTGTTGGTGGGATACCTCAACCAGTTGAGCTTCATCGCTTGGAGGAGAGCTTTCTCATTTCCTCTGTACTGTTGTATGGTTTCGCATTGAAGTTATGCATCGCTAGAACTAGAACGGCGATACGATTGTTTAAATACTAAACTCCAACAGAAACCACCAGCACTGAAGCAAGTGAGATTTGAGTAATGGTCGTGGGTGTTGATACCCGTGTATCTGACCACACGACCATTCATATAGATTTTTGCTCGGAAAGTTAGAAGGTTGTATAGGTCATGATAAGATGAAACTTGCCGAAACACATTGCAAGAAAAGGATAGCAATATAATAATCAATTTTAATACGCCATCTATTGATAAAACCAATGAAGCTGTGGAGCTTTCATTTTTTTTCTATGGATATTCAATTTTCCAGTCGTTTAAGCTTAATCTGTGGCGCTTGGGATGCATTCTAAAAATAGCGAAAAAGATGGTGGCGCTCTCTGTTGGTGGGATACCCCAACCAGTTGAGCTTCATCGCTTGGAGGAGAGCTTTCTCATTTCCTCTGTACTGTTCTATGGTTTCGCATTGAAGTTATGCATCGCTAGAACTAGAACGGCGATACAATTGTTTAAACACCAAACTACAACGGAAACCATCAGCACTGAAGCAAGTGAGATTTGAGTAATGGTCGTTGGTGTTGATACTCACGTATCTGACCACACGACCATTTATATAGATTTTTGCTCAGAAAGTTAGAAGGCTATATAGGTCATAAGATGAAACTTGTCGAAACACATTGCAAGAAAAGGATAGCAATATAATGATGAGTTGTAATACGCCATCTATTGATCAAACCAATGAAGCTGTGGAGCTTTAATTTTTTTTCTATGGATATTCAATTTTCCAGTTGTTTAAGCTTAATCTGTGGCGCTTGGGTGAAAGCCAAGCCCACAAGAGGCCTTGACCGACATCGGTTGTTGAGCCAAAGAAAAAAAAATATAGCCTTCTAACTTTCTGAGCAAAAACCTATATGAATGGTCGTGCGGTCAGATACACGGGTATCAACACCAACGACCATTACTCAAATCTCACTTGCTTCAGTGCTGGTGGTTTCCGTTCGAGTTTAGTATTTAAACAATCGTATCGCCGTTCTAGTTCTAGCGATGCATAACTTCAATGCGAAACCATACAACAGTACAGAAGAAATGAGAAAGCTCTCCTCCAAGCGATGAAGCTCAACTGGTTGGGGTATCCCACCAATAGAGAGCGCCACCATCTTTTTCGCTATTTTTAGAATGCATGAGTCGTTTGCCGTCTGCTAAACGAAGTCTTTCTATATTCCGTTTAGGTAGAGAACTTGAGTCGTTTAGAAGCCGTTTAGTGGTCGTTTAGTGGATTTGTGGCACTTGGGCTGCTAAACGAAGTCTTTTTATATTCTGTTTAGGTTGAAAGCTTGTGTCATTTTGTGCCCGTTTAGTGGTCATGGCGCTTGTATATTGAGCAAACCAATGAAGCTATGGAGCTTTCTTTTTTTTTATGGAAATTTGATTTTACAGTCGTTTAGGGCGGTGGCAACGCTTTTTCGCATGCGATTTTATCGGACGGCCTGTCAAATTTTTATATGGGATTTGACAGATAACGTCGGACGACGAAATCGCACGTCCGACGTTATCAGTCAAATCCCATATAAATCTCGTCCGATAAAATCGCATCCGATCAGCGTTTCCACCGCCTTTAAGCTTAACCCAAGCTCCCGACCACGCTGGTTTTCGCTGGTCTTTTCGGGGATAATTCGTTAACGAATTATCCCCGAAAAGACCAGCGAAATACAGATCATTTTCGGGGATAGTGAACACACGTGAAGGATGAACCCATGCAAAAAAGAGCTAAAAATAGAAATGAACATTCGGATTCATTCCCTTCCCTCATATTCCAATTCATGCTCATGCTTCATCCTTGATGCTACAAACCACATCGCTAATTCTACTTCGAATCACTTTGCCAGTTGCGCCACCATATTATTATTCAAATATGAATATGAATATGAATTCATGATCGTGCTATTTGCTTGTTTTGTTGCATGAAGGGGTACTGATACTAAATGAATTAAAAGAAATAAATAAAACAATAAAAATAACAGATTGACTACTAAGCACGTATTTCTAACAACGAGTAAAGGGGTCTGAAGCTTCTGGAGCTGGATGTTTTATAAATAAAAGAAATTTTTTAACATCAATGAAAACAATAAAAATGGAATTGAACTCATGTCGACCATGGTGCAAACATTACACCATTACCATTTGACCACTACTAGTTCATGAACATGAATCGTTATCTATCAGTTTTAAACCCTTCAAATATAGCACAATGAACAAAGAGATGTGTAAAAGTTCATCGATGCGTGTGAGAGAGTAGAGCTGATGAATAGAAAGAGATGGCATGAGTTTATGTTCATTATCCCCGAAAAATTTCGCTTGGGAATTGTGGCGCTTGGGTTGGCTAGAGAAACCGTGTAAGTTTTATCTATCGCGCTTGAGTTCTGTCTCAGTATAAATTTCGAAATAAAACAAATTAGGTCATTTGTGTACCTTCTTCCAAGAAGTTCGAGCAAATACATTTAACGATTCGCTCTTTTTTTGTCAAAAAAAAAAACCAGTTCGTTCAATCGATGAAGCTGCAAATATTGCGCAAATGTTCGATACACATCCGGGCAAATCTTTGCGCGTGGTGTAGAGGGCACTTCATGCCTGTCAAACGGATTCAAATTCCACTGTAACAACATCCAAAACAAATGCAACATTTTATAACGCAGAATAGTACCACCAGTTTCTAGAAATAAAGGAAAGTAATAATTAACGAGAAGAATTTAAAATTTCTCATACCTCGCGGTACCCGAGAAAGTCCCCCTCTTATCCAGTTCTGTGAAAGTGTGTGATGGAATTCCGCCAAAAGACAACATAAACATTCCATCCTGTTGGGTGACATTTTCCAGCGAAACTGGACCCGTTTTTCCCGTCCTACCCACAGCTGTTCGATAGCAAAAGCGGGATAAAAAAAAGAACAGAAGCAGTTGTTTAGATGACACAAGGGCAGAGCGACAGTGGGCACATTTTCCTGAGACGCCATTCCCGTGCTCAATCCAGTTGTTTTTCTCATTTTTTTTTTCACCCCGCAATCTCCCATCTAAAACACGGAGTGTGTGTGTGTCGGTGAGTCATCACCACCACCCCGCACCGGATACAATCAACCGCCGCCAGTCCAAGCTGCAATCAAACCGAAATGTAATCGCTGTACAACCAGCAACAATTGCGAGCTTTTCGCGTCTGCACGCCGACGATGTGAGTGAGCTTGCCAGTGCGAGCACAACCAAAAGTAGCAAAAACAACCAGTGTGTGTGTGTGTGTGTGTGCCAAGACAAAGAGGGGGGCAAGAAGATGGGCAGCCAGGCGTCCAGCATTTCGCAGCGCATTTTGCCGGCCGATGCGGTCGACTCGCTGCAGTTCGAGATCAAAAAGCAGGTCCACATCTTCTCCGAGATCAACAACCTCGGGTACGAAGACTTCCAGAAGTGTCTGGCCGATCTGAACCGACTGTAGGTATTCCCCTTGCCCGTCTCTCTCTTCGCCTCGATGACTCATCGTTCGGCTCAATCTGCTTCTTCCCTCCCTTCCCCAGCTCCCGGAAGTGTCTCGACCCGAACGGGAAGCAGCTGGTCTTTGCGGTGAAGAAGGGCACGGACAACTCCATCCTCTGGAAGCGGACGGTGCGCATCGCCTGCGTCAAGATCGACCCGGAGACGCGCAAGATTGACTGCTTCAAGCTGCTGACGCTGCAGCAGTTCCTGCAGGTGTTCCGCACCTTCCAGACGAACCTGCACGCGATGGTGACGGTCGAGAGCCAGCGGATACACAGTCCGGGCGCGAGCCCGTCCCGGTCGAGCACCGGCAGCTCCGCCACCGGGCCGCCGGACACGCCGCCGTCGGCCAAGGTGGACGGGGCCGGCCCGTCCGCTGCTGCTGCTGGCGCCGCCCGGCCACCGCCGGAGAGTCCTGCTCGCACCGCCACGCCCACCACCGTCCCGCTGTCCAGCTCGGCCTCGACCTGCTCGTCGTCGGGCGGCGGCACGTTCGTCTTTCCCGACTGCACCACCGCCTCGATCCTGATGGCGCAGGTCGATGCGATCGCGGCCGGCCCAGCGGACGCGACCGACCACGCCGACGAGTGCTGCATCTGTCTCGAGCGCCGGCCGGAGGTGTCGCTGCCGTGCGCCCACAGCTACTGCATGCCGTGCATCGAGCAGTGGAACATCCACCAGAAGACGTGCCCGATCTGCGACGAGGCGCTCGCCAGCACGGACGACACCTGGGTCCTGTCCGAGATGCCGGAAGCGAACGAGGTGAGCGAGGAGATCTGCGCCACGCTGCTGAAGCTGTCGAACGAGCCGGTCGCGGACGACGACGACGACGGCGACCGGAACTGGCTGCGCCGGATGCTGGACTTGTGATTTGGCCTTTGGGAGGGGAGGAGAAGGGATAGGGTAGGGTTGGGGGGGGGGGGGGGGGAGGAGAGAGGGGAGAGTGTTTGTTGGCCACTGTACTTTTACTTCTTTTTTTTTCAACTCTAAAATCAAATGTTTTATTTGCTCACTATTAAGCGCTGCTGAGGGATTTTCGAATCTAGAGCAAAGTGATCGGTAATGTGCTTGCTCAATGAATTACGTCAAGCCCTTCCCATTTAATATTTTCGTTTCTTCCTCTAGACTGTCCCATATACTATCGATTTTCTAAAAGGCCTTAAATCACGCCTCCTTCAACATCTTGTTAACCAGTTTTGCAAAGCCATCCTAATGTTATAACACTATTAATCGCTTTTCCCTCTATTTACGGCTCTTTAAAGCCGACAACAATCGATGTATGTTAGAGTTAGGTTAATATTTTCTTGACTTTTTTTTTTCTTTTACAATTAACAGCAAATATCCCATTACGGCGAGTTACTCGTAGGGCGCAATAATCAAAATCGTATGAGAACCTTTTCGCATCGAAAACATGTTCGGTCCCTTTTTAGATATTATTATGCTTCACGATGCCAAAATTCAATCAATTGGGATGCATTAAAAATTGCACCAACGCCGCCACGTTTGAAATTGTGATGAAAATTATGTTTTTATTTCTTATACAGTGGCGACCACCTAAAGTCGGGCACCGCTTATTTTCGTGGTCATTTTGCTGCTGAAATGATTGAAATGAAATGACCAGTCTTCCAGTGGACCGCATACCAAATTTCATACCTTTGCTATCAGTTATCAGCATACCAAGTTCTTAAATCATTTGCTACCAATTATTACAGGGGTTTCCAGGGGTTCTCATAGTTGTGGGACACTTCCTTGACTTTATCTTATAGGAAGTGAACTTCATAACGTTGGAAATTGAACTCTATGGCACGCGTTTTGTTCAGGCGCCTTCGATATTCCTATTGGTTTTGTCCAACAAGGATGCTATAGAGTCCAATTCCCAAACAACATTAAGTTCATTTCACGTAAGAAGGAGTTCCACAGCTATGAGAACTCCTGGAAAATTCATCGACTATGTTGAGTGGTCATCGGCGTATTAAATAACCTAGGCCATCTAGAGAACTGTCAGTCTAGAGAACTTTCCAGGGTGTCGCAAAGTTAGATGATAGGTGAAAATAAGCGGTGTCCGACTTTAGGTGACCGCCACTGTAATTCAAATGAACGTTTGGCAAGATACCTTACAAGTGCTATGAGTACCAAAATTTACTTTAATAATTGCGGGCCCGATCGTGCGATGCGAGAAAAGGAAGATACTGTTGAATGCGGCATCTCCAGATGAAAAATCGGAAGTGCCAAACAAAGAAGTGGAAATACAAGAAGCTATCCATAAAAGGTGTTATTCCCCGCTTAGATGAAGGAGCTTATCATAAACTACCTGCAAACGCTTATTGTCGTTTGCATGAATTTTAGACGTATCGGCAATCCACGTTGCTCGCTTTGACAATGAACGGAGGCTTCGTTGCAATTCTGCTTCTATACAGGGTTCGCGGTTTCTTTCTCTCGAATATTTGTGAATATTTGCTTAAATCAGCGATGTCAAACTTTTTTGACCCCGCGGGCCAAAATGCCGCCGAAAATAGTAGCACGGGCCGCAGCCTAGTTTTTGTATTACATTATATGATACAAACATCAGATCGTTGGCAGTTCTTTTCATTCCATTTTGGGATAACTGTTACGTTACAATAGTTTAAACTTTGTTGTTAAATAAGGTACGAAAAAATAAATTTTGTAGCAGATTATTTTCAATTGGCCAAAGGCCTCTGATATTTTCATAATTTGCATAGTTTTGTGGCAACTAACAAGATTTTATGCGCAAAAATAATGCCAACAACCTGGGCATGACTAATTACGTTGGTTTATCCAATACAGGTGTAGTAAATTTTATGTTGAAATTGGTGTCATTTTGATTATCAATATTTTTGAGCCGAGATCGATTGATGCTGTGCAAAGTCCATGAATTACTACAGGTTGGTTTGTCTAGTCCAGTCTAGACGTAGACAAATCTTCATTTGACAGTTGGAGAGTGCAATGTGTCATTCAAGTCTTTAGTAACCATTACTCTTCTCCTGCTAATCTCCATAGCAATCCCTATTTGCTATGGCCACCAAAATCAGAACCAATTCACCAGTAGTATGTCTAATCATATTGGTCTTGGTAGGCTGCCTCATGAAAAGCTTGCGATCGTTTGTAACATCTCTTCATATTTCGGGTGTGCGGAGTTTACTGACTTGTACTGTAGAGGCAGAAATGCTACTACAAATAAATGTTGGCTCAAGCCTTCGCAGGCCACACCGAAAGACCTCGGAGGCCATCAGTTTGACATCTTTGGTTTAAATATTTTTCATCATTTCAGTCCGACAGCTTTCCGGAAAATCTTCTGGCATTATTCTTTAATATGTCAAAATGTCTTTGATTATGTTGACCGGGCATTGTTCTTGCTAGTTCACATAGGAAAGCTCTGGTTACCTCCGGAAGACGAATTCTGAAGAGTTGCAGGTTACCGATCCACTGTAAAGGGAGTTCCGTTTTGTAAAAGGGTTGATCAAATACCTTTTTAAATTTATTTAGAAAATTAAATTATTATAACCATCAGTAATTTCCAGTTTTTAACATTACGTGAGGACGAATTACCCTTTGCGGATAGCATGTTTGTCGCCGGAAGTTGCTAAAACCCTTTTAGTTTTCAATGGAATGCATTTTTTGTATCCCTTTCAATCGTTCTGAACTTCCGACGACTTCCGAACTAACACTTCCGACGACCTAATTTGGACCGCAGAGCACTCTTTTAGCAAACTGCTTACAGTTGCCCGATAAGCATAAGCATCCGTCGGCACTTGGGCACGCGTGCAGCTTTTGAAAAGCCGGAAAAGCACGGCCCTCCCACAGCTTTATTACTGTACATTCTAGCGCTGGGGAAAAAGGATTTTTTCGTCAGAATCCATTCCGGCTAGCTCCGAAGTTTTCTGGAATCGATTTCGGATAGTAGGTATCAGCTCTAGAATCAGAATTAGTTTCAGAATCGGAATCGGGTCCGGCATCGAAAACGGCTCTGGAATCGGAATTGGCTCCCAAATTGGTTCCGGAATCGGGATCGGCTCCATAATCGGAATCGTCTCCGGAATAGGCTCTGCTCTGCTCTGCTGCTCTGGAGTCGGTTCAGGAATCGAAGTCGCCCCCAAAATTGAAATTGGCTCCGAAATCAAAATCGGTTCCAGAATCAGAGTCGGCTCTGGGATGAGAATCGGAATTGGCTCCGAAATCGGAATCGACTGCGGAATAGGAATCAGCTCTGGAATCGGTCCAGGAATCGAAGCCGTTTGGGTTCAATGATGCTAGATATTGATAGCCGCAAAGAATCCAAATTTACTTGTAAACGATCCATTCTCATAGAGATTCTCGGATTGATTTCGCTTCTGAAACTTCATATTTCAAGAACTGATGCTCATTCCGGAGCTAATTCAACTTCTGGTGTCAATTCCGATTCTGATTTTGATTCCGGAACCGTTTCTGATTCCGAAGCCAATTCCGGAGTTGACACCGAAGCTGATTCTGGAATCGATTCCGAAGCCAACTCCGGAATCGGAATCGGGTAGGTGTGATTCAGAGCTCCCACCACTAGTATATTCACGAAACGTACCACGATTTAAATGAAGAATGTAACGCGAGAGGGATAAAGGAACAGGAAAACCCGATTTGTGACAAAAATCCATATATTTCTTCAGTTTTAAGCTATCAGACTCTTTCTTTTTTCTAACGGCATTCTGTGTGCTTTCTCCGTGCTTTCCACTCTTTTGCAATGAACAGCCTACTTTACTGGCATGTGTGTGTGTGTTGAGAGGATGTCAATATAAAAAAAAGCCCTAATTCAAATTTTGTTAACAGCTGCGCGCGCAACACGTGCTATTGCTTTCTACTTTCGCAACGGAACGCACATGGGCGAAATAAAACAAACAAACAAAAAAACGATGCAAATGTTGGTGTTGCACCAGAGTTCATCATCTAAATTATGGGATAATGAAGCAAGCGAAAGAGAGAGAGAGAGGGAAAAAGAGAGGGATGGGGAAGAGAGTTTGGGGTGAAGTTAAAAATCCCCCAAACAATACATGTTATCCTTAACTGTCAAATAAAAACAAATATAAATCTACATGAACGCTTTAATTTAAATAAAACGAATCGTTAGAAAACCGCCTCCGCCGCCGCCATACCCAGCGGGTGGTTTTTGAGAGAATTGAGGAGATTGGCCCCGTTTACGCTTTCCTCTTTCTGCCCGACCACCTTCCTTGTTTGTCCTGGCCCGCGTTTGATTAAATAAGTGCAAATGGAAGCGAACAGAGAAACAGAACCACTGTCCACTATTTCCGCTTCGGCGGCCCGCCCTTCTTCTTCACCGTCTTGCGGCGCTTCTCCTCCTCCTCCATGCGCATGTCCTCCAGGTCCTCCATCAGGCCGATCTTCTTGCTGATGTACTCCTCCCGCATCTGCTGCGCGTACGACGACTCCATGTTGTCGTCCTCGTCGTCGTACGCCTCGTGCCGGTACCGGGACTTGTCGTAGCCGAAGATCTCCTTGATCGCGGACGAGTAGTCCTCCTCGCAGTCGCCATCGTCGATGAAGTCGTCCATCTCGCTGTCGTACTCGCTGTCGCTGTCGATGATGCGCCGCTTCTTGCCGGGGCCACCGCCCGCACCCGGGTGCGGCCGGCCACCCACCATCGAGGGCGGACCGGCGCCGGGCCGCTTCACCACCGGCGGGCCCCGTCGCACGTCGGGCGGCGGGAACTGGCGCGTTTTGGCGACCGGTTCCGGCGGACGCTTCGCCGGCTGCTGCTGCTGCGCTGCCGGACGCGCCGCTGCGCTGCTGGCACTACTGGTGGCTGCCGATGGCTGCCGGGGGGTGGCGGAGGCGCTCGATTTCGAGCCCGCCGACGAGGACTGCGGCCTGGCGGACGCTGTGATGGTGGTCGGTTTGCTTTTGACCGCCGTGGAAGACATGGAAGAAGGTTTGCTGTGCGCCGCGGACGACTTCCCGTTCACTGCCGGGGCCGGTGCGGAAGCTTTGGGCGTGGGTGCCGCACCGGCCGTGGAAGGAGCGCCCGGTTTGCTGGTGCGTGCGGCGGGGGCGGCAGGTGTGGCCGGGCTGGCTCGTGGCACACCGGAGGAGGCCACCTTACCATTGGTCAACCCGCTGGCGCTGCTGGTAGTCTTTGTGCTGCTGGAAAGTTTCGCCTTCGGCTCGCCCGTCGCTGCGGGCGGAGGACCGGCCAAACCCTTCTCGCCCGGTTTGGTCGGCTCGCCCGCTTCGTTGCGCTTTGGAATTTTAAAGCCCGGGGCACGGGCGGGGGGTGCAGCCGCTACCGACGGCGACGGCTTTGCCGCCGCCGGTCCACCCCTTCCTCCACCCTTCCCGACCGGCAGCGGTGGAATGTTCGGCAGCTTGCCGGCCGCCCGCAGCTCGTCCAGCCGGGCCAGCTTCGCCTGCTTCTCCTTGTCGGACAGGTTCGGGTCCTGCTTCACCTTGTCCCGCAGCCGCTTCATCGCCAGGAAGGCCTGCTGCTCCTCGTACTCCTGCTTCTCCTTGCTGGTCATCGGCCGCTCCGGTTCGCGCTTGCGGCCCTCGGCCGGCACCTCGATCTTGACCGCCTCGTGCTGCTTCGCCTCGGCCAGCTTCAGCAGCGTGGTGAAGTCGGGCGGCGGCGGCACATTCGCCCTGCGCACCGGCCGGGGCTTCTCCTCCGCCGGCTTCGCGGCCACCGGCTCCTCCCGCCGCCCGCCCACCGATACAGACGACACCGTCCGCGCCTCCCCCACACCGCTCCGCGTGTCTTCCACCTCCGTCCGGGCAGTGCGGGGCTTGCGGGTGCGCGGTGCGCTCTGCTCCTCCTGCTCCTTCATGATCGCGTCCTTGACGCGGGCCCGGGCCCGCGCCAGCTCCTCGCTCGACATGCTACGCTTCTTCGCCTCGGTAAACAGCGACTCGTCCGGTGCGTTCTTGTACTTGTCCACCAGCTTGTTGAAGAACTGGCTCGCGACCGCCGACGTGTAGCCGTAGTCGTCCTCGAGGCTCTCCGTGCCGAGCGCACACTCCGCCGCGTCGGCCGCGTCCTCTAGCACCGACTTGTTCGCCGACTTGATCACCTTCAGCATCTTTTCGATCTTTTTCTTCCCCTTGCCGCCCCGGCGCGCCATCAGCTCCTGGGCCTTCTGGTGCTTTTCCAGCGCCTTCTGCCGCTCCTCCTCCTCGCGCTTCGCCAGAAAGCGCTTTATGTTTTCCGACAGGTCCTTCTTCTCTTTGGTGACCTTCTTCGGCGGCGAATACTTGGCACTGTACCCTGTGCGGTTCTGTTCAGTGGGGGGGGGGAAGGGTTGGTAGTGGGAAGAGTGGTTCGTTTGTTGTTCGCACCGGCGGCATGAAACGGAAACCAAAGCAAAGAAGAGAAGCGTGTTAAGCGTTTTGTGTGATGCGATTGTTCTAGAAACTTTCCAAACTCCCCCTCCGCCCAGGAAATCATATGCCGTGGTCCTCCCTTCGCTTTGCTGGCCCACCGCACATTCCCGCGATATTGTTTTTACTTACCGTTTTGGTGCCATTCTGTTGCTCGAGCGCGTTTTGCTTGGCCACATTAATCAGTTCGCGAAAATCCATCGTGCGCACAAACACACACAACTAGCAGCGGGTCAGTCTTGCGCTCAGATAGAGATCATCCACCCTGTGACGGAAAGAAAGTGGCCGGTTAAAACACACCTCAAGCAGCAACAACAACAAAAGTTACAACGATGCATGGGCAATCCCGTCTCCAGGACGCCAAGCAGCCGGCACCATACGGCGGCCACATGTTTTCGATCCCGCATCGACTTACATCCGCGCAGCTCTGCACTTTCGGAGGTGGAGGAGGAGGGATGGTTGAGGGTGGGGTCGGTAGGTAGTGGTAACAATCTGTTGCCACTGTTCCTCCTCCCACCGTGTGTGTTGAGGGTTGAGACGGTTGATCGTTTTTTTTCTGTTGAGAGGTTTGTTGGAAAAATGTTCCGTGGCCACTTTGATTGCGGAGCACCGTCCCTCCACGCGAGGGCAAGACGACCAGGTGGGAAGGTTAATTTTCCTGCACCGACGGTTAGCTGGTGTCGCGAGTATGGAATTGCATTTATTTACCTTCCCTTCAAGCACTGTGCTGTGTGTTGCTGTTCCGTAGCAGAGGGTTCCCGAGCGGTTGGATTGCTTCGCTTGACATACCCAACAACTGTCAAATTGAGGATAGGGAAATGTCAACGTGCGTGATTTTGAAACAACTAGGCAGAGTGGCCAGATTATTTTTGCGGTTTTCGGTAGGCGTAACAAAATTTTATCGGTAGGTTTCGATAGGAGTTTAAGATTTTTCGGTAGTTTTCGGTAGGCTTTTAAGTGTTTGGCGGGGGGGGGGGTGGGTAGGTGTTGGAGATGGAAGCTAATTTGTCCCATGAAGAGTAGCCGGAGATAATAACATCTTTCATTTATTAAAAGGAGATAGTTTAGATTTGGTTCATAGCGGTCCCATGAGGCCTTTCTGAAGTGTCGATCTGAAAATTGTACAGTGGAGCGCCGTTTATCCGGGTACCTTTTATCCGGCTTTCCGTTTATCCGTGCTGTTGAGAAATGACAGTTCAATACATAGGTGACATTGCGTTATGAGGAGGATATTTAAAAAAGCGGTTATAAGAGCACATTATCATAACAAAAAACACTATAATTCATGGCAAATAACAAATATTATCATGGAAAAAACATGAAGTTAATAAAAACTGGGTTATTTTTATAAAAAAATAGGAATTTTTAAAGAACTAATCAGAAATTGGTGATTAAATATATCATTTGACTCATTATCCGTGTTATTCGTTTATCCGGTCGAGGTCAAGTCCCGAGAAGCCCGGATAAACGGCGCTCCACTGTACTAGGAATTTAACCCAACAAATGATTGGGACGCTCTAGCAACAATCGAACGCGACATCGAACATGAAAAATATATGGGATGTTCGATGTGATACATTATCTGTCAAATTGCATATACAATTTTATCAGTGCGTTCGACTTCATGAAGTGCAGACACGGGCCTTAGGCCCGTGTCTGTGCTCCATTGTATGCGATTTTATCGGACGTGCTGTCAAACGCTTCCCAAGCGAAATTTTTCGGGGATAATGAACATAAACTCATGCCATCTCTTTCTATTCATCAGCTCTACTCTCTCACACGCATCGATGAACTTTTACACATCTCTTTGTTCATTGTGCTATATTTGAAGGGTTTAAAACTGATAGATAACGAATCATGTTCATGAACTAGTAGTGGTCAAATGGTAATGGTGTAATGTTTGCACCATGGTCGACATGAGTTCAATTCCATTTTTATTGTTTTCATTGATGATTTAAAGTTTTGATTTCTTTTTAAAACATGCAGCTCCAGTAGCTTCAGACCCCTTTACTCATTGTTAGAAATGCGTGTTTAATAGTCAATCTATTATTTTTATTGTTTTATTTATTTCTTTTAGTTCATTTAGTATCAGTACCCCTTCATACAACAAAACAAGCAAATAGCACGATCATGAATAATAAGATGGTCTCACTGGCAAAGTGATTCGAAGTAGAATTAGCGATGTGGTTGGTAGCATCAAGGATGAAGCATGAGCATGAATTGGAATATGAGAGAAGGGAGTGAATCCAAATGTTCATTTCTATTTTTAGCTCTTTTTTGCATGGGTTCATCCTTCACGTGTGTTCACTATCCCCGAAAATGATCCGTATTTCGCTGGTCTTTTCGGGGATAATTCGTTAACGAATTATCCCCGAAAAGACCAGCGAAAACCAGCGTGGTCGGGAGCTTCCCAAGTGCCACAAATCCACTAAACGACCACTAAACGGCTTCTAAACGACTCAAGTTCTCTACCTAAACGGAATATAGAAAGACTTCGTTTAGCAGACGGCAAACGACTCATGCATTCTAAAAATAGCAAAAAAGCTGGTGGCGCTCTCTGTTGATGGGATACCCCAACCAGTTGAGCTTCATCGCTTGGAGGAGAGCTTTCTCATTTCCTCTGTACTGTTGTATGGTTTCGCATTGAAGTTATGCATCGCTAGAACTAGAACGGCGATACGATTGTTTAAATACTAAACTCCAATGGAAACCATCAGCACTGTAGCAAGTGAGATTTGAGTAATGGTCGTTGGTGTTGATACCCGTGTATCTGACCACACGACCAATCTTATAGATTTTTGCTCGCAAAGTTAGAAGGCTATATAGGTCATGATTAGATGAAGCATGTCGAAACACATTGCAAGAAAAGGATAGCAATATAATAACCAGTTTTAATACGCCATCTATTGTTCAAACCAATGAAGCTATGGAGCTTTCATTTTATTTCTATGGATATTCAATTTTCCAGTCGTTTAAGCTTAATCTGTGGCGCTTGGGTTGGGTCAGTGATTCACTTGAGATCGAATGAATGAAGGAAAGAGAGAACGAGAACGACATGTGCTACGCCGCTTATCGCAATGAAACAAAAGAGTGATAACAGGCGTACGAGAAATTGTCGCTTTCATCGCTCTCGTGCTATGCGCTACGTTCTCGTGGAACCTATCATCAGTATTGCCCTAGAACCTATTATGAACCCATACTGGTCTTGGGACCTATCATTATTCCTTCCAGTCCAGGAACAAATTATGAATCAACGCCTGCCCTAAATCCTATCCTGAACTCATATTAGCTCAGATGAACAGATCATTAATCCATACCGGTCTTAAAGCCAATCGTGAACCCAAACCGGTCCTAGAACCTATCATCAACCCAAACTTGCCCTGGAACCTATCATGAACCCATACCTGCCCTGAAACCTATCATGAATCCATACCTGCCCTGGAACCTATCATGAACTCATACCGGTCGTGGAACCTATCATGAACCCATACCTGCCCTAGAACCTATCATGAACCAATACTGGTCCTGGAACCTTTCATCAACCCATATCGGTCCTGGAACTGAAACTGAACCCATTCATGCCCTGGAACCTATCATTAACCCATACTGGTCCTGGAACCTATCATCAACCCATACTGGTTCTGGATTCGATGATGAACCCATACCGGTCCGAGAACTTATCATGAATCCATGTAGCATATCTGCTATACAGAACTTATTATAATACACACTATCAGCTATAGACACATTGTAACGCACTTCGGAAAGCCAAATCACACTATTGCAACACATTCATTATATTACATCAGCAAATCAATCCAAACCATAGCAACATACCTAGACCATACCATCCATAGAAAAAACCATAGAGACATTTATCGAAAACAACCGAAACGCGCAACATAAGCAATTCAAGCGTTACTGCAGCAAAGTGGACAAACAGAGAACGCATAGCAACTTATTGCTAAAAGCGCAGTGTAGGCAATGATCGACGAACGCACTCGTTATTTGGCTAGAACAGTTGAAACTTTCCAGAACCTTTGTAAAAACACTAAAAGCGCAGCATAAGCACAAATTGACAGAGACCTCACTCCGATAGAATGAATAAATTGCACCTCATATCAATAACCTTTAATTAGGACAAAAACACATTCCAAAACCAATATTTCGAAATCCATTGAGTATAAATAAAACCAATTCCGACCGTGGCAAGTCAGATTCGTTCGGACTGCCAAGATAGGACGTTACACTTCCTAAAAACTTCGTGTACCAACTTATTTCAAGAGTTTAGTTATGTCCCCCTACCCAAGGTAAGGCTTCTAAACTCCAACATTTCCAGTAAGGGAAACTCCTTCCGAGTTTCCATGATCGCCTGGACGATCAAATCAGTCCGCTTCGAATAGTTCGTTCCACCTCAGCTCATGTCAGTAAAGACTGACTCCCCGCAAAAAAGGTGCACGACGGCCCCGCGTACGTTCGATCACATTACATGGCGACCGTGACCTTAATCTGCAATCGACAGGCAGAAGTATAAGCAAATTATTTTCAAGTAAAATGTGATAAGTACAACGGTAACGTAAAACGTAAGTGTCGTGTGACGAACCAAAAGTATTGTGACCATAACCGGCATTCGACGGAACGTGAGAAAAAAGTGTCAAATGTGCATTTTTTTAACGAAACATTCAACAACGCTGCTGGCACAAGTGACCCATATGTTATAAATAATAACGGTGAAAGAACAGCCAGAAGCAAGTGCAGTGCAGAATAAAAAAAAAAAAAAAAAAAAAAAAAAAAAAAAAAAAAAAAAAAAAAACATTTAGTGCAGTGTAGTGCAAAAGGAATGTCAAATTGATGAACATCACAGTGTTGTGAGAACCTACCCCAATGTGTAAAAACGTAACGCTTATGCGATCGATTTACCAAGTAGAGTAACCTTAAAATGGGTAACGACGCATCAAACTCTAAGGCTAATGTTAATGGTGATAATGATCTTACCATTATTCAAACACAAAATGTTCACTAAGAGCAGCATGAAACCCATGAGTTAAAACTGAACATTGTGCTGATACTTCTTGCTATCATACTCATGCAAAAAGTAATTAAAACCATTTTCAAAATATTGAAAACTCTAGCAAAACGTGATGCAATCAATAACATACAACTGCCTATATAATGTAACTCATTTTGGTAATCTATACGATTCGTGGAGCAATTGATATGGGACAATAAAGTGCATAGCGAAACTACGGTTCACAAGCAGCGATTGAATGGAACTACCTTTCCCAACGTGCAAGACGAAAATACAAGACGAGCCCACTGCCCAATCTGGATTGGCAGGCAAGAATAGACAAGTGTCCCGACAAGACATCGAGCGACGATTGATCGACGACGTCATCGTAGAACTTCACATCAAACATCGAGTATGCACCAAATACCGATTAAACACCCAGCACCGGTATAGATTCAGCGTAGCATCATCATCAGTAGCAACAAAATGCACGCAGCATATCCCATTAAGGTATTGTAACTTTAGAACATAATCAAATAAGTTTTCAAGCTAGGAAATGAGTTCTATAAAAAGATTATATGAAAACAATACAAAACAGGAATGATTACTATAAGCGATAGAATTGAAATTTTGAAACATATCTTTAAAAAAATACAGGACTCCAATCAAAGGACTTGTACGAAAACACAACTCAGAATACAAGCCGAGGAAACATTTAAAGAGATTCAAAAAGAGATAGAAAAAAATAAATTCAAATACACCTTTAACAAACTATTAGAATTTAGTATAATTTCTAACGTACTAATTCATAATATCATTGCTATGAGCACATCAAAAACCAACGACGACTCACATAACAAGACATCTGATTGCTCAACAAATAGCTTAGAGGACAAAAATACCAACTTAACATTATTGACAACCAATAAGTTATCGTTCAAACTCTTAGCACAGACCATATCAGCCTTTCTACAACTCCATAAAAAATCTAAAATGGCTTTCGATCTTAATAGCGTAGGGTTCTCCGTACTCACGGGCATGCAAACGTTTGAGGGTAAAGCATCCGAATTGACTAAATTCATCGATACAGTCAATACAGTAAAAAGTATGATCAGTTCATCAAATTCTCTTATAGCAATCAACCTCCTACTCACAAAACTAGGAAAAGAACCTAGGGAATTGTTTAAAGAACTGCCTAAATCCTTCGATGAGATAATTGTTACCATCAAAGGAAGGTATACGAATACCATCTCAGTCGCCAAAATTTACAAACAATAATGTGACAGAAGAAAAGGTAAATTTGAAAATTGTAACACTTTTGCAAATAGCCTCAACGAATTGGCTGTTCACTGGAAACAGCATATATTCAGGAAAACATGACACCCGACATAGCAAAGACACTAACACAGCAAAACGTCATAATAAAACTAAAAGAAGCAGGTATCAGTAGAGACAGCCAACTAATTTTAGACATAAAAGAGTTTTCAAGTATCACCGACATGCTGGATACAGTGAAAAGTTATGAAAGAAAAAACCCGCCACATGAACAGAATAGTCGCACCACAAACTTTACACCGAACGCAAATCGTTCGACACAAGCGAAACCCCGATATGGCCCCCAGACCAACGGGACAAACAGAAACGCAAATGCATTCAAAGCGGCACACAGCAGGGTTATGCATACACAAATTCAAACCAATACACCCGACAAGAAAGAAGAAGAGGAAGGGGATCGTTTTTTAGACGACGACCAAAACCAATACCCACAGTAGTTTTGATGACAGGGATAAAAACAAACAACTTCATAAAGGTTAAATTGAACATAGCTAACGGGAAAAACACAACATTGGTCATTGACTCCGGAGCTGAGGTATCACTTTATAAAGCCTCAAGTTTAAAGAAACAAATCCAGTTAAAGAAAAACAAGGAACTCACACTCATAGGTATCACAACAGATACAATGAAAACAAAGGGATACACTCAAGCAACCATTCATTTTGGTGACAAAAATGTCGAGCATACATTTTTTATTATAAAAGACCTACCAACTCAAGCAGACGGAGTATTAGGAATGGACTTTATCAGTAAATTCCAATGCGACATCCTTTTTTCGACGTGGATGTTACAGTTCCGTAACGGAAATGATATCATTGAACACCCCGTTGATGACAGCATCAATGGAATTATTGAAATACCACCAAGAAGTGAGGTAATTCGCAAACTCACTTTAAAACCTATAACAGAAGATCCAATAATTTTTTCTAAAGAAATAAAACCAGGAGTGTTTTTCGGTAACACAATAATTAGCAAAACTGATCCAAACATCAAGCTTATCAACACAACTGAGTCAACAGCCTTTATTAATACAGGCACAATCAGACCACAAATAGAACCTTTAAAAAAGTTATGAAATTTTCTTGGCAAATAATCATAATACCCCAGAAAGAACTAGAATAATTCAAGATAAAGTTCATATAGAACAAGTACCGGAAATAGCAAAAAGAAATTTAACAAACCTTATTGCTGAATTTTCAACATTCCATCATACATACCTAATTACAAACAAATCCATTCCCAAGCAGATGAAATTAATCAACAGGTCGACAAAATGCTGAAAAATGATATAATTGAACATTCAGTTTCAGCTTATAATTCGCCCATTCTCTTAGTCCCGAAGAAATCGATTGACGGAAGTAAAAAGTGGCGATTAGTAGTTGAATTCAGACAACTAAATAAAAAAATCCTGCCGGATAAATTTCCTCTCCTTAGAATAGATACAATATTGGACCAGTTAGGAAGAACAAAATATTTTAGCACACTTGACTTAATGTCAGGGTTCCACCAAATTGAGCTAGAACCAGCATCAAGAAGATTCACTGCATTTTCCACACCAACAGGTCATTATCAATTTAAGAGAATGCCTTTTGGTTTAAATATAAGCCCAAATAGTTTTCAACGTATGATGGCAATAGCTATGGCAGGATTATCACCTGAGCTAGCATTTGTTTACATCGACGATATAATCGTTACAGGGTGCAGCGCACAACACCATATAAGTAAGATAAGTAAGGTTTTTAACAAATTAAGAAAATGCAATCTTAAGTTAAATCCAGAAAAATGCTGCTTCTTTAAAACAGAAGTAACCTATCTAGGTCACAAAATAACAGACAAAGGTATATACCCGGATGACTCAAAATACGAAATAATAGAAAAATTTCTTGTACCCAAAAATGCAAATGATGCCAGACGCTTCGTAGCATTTTGTAATTATTACAGAAAATTTGTACAAAACTTTGCAAAAATAGCTAAACCTATTAATAACCTTATTAAAAAGGTTATTAACGTAAAATTTGATTGGACCAAAGAATGTCAGGAAGCTTTTGAAAAACTTAAACAAAGTTTACTCTCATCAACAATACTACAATATCCCGATTTTACAAAACAGTTCATTATAACAACTGATGCATCGGATACAGCATGTGGCGCTGTATTGTCTCAAATAACTGACGGAAACGATTTACCAGTGGCATTTGCCAGCAAAAGTTTCACGCCAGGGGAGAAAAACAAACCAATAATAGAAAAAGAACTGACAGCGATCCATTGGGCAATCAATTACTTTAAATCATATATATATATGGTCGAAAATTCATTGTAAAAACAGACCACAGACCATCAGCATACCTATTTGGGATGAAAAATCCAACATCTAAGTTAACTTGTATGAGATTAGAACTAGAAGAATTTGACTTTGACGTACAGTTCTTAGCAGGGAAAGCAAACGTAGCAGCGGACGCGTTGTCTAGAGTAGTTATTACCTCAGATGAACTTAAGGCTCAAATACCAACAAACATAATGTTAGCAACAACTAACAATATACAAAATCTTAAATCAACAATCCTCATGGTTAATACCAGAGCAATGGTTAAACAAAAAGAGGCTAAAAAAGTAACACCTCATAAACCCATCGATACCAGGTCTGATCAACCAACGATGTGGACAACGGATACACCATCCAAAACAAGGAAGCTTCTAAAAATTAGAACAAGCATTTCCGACAACAATATAACATTTGAAGTGTGCAACAGCACTTACAAGAAAGTCCTAGGGAAAGTTAACGCGAAAGCAGAAAAAAATGGAAGTCAAGCTTTAGAGCTTGCTCTTCTCAACATTTGCAAAATCGCCAATAACTACAAAAACAAAAAGCTAGCCTGGTCTCTATACGACCAAATATTTACACAGTACTCTCATCAAACCCTTAAAGAAATCGCCAACAGAGTGATTGACAAGTATGAATTCATACTGTTTACACCACCTAGGTGGGTAGAAACAGAACATGATCGGCTAAGAATAATCCATGATTATCACATGACCCCTTCGGGAGGACACGTAGGACAATTCAGATTTTACAGGAAAATAAGAGATACTTACACGTGGAAAAACATGCGCAATGATATCAAAAATTTTATCAATAAGTGTGAAGCATGCTTAGTTAATAAGGTAAACAGACACACTAAAGAACAGACAGTAATTACAACGACGCCTAACAAACCATTTAACGTTATATCTATTGACACAGTTGGACCATTGACAAAGACCAATAACAACTACAGGTAAGCAATAACTATACAATGTGACTTGACAAAATATGTTGTAATAATACCTATTCACAATAAAGAAGCAAACACTATTGCAAAAGCATTAGTAGAAAATTTCATATTAACATTTGGAACTTTTATAGAGCCTTAGCAGATCAAGGCTTAGAATACAATAACGAAATCCTTAACAAAATAACAGAAATCTTACAAATTAAACAAACGTTCAGTACAGCATACCATCCTCAAACCATAGGAGCACTAGAAAGAAACCACAGGTGTTTAAATTAATATCTTAGAAGCTTTGTAAATGAGCACCATGATGACTGGGATGACTGAATTAAATTTTACGAATTTGTTTATAACACCACAGAACACACAGACACAGGTTATACGCTTTACGAATTAATTTTTGGCAGAAAAGCAAATCTACCTCAAGAAATTTACCAAAACAAAATAGAGCCAGTATATAATGTTGAACAATATTATAATGAAATGAAATTTAAATTACAGAAATCACACGAAATAGCACAGAAAAACCTTGTGAGCTCTAAAGAAAATAGGCAAAATATACTAAATAAAAATACTAACTCCTTAAAACTTGAGATAGGCGACATAGTTTACTTAACAAATGAAAATAGGAAGAAATTGGATCCCGTTTATATTGGACCATTTACAGTAACAAATATACAAGAACCAAACTGCACCATAATACACAAAACCACCAACAAATCGTCAACAGTACACAATAACAGATTAATTAAATCAAAAGAATAACTTCAATCATTTTATTATTTACATTATTCTCCTACAGGGATGAGGTGTAGCATATCTGCTATACAGAACTTATTATAATACACACTATCAGCTATAGACACATTGTAACACACTTCGGAAAGCCAAATCACACTATTGCAACACATTCATTATATTACATCAGCAAATCAATCCACACCATAGCAACATACCTAGACCATACCATCCATAGAAAAAACCATTGAGACATTTATCGAAAACAACCGAAACGCGCAACATAAGCAATTCAAGCGTTACTGCAGCAAAGTGGACAAACAGAGAACGCATAGCAACTTATTGCTAAAAGCGCAGTGTAGGCAATGATCGACGAACGCACTCGTTATTTGGCTAGAACAGTTGAAACTTTCCAGAACCTTTGTAAAAACACTAAAAGCGCAGCATAAGCACAAATTGACAGACACCTCACTCCGATAGAATGAATAAATTGCACCTCATATCAATAACCTTTAATTAGGACAAAAACACATTCTAAAACCAATATTTCGAAACCCATTGAGTATAAATAATACCAATTCCGACCGTGGCAAGTCAGATTCGTTCGGACTGCCAAGATAGGACGTTACGCTTCCTAAAAACTTCGTGTACCAACTTATTTCAAGAGTTTAGTTATGTCCCCCTACCCAAGTAGAGTAAGGCTTCTAAACTCCAACATTTCCAGTAAGGGAAACTCCTTCCGGGTTTCCATGATCGCCTGGACGATCAAATCAGTCCGCTTCGAATAGTTCGTTCCACCTCAGCTCATGTCAGTAAAGACTGACTCCCCGCAAAAACGGTGCACGACGGCAACCCGCGTACGTTCGATCACATTACATGGCGACCGTGACCTTAATCTGCAATCGACAGGCAGAAGTATAAGCAAATTATTTTCAAGTAAAATGTGATAAGTACAACGGTAACGTAAAACGTAAGTGTCGTGTGACGAACCAAAAGTATTGTGACCATAACCGGCATTCGACGGAACGTGAGAAAAAAGTGTCAAATGTGCATTTTTTTAACGAAACATTCAACAACGCTGCTGGCACAAGTGACCCATATGTTATAAATAATAACGGTGAAAGAACAGCCAGAAGCAAGTGCAGTGCAGATCGACGCAGACATCAGGACGCGACTGCTAGCCCGCATTGAGGATAAGGCCTGCGTGACCTTGCAACAGCTTTCTTCAGAGTGCCATCGGTTAATCAACCTGAAAAAGGATAGCACAATGATCGAGGCACTGGTACCAGAGCGTGTTCTAGCAGTAAACACAAAAATGCATCGCGCACCACGTCAGTTCCAACCCAAGCGCGACAATCCTACTACCCCGTGTTGGTCGTGCGGAGGGCTGCATTGGAGCCGCGATTGCCCGTACAAACAACACCGATGCACAACTTGTTCCCGGACGGGCCACAAAGAAGGCTATTGCAACAACATAAGATCCCATAAGCCCGGCAAACGCCCCTGGAAGCAGCGTAAAACACAATTAAGGATGGTGACAGTGAACGTCCAGAGTGTACAGAAACGGCGCAGATTCGTGTCACTTACGATGAATGGTACACCGGTTCGTATGCAGTTAGATACGGCTTCCGACATTACTGTGATAGATCACACAACGTGGAAGCTCATTGGCAGTTCCCAGTTAGCAGCACCATCCGTAATCGCTAGAACCGCCTCAGGTGCTAAATCACGTACCTTGGACACGTGATCGATAGCCACGGGTTACGACCAGATCCGTCAAAAAATCGAGCTTATAAAGAACCGAAAGACATATCCGGTGTGAGATCATTTCTGGGAGCAATTAACTATTACGGGAAGTTCATCCCGAATATGAGGAAGCTGCGATATCCGTTAGACAATTTGCTTAAGGCAAATAATTCATTCTGCTGGACGCCAGAATGCAAAAAGTCGTTCGCAACGTGCAAGTCTCTCCTATCGTCCGACCTACTTCTAACGCACTATGATCCACGGCAGAAGATAATCGTTTCTGCAGACGCTTCGTCCATCGGCCTTGGCGCAACGATTAGCCACGTGTATCCTGGAGGTGCAATGCGCGTAATTCAACATGCTTCCCGCACCCTCAGTGAAGCAGAGCGTCATTACAGCCAAATCGATCGCGAAGGCTTGGCTATCATCTTCGCTGTAAAAAAGTTTCATAAAATGATCTTCGGCAGGCGTTTTGTTCTTCAAACGGACCATCGACCTCTTCTTCATATTTTCGGCTCGAAGAAGGGTATCCCGACCGTCACCGCAAACCGTTTGCAGCGTTTCGCACTCACTCTTCTAGCGTATGATTTCAGCATAGAGTATGTACGCACCGATGACTTCGGAAACGCTGACTTGCTTTCGCGCCTGATCAACACACAAGCCAAACCTGAAGAAGACACCGTGATCGCATGCATAGAAACAGACATCAAAGCAATGGTGGTAAGTGCATTCATTCCACTTCATTTTGCAGACCTTATCAGAGAAAACGGAAAGACCCCCTTCTGCAAAAGCTCGTGCATTACATACGTGAAGGATGGCCCAGTAATGCAACCTACACAGGGGAATTGTCTCGTTTCTTCGCACGTAAGGATGCTTTATCAACCGTTGATGGTTGTATTTTGTTCGGGGAGAGGGTGGTGATTCCTCGAGTTCTACAACAGCAATGTCTGCAACAAATACACCACGGTCATCCTGGCATACAACGGATGAAAGCATTGGCCAGAAGCTACCTTTATTGGCCATCCTTGGACGCTGACATCACGGAATGGGTCAAAACATGTAACGCGTGCCAAGCAGTTGCACGATCACCCCCTCACTCAAGCCCCGTTCCTTGGCCAAAAGCTGCAGGTCCATGGCAGCGCATTCATGTGGACTATGCTGGTCCACTAGATGGAGATTTCTACCTCATCGTAGTAGATTCGTTCACGAAATGGCCTGAAGTATTTCGAACGAACAGCACTACATCCGCAGCAACCATCGGCATCTTACGCGGAATATTCGCCCGGTTCGGTGTTCCAACCACTCTAGTATCTGATAACGGTACGCAGTTTACGAGCGAAGATTTTAAGTTTTTTTGCTTCCAGAACGGCATCGAGCACATAACGACGGCACCCTATCATCCGCAGTCTAACGGGCAGGCTGAAAGGTTCGTTGATACTTTCAAGCGGACCGTTAAGAAAATATCAGCCGATGGGAGAACGATGCAAGAGGCGCTGGATGCATTCCTACTGTCCTACCGAAGTACTCCGAGCTCCGTGTTAGAAGGGCTAAAATCACCAGCGGAGATAATGTTTGGCAGACCAATGCGTACAATCTTAGACCTATTACGTCCACCACTCGCAGGAGGGTTAACAGACAGTCCAGTAGCAGCTAAACGCAGGGAATTTCGCCCGTCCGACCTGGTATATGTTAAGTGTTACTCTCGCAACGGTTGGAGTTGGACAGCTGGGACCATTGTTAGCCGCATTGGAAACGTAATGTACACCGTCAGGACAGTCGATAGAAAGACCATAAGAAGCCACGTGAACCAGCTGCGCGAGCGCCGTGAACGTCATCATCATCGTCATCGTGAATCATCGGAGTCTGACGGTTTACCGCTAGATATTCTTTTGGATTCCTACCACCTTACTCCGCAACCGACGACATCAACAGCCGAACCATCATCAGCATCGCTACAGCATACTACATCTACACACACGAGCGTATCGTCTGCATCACACCCACAAACGTCAGCAGTCATCGATCCGCGTACGGCCTCAAACGCGGAACCGCTGCATCCAACGAATTCCCCAATTCCGGTACAAGCTCCAATCCGAGAACCACGTCGCTCTTCTAGGCATAGAAGACCGCCCAGTAGGTTCGACCCGTACAGGCGTTTTTAAAAGAGGGGAGATGTTGGGTGCGTACGTGCAGGGTACTCACGCGCCCTCTCTGCGAGATGTTTTCTCTCGTCGGTTGATGGGCACGAGTGTCCTAGCGAGAGATTCGTCCCGATCCGCGATCCCGATTGTTACTCGTTACACGATCGGGATGCGAGCGGCAGTCGGGATACAGCTAGCAACGAATGTGGTGTGGTGTCATTACAAGGCGGAAATAAATTAAGTTTATTTATTGTAGTTTATCTAATTTACGTTGTGTCGTAAACACTTATTCGGCCACATATCACACGGCGAACGTAAAAAGAAGCTACATGAACCTGTCGGCTCATGGGACACGCCTTTGCCCAACATGTTGCTGATAAAGCTGGACAATGAGACCATTCTGGCGTGGGAAAGGCATTCTGTGCATAAGAAGCAGGACAAGTACAGCGAGTTGATCGAATTCCTGCAAGACCGAATTCGAATCCTAAAATCGAGCCAGAGTGTCTCGTGCGATCGGATTGTGGCTCCGATCAAGGTGGCCGGGGCACATCGGCCCACCGCACCACGGCGGTCGGTAACCAACGCTGCTTCTGTGCAAAGGAATACTCCCGTTTCATCGACCATTCAACAAGTGACCTGTCCATTGCAGTGTGCAGACCATCACCTGGTTCGAAATTGCCGGGATTTTTAGCCAGGAGCGGCGGGAAATCGCACGGTCAAAGGGATTGTGCTGGAATTGTCTCAGTTGTTCCCATCAAGTGAGATCGTGCAAATCCGAGTATTCTTGCCGTTCGTGCAAGGAACGGCATCATACGCTGCTTCATCAACCACCACAACAACCTACAGTCGCTTTGTCAGCCCAATCAGATGATGATATGGTATTTCTCGAGACGGCTATTGTGTTTATCGTAGACGATTATGGAGAGAAGCATGAGGCACGGGCGCTTCTGGATTCGGGCTCTATGTCTAACTTCATCTCGGATACGTTAGCTCGGAAGCTCATGACACCTCGAGCGAGAGTTAATGTATCAGTGTCTGGCATCGGAACTTCAAGGCAGCAGATAAAGGGTTCGACCACGGCGATCGTTCGTTCAAGAAACCTTCAATTCACCACCCCATTGGAGTTTCTGATCCTGGATACACCCTCGGCGGACATTCCCACCTCACCAATCAACGTGTCTTCGTGGAACATCCCGGATGTAACGCTAGCAGGCCCCACGTATCACATCCCAGGCAAGGTCGATGTGGTCATAGGTGGCGATACGTTCTGGGAGCTGCATACCGAACGCAAGCAATCTCTCGGTTCGGGTCTGCCATGGTTGGTAGAAACGCAGTTTGGATGGGCGGTAGCAGGAAACACAACGGATTCGTCTCAACAACATCGGGTATGTAATATGGCAACGAGCGACAGTCCGTTGGAAGCCATATTGACGCGGTTCTGGGAGAGCGAGACCATCTTCGACGAGCCCGCTCTACCTCTGGAGGAAGACATGTGTGAACGTCATTTCATCTCTACTACAACCAGAGACCCATCTGGCAGGTATGTCGTACGTTTACCACAAATTCCTAATACGAATATCGTTTTAGGAGAATCGAAAGCAATCGCTGATCGTCGTCTCCTAGCGGTGGAACGGCGGCTTAAGTCTAACCCTGCAATAAAGGAGGAGTATAGTAAATTCATGTCGGAGTATGAGCGCTTAGGGCACATGAAACAACTCACCGAGCCGGTGGACGATTCGTGTGAACACTACTATCTCCCTCATCACGCGGTGCTTAAGGAGTCGAGCACAACCACCAAGGTCAGGGTAGTCTTTGACGCGTCGTGCAAGACATCTTCTGGCTACTCCTTGAACGACAAACTCCTGGTTGGGCCGGTGATCCAAGACGATCTGTTCACCATCATCGTTCGTTTCCGGTCTCACGCAGTCGCACTCTCAGCAGATGTTGAGAAAATGTATCGGCAAATTTTCCACGATTCTCGCGACACTGAATACCTGCGCATTCGGTATAGAGGAAACACCACAGGGCCGATTCAGACGTTCCAACTACAAACGGTAACATATGGCACGTCTTGCGCACCCTTCCTAGCAACAAGAACGCTAAAGCAGATCGCTCTCGATCACAAGATGCAATACCCCCGAGCAGTGGATCCTGTATTGCACGATTTTTATGTGGATGACCTGCTAACGGGAACAGACGAGTTGGCAGATGCAATTGAAATGCAAAGGCAGATTTCCGAGATGCTCAAGCAGGCTGGATTCGTGTTGAAGCAGTGGGTATCGAACGTACCCGAAGCACTAATCAGCATTCCCTCAGAAGACCTTGCCATCCTTCCTACTCATGAATGGCAAGATCCCCAATTTGTATCGACGCTTGGTCTGGTTTGGGAGCCAGCAGTTGATATGCTGCGATATCGGATCGATCTACCAACTGCTGCGACGATGTTTACAAAGAGGCTAGCTTTGTCCTACATCGCCAAAATCTTTGACCCGCTGGGCTTGCTTAGTCCAACCATTATCATCGCTAAGCTCTTTATGCAACAGCTGTGGAAGTTGCAGGAAAACGGTAAGCCGTGGGATTGGGATCGTGAGCTACCATCACATCTCCAAAAGGAATGGACGGCATTTCATTCCAAGCTGCATTCACTCCGGGAAGTGCGCATTCCGCGTTACACTTCAATTCGGCAAGCAACAAACGTGCAGCTACACATTTTCGCGGATGCTTCTCAGGTGGCATATGGTGCTTGCTGTTACGTCAGGGCAGAAAACGATTCGACAACATCGGTGCAGCTGTTGGCAGCTAAGTCTAAGGTAGTATCGTTGTCGAACACACATTCTATAGCAAGACTCTAGCTTTGTGCAGCGCGGTTGGCAACGCAACTGTTCCAGAAGGTCAGTCAGTCCCTCAACGGCGAATACGATGCTTTCACTTGGACTGATTCCATGACCGTGCTACATTGGCTCAATTCAGCACCACGGAGGTGGAAGCCTTTCGTTGCCAACAGGGTGGCACAAATTCAAGGAGAAACCCGGATCAAGTGCTGGAGGCATGTTCCTGGTGTAGACAACCCAGCAGACGATGCATCGCGAGGTCTACTACCAGACAAATTGCAATCCTGTGAACGATGGTGGCATGGGCCACATTGGTTGAGCAGCAAACAGGAAAAATGGCCTATAAGAGAACCTGCAATTGAAGAAACGGCATCAATAGAAGAAGAACGTGTTACACAATCACGAATAGCTGCAATGTCGATGGAGGACGATTTCAACAATAAGCTATTTGCACGGTTTTCAACCTACCTCAAACTTCGTCGAACCATGGCGTATTGTTTACGTTTCGTGCAATGCAAGAGGACACCGAAACCCGCAATTGCGTCACCGACAGCCAAGGGTCATGCTTCGATTCAGGACATGATTATATTGATTGCACCTCCATCTCGAGACGAACTCATCCAAGCTGAGCTGCAGTTGTGTCGGTTAGCTCAGCAAGATTCATTTGCGGACGAGTTAAAAACGGTTAAAAACGGCAAGGATATACCACGCAATTCGAAGCTGAAATGGTTGTCCCCCTTTATTGATGAGGCGGTAATTCTGCGTGTTGGTGGCCGGCTTCACAACGCACAAATAGCAGAATACGCGAAGCATCCTATACTTCTTTCTGCAAAACACCCACTCGCTGCATTGTTAGCAGTCGCGTATCACCAGAAGTATATGCACACCGGTCCGGAACACTTGTTATCCATACTTCGTGAACGCTTCTGGATAATCGGTGGCCGTAATTTGACGAAGTTGGTTTTCCATCGGTGTCACAAGTGTTTCAAGGCCAAACCTACACTGGTGCAACAATCCGTTGCAGATCTTCCGACTTCAAGGGTTACACCCACGAGACCGTTTGCTGTGAGTGGTGTGGACTATTGCGGTCCGGTATTGCTGAAATCGCCTGTTCGCAATAGAAGTCCCACCAAGCCATACATCGCCATCTTCGTGTGCTTTGCAACACGAGCGGTCCACATTGAGTTGGTGAATGATCTCACCACGGCAGCATTTTTGGCAGCACTAAGGCGCTTCGTGGCTCGCAGAGGCAAAATCGCGGAACTGCATTCGGATAATGCTACTACGTTTAAGGGGGCTGCACACGAACTTCATCGCCTCTACGAGATGTTTAAGTGCAGCAATAGCGAACGCATCGAAATCTTCAACTGGTGTGCCAATGAAGAAATTCAGTGGAAGTTTATTCCGCCTCGTGCGCCGCACTTCGGAGGACTGTGGGAGGCTGCTGTACGATCCGCTAAACAGCACCTAATTCGCACGATAGGAAGTACGAGCCTCACTCAGGAGGGAATGGTAACATTGCTAGCGCAGGTCGAACAATGCTTAAATTCAAGACCCCTGATTCCGCTTTCTAGTGAGCCATCGGACACGCAACCGCTCACTCCGGGTCATTTTTTGGTAGGGTCGAACATGCTGGCGTTGCCACTTGTTGATAGGAGTCAGGTAGCAGCCAATAGATTGAAGGAGTTTGATTTGGTGCAAAGCATATGCAGCATATATGGTCGCGTTGGTATCCGGAATACTTGCAGCAGCTTCAGGCCCGGGCCAAACGTTTAATAGTTCCACCAGTACCGCTAGAAGAAGGGCAATTGGTAATCATAAAGGAAGACAATATACCACCTACCTTGTGGCCAATGGGTAGAATAACACGATTGCACCCAGGAAAGGACGGCGTTGTTAGAGTCGTAACACTTCGTACAGCTGCAGGAAAGGAGATAGTACGCGCAGCAGCTAGATTGGCAATCCTTCCAAATCCAAACGTATGTGAAGACAATTAACCTCGAACACCAAAGTTAGGAGGCGATCAACGCGAAGCACATGTGTAATGTAAACAACCACACCGCACATACACACGACACGATACACGAAGTGACAGATCGACACTTGCAACTTGTACAACACAACACCACACTTGCACAACATTTGCTATCTCTGAGGCGAAGTTAGATCGAGATACTTCTTCATTTTCTTATTTTTTTTTTTCAATTGTATTTGCTGAATGTTGTAAAGAAATACTTTCTTTGGTGGCTGGAATGTTGGAGATTGATCATTTGAATTTATTAGTTCGAATTCGAAATTCGAACTAAATTTAGAGATAGGATAGGAAATGAACTCATAGGCATAGATAAGGATAACAGAATGAACTCAAAATGAATTATGTAATGAACTCTTGACAATTGAATATACAGGCGGTCCCCGAGATACACGGTACCTCTTATACGCGGATTCGGAGATACGCGGTTTTCTAAATTTGACAATTCTTTGAGCAAATTGTACTGATTTGACACATCAATTTCAAATTGCCAAATAATTTCCGTTTTGATCGAATGTTAAAAACTATTTTAAAAGGTTTAAAACAGTTATTTTCAGTCAGAATCATATCAAATAATTCATAAAGTGACTAAAACCGCCCCCTACTTGCAAAATTACACAAAAATTTGTGATATTTTAGCAGGAAATCACGAGATTCGACTTACGCGGAAATTCGAGATACGCGGTATTTTGCGGCCGTTTTCGGTCCCCATTAACCGTGTATCTCGGGGACCGCCTGTACAGTAGCAAACGGACATTTGAACGAGTCGCATTCATTTTTCTAACCGGCACAAGTTTTTGGAATTATCGGGAAAGAAAACGAGTTGTACCACGTAGCCGAACATTCGTGAGGTTTTCTCACAAACACTATTGCAACACATTCATTATATTACATCAGCAAATCAATCCACACCATAGCAACATACCTAGACCATACCATCCATAGAAAAAACCATTGAGACATTTATCGAAAACAACCGAAACGCGCAACATAAGCAATTCAAGCGTTACTGCAGCAACTTATTGCTAAAAGCGCAGTGTAGGCAATGATCGACGAACGCACTCGTTATTTGGCTAGAACAGTTGAAACTTTCCAGAACCTTTGTAAAAACACTAAAAGCGCAGCATAAGGACAAATTGACAGAGACCTCACTCCGATAGAATGAATAAATTGCACCTCATATCAATAACCTTTAATTAGGACAAAAACACATTCCAAAACCAATATTTCGAAACCCATTGAGTATAAATAAAACCACCCAAATAGCCAGCTCGTACTTTATAGCTGATTTAGGGCTGTTTAACGAAAAATCGTTCCATTGTCGTACTTTGTGGCTGATTAAGAGATAGACGGCACTTTGTGGAACTATGGAGCTTTTTAACAGGCACATGGTACTCTTTGGAACTTTGCGGCTGATTAGCACTATGTGTAGGGTTCATGATGGAACTTTAAGGCTTGTTAAGAACGTGTACCGAACTTGGTGGAACTTCATAGCTTTTTAATGCATGCCATCGGTACAAGGTGAGTCTTGTCAAAGAGTCAAAGACAGACGCCGCCAATCATCTCATTGCTGCTGTACAAGTTAGATTAGTTCTTTGAAGAAGGGATTTTGAAGGAAGTGATTGTGATTGTACAGTAAATTGTGATACGTTTCGTGTAATTTATGAATATTAAGGGTTTAAAAATATACACATGTACACAAACAAAACAAATCCTGTTGTTTATTTCATCGATGACGCTTGCTTGAAAATAAAACACAAAGAAAAATAATCCCCAGCACCGTAGCTTAAGGAAGCTGCTTAGGCGCTATTTAGAAGGACCGCCTGGAACTTTGATGCTGTTTATCTACTGCAAAAGGCGAATTAGAGCAGCGATCTTTAGCGTGCCAAAATGAGCTGCTTAAGCAATTCTGGCTATTTGGGCAATTCCGACCGTGGCAAGTCAGATTCGTTCGGACTGCCAAGATAGGACGTTACGCTTCCTAAAAACTTCGTGTACCAACTTATTTCAAGAGTTTAGTTATCCCAAATAGCCAGAATTGCTTAAGCAGCTCATTTTGGCACGCTAAAGATCGCTGCTCTAATTCGCCTTTTGCAGTAGATAAACAGCATCAAAGTTCTATGTTGGTCTTTCAAACAGCGCCTAAGCAGCTTCCTTATGCCACGATGCCAGGGATTATTTTTCTTTGTGTTTTATTTTCAAGCAAGCGTCATCGATGAAATAAACAACTAGATTTGTTTCGTTTAAACACATATGTATATTTTTAAATCCTTTGTATTGATGAATTACACAAAATTTTACACAATTTACTGATAATTCACAATCACTTCACTCAATATTTATTCTTCAATTAACGAATCTAACTTGTGCAGCAGCAATGAGATTATTGCCGGCGTCCGTCTTTGACACTTTGACAAGAGCCACCTTGAACCGATGTCATGCATTAAAAAGCTATAAAGTTCCACCAAGTTCAGTACCGTTTCTTAACAAGCCTTCAAGTTCCATCGTGAACCCTACACATAGTGCTAATCAGCCGCAAAGTTCCAAAGAGTACCATGTGCCTGTTAAAAAGCTCCATAGTTCCGCAAAGTACCGTCTATCTCTTAATCAGCCACAAAGTACGACATCGGAACGATTTTTCGTTAAACAGCCCTAAATCAGCTATAAAGTACGAGCTGGCTATTTGGGTATGTCCCCCTACACAAGGTAAGGCTTCTAAACTCCAACATTTCCAGTAAGGGAAACTCCTTTCGGGTTTCCATGATCGCCTGGACGATCAAATCAGTCCGCTTCGAATAGTTCGTTCCACCTCAGCTCATGTCAGTAAAGACTGACTCCCCGCAAAAACGGTGCACGACGGCCCCGCGTACGTTCGATCACATTACATCCATACTGGTCCTGGATTCGATTATGAACCCATACCGGTTCCGGTTCATACCGGATTTGGAACTGACACTGGTCCTATACCGGTCCTGGAACTGAAAGTAAACCTATAAAAGACCTGGAACTGATTCTGAACCCATACCGATCCTGGAATCGATCATGAACCACAGATCCACACAGATCCAGAGATCCAGAAATAGCTCCATTTATTTTTTTAGAAATAGGTTACATTTATTTTCTGGAACAGTACCAGGAACTGTTCCGGATTCGGAACGGCATTCGGACCTGGTGCGGGTATGTCTCCGATACAATTCCAGTCTCCTCTCATCGTCACTACCACAGGTGTGTATCTCTGTTGGCACCGTTCTTACTTTGCGCCATTGTTCAGCGTGTCTTGTGCTCATGCTTTCGACAGGTGAGATAAAACACGTGGATCACCTATAGGATTTCAAATAAACTGTTACACACCTTATCCAATTGCTTTTCATCACGACCCGAAGGTAAGTAGTGATGAGTCAAGTAGCACTGTGCCACCACGCACACACAGCACCGTAAAATGTGCGAGCACAATTGCACATTTTATAAAATTGTGGTGCCACACTTAGCACAATTTATGTGCTCCGCACAGTTTGTGTGCTCCGCACAGTTTGTGTGCTCCGCACAGTTACTGTGCTCCGCACAGCTACTGTGCTCCGCACAGTTATTGTGTGCTTCGCACAGTTTGTGTGCTCCGCACCAAGGTGTTATAAATGACAAGGTGAAGTTGTTCAGAGCAAAATGACGTTTCTCGACTTGACACATCTCTTCCGGGGGCTCCGGTATAAAAATCGGGGAGGGCTGGTACGGGGTAATGAAATTTGTATGCAGAGAGTGACAGATGTCCCCCACAATGTCGCCCAGCAAAAGCGGTAAAAATCAACCTTCTAAATACATTATCCTTGCTCCGCACAGTTATTGTGTGCTTCGCACAGTTTGTGTGCTCCGCACAGTTATTGTGTACAATCCGCACAGTTTGTGTGCTCCGCACAGTTTCTGTGCTCCGCACAGTTTCTGTGCTCCGCACAGTTATTGTATGCAACTGTGCGGATTGTACACAAACTGTGCGGAGCACACTAACTGTGCGGAGCACAGAAACTGTGCGGAGCACACAAACTGTGCTGAGCACACAAACTGTGCGGATTGTACACAATAACTGTGCGGATCACACAAACTGTGCGGAGCACACAAACTGTGCAAACTGTGTGGTAGCTGTGCGGAGCACAAAAAGTGTGCAAAGCACACTAACTGTGCGATAACACAGTAACTGTGCAAAAACTGTGCGGGAACACAGCTACTGTGTGACCACACATTAAGTGTGGTACCACGCACACACAGCACAGTAGACTGTGCGTGGTACCACAGCACCACACAGTGAAAAGTGGTACTTGACTCATCACTAAAGGTAAGGCATGCGTGTGGAGAGTACCGTGTACATGCAAATTTCATATTTTAAGCTTTATTATGTGAGATGGATGGAGCAGCAACATGCTTTCAGAAGATTTAGCTTTTGTTTGAGAAAACTTAATTTAAACAAAATCATTTTAATCCCACATCGTATCTCCTGTGTGCTTAGTGCCTATTACCGTTGAGATTTAAGAAAAAGCTAAAAAATGTGCAACTATTTAACATAATAGTTATTTCCCTAATGTTGCGTTCGAATGTGATCGGGGATGCAAAGAATACAAAAAGTTAAATAAGTTGAACTCATCTTTATTTGTAATTCGTCATGGCACATCGGGTGTCTCGCTTCGCATCTTACAATGGTTGTGTGTCGATTGAGGCCTTAATTCAAATTAACGATTTTTTGGTAGTTTATTTCTATGCAAGAAAACAGTTCATCAACGCATTAAGTAAAAAAAAAAGTCCTCCGGAACACAAGAGCTCACTCGCGCTTGTTCTCCTTCTCCGAGTCCGCTTGGCGCTGCTGGCGCGCAATGGTTTCGTCTTCCCACTCCGTGCGCCTGGATCCCCGCAGCTGCCCGCCTGCCGCCGTCGATGTGTCGACCGTACTTTTGCGACGCTGCCGGATCGCGCCCAAACCATCCCCCGCCTGCCGCGACGATGTGGCGCTGCGGCCCGCGGCACCCATTGGCGGGGGCGCCGGGCGCTTAAAGGACCGCACCGGCCCTCCCCCGGTCTTCATCGCCGCTCTGCCCGTCGGTCGGCGCGTCGGTGGACGCGCCGGTTGCCCGCCGCCCACCGACAACTCCATCGGCTGCTGCTGCTGCGGGGACGCCGACATCGGCGGAATGCGTGAGGCCGAAGCCGCCGGCCCGTCCTTCGTATCCATCGGCCAGATTGACTTAGCCGAGCCGGTGTCGTCTGTGTAAAATTGTGTGGTTAGAAAATGGACGGGAAAGTGGACCGCGCACCACCCGGGCAGAGAAATCATTGCGGGAAAACTCTTCCAGGTTGTGCACTTTTTTACCTACCTTTGTTGCTTAGATCCATAATTGGACACAGAGATGTGCGACGCTATCAAAAGAATTTTTTTTCAATCGCACCAACACCAACTTGTTCTTGACACTTGCGAACTTGTTCTTGAAAGCACGTACGGGCTTGGAGAAACACGTCCGCTCGCCTCGAGAAGCTGTGCAGAAATGGAAGCTCAACTCGTTCGTCGTCTCCAACGGCTCCCGGCAACAGTCGCTGGTAGTGATGGGCGTTTCGGAGCGCACCAACGGCTCCGTAGTCGGCTCCGGAATAACGGCTCTGCACTCACGGCTCCGTTCCAACGGCTGCGGAGCCAGCTTCAGGCCCACCGTTCCGGGGCCGGCGACGAATCAACGGCTCCAGATCAACGGCTCCGAACTAACGGTTCAATAGAGACATCATTGTATGATAGCGTAATAAAACAAACGAATATATCTTCTTTGATAAATTCTTTGAAACATGACCTACTCCGCTATTTACGGAGTTTCCCGATTGAAACTTCATTGAAAAAGTTATTTTGGTCCTTTGTGTTAAAACCGGCTCCGGAGCCGTTGGTGCAGAGCCGGCCCCGGAGCCGTTTTGCCCATCACTAGTCGCTGGTGCGATCTCATTTGCGAAGGGGGTGGAGCTAGAGGTGCTGGTGGTGGTGTCGATGGTGTTGGTGGTAGTGCGACAGACCGTTAGAGCACAACAAAGGATGTGAAATTTCTTGCGAATTCCGCGCGCTGGTTCTATACACGTCCGGCCGTTGGCTTCAAACACTTTAACATCTTTTCAGTCAAAAAGTCAGGCGACACTTCTCTCTTGGTGTGTGTTTGCGTGCGTGTGTGTATTTCGTGGGGTAAGAGTGAGCGAGCGCGAGCTCGAATTCTTAGTTTTATCGTGTTAGCTCCTAGCAGTCCGCGGTTTTGTTAGTGTGCGCGCGTGTGTGTATTGCTCAACTGTAATCCGAGATCGACTTTGGCCCGTGGGTAAGTGTCGTACGGTTTTTGGCTATTTCACCCAGCCCCTGCCCTTTTCCTATCTCACAAATAGCGCACAAATCTCCTTATACAAAAAAAAAAACGCACGCAATTATTATAAATCTCTAACCAAACAAATTTGTCCAGTGGCGCTCGGAAACCACAAAACAACGCTTCTCGTTCTCGTCGGGCGGCAAAAACGCCCAACATGCCTCTCTACCGAAAAAGCCCTTCTTTCCCTCCCTCCCCCCCATTGTCCGCATAGTTTAGTTGGCCCGCCGCTTGATCGACACCTTGCCGCGGCGCAGATGCGACAGAAAGATGCGCACCTTCTGCCCGTCGGACGTTTTCTTCACGCAGATCGCCTCGGTCCCGATCGCGGAGATGTTGGCCGGAAAGCGCGGTATGTCCCGGCCCTCGACGTGCACCGGCTGGCCGCGGTGGAACCAGCGCCGCTCGTACCACAGCTTCCCATCCTCGATGCGCGTTTCCGTCGACGGTTGCGCGTTCGATTGTCCGCCCTGCAAAAAAAAAGCGCGTCGCGAGCCGAAATTGAATCAAAACCACACACACACACACATACACACACACCCGCTAGCTACACTTACCGTTCCCGTGGGTGCTGCCCCACTGCCACCGTAGCCCTCCGCCGGCTGAGATCCACCGTTCTGGTCGGCAGCATTCGCTCCTCCGCCGCCGCCCCCTCCTCCTCCTCCTACTCCTACTCCTCCTCCTCCGCCACCACCCGTTTGCGTTCCTCCACCCGTGCCGCCGGTGCTACCGCTCGCCCCATCGTTGACGGAATGTTGAGCGGCGGCGGCGGTGGAGGAGGCTGCGGCGGCGGCCGCAGCTGCCGCCGCCGCTGCTGCCGCCCGGCTCGCCGAGATCGGCTTGCTGCGCGAGATCAGCTTCAGATCGTGGTCCACCTCCTTGTCCTCCAGCAGAAACGTCAGCTGGTTGGTCGTTGGCTTGCGGCGCTTCTCCGGCACCGGCAGCGGCTCGTTCGGGCGGCGGCGCAGCTTCCGCGTCACGGTCGGCTTCACGTCGACCGAGTCGCCGTTCAGCTCCATCGTCGCGAACTCGTGCTCGATCATCTTCTTCTGGTCCTCCAGGTCGGCGATCAGGTTCTCGATCAGCTCCGCCTTCTTCTCGTCGAACTCCTTCTCCGCGGCCGCCTTCTCGAGGATGCAGTCGCGCTCCGCGCACGCGAGCAGGTAGTCCCGCTCGACCTCGTTCAGCAGCACCCGGTCATCCAGCTCGAGCTGCAGCCGGTCGACGATCTTCAGGTACTCCGGGTGCTTGCCCTGCTTCAGCAGCTCCAGCTGCCCGAGCAGGTTCGCCAGCTTGTCCTGGTACATCTGCTCCCGGATCTCCATCCGCTCGTCCACGCTGTGCTGGTTGTTCGTGCCGGTCAGCAGCTCACTCTCGCTCGCCTCGTCGGTGTCTGTTGGTGGAGGAGAACATGCAAAAAAAAAACCCGTGTTATACAAACGTGTCCACACGCGGCCCAGCTGCTATAACCGGTCGGTTCGCTTGCCTTCACCACTATCGGCGTCATTTTCGCCGTCCTGTTCCGGCAGGGCGTGCTGCTCCCGCCGGCCGTCCATTTCGAGGTACACCGTGCTACCGCCCCGGTTTGTTGCCATACTCTCGCCCACTCCTTCCCCGGTTCTCGGTCGCACTGTTGGCCCGTTGGCAAGTCGGACCCGAAAGGAAAACCTTTTCCCCCTGGGAAATGCTACCCTTTTCCAGAATTCCAGAAAGTCCACTGGCCTGGTAAAATTAGCTACAAATCGAAGTTTTATTTTACTGTTTTTATTTATTTCTATTTAACTATTTAAACACCAGGCGCGCGATATATGACGCCATCGGAGGCTATGTTTTTATTTACGTTTTATTTGTTTGACAGCGGCGTCATGTTTTCCACTGCACAGCGGGGCAAGCACGGTCGGAAGTAAAAAAAAAAATATATTTTGAAATATAAAAAATATTTTTGTATTACCAACTTTAATAGTAAGTTAAGAAAAATCAGTAATATTATAACTCTATCATTTCAATTTTATTAGTAATGACTGGTCAAAGTAGCAAAAAAATCATTCCCCGGGCCGTTCATCCGGCTGTCCGATTATCCGTGCTATTGAGAAATGACAGCTCAAGACAAAGATGACATTGCGTGCTGAGGAAACAAATTGAAAAAAAGGGTAAAAGCAAGGTGGAATGTATAATGAGGTGTAGTTATAGCGCTTTTGGCGATCCCCCCCCTGGGCTCCGATTTTGACAGATGGTTTTCCGCTTGTATATGTATTGATGGATTGTTTACGTTTTGCATGGTCAATATTTGGTGGAGATCAATTTGGGTGAATATTTTAGTTTATTAGAACACAGTCCGTGATTTAAAATGGAAATTTTCCGACGAGAACCTGAAGTGTTCGCCAAAAGCGGAAAACTAACTGTCGGTTTTCTTCGTCGATTCTTCTTCCACCTAGCTGTCAAAACGAGCTTATAACTTGACCTGATATCTTTACGGTCCTTGGGTAAAAGATTTTTAAGGCCCCCCCCCTATGGCAATCGAAGCAGCCCTGACAAGAAAAACGAGATAGTGTGCGGTTGATCGGTCATGTAATCTGTCAAATATTCAAAAAATAAAGTTTGTTTACATTTTGAACCGAACGATAGCTCTCACGATCAAGGTGTTATAAATGACAAGGTGAAGTTGTTCAGAGCAAAATGACATTTCTCGACTTGACATCAAGGTGTATGGATTTATGGAGGTGAAGTGCTTCAGAGCAAATTGACATTTCACGACTTGACATAACAATACTGGGGGCTCCGGTATTAAAATCGGGGAGGGCTGGAGGAGGGTATAGAAAATTGTATGCGATTTGACATAACAATACTCAAGGATGGCGCCCGGAAAACGCGTTAACAATTCACCTCCTTAATAAAGACACCTTGCTTGACATATCTCTTCCGTGGGCTCCGGTATAAAAATCGGGGAGGGCTGGTGCGGGGTAATGAAATTTGTATGCAGAGAGTGACAGTTGTCCCCCACAATGTCGCCCAGCAAAAGCGATAAAAATCAACCTTCTAAATACATTATCCTTGCTCACGATGTACAACGGCGAATGATTAAAAAAGGCTACATCGGTGATGAAAATGTTGTGTGTAATGTGTAAAATAAACAGCCGAAAAATTATAAATGGAGGTAGAATCGACTTCGCACGCCAGAAAGCCGTTTAGGGTAAGTAAAGCATAGCTAATATTTGTAATATTAAATCAATTAAAGCGGTATTTTCTATGCAGCTGTTGTGCAACCGTGTTGAGCCGGCGATAGTTAGAAAGAGGGAAGAAAGAATGCCCGCAATCAAACTAAACGATGTTTGATCATGGAAAACAAGGTAAGTTGATAATGAACGTAATCCGCATGGTATCAAAAACTCCTCGCGTTTATTTTTTTAACCACTGTTTTTTTTTTTTCTATAGTTAAAAAGCATACAAAGCTCGCTCGCCGTTGGACGCTTGGACAATTACTTTTACAATCATTCGGTGATCAGTTTGCGAAACAAAAGCTGTTTCCTGCTCTTTGCCAAATGTCTCTACTTCTCCTCTAATAAATTTACGTAGAGGTTCTGACCTACTCGATAGATGATGAATAAATTGCCCTACAAAGTTTACCAAACCTAAGAAACTTCTAGCTTCCTCCCTTGTTGCTGGTTTTCTAAAATTCTTAATGGCTTCTACTTTATCTTCAGCGGGTGCAATACCTGACGAACATATTTTGTACCCAAGTATTTCTAAACTGTCAGCTCTAATTACACATTTCTCCTTATTCAAGGTTGCGTTATTTTGTTTTAAGACTCCTAACACTTGCCTTAAGCGTTTATCATGTTCTGTTTTATTTTCACCTGCTACAACTATATCGTCAATGTAAATTACCACTCCATCTATTCCTATTAACATTTGAGTCATAATTCTTCGGAATATTTCTGGGGCACAATTAATTCCAAACATTAATCTCTTGAAACGCATAAGCCCTTTGCTAGTCATGAAAGTGGTAACTGCTCTTGAGTCTGGGTGAAGTTCAATGTGGTGATATGCGGAAGTAATATCTAGTTTAGAAAATATTTTGCATCCACGTAACTTGTTTAACAAAGTTTCAATAACTGGTAACGGAAATTGTTCGCGTTGGATAGCTTGGTTTGGATATTTCATATTGATACAAATTCTTATATCATCTTTTCCTTTTGGTACTACTACCATTGGGGATATCCATTCCGGAGGGCCTAAGACTGGTTCAATTATGTCAGAATCAAGCATGTTTTTAATTTTACGGTCTACTTTTTTTTTCTAACGCAATTGGAACTCTAATATACGATTTTTTTTTTTGGGGTGTTGCCTTATTAATGGATAATCGGATTTGAATATTTGGACATTTTGGAAAAGGTTGTATTTTTTCTTCTAAATTGTGTACCTCTAAACCTACTTTCAACACTTTTAACTGCTCGGCAGTAGTTTTGCCTAACAATGATTTGTTGCTATTCTGCACTACAAAGAATTCCGCATATACCGTAGGCTTATTTTCGTTAACTGTTACTAATAATTTAAATTTAAGAATTATTTTTAAGGGTTGTTTGCTCGCATACGCAGTTATATTCTTGTTACAGTCGTACGTGATATCGTGAATATCTGCTTTGAATTCTTGTAATGTTTTCCATACTTCCTCCGTAACGGTATTCACAGACGCACCTGAATCTATTAAAAATTCAACAGGAACATGATCCAATGTACATGTGACCATACCGTTCTCCCAAAGCCGTGATGTCGTTAATCGCTATAATAATATTAATTATTTTAATTATCAAATCTACAAGGATTCTACGAGCCCTCATTATTATTACATTACCTCATTAAGGTTGTCTACCGCATCTGAGTTTCGTCTTTGATTTCGCTGCATATGTCCTGATGATTCTGTTTTTGGTTTTTTTTTTCCGTTTAAACCTATTCTTTGTTACATTTCCTCCTTCCGTTTTGCAACATCTACCGAAATGTCCTTTGCGCCCGCAAGCATTACAACGAGTCTTTCTAGCATAACACTCATTAGAATTTCCGTTATGTCGCCATGACCCACAACGGTGGCAGCTAGTATCTTGCCATTTTCTTTTTGTTATCATTGGTTGTTGTTTGACGTATGTGTTAAGGTCTGTAGTCATGTATTTAAAATAAGAGGTGGACGAATGCACGCGAATAAGTTAACACAAATAAAAACGTTTATTCACTATCCTATGTGGAGGCGCGCCGGAGAGAGAGTGATCCTTCGGGGATCACGTCATAAGCCCGAAACTAACGGCATCTCACGAGATGCGTGCACTCATCAGTGAGAGCCGTGATACATACAGGTTGGCTCACTAAGGCAAAATATTCACCATAACAGTATGCAACTGACGGTTCAATTTCTTTCTCCTTAATTTTCATTTTCTGGCTTATTAATACTTCCCTGTTAATTGCATAACTAATAAACTCATCTAATTCCATTATGTCTTCTAAAGCTGGCCCTACACGCTGCATTCATGTATGCGGCTACAAATGACAGCTACACATTTCCATTGTTCTCGATCTGTCAGCTCGTCGCCGCTCGTAACCCGATGTATGCGGGTTACGAGCGGCGACTAGTGACGTATCTTCCACCTGCTATGTTTACATTATTGTTTCAAGTGTTGAAGGGAGGGATGATTTTTTTTATTCAGTAGGGACGGCTTTGCCGTATTGCTTGAAGGGAGGGATGATCATCGAATTAAATTTTTAAATTTGAGTGAAATAAAATTTAAAATTACGTGCTTATTTAAGTTACTGATAAAATAAATACAAATTATTAAAAATATTTTTATGTAATGTTTTATTTGAGGGCAATAATAATATTGACAATAAAATGAGGCTTTAATAAACGTATACGAAAATAAAAATGTTGGATACATTATGTGGGGATTTGTTGGTATTGTGTTTGGAGATTCCTTGGAAGTTTTCAGGCGGACATTTTCGAATAGCAGTCAACCACGCCAGTGTTGAAGTGTGAGGGAAACGCAAAGTGGAATACCGAGTGGACTGATTTACCAAAAGAAAAAATACGTCTGTTCGCTTGTACGCTTAATGCAGGAATGGTCTTTATTCATAGTTCAATGTGTGTGTTGCCCGATTGGCAATCATTCGGTGTTGCCTGATAGGCACTAGTCGTGTCAAGCTGAGAAGTTCAACAGCCAGCACTTAACAATGGAAGGAGCTAAAACCGCCCAAAAATCGAATAAAAATGTAAGTTACACCTTTTCTCATAGAATGACACACTAAATTATTGGTTGTTTTATTATTTTAGCCTATTCCAGATGAGGAAAAAGTCATTGAATTGATCAATTTGGTGAAAACTTATCCGTGCATCTGGTTAGATACTGATCGCCAGTATAAAAATAACGAAATAAGGCATCATGCCTGGCAACAGATAGCATCCGTGCTGGAGGAGGATCCACGGTGCGTTCATGCTAAATGGAGGAATTTAATGAATTCCTACCGGCGGACAAAAAAGGAGATCGCTTTGAGTCAGACAACAGGTTCCGGTGAGTAAATTTTGCTATTTTATTACTTCATATTTGTTAAGATCGTTTCTATTGTATAAATATTCAGGTTCCAGCGAGCTATTGAAGGAGGTTTGGTATGCCTACGAGCATATGTCGTTTCTACATGAAACGACAGCTCCACGTCGTACAATCAATACTGTAAGTAGACATTGTTTATGTATCGTTTTGTGGAGGAATAAATTAATATAGCGTTTCTGTTCTCATGTCAGGCAAATCTTGAAGGAACTTCTCGGGAACCTGTTGTTATCTCGACCGCTCCTGCAACCGCCGCTTCATGCAGTTCAACTGCCTCAACAACAGCCACGACAACTCGTGGTCGCACAGCGTCCAAAGGACGCAAAAGAAAATTTAGTGAAACGATTCGATCAAGTCAGATTAGCGAATGCTTGACACCCATTCAAAGCATTGCTAATACTGCTACTGCTGCTGCACCTTGCACAAAAGCCAGGGCTCTGGGCAACTTTGTAGAGGCACAAGTTGCCACCTTCGAAGATGAACATCCAGAGTTCTGTGCTAAACTGATCAGGTCCATAACGACGGTCATGAATGATCAAATTGATCAATTTTATGCGGACCAACATGGCTCCTCGATGCATAATCATGCATATCTGTAGGATTAAAATTTAAGCGTTAACATAGTTTAAGTGCTTGTTGGAATTTAAGAATTTTATGAATAAGTGAATTATGTATTGTTAAGATAGTATAAGTGTTTTTGGAATTAATGAATTTTATGAATTACTGAATTGAGCATTGTAATTATTTTCCATGAACTGTGAAAATCCGAAATTTTTGTTTTTACTGTCCAGGAGTAACGGTCCAAAAAGGCCGTATTGCTTAAGATAATTCCTGTTTATAAAAAAAAAACGTATTCGTATCATTCATAGTAATAATGACATTTATTTTGTATGTACGCCTTACATTTCATGTTTGCATCGGTTTAGCATAACGATAGGAACTTTATTAGTTTCAGTTATTCTTCCTTGGTTTTTCAGATTGTATGCACACATTGAGTTAATTGCCATGTAAAGAATTCTACTATTCTTTAAAAAATAATATTAGTACAGTCATTATCCGATATACGCTATCGTACGGGACCGAGCGCAATAGCGTATCTCGAGTTTTCGCGTATAGCGGATTCCTATGGAAAAATAGTTTACACTACCGGTTCGAGGGTTGAAAAATATCGCCACAGAGTTTTGCATTAAAGTTTTTTGTTATAAAATAGGTATCTTTTGCACAAATTTAATGCAAAATGCATTAAGAACATTAAGGAAATTCAAAAAGAGCATAAAATATTTCAAAAAATTAAAATATTTGCAAAAAACACATGGAGCTGTCAAATTTAGAGGAATCGCGTACTGCGAATTCGCGTACAGGCGGTCCCCGAGATACACGGTTAATGGGGACCGAAAACGGCCGCAAAATACCGCCCGACAGACAAAGAGAACGAAATTTTCAGGCGAGGGGTAGGTAGAAACACGCGGTGGGGGCCCGGCCCAAGATCGGATCCAAAGTCCGTTGTTTTGGGCTCGAAATTAAAAATGGCGGATGGAGCGCTACCACGGAGAGAATGCGCTCTCTTGCTTGCCTTTAAAATACACGAGGCGCTCTCGCTGTAAAGAACGCTCGCTCGCGCTGTTTCATCGTATTTTCTTCATACCCCTCCCGACAGACAAAGAGAACGAAATTTTCAGGCGAGGGGTAGGTAGAAACACGCGGTGGGGGCCCGGCCCAAGATCGGATCCAAAGTCCGTTGTTTTGGGCTCGAAATTAAAAATGGCGGATGGAGCGCTACCACGGAGAGAATGCGCTCTCTTGCTTGCCTTTAAAATACACGAGGCGCTCTCGCTGTAAAGAACGCTCGCTCGCGCTGTTTCATCGTATTTTCTTCATACCCCTTCCTTCCCGTTTCTTTCGGCTTGCGCAGCGCTGAACTGGTACCCCCTCCCACTTGATTCCAGCGAATTGCGCTGCGCTGGACTGACACCCCCTCCCGCTCGTTTCTTTCGTAGCGCGCTGTGCGCTTTCCTTCATTCGGACTTGGTACACCCGAATCAAAACAAAAACTTGAACACATCAAACTTGGTTTATATTTTATCACTTTTATTGCAAATAAAGGGGCATTTTCACACATAGCTTCACACAATCTTGCCACAAAATCACACAAATTCTTAATATAAAAAAATCGTCGTATTTCAAAGAGCCGTCAAACTGCGTGGATCCCGTTGTTGATGTTCGATACAGCAAAAATAAACATTGAAATAAAGCAGCGCATATCACACATTTAAGATAAATGGTGAAAGAAAAGCGCAGCTTCATTTCAATGTGCACAACACTTCAACACTTAGCGAAACTTCGATCGCCCGGGACTTAGGCTAACACGCGCGAAGCCTTTCACGGCGAACGCTTGAGCTGAACTGACGATTTCGTGTGGTGGCAAGAAGGGGAGCGCACAGAGGAACACTCGCTGCACTAGTGCGAGCGAGACACCGATACCCGCATGCCGCTGCGAGAAAACCAAACTGAGCGCGCAGGCTGAAAGTGAACGCACACATTCACACATGTGTAATTGTGTGAGTGCAAAAACTGTGTAGAAACCAAAACACGCTCGCGCCTCCGAGCAATTCCGCGAATTTCCAACCGTCTCCCCATGCTTCTACATGCCCCTCGCCTGAAAGTCGCACACTTTTTCATTCTCATTGCTAGTAGGGCGCGTATCTCGAATTTCCGCGTAAGTCGAATCTCGTGATTTCCAGCTAAAATATCACAAATTTTCGTGTAATTTTGCAAGTAGGGGGCGGTTTTAGTCATTTTATGAATTATTTGATATGATCCTGACTGAATATAACAGTTTTAAACCTTTTTAAAAAGTTTTTAACATTGGATCGAAACGTAAATTATTTGGCAATTTACAATTGATGTGTCAAAACAGTACAATTTTCTCAAAGAACTGTCAAATTTAGAAAACCGTGTATCTCCGAATCCGCGTATAAGAGGTACCGTGTATCTCGGGGACCGCCTGTATATCGAGTATCGCGTACTGCGGATAATTGCTGTATATAGTTCACCACAGTTAGCTTTTAACTTGCGAGGCTTGTCTCAAGTAAACGGTGCCTTTATTTATAAAGAATGCTACAAATCACAAATAAATGATTTTTATTTCCACGAAAGGAAAATATAAAACGTGTTAGGAAAAATAGGAAACATTCATAAAGATTTCGCAATGCACACAAAAATCAAATACAAATTTGCTTTCGCTTAATACCATAATTCTAATTAGTACGTGGTGGTTTATATGCTTCCGAAAATTACACAACTCTGCGCGGTTGCGGTAAATCAAATGGTAATGGATCATTAAACTTTAAATGTCGTGCTAAGTGTTATCGCATGTTTTGCAACACTCTAGGCGGCCTCAACGGAACGTGTCGAAGAGGTAACGTTGTAGTAGGGTCAACGTTAGACTCTTGAGAGGAAGAGGATCTAGATGCCGTATTTCTTGTGGGTGCAAGAAGAGTTGTATTATAATTCCAAAGCAAGTGCCGACGTCTAAAGTTGTGTAGATGAATTGTTGCCAGAACGATTTTTTCAGCTACTTGTGGTTCTAATTCCATTGGTTTTGCTAAAACTCGCCAGACCTTTACATCAATGCCAAAACCGTTTTCTACCGTTCGACGAGCTCGCGAATGCCTGTAGTTAAAGTGGTGTTCTATTGAGTTTGCGGTATGCATTCCAGCAAAAGGCCGGAGACAATATTCTTTCAATGCAAACGCTTGATCACCCAAAAAAAAATAGGTAACCTCGATCTCGTAAGGAACTTGTAAAATTTCAGGAGCGGGTATATTTAGCTCCCGGCGCTCCAGTTTCTGGTATATAGCACTGTTTGCTAACACTCCACCATCAGAAATTCGACCCTGGCAACCGACGTCAGCAAATATAAAATTTGAATTAGCATCCACTATGCCTAGCAAAACAATGCTGAAAGTGCTTTTATAGTTGAAAAACTGGCTCCCGCTATTAGCTGGTTGTTTTAAGGTGACATGTTTTCCATCAATGGCACCAATTACATGAGGAAAATTCCATTTTTCCTCGAATCCTTTTGAAATCGTCAACCATTCTGTAGCAGTAGACGGCAACTGTAAAGAAAAGTTATTTGAAAAAAATATTATTAAACAACGTTTTGTTCTTCTTCTTCTATTTGGCGTAACGTCCTACGCGGACATGCCGGCCTATATACAGGCTTTCGGGTCTTAATTCATTACCACGTAGTCGGTCAATCCTAGCTTCGGGGGGACGGTCCGTTCTAGGTTTGAACCCATGGCGGATATGTTATTGAGTCCTTCGAGTTGACGACTGTACCAGGACTGCCCCGTTTTGTTATAATTATTACAATAACTCATACATATTCGCGGATATTATTGAATACGTTTGTAGCGGTGGCTTACGTCCCGACACTCATTTTCGTGACTTACTAGATAGTTGCTTTAAATTGTTGCTATACCGCGACATTGGAAAAACGGGCACGAGAAATGTGTTGCCTTCCCTAGAATTTCTTGTGAGCACCGTACATTCCCGCTACGAACAGATTCAATGATACTAGCCATTATCACTGTTATAAACTATGTATTAAAACGATTAAATCTCTCTGTTTGTATGACAACCTAAAACATTAGTGTTAAGTGTCCTTTTTTTCATTTGTTTCGTACACAAAGAGGTACACGCGTTCTTATATAAACGACACATGAACTTATACAATAAAACTTAGACGTTATTCTAACATTTAAAATACAAAAACAAAACATTCCCGCCGTTCCCTTCGCGTGTGATTTCTGCTTTTGCCAGTTGTCAAATGCCGGCGTGTTCGCCGGTCAACCCCGTTGACCGCGCAAACGATGACCCGGATGGATTGCACAAACACATTGACCAATGACCGCTTACGCGTCAATGGTGAGTTACCAGTATCAAACCATCTCGTCCACGTTAGCCTACAACATTAATGCCCATAAAGGGATATGCGGTTATGTTAGCAATAATAGTAGAAACATCCAATCCAGACTGATAAAATTTTAAATGAAAGTTCCCCAGCACGTTGGAACGAACATTGGGAAAATTAACTGTGCTATAAGACAAAGTTCGTTCCTATTTTTATGGTTAGTTAGTAAAAAAAAAGATTGTCCAGTGAACCTTACGTTTTACTGAGCTTTGTATTTTTAGTAGGGTACAATCTCAATGTGCAATAGTTTTTATATTCAAAAACGTTTTGACATACATTTATTTCCGTCAATATAATTTTTATACTATGAATTTAGTCATTTCTAGCATAATCCTACGCCAAAAAAACTAAATAATTAAGCTTTTCACAAGGTTTTAATGTTGCAGCCATTTGTTTTACATCGAACATGGTCAGGGCTGTGTGGATTGATGGACAAACTATTCATAGGCTTAACAATAGAAAAAGCACCATTCATTCTTTAAAAAATATATAATACAGGGTTTGTTGGTAACTACGGCAACGCAAACAACAAGCTGTTGTGTAAAACGCAACATGGTTGCGGCAAATAGTTTAGTGTTCTATAAAAATCTGACACAGCCCACGCGTAGACTATATAGATTTAAGTATTAACACTCGTTTACCCCATTATTTTCGAAACATGTAAGCTAAGCTAGTTTTTAACGTATAAGTGACAAGGGCCTGACGTACGCCTTCGGCTATCTTTAGAGCTGCCCTTAAACGAAGGGCTCTGTATCGTTATCTTCGTTTCTCTTCGTTAACTTACCGACCTAGACGGATGCAGTGCGTGCTCGTCCTAAGTAAACTAAAAGTTAGCGTTGAATGATTTGCCAAAACGGCTTATAATGTGCCTGCCTTATAATATATATCTACATTTTACTTGGCCATGACATTCAATATCGTCACCCCGAACTCAATCACACCAAACTTACAACACGCTCAGCCACCGCCACGTGCGCAGCCACACTGCAGTAACAGTCAGCAATGTCACAGTTGTCAGCAATAATCGACCGAACCAGCCAGCCGACGACTAGCCAAGTTGTCAGCAATTAGTTCAGATCTAGTTTAGGACTCCATGAGTAAGGAATACATTTTTTTTTGAAAAACTAGTTTTCTCGCTGGTGTCTTTAATTATTTTGTTCTTTCAATTAAAAACTGATAGAAACTGACTGTCTATTGTTTTGAATTACTAATGATGATTATGGATCGAAATAAGTTAAAATAATAAATTCAGTAGGCGACAAATCATATATAAGCACATTTGGGATGTTGAAATAAGAAATTGCAATTATGTAGGTTTATTATATTGATACCAAGTAGACGTCCAGTTTACAAGCTGTAGAAAGAGGCAAACTTAAAGTAAACGCTAAATTACTGTGATATATCACTTTGTTTCAAAATGAACAGTCGCCTGTTCGTTGGCCTTAACAAGCATAGCAATCAGATTTATTTTATGTTTTTGATAAATTGATCAGATATAATAAAAATGAATTAAAATAATGGGTGTTCTTGTGTGGCTTATTTAGAATTAGTTATTAATTTATTTAGCAAGCACTGACGCAATAAAAGGCCCATTTATTATTATTATTATTATTATTATTATTACCAAAAGAAATATTCTCAACCTGTGGTTGCGTTAGTGACATGATCTGAATAGTTGTTTATTGCAACAAGTTCATTTGTTAAATAGTATAACAGCAGTTTTTAGGCAATATATTAGTTTTAAAAAAATAGACTATAATAACACGAGCACCAGAAAACGAAACCAAACTTAAAATTACTATATATACAAACAGCTTAGATAAAGTGGTCATCTTATAAGTAAGAAGAGAGTATTAGTATGGAACTGTTACCATATTAAATCAGTGAAATAATACCTTAACGTATTCCTTCAATTCATTTATTATGTGTGTACAAACATCACGCACAATAAGGGATACGGAACTGCTAGAAACCTAAAACAAATGGTAATATTATTATCATTTTATATTGTTCAAATATTGCATAAAACTTACCCTAAACAAAAAAGCAAGAGATTCATATGAGTCTTCCGAAGCTAAAAAGCGAAGCCCGATGCATAATCGTTGCTTCGGGCAGATCGAAGGTCGCATCGTTGTATCTTGTCGCTCATTTTTTGGACCAATCCGATTTAAAAGATAGTAAAATTCTTCGCGATTCACACGTAGAAAACTTTCTAGCCGGTTGTTTGGTCCTTCGCCATCTATCGCCCTAAACAGCCGGGTCCAAACGCTTTCCCTCTCCAGAAATAGATCGGTCATCCAGCAGCGCCGTGCATTTTCCTCTTGCTGCAGTTCTTCGTCTTCCTCTTCTATGAGTATCAACATGAGAGTAGCCACTTCAGCCGCTAAAGTTGGAAGAAGTTGATTTATTTCCATTTTTCCACTGTAAAAAAAAGAAACTTTGTGTATCACGGCAAAAACAAAACCGGAGTGATCTCCGCATAATATAAACACAACCAACTATGTTTGACAACCACAATATGACAGCTGAACAAACACGGATTGAAAAGGTCCCGAACGATAGCTACATCTTGTAGCTACATTTGACAAATAGAACAAAAGAAAATGTGTAGCTGTCATTTGTAGCCGCATACTTGAATGCAGCGTGTAGGGTCAGCTTAAGCCTTGTAACTTTCCTTTGACCATTTCGATTCTAGTTTACCTGAATCATAATTCCGAATTCTAACTTTGTCGCCCTCTGATATGTTTGAGATTTTTGACCCGCGCCTCTTATCGGCATAAATTTTTCCTTTCATTTTACGAATTGCGTCAGAGTCTCTTTCATTTTCATTTCTACTCCAGCATGGATCTGTCTTTAGGGACGGTAAAAGATCTTTGATAGGTCTCCCAGTGAGTAATTCTAACGGAGCTTTACCAGTTGTCGTATGTGGTGTTCGGTTATACATTTGGTCATGTTCTTTGATTGCTGTTTTCCAACATGATCTAGTGTTCTTGGCTATTCGCAATGCTCTCAATATTCCTTGATTGTTTCTTTCTACTAATCCATTCATTTGTGGCCAATAGAGAATGGTATGAATTAATCTAACATTCTTTTGACTACAATAGGTCTTAAACTCTTCGCTTGAAAATGGTGGGCCGTTGTCACTTCTTAAAGTTTCAGGGTAGGATTGTTCTTTAAACACTGCTTCCAACGCTTCTATAGTTTTGCTTGCTGACGTGTTGCTCATTTCTATTACCCTCACATACCTGCTATAGTAATCTACCACTACTAAGAACGTTGCATATTCTTTTGCGGTAAAGAAATCAATAGCAATATCTTGCCAAGCTCGTTCGGGCATTGTTTTCCTAATCATAGGTTCTGCTTGTCCAAAAGGTGCTACTAGTGCACACCCTTCACATTCTCGAACATAGCTTTCCACGTCTCGGTCCATATATGGCCACCAAAGTCGTTCTCTTAGATTTCTTTTCATGCTTACTACCCCAGGGTGACCCCTGTGAGCAATCTGCATTGCATGCCGCCGTAACTTAACAGGGAGAACTATTCGATCGTTTCTGACAACTAATCCATCTATTATGCCCAGCTCATTTGCAAAGGCTTGAAAATGTGCTAAACTTGGATCCCATGATTGGTTATTAATGGCCATCATAACTTTACTTAACGTTTCATCCTGAGCTGTGTCCTTTTGAATTTGTGGTATTGTTATTGCAATATGCTCATCGCCAATTGCATAAAGAAAATGTTCTGTATCGTCATCAAACGGTTTGTTTTCAGATACGGGGCACAATCGTGACAATATGTCGGATATGTTGGTAGGTCCGGGTATGTGCTTAACTTCGTATCTATAGGGAAGTAAGCGAAGCGCCTACCCTTCTGCCCTAGAACAAGCCCTTTTTCCGTTCTGATGTTTACCTTCAAACATGAACTGTAGGGTTTTGTGATCAGTGAAAATAGTGAATCTTGTTCCAAACAGGTAGTAGTAGAATTTTTCTACTGCCCATACTATTGCTAGAGCTTCGCGTTGGGTTTGAGGGTATATCCTTTCGGTTTTCGACAATCCTTTTGATGCGAAACTAATGATGCGGGCCTGCCCTGTCTTGGATCGTTGTGCTAATACTGCTCCTAACCCTACCGGAGAAGCATCTGTATATAATTCAGTGTTGTCTTTTGGGTTAAAGAAACCCAGTCTGCTTACTGTATTACACAGTTCCTCTCTTAACTCATCAAAGGCCATTTCTTCGTCCTTTCCAAATGAATCAGTGTCTCCACGTATACATTTTCTCAATGGTTCTGATTTTGTCGAAAGGTCTGGGATAAATTGGCCTACGAAATTGATTAATCCTAGAAAACTCCTCACTTCTTCTCTTGTCTCTGGTTTCCTAAAGTTTTTAATTGCTATTACTTTTTCTTCCGAGGGAGATATTCCTTCCGCACTGACGTTGTATCCCAGAATCTCTAAGCTAGATACTCCAAAAGTACATTTGTCTTTGTTAAGCGTAGCATTGTTTTTGTTCAAGATATCAAGGACCTTCTTTAAGCGATATTCATGTTCCTCTTTCAATTCTCCTACGACAACAACATCGTCAATATAAATAACAACACCTTCGATCCCTATCAACATTTGACACATAATCCGCTGGAAAATTTCAGGCGCACAATTTATACCGAACATTAATCGTTTAAATCTCATTAGTCCCTTGCTGTTCATAAACGACGTGATGTCCCTTGAATCAGGGTGTAACTCCACATGATAAGCTGAATAAGCTGAAGTAATGTCCAATTTCGAAAATATCCGTGAACCTCTCAACTTGTTAAGCAATGTATCTATTACTGGTAGTGGATAATGTTCCCGTTGAATGGCTTGATTTGGGCCGCGCATATTAATGCATATTCGAATATCGTCCTTTCCTTTTGGCACTACTACTATAGGAGATATCCAATCTACTGGTCCCTTAACTGCTTCAATTATATCGGTGTCTAACATGTCTTGGATTTTACGCTCGACTTTCTCTTCTAACGCTATTGGTATTCTTAGATATGAAATCTTTTTTGGTACTACTTCTCTGTCAATTGAAAATTTCACCTGGATGTTTGGGAATTTTGGAAAAGGTTTCTTCATTTGATCTACTTGTAGTACTTCTAACCCGACTTTCAGTACCCGTAGTGCCTCTGCTGTTCTTTTCCCCAGTAAACATTTCCTACTACCTTCAATCACGAAAAATTGAGCGTATGCTTTTGGTTTTGCTTCGTTCACTTTTACCCATGCCTCGAATTTTCCTTGGAGTCTTAACGGTTGCTTAGTCGCATATGCAGTTATACGCAGATCGTCGTCGGTTTCTTGATGAACAATCGTAGCATTACTTTGTTTCAGCTGTTTCCATGCTTCTGGTGTAACTGTGTTTATCGACGCTCCCGAGTCAATTAAGAAACTAACTTGGAAACTATCAATCCAACATGTTATAATCCCATTTCCATTTTGTTTTCCCTAAAAGAAATAAAGACGAATGCAAACAACAAGATTAAGGAAAGTGGCAAAATAAATTAACTTCTATGTTATTCAGTTCGATTGTAAATATGTATATATATATAAATGCTCCCATGCAAATTATTCCATATGCACATATATCCATGTAAATACGCTCTCTTCTCTTTCCCAGCTATATTATTGAATATAGCATCAATGCTAGTATCATGATACTATACCTCTTCTCGTTCATCCTTATCACTGTTTCCTCTGTTTCCATAAACGACGTTAGCCTCTTTTGGCCTTTTCCATTGGTATTTTGTGTTTTCGCGCCCTTCGTAATCACGTTTTTTACATACTCTGGCAAAATGACCAATGGTTCCACACTTGTTACAGCGTGATTGTCGTGCAGTGCATTCTTTTGCATTTGCTTGGTGTCGCCACAATCCACAACGTAAACAAGTATTTGTCCGAAAGGATGCTACCCCTTCTTTACGTACGTGAGCAATCTGTGCTTCTCTTTCATCACCCGCAGCATTTTTTCTCTTTTGCTCCGTGAATACCTCACGATTTATGGCATAATTCAGCTGTGTCAAACTTAATTCATAAGAGGGCCGCAAGTCAGTGATTCATGGGCCGCAAAGTTGAGAATAAAAAATATACCTCAATATTCATATAAAATACTGTTTAAAATCATTATTGTTAAACAAATTGACTTTTTGCACTCCTCGCTTCAAATCTGGAATACTTTCTTATTTACAAATTTGCTATGTTTTTTTTTATTGTGCACTTTTTCATTTAAAAAAAATGTTTAATGTACTTTTAAAGTCACATGCGTTTTTTTCATCCTTATTATTAAAATAGGAAATTTCTCATTAGTCGCGTTCTAACACGGCACTTCTGTTAGAAAATATCACTCAACCACACTTTTTTACTGAGGTAGGGGAAGTCTACCAGCCTGTTGCGAATCTTTTTCAAGTCATCCGAGCTATCCACCGCTGGATGAATAACAAAAATATTTGCATGCAATTTTTTGATAGATCAAGAGGTAAATTGTAAAAAAAGTGTTTAAACATGATTTTTCGCTAATTTCCAAGTTCGAAGGGGTATATGGTGGTATATGGTAGTATGGTGTATATTTATTACAAGAACCCATATTTTACGAATAATTTTGTTAAATTACGATAATTTTATCTGACGAAGATTCGTGGTGTGTGATCCCATAAAGATTGGCAAATCTTGTTTTGCGCTTGAAGGGAGATGATTCGCGAATTGAGGTATGGACTGTGTCAGCTAATCTATTAATAAGCTATGTATTGCAGGGCTTTGGCATTTCGATTATTTTAATCCTTAATCTAAATCTCTTAGTCTTAAGCGTAATCATATCATTTTGGTTTAGATTTTTGGGGAGGTTCAAAAGTACATTAATTCGTCTTGCAAAATGTGGGGTACACAAAATTCCAACTTGGCTACAATCATTTTTATTAAAATTGATGGTGGCATGATTATGACAAAAAAAAACAGAAGTGGCTCCAATCCAACATCAATGATGTAACATTATAAGGTTGGAGCCGTGCAAATCGGAGAAATTCGGAGCCGAATGAATCCTTTACTCGGCAGTCGGGGGCATTGAGATCGTCAAATTCGGTGGGACCGACCGGATCCATTTCTCACTGTAGATTAGCCGCTCTGTGCGACAACCGATGACTCCAACGGTTCCGAATGGCTTTAAACGGCTCTATAGGCTTCGGACGGCACCGAACGGAATTGTTGGTTTGATTTGGCCGGATTCGAAGTTGCTATAGCTAAGATCGAAAATGGTTTTGAGCCGTGGATGCGATTCTGACAATCCATCATTAGTTGTTGCGAAGTTTCCAAGTGTGTGTATCAAGTTATTTTCATTACTTTTCGTTGGTAGAAGGTAGTCGCAAATCTATTTTTCCATATAGAATGTGCAATCGAGTGTGCACAATACTATGCTAATATTCAGAATTTAATCGAAACATAATACCGACTGAGTTTGCATTCAATTCAATGTTTCTTAAGGGTCTCGATTGTTCTGTACGATTGTGTAGAATAAGTTTATGAGATGTTATGGGTACATTCATGTTAGATTCGAAAAATATACCATCTAAATGATTGTTCTTCTCTGGAAAATTAAATACACTTCGACAAATAGTACTAACAGTTTTTTGGTTTGGAGTGATTTTAGCAATTCTCAAAATATTCTCGCGGGCCGCATTCAGCATTGACGAGGGCCGCATGCGGCCCGCGGGCCGCCAGTTTGACATACCTGGCATAATTGATTAATTCGTCAATATTCATAGCATTTTCCATGCCTTTGTCTCGCACTCTTTCATCTTTTGCGCCGATGGTGATTTGATGGTATATTTCTTTTGGTGTGCGCGTTTCGAAATCGCATTTTGCTGCCTGCGTTCGAATTCTTACTACGAATTGGTTAAAACTTTCTTCCTCCTTTTGTTTTAACGACCGAAATATTTCCAGTTCGATTCTTTCATTTCTTTTTCCCACAAAAAAGTTGTTAAGACTTTTCACCGTATTGTCGTACACAGGGATAACTTTCGGTCGGAATGGTATTTCAACTCGCCGGAGTGCTTCTTCTTCTTTCTCACTGGGCGCTAAATAATAGAAAATTCGCTGCAGGCCCCTTCCTCCACGAGCTAGCATATACGCTAGTTTGGTTTTTTGTGATTTAATCGAATTAAGCGATAAAATCAATTCCAACGCACGATGCCACTCTTCCCATTCTCGCCGTAAGTCTGCCGGGTTAGCCGCGTCGTTGAATGGTTCCAATGGCCACCGTTCCAAATTCATCGATGGAAAAATAAAATTAATATGTTTTAATTCTTTACAAAGATGTTCTTTTAACTTAATTGACGCGCACAATTGACTGTAATATTTGACGCAATAGTAAGAAGAAAAAAAAAAAACAAAACAAAACAAAATTTACCGAAATTAATTTTCCTTTTTTTTATTTCTTTTTTTTCTTTTTGGTTATCGCTACCATTTTACACTCTTGGTTATTCTCAACCATTTCCCACTCACTTTAATACAGCGTGATATTTGTTCTAGTGATGTGCTGTATGGAGCGCACCCACGACTCCGATCCGACTCCGACTATTGTTAGTTCGATTCCGACTCCGGCAAAATTGAACCACTAGATCCGCCCGGTGTCGGAGTCGTTTGAAGTCGTCCGGAGTCGACCGGAGTCGTGCGGAGTCGCCGACTCCGAACGACTCCGAACGACTCCGACTCCGAATGACTCCGGACGACTCCGGACGACTCCGAACGACTCCGAACGACTCCGAACGACTCCGGACGACTCCGACTCCGGGCGACTCCGGACGACTCCGACGACTCCGAACGACTCCGAACGACTCCGAACGACTTCGAACGACTCCGACTCCGATTGACTCCGGACGACTCCGGACGACTCCGAACGACTCCGAACGACTCCGGATGACTCCGACTCTGGGCGACTCCGGGCGACTCCGAACGACTCCGGGCGACTCCGCACGGCTCCGGACGATTCCAAACGACTCCGGATATTGCAGCGCGGATCTACCTTCCGGAGTCGATTCCGAATTTATCGGAGTCGGATCGGAGTCGACTCCGGATTTTTGCCAACTTTACCCATCACTAATTTGTTACTTGCTAATTTATATTACAATATGGATGTTTCTGTTCGCTATGACCATACCGCGCGTTTGCCATTTCAGCCACTATGAAGTTCTTCGAACCTGTGTTTGTGCTGCGGCTTTGTACCGGACCCACACTTCTACACTTTTCTACCCGTATGCGACACTATGGATTTCTCCGGATTTGCCTTTTGTGCTGCGGCCACGCGCCGCACTCACAATTGAACTGTTTTTTTTTTATATTTTTTTTCGACACTTCGGACTTTACCGGACTTGTCTTTTGTGCTGCGGTTCTATTTTGTACCGGACTCACACGTTTACACTTTTTTTTACCCGTTTGCGACACTACGGATTTCTCCGGACTTGCCTTTGTGCTGCGGCCACGCGCCGGACTCACAATTGAACAGTGTTTTTTTTTCTTTTCCTTTCGACACTTTGGACTTTACCGGACTTGTCTTTTGTGCTGCGGTTCTATTTTGTACCGGACTCACACTCTCACACTTTTCTACCCGTGTGCCCATCATACCTTCTTACCAATACGGTTTTCAACCAGGGCATTCAACTACTAAACAAATTGATAGATTAACCACAAACATCAAAACACAGCGAAATATTAAAAAATCCACTGGTTTTGTGATGCTAGATCTAGAAAAAGCGTTTGATACGGTATGGCACCAAGGGCTTTTGTACAAACTAATTTCTTTCAATTTTCCTCCGACCATCATTCAACTGATTCAGTCATTTTTATCCGATATAGCGCGTGGCCACGGAGCTGAAAAAATGTTGACAATTTTTTCAACTTTGTCAAAATTGCTTGTCAACTGCAAAAAAGAGCTTTTCTCGTGGCCGCACCAAAAACATACACAAGAGCGACAAAAAGCTCCAACATCTGAATATCATCGATATTTTGTTTAAGAAGCACTAACTAGGTACATAAATCAATTAGAATCATGCATTTTAGCATTATTATCATAACAATGGGTCACAACTGCGCCAAAAAGCTGTTTGTTTACGCTTTTTCACGAACGTCAAATTTTGTCAACTTTTGTCAACTTTTTTTCCTGGCTGCTCCAGGTCACAAAATTTTGACAAAAGCTCACATTTTGAAAAATTTGTCAGCATTTTGTCACTCCCGTGGCCTTTCGCTTATAGAAGCTGTTTCCTGCAAATAACCTCTTCGAAATCAAATGACATTCACCCACCTGCCGGATTACCCCAAGTCAGCGTGCTGTCACCCGTTCTTTTCAACATATTTACAAGCGACTTGCCTAAAACAAAATCTGTAAAAAAAATATTGTTTGGCAGATGACTTTGCCATGAGTAGTTCGGATTCCAATCCAAAATCTATTATTAAAAACCTCAACAATGGAATTAAAAAATATGTGACATTTTGTAAAACTTGGAAATTAAAAATCAACGACTTAAATAAAAAAAAAAAATTAAAATTTACTCATCTAAAATATGGGCAAATTGTGCAAATGTTCATATAAATAAGTTACAAGTATTTCAGAATAAGTTCTTGAAAGAGTGCTAAACCTTCCTCCATGGCATAGCACATTTGATATACATAGAATTACTGGTTTTGAACTAGTAAAAAATTTTGTTCGTAACACACAAGTTTTATAATGCCAGTGAAGGCACAATTGTAAATAGCTAGATTGTAATGTAGATGTAAAAATAGGAGTAAGGACTAGTACGTAGGATTATCTTAAGGTAAAACAATCAGAGGGTTTTTTTTTCTAATTTTTCCCTATCTACTTCAATTCAGGTAAAGATGTACAATCCAAATACGCAAAGCGTTATAACAATCAGGTTATTGAGTAGAGGTCAATCGATCGGAACCAATGTATAATTCGTGGAATATTGTTACAAAACAAATCAAAAAATTACTTACTTACTTACTTACTTACTTCTACCCGTGTGCGACACTACGGATTTCTCCGAACTTGCCTTTGTGCTGCGGCCACGCGCCGGACTCACAATTGAACGGTGTTTTTTTTTTTTTCTTTTCCTTTCGACACTTTGGACTTTATCGGACTTGTCTTTTGTGCTGCGGTTCTATTTTGTAGGGGAAAGCGGGGCAAAATGGGCATGTTAAGCAGTTTACTGAATATTCCTTTGAATATTCCACAAAACACAATTTTTCTTTCATTAATGTATGCCTCAACCATTTATCTATGGATTAAAATTGCCACATAGAATGAAAACAACTTAAAATCATGAAAACAGTGTAAAATAAAAGTTGATGTTTTACGAGAAGCTATTTTGACACGCGGGGTAAAATGGGCATAGCCCTGGGGCAAAATGGGCATATGTAAACAAACTGTGAAACGTCAAAACACTGGGGCAATTTGGGCCACAACAACTGCGCTTAGGTAATGGTCTATGCTTTTGCGCACGTTTCGTGAAATGTATTTTTCGTTCTATCTTTTGATTTGCTGGTCAGAAAAGCCCTTAAAATTCTTCCAAAAATATGTTATCAAGATTAAAACAGCTTTTAAACGTTTAAATCTACAAAATCGAATCTTATGAAGCTGTGTCTGTTATCATTTTGAGGCGACAAATACAACACCATAGCCTCACCAAGCGCCGTATGTCAAAAGCATCTGGCCATTTTGCCCCAAGCGTAACTGCCCATTTTGCCCCACGTGAAGCACATTTGTATTATTTGTTATATTAAAAAAAATACGCATTCAATCGCCTTGCTTTCTTCAGACAAATTGTAAAGAAATATCATATCTTTAAAAATATATCATGTAAAACTTCAACGCATCCCTGTGACACTAGTTTAAGCTTATTTTAGAAGTGGCTAAAATTACATCAATATGCTGCTAAACCATATTTTGCATTTTTCTTGGTTATTTGTTATGTAAGGGTTATGAAAACTACATGGTGTTCATAGAACACTCTAATGAATACATTTTGAGCATTGGAAAGTATCTTTGTAGTCAAATAATGCTTAAATAGAGGGTGCCCATTTTGCCCCACATGCCCATTTTGCCCCGCTTTCCCCTACCGGACTCACACGTTTACACTTTTTTTTTACCCGTATGCGACACTACGGATTTCTCCGAACTTGCCTTTATGCTGCGGCCACGCGCCGGACTCACAATTGAACGGTGTTTTTTTTTCTTTTCCTTTCGACACTTTGGACTTTATCGGACTTGTCTTTTGTGCTGCGGTTCTATTTTGTACCGGACTCACACTCTCACACTTTTCTACCCGTGTGCGACACTACGGATTTCTCCGAACTTGCCTTTGTGCTGCGGCACGCGCCGGACTCACAATTGAACGGTGTTTTTTTTTTTTCTTTTCCTTTCGACACTTCGGACTTTACCGGACTTGTCTTTTGTGCTGCGGTTCTACCCAACTAACAAAACCGATATGCTTTCTCGTTCTACCCCAATAGAGCGGTAAACCTGAGAGAGCGAGAAAGTTTGTTGATTTTGCCGCTTGGGTATTTTGTACCGGACTCACACTCTCACACTTTTCTACCCGTGTGCGACACTACGGATTTCTCCGAACTTGCCTTTGTGCTGCGGCACGCGCCGGACTCACAATTGAACGGTGTTTTTTTTTTCTTTTCCTTTCGACACTTCGGACTTTACCGGACTTGTCTTTTGTGCTGCGGTTCTATTTTGTACCGGACTCACACTCTCACACTTTTCTACCCGTGTGCGACACTACGGATTTCTCCGAACTTGCCTTTGTGCTGCGGCCACGCGCCGGACTCACAATTGAACGGTGTTTTTTTTCTTTTCCTTTCGACACTTCGGACTTTACCGGACTTGTCTTTTATCAAAAAAAAAAATTTTTTATTTATTTTTTTTTACTCTTTCTGCATTTTTTCTGGTACTCAACTCTACACCAGCATGTATGCTAATTTCTCGCTTTGTGTTTCGATTTTCTTCAGTGTGACAATCAGTTCAAATGCTCTATCCTTTAAGTTGGCAACCGGATACCCGGGTATTTTTTTCAACTTCGAACCGCTATAACTTTTGATTCATTGCTTTTATTGACCTGAAATTTTCCGTAGCCTCCCAACTTTTAATTTATGATTTTTTTGTGTATAAGTTGTAATTTTAAACAGCCTGTCATTTTTTTAATTTTTATTTTTTTTAAACTTTACCACGTAAGTTGGCAACCAGCATACCCGGGTATTCCATACATTTTGTATGGCGAATGACGTTTCTCTTCTTCCTCTTTTCGTATTGTGCCTATTTTCGAGTCAAATTCAAGCGATTCCAAATTTCAATTTGACCGTTATTTTTATAATAAAATGAAAAAAACTTAATGAATAAATGAAATAGAAGAGAATATATGGTCGGCATTACTTGCTTAAAGCATTAAAATATAGAAAGCATTGTTTACCTATGAAAATCGTTAATTTTTTGCGTTAAAACGTGTGGAATACCCGGGTATGCCGGTTGCCAACTTACGTGTGTAAATCTGGTTGCCAACTCTACGGCTATGCCATTCTTCCCACTCGCGACGTAAATCCGATGCATCCGCAATATCATTGAATGGCTGCAAAGGCCAATGTTCAGTATCCATCTGTAATTAATTTTTTTAAATTATATATATTAGTATTTGTATTAATTGTTTATTTTCCTTTTTTTAAATTTTATGACATTTATTGCTGTTATTATTTTCCATACTCTAACTACACTACTGAACCAGCAATAATATTCCGCAATAAACTTCGCTCTATCTCTTTCATAATAACTTGATCAATATGAAATGCACCTACACTCACACTTGTATGTAATTTAAAACCTATGTGGAATAATATTTACTCAAATTTTCATTTACTAATAATTGCTACATGTAGTAAAGAAAATAAATAAACAATAAAATATTAATCTACTGTCCCGCCTTGGGCTCAATTCGCCTTGGGTTCTCAACTCTCGCTTAGTGATGGGTAAACTCAACAAAAATCCGGAATCGCTTCCGAATCACTCCGCCAAAATTGGAAGCGGTTCCGGAAGGTAGGTGCAAAACTCCGACCCCGGAGCCGTCTGGAGCCGTTCGGAGCCGTTCGGAGCCGTCCGGAGCCGTCCGGAGCCGCTAGTCGGCAGCCGGAGCCGTCCGGAGCCGGCGGAGCCGTTGGAGCCGTCGGAGCCGTCCGGAGCCGTCGGAGCTGTCCGGAGCCGTCGGAGCCGTCTGGAGCCGTCGGAGCCGTCCGGAGCCGTATATATATAGGAAAAAAAATGAATCAAATTAGGAGGTCAAGGAGCAATAGAACTATGACGGGAGGTGGGTTTGATAAAATACGAAACAACGTAACGTAATTATGGCAGTTTTGCACGGTTGTTTACATCGACTAACGTGTATGGTTTAGGCCGCACTTGTTTTTTACCGAATAACATGATGGCACATGGACAAGACAAAGAATATAACTATCAATCATCCGTCCACCTTTTATGAAAATAAAGATCAATAATAGTTTGATTCATAATTTTTCCCTAGATATACGGAGCAAACAATTGTTTTTGACTTTATTGTTTAAAAAAAAATACAAAAAAACTTCAGAGCAATAAATGAAGAAGACTATTTTTTTACTCGTAAGCTGTTTTTTTAAATGAAATCATCGCTGATATCGGGAAATTAAAGCGCTTCAGAAGACTTCCGACTATTACAACGACTCCTACGGCTCGAACTGGCTCCGTCGGCTTCGACGGCACCGACGACCCCAACGTCTCCAACCGGTTCCGTTGGCTCCATCGACTACGACGGCTCTGTCGGCTCCAACGACTACGACGGTTCCGACCGGCTCCGGACGGCTCCAACCGGCTCCGTCGGCTCCAACTGCTACGACGGCTCCGACCGGCTCCAGCTGCCGACTAGCGGCTCCGACGGCTCCAACGGCTCCGACGGCTCCGAACGGCTCCGACGGCTCCAACGATTCCGGACAGCTCCAACGGCTCCAACGGCTCCGACGGCTCCGGACGGCTCCGACGGCTCCGACGGCTCCAGCTGCCGACTAGCGGCTCCGGACGGCTCCGACGGCTCCGGACGGCTCCGACGGCTCCGGGCGGAATCGACGATTTGAATTTTTCGGAATCGGAGCCGGAGTAGCAATGCTCGGAAGCGATTCCGAGCCGTGGGTGCGATTCCGGTTACCCATCACTACTCTCGCTAAATTCGTTGGTTCTATTGTCACTGATTGTCACTTGTTTATTATGCCTCACATTCACACACACACATACACGCATTGTCTAATTGTTCGATTTCGTCACACAATAGCTGCTGTCTTACTGTTCCAAAGAACTTAAAATTTACCTACTCTCACCGCGAATGCACGTCGGACCACACATGTCTTTTCATTTTTTTCTTTTGTCTTCTAAAAAATCTGTCGTGCCTCAGTTGTCTAGATTGCCACTTGTTTCTTCGGGCACGGACTATTTTAACCAACTTCTAGCAATACAATTTGACCACACGCTCTGTTTGACCATTTTACATTATTCGAATTTGTCCTTTCTTTTGCAACATTTTCATTCCATTCCACTCTGCACACTTTGATATCGCACATTATTTATCTTTTCTAATTTCCTTATTTTCATTTACTTTATATATCTTTTTTTTTAATGTTACGGTTCCGCACTGGTTTCGGTTACTTTTCGCTTTATCAAATTTTCTTTGCGCTGCGGTATCCTACCGGTCTCGCTATGATACGGATTTTCCAGACTCTTTATGCTATGGAATAGCCGGACTCAAATACGTGCTACGGGATGTACCGGTCTCATAATTTTGCTACGGATATCCGGACTCTTTCTTGGGCGCTACGGTACCACACCGGTCTCGGCCACTTTTGCTACGGTATATCCGGACCCTTTTTGTTTTAACCTGTTACATCTTCGTTTATCTTTAATTTTATTTTTTTATTTTTTTTTTATCTTTTAAATTCTCACTCTTTTATTATTCTCTTGTTAGTCGGGCTGTTTCGCTTGCTAACTACTACCACACGCTTATACGTTTTTACGTTTTATAACGGACTTCACATTGTTCGTTCGGGATTACCACCGATTTCACCACACTTTGCTACCATAATCATGTTTATCACTCGCACATTTCACAATTATTTTATAATAATTATCATGATTAATTGAACCATTTTTTTTCTTCTTGTACTCAAATTCCTTGACTCACCTTTCTCGTTTCAAATTTCCTCTTTTCTGTGCTTCGTTTACCGGCTGCGCCAATTGTAGAATCCTCCTCTTTTAATTAATACCCACGGTATCGTTGATGTTTCCTCGTCACCGTTTATTAACCATCTTTTTTTTTTATTGATTTTTATAGAGACTTTGAGCCTTTCGGCTTCATTCGCCTCTTAAAGATATTAACCATCTCCTCGATTCTCACCAACGTTCTCTTTATATAACTTCCAACAGTGACCAATGTTCTCTCCCACAATTCCCTCTCTTTTAGTCAACGTTCCCACACTTCCCCTCGTTCTATGTTTGTTCTCTCTCTTGTATACAACACTGCTCGTACGCAACTCTACAAGCAAAAATCTATATGAATGGTCGTGTGGTCAGATACGTGGGTATCATCACCAACGACCATTACTCAAATCTCACATGCTTCAGTGCTGGTGATTTCCGTTGGAGTTTAGTATTTCATTACCAAACGGAAGTACCACAGAGGACGGATCGCGGACAACAACCAGGTTTGGCTGGTCGGTGGTATTTGTCGGGAGACAAAAGAGATTTTTCTGGAGCTGGTTCAGAAACGCGACGCTGGCAACTTGCAGGGCATCATTATGAACAATGTGGCCCCCGGAACGACAATTGTAACGGATGGTTGGCGTGCCTACATCGGATTAGACGGAAAAGGGTATGAGCACGAGATGATAAACCATTCCGAAAATTTTGTCGACCCAAGCGTTCCATTAGTACACACACAGACCATCGAGAATTTATGGCGCTGTGTCAAGCCCTTTTTAAGATCTAAAGGCACAAACCGGGGAGCATTGATTGAATATATACGCGAGTATCAGCTTAAGCGAGCCCAGCCTAACAATTTCATTACCATCTTGCGTGCCATCCAATCAGTTCAGGAGTTTGAGTAAGTATTAACATATTCTTCTTCGTATTTTTAAACACTTTAAATTCATCGAGCTCTTTCCAGCTGGCTAGCTAATGCCAGGAAGCGGATGTATTATTATGCAACCGCTATCTTGGAACTCCGAATCCTACCTCCTCGTGGTGCTAGCTGGAATGCGACGTCAATTGCTGACGATCGTATACTACCAGGATCGGGGGACTATGTTTTATTTTTATTTATTTATTTATTTTTAATTTTTTTTTCTCTCTACATACTTAGCCTTGACCTTTTATTATCATTGACAATACAGCATACGTATTTTACTCGACCGTATTTTAAACAATAATTATTTGACTAAAGGAACAAACTCTTAAAACTATCATCAGGACGATCACATGTTGGTACTAACCACTCCCCTTCGAACAGTCCTTTCCTATTCAGTTGGGCTCTTGTTCGTAAAACACTGACCTTCCGCAACAGTGCTTAATGCCCGCTGTGGCCTGCGAGCGTTAAAATCTTCAATCGGTTTCTTTGGCTTCTCTGTTCTTCAATGAAGGAAAATAAGTTGATTGTTATGCACTAAACTAGTTTTCCAAACAACATGCTCGTCATGGGCTCAAGCCCCTCATACGTAGGACTGACTATCCTGATCTGGGTGATCAATAGCTTAATTACACTGATACATCCATTAGTGGTACAGGCATGCCATTAATGACAACAGTTATATCCAAAGACGAATAAGAGAAGTAAAAACACCTGACTACATTGATTGTTTATTCATGAAGCATACTGACCAAACCTTTTCGCAAGCTAGTTCCATTTCTCACACAACGGTTTGGTTGATGATAGAACACCTTCTGTTAAGACGGAAGCACTTTTATCGTATCCATCTCGATAACGCAGCACATTCTTTCTATTTGGCTTAACGACATACGCATCGACCTATACAGGATTTCGAAACTGATTTAGTACCACGCAGCCGGATAGTTAATCCTTGCTACGGGGGGACGGTCCGTATGAGGTTTGAACCCATGACAGGCATGTTATTAAAACGTAAGAATTGATGACTGTATCACGGGATCGCACAGCGTTGCACTTTCTTGCTATTTATTGCGTAACAAATAAATAATTGTTATGCTTTATTTTCGCTATAGCCGACATACGTGGTCATGCAGACGTTATGTTTAAATGCTTACAAGACTTATTCGTATCACCTAACCGGACAGTTAATCACTGGTTGGTGTGTGTTCCGGGAGGGAATAGAACTACGTATAGCCTATCTAGAGACCAGCTTTCTGCCATTAGGGCATACGGAATGATTAATATTTTTTTCCTTTTCCAAGTCACACCGTCATGAAGCTAGTTGAATAGGTCATCTAAAGAATTAGCCGAACAAATTATCCTACAATAACATATCATTAAAAACAAAACACTAGCTCTATCTTATCGTTGCAACGAAAGGTGCATGGCAGCGCCGAAATGAATGTAGCCATACCCTTCCACGCTCTCCTTAATATAGAACTGAAGCACTAAAGGTACCACGAGAGGCTGGTCACGATCATGTTCATCACAATGCAAGAGCTATCGTTCGGTTCAAAATGTAAACAAACTTTATTTTTTTGAATATTTGACAGATTTCATGACCGATCAACCGCACACTATCTCGTTTTTCTTGTCAGGGCTGCTTCGATTGCCATAGGGGGGGCCTTAAAAATCTTTTACCCTTTTTTCAATTTGTTTCCTCAGCACGCAATGTCATCTTTGTCTTGAGCTGTCATTTCTCAATAGCACGGATAATCGGACAGCCGGATGAACGGCCCGGGGAATGATTTGTTTGCTACTTTGACCAGTCATTACTAATAAAATTGAAATGATAGAGTTATAATATTACTGATTTTTCTTAACTTACTATTAAAGTTGGTAATACAAAAATATTTTTTATATTTCAAAATATATTTTTTTTTTACTTCCGACCGTGCTTGCTCCGCTGTGCAGTGGAAAACATGACGCCGCTGTCAAACAAATAAAACGTAAATAAAAACATAGCCTCCGATGGCGTCATATATCGCGCGCCTGGTGTTTAAATAGTTAAATAGAAATAAATAAAAACAGTAAAATAAAACTTCGATTTGTAGCTAATTTTACCAGGCCAGTGGACTTTCTGGAATTCTGGAAAAGGGTAGCATTTCCCAGGGGGAAAAGGTTTTCCTTTCGGGTCCGACTTGCCAACGGGCCAACAGTGCGACCGAGAACCGGGGAAGGGGTGGGCGAGAGTATGGCAACAAACCGGGGCGGTAGCACGGTGTACCTCGAAATGGACGGCCGGCGGGAGCAGCACGCCCTGCCGGAACAGTACGGCGAAAATGACGCCGATAGTGGTGAAGGCAAGCGAACCGACCGGTTATAGCAGCTGGGCCGCGTGTGGACACGTTTGTATAACACGGGTTTTTTTTTTGCATGTTCTCCTCCACCAACTTGCCGCAAGCCAACGCTTGCTTTTTTGCTGGAGGACAAGGAGGTGGACCACGATCTGAAGCTGATCTCGCGCAGCAAGCCGATCTCGGCGAGCCGGGCGGCAGCAGCGGCGGCGGCAGCTGCGGCCGCCGCCGCAGCCTCCTCCACCGCCGCCGCCGCTCAACATTCCGTCAACGATGGGGCGAGCGGTAGCACCGGCGGCACGGGTGGAGGAACGCAAACGGGTGGTGGCGGAGGAGGAGGAGTAGGAGTAGGAGGAGGAGGAGGGGGCGGCGGCGGAGGAGCGAATGCTGCCGACCAGAACGGTGGATCTCAGCCGGCGGAGGGCTACGGTGGCAGTGGGGCAGCACCCACGGGAACGGTAAGTGTAGCTAGCGGGTGTGTGTGTATGTGTGTGTGTGGTTTTGATTCAATTTCGACTCGCGACGCGCTTTTTTTTTTGCAGGGCGGACAATCGAACGCGCAACCGTCGACGGAAACGCGCATCGAGGATGGGAAGCTGTGGTACGAGCGGCGCTGGTTCCACCGCGGCCAGCCGGTGCACGTCGAGGGCCGGGACATACCGCGCTTTCCGGCCAACATCTCCGCGATCGGGACCGAGGCGATCTGCGTGAAGAAAACGTCCGACGGGCAGAAGGTGCGCATCTTTCTGTCGCATCTGCGCCGCGGCAAGGTGTCGATCAAGCGGCGGGCCAACTAAACTATGCGGACAATGGGGGGGAGGGAGGAAAAGAAGGGCTTTTTCGGTAGAGAGGCATGTTGGGCGTTTTTGCCGCCCGACGAGAACGAGAAGCGTTGTTTTGTGGTTTCCGAGCGCCACTGGACAAATTTTTTTGGTTAGAGATTTATAATAATTGCGTGCGTTTTTTTTTGTATAAGGAGATATGTGCGCTATTTGTGAGATAGGAAAAGGGCAGGGGCTGGGTGAAATAGCCAAAAACCGTACGACACTTACCCACGGGCCAAAGTCGATCTCGGATTACAGATGAGCAATACACACACGCGCGCACACTAACAAAACCGCGGACTGCTAGGAGCTAACACGATAAAACTAAGAATTCGAGCTCGCGCTCGCTCACTCTTACCCCACGAAATACACACACGCACGCAAACACACACCAAGAGAGAAGTGTCGCCTGACTTTTTGACTGAAAAGATGTAAAAGTGTTTGAAGCCAACGGCCGGACGTGTATAGAACCAGCGCGCGGAATTCGCAAGAAATTTCACATCCTTTGTTGTGCTCTAACGGTCTGTCGCACTACCACCAACACCATCGACATCACCACCAGCACCTCTAGCTCCACCCCCTTCGCAAATGAGATCGCACCAGCGACTAGTGATGGGCATAACGGCTCCGACCGGCTCCAGACAATTTCGGAGCCGGCTCCGGAGCCGGTTTTAACACAAAGGACCAAAATAACTTTTTCAATGAAGTTTCAATCGAGAAACTCCGTAAATAGCGGAGTAGGTCATGTTTCAAAGAATTTATCAAAGAAGATATATTCGTTTTTTTATTACGCTATCATACAATGATGTCTCTATTGAACCGTTAGTTCGGAGCCGTTGATCTGGAGCCGTTGATTCGTCGCCGGCCCCGGAACGGTGGGCCTGAAGCTGGCTCCGCAGCCGTTGGAACGGAGCCGTGAGTGCAGAGCCGTTATTCCGGAGCCGACTACGGAGCCGTTGGTGCGCTCCGAAACGCCCATCACTACCAGCGACTGTTGCCGGGAGCCGTTGGAGACGACGAACGAGTTGAGCTTCCATTTCTGCACAGCTTCTCGAGGCGAGCGGACGTGTTTCTCCAAGCCCGTACGTGCTTTCAAGAACAAGTTCGCAAGTGTCAAGAACAAGTTGGTGTTGGTGCGATTGAAAAAAAATTCTTTTGATAGCGTCGCACATCTCTGTGTCCAATTATGGATCTAAGCAACAAAGGTAGGTAAAAAAGTGCACAACCTGGAAGAGTTTTCCCGCAATGATTTCTCTGCCCGGGTGGTGCGCGGTCCACTTTCCCGTCCATTTTCTAACCACACAATTTTACACAGACGACACCGGCTCGGCTAAGTCAATCTGGCCGATGGATACGAAGGACGGGCCGGCGGCTTCGGCCTCACGCATTCCGCCGATGTCGGCGTCCCCGCAGCAGCAGCAGCCGATGGAGTTGTCGGTGGGCGGCGGGCAACCGGCGCGTCCACCGACGCGCCGACCGACGCGCAGAGCGGCGATGAAGACCGGGGGAGGGCCGGTGCGGTCCTTTAAGCGCCCGGCGCCCCCGCCAATGGGTGCCGCGGGCCGCAGCGCCACATCGTCGCGGCAGGCGGGGGATGGTTTGGGCGCGATCCGGCAGCGCCGCAATAGTACGGTCGACACATCGACGGCGGCAGGCGGGCAGCTGCGGGGATCCAGGCGCACGGAGTGGGAAGACGAAACCATTGTGCGCAACCAGCGCCAAGCGGACTCGGAGAAGGAGAACAAGCGCGAGTGAGCTCTTGTGTTCCGGAGGACTTTTTTTTTTACTTAATGCGTTGATGAACTGTTTTCTTGCATAGAAATAAACTACCAAAAAATCGTTAATTTGAATTAAGGCCTCAATCGACACACAACCATTGTAAGATGCGAAGCGAGACACCCGATGTGCCATGACGAATTACAAATAAAGATGAGTTCAACTTATTTAACTTTTTGTATTCTTTGCATCCCCGATCACATTCGAACGCAACATTAGGGAAATAACTATCATGTTAACCTTCATTTCTATAACCACCTACCCGGGTATGTTTTGCTTATTCTTTTTATGATAACTTTTTATTGGATTATCGAATCGATGCAAAAAAATTAGAATACCTAGAGAAACATGTTTTACAAAAGTGGTAAAAAATTCAGAATTTTTCAATTTTTTAAAATGTGCTTTAAAAAATAAAATCAACTTTTACCCCTTACTTCTATAACCACCTACCCGGGTAGGTAATACATACAATAAAGGATTTTGTTTTCGATTAGTCGCTAATTTTGTAATGATATGTATAGCAATGCATGTAGTTATATTTATAGAATCTATTCAAAAAGTTTTCTAGCTCTTAATATTCTTCAAAAGTCACATAGATTGAAATGATTGCCCCGACAGTCGGGAAGACATGGCGGTGTATTAGTGCCAGTTGAACTAATTGCTATGCATTCAATTTATGTAACTAAAAGCAATACTTCATAAATTTATAAACTAAAAAGAAGTTTTGTTATTATAGCTGCATAGAATAAGTTAAATAAGACATTTTTTGACTAATAAAAATACAAATTCCCTTATATAATGTATTACCTACCCGGGTAGGTGGTCATAAAGATGAGGGTGTATTTTTGGTCATAGAAACGAAGGTTAAATCGCTAATCGTTAAGTCGCACATTTTTTTTGCTTTTTCTTAAATCTCAACGGTAATAGGCACAAAGCACACAGGAGATACGATGTGGGATTAAAATGATTTTGTTTAAATTAAGTTTTCTCAAACAAAAGCTAAATCTTCTGAAAGCATGTTGCTGCTCCATCCATCTCACATAATAAAGCTTAAAATATGTAATCTGCATGTACACGGTACTCTCCACACGCATGCCTTACCTTCGGGTCGTGATGAAAAGCAATTGGATAAGGTGTGTAACGGTTTATTTGAAATCCTATAGGTGATCCACGTGTTTTATCTCACCTGTCGAAAGCATGAGCACAAGACACGCTGAACAATGGCGCAAAGTAAGAACGGTGCCAACAGAGATACACACCTGTGGTAGTGACGATGAGAGGAGACTGGAATTGTATCGGAGACATACCCGCACCAGGTCCGAATGCCGTTCCGAATCCGGAACAGTTCCTGGTACTGTTCCAGAAAATAAATGTAACCTATTTCTAAAAAAATAAATGGAGCTATTTCTGGATCTCTGGATCTGTGTGGATCTGTGGTTCATGATCGATTCCAGGATCGGTATGGGTTCAGAATCAGTTCCAGGTCTTTTATAGGTTTACTTTCAGTTCCAGGACCGGTATAGGACCAGTATCAGTTCCAAATCCGATATGGATTCAGTATCAGTGTCAGGTCCGGTATAAGTTCATGATATGTTCCAGGACCGGTATGGGTTCATGATAGGTTCCGGGACCGGTATGGGTTCATGATAGGTTGCGGAACCGGTATGGGTTCATAATCGAATCCAGGACCAGTATGGGTTGATGATAGGTTCCAAGACCAGTATGGGTTAATGATAGGTTCTAGGGCATGAATGGGTTCAGTTTCAGTTCCAGGACCGATATGGGTTGATGAAAGGTTCCAGGACCAGTATTGGTTCGTGATAGGTTCTAGGGCAGGTATGGGTTCATGATAGGTTCCACGACCGGTATGAGTTCATGATAGGTTCCAGGGCAGGTATGGATTCATGATAGGTTTCAGGGCAGGTATGGGTTCATGATAGGTTCCAGGGCAAGTTTGGGTTGATGATAAGTTCTAGGACCGGTTTGGGTTCACGATTGGCTATAAGACCGGTATGGATTAATGATCTGTTAATCTGAGCTAATATGAGTTCAGGATAGGATTTAGGGCAGGCGTTGATTCATAATTTGTTGCTGAACTGCAAGGAATAGTGATAGGTTCTAGGGCAGGAATAGATTCATGATCAGTTCTTGGACCGGTATGGGTTCAGTTTCGGATCCTGGACCGGCATAGGTTCAACAATCAGTTTCTTGACCGGGATTAGATCATTTGCGGTTCTTGAACCAGAAAAGGTGATATTGTATTATTTTTTATTGCTTTTTCCACCATTTAAAAATCCTTACCTCAAAGCCAAGTGCTGCTGCATCATCGTACCTGTAGTACATTTGCAAATGTGATGAAATTGGCATTCACACAATTCTCTCCTTTCCATGTCTTACCCTGCTGAAGTCATAATGAACAGCATATGTGGACAATTTGTGTAAAATTACGGATAAACGGTTAACGGCGGTCCACGTGTTATCTCACGTGTCGCAAGCATGAGCGCAAAATTTCGGAAAAAATAAACCTTGATCTTTAGAATAGTTTAAGACGGCTGATTCCGGATGATACATGACCATTAAAACGATATTAGTTTAACGATAGAGAATGCAATAAAAGAAAATAATATCAAAAAGAGAGCAAGAAAGTAAACTGGAGCAGAAATTGACAAACACAACACATATACTTCATCCCCGGCGTTATGGTGTTGACCATTGTTGGGTGTTTGTTAAAATTTCTAAAATTTCTAACTTTAAAGCCTCAGACGATTCTTCCAATTTCGAACCGTATGCTGAGCTAGTGATAGTTTTGAAAAAAAAAATGTTAATCAAGATGCATTGAGCTTAAATAAGAAGTTTTCAAGCGTATGCACTCGGACAATCGTTACATAAACCATGATAGGATTGAATTTACAAAAATAATGTGATAATTTCTTGTTTTTCATAAGCCAAATCTGTTCAAATAAAGCAAGCCAGAAGATTGGATACAATAACGAAAAAGCTAAAAACCTTCATGTTTGCAGTTTCTATCGTTAGTAGGCCGTCAACGTCAATGTTTCGCAAGCATGAAATTGTCGTTTTTTTTACTGACAACGGCTAATCCAGCTGTGAAGGCAGATAAAAGATTAAAATTAAACGTTTTCATGGCTAATCATCTTCAACCAGCAACCAGATGGACCAGAATTGTTGGTCGAACCAAATGTTTCGCAATCCTTTTTCGGCGGTGATTTGTACCCCGCTACGACCACAAACGTACCCGCGCACCCGAGAGAAGGAAAACGACGCCGTTTGCACTCCCTTCGCTGACGGTTCTTTCCCAATGCCGATCGAGGGAGAGTTTGATTTATCGGTGGACAGCATGTTTGATTGAAGAAGAAACGCGCTCGGTTGATAGTGGCGCAGAGAGGCAGGAGAGCAGGAAAACAGAACAGTTGTGTGTTTGTGTTAGAGCATTAAAGTTCGTTCTGCTTTATTCAATCGAAGAGAACGTTTTTCCATGATTTCTTTTATGTTGTTGCTTAACACAAAATTATAAAGGTAAGCGTACCCGGTGTTTTCAAAGCGCTCACGTCACAAAAGTAAGGAGAATACAACGCCCTGCGCGCGCGTGTTTCGGGAGGGGAAGGGGTGTTGTGTGCTGGACATCAAAACAATTCCCTTAACTTCGTCTTTCCGCTCATTACAATCACGCACGTGCGTGTGCACGATATCGTACTGCTGTGAATCGAACTTGAAAAACACCCGGACAGGATTTGATTGTTGGAAAAAACAGGGACGCCTTTACATACGGTTACCACGGCCGAATCCACCACGCTATAAAAAGGGAGAGAAAAACAAAAAAAAACAATGTTATAGACGAATGGCGACACCAAAGGCCACACACATTACTGTACTTACGTATTCGAGCTCGCCGGCACCGACACCGACGTCTCCCTTCTTGTCGGCCGGGGCGGCCTGCTGCATGCGCCGGTATGCCTGGCGGTCCTCGCCCGTCTTCGGACCCTCGGGCCGGGGGCCGGCCTGGGTGCGGGCACGCTGTGGCTCCGAACGGGCGGCACGCTTCAGCGTCGACGGCACGATCTCGGACGGCAGATGCAGGAAGGCGCGCAGGTACTCGATACCCTCGTTGGTCAGATACCAGTAGTAGTGGCGCCAGGCGAACTGCTCCTTCACGAAGTTCTTCGACTTGAGCGACTGCATCGTCTTGATGACGTGCAGGTTCGGGATGTTCTCCAGCTCCGGGTGTTTCGGGGCGTAGAAATCCTTCTGCGCGACCAGCACACCCTCCTTGAAGAGGTACTCGTAGATGGCGACGCGATGTGCTTTTGGCATGAACATCTGCAAAAGTGAAGAAGAAAAAAAGGGAAGGGAAACAATCACGATTAGAATCGTTCAGTCGTGTTCGGGCGGGTATGCGGGTTGATGTGTTAGGCGGGTAAAAACGGCTGTGCACACTTTTACGTATTACGGGCGATTGTCCTCCTACATATTCACTTTTCAGAAAAAAATCTCACAGTCACGCGCACGGAAAACACATTTCGCGAGAATGTATCAACAGCCACACACACACACACACACACACGCACAACGGAACGCGCTTCACTTCGAAGAATCGTGCGTGGAGCGCGCGATCCGGTCCCCGAGGAACGTTTGGAAACACACAATTTTCACACATTTTCCGGAGGAAAATCGCCCGCAAAAGTGTGCCACCGAGTCGCGGGAGCGTTAGGCGAACCGTTTTCACACCAACCCGCCCCAGCCGGGGCCGAATTTTGGCCCATTTTACACCGAATTTCCTTTACCTTGGCGAAATGTGTCACAACAGTTTCGGTACACTGCCCGGAAGAGAAAGAACGAAGGCACGGCAGTCGGCTCAACACTTTTTGACAGCTGCGATGGAACGTTTCTGTCGGACCCGGGGGCGAGAAAAGGACGGAGCAGGACGGCACGCGAACGCACCATCCATTTCCGGCCGGCGGTTACGTTGACGTTTTGGGCACAAGAAAGAACGCACCCAAGGTTTGTAGTGCGCGGTTGAGCTGTCGACTGTACAAAGCGCGGGCAATTGTGGAGGTGAGAGATTTTTTAACGCAAAACTGAGCTTTTGCGCAGAGAAAATGTGTAAAAAAGGTGTGCAAAAATATGAAATAATTTTCATACAGGCTGTAGCGCCGAGAACGGAGACTAATCACTCCATTTTTCCCACTGAAAATCTTTGCCACAGGGTGGTCCTGCTGTTGAATGGTAAACTTACAACCATCAACGACAGAGGGCGCTCCACGTCGGAAGTTTATAGGTTCCCACACTACAAAATATGCCGTCTGACACATGGTATTAACCGTAGAGTTGGCAACCAGATTTACACACGTAAGTTGGCAACCGGCATACCCGGGTATTCCACACGTTTTAACGCAAAAAATTAACGATTTTCATAGGTAAACAATGCTTTCTATATTTTAATGCTGTAAGCAAGTAATGCCGACCATATATTCTCTTCTATTTCATTTATTCATTAAGTTTTTTTCATTTTATTATAAAAATAACGGTCAAATTGAAATTTGGAATCGCTTGAATTTGGCTCGAAAATAAGCACAATACGAAAAGAGGAAGAAGAGAAACGTCATTCTCCATACAAAATGTATGGAATACCCGGGTATGCTGGTTGCCAACTTACGTGGTAAAGTTAAAAAAAAATCAAAATAAAATATTTACAGGCTGTTTAAAATTACAACTTATAGACCAAAAAATCATAAATTAAAAGTTGGGAGGCTACGGAAAATTTCAGGTCAATAAAAGCAATGAATCAAAAGTTATTGCAGTTCGAAATTGAAAAAAATACCCGGGTATCCGGTTGCCAACTTAAAGGTTAATATTTTTTTACTGATGTTGTTCTTTAATCAATATTTATTTGTTGTACATCAGTAGACAAAAGTTATATGTACAGGCGGTCCCCGAGATACACGGTACCTCTTATACGCGGATTCGGAGATACGCGGTTTTCAAAATTTGACAATTCTTTGAGCAAATTGTACTGATTTGACACATCAATTTCAAATTGCCAAATAATTTCCGTTTTGATCGAATGTTAAAAACTATTTCAAAAGGTTTAAAACAGTTATATTCAGTCAGAATCATATCAAATAATTCATAAAGTGACTAAAACCGCCCCCTACTTGCAAAATTACACGAAAATTTGTGATATTTTAGCAGGAAATCACGAGATTCGACTTACGCGGAAATTCGAGATACGCGGTATTTTGCGGCCGTTTTCGGTCCCCATTAACCGTGTATCTCGGGGACCGCCTGTACGTGTTACAATTGAAACGATTTTGGATAGGATTGTAAGGAAAAATATTCACTGGGAAATCTGCATCTTGGTAACAGGTCTAATAAAACACGAAATAATACAGTACTACGTCGATTATCCGGGTAGGTCGAGACAAGGCAGATGCCGGTTAGTTGCTTTCCACGGATATAAGCCCAAAAAATGTAATTTTCATTTAAATTTTTTGAAATTTACTGGTTTTATGTACATTTCACTTCAAGCAATTGATTAATCACTTGTATAATATTATTTAGATCATTAACTTTATGTTTATCAACTGTTCATTAACAAAACAGAAATGCAATAATATCACTAGACATTAGATAGTTGCACAAAAGTATTGTTTATCATATTGACTATCGATGCAAATGTTTCCCACGATTGAACAACTGTCAAATTTATGTACACGTTAAATTGTACATTAAACTTTCGGCTAGTGTTCGCGGTTCGTGGGAACCTATGCTTCGAAAGTGGCACTATTTATTCAATAACTTTTCGGATGGGGGCAGAAGGACCCGAATGAGACCTAAAGTAAAACCTAGGAAAGGCCAAGACGTTCAAAGAAAATCGAGACGTTTTCCGTTCAGTTTCTAAATTAGATCTCACGTTTATTTGAGAAAATTGATTCTTACATACTAACATTTTTGATGGTGTTGAAACGTGTCCGTACACGTTGTTTAATTGTATTGGTGCCAGTGTGTGAAAGTACCGTGGCCCTTTTCGGCAATGCATGCAACGGTTTGTTTATAATCTTTATGTTTTCGTATGGTGTTTTGTTTATACTTCAATTCCACGCATTCTAGATTGATTCTAAACTAACTTGAAATTTTATGACCTCCTCGTTTTGGGTTGATAACTGAAAGAATTCGTTACATGCACATATGCATGTTTTCGTCCTTCATGCATTTTTCTCCTAATTTCTGTCTGCTTACCGGATGCACCAGCTCTAAAATATTTTTATTACCCTACACGTTGTTCGAGTGGCTTTTGCTTATCGATGAACTCAAGAAACGGGCCGTTCCCAAATTGTATGTTTATTTAGGCCAGCGATCTCGTTCTCATACGATACGTTACAATAGCTTCGAATTTCTACCCACACTTAGCCATTGCAAATGAAATATTGCGTTGCAATTTAAATCTCCTCAACTCAGCCGTTGCAATTTAAAAATCGCCTCAAACCTACCCGTTGCTACCGGAACACCGACCATAATACAGTGGAGCGCCGTTTATCCGGCCTTCTAGGGACTTGACTTCGCCCGGATAAGTGATTAACACGGATAATGGGTTAAATGATATATTTTATCACCAATTCCTGGTTATTTTTTGGAATTTTTTCTTATTTTTTGATAAAAATAACCCAGTTTTCATTAACTTCATGTTTTTCGAAAGAGAATTTTTAAAATTTGCCATGAATTATAGTGTTTTTGTTATGACAATGTGTTCTTATAACCACATTTTTAAATATCCTCCTCATAACCCAATGTCACTTTTGTATTGAACTGTCATTTCTCAACAGCACGGATAAACGGAAAGCCGGATAAAAGGTACCCAGATAAACCCGGCGCTCCACTGTATGTGATAAATATTACTTTTTTATTCAGTCTGTTCTCGAGCTAAGCGGTTTGTGCGTTCCCGAGGAATCCGCGTATCTCGAATATCAGCGTCAAATTTCGCGGGTTTCGGCCAAAATGCATTTGATAATTTGGTAATTTTTATTTAATTGAGTACTTTTATACACTTTATCACCTATTTGATACGATTCGTGCCGAACATTCTGATATTTTTGGCTTTTAAGTGGACTAAATTTATTAACAAAAATGCATTTTATACTGCATTGCACAATTCTTCAAAGCAAGTTACAGTGGACCGCCGTTTATCCGGGCTCATCGGGACTTGATCTCGCCCGAATATGCGAATAACACGAATTAACCAGTCAAGGAATGTATTCAAGCACAAATTCTTGATTTTTGTTTGAAATTTATCTTATGTTTTGATACAAATTAGCAATTTTTTAGTAACTTTATGTTTTTCCAAAGAGAATATTTGAAATTTGCCATGAATTATAGTGTTTTTTGTTATGACAATGTGCTCTGATAACCGTTTTTTCAAATATCCTCCTCAGAACGCAATGTCATCTTTGTATTGAACTGTCATTTCTCAACTGCACGGATAAACAGATTGCCGGATAAAAGGTACCGGGATAAACGGTGCTCCACTGTATATTGATTTGACGTTTGATCTATCAAATTTAGAAAACCGCATATCTCAGAATCCGCGTAAGGGCGGTGGCAACGCTTTTTCGCATGCGATTCTATCGGACGGCCTGTCAATTTTTTGTATGGGACGTCCGACGTTATCTGTCAAATCCCATATAAATCTCGTCCGATAAAATCGCATCCGATGAGCGTTGCCACCGCCCTAGGTGAAGAACCGTGTAACTCGATAATAGACTGTATATTTAAATGCATAATATAAACCGAGAATCCTCTTTTTTCTCAGCTTCATTGTTTGTGCCAAGTAGTAGAGAAATTTCTCATATCGTTTTCTCAGCTGCAATTGCGTGTCTGTGTGCTGTGCCAAGCCCGCACAGATTTGTTGTTTGGGAAATCGCCAAGTCGATTGACTTCAGGTTCCATCTACCGCCAATAGAGGGCGTCTAGCACCGGGTGCCTAATAAGATTGGTTTATTGAGCCGAATTTCCAGAATTTTTACCTCGTTTTCCTGCTAATAATTAAAAACATTTAAATACAAATTCAAACCACATATGCTATACCTATGTACACGGTATATATTAGTTTTGTTTTTTTTTTATTTATTTCAGCGCCAATTTGGATTATTAGTTTCGTTTACGTGTGATTGTGTGTGTCTCTTGTTTTTTACTCTCTTTCTATCTATTTTCACTGCACTAAGTAAAATCGATACAATAGTTCAAGATATGCGTCCCCCACTCTCCCTCCGCAACTGGCAAATATATGAAATTGTTAATCCCCTGCCACACCGATTAAAAGGCGCGCGCGCTGTTCATGCTCTCTTCCGTTTTCTGTTTGATTTTAATATTTCTTGGTGAGGGGGACAGGGAAGGGACCGGGCTATCTGCGGTGCATTCGGTGAATAAGCTGGAGAGTTCGGATGAGGTTGCGAGATTTCATATAATAATGACACCCTCCTCGTTGTAGTATTCGCTGTAATCCGGCAGCACACTGTGGTTGCTGTTGTTGTTTACTCCGCCAGTGCCGGTTGATGACAGCCGGTCCGGACGCGCCGTGTGTTGATCGCCCTGCCGCTCCACACCCGTCCAGTGGCCGTTCTGCGCATCACGAGCCAGGTAAGTTGACGTCCGGGAAAAGTGGGGGAAAAGAAAGAGCGCGTGAAAGAACATACAAGACAGGTGCAATACCCATCCTGCGAGAGTCAGCATACATACCTGGGTTAGATTTTCCGGCACGGGCAGCATTTTCCGGCTGCTGGTGGAAACAGAATTTTCTACCGTTGTGCTGCCACCACCGCCACCGGGATGCACTGCATTGGTGTTCCCATTCGCGTGCGGCTCGCCACTGTCGACGCTGCCGCCCGAGTCGCCGTCCGGCGGCTGAACGACCGTCGAGCTGCGGGACGGGGACGGCGAGGAAAGGTAGCGCACGCGCTGCAGATGCTGATGCTTGCCGCTGTAGTCCTGTATCTTGACCGTGCTTCTGCAACCGGTTCCGGCGTTCGGTGGTACCAGCTCGTCACTCCCGGCACTCCACCGCCGTCGTGCTGCGCCACCCGCAACCGGCAGGCAAGCCGGCGGTGGTGGTGGAGGCGGTGGAGGCGGTGCAGTTGGCGGCAGGGCTGGCGGCTTTCCGTCCTCCAGGCTCGCGCACGAGAAGGAGGAGGAGGAGAAGCAGAGATTGCTGGTGGTGCTGTCCCGCTCGATGCACGTGACTCGTTCGTTCAGCTTGCCGGTCTTCTGGCCGGCCGGCTGCTGCTCCACTTCCGCCGGCGTGAACAGCTCGTCAAACTCGTCGAAATCACAGGCCGGCCGGCGGAAGATGTCCACGCTGCCGGCCGAACCCTGCCGGTGGCCCGACTCCAGCTCCGCCAGCTGGCGATCCATCCGCTGGACGATGTCGAGCTGCGGCACGAACGCTTCCTCCAGCTCCATCGCCGTGACGGCCGGCCGGCCCGGACCGTCGCCGGCCGGCTCGCCCTCGCTGCCCTGCGACAGGAAGTCGTTGAGCCACTTGCGCTTCAGCTCCGCACTGTCGAGCGATTTGCGCAGCACCTCGGCCAGTGGCGTGAAGGCGCGGCCCGTGCCAGGTGCGGCAGCAGGCAGTGGGGGAAGAATAGCGGTAGGGGGAGGTGGAGGCGGTGGAGGAGGGGGAGGAGGTGTGGGATCGGGTGTCTCGCCTTTGGGCTCGTGTTTCGGTACGCCCGCACCCGGCTCCCATCTGCCCCGATTGGCGTCCGAGTCGGTCCGGCGGAGCTGCAAAACGCGCGGCGGAAGGGGCAGCTTTTCCGCGATCTTGCTTGGCTCGGTGGCTTGCGCGGGCGGCGGGGCGATGGCCGCCACCGTCGTCGTGGCGTCGCTGCTGCCGTCCGTACTGTAGCCCCGCCGGAACCGCACCTCGATCTCGTCCGAGTTGTTGTCGATGGAGAAATCGCACGCCCGGTCGAGCGCCCCGGCGGGTGGCAGCGAAGTGGAGCCCGACGCCGGCGGCGGCTGCTGCTGCTGCTGCTGCTGCTGCTGCTGACGTATGGTGCGCAGTGGAGCCCGTTGTCTCGGTTGCGTTGCGGCCGCCGTGGGGACGATTTCCGCCCCGGCAGCCGACGAGGTGCGTCGATGATGATGGTGCGATGGTGGCTGATGGTGCCGTAATGATTGCACCTGCCGGTCGGACGACTCACTGTCCGTGTCGTCCCGGGAGCGCTCCGGCTCGGCGAAGGCGCCCCGCCGCCGCCGGTGGTACCGCACCGCCAGCAGGTTGTCCACCGATTGGGCCTTCGTCTGCTGGACCAGCTCGACCACGCCGTCGCTGCTCGACGTCGGTGCGTCTAAAAAAGCGCTCTTGGCCGGGGCGGCAGCGGCGGCACCGGCACGGTGCGGCTTCTTTGCCCGCGGCATCCCCAGGCCGCCCGCCGAGCGGGCCCGGGCCGCGGTCGCCGACTCGCGCTCCACGATCCGGAACAGCTCGCTGCTGTTCTTCTGCCACCGGCTCAGGTCCGCTTCCGGGGGGCCGGCGGGCGGTTGCCGCTGGTGGGTCGCCGCGGGCGGGGGCCGCTTTCTGCGCCTCGGCGGCGGCCTTATCTCGGGCAGCGGCGCGTCCACTGCCGGGGGATGCCGCTTGCAGGGGGAAAACTTCTCGTGCACCATGGCGGGCGCACCGTGCTGCACCATCATGTCGCCGCCGCCGCCGCCGACCGCTTGCGTGATCTTGCGCGGCAGGTGGAGCAGTATGCCGCGCTTGGCCGCGCTGCGATCGCACTTGAGCGCGTACAGGCCGAGATTGTCCCGGTGGCTGTAGTCGGCCGGCGTGCGGCTGCTGACCGCCGCCGAGATGATGGAAATGTCGGACGAGTGGCGCATGTGCTGCGGCGGCTGGGCGCGGGCTGGCGGTGGGGCGGGTCCGTGCGGCGGGTGCACGCAGTCACCGCGGGGCAGGCCCGGCTGCCGGCGGGTGCTGGTCGTGGTTGCGGGGGCGGCCGGGACACTGCCGCCGAGGTTGAACGCAGCGGGCAGGTTCGGGAACTGGTGCAGGTTCAGCAGGGAGCCACCGTTCCATTGGCGGATTTTCTTCAGCTTCGGGAGCTTCGGCAGCGGTGGCAGCACGCCTACAACGAACGTGTGGTTAATTATAGTGAAGGGAGGAGAAGGGGGCATTTTTGCACACGAAAACTAAAGGAGCAAGTGGACGCAAGGCGTGGATAAAGCATTCTTGGGATGGTAGAGATAGTGGGAGATATAGCACGGGTAAGGCTGATGAGAGGAATTACACTATTCCAAGTCCAACGGTGTCGTGGTAAGGTGCTCGTGCTCGTGTCTTGGGTTCAAAACTGAGGCTAGATCGAATTTGACAGGGGTCCTACTAAAGATGTTCATTAGTAAGCCACAAAGATGGGTAGGAGAAGCCTTTACAACAGCAACTACCCGAGATTAAAAGGTTGCGAAACATGTAATAGAAATATTCAATCCGTTTGTGAAAGGTTTAAAATCGATATGAAAATATGGAAAGCCTTTTTGCTAGGAGGTTTTCCAAAATGGATTGCAAACTGTGAACCGAATAGTGGAATTGTGCAAGAATCTGTTCGGAAGAAGGGAAGTTTACATCTCGAAAGAATCAAAAGCAAAAGCTCGAAAGAGCAAAGAATCTCGAAAAAGATTCATATATTTCATGTACTAAAACATTCATATATCTCGAAAGATTCATAGAGCATAAGGTTCTTCTTATTCTTCTTCTTGGCGTAACAATCTATTTGGTCATGCCAGCCTTTACAGGCATTCGAGATATTGCAACCGGATAGTATATTTTGCTACGGAGAGACTAGCCACGGGCATGTACCATGTTATCCCGCAAATTCTAAAATAGTTCCGAAGTGATACTCAATTGAACAAATTCTGAATTCTCACCTCTTATCCGACTTCATGACTTTAAAATGACTATGGACATTTTTTTTATTCACAAATAACGGGTTCGGCCGTATTGCTTGACTATGAATATTAGTGATATGTAAAGTTGACAAAGATCCGGATTTGACCCCGATCCGAGTCAAAACATTTCGGTGCCGTCCGTAGTTGCCACGAGTCGGCCAGAGTCAGTAATTTAATATAGACCGATAAAATACATATAGTGCATGTGGGCAACAAATGACCCTGTAAATTAGCTCTAAAGAAATGTATCAACAAGTCTGATATGTTCTAACCCTCGTTAAGAATCTTTAGAGTGGCATATCTCGAGAATGGGTGGTCCGATCGGGGTGAAATTTGATATGTGAGTTGGGATCATCGAATTCTCCAAAATGCATTACGAACCATCAATACTGAATGCAACTGCGATGATGTTATGATATTTTGCCTCCATGATTCGCTAACCCGAAACTCTTTTTGCCGCCCAGAAACAGTGTTCAAAGTAAAAGTCTTTTTGCAACGGCCATATCTTTGGTTTGGATACTGACCGACTTCGGTCGACTCAGACTCCTTACGGTTCCGTGGTTTCGTTTTCGCACGGAGTCGGAATTCAATCAACAAAAACTGGAGTCCTATCGGAGTCCTTCTGGTTCAGAAAGTACATATCTAATTAAAATGGCTCGCGAGAGCGTAGTCGTGGCGAGTTCAATACTCTATGCCTCGTAGCTGTGCAGATAAATGCACTACCGTACCAAACGGTCTTATTACAACGTCAATACGTAATACGTAATGTATAAGCGGTTTTCTGTACTATTCCTCAATTGTACGATAGATATAATTACTTTTCGCACAAGATATAACACCACCAGTGGCTCGTGAGACGATTTGCGACCTCTTCTCAATATGAATATCCATCTCAGATGGCTTCCAACATTTTTCGATCATCATAAACATCATATACCCATGAAGATTCTTTACGATTATTCAATGCGGGTAGTTCCATCGCTCTTTCACGAATCTTGGTATCAAATCTAGTCTGAGAAGTAGAAGAAAAAGACATCGCAGGATGGGGAGCACAGAACACAGCTTGATTCTTTGTCGTCAAGTCGTCGAATCACCACCAACCGTCTGTGCCTGCCATCATGGTGCTACGCGGGCACAGGAACGATGAGACATTTTTCTTTGGCATTTGTAGGTTTTGTTTGCAATGCTCCTTTTATGCAACCAAACATTCAACAAAGACCTTTCTTTAGCTCCAAGTTCAACAATGAAACTTTTAAGTCCATTTAAACATTAGGGAGGAATATTACGTGTTGGTAGTAGGCTCAGGGTTTCCATCCGTTTCTCATAATGGAAAACCATCTTCTTGTAGTGTATGGAGAAATCTCATGAACGCTTAACGCTGTAAGAGATGTAATTTGGACGATTAAGGGAGTAAGAGCTGCACGTAAACTCATACGAAATTGTTTTCGATAGTCAACGCTCCAGAGCAAATCCTTAATGGCAACTATCAGTAGAACGTGTCACAGTCAACGAGCTCCTGAGTTGCACTGGTCTTGACTTTTGTAGGTATTTTATGTTTGAAACCGATTCATCACAATGTCGCACCAAAAATGCTGAAGCTGCTAGCATCAACTCCCACAGTTGATTGTTAAGTTCCACAGACAATGCTTCTTCTGATTGATCGATTCTGGCCGATTTCAAACATTTCGTCATGTGACTCATCGATTCCATTATATGATTAATTAATTAATCTCTAATTCGCAAAAAATGTTTTAGATGACGACACAAGCTACAGGAAATAGTGGTACATAAATACTGCAACGTACAAAAACTGGTCAACAAAACAAAGTGAATATTTCAGCCAAAATTCACAGCACAAAAATATAGTTCACTTTTAAAGGGAAAAGTATTTGTTCACTAATTCCATGTGCCAAATCCGAACTGCCGAGCTTTTTGTATAACATCTTCCATTAAATGTTGCCGTCCTTATCGTCCTATTTCGTCGCGAACACCAATCAGACTTAACTTGTTGTTAGTTTTCAATGTGATCATTAGTCTCAATAGGGTGGAGTTCTGGACAGTTAGGTGGTTTGTGAGTACCAGAACCAAGTTGTTCGCTCGTTCCATTCCATTGTCTTTTTATTCACAGGACAGGTCTATGTTATTGCTTGATAAATTTATATGATGTTGCTTATGTCGCTTTTCTAGACACTTCCGGAGGTAGATGTCTTGATTGATAGTTGCCGTAGTGATGAAGATGCCGCTTTTTCGGCCACCCATGTATATGTCCTACCAGACGAAGTATTGATCCTCCCATCATGTTAGGGTCGATTAGATCACTGAGCAAAATTTAATGGAAGAGGTTGAGCGAAACTATCAAAACCGTAAACGAACATTTTTCCCTTGAGTAATAGTTATAGATATATCGCAAGTATTACATGATATATGGTTGTATTATGAACGTTAACTGAAATACACCCTTTTTTGTTGACCATTGTTAGCTCCTCACCAAGACTCGAATTGATTCAACGATTTTGAAAACCACTAACTGCGCACTAGCCGTGTGTTGTCCCCAAATTAAACTGACTCATTGAGCCTCACGTTTACACACACACACACTACTTGCCCGTATCTCGCTTACTTTTAAAGAAGTCCATCCTTTCGGTTACGCTCTCCGTGTTGCCGGTAAACCGAGCACCTTCTTCCAAGAACAAGCGCACGAGATGCACGGTAGGATCATTTCCTGTGCCTGGGCTGTTTTGCGGTATTTTGAATGCTGCGTTCGCTATGGTTCACCTAACGTTTGCGGAATGTTTGACTGCTATAACCACCCCAACACCACCACCGTCCAGAAACACCTAATTAGCATTGATCGCGATACTGTGATGCACGCAAACGGAGGTTCCTTTTCCTCCGTTTACTCCAGCGAGAAGAGCACACCAAAAGCAGCTCCCGGGGTGTCGCGACACTAATTTAATTACCGACCACCGGGACGGGGCTAGACCGGGTTTCTTGCTTAACTAGGGCGCGTGCGTGCGCAACATGCAGCTTGTGTGCAGGGACAGGATCATATGTCAGGAGGGGAGTTTTTGTCGCATCAATGCGTAGTTCAAGAACTTCCATAAATTACGTAATGCTAGCTTAACTAAAAGAAGAATGCTCAAATGAAAAGAAAATATTGGACGAACGAAAGCATTAGCTGTTTGAACAATCCAGAAACCAGACGCTTTGCGCGACATTACGTAATGAACGGATGCTCCCCATGCATTGCTCGACTTGCGTTGTAATAACAATGGAGGACGCATTGAGCCTTCCGTCGAGGAAAATGGAACAGAGATCAAGACACACACACACAGACATACAGCGACGACAAAAGCATTAAAACCGAAGCAGAGAAAGAGAGGAGAAGACAGCAAAAAGTACACCGAAAACACAAACATCCACTACAACACATATCGTTAACATTGATAAACCGTATGCATATTATTTATCTTTCCATTTTTTTGTTGTTTCTATCTACGTTTCTCGTTTTGTTCCATTTTGTGTTTTTTTTCTTCGTTTGTTTGTTTGCTTGCTTTTTGTTCTGCTGCTTGTTATGCAAGTTTACTGGAAGATCCACAGATTTCACTTAACTGGTGGCTACAATTCAATTCAATTAAATTCAAATAGGAAGCAACTGGTCTTAACCCCCGCTATACAACGCAACGCGCGCAACCACGTGCACGCCTAATGGAAAGGAAACTAATTGGGACAGAGTGTGAGAGAAGGTAGGAGGCAGGGAGTGAGGGGGTAATTTTTCCGAGTGTCCCGTGGAAAAAACAAACTAACGCATTACAGAGTCGATTGGCGCGTTGCCGATCACACCTTGGTTACTGACTATGTAGAGCTAGTCGTCGTCGTCGGCAGTTGCGCTGCGCAGCGAGCGTCTCAAACACGTGCAGAACACGCGCAACGAACTATAGTGTTGGGTGGTAGGAAGGATGAGGGAGGTAAGGTGAAAGACTAATGCTGCTTGCGCAACCTGCCGACTACTAATAAACGCAACGAAACCCGCTAAAGCTTTAAAGAAACAACAAAACAAACACAAAACACAGCTACTACCTCACTACCTACTCCTTCTGACTGCTCTGTTGCCCTGTCTCTCTCTCTCTCTCTCTCTCTCTCTCTTTCTTTCTCTCTTTTTCTCTTTTTCTCTGTCTCTATATATATATCTGATAAGTCTTTTCTAGTGACCCATAGGCCTGTTTTTTACAAGGTCCTTGGAGCTGCTACAACTTTCTGAAAAGTACATGGAGAGAGGTTTCGCTACAAACTACCACGTGGTAGCTGATCTGGGTTAACGCTCCCTTTTCCGGCCTGGTGTCGTGAAAACCCTGAGCTACAAAATATCTCTACGAGGCGAAGAGTGGGGGAGGGGGAGGGATAGGGAGGATTTTGGTATAGTCGTTCCGGCTAGCTCCGGGTCCTTGCGGATTATTGCGTCGCCCCTTTGTTCGTGTGCCTTAAACCTTCAACAATTCCACGTCGCTATCTATTTAAATGGAAGCATACACACGCACACATACACACACACACACACTTACGTACACACACACACGCGCATACACATGACAAGATAAGGAAGCAGGGGTGAGGTAGCGAGAGAGAGAGAGAGAGAGAATGAGACGAGGGAAGTAGAAATGTTGAAGAAAAACAAACAATCGAAACTACGCAAACAACAAACTGATTACAACATTAATACGCATATAGAAGGACGCGAGGACATGCTATCTCTTTCGGCTCGAAATTCTCTTTCTCTCTCTCTCTCGCTGTCTCTCTCTATTGACCCCTCTCCTCGAATCCATTATGTATCGCGCTCTTTAGTCTAGTTTTCTTGGGTTTTGTGGCAAGGGCGTAAAGAGATTAGATGAACACCTGCTCGTCCTCGGAAGCGTTCGAGAGGGACAGCTGCGTCCGGATTGGGCCGACGGTCGTTTTGAACGTGTCCTTCGCGGGCGTCACCGGGTAGCGGGTCGGTCCAGTGTACTTGCGGGACATGGTGCCATGGTGCTGCTGCTGCTGATGCTGCTGGCCGGGAAGCTTTACGGACGAGCCGAGCCGTGGGCCGCCGACCGCCGCAGTTAGTAGCGTACCGAACGTGGGCGGTTGCTTGCTGTAGGCCTGCAGAATCTGAAATAGAGAAGCCCGCGATCGTCAGTATGGGTGTCAGCTGGGGCGGGTGCAACCCAAATTGTTGTGCTACCTTCGGCAGGTCGGGCATGCTTTTCGACGGGCTAAGCCCAACGTAGGCGGGTGCGGGATGTTGCTGCTGCTGGTGGGCCGGCTGGTGACTCCGCTCGGCCAGTGCCATTCGATTGCGCGTCCGGAGAATGTCGGCTACGTTTTTCGTGTACCGCTGGCTGGCGACATTGCTACCGTTCGTGTTGCTGTCCGCACTACCGTCCGGCTTGCGTTGCTGCTGCTGCTGCTGCTGCTGTGGGTTGTAAGCCGACTTGACTTCCTCGTACAGTTTCGTGTAGCTCGGCGCTGGCGGTAGGTTGTAGTGCGTGTCGAGCAGCGGTGTTGCGGTCGCCGATCGGCTACCATTCTTGATGTACAAACTGTTCGACTTGGTAACGGTGGGTGGCCGTGGTTGGTGATGCTGCTGCTGCTGCTGATGGTCGAGGTCCCTTAGGGAGGATTGCTGTTGATGCTGCTGCGGCCGTTGGAAGATTTGTGACAGCACGAGCTCCACCGTACGTCCCGTTTGCTGTAGAATACTGAGCGACTCGGCGTACGGCAGATTGAGCAGCGACTTCCCATTTACTGCTATGATCTGTGGGAAAGGATGGGAGAGGTACAAAACGAGTCATTATTAAGGATTTTTATTTATTTAATTATATAAGTAGCAACGTTTTCTTTCGATATAGTTATTATTCCAAAGTCAATATTTGATAATGCATTTAGAATAGGGATTGTGCAACCGTTTGGAGCTATGGGCCACATTTGTAATACAATACTCGGGCTGGCGGGCCATATGACAATTATTGCCGACATTCAATCGTCGTACAAATAGACTTGCTAACTTGCCCAATTTCTGTTCAAATCCTGTCTTAAACCCTGTTTTTATTATGTCTGCACTTATCCGTTCAACTTATAATCTTGAAAACTATATTGACTTTCATCTACTAGTTTGCTCAAAGTTCCGAATACTCCAAAAGTCTTCAAAAATGTCTCCGATTAATATCTTAAAGAACAATATACATGAAAGTGGTAATCATGAGTGCTCTCTCGCTGTGGAGTATGCAATTTCGAATTAGTTAAGATATTTTATACTTCTTCTTGTTATTTGGTGCACTAGACTTGTCTTAACCACAAACAGTTATGCTCTCAGTGGTCTATTGATTCATCCACATGGTCCATACGGTCCCATGACATTAGGTCATGCGAAATAACGATTGTGTTACGGAGTTTTACACTCCATTGACGATAATATTTGCCACTATTCCCTTTACTATGTCCTATTGCATCTTAAGTGACCATTAATGAATTTGAAATACTATTCGAACTTAATACAACTATTTAATGTAGCTGTATCTCACTTCAATATTGTTTATTCCGTTCCAGAGGTTGCTGATGTCTGATTTAGACTGTTACAAGTGAGGTTATGGGGCTTATAACATACGATAAAATACGCTTTTTGTTGTAGAAGTTTGATAAACAAAATCAATGGAGACGGACCTTAGAAATCTCAGTTGGCGTAAAATTGCCAGGCAAGCTCTAGGAGATCTTCCAAATATGCTCACCCAATTTGGAACGTCTTCAATGTTTTTAAAAAGTAGGTACTATATTTGTCAAAGCAGAAAAATATTTGTTTTTACTTCAGAACGATCGTTTTCGATCCATGAATTAATCGAAAGAACACGTAAATGATTTCATGTGTTAAGTTCTACTACTTTTTTCTATGGAATTCTCAATGCTGCTAGTAGAAGCGGGGTGCTAAAACTGACTCACTCGCTGTACGAAAAACTCGGTATGTGTAAAGCTATTTTTCATATATTTTTTGTTTCATTAAAAAAATCAAATAAGTGGCCGCAGGAACTGCCCAGGAACCCTCAAAGTTAGCACAACCTTTTAGGGATACCGGATCATGGCGGCCTATAAAGGCTTTCAAGACTTATTAAGTGCCACACAATCGATCCTTGCTTAGGGCGATAGTCCATATGAGGCTTGAACCCAGGACGGGCATGTTAAGTCGTCTGAGTTTTACGATAGCGCCGCGGAACTCCCCGATGCAACAAAAAAGCAAATAGTAAAACCACTGGACTGGATAATTCCACGACTGAGACAGATTCAAGTACAGTTTTTAGTCCAGAATGGGAATAACGAATGAGGTCAGGATCTGTTCCCGGAACGATAAGGAATCTTTATATGAGTATGGATCTGGGATTAGTTCCAGTACCGGTGGGGATATGTGACATGATCTGTATAGGATTGGAAACACCCAGAATCGACACTCATTCGGGATCAGATTCAACATCGCTAAGGGTTTTGAATCCGTTTCTCTTAATGTGTCCTTTGGAAATTTAAAGACACCTGGAGTTTGTGTTGCATTACCCATTAACCGAGTCAAATGATCTAGTTATTATAAAAAATGAAATAGACAACAAGAGTAACTAGGTACTTTTTAATAGCAGAATAATTAGTCATTTCATCCCGCTACAGCAAAACGTTCCCATTTCTAATTTGCAACCTTGTGCCTAATCAAATTCTGGATTTGTAAGACACGCTACCAATCAAGATTTGTTTCGGAATTTAAAATAGTACTTTGAGTGAATTTTCTCAAAAACTTTTGGTGTTTTGTGCGGTTTTGATTTGTCTTTCTCTTACCTGGTCGCCCACCCGTACACCGTTCCGTGCGCCTGGACCGTTCGGTGCGAGGTCCTTCACGTACACGTTGTTATCGTTACCCTGCACGATGCTGATGCCGAGCGTGTACCGCGTGGTGGTGTTGGCGGCAGCGGCAGTCGGATCCCGATTTCTCTTCCGCACGCCGCCACCCATCGTGGCGTACGGGAAGCGCTCGTCAAACTCGTCGTACCCGTGGTGCGGCACCGTCAGCGACCACTTGCTGCCCGGGAGGGCGATCGATTCCTGGGACCGGGACAGGAAGTGGTGCTCGGCGGTCGGGGCGTCGTCCACGATCGCGTCCTTGACGATGAGCACCGTCGCCAGGATGCGATCGGTCGACGCACCGCCGCACTGGCTGATGTTGTTGAACTTCTCCAGCAGCGTGTCGGAGATCGTTTCGTCCGCCATCGGCAGCTCGAACTGGCAGCTCTCGCTGCGGATGCTTGATTCTGTGTGCAGGAAGGCAAAAAGAGAAACCGGTTTAGCTGTGGGAGCTCCGCTTGGTGACGCAAAACAGTAGTTGCCACTCACGTATCACACAGGCCTTCGGCGACAGCAACGTTTCCGCACTGCCACCGATCGACTGCTCGTCGATCTTCTCCATGAAGTACACCGAGCCCATGCTGCTCTTCACCGACAGCACCTCGTCGACGCTGCTCTCGATCAGGGGCTGGGTCGGCGGGGCCGGCGGCTGCTGACGGCCGTCGCCGCCCAGCTCCCCGTCGTCCTCCTGCAGCAGGTAGGCGCTGCTGCTGCTGCGGCTAATGTTGGCCACGTTCTGGAAGGAGGCGGCACCGCTCAGCCCGCCCGGCGGCTGGTGGTAATGGTGGCCGGTGCCCACCGCCGCCAGATTGTCGAACGATTTGTTGAGAAACTGGGCGGAAAACACCTTCGTGCCCATCTTCACCTTGTTCCGGTTCATGCTGTGCGTCGTCTTTGGCGAGTCTTCCGGTGACATCAGCTGCTGCTGCTGCTGCTGCTGCTGGTCGTAGCCGTACGTTGGGCTGCCTCCCGACTGCGTGGTGGAGCGCAGCGTCCCTACGGTGTGGCCCGTATCGGTACCGTCCGACGGGGAGGAGGCTGGCCGCCGCATGTCTCCCTCCTCCGGCTCCTGGTCGGGCTCGTCGTCGCCCGGCACCATCCGTCGGAAGGGATTTTCGTTCTCCTTGTTCTGGTTCTGCTGGTTGGTGATCTCGACCGTCAGGTTGAGCGCGGACGTGCCGCCACTGCCCGGCTCGACCGTCGATTTGGAGCGCTTCAGAAGGAATCGCTGCCGCAGCCTGGCCAGCCGGTTGTCGTTCAGCATCGACTTCTTCAGGTTGCGCACCCGCAGCCCGGTCGTCTTGAACGGTTTGTCGATCTTTTCGATGTGCTTCGCGTCAAACGCGGCCGGATCGGGCGACGGTTGGCCGTCAATGACCAGCTCGCTCACCGTTCGCTTCCGGCGGCCGACCTCGTCCGCCAGTAGCCCACCAGCACCACCGCCGCCGACGCTGCCCGCCGGCTGCTCGATCGGGATGTTCAGCTCGCTGGCGAGGGTTTTGATCGAGATAAACGAGTTGCGCAGCTTCATGTAGAACTTGTGGTGCTCGGACGCGAGGTTGAACGCAAAGTAGCTCCTGCAAAGCAAAAGAGGATGGAGAATATTACGAAGCTCGGGCAATGTGGCAATTTGCGGGCACTCACTTCCTGCCGTCCATCCGCAGCTTGTACTTGACCAGATTTTTGTCGCTCTTCGGGCCGAGCGTCTCGCTGCGCCGCACCACCACGCAGAACGCGTGCTTCGAGAAGCAGATGTTTTCGATCTCGAGCCAGTCGAAGAACGCGTACAGGTGGCGCAGGAAGCTGCTCTTGCCGTTCCGGCACTCCTGCTGCTCCTGGGCGGCGGTCCGCGGCTGGTAGCGCACGTTCCGCTCGAAGATGGCGACGCCGGCGAGCGAGATCGCGACGTACACGTCCAGCAGGATGCCCTCGCTCGTTGCCCAGGACGCGCTGTACAGGTGCAGCCCGTACTCCTTCAGCTCCTGCACGTACCGGATGAAGTTGTGCTCGGCCTCGCGCTGGTGCAGGCCGCGCTTGTGGAAGTGCGCGTTGCGCAGGTAGCGGGCCAGCTCGCGCTTCTTCCGGTACACCTCCTCCGGCAGGTAGTGCGAGATGGTGAAGTACTCGGTGTACTTCATCTGTGGGAAGGGAAGGTGTGGTTAGAGTAGATACAGACAAGCAAGAAAGTCCTCCAAGTGCTCGCTTACGTGCTCTTTGAAGCTGCCAATCTCGGCCTGTAACGCCAACCCGCCGAGCGCGATCAGATCGTCCTCCGCGCACAGTATCTGCCGCTCGAGGATGCTTTTGCGCAGCTGCAGATAGAGCAGATGGCGCGACTCGACACAGCTGCAAGAGAGGTGGAAAGGAAAGGGAATATGTTAGAGAGTGTGGCCTGCGAGAGGGAGGAAGGTTCGTCCGCGCTCACCTGACGCCTCGTAGCGTGGGGAGAAAGAATTTGATGCGCACGTAAAGGGTAAAGACAACGTTCTCCACCACCGGGGTGGACTTTTTCGACGTGTTGATCCATATCTGGGGCGCTACCTGGAAGTAGTAACAGGGAACGCAGAAAGATGCATTAGCAAGAACCTCATAGAGAAGAAATTGAATCGCAATATGAACGCTGATGATGTAAAGTTGTGTAAATCGCTCGGAGTCGCCCAAAGCCGGAGTCATTCGGAGTCGTCCGGAGACAGTTGACTCCGACCAACTCCTCCAGCTCCAGTCGACGCTGACCGACTCCGGACGACTCCGGACGACTGCAAACGACTCTGGATAACTCCGAACGACTACGACCGGGATGAATTCGACTCCGGACACTATTCTTATTAAAACTATTCTACTTTTTGTGGCGACCAGTGACTTACTCAATTTGTTGGTATTCAATTCACGTTGAGTAAGTCTTCGGGATGGATTGTGAGTGAATTGAATCGCAGTGAATCAGTAGATAGTATGTAGAGTAAGGGTGATTTTACTTGCAAAAGAATCGATCAGTAGTCGCAACAGAGCGTAAGAATTTGAAGAGTTGAAACGTAAAAATGTGAGGGAGTGGCCTATTCGGTATCGGTGAGATCTTCGCACTTAGAGTGTGAGTGATTTGATTAGCAAAAGAGTGGATTACACTAGTACGGAAAGTAAGAGTTAGCTCAATCGAACAAGATTAAATCACACCAATTATGGCTATAATATGTCATCAAGATACCGATTTTGCTCCTACTTTTACTTTTACTTTTATATATCCCATAACCCACACGCTGTTGTTTTTCAAGAGAATCTGGAAGCTTCCCGAAAAATGTCAGACTTTCTTCTCGGTTTATAAAGCGTTTTCGCATAATTTTATGAAACATTTGTTGGGATTTTTTGGACAAATTTGAGACAATGCTGGGAAGATGCCAATAAATTGAAGGATTGTTTTAAAAACTTGTTGGAGACGATTAATGAACGGATGGGACGAATCCAAATAAAGAAAATTAGTGTAGGGTTTCATGAATCTTTCGCTGATATTCATTCATATGAATCTTCAGTGATGAGTGATTCGGATCTCGAATTGATTCCTCAAAGATTAACGAATCTCTAAATATTCGTGAATCTCGAAAGATTCATGAATCTCCTAGGATTTATGAATTTTGAAAGATTCATGTATCTCCAAGGATTAATGAATCGCGATGAATGATAATTGAATATTCAAAAAATCATGAATCTAAAAGATTCATAACTCCATTAAAATTCATATACCTCCAGGGATTCATGATTCTTCCGTCGTGGGTTCAAGCCTCGCATGGACCGTCTCCCCGTAGCAAAACAAACTATCCGCCTGCGTAGTACCTGCCAAAAAGTCTCGTTGACCACGTAGATTGCTACGTCAAAAAGAAGAATAATGGGAAGCTCAAGCTCTGTGAATCTTTGGAGCTGTATGAATCCCTACAGACTCGTGAACCTTTCGAATGAATCTTTTGAATTCATGCATGAGTCTTTCGAGAATCATGAATCTTACGAGATCTTTGAGATTCATGAATCTTTGCAACCGAGATTCAGATTCATTAAATCATTTCAAAGATTCATTCAGATCAGAATTGCCCAACACAAATAACAGTGGTCAGTTTTAACAAATCGGGAAACAACCAAAAAGCCCTGCTCGAATCCCTACATCTCTACTCGTTCATTCTGATTCTGAGCACGCGGAAAAGAGTTGAGTTTAAGCTTGGAGAGTATTCCCTCCGATTGTGTGCAGGCTTTACCTTGTAGATTTTGAGATCGAGCGGCAGAAAGACGAAATCGCCACCGATGAGCGCGCACAGGCCGAGGAAAAAGTTTTCCCCCAGCCCCTCCAGCCGCAGTATCGCCTCGAAGATGTGGCGGGCGAGCGTGGTCGTGGGATTGCACGTGACGTTCACTTTGGTACCGTTGAGCAGGAGAATTGTAACAACTCTGCGATGCTGCGTCTGCCGATGAGGATAGTTAGCATTAGTGTTCCATTTTTTTCTGGATTGTGGATTGGGCGCGATGGCCCTCCGAAACCGTTGCCTACCTTTGCGTCGGTGAGATCAATTGACTTTGGTGCTGAGTGGGAATTGATAATGAACTCCGGACCCTTGTGCGAGGCTACCTGTGCGGGGACGCTGGGATCGGTCTGTTGGCCACCAGCAGCCGCCGCCGCCGCCGCTTCGGTCGGCTTTCGATTGGCGATGGTTTGGGTGGCGATCGAAACCGTCGTCAACGGGATGCCAAGATCTGCAATGAAGAGCGCGGGATGAATGAGTCAGCTGTCAGCTCTGGTGCCGGGAACTCCTCGCCTACTTACTGGGCATGGAGGTGGCATTGAAGCTGCTCTGGTCGAGTGGGGCGGGACCGTCGCCACCATCACCGCCGGCCAGACTCGCCAGATGGTTGATGGACTTGGAGGGCATTAGCCGGCCGGGGCGGCCAGCGAAGTAGGCGGCAGCAGCAGCCGCCGATTGCAGATGCATTCCCCGCTGCTGCTGTTCCGCCGCCGCTTCCGCCATCTTGACCTCCACCATCGTCACGTCGATGGTGTTGCGCCGGTAGTCGGCTCGTCGGCGTGCGGCCAGCAGCTCCGCATTGTGCCGCCGTCGCACGGTAACGCCCTGCTGGGGCAGATGGGGCTGTGGCTGCTCCACCAGGCCGGTGCTGTCCCGTGCCGCCCCACTCTTGGAATACGAGATGGTGTGGTAGTTCGGGTACGGTTCGGGACCACCGAGCGTGTGCTGCTGCTGGTGCCGGTCGTAGGGTCTCGGCAGCGAGCAGAACCTCTGCTCGGCCGGATGATGGTTGCTTGCCGTCGGCGGTCGCTTTACCTTGAGCAGCGTCGCGGCAGTGGACGCACCGTACTCGTGGAAGTCGTCGCCGCAGGACGAAACGATTGGACCGTAGCCTTGCGGTTGATGGCTCTGCTGCTGGGTGCCGATCTCTGGTTCCTTCTTCCGATGTACCTCCAGCAGCTCACCGTGGTCAGACGATCGACCCGAGTCGGTATCGCTTCTGTGCGGGAAGGGAAGAGAAAGAAATGGGCGCAAGTGCATTAGAAGAACAAGTGCATTGGTTGGAGTTCGAGCCGTCTCGGCGGGGCTGGTGTACGTACTTTTGCTCCTCGAACGACTCGAGCGAACGTTTGATTTTCAGCTCCGGTGGTTGCCCTATCGGCGAGGGGCGCTGCTGGTTGGGCGGTTCGGCCGACGAGACCACCTCGCGGTACAGATCGATCAGCATGTGCGAGAACGGTTTGTACAGGTGATGGTTCTTGCAGTAGTCCGATATGATCTGGAATGAGCCCAAGCACATCGAACGAGTTAATTTAATTCCGATTACGATACATTACTCCGAAAGAAGCAACCTTGGTTGCCATGGCTACCATATATGCTATCGTATATCATATATTCTAATGATAATGAGTTTTTGTAACAAGAAAAAAAATAGAAAAATAACCTTATTGTGAATATTCTTTTTTTTCACAAATAAAAATGTTATACCCATTTTTATTTAATAATTCATTGATATAACCATGGTCAAAATTTGAGTATAGAAGTCACAAGTAATAATTTCTTTGATGAATTTATTGTTGCGACTTTACCATATTAGCCATGTAGCATAAAATATCCACTCAATGTCAACCTACGTTGTTTAGATGATCGGTATTTTCATGTAATCAATGAAACTTCTTCTCAAAAACAAATCCATATACAACATAAAACTGTTGTATTCCCGGTTTGATGGTCAAAATAAAACACAAAACGAGGAAACAACAAGAAAACAACCAAACATGCATAAAAAATCATTATTTTCATAAATTTAAAGTTTTTTTTTTCATCTATTCAATAAAACTACCCGGGGGGCATGGCTAACAAAAATGGTCTGACACTCAAAGTGTTCAATTATTACCGCTACACAAATTCTGCGGGGTTTGCTTTCTTTAGCATTTGAGAAAGGGTAACATTAGACGACTTGATTGACGACAATTTTCTTCATTACAAAACGTCTCCCGAACAGGTTGAAAGAGTCCAATGAAATGTCCAATTGTTTCTTGTGGTTTTTAGTTACTTTTTGGTGGGAATTGAAGCGTTTTTTTTTGTAAAGGTAGTGCAGTAAAAGTCGGCATTGGATTTATGAGTTATGACTATTCTGCTAAGGATAAATAAATCAGTTACTGAAAAACCAAGTCAACGAGAGAAGTACAGCAGACAGAGGTTGTGCCTAAGATCACAGAAAGGGAGCCGCTATATGACTGCAGCCGTTTAAGGTACTTCTTGCGGGATAAAATACGGAATAACAACTTCAGGAGAAGAACAAAATGGAATAAGTATTCGTGCATTGGCATACACGAGGTAAGGGCGAATCAAGATTTGGCGAAAGCTCTTCAAAAATAATGGAGTGTTCGAAAAATTCTCAGCTGTAAATTCAATTTTAAAGCTCTTTTTTGGGGTTTGGTGATACGAATTGGCCTGGACATTAATGGCTAGCTGGTTCAAGAATACCTGCCTTGTGGTTCATCTGCAGAGCATGTTGTCAAGCATCAATAATAACTGCAGTGGAACCCCTCGGCCTTTAAGATGAGTTTTTCGCATATAGTGTATTTTAGCGTGTGTGACGATCCCTTTTAAGGTCCAAAATGACTAAAATTAGATTATACGCGTGTAGTATGTTTTCTATTATACCGGAGATATTAGTTTACATTCCATATTTCGATAATGCATAAACATATTCTGGTGTATGCGCGTATTCACAAAGATAATACTGGAAAAAGCCAACGAAATGCCAAAGAAAAAAAAACAGTTTAGAAACTGAGGAAATCAAGCCTCAAACACCCCAAAACTAAACTTGCTCAGAAAATAACAAAACATTATGAAGGTAAACTTGGCAAATGAGAGTTTCGATACTAAGAACCGTTTAGTATAAAACGATTGACAGGAGAAGAAGTGCCATAAAATTGTGCAAGGCATGTATGGTATATTGACGAATGTTTCTTGCGTGCTTTTCTGGATGTACTTGTTCGTTAAGGCGAGTGTTTCCCCTATCAATTACTGTCCAATGGAGGAGTTTCGTATCACTATACATGTGGTGTACAAGTGTGGTGTAGTTTGTATGGCAAGGCATTCATCGAAATGTTGAAAATATTTATGTGTACTGATGTTTTTCATTCGTAAATATTCCCACCACAAAAAAAAAATCAATGGTGATTTGTCACTGGCTTAGTTAAGTCTAGAGGGAAATGTTTCACATCAAACTTTTCGTCGACACTAACCGATACAAAATTCATTAAAAATTCAAAGTCTCCCGTATGTCGGGTGAATATAATAACGGCACGAGTGAATGTCACTGGAACGGATTAAACTCGTTCTGCGGGGTTCCACTGTAATTGTTTCGCGTATAGGAGAACAGTCCAGTCCTATGGATGGGCTGCTCATGCCGTTATTATATTTGAATCTATAACGAGCATGACGTTTGATAACGGATTTAATTACTACAAAGTGGGATCAAAACAATTAAAGCTATTTTTTGTTTTGTTTTAGGAGTAAAAATAAAGTGTCTTATTGGAAAGTGTGTTGGAAATATTTCGTTATCGAGACATGAACCGAATTGGAATGGCATCGGGAACGTGCAGAAAGTCTGAAAGTGAATAGAAACCAAGATAGAAATACTGTCATATAGTTGGATTGTTGAATGACATGCGCTCCCGGGTACACACCTCTGAGGTTATGTTGCGTAGATACTTTTGGATTGAAGTTCAGGGTAATAATCGCAAGATTCTCAAAAAATTGTGATACTTCTGGATGGGTGATTCGAACGAGACTTGGATTGAAGAATTTCCTTCCGAGAATTTCCTTCCAAAAGATTTGTCAATCGCTGGACTAACGTACATTTTCCTCTTTTCCTTTACAGCTGCTTCAACATGCGACAAACACATCCCACCACGTACGAGCTGACCAGCTCGTCGACAGATTCACGCACTGATCCAGAACTGCAACGGCTGCTAGAATCGACCTGGTCCGAACGGCATGATGCCGGCGTTGGCTTTCGCTACCGTCTGCACATAGAACGTGAGCGTATTGCGGAAGGAAAGTTCAACTTTCTCATTCTGGTAAGCTCATTCTGGGCGTCACTATTCCCGCAAGCTTGCTGATTGCTAGTTATTTTGTCTCCCGATCGGGTTCGTCCAACAGCTGAATCGCAAACGGCTGACAGAGCGCCGGCAGCCGCAAGCATTCCAGCTCGATGCACCGTTCGATCCGTCCCGGTTTAACTTTACCCGCGTCGATCCGGCCGAGGTGCAGCTCGAGCTGGTCGCACCGTCGCCGACCACGATGCTGATTAACAACAGCCCGGTGACGGTGTACCACTCGCTAGTCGTGCCCGACCGGGCGGGCCAGCACTCGCAGCTGCTCACATCGGGCGGTGTGCGCGTAGCGTTCGAGCTGCTGCTGCGCCTGCCCGACCGACGCTACCGGATCGGTTACAACAGTCCCGGTGCGCAAGCGTCCGTCAACCATCTGCATCTGCATCTGCTCCGGATCGATACGGCGCTCTACGTGCAGCGTGCGGTAGGCATAGGAACGCGCTTAACACACCCGTTTAAATTGTTTAACCTGTACATGTGTTTGGTTTTGTTTTGGTTTTAGGAACTGCTTCCCGTGCGTGGCACTCCGCTGCTGCACCGGCTGGCGGATCATCTGCCGGCCCAGGGGTATTGCTTCGTGCTGCGCGACCCAACCACGGAGCTGGAGCTCGTCTGCAGCGGGCTGATGAAGCTGATCCAGGCGCTAGCGGAACGGCAGATGGCACACAATCTCTTCTGGACCTGGACCGACCTGCACCGGGGTGGCGAGCTGCGGGCCCTTGTGTTTCCCCGCGTGACCCAGTGCGTCAACAAGGCGGCCTGCTCGTTCAATGCCGCGTTTCTCGAGCTCTGCGGGTTCGTTTCCGTCGGTGAGGGGAACGATTATGACCGGCTAACGGAGGAAGCTATCGTGCAGGCGCTGCGGGAAGCGCAGGGTGACGTGTACGGTATGCTGGACGGCATATTTCCCGTCGCTAGTACCGATTGAGCGTTTGGGTGGTTGAGAAATTCAACCGTTGTTTTAAATACAGGACTAGGAATGTTGAATGATTTAAAGAAAACAATATTTTAAGAGAAAGATAGTTAAGCAAACTCGATTTATTTGAGGTTAGTTAAAGGTTCAACCGTTGGTCACAAAGAAACGTGCCACTAGCGTTGTAAGTTACTCGTACAACCCCTAATAGACATGTCTGTGCTGGGATGGTGTGAAAATGGTACCCAAAAATAGCACACTAATCCTAGCGCAACGCAAAAAAAGGTATGAAGGCAGTTTTTCATGCGTAAAAATGCGGCAATAGAGAGAGAGAGAGACAGGGCAAAAAAACCCCGAAGTAAACATTCCAAAAACTGTTTAGTCAAGGCGTGCGTACACTACACCGACAAAAGCAAACCCCTTACTTTAGCAGAGGAAACGACCTGCGTCCTGCCTTAAGCCGTTCTTTTGTTTTTGTTGTTCTTGTATCTTCCATTTCCCCCGCGGAAAAGCGGAAAAGATGGCCAGTTGAGGGCGGCCCCTCCGATGGTGGCGCAATGTCTTACTCATTCTTCGTGTTCGGCTTACGGTTAACCCTCGCAAAACAAAAAACAAACCAAAAAAAAACCCTCTTTTAGCAATGGAAAGCTGCTCCGAGGGCGTTATTTTTCTTTACACCTCATCTCCCTCTAAACCTTCCCTCTCCCCCACACTGCCACCAAGCAAACAAGACGCTTGCGGCAAAACGAGGATTAGATTAAAGGGGATGATCGTTTCGCGATTAGGCGAGATAGGGACGAGAAAAGCAGCCGAACGCACGGCATCCGTCCCTGCAACTATTGGGAGCAGCGTGGGTGGTCGTTGCGTTGTGCCTGGCCTGGGTTGTGATTTGCATTTTCCGATCATTAATCACGAGGAATGATGGGTCCTATCCATCCCCCCCCCCGGTTTCGTCTTCCACTTCAAACCGAAACCGCAGCACAACGCAGACGGCAAAAGCTTTGAGGAAGGAAAGTGAGAATGCGGACCCAGCGAGCTTCTCCGTGGCTTTCTCCGGACCCGGGGGTAAATAGGTAATAGCTGTCAAATTTTCTGTGTACAATGTGACAGCCGCCCCAAAAAGCAGGGCGTCCGATAATGGTTGTGTGTTTGGGCCGGGCGGTGGATGCTGGCTGAAACGTGAAACAAAAGAGCAGTGCGCTGGTCTTGATTGGTCTTGTGTGCCTTTCCCGGTGGGGCGACGACTGGACGGCACGGGCGACGGGCAACAAGTCAGTGCTTTTTGGCAGACTCAAACAAAAAAAAATGCTCTTACTTTGACAAGTGGCAATAGCATTGTTTTTTAGCGCAACAGGCAGTTGCGGTGGAGCGAGAAAATGTTGCAAAGAGATGAGTTTTTTTTTTGGTTGCTTTTTACAGTCGACACTCCAGCCGGCAAGGCCGTTGCGTGTCGCATTCATTCGCTTTCTTATTGCGAAAGGGCGAAAGATAAATGGAAATTCAGCTTCAACTTCAACCCTTTTTTTCGTCTGGCACTTGGGCTAGGTAGGGAGCTGTTGTGTTGTATCGTCCGCACGTTCGGCTGCGGCTGCTGCATCAACAGGCCATCAATTTCGTTTGCGAAAAATCATCCTCACCACTAACCACCATTTGTATCGTTCACAATGGCCGGATATTTGTCACACATCTGGGCCTGCCAGAAGCGGGCTCAAATGGATTGTTCGGCTTGGCAATATGAGGTGAAGGACAGAAGGGAGAAACAGAGGGAGAGAGAGAGCAAATTAAATGTTTTAATGTGATTTCCTGTTGTTGTTTTTTGTTGGCAACACACATTATGTCGCCTTTTGGGACCGTTTTCCGGTGACCCCCGCGCGTGACACAGTACGAACCAATAAGATGATCCGGTTCGAAGGACCAAATTGTGCTCCATAAATCTAGCGTGCTCGATGCAAGTGAAAGACGCTGCTCGAAAGAAACGTTCGTTAGGTTATAGCTTTTTCATGTTTTGGAGTGCGTCAGGGGACCAACACGTCTCTGTGTGTGTGTGTGTGTGGTTAATTTTTTTAAGTGACCCCGTTTACTCTTCCGCATGCTCCAAGTGAGCGGAGATGAGAAGATCATTTGAAACATGCAGGCCAACCTCACCACAAAAAGAAAATCCCACATTCCGTAAATGGTTGGGAATGCCTTCTCCTCCGAGCCCTCCTTTCTCTGCGAAAAACCATAAAACCATAACCTATAACGCGACGGCGATGGCGATGGAATAACTAAAACAGAGAACTGTTCTCAGCCGTTTAGTGTTTTTCGTATTATTATTTTTTTTCCTACTTCGGTTTTCAAACGGATCGAACAAGTTTTTCACACCACTCTAACGCTAACGAAGCGGCAAAGGAATTCGAGAGTGGAAAGATGAAGTGCCACCCAACACCCTCACTCCCCGGCACTACAGTTTTACCCGGTATTGCAAAGGGATTAACGACGATACCGGGGAAAAAGGGGGACGCGTTGCTGGTGGGTGCCGGCGATTGGGCGAAACACTTTCCCCACACCGCTTCACTCCATTTGTCTCCGCCTCCGAGCGGGCAAAGCAGGGAGGGGACCATTTTTCGTGCACAGAGCACACTTCCCATTCAATTGGAAGTTATTTATTATATTTGAAACTAACCTCGAACCCACCGTTCCCCTTGGCCTTTCTGTGCTCCTCTCACTGTGAGAGAACACACACACACACGTATGCACAGAAACACACACTGGTAGACACTTCTGGACGGACGGGTGGATGCTAGAGTGTCCAGCAAAAAAAAAAAAAAGAATAAACCGGGACTGAGTGCGATGGAAAAGCGATCTACACACCCCAAACACCCTGCCCCGGCGTAGGCGAAGGCTATTTGACATTTCGAAGCAAACGCTTCCCGCCCACACGGCACCCAATGAGGCGAAAACTTAGCTGCCAGGGGGAAACAATAAATCAGTTACAGTGCCACCATACTGCCCGTCCGCGCCCCGGTGAAGCTGGAACACCCGCCTGGAACGCGCGATGGACAGATGCGGACGGAGGCGGCCGATGAGCTGCGCGCAGCGTGGCGAGCGAGGTGAGCTTAGAGGATAAACCACAAACCACACTCCACGCTACGTTGGCTCTGTGTGTGTGTGTGTGTGTGTGTGTGAGTGCTACCGGGAAAACAACAGGCTGCTGGCACGGGCAAAGCGAATGGCGCACAGGCAAAGTGAAAAGTGAAACCTTATGAAGTGGAAAATGATTTTCCGATACGTGTGCTTCAAGTTGTGTGTGTGTGTGTGTGTGTACGGGGGCGTATTGGTGATCCCTTTTTTGAGCTCAACGTTTATGCTGGCCAACGGCCAAACCCAGATAGGGATAGCTTTTCGGTAGCGGGCGGTCCGAGAAAACTAGTGAGGAAGGCTGAGTGGCAATCGAGTGGACGGCAAAAATGTATGAATCAATTTTCCAATTCTCCCTTCAACACACACACACACGGATGCTTCTGATACGGTTAGGGCAAAAGTGTGCTGGATGTGTGTGTGTGTGTGTGTGTGTGTGTGTTTGCGAAGGGATCCGATGGACCCAATTCACAAACTTTAGCCATCTTTTGTTTGTGCGCTTGAGCCGCTTTTGTTTTCACTCCGCGAACAACCCCGAAGGGAGGGGGGGGGAGGAGTGGAGGGGAGAGACCCCCCCCCCCTTACTGTCTACCACTCGCACTAGCCATGTGTTAGCATCGATGTAGAACCAGCGCACAAGCAAGCATCTTATCACACGAAGCCCAACAATGGCAAGGACCTGGAAGCGCCTGCATGTATGCAATCGCTTTCGAATTGACGCGGAAAGGACTTTCCCTGCTACACGCTCAACTATGCCAAATGCATCGATCGTCAAAAAAAAAAAAAAGAAAAAAGGTGAAACACACTCACACATGTTTGGAGCGGTGCTACATATTACAGCAAAGTTTTGCTACATTCCGAGCGGGGATATTAGTGAGATGGGAAGTTTTGGTACCAGTTTTATTTTGGAATCAAAACTGCCCTCAAACTTCCCACTTTAGGATGACAGCCAATTTTGAATATTTAGATTTTTTTTCTTCTATCTACTATAAATAAACTTGTTTCGGCGGGAGGTGATGGTCTCGGTATCCCTAAGGGGATTATTTTCCGCCGGGTCATGTGTCACCCCGGCCTTTTGTTTTGTTCCACCCCCAACGGGACCGGAAAAAGGCGTGAACCGAATCGAGAGAGGCATTGATAAACAAAAAAAAAAAAGCGGGGGAAGCAACATCGACCAAGCTTAAATCAATTCCGCCGTTCGTCCTTTTTGGCATGTAAAGTATACTTTTTTTTGTGATTTCAAATGCAAAGCTTGCTACACTACAGCAGCACTAAAATGTTGCTAGTGCATCGGACATTAGAGCAGAAGCCCAGTACAGTAACGTTTCACTTCGTATCACATAACGTAAAAGTAATTTAAAAAAGGACTTTGATAACCAACACAGAGTCTAACAAAGGCTTTCAAAAAAGATTGAAACAGGCAAAAAGTATAGCCAATTTCCAAATGTTGCCTCATTGTTGCAAAAAAAGTGATTTCAAGTACTACCATTATGATATTGGCTGATAGCGCCTAAAACCGATCGATCAATTGCGCTTTTTTGCGTGCGTGTATGCTATCGCTATTCCGATACTGTAGTTGCCTGTAAATGCCTCTGGTATGCAATTTCACCGTAAAAACAAATGGACTGTGGAATAGTGAGTTCGAACAATCGAAATCAAAATGGAGACACTTTTGATGAAACCCGTTCCGCTTGCATCTCCATCCCTTCTCTCCCTTAGTCTCTCTCTCTCTGTTGCTGGGTGATATGGTGCTCCTATACTTCACCGCTGTGTTGGAGCATAGGTCTTTGTGTGTGTTTAGATCAGAGTTGTCAAATTGTTGGCCCGCGGTCGCTTGAGCCAAAATTATTTTTATTTTGCATTTCTGCTTCTCCAGTACAAGTCAGTCAATTCCGAACGCCTGAAGTTTGATGAGATCTTCAACTTCACAAATTTCTCTTACCAATTGTTAGACCATCCAGCGTCATAAAACCGTTATCGGTGTTTTGCTCCATCGGTCGAGCACGCAATTCCGGACACATTGTTTGCTGGTCTGGTAAAGCGGTTACAAAAATACTACAAATTATTTTTATCTCATAACAATCGCTTACATATGAATACATTGTGTTGCTTAAACAAAAATATGTGTTGATTTGATTTATTAGTTTCCAACTTTAAACTCACACTTGCTGTGTGTGGTTACCGAACATTACTGTTTTATTTTTAATTTTAAGCAAATAATCAGAAAGAGTAATTGCTGTTAGCAAAGACTTTGAATGATTAACAAAAGCGCTCATCCAACACGACTGCAAAACGAGATTAATCAAATTGCTACTGAGGTGTGGGATAGCGAATCAACGCCTTGTGTAGCGTGGAATTTCGGCATCATCTACCCCATGTACAAGAAGGGAGACAGGTTGGGCTGGACAGGGATATCACAGTGTTGACTCCTTCAGGATCGTCTTGTGCCTCGCGTTGAAGAGACAGACAGAAACTATCAAAAAAGATTCCGAAACGGAAATCGACCACTGATCAGATCTTCACCATGCGGCAGATCTAGGAGAAGATGGCAGAATACAGACGCAACACGTACCAACTCTTCATTGTTTTCAAAGCTGCATATGATAGCATAGCCAGGGTAAAACTATGCGAGGTTATGATTCCCGGCCAAACGTTCTTTTGGATTCCCGATTAAACAGATAAGACTAGGACCAACGTCACTTGCCAGGTGGAGATGGATGGAAACCTCTCAGGGCCTTTTGCTACCACCAAAGGTCTGCGCTAGCGGGACGGGCTTGCCTGTCCCCTATTCAACTAGGCGCTAGAGTGGGTTATCCGTGACTCGAGGGTGGAGACTACGGGAATCTTCTTTTATAGATCAACCCAGATCCTGGTATACGCTGATGATATAGACATCATTCTTCTGTGGCTCTCCCATGTAGCAGAAGCCTACCAAGGGATCGAGCAGGTGGCAGAGATCCTCGGATTGCAGATAAACCAGAATAATAAATAAACCAGGAATACAGAAATACATATACGTAGGCTTGACGTACAGATAGGTGAACGCACTGTTGAAGTCGTCCCAGAATTCGCATATTTTGTGTCAAAGTTCAGCAACAACTGCTGGTTGCCAACAGGTTATTACTACAGCCTAAGAAACAAGTTTGCCCCAAAGAACCTGTCGCAACGGACGAAGCTGGGACTATACAGCACCTACATAGTACCGGTACTCACATACACCTCTGAGTCACGGGCACTGTCCAAATCTGACGAAACTCTCTTTGTCGCGTTCGAGAGGAAGATGGTCAGAAAGATACTTGGCTCCGTATGTGTGGAAGAACAATGCAGGAGTCGTTATAACGACGAGCTATATGAGATGTACGGCGACCTCACTGTGGTGCTTCGTATCAAGCTCCCCAGGCTCCGGTGGGCTGGCCATGTTGTACGCATGGAAACGGACTATCCAGCCCGTAAACTCTTTTTAGGCCATCCACAACGGCAGAGGAGGAGTGGTAGGCCCAAATTGAGGTTGCTTGGAATTAAGGCCTGGATAACGGACTGGCAGACGAAAGCGCGAGACCTTGGGCGGTTTCGAGCTTTCCTGAGGCAGGCCAAGATCGCAAAGCGGTTGTAGCGCTGGATAAGGGAGTAAGTAAGCTCATCCAGGTACGAATGAAAAACTGAATCTTTTTAGCACATTATTTTGGTGAAAATATCAGATCGAACCCCTCTTTAGGGAATAAACAAGCCTACTTAACTATTGGCCATAACTGGCAATGACTATTTTTGCGTCCTAAATCTGGATAGCTGGCACAAATTTAAAAAAAATCAGAGGTCTATGGCCGAATGAAAAAAATCTCCTACAAACGTTTCTTGGATTTAATAATATAACAATTTTGCATTAAATTTTTTACTACTGCAACGGTCTTGTTATCTCAATATGGACTGAAAGGTACTGCCAGCGGTCCGATTTTGGTAAAACTATGTTGCGCGCCTGTACTACTATTTTAAGCGGCATTTTGCCCCGCCAAATGATCAAATGTGTTTGACATCGCTGATGGCGATGATTCAAAATGTGTTTTTGTCTGCATTTGCCTTCATCCGCCGCGTCCCGTTCAACGGCCGGTCCCACTCGAAATGAGCGCGCGAAACTAAATTAAAGTTTTTAATTAACGGCCAACTGGCCGTCTGACTGACAAAAGCGTCCTCGTTTGATTCATCGAGCGGTTTTTTTTTCTCTCCTGTTGTTCTTCGTTCTCTTCTTCCGCTGCGTAGTGTTTGTTGCGCGCTCATTTGCTCGTACAATTACGCGTACAAGGAGAGAGGCAGGGCGATAAAATTGTTGAATGAAATGTTTGCAACAATACTGCACACGGCGCTTATTTTGGGAAATGAATGTACCAACCGAGTCGTGTGAGTATGTGTGTTTTTTCCCGGTTCCATTTTTTGCCTCCGCTCGCATCCCCAATTACCGAAGGCGCGGTTCCATCGAACAGGAAAATGTTTTAATATTTCCGATGAAAAGTGCATTGCATTGATAGGGAGGAAGAAGTGAGGTGGGTGTGTGGTTTTTTCCATTTTTGCTGTTGTGATTTTCATTTTGTGTGTGTGTATGTGTGATTGTTACAATTACGAAATTGTACTTCACAACCAATTCCGTGAATGAGTTGGAATATGAGTAGCTTTGCTCTCCAAGCGGTTCTATTGCTTGTATTGACGGGTTCAGACGCGAGAGAGGACGGAGGTGAGGAAAACAAAGCATTATAAAAAAGGCTCATTTTCACCATTTGCCACCCTTAAGGAGAAATGCTTAATGAAATCTAGCAGCGAACAGAAAATTGACTCGCCCTGTTGTTTGATTTGTATGCTTTTGTACCGACGCACCTCTTGAGCTCGGCACGTGCCTTACTACAAACCTTCGAACGGGGTGCTATTTTTGCTCTGTTCCACCTCTTCTAGCACCTCCACCTCCCTCCCCCCACCCATTGGGAAAAATTTAATTAGTTTGCTTTTGGAATAATAAAACACTCCCGCTACCGGGAACTTCCCAGCGGCCAACCTCCTTCCCATGGGGTCGATGATGTATCAGTCGCACTCCAAAAATATAGACATTAGACGCATCGTCAACCACGGAACAGGCAAGATGGTCGGAAGTGAGTGTTCCATCACCTCTTCCCCCGGCAGAATGGTACCAGCGTTACGTTTCAAATCTTTACTGCAGGCAAAAGTCCCTTTTACCACTGTTCAAACAACCCACTCTTGCTCTCCTCTCTTCTATATCGTTAATGTTTATAGTTATCCGGGCAAGCATGTTTTCGACCGCATGCTTCGACCCATGAAACGTTATTGCAACTGCAGGCTGTGCATTCTGGAGCTTTGGACCGATACACTTCATATATCATGCATTGTGACAAGACGCAAGGAGACGAGCGCGAAACGTTGCTTCACGTCGTCGGCCATGAATTTCCTGCTCGTCCGGATGCAGCTGCTGGCAGGGCACGCAGCATAGCTTTGCTTTGGCATACTTTGCATTTCAGGAGCGTGTGGTTATTAGTGATTGAAAGTTATGGAATGCTGCTGCTAGTGGCCGAAGGCGTCATCCATCAATTACGTAACGCAAAAATTGCCATTTGGCGCAATGCACTTGAAATGATTTAGAGTTTAGAAAACTATAAATGTTACGTCATGGTACAATGTCTGGTAATACGTGTAGTAGGATCAATCTAATTAAAGAAATGTATAACAAAATCAAATAATAACGAACACTAAAAAAATAATAAAACATTTAATACCCATTGGTGGACCAATCACATGCTTGGAGACATTTTTTGTAGCACCCAACTCCTGGTCACTCACTTGGTCATGACATTTTCTACCTATGATAATCACGGCATTCGTGGAACATACTTGACCCACGTTTCTTTTGACTTGGTTCCAAATGTCAAAATTAGCATGCTTGATCGTCCTGTCTGCTTAGATGGTTTGTTGGGTCGAACAATAAAACATTTAAGAGTAAAAGCATGCTCATTTTGTTTCTTGGAACCACCCGCACGCCCCGCATATCTCCCATGACTATCGTAATGATCACCGACAAAAAATATCGCCAATTAACCAACTGACTGAGCAAGAGTTGGTTGCAAAAATGTCGGTAAGCATGTGAATGTTGTGAAGTCATTCGAGCTGCCGATTATATCGCGACACTCCCCAATGTAACGAAAAACAACAATCAGAAAAACCACTGGACTGGATAGTTCCTTGACTGGGACAGATTCAGGTACTATTTTGAGTAGCGAATTAAAAAGGCAACAGTATCAGGGATCGGAATGGGGTCAGGATCTGTTCTAGGACCGATGTGGAATCTTAATCAGTTCAAGAGCGGCACTACTGGTAGGTTACAATTCCATGTATATGTTACAGTTTCACGGCCGGTTTGGTGTAAGGCCAGTGTAGGTTTATGACTGATTCAATTACCTGGCTGGGAATAGATTCTGCTCCAGAACCAGTATAAATTTTGTAAAATGTCAGGATCGACTTCTTCTTCTATTTAGCGTAACGTCCTACGCTACGCGGACATCGAGGCTTAATTCATTACCACGCAACCGGATAGTCAATCCTTGCTACGGGGGGACGGTCCATTCGGTCCACCGGAAAACCCTGTATACACGTTCCAGCCAAAACCAAAACAACCCGTGCCGCATCTGACGTGTCTTTTCGAAGACGACTATTGTGAAATTGAAATGGACAGTGTACCAAAAACGACTTGACTTGTTTGCAAGTGGTAGACAATCGTGTTTTTCAAATCGAGGATTGCTAGTAGACTGTGGACAGTTGTTAATTGGAATGGAAAACCCTGTTACATCATCCTATCAGCGTTACGTAATTTATGGATAACGCCTAACACGCTGCAATGAATGATCCTCATCGCCTAATAAAGTTAAGCAATGCGATTCTTTCCCTGAAGCCTTCCCTGTAGCGGAAATTGCGTGGATATCCTTTGTGCTTTACGCGTTATTCAATTTCCCTGAAATTGGTTTTAGGCTTGCAGGCTTTTTTTGGTCCTTCATCTCTGCACACACACAAAGTCCCTGTCCACTGCATTGGCTTTCAATGGTAAATACCCGAATAAGTCAATTATATCAAAACTACCGAAATGAATGCGCTTGGACTTACATCGAGCAGAAACATCAGGCTGGCGCGCTGGTATAGGTTCGCTTCGCACATCGCCAGCACGACGTGATCGAGTGGTGTGAGTGCGTCCTCTGTCCGCAGGTGATGGACGCCTCCGTCGTACTCTTGCTGCTGCTGCTGCTGCTGCTGGTGATGATGTTGCTGGTGGTTGACGGCGAACGACGAGACAGTGCGCTGCAATGTCACACCGAGCGAGTAGATCCACATCTACGGGCAGGGGGTGAAAAAAAAGAACCAAGAGCAAGAAAACCAGTCCGAATAAGTGATTTGCGATAAAAAATCCAAATGCTGTGGCTTTGCTTTAAAAAAAAAAACATAAAACTCGATTAAGGCATGATTGAGTTTATTGGGCAGGAGACGAACCCCGCCGCCATTGCGTTGCGCGCCGTGCTTTGACAGGTCTTATGTCAAATCATGTCAAATTAGTCGAGTGCTGGACGGGTGTCATAAAATGGGCGGGGGGGGGGGGGGGGGTGTTTGGAAACGAGCGCGTGGGAGTACACTCTTTGTGTGCCGCCCTGCCCCAGGGATTTTAATCGAATGTCCATTACTATTTTCAAGGCTCCGAATGGCACACAGCAAACAACCACCCACCCACCAGCTGCGACTGATGATGATGACGGACATGATTGGACACTTTTTTGCCTGCTACCTATCCACCCCTCCCCCTCCCCTAGCCTTCTCTCCTGTCAAACCACTGTGACAACTGTACTGCGGTGGTTTCAAAATGAAAAGTACAACCAAAATAGAACAGGAGGAGGACGACGACGAATGGAATTGAAATGCAATTATTGTTATTGTGTTCGGACGGGCGGCGAAAAACCTGTTACCGCAGAAAACAATCAGCCTAACAGCGTTTTGCGTGGAAACGTTCGTCTACCTGTGTATGTGTGTATGTGTGTGTGTACAAACGCTTTTTTGTTTGTTTGCTGCTCTGTATCACTCTCCCCAGGAAGAGTTAAATAGATATTGCTGCAACGGGGCTTCAAAATGCATTACCCACTCAAGCGCCAACCATCTCCCCGACGAGCACATTTCCTTCCCGCTTTTTCTCTACAGTGTTCTACACCTGCTACACTTTTTGCAACAGGTCCTGCAGTGTGTTTGTGCTTTCCGCCCAGCAAACGGCCGTGTTGTTCTTACCTTTTCAACGTCCGACTCGCTGAACTGCACGTTCTTGCCGAGCGAGTTGATGTACTCGGGCGATAGGAACGGTTCCTCCGACGCACCGTAGTCCGGCGCTGCACTGGCGTCCCGTCCCTGCTCGTGCTGCTGTCCGCCGACGCCGCCGGTTGCCGGCACGATGCTGAACACGACGCGTCCGCGCGAGCTGATCTGCAGACTGGCGGGCGTTATCAACGGTCGAACTTTGCTGATTGATGGTGTTTCTGAGAAGGAAGGCGGGGTAAAAGAAACGAAACGAGATTAGACACGCGGTTGTGACGCACCGCCCAACATCCATCAAGCAGTCAAACGCAAGGTGAAGGACACTTGTGATCCTCCTTGCGCGTCCGTCCGGGTGGGCTTCGCTTAATGATAATTAATAGAAATGGACGCCCTGCCCCACCGTAAGGTATGTTTTCTCATTACTTCTGGCAATGGTTTGCTTCGGGAAGCTGTTTGCTTTGCTTTGCTGCTGTTTGTAGCACATTGCCGTCCAGCGTTCTGCGTGTTGGTGCCTCGTGCAAATAGATACGGTGTAATGCGTGCAATGCAAATTGTGTTGGAGTTCAAATTAAAACCGCCATTTTGAGGTTAAATGTTTTTCAAAAGTTTTTAATTTGAAGAAGAAATTTCTCTCAACAAATACATAAACTGTAGCGCATCCTGTGCGTGTGCTGCTTGCTCGAAGAACAATAATTGTGAGACATAGCGGTTGCTCGTTGGTTGCTTTTATTGTTTTGTGATTTAGTCGAAATGTCACTTGAGAAGTTTGAAATTGAATCAACATTAATGTAGTTAAACAACTGTCCTGACAACCTTGGTTACAATGACACAAGAAAATGATTTCAGGGCAATTTTTACCAAAACAAAAAAATTGTTGAATTTAAACTTTTCCATAAAAAAATATCAAACAAAACTGTTTTCACGTCGCTCTCTCCTTTCCTAAGTACAATGCACAGTGGATAATATCCATACAAACGGCGGGATGAAAATCATTTTCTCATATTATTGCATTTTTCTTATGAGAAAATTTTCTCATATTATTGCATGTTAAGACCATATGGGACGGCCCCACAGTGTATTCGTCGACTGGTGCAACTTTATAACATTCCCGTCGTAGGCTCAAACCACATTGGAATCGTTCTGTATGAGAAACTGTACCAGAAACACAAATAATAGTGCTCATTATACGATATTCGTTATTCGATACTCGTTAAGTTGTTAAGCATTTTAAATTTGCTCGTTAAGTGAAAAACTCGTAATAAGGGGTATCCATTACTGGGTACGAGGAGCTGCCATAGTAACCATAGTAATGGTTACTGCAGAAAATACATGCTAATAATAAGAAAATACAATTTCAGAAAATACAAATTAGCAATATCGATTGGCCGTTGGCCGATTGGCAGGAGAAACCAGTATAAACGAATCTTTAGTATGTATACTATATCTTTAAATTAGCGGAATATATGCTCTTGCATAAACCGTATTTGTACGACAAATCCGTCAAATTTCCAGCTCGATCCGTGGATAATCTACGCTGCGTGTTTTGTTGTGCATCGATTCAAACTTGCTAAAAGATCTTTCCACGGTTATCACTTTATGTTTTTATGTATAAAATAGTTCAAGTTCATTTTTTGCAGATCCTATTTGCATACGTTCGATTAAATCTAATTTGGAAGCTGCCAATTGAAAACGCTTTGAAAAAATGTGTTTAAACTTTTTGATGCTTCAGACATGCTTCCTTAGAATTAATAAAAACATTAGGTTTCTCAATTGAAGGAAAAAGTATTTACTCTTGATGATGAAAGATGTTGAAAACTTTATGAATAGTCAGTTCGTCCTTTTGAAAACATTTGACAAATCGCTTACAAGCCAAGATCTTAATGCACGACAACTTTAATAGGAAAATAAAGATGTAGAGTCATTCTTATTAGAAATGGATTTTTTAGTATTTAGGTAAAGAGACTATGTATTTACCAAAGTGTGTTAAGCAAAATGTACTAGGTGTAAGAATATGGAAGGTCTAATTTTAATTAAACTTCAGAGAAAGATTTTAAATATTCGATCGTAAATACACAATAAAAACGAAAAATGTAGACGAAAAAAACCCGGTAAAAAATTGTAAAAATAAAAAATACGGATAAAAATGTACCCCACGGTACAACAGTTTATCATTCATGCTGCGTAGAGGTTGACATCATTCGTTTATGATAGGTAGTTTTTGATACTGGTGGTTTGTGACTCTCAACAACATTATGTAACAAAATCGCCCACGCTCTTGTCAAGAAAAAGGTAAATAATTGTCGTGTTGTGAGGATGATCGAAGCACAGCCGAATTCAAATTCAACCGAATTCAATTTAAATTCAACGATAAAAGGTAGGAAAAAGGTTGATGTTTCATATTACATACTACTCACGACCGAAATCAGGTCGAAATGTAAAATGAATGAGGCAAAATTTTAGAAATGTTTGTTTTTTTTTGTTGAATCTTGATACACTTCAAAAACAAGTTTTTTCATCTTATTTAGACAAAGCTAAACAGTATGTTAAAAACCCGTTTCCAATCACATACTAATTGTTGAAATTTGATCAATATTTGCTTAAATATGATGGTTTATGTTTATGTAAAAAAAAAATCGGCACCAAAAACATTCAGTAAATTTGTGTAAAAAACGTGATTTTTTTTTATTTTAACGAAGTTTAAGCATCCATTTTAAGAAAACGTATTTGGCGTTAACATGCGGCAAAGTTGGTTTTTCGAGTTCTATACAGGCGTGTGCCCAATGTGCAATGCAACGAAGAGCCGTCGAGCGCAGCCGCTTCGGCAATACTATTTAATTAGCAAAGAATCCAAAAGCTATGGGACGCGCCACGCCGAGAAGCGTTGTTGCTGCCGCTCGCTTAAAGTCACTAAAGATTTTGTGCAGTTTTCTCGCCCGCTCCCTTTTGCAGGATAACGCTAGGCAGACAGTGGAGCTGTGGAGGAGGGTAGGGGGGGTTGGGATGTGGAGGAAATGGACTGAATGTGCGTCTGCTGGCCGCACACTGCGCTCGCACACTGCGCTTGACGTTAATTAATTGAATTAATTAGCGAGCCCGGTTGTCGGACGCAAGCGACGAACCCCTAATGAGCTTGTTAGCCGTTCAGGTGGAGCCCAGATGTGGTGGCGGCGGGCAAGGTAGAGGTAAAGGTGAAGCCGCACACACCGTCCCCCTTTCTCTCTGTCTGTTGTGTGTGTGTTTGTTTGTGTGTTTTAGGACATTCCTGCTCGATTTGGTGGGGTAAGGTAGGAAGACGCACTAGGCCGACCGCCGGCGGTGCAGAGCTTTTCAATAAGGAAAGCAATTCAACGCTCGGCGGGGTAGGGTAGGTCGAGAGCAAAGGTAAATTTGTTTGATCCTGTTTCGTTGCTGCGTATCGGACCGCGCAAGAATGGAGCAAGAATGAAAAAGTGGCTCGTGCTGCAGTTCAAACACTATTTCAAATTCAAACTCACTTCGGCAATGCAATTCGTCTCTGTAGCTCTGTGTTCGCTGCATCATCGGTTGAAGCAATGAATCGTTCAGTTTGCTCTGGTGCGCTCGGATTGTACAGTGGATGGTAAGGGGAAAAACAGGGACCGAACACGAGACGGAGAAAAGGTAGAAATTATGCGGATTCGAGTGAAATAGTTTGCCGTATTCTCAGTGCGGCTGCAGATGCAAAACATTTCAAGCAGAACTTTTTGTGGCTGCAAAAGTGATAGAACATGCTATTTTCCACGAAAAAAATTAAATAAAAAAAAGGCAAAACGGCCCATGGGTGTCGATGCATTGAGGAGCTTTAGTTCTTTAAAAAGCATCAAAAAATGAATGTTTCATGCCATCATGGGACAAATATCATAAAGGGAGGGGGGGGGGGGGGAGGGGCAAAAAAGCAAAGATGGCTTTCAAAGGGAAAGGTGGACGAGGAGGGAAAAGAAAATAGAATAAAAATCAACAGCTCGCATTAACAGCGAACGGGGAGAGAACGCTACAGAAAGCGTCCAGAAACGTAAGGACGCAATGCCACGGATGACGTAAAGCCCGCAAGCAAATATGGCACTAGGGGTCTTCCTTTTTTTTTATTTTTAGATTTCCATCCCTCTCTGGGCTGTACTTTTTGTCTGACTCCTCTTTAGCTTTCTATCGCATGCAGGGAAGATAAATGAATTCAAAAAAACCGATTGAATGGTACGGAAACAAAGCATTACATTGTAAAGAAAGAGTGTGTGTGTGAGAGAGAGAGAAGATAGAGAGAGAGAGAAGAGAGAGAGAGAGAGAGAAAGAGAAAGAAAAGATATCGAACGTAAAATTCCTTTCAAGGTACGATGGAAAACATTCGCCCGGAAGGGAACAGCGGACAGTGTGCAGCGAAACGCAAGAGTACGATGACGAGACTTGCAACAAACGTTATTATTTGTCCTGAAATTTGTATCCCGCAGACACGCAGGCAGGCGGGAGTGGCGGCCAGGCGCACGGAAGCCCCCCTTCGCCCATTGCGCCAGCACCTGTCCTCTTCCCGGCCCAGCGGATGACGATGGAAAGCGGAAAGGCAAATAAGTGGAAAATCTTGAGCGCAAACTTTTTGCCCGCGCGTCTCGTCCTGCAACCTCGCCCACGAACCTATTCTCTTAAAAATGTGCATCCCCGCCCCCCTTTCCACCTCCCTCCCCCCCAGCCCACGCTTGCTTGTGCTTGTGGGCCGTGGCCAAAAAGAAAACCCGATTATTGGCCTCGGTCTATTTTCCTTCCTGGCGTGTTCTTTTCAACGCCCTTGACGGCGGTTGCGCAAGCGAGACAGCGAGACAACGAGGAATGAAGTGCCAATATCCGGCGCGGCGAACGAGCGCACTACAGAGCCTTGCCTTGGAACCCGCGGCGGGCAGTGAATGAGGAGGGGTGGGCGAATGGGATGGGATTATAATTCTGTTTCCGGCGCTTCACGGGTTTTACAATAGCGACCGAGAGCGACACGGTAAAGTTCGTTAAATTTGGTTCCCTCCCCCCCCCCCCCCACGGGTACTTCTGAGCGTTACAATCTCCCCTTGCGTTTGCACCCCCTCTCAAACGGTACCTCTACCTGCAGCGTTGGCGCGATGATAATGTTGCGGCTGCTACCTCTTGATTAACATAATGAATATTTGTTGCGTTTTGGTTCAGCTCATACACACACACACACACAGAGCTAAGGAGCATATCCTCTGTGTGTATGTGTGTGTCGTTGTGTTTGTGTGATTTGCAGGCGTAATTGTACGTGCACGATAAACGAATGAAAGATTGAAATTACTTTCAACACACAATCAGCCGGTCTGTGGCAGAGAGGAACGGCTGCCGGGGTTGGCCTTTTCCCTCCATAGAAATCGCAACTGTTGCCCCACAGCAAGAAGAGGGAATAAATAATCAAATCAAAAACCATCCTCAACCACCCTACACTCCCCCCCCCCCAAGTGTGCGTGTCGGTATGCAACATGTGTAATTTAACGCTTCGTAATTTAGTTGCGCGGTTTTTGAAGTATGTTGTACGCACTGGGGCTGGTTGTGAGTGGGTAAAAATGCCTCCACTTGAGTGTGCTTGTGTGTGTGTGTCTGTGTGGGTATGCATGTGCTTGGGAAATGATACTTTAATGGTAACCTGCTGCTTTTATCCTTAACCCAAAAAAAAAAAAAACAAACAAAAATGGCGGTCCAGGCGTACAAAATTGGTACCGTCTGCCAGTGACATACGCTGGGTGCGCGAATACTTCATTTCTTTTTTATTTTTTTCTTTCTCTTTTGCACAATCAGCATAAAAACGGGCCAGCATTCCCACTTTTCTTGCGTGCTCTTCCCCTTTTCCACTGACCCTGTTTCCCCCCCCCCCCAAACACACAAAACTATTGTGTGCAGCAGCAGCGGAGTGCGCTTTGAAAAATGATCGCGAAAGGTTACGCCAAAAGGGTTGCGATAGACGGAGATGGCAACGAAACGAACGCTCTGTCGCATAAATGCGTCGCGTCCTTGGAGGGTGTTTGGGGGTGGTGGTGTGTGACATGAGCCATCGTTCGAGTCCCTGTGTGTGTGTGTGTGTGTGTGTGGTTGTTGCCTGTTTGCGTTGTGCAATTTCTTGTTTTTTCGGCTCCCAACGGGCCAAACCCAGGCCAAACAATGAAGAAAGAGTGTGGGGCGAGAAGGTAAACCGAAACCGGTAGGATGGGGGAAAACATGCGCGGGTGACGGTACAGGCGTTGACAAGCGTGAATTGAACCGCAAATGCAAATAATGCAAACAGAAGAATAGTAAAAAAAACAAGCAAGGAAACGATTCCGTTGTTCGGGTTGTTACAATTTTCAGCGCCCATCGAGCAACAAGATAGTGATGCTGCCGCCGGCCTATCTCTCATCACTGCCAGCCCGCGGGAAGATGGCGATGGTGGCATCTTCTGGCCCTGCCGTGCCGTTTGTTGCACAGCGACACAGGGCCCCGGCCTTGGAAATGAGGCCACCGCACCGGGAATGCAAACCGAACCGAACGCGCGGTGTCCTGAAGGCAAGCAACGAATTGTTTGATTTTTGTGCGGGTGCGTTGCTGCCCAGATCGCAACCGGTTGCTGCTTGCGCCGCTCTGCCCTATCGCTGCACCGTTGCATTGTTGCGGGCTAGAGTAAACAATCCGACCGAGTTGATTTCTTGGGCGCTCGTCGTTCGATAGGCATGGTGCTGCCATGAGCGGGGCGTTATTGCAATTGAAACGGAACGCAGATAGCATCACGCAACAGCTAATTCGTTGCTGTGACCTTACACAGACGAACTAATAAGGATGGTTTCGCTATGCAGGTTGCATAACTGTAGGCGTGTTGGGAAATAATCGTATGAAACATTTAGAGGTATGCAATTTTTTGCATCTATTTGCGAAAGTTGCTCGGCTAAACAAGCAAGTTTCATATTTAATAGCACTCAGATGTTTTTTTTTTAAATTAATAACGTAATTAGCAAGCACATTCCTAACTGATTGCATAACTGTAGGCGTGTGGGGATTTTTAAAAAACGCCTAAAGGTATGCAATTTTTAGAACTAAGCAAAAAAAGCACATAACGCTGCATCTCCGCTCCTAGCCACGCTCTGCTCCTTCCAAACAAAATACACGAAATTTATAGCCGTATTGCGACAAACAAAAATGAAATTTATAATACTGAGAAATGTTGCTTTCATTACAACACTCTCATTAGCGAGCCCATTTTGCCCCACCGATTGCACAACTTTAGGCGCGAACAGAAACAACAAAACTCAAACAAAACGTCCAGAGCGATGCAATCGTTTGTAGTCGCTCTTAAAACAAGGAAAGCTAGCAAACAGCTGTGAAACATGTGGGATGGCCCTAAGGGACTGTGCTACACAACCATTCCTTATCTCAGCCGTCATCTACAATACTCCCTTTTTTTGTGAAATAACAAGGAGCACAGAACAAACAAAAAAACCACTGACATTGGTGATTGTACCAGCTGATGTGTCACTGTCAACCCATTCGGGAGCGGGTTTGGTGAACTTGGCACAGGCTGCACATTGTTGCACTGCACACCGGCGACAATCTCTTGCGGGTAGATGGCTGGCAGCGCCAAGGAGCGATTCGTTTTTGCCCCGCAATCCAATATATGACGCGATTCTGCGCCGGGGACGGATGTGCAATTTTACCAACGAAATGGAGTTAGACATAACCGGTGTTACACACCTCGCCCGGGAGTGCCGTACAGTAACGGAAATGGTTCGGCGACATCGAGCATAATTGCACTCCGCCAGGCAGACAGGCAGGCAGAAAGTTGAGTTCATGCTTTAAGCATTCGCTCGCCCTGCTTTAGCAAATGCGAAACAGGAAAGCCAGCCCAGCGGATGGATGCACCACCACTGCGAGCACAGTTCATCATTATTGTGTACGGTTGAGTTGCTTCGACCCGGGTTGATGTACGCAGCAGCAGTATGATAGCGAAACGTGCAGTGCAGGAGGGGGAAGGTGTGAATGGAGAACCATTCGTTTGCTTGCATTTCTTGTTCTTCTGCAGCTCTTTCTCATCTATTTTTGTACTCGTATCATTCGATCTGCCAACGGTGCAGCATCTCAATAAACATTTATTCTTTTCTGAGCGTCGCGACCAAAAATAAAAAAAACAACGTTTCCGCTGTGGAAAATAATTTACCGAATGCGCTTATTTAATTTCCTGCCACAGCGGCGCCCTCCCTGCAGTGCGCCGCACATGATTGAAAGCACATTATGCTGACACAATGGAACCGGTTCAGGCTATTGACTTGGTTAACAGTTTCGGTCTGAAGTACGACGACGGCGGCGACGAAAATTGCTTGCCTACACTTTCGCGACACTGGTCCTTCGAGCCGGATGAGTGTCTGCCCGAGTACACGGCGCACAATCTAGGCAAGCGGAATAACAAAGAACCAACTTTAATCAGTTGTTGTGTTTTTCTGTTGCTTCGCCTCTAGGCTGCTTTGCGCACTGAACAGAAGTGGTGGGGGGTAAAAATGTGTGTCTAGCTCGGGGGAGCTATTGTTTATCATCAACTTTTGGTCCTTCGAACCGGATCACCACTACCGGTGCGCTCTCGCGGTTCGCGCGGTTGCAGTAACGATCGATTAGCATCGCCAGCGCAAAGGTGGCGTACTCGGGGACCAACAGTGTTCCGTCAAGACAGTGTTGCGTGTGGAAAGAAGCCCCCCCCTCGCCCCAAAAAAAAGAAGAAGCTTCTCAAATAAAATATTCAGCTCGGGGGAGTTTCAGACGGCAGCATCACGCAAGCAGGTCGGCTGTTGCCGGTACCGGTCTCGGAGCGGCTTTGTGGTTGAGGATTGTGAGTTATGCTTGTTAGCACTGCTTTCGTATCACGTCCTTTTCTTCCGCCACCCTTCAACAGCCTTCCCCATTTCTGTAAAAAAAAAAACACCTAGTGTCCACCGGGGCCGAAGGCTACGAAAGCACCCCCTCTCATCTTTTCGAGTATTTGCGTCTTCTTCGCCGCTAGAAAGTTAGCGCCGGTCAGTAGAAGAGCAGGAGTGAGATGGAGAAGAAGAATAAAAAACTCTCTTTCTTCCCACACACACACACACACACACACACACACACACACACACACACACACACACACACACACACACACAGACGCTGAAAAGGAAAAAAGCAAACAGATAACAAACAAAACAATCGCTAAGAACACACACACAAACCATGTCACGGTGCTGCTGTCCTTTACCGCTTTGTGTCGCAGTTTTGTGCCCACAAAATGATTTTGTTTTTTTTCTTCTTCTTTTTCCTCTTATCTCTCATCCCTCCATCTTACTGTTTAAGAAGTTCTCTTTTTTTTGTACATTTTTCCCTCTTCGTTTCGAGTACAACGAAGCAGCGTACAAGACGTTTTTAACAATTGGAGAAAAAACAGCACCTCCCCCCCGAACAAAGAGAGAGTTTCGGTCACGGGGTAGCCGGAGTGTTGCATAATTACATTTTTCGGCAGGAGTACATCACTCCGTATGCCGAAGTTGAAGCGAGAACGGTCCTCAACAGTCGATAAACACGCCGCGCGTTGGCTTTGGCGTTGGGAGCTAGGAGCTGGGCGGGCATATGATTAATGAACCTTCAAATCCAGTGTCCTTCACACCATGCCCGGGGTCCAGTGTGGGGCACGGGTGGCGGACAGTCGTTTCGATTAATTCCAACCGACCTTCTTCCAAGGTGTGTGTGTGTACGCGTCTTCATGATCCTGCCTACTGACCTCGGCGGCCGCTCATGGTTTTTATATCTTTATATATGTTTGTGCATGTGCGTGTGTGTGTGTGTGTTTGCTGGAGGAATTTGTAATTGAAAGCCCTGTAGGTGTATGCACGCATGGATGTATGTGTGTGTGTGTGTGTGTGTTTTACGTGGCATTCAAGAACGGCCACCGCCAGCAAATGAAGAACAAATTTCTGCCCCGACCCTAAGCAAACACACGCCTCCGGAACCGAGCACACTTCTCTTCTTCCCTCCGCGAGAGCGGATGACTGACTGTCTCTACCAACATACCACCCCGCGCCTTACCCTTGCCGCAAGCTTCAAAGGTGTCACAAGGTGCGGAGGCACGTGATGGAATGACCTTTAGCTGGGCTGGGCCTCGGTGCGCCCGGCAGAGATTTATTTGATTTGAAGATTGGCCGCAGTGAAAAGTGAATGAATTCTCCGAATTCAAGGGATCATCCGGACGGTTAAAACCGGAGCTTGTTGCGTAAATCACCTTCCCAACCGGTCGCTGGCGAACCCAGCCCCCCCGCATCTTGTTATTTGCCCCGCTGCCCCACGTTAGAACGCACATATTTAGCACGCGTGACACGCACAGACACGTATTGCTGTTTTCCTTTTTTTTTCTTCCACTGGAAGCCTTCACTTAACAATGAAGTTATGCCCTAAAAATAGTGCCACAAATGTCCGACAGTCGGTGGCGGCGCTCGGATACTTTAAGTCTTTCAACGGTCAGCAGTCTTGGAAACCACACGCAAACGTGGCTGCCATTAGTTGTCGTGCTCGTTGACATTCCTGTGCCGAGAGTTTGGCTCGGCGCTACCTTTAACCTAACCCCCCCCCCCCCTCACATTGTCCCGGTAGGATCCGAAAGGCCGGACGACCATTTCCCGGTGGACCGTTTTTCTTTCTTACGAACGCGAGAGTGAAGAGAGTGGGATAGAGAGATAAAACGAGATCGGAAGGAAGGGTGAGAAATTATCGTCCCAACGTAACTGGATGGATGGCCGCACGGGCACAGGTAGTTTGCTGCTTCGCCAAAGCGTTTCAGTAAACTGAACCTGCATGGAGACGCCCAGTACTTTTCGCTCGCGTTGGTGGAGCCGCCCAGTGGTTTGCTAAAATAGCGAATAAAATAAACAAAAAGCGACAAAACTTAACCGCCTTCAAGTTGTAATTTGCCAACCCCCCCCCCCCCCCTCCTTTTTTGGTTTACGGTAAAAGTGACCCCACTGCTTTCGCATAATTCGATTTGGAATACACGAGCGCGACACGACACGAAGGGAATAATAACACACTGCCTAACCCTCGCCTGCGTTTTATCCCTTTTTTGGGTCTTTAGGAAAAATTAGGGGACGCAAGGATGGTTACGGCAATTCGGCAAGATCAAACAGTTCACCGGGAATGGAATTGTATTTGCCCCGCAAGAAAACAAAAGAGGAAGCGAGATAAGAGTGAATCCTGTGCTGCTAAACCATTGCATCCTCTTCCCGCACCCACACTGTTGCAACAGGTGACACGATGGTCACCCTTACACTCTCTCTCTCTCTCTCTCTCTCCCTTTCCTCCCTTTCCCAGTTGAGGGGCAGTAAAAACGCCGTGCGAAAGGGATTATCTTAAAATGCCGCGGTTTTTAAGCTGTGGCCCACAAATGTAAGTCGCAAACGAACCGAATCCAATCCACGGGCCGATTCCGTTTCGGTGAAAGGTAAATATTGGGACGGATGGAAAACGGCATTAGGGCGAACGGCTCAAACGGGAGGGATGCCAGAAGAAAGTTCCAAAACCCCATTCAAGCAAAACAAAACGCCCAAACAAAACAAAAAAGTGGAAAGAAGAATCCTGAACCCGCCCAACACGACTTTGTGATGCCGCTCCGTTGGTGGCTAACAAGAGCAGCACATACACACAAACACACGCACACAAAAAGGATGCTCCGCACGCTCATTGCTTCATTTAAATGGTCTGTGTTTATCTCGTTTTTATTTTCACCCCCCCCCCTCCTCCCCTTCTTGCTGCACCCTTTGCAGGGTAAAAAAACCAAAACAAAACCGACGCGATATGATGGCTAGGTTAAACAGCAACTGGAAAGGCCCATTAACCGCTCGAGTGGTCATGCTTTATGGACCTCCTCAGCCATATCCGTAATTTTCCCTGTCGGGGAGTTTTTTTTCGTTTTTGTTTTATTTCGTTGGGGAAATAAACCCCTGCCAGAGAAAGCTTACATACACATACACACACACAATCACCCATACACACCCATCCACAGCCACCTATACAAATGGCGAACAAACAGCCCAATTTGTCCGAAAAGAGGGCATCATCATTAGGTGAAATTCCACCAAGCGGGCTACCCCGATGCTGGAGGGCGTGTGAAAGCCCCAACCGAAATGGGGCGGGTTTTGGAGGGGAGTTTGGCGGGGTTGGTGTGGAGTGAGATAATTTTAGCTTTAATCTATTATGTAATATTTTCGCTGTCCGATGCAGAGGGAATTGTAAGGGAATAAAACCAACAACAAAAAAAAAGTCTTAAACGAACGACTGCTAAAGACGTTAGCACACACCGTACGGCCGGAACCGAAGCGACGGAAGGGAGAGCGTGAATGTGAAATGGAAAATGGAACTAGAGGGAGGGCGAGAGCAAGGAAGACGAAACAATCGAAAAAGAACAAGTTGCCAAATTAAGTGAGCACCACGTGAGAGGGTGGGCAAAATAAAAATAAAAATAATAGGGAAAAAAAGGAAAAGCAAAATAAAACAAGATAACGCGTACAGATTTACAGAGGTTTTCAAGCAATTGTCACACGAAAAATGGGAAAAGTTGAGCTTTTTCAACGTTGGTGTCGAATTCATTCACGCAATAAACGGTTTAAATGCAATTTACACGTATTTTGGTGTGTTAGTAATAATAGCCGACAGCGCGAAGCATTGAACACATTTTAACAGTCGTTTAACGCTCGTTTTGCTCAAACCGATTTTGTTGGTTATTCATTTCCGTTAAAATAAATGATTGACAAAACCAAAGTCTATTTAATATAGGGGTTGAGGTTTTTACAACTCTCGTTCAAAAACCGTGGGCAAGTTTGGACAGTTGGATAGAAAAGTTTCAATCGTTTCATCGGAGTTTTTAACGTTTTTTTTCAATTTATTCTATTTGAAAAAGTGTTCGAAGACCAAAAAAAAAGATAGCAATACAGTGCCGTTACCGATTAGAACACGAGCAGTGGCCAAAATTAGGACGGAACCATGTGCACATCAGGAAGGTGAAATAAATAATATATAGTGTTCTGATTGAGGTCATTTTTATGTGATGAATTACTAATAAAACTAGTCGATGCCACGTTCACGAGATGATTTTTTTTATATTCACTAGATTTTGTCCAGAAAAATCCGACCGATTGGCCCTGAAAGGTGTTTGGTAGTGTGCAAATGTTTCCAAACACTTTTTCATCTAACTGTCACAAACCTCCTTGGAAAATGGTGAACCAAAATCGAGCTATGCATCGACCTCTGCATTAATGGGTTTTCCAGGGGTTCTCCTAGTTGTGGGACACTGACATTTTCTTATAGGAAGTACTTCATATGGTGGAAATTTGAGTCTATCGTTTTTGAACATGCTCCTTGGAAATTCTGATTGGATTTGTGCAACAAGAGTGCTATACAGTCCAATTCCCATAACATTAAGTTCATTTCACCCAAGAAAAAGTCCATAAAGTGTCCCACAGCTATGAGAACTCATGGAAAACCCTGTATATAGACTTTGGTCAACGCTCATCCGAGGCGAATTTATCGGACGAAATTTATATGGGATTTGACAGATAACATTGGACGTGCGATTCCGACGTGGTCTGATAAATCCCAAATAAAAATGTGTCGGGTCGTCCGATAAAACCGCATGCGAAAAAGTGTTGCCACCAGCCCGTTTAACGACTGCTCGATAATGCATATACGCACAAAAAATCGAGCTGTCTTCGAGCTTGCATGACGCGTTGCACTCCATACAACTTTTTCGATCATAGTTTTAGCAGTTAGGATTCTAGTACCTCGCGAACAGTTTAAGCAGTCCAAATTATGGCTTGCTCAATACTTGAAATTTGATATATCTTTTTAAAAAATTCGTTAAAATACATTGCGTGACCATATCGACGAGTCATACAGAAGAAAATAAATTTAATAAACAAAACATAAAATTAATACTTGAAACTTTCGCAATGTAGTAGGTGTACCCAAACGACATTTGATCGAAATTGTTTTCCCATATCTGCTTGATTAGTACTCGATAAGCTTGAAATTTTGGATTTGTTATGTGATCAAGTGTGTTGAAAGCGCCAAAATTTGGTGCGTTCGTAAATTAGACGTTCTATTCTATTGATTCTATTGAATTCTATTGATGGACGATGCCGTCGAGGTCATTTTTCATTCATAGCTATGGTTTGTTGATGAAAAAAAAACTCATTTTGTGTGACGTTTTTTTATAAAACAATTTTTTAAGTATAAAATGGGAACATGGCCAACTAAAACGATAGGAAACATCATTTCCGACCGAATGTAGAAGAAAGTAATGAAAAAGCAGCATCACAGTTGATTTTAAAGGACTTTTTCAGAATTCCCTTAAAAAGGTGCAGTTGAAGGGAAGTTTAAGGCTCCAGTTTAAGGGAATTTGGTCGAATTCCCGATTATTCGTGTTCGAAAATGTCAATTGGGTAGGGATCCCGTTAAACTAGCGGGATAGGTTAAACACAAATCGAGCAGTACAATAAACGATTTGTTTATTTGAAAATAAACAATGAATTTGTGTCGCACACGCTCGTTGACGATCGTTTGTTTAACGACGGCTTTGGATATGTCGTTAAAATTAACAAACAAACTCAGTGCTTGGGCAAATCCAATGTCGAGCAATTTTCTACGACTAGAGTTTATTGTTAATGATTTTCAATTTCCAACCATTTCTTTCGCGATGCTGTTTTGCTGCACTGCTCGAATTTGGTTCCCGCAGAATTGTATCGAGCTGTTTTCGTGTTAAATTTTTAGCTCGATTTCAATAATTTCAATTGAAAAAATTAAACAAAACTATCAGCTATTAAACATTTTTACATAAAGCGTTAAATCTGAGTAATGGTCTAAGTGATGTCCTGGTGCTTTTAAAACTGTTTTTAAAACTGCTCAATTTTCTACCGTGATTCGGAACGAGCAAAAGGCAATGAAAATAAAAAAGAGTAAAAATGGCCGAAATGTTTAGCTGTATTCGAAAGCGAATGTCAATCTTGAAGTTGATAGGTAAAGTTTTCAAATACTGCTTGAAAACCCCTGCAAGGAGTGGGCGCCGGTTCAAAGGTTGAGTGGAACACAATGATGGAAAATCGATGCCCCTTGCCACGGTATCGCTTTAATTCCGGTGGGAAAATGTACTACCGCACGCACACGTGTATACATTCACACGGAATTAAAAAAAAGAATTGCCGTACCACAGGGCAAAGAGGAACAGCAAGTTTTGATGAAGTGGATTCCACTTGAGGCGAGTTTTATTTTTGCGCTCACACATACACACACACACACCACATACAATAGGTCGGGTCAGATTTGTTACACACACACACAGCAATAAGAAGTCCGTCCGTGACGTGGGAAATAAAAAAAATGGCTAAAATCTGGAACGCAAGTGTAAAGAATTTGGCACACCGTAACCTAGGCAAGCGGCAAGCACAGGAAAAAGTTTTCCTCGTTTAGTTGTTGTGCTAAAGGACGTGGGTGGAGGGTCGTGCTGGTCAGGTCATCTGCCCCGCGTCTTACGACACTTTTCGCTCGAGTGTGATAATAAATTGCGGTTAGAGACGAACCAACTGCTCGACGCAGCGGAGAGTAACACCCACTTCGGTTGCGTCTTTTATCTTTGTCCCGCTCTCCTCTTCCATTGGCAACTACCATTCCATCACCGTCGCCGCACAAATACCTCATCCAATCTAATTCCTAATCCTTAAACGCAAACGGCCCGGTGCCGAGCGGAAGGGGCCCGAAAAACTTCAACCACAGAGCCGAGGGAAACGGCACAGAGGGGCGGCACGGGGGCTAAACTTTTGAAAGAAGTACAAGGGGACGAGTCTGGGAAATTGAAAAAAAAACGAAGCTAAGAAAGAAAGAGAAATGTGCCGCGCGCGCGGACTCTTGTCGGCGTGGTTTGGCGGGAAGAAAGAAATTAAATTTTGCAAACCGTGGCAGAGAGAGAGAGAGTGTAATGGAGGGACAGTGAGAGAATGAGTGCCTTCAAAATAGCCCCATTGACGAGTAAGGCGCGACATGGCACGGGCGGGAAGTGGCAGGACACCAATGTCTGGGCTTAAAAGGGGTTTAGTGGCTGGGTGTGTTTGTGTGCCATCGAGGGAAGAAATTCTCATTTCCTCGTCAATCAAAAGGCGGAGAAAGGCCGAAGAGGGCACAGGCAAGCGCTGCGCTTTGTTTTTGTGGGTGTTTTTTTTTGTTGTTGTGCGACTGTGGGAGGGAATTTACCCGAGGTAACGCTTACACCCCAAATCCAACCCCGTCGGGAGAGCGAAACTGTGTCTGTGTGTGTGTGTACTTGATCCTGCTGGGAGTTCTTGGCAAACTTTCGCGCAGCCCGATACCCACAGATAAACAAGCAGGTGGGCTCGCGCTTCAGCACCAGTTTGATGTGTTTGGGTGGATTGTTTTTCTTTTCGACCGGTTCTTAGGCCTTCTCAAACTAATACCAAACCATCACGAACAATGCAAAAAAAAACTAAACTTCTGTGGAAAATGATCGATGTTGTTAGCGTGTCGGGGTACGCAAGAGAAGATGCGCTAGCCACACTGGCGCATTTTGGCTACTATTTCCTTTTTTTTCTTCTGGCAAACGTTTGGGTTTTTGTTGGACGCCCGCTACCTGTAGGCGGGACACTTCTTCTCGGTCGCTTGAGGGTTGATAAGGTTTTGATTTGTACGGCAGGTAGGAGGGCTTGATTTAGCGTTTAATCTTGAAATGATGTCCGGTGTCGTTATCATTACGTCTTACACCGGCATCTTCAGAAGTCTTCAGCATCTAGACAACCGAGGGGGTAATTTTGACTTTTTGGGGGTGAATTTTTGAACAAAATTTCACAAAATGCAATAGATCATAACTAGATTGCTCATGTCTTAAAAAGTAAGATTCGTATCTTTAAAAAAACATCCATCCACAAATCAACTAATTCTGAACATTGAAGAAGATTGTTAAATCTAAAACTTGCAGTGCAAAAACTCCCTATCCAATCCAGAATAAACATGCATGAGGTGCTCGATCGAAGAATTAAAATTCTCCAAACCTTATATTTTAACCGTAGTCGTGAAAAGCGTCTAGTCTGGCCAGTAACCCCTTATCGCACCCCCCCCCCCCCCCCCGCCCAACTCATGAACTTGCGAGTGAAGAATTGAATTCTACATGGAATGTTGAGTTAATGGGGGGAAAAGCTACACAACGGTTGTAAACCTCTGATCTAAACTCATAACATCAGCTTATAAGATGTCAAAAGCACTTCAGGAGGTATTGTTTGGAATTCGCGATTATTTCCATGATGACGAACCATTGTTCCTCTGCATCAGTTTTATTTTTAGTTTCCATTAAGTCATAAAGCAGCATCTTCAGAATTCATCATCATCAAGACTAAAGACGGTAGCATATCAGACCAATAGATCTGAGGGCTGCAGAAACCTGTCAGAATTGAGCTCATGGAATTCATGTTGGACATCGTATTGTTGGAGTTCGTAACCTCCTCGAAGATAAAGTAGCGTTCTTCCAGTGCGTAGGCAATTTTGGATGTACATTTATTCATAGATCGGTATCTTCAGGGGATTTCCTCTCCAAGACCCAAGACATCAGACTGCCAGGATTGAGCTAAACAAATTCGTTTTGGATAAGGTATTGTTGGAGTTGAAGATACCAAAGCATCCTCCCAATTAGTAAGACTTATATGACGCCAACAGGACTGAAATCTGCAGAAACCTACCAGGATTGTGCTTATGGAAGTCCTTTTAAACAAGATAGTGTCTCAGAGCTCCCAACTACTACTAAGATACCAAAGTATTCCTTGAGTGCATCACCAAACTATCTCTCAATTGAACGTCACCAATAAAACATCCTTAATATTTTATCACCTCGTACCACATCAGTGGAATCATCTAGAGGTGTCTGGTGACAACAGTGTAATGCAGATCTCCTCCTCCAAGGTGTCATGTTCCCATGGAAGTAGCGGAGACACACACCAACTTCACCGTAACAGTCTCGCCCACGGTTGAGAAAACAAAACCTAGATTTATTTACTAGTTTTGGAAGTGATGCAGTGAACCTAGCTGTGTACCGTGTGTGTTACTTGCGTGGATGTGCGTGTGTGTGTGTGTGCATGAGTCAAACCGTTTCTGTGCGCAGCTCTAACGACACACCTGCCAGATCCATCTTCATTAGGGCGCGCAAGCACAGCGCCATTTATACCAGTACCGGGAATCACGCTCTGTTGCGTTGTCAATTAAAAACGCTCGACAGAAGCGCCCCGCTACCCGGCTTTTGCCCGATCGAGAGGCAAAAGTTATCTTCGGCTCGCTAATTAATTGATATCCTTATGCTCCGCCCATACGTGGTGCATATCTTGCACACCCACACACACGCAAACAGGAAGAAGTCGTATCATTAAGGCGCTTACCTCCGAGAAACAGGTCCTGCAGTGCCTGGACGGACTGGCAGAGCAGTGCCCACCCTTCCGCCTGGTTCGGGCGCTTGAGGGCGATCACGTTCGTGAGCGAGACGGCACTGCCGGTGGTGGCGGCGGTGTTGGTCGCCGGTGTCAACGGCCGTAGCTGATAATCGGGACCACCGTCCGCCGGTTGATGGTTGACCGCCGCCGGATGTTGATAGAGATGTTGATGGGGTTGCGGGTGGTGGTGGTGGTGTTGGTGGTTGTTGTAGTGATAACGCGGTTGTTGCTGCAGCTGTTGCGCGACGTGCCGTCCCTTGTACCGCTCCCAGCCCTGGTCGTCTTCCTTGCTGTGCGTCACCATCAACACCGTCTGTTGTTGATGGGTCGACTGGTGAAGATGGTGTTGATGTTGTTGCGGGTGTTGGTGTTGGTGGTGTGGGTAGTGATGATGCTCTAGCTGCTGCCGGCGATACTTCCCCATCTCGTCCTCTTGCTCCTCCTCGTCCTCCTCCTCTATCATCACCCCCTCCTCTCGGCGGTCTGTACCGTTATGCTCCTCCGCCAGCTGAGGGGTGATGCGTTTGAATCGTGAAATCATTTCCAGCACGTCACTGCTGCGTAACGGCTGTCGTTGATGTTGTTGTTGTTGTTGTTGTTGCGGTGGTTGTTGTTGATGATGGTGCTGTTTTTGATAATTTTGTTGCTGCTGCTGCTGTTGGTGGTGGTGTGCTGATGCATGTTGATGATGTTGCTGATGCTGCTGTTGCTGCTGCTGCTGCTGCTGCTGCTGGTGTAGTAGTATAAGCTGCTGCGGTTGCTGATGTTCGTTATTGTCCTGGTTGCACGGAACACTACTAATGTTGTTATACTTATACTGAAGATAAGGCCCCCGCGGTAAAGTATTGTTAGTGTAGGCACCATACGTTGGTGGTGCTGGTGCTGCTGCTGCTGCTGCTGGCGGTACGGTTGTTGACTGATGGCCACTGACGGCCTCCGCCTCCACCTCGGTGGCAGCAGTCTGTGACATGTCGTCGCCCTGCACTACTGCCGCTTGCTGTTCCTTCGCACTGTTGCTACTGTCTCTTTCGCTCGACGAAGTTTTACTGCTGTTGTTGTTGTTTTTGTTGGTAGCAACAGTTGCCGACATGCTGTTGGTGGCTGGCTGCTCAATTGACCGGTCAGCTCGGTGCAACAGCAGCGCGTTGCGGTTGTTGATGGCGGCCAGTAGCTGCGGTGACGTTTCAAACTCTCGCTTCTCCAGATAGTTTTGATTTCGGGGCAAGTGTTGCTGCTCTAGCGATGCTTCCACACCTTCTAGCTGCTGCTGCTGCTGCTGGCGGTTCTTTTCCTCCTCCGTTCCTTTCGACGGTGACAACGATAACGACGACGATGACACTAACGATGACCACACCAACAGAGCCGATGGCTGTGCATACATTCTGGGGGTGGGGGGTGTGGGAAGAAAGAGAAAATTGGAAAGAGAAACTCGTTAGAACAGGGTTTGAAGGAACTTCGAATTAATATTGCCCATCAATCAATGCTCTTCGCGTGGCTTTAAAATCGTGCTCGAAGGACCGATTGATTGGTTCGCATCGCAATAGGGTGAAGCATGACAGCGACAACAAAAAAAAACGCTAAGAATGAAAACGAGATTTTGCAATCGAATTACGCAGCTGTTCATTATCAGGTCGGATGGATGGGCAAATTCTTTACCCAGGTCGGATAAAAAAAAGGGTCAAAATGGTTAAAATCATGCAGCCAAACGCACCTCTAGCACCTTCTCGCTTGCCAATTTCTACCAGTTCCAATTAGAATGGGTAGAAAAAAAGGGAAACGGTGAGTGGATAAATTCTGATCCAATCGAGAAAACAGCGTCGTGGAACGAAATTCGAAACGATTGAGCGAAAAAAAACGGAGGTAACTGACAGCACGCTGCTGTTGCTGCTGCGACTTGACGTTTGATTTGACTGCTCGTTCTTCGGGTTCGCGTCGCCGGCGTTCTTTGACATCTGCCAGGGATTATTTGTGAAGGACCGCGGCAGCAGCGGCAAAAAAATGAACGAAAAGGCCCCGCATTCTTCCACTTTCGGCTGGCAACGCCACCGAGCACCGATTGGCTTCACCTTCATCCATTGGAATTACCTTTATTAATTGTATCCCTCGGCTCGCCGCCTTGGCTGCTTGCTGCTGGCTGTCATTATTTTATCCCTCAAAGGCAAGTCAAATTTCTGACGCTTGTAATTCTGATACCAGGTTTTTTGTTGTTGTGTGCGTTGTTTTCCATTTAATGCCCTTCCCTCCACCCCCCCCCCCCCTGTTTGTCGCTTCATTCTTTATGTGAAAGATAAACCGTAGCTCGGATATTGATATTAAAAAAAACCAGATGGGAGGGGAAGGCAGGTTGTTGATCGTTGCTCGGTGCCATTTCCCAACGGTGGGACGGAAAGTGGCCCAAAAAAAAAGGTACAAAGCAATTTCCATTCGAATAAACACACTTCGATCGGAAATTGATGCCCCCGATGGACGACGAGACCTGCCCTGCTGCTCGATGGGCGGCATGCGGTAGGGCAGGGGAAGCGGGAGGGGTGGAAAAGTTAAAGGTGAGAAAATCAGTCAAAAGCATCCGGCTGGTTGGTTTCTGTAGCCTCACCAGAAGACTGAAGTTGATCCTTGTAGTACAACGTAAGCGACATGAAAAGATGAGCGGGAAAGGTAGGGAAGTGGAGCACGGATGAAGGAGGGACAGTAACCGCATGTGTATAAACACTCACACACACACACACACTCAAATCATTTTCCTAGCAAGCACACACACGTACCCATACACATACACAGATCGAAAAGCGAAACAAAATCAACGCTCAAAAAGTTAATCTAAAATTAATGAGAACGATCCTTCCGTGGGACGGCACGGGCGGATTCCCTGCTCATGCTTTCTTGATGGACCGAGCCTTAGTGAAGAAGGAGAAAAGGAGTGAGGAGAAAGGGAAAAAGGATTTAGCAGCATATTGTGGGAGGTGTGGGAGCACAAAGGCAGGCCAGCCAGCCAGCAGCCGGGGCAATCCGATTGAGTTCACGCTCATTTCTCATCCGTGTTCCAGGGTTGGCACACAGGGCAGGGGGGAGCCGGTGGTGATGGCTTCAGTTCGCCCTCCCTGCAACAGATTTTACATTCCTCTTCCTATTCGGCCGAGTGTGCCCCGAATACTGCTCTTTTTGTTGTATCTCCCCGGCTTGCCAGGTGTTAGAAGGCGGCAAAAGCAAAAGCTCGTGGCATCAAACACAAGCAGCCGGGAATGGGAATGGATTGGAGGTTGGCGGAGCTGAGCGGATAGTTGTTTTTTTTTTTACTGTGAATACTAATGCGCGAATTAGGTATGCAAAAAGGCTGCCAAGTGGTTGTTTCATTTCAGGATCGACATTGAGAGGCAAATGTATGTGTGTCGTTTTTTTGTGTGATGGGATTAATTTAGCTGAAATTAATTGAATGATATTATGGTAAAGGCGTTCTGCTTGGTGGTTTCGTGCATATGACGCCTACAAGTATGCAATGACAGTTTTGAAGCTACCACCATAAAGTTATAGTTATGATTTTACCATAAAGGTAGCAGGATTTTTTTTATTCAGGACGAACGGTCCATAAGAGCCGTATTGCTTGAGACAGGTAATATTTAAGATATCTAAAAAGTGATTAAAATTCAGAATCAAAAGCTAAATGAAAGGCAATAGTATTTTCGCTCATAAGAAATCGTGGTACATGGGAAGCTATGAGTCTTCTTAGGGTTACACAGATTTACAGGGCTTGGTTTTTGCTTATTGATGAAAAATTCATTCTTTTTATCTGTTTGTTTGACTCAGTGCTCGTTATTGTTGAATAAATCAATAAATGGATCAATGAAATCTTGGGGCTATATTACATTAAATATTCATCAGAATATGACGTATCATACACCAAAATAAAGAATATTCAATCCCCAATTATTTAGACTACAAAAATTGATGTAATGAAATGCATTTCCTTGCGATTCCCCACATTGTTCACGGGGTTGAAATGGTCAGCGGCGAATCACCAGGAAATCAATTTAAATCATTACATCAATATGTTTACAGTCAAAATAGTTGGAGAGTTAAATATCCATTCCTTTGGTGCACGATAAGCCGTATTCTAGTAAGAATTTAATGACTTATAGTAAACAAAAATCAAAATTTTACGTTCATTTTCACGCAAGGTCTAAATTGACCTTAATATGCCAAAATCTCATCATATCACGTAGCGCCCAAAATCAGGTAAACTACACTATACTCGGTTGACTTAGCATCCATTTTCTACGGCTTGAATTTCAACCATTAAAAATTATGTACTTTTGAAATAAAAAAAATTATAAAAAAAAATAAAATTAATACTATCAATGTTTTTTTCAGGCAATTTTGACAAATTGTTTCAGGCAAATAAATGTTATAAATTTCAGGACTTCGAAATACAGTTTGAAGTATTAACGAAAATGTGGAATAAGTAAATTTGTTTTTTATATTTTAAGGATAAGTGTGACCCTAAATAAAAGTCAGACTTAAACTAAAAAATAGTAAAAATATCAAATAACAATCATAATGATAATGAAAATAATGATGATAATAAAAACAATAAACATAACAGTAGTGATAAAAACAATAACAACAATAACAATAATAATAATAAAAATAATAATAATAAAAATGATAATAATAATTATAATAATAAATCCTTGATTGAAATCAATTGTTTGAACTCAAATTAAAAAAAAAAAAAACGTATAACGGCTAAAACCCATCATAAAACAATCGATTGCCTACAGTTAGGCGCTCCAACCAAAAACTTCAAAATAACTCAGAGCGGTTTGATGCAAAAAAATAGAAACATACTTATATCGAACGAATCAAATTTCACCGCAACATTTTGCTGCATTCCGCTGCACCCTGGTGCCTTTTTTATATTTTCCTCCTCGGTCTCCTGCTCCTGCACAAATCTACTGCAACGAGTCCCGCCAGCTACAGCGGCAAGCTTCAACAGCAAAAGCTTTCCAAAAGGCGCTGCGCGCACGGGAAAATAATTAATTTGTCACTTTCATCGAGCGGATACACTCGCGTACACCCTCGCGGCCTGTTTGCCTCATGTTTCACCCGTCATTCGGGCTTTGCGGTTTAATTGAATCAAAGCGATCGCATTTACGCCCGGCCCAGTGGGGCGTTTCATTGTGTTGCGGAGGCACGCATATCGGCACATGCACACACACACACACACACGTGTATGTGTGTGTGGTTTGCTATTTAATTGGATTGCAACTGTCTTTACCATACCACCACATACGCCTACCCACCTCAAATACTTATCATGTTTTGTACAAAGCAGTGTGTTTGTTTTCCTGCAAGCAACGCCGACAGAAAGAGAAAACACACCCACTCACACATACATACATAAGAAAAAGAACCAAATAAATGAAAATACCATTCGCTCAATGCACACCGAAACTACAATAATGAATTAATTAACATCAAGAAGCGCATAGAAGAGATACAGGACGGATGACGTGGTGGTTTCTTCCATTATCTCGTATTATGGTGCAGCGCTTAAAATTGGACAGCACCGTCATTCGCAAAATCTCGTCCCATCTACGCCCGCTTTGTCTCGCACTGTCTCCTTCCCCTTGCAGGAAGGGGGAGGGGAGGGGAAATTTTTCTGAAATTTTAAATAATGATAATGAACACAGAGAACGCTTCCACTTGCACGGAGACGGAGAAAAAGGTAGTAATCTTGCCTGGCGCTGCAGCTTCCGGGGGGAAGGTGCATTCTTGCACATCTCAGCACACGTACCTCCATTTCCGTTTCTTAGTGATCCATTAAAGACAAAAGTGACATCGCTTTCCCGGCTGGCGGGAATGATTTCATTAGCACCTGGCGCGTTGCTCCTGACGCCGCACTAAGCAAAAACAAAAACTGCAGTTGGATATCGTTTTTGTTGCCAACGCTACGGCTTTACTCTGGAAACAGAGCTGCTTGCTGACCGAGAAGAAGCTCCTGCTACCGGCCACGGGCTGAAATAGCCTTTATGATCTGACCATTGGCTTTTTTGTTGTGCTCTCGCTGACTCCAGAGTTTGTGTTTGTTTTTCATGCCAGCTGCGCGCTCGTAGCCAGCTTGTCGTGGGAAACCATTAAGGTGTCTTGCAGGATACATCCCGATAAAATGTGTGTGTATGTGTGCAAGCATCCTTTATACCGCACTTCATACTCCGTGCCCATTCACCCACTACACACTTTTCACATCGAAGACCTTTGAAAACAAAGCAAAAACCGCTTCATTACTGCAGCCGCTCAAAATGCACGCTTCGTCTGCTGAGAAGAGAACGAAAAAAAACGCACACACACACACATACCCACACACAAGCCATCATCCACGGGCAAAACCTAATTACTTCCATAATGACGCCTGCCGTCCCCCATCTTTAGCTGCCGGCAGCGAGCTCGCGCGCATTTGTAATCCTTGGTCAGGTCCGCATCGCGCGTCCACAGTTGCGGATGACACGTGACAAATGCTCTGTGCGGTGTCAAGCGCTCCCGCGTGCCCGAACAGACACGTTACCGATCCTTCATTTCCGCTCCCTCGCAGCTCTGGAGGTTTGGCGGAGGACTGTGCCGGTGGCAACGCGCTTGCATCTCCACTCGCGACTGGCATCACTAGCTGCGTTGCAATTAATCATCATTAATCTCTTCACGCTGGTGGTGGTGGTAGAAGAAGAAGGACAATGGGGATAATGTGGGAAGTGCAGAAAAGGGGCCTTGGGTCTCAATTCGTGCCAATTCGTGCGCGTTACCAGTGCTCAGTAACAGTAAAGATGGGGCACAGAGCACAACCGATGCACCGTCGCAGCATCAAAAGCTGAAACCGTTGCTGATGACACCGTGCCGTGGTGTGCGGTCCTTTTGTTCGCACAGCACACGTAACGGAATCGCTCTATTCCGTTTGTCGTTCCAACACCTCAACCACCCATAGCCCACTGAAGGGGGGGGGGGGGGACAAAATTTGGCATTTTAATTAAATGCTCTCGGTCTGAGTCCGATGTACGAACTGCCAATGTTACCGCTTTTCGGGATTTTCGGACGGATTTGGGAATGGTTTTTTTATGTGTCATACAAAATACTGTTTTGCAATGCGAGTTGCATACCTTTAGGCTACCGTTGGCTACTAGCAATACGTAGCTGGAGTAGTGGTGGGAGCTCGGAATTGGAACTGTGATATCGGAATTTCGATTCTGGAATCGATTCCGGTTCCGGATCCGGTTATAGAGCCGACTCCGGGGTCGATTTCGGAATCGGATTCGGTTCGCAAATCACAGTCAGCTATGGAATAGGAACCAGAATAAACTCCGAATTAGGAATTGGTACCGAAATTAGAATCTGTTCTGGAATTTAGCAAAGATAAAGTACATTTGGATTCTTTGCGGCTATCAATACAATCGTAGCAGTATAGGACCGTAACGCCTATTCTCTTGTTCCGGACCTTCTATCCGGAATCGATTCCAGAAAACTTTGGATCTCGCCGGAATCGATACAGAAGAAAACTGATTGTTCCCATCACTAGGCTGGAGGGCCGTTTTTATAGCGGGCACTGAAAAATCGAATGCCAGCACAAACGGACTGTACTGTTGTAGCATCACGCATCAGGAAGTGCATGCATTTGGGCGCGGCAGCAGTGTGACATGTTCATGGTGGCCATGACAGGTTCACAGCTTGTAAGGATCGAACCTGTTATCGAGAAGCTTGTCATGCCAACGGCAAACCTATTCTGTAGCGTGTATTGCATACTTTTAGGTGCTGCTGAAACAAAGAAAAAAACAGGTCCTACAAAAACAGCGAGTGCCGCCTAAATGCACTTGGGTTACCGTTTAGCAAGTGAAGCGTTAACGATGACTTTATGGCATGGTCAGCAAATTCCCTGTTTTCTTTCCTTTTTTTCAGACAGCTTGTCATATCGCCCTCCCATTATCCCATAGTGCGCTCAAATGAAAAAAAAAAACAATTTCTACTCATAATTGGTTGACTAGTGCAGATTTTTTCCTCTCAGTCCGATTACAAAATTGTCTGCTCTAAAAATAACACAAACACAAAAAAAACACACACACACAAATACATCTCTAATCCAAAACACTGACACACCGAGCGGACGGCTTTGGTGCTACTGAAATGTATGCAAATTAAGAGCAACACAAAATAAGGGAGGCCCGAATAACATCCAACAATAACAGGACCGGCACGGCATGACCGGGGGAGACGTACCTCTACACATCATGAATCGGTCCACTGCACGCCCTGATGTCGGTATCCTTCGCCCGGACGTAGCAGCAGGCTGGCATCGACGTCGGTTCGCCGCCAGCAGCACCACCACCACTCGTTGCCATTGACACTGCCGGGATGGCGGTGGTAGTGGTGGCGTTGGTGTTGCCGTTGTTGGTCGTAGGGCCGCGCCGTTCGATCTCGATACGAACATACTCGACACGGTGATGCTGCTGCTGCTGCTGCTGGTCCACTTCATCAATGTATTCCTCCTCGTCCTCCTCCTCGTCCTCCGCTTCGTCCTCGCCGCCCTGGGCGAAGGGCACGGTGCAGCGCGGCGGTGGTGGCGGTGGCGTCGGTGGCAGCGGCACGATGGGCGCGACCGTCGGCCCGACCCACCGGTCCACGCTCGGCTGGTACTGGCAGCAGCAGCTGCGGCACGGTTCCGCCCGGGACAGTCTCATCTCTCCGCCGGCCGCCATCTGCCGCAGGGCCACCAGCTCCTCTAGCGTGCAGTCCAGCAGCAGCACCTCCTGCTCGTCGGCCACCATCCGCCCACCCGGGTACGACGGGTACAGGTCGACCGGGTCGGTCCGCACACTGTCAGCTGTCAGTGCGCGGGAGAACCGCCTTCCCGGTGACCGGTCCTGTACTGTTTCCTGTTGCGAATGTTGCTGCTGCTGCTGCTGCTGTTCTGCTTCGTTTCGCACACCGACCAGTATGATCGGTGTGCCGCCCTCGCCGGAAATGCGCCGCGCAGCGGAGGCACAGCCACGCACCACCGGCCCACCCGAGCGCGGCGAAGGAAACGCAACCGGCGAAGAGGAGGTGGAGGAAGAGGAGGAGGAGGAGGAGGAGGAGGAGCAGAAGGAGGAGGACTGGTCGTGGGGTGTGAGCTCGCGGGGCGGCAGATAGTACACCAGGCAGGTGACGCCGACCAGGAACAGGAAAAAGATGAACACGATGTCGAACATGAGCAGCGAGTTGAATGTCATCAGCTGCATACTTTTAGGCGCACACGGGGCCCCCGGCCCAAGCTGCCGCTCTCGGTGGTGGTGCTGATGGGCTTTCTACTACCGTTTGATTGGTGGTGGTGATGGTGCTGGGGAAGGGTGGGGCAAACCCCACACACTCACACACACTCACACACACACGTCTACAACTTGCACAGGTGGGATCGATTTCACGCGCACGACGCAGCGATCACTTTCACTCAAACGTTGTCTGTCCAGCTCGGCGTAAGGAGCTGGGCGCGTTGTGCACACATTCAGCCGCCTCGATGCGTATTGTTCCCGACGAAGTTTATGGTGTTTGTGTAGCTGTGCGTGTGTGCGAGTGTTTGTTTTTGCTTACATCGTTCACTCGTCGCCGGATGGTTGCACGCTGTGTTTCATCGCATTGCACAGTGGAAGTGGATAAATTAATTAAAACCTGCGCCACAAGGAAGCACTGCGGAGCAGTGCACAAGCCGTATCACAACACTGGGTCAAAGCTGCCGAATTTGAATGTTAATAGACTCATTAAGAAGGTGGAAAGAGAGGGAAATGACACGATAAAGAACGATGTCGTTCGTACTCGATGCGACGCTACCGCTCTCGCCGCGCTTTGTGTGTGTGTGTCTTTTTGGCACCTGAAACAACGATATAATCGTTTCCCAATCTGTTTTTTTTATCGTAATCACCGTCCTTTTGTTCGCTTCAGTTCACTTTTATCGCGCAGCGTTCGCCCAGCGAGACACCCTCGGGCCGAGATGCTTGTAAACGGATATTATTATGCTCTTCGGTTGGTACACCCTTCCCTGAACGAGAGTAGAGTGGTATGGGGCGGATTTTTCCAGATTTTATTAACCTAACGTCGGAGGGAAGACAAAACTTCCTGGCCCTACTCCGTGCAGGGTTCTTTGCGGTTGTGGTGGCAGAAGAGTTTCCTAGAAATGTTGACGCCGCGTAGTACAATATTTACTCTGTAGTTTTAGCTCCAATAGTACTCTAAAATTGCTCGAAAAGTGCTCGAAACGTGCTGGTACAACGTCACTAGATTACGTTACAAAATATTCAATACAAAATATGTCATATTTGTGACAGTTCCTTGCCATCCTTGCCAAAAAGTGGTGGTCACAGAAGTTTTGGAAAAATCTACATCTCATGATATAGTGCATCTTATTATGCTGTTCTATCCCAAGCGACATTTGTTTTAAATTTTTAACCATGATCTGCTCGAATGGTGCTCGAAATACATTTTTTGGATTTTTATGTCATAAACCGTGTTGAAAGCGACAAAATTTCGTTTATGCGTGTGTATGACCTGAGAGTTTTAGGTTTGTTTGCTTTAATGTTTGGCAACAAAGGACGGCAAATTTCGTGCGGCGTCTTTTTGAAAAAAAAAATCGGTGTTTTTTTTGGTATAAAATGACTGAACGACCAGTGATAAGGCAATCCTTATCTCGAATGAAACGTTATTTCCCTCAGGACAGAGTAGAAAGTAACGAAAAAACACATCACGGTCGATTTTACTGGGCTTGTTGGAAAAGTCTCTTAAACTGCACCAGTCTAAAGAAAGTTTTTGAGCTCGAAAATGTCAATTAAGCACCCAAGTGACATTTGCTCGAAATTGTTTTACCATATCTGCTCGATTAGTACTCAATACGTCTGAAATTTTGGATTTGTGTGTGATCAAGTGTACTGAAAGCGCCAAGATTTGGTGCGTTCGTAAATTAGACGTTCCTCTATCGATGGACGATGCCGTCGAGGTCATTTTTCATTCATAGCTATGGTTTTTTGATGAAAAATAAAAGCTAATTTTGTGTGACGTTATTTTATAAAAAATTGATATTATTTAATTATAAAATGGGAACATGGCCAACTATAACGATAGGAAACATAATTTCAGAGCGAATCTAGAAGAAAACAACGAAAAAGCCGCACCACAGTTGATTTTAAAGGCCTTTTTCTAAATTCCCTTAAACTGGTGCAGTTTAAGGGAAGTTTAAGGCTCCAGTCCCGCTGCGCAAATTCGAGCAGTTTCCAGCGCAGAAAATGCACCAAAATCTGCGCTGGCCAGCGCAGATTTGGCCTGGTCTCCCGCGCTGTTCTTCAGCGATTTCTGCGCTGGGTCGCGCAGTTCGGGCAGTTCGGACAGTTCGGACAGTTCGGGCGGCGGCGGAGCAAAAAAAAAAAAACGGTCAAAAAATTTAAAAAAATAATGGCGCCCATTTTTTCGTCCGCTTCTTCCTCTCCTCTCCCTCCTTCACCCTGGCTTGCCTTACTTGCGCTTCTGCCCGTGCCTTCCGCCGCCAGCTGATTGGGTGTTTGTGGTGTATGCGTTGATTCATATATGTGCATTGCGGTTGTGTATTGTTATTGGTGGGTGTTAGCATTTATTAATTAGTGTGTGACCTTGGGACGATGCGGGAGAAGCTGGATTGGGATTTAAAGTGTTATCGGTGTATTGATGGATTATTTTATTTCGTGCCGCTGCTGATGAGACCATTCGATGCCCCTGCCAATTGAGGGTGAAGAAGCCTATTTAAAACAAGCGTAGGAGAACGTCTAACACTAATCTAATATTTTTTAATTTGAACATGTTTGATGCTTCAACGACCTTCTATGCATCATGTAGCACAGTGTATAGTGGTTATATTTTTTTTTTAATTTGCCGAAATCTGTTTCGAGTTTTTGTGTCTCGACACACACACACATGCACACAGCGCGGGGAAAGTGACCATTCACTCTATCATGCCGCGATCCCCCACCCCGCCCGGCGCTTTGGATGATGATGCGCTATATGATAGCTGATGATAGCGGAATGGGAGGGGGGGTTTGATGGGGGGTGCGTGCTTGCATGCGCGCTTTCGTAGGTGCGTTCTCGCGTGCGCGCGTTCGTAGGTGCGTTCTCGCGTGCACGCGTTCGTAGGTGCCTTATCGCGTGCGCGCGCGCGCGCGTGTGCGTGCGCGCGTGTGTGTGCGCGCGTGTGTGTGCGCGCGCGTGTGTGCGCGCGCGCGTGTGTGTGAGTGTGTGTCTGTGTGTGTGTGTGTGAGTTTGCGCATGTGTTTGTGTGTGTGTGTGTTTTTAAACCCCAAAACTATTTGATTCTGATGCGTACATTTTCATCCGCTGCGGCTACAAAGTCCATGCATTTTCGATCTCGCTACCTGGGAGACAACACAACCATTGGCATTGGCATCTTTGCGATCGGCTCTGCTGTTGGGGGTATTAAAAAGACACACGATCTAAGCAAACGTGCGTGTGATATATTGCACATTTATTTCTAAATCAGCTAGCTGACTCAAGTGGAAACAACATATTGAATTGAATTCATACAAAAGAGGATTCTGGATTTGTTTATTACGGTGCGCGTATGGTGCTGCACATGTCCGTCCAGAATCTGATGGCTTGTTGGTTTGTAGTCGTTATCATGACGCCGATTGCCGGCAATGCCTTGGAATGAGTTCGGATCGGTAGGTTCATGTTTTGGTCGATTGCATTCCGTTGATTTGTCGCGCCACCGCGGGACACCCGGCAGCAACAAAGTCTAAACAAAAACCTTCCCCGAGTGTGGACTGCTATGCTAAGTTCTTCTTCTTCTTATTATTATTCTTATTATTGGCGTAATGGCCTACGCGATCATACCGGCCTTTTCAGGACTTGAGTACCACGCAGCCGGATAGTCACCTCTTGCTACGGCGGACGGTTCATACGCGGTTAGAACCCACGACGGGCATGCAGATGTGCGGAATGATGGCGGTGCCGCGGGCCCGCTCCTATCCAGCGTGCAACTTGCATACTGCCACACTGTCTCCTGCCCGGTGCATACGCAGCAGGCAGGGGGAATGATGCACCTCCACAGTAAAAAAAAAAAACACCGTCATGAACCAGCGGTGGACCTAACGGTAGGCGGACTAGGCGGTCGCCGAAGATTTCTAGTCTGTAGTATGCCGTATGTCTACAAGTGGACAGATTATTAGCGACAAGGGCCCCCGGAAAGATGGTCTTTAGGGCTCCGTGGCTGGAGAACCATTTGCACCTCCCCTCCCCCCATGGCGACTACAATTTTAGGGCCTGTGACCGATGATCGTAGGGGTCCCATGGTCACCCCCCCCCCCCCCCATCCGCTGGCAAATTAAGTATACTGTTCAATCTTTCAACAGCTGTGTGTCAGTACCCCCTCCTTAGGGGCCTCAATTCGTCTTTCCGCCTTTCATCATAACATTCCGGAAGAAATTACATTTGGCGACAGTTTTGCATACACACGCACACTCACAATCATGCGCAGGATGCTTAGCATATCTATGTAATCCACAACAGACGAAAGCAAAAGCTTAGTGTTAGAAACGTGTTAGAGCGAATTAGGGTTCTGCGCGTTACACAGCAAACCCTCCATCGTGCGCTAGCGATTCCGTAGTCATTTTTACATTGCATCGATTAAACTCATTGCGCTTTTTTGGTTTGATTTGTGAAAATGCAACTTCATCGCCGCAATGTTTGTTAACGGCATTTTTAGGCGCCACAACAGCTCGCGAGCATTGTCCACACGCGCGAAAGAGATAGCGCTATGGAGGGAAAAAGCACGGACGATGGCTGACAGCGATTGGCCGTCTGACGCACCAACACATTCAAACCTTCGGCAGCGCGCTCAGGCGAGGGGTATGAGGCGGAGCCAGGGACGGGCAGCTCGACGAGCTGCTCGACAAATTTGCCGTTGGAGAGAAAAAGAGGGCATGATAAAATTCTCAGAACTCCATGATTTCTTCCGTCGCTTTGCGCAGCGGGGAAAATCAATTGATATTTTCGAGCTCGAAAATCTGACTTTTGATCTATTTAGCCTGAAAATGCTCTTAAACTGCGCCAGTTTAAGGAACTTTTAGAACAAGTCCGTTAAAATCAACTGTGATGTGGCTGTTACGATGCTTTCTTCGTTGTTCTTTAGGAAATAATGTTTCCAATAATGTGCAACATGGTTTGTCACACAGAAATCCACAATGTCTGGTGTTTCGTGTACTAATCGAACAGATAAACAGGGAAAACAAATTCGAGTAAATGTCTGTTGGGTAATGTTTAACATGCTCGAAGGGTAGTAGTGTATTACAGCAAATGAAATACAGTTTTTTTACAGTATAATTGCTGTGTCCAAAAGTGATCGTACAACGTTAAAGTACTAAAAAGATGATACGATTGCAGTAACTGTCAAAAATTTGTCATCTTTGTGACCATCCTAGCGATTCTAGTGTTGAATGTTGTCGTGATAAAAGTGTTACAAAAATCGATAGCATTTGATAGCATACATCCGTTGTACTTATTGCACTGTTCTATAAACGTTTTACTTACTTATGTACTCAGAAAAGAGCTCAAAATCTACCCAATAAGTGCTCGCAAAGTGCTTTCAAAGGCATTCAAAAAATGTTAAAACGGATGATTTGAAACTTATTTTGCAATTCACATTGTTGAAATCTTCATTTGTACAGTGAATAAAATACATTAATCGATCAAATATATTTACTGCACTTATTGTGTTAAAAGTATACTCGACAGGCGTTCAAAAGAAGCTAGAAAAACGATCCAAATAACCACAACGATTATTAGTTTGATCAGATTTCATGCAGTATTATACACACTTCATGTATTCCTCAAAATGCGCTCGAAAAGCACTCGAAAAGCGCTCGAAATATGCAAAAAAAAGCGATCTATGCTACAGTTCCCATGAAGAACATCCCTGCAAAAATCCAGCAAGGGAGATGAAAACACACACACACACACACTCCAACGTGAAGCACAAATATTGTGCTAGCATTAAAACTACTTCCCTTGTTACCATACTTCCGGAGGGGAAATTATTACCTCCGCTTCGTAGCGATGTTGGTGATGGTGAGGGGGGGGGGGGGTTGAGGCCGCGACGTTCCGCCAGGAAAGTGGTGCGCGAAAGGACGCGGGGCAAAAGGATGAGCCAAGAACAATGAGCGTCACACACGCCGTGCAAACAACGGGCGCACGAAACTCCACCCAATTTCGAAGCTCCCAAGCAGGGGGTTGGCGCGCTCGTGCAATCACAGAAAGTGACATGGGAAAACCGCTTCCCTTTTTTCTCCTCTCCCCCTCCGCTTACATGGCTTTATCACGGCCGTGCTGAGGAAGCTACTGTTACCACATTACCCAAACCCTTCTCCTTCGCTGCCCAAAAAGTGTGGAAATGGGATTGTGATGGACGACGCATCGGCACTGCCGATAAATGGCAATTTAGCCAACCGAAATGGCGAGGAAAGCTTTTACAGAGAAAGCGCCCGGGACGGGTGGGAGGGATGGGTTTGAGCCCGAGCAGGAACAGAAGACAAAACTTTAATCCTTCTTCTAGCCACTAAGTTTCTTGCACTTTCTCTCGCATCTCGTTCCCCCAAAAGGATCCTCAAAGATTCATGTCGTCCGTCCCGGAGGCAGAGCTGCCGTGTGCGAAAAGGGATTTTATAATTGAAAAATCCTCCCGCCGGTAAACATGTGTCGGCGAACAGCGGACGGGAATGACGATGATAAGCCGCCCGTGCGAGACGATTTACTCTCCTTCACATACAGAAACACTCACATACACACGTCTCGTTCGGCTCTTTTGCTCCGGTAGAACAATAACGTTATCAGCCACCCCTCTTCGATAGTAGTTGGCGGGTGGTGGTGCCGTCGGTGCCGTTTGCTGTTTAAATTTCGAAAAACTCTCCCGAAGCGCCCTGAAAAGCAACTCTTCGCACGGGGATGGGAAAGAATGAAAAGTCATTGGTGGTGGGGGCGGGGTGAAAATCATTGAATCGAGCGTGATAAAGTTGCGATGATTTTCCAGCAGTCCCGATCAGGGAACGGGGGGGGGGGGGGGGTGGGTAGCGGAACAAAGTAGAATCGATTCTTTGAAGGTGAAGGTGAGTGGTGGTGACGTCGTGCAGAAGCATAGGGAAAAAACATAGCATAGGGGGGAAGTAGGGCAAAAAACGGGCCGATCACACGACCCGTTTCGCACCGTGGAAGCGGCATGGGAGCTGGCACGAACGAGGTTTTTCCTCAAGCACTGATTGGACTGTCCGAGAAGCATGTTAACTGCCGTTGCGATTAGCGTTTAATGACTACCTTTACCGGGAAAAAGATTTGCAAGCACTTCGGGGAGTGCTGGCTTAAAAGGACCCTATCGTGCTGCGGATTGCATACTTTAAGGCGCTTTTGCAGCAGCAGCAAAGGAAAAAAAAGAACAAACGCCCAACTCACTAAGCAACGCTATAAAATGGCCATGTTAATAGGGTTAGAAGGTATCAACACTGGTCGGCTCGCCCGTTCGCAGGTTAACGCACCGCTGCTAACCGTTGCTAAACCCCAAACCGATAAAGAAAAGCGCCGGCAAAGTTTTGTCGAAAGTGAAAGTGAAATTGATTTCAAATCGACAGCTTTCACGACAACAACAACAACAACAAAAAAACACAAAAACAAAAGCGGTAACGCACGTTTCCCGCTACCATCTGCCAGACACATTCATCCTTCCTGCTTTCCGTTTTGGTCCGGGCGTCGCCTTCCCTGGGCTCAGCAGCGTGCAAGCGCTTGCGTTAGTGAAGGCAACAGGAAAAGAATGAGATATAAATATTCAAAAAACCGAGGGCGGTGTAGTAGCTTCACTCCCGTCCCGGGTCGGCCACCGCAGGATCAAAATACCCGAGAAATCCACCAGACAAATAAAATAAATGGGAAAACAATCCCGTTTTACTTCCCACCCACACTACCCGAACACACACACACACACACGCATATATACAAGTAACATTGCTACAGACATACACACGCAAACGGTCCGTTATCCGTTAGTATCTCTTCTTCGCCGGAGCAGCAGCATCTCAGGCAGGCAGCGATCCATCATCGAATGTGGTTTAATAGCTTTTCAGCAAATAGCGAATGCAAACTCGGCAACTCTCGCCCCGGCACGGGTTTCGGTGCTTTAGCAGAGGGGTGGTCGAGGCGAGGGAAGGGGAGGGAGGGGTTGAATTCGAGACGGGTAGGATTGGAAAGTCATGAAAGTACTTCCACCAGCACTCCGCACCAGCACAAAAGTCAAAATTGTCTAGCTCCATTTCGCCATAATCTATTCCCCGTCAGTTCCCTTTTTTTTGCGCGGAACCTCATCCTACCCCTTCCATTCGCGTTGTTTTACCATCGTTTCATTTGGCGATTGGTTTTTATCGATATTTTTGCCACCCTTCGCCCACCCGCGAGACCCTCACGCTTCTTTCCGCTCCGGGTGGCTTGTCTTTTTCGCTCGTTCTAGCATGCTTCTGGCAGCCGCTGGGTCCCCTCTGCTTCTGGGAAGAAAAGGTATTGTACCTTCGAGTTTTTGCTTCTAAAGCTAAAACAACCACATAACCTCATTTAACCCGGTTGGCGCGCCCGCGTACGCTTATGCTTTTTTTTTTTGGTGGCAAGTGCCGAGTAGAAAAACAGACTGTACTGGTGCCGTGACCAGGAGAAGTAGCGTAAAACCAATCTGGCGAGGGGTGTAAGTGGTGGAAGCAAAAAAAACACACAATAGATTGAGAAAGAGTGTAACGACTATCGTGCTGGGCGAGCGGATATGGGTAAAAATAAACGTAGTCATAGCTGAAGAGCAAGAGACGGAGTGCGCCTTAGTTCAGGCGTCACTCCATACCACCTTTTTTGTGAGCCAGTTTTTGCTGAATATGATTTTAAAAGAAGCACGCAAAAAAACAAACTTAGAGCAGCAAAAATGAGTGAAGAACAACCGGTCTGACATGGCACATGCGAACATTCAGAACAGGGCGAATGTCGATAGAGAAAAGAGAGAGAGAGAGAGAGACCGAGAGAAAAGAACAAAATGGCAACGAAAATAACATGTTAACTTTATCTTATCATGATATTCTCGCACGACACACACGTATCTCATCGCTCGCAATCGCTTGCGCTGTTGCTTCTCGTTCGCTTGTATTTGGTTCGCCCCGGTTTCTATTATAAGCTTCCGGGAAGCATCGCCATCCTTTCCATCCTTAAAAAAAATGCAAAAAACAAACAGTGGCGAATGGTTTGATGCCAAACTGGCCTCATATTTTGGCGCGGGGCTAAGCGCGGGCATGAGGGAGGCACAACCAAACATTGTTTCTTTTACGTTATTTGAGAACGTTCGGATCGAATCATCGCGTGCCATCTCGAACGGGGGAGGAGGAGGAGGAGGAGGAGGAGGAGGAGGAGGAGGAAGAGAAAGAACACACTCGTCGGTGGAGCGCACTTTGCCTTTGAGTGGGAATGGCGTGGAGTGGAGTGGGCCATAGCACTGGGCGCTGATAAGTAGGAGCTAGTCTACCGGACGGCTGGAACAAAGGGGGTGGACACAGTTTTGCACAGTGAGTATCCATCGGACGTTCGCATGCCGCTCTCCAAGCCAGCCTTTGGCAGCTTCAAACGGGTTTCTAGTGGGAAGTGATGATGGCTGGAATTGAAAACTGCCATGCTTGTAAAATTAGCTGCAACAAAGCGAACAGGGGGGAGAATAGGGCAACACGGCAGGGGCTGCAATGCGCTCGCATCAGCTCACAACGGTCGAATAGAGACAAGTAACAGAAGCAAAATAAAGGGCTTCATATATGAGAGCATAATTCCCCTGTGGCTGATAATACCAGAAGCTCGCTTTTTCAGTTTTTTTTTCACTTTCATAAAATTGCTCACATTACGTTTGTTCGCTTACGCAAGCACTCATGCACGCATGAGGCTTCTAATTAATGCGGTGAAATTAGCAGAAAAATCAATACATCAAATGCTAGATGCGTGGTAAACTCACGCTAAAAAACAATGAAATTATGCTGCTGCTTTTGTCTATGATAACCCGATACTTTCTATCTACCGGTGAAAAATATCCTTTTTACAGTGCCCGTGGGGCACCAGGCGTCTCCATGGATATTGACGTCCATGGAGGCGCCTGGTTTTTCACGAGTTTTGATAAGATTTTGAGCTTGTTTTGGGGACACTAATGCGATTTCAATTTTTTTTATTTGTAACTTGAGTGTGTATGTGTGTGTGTGTGTGTATGTGTGTGCTTTTCTAGGTATATTTTGGACGTCATTACGTTACGATGCTGCACATTTCAATAAACCCTATTGTGCGGTTGTTCCGTCTTCAAATTGTTTCCATTCAACCCTCCTCGTGTGTGGTAAAACATGCAAACATTCTTCTGAACAATTCTTCTTGTCCTTTTCAAAAACACACACTTACGCAGACAAACTACAGTGTTTGAAGGTAGCAGGGGACAAGGATAGCGGATTCGCAAAATGGTTCGCCCTTCCTCGTTTGCAACCAAAAAAAAAGTAAATAATGGAGATTTCGTCCTCACGCCCGTTAGATGGGGCGTCCGGGAGGCAGGGTAAAAGCCATTCAAATCTTCTCACACAATTTGTTAATGGTGATGAGCATCCCTTTTGCTGCCATCGCACGCACCAAAACAGCGCACAGTTTCAGGTTCGTCACTTCCCCCACATTGTGCGTTTCGTGACCGCCCTTTCACCAACCGAAAGCTCTAATATAAACCTTTTTTAACGGCTCACCGCTTATGGGCTATCGGGTTGCGCGCGCGTGCATCGCTGTGAGCGCGTGAGTGTTTTCCTTTCCCCCGTTCGCGATGGGTTGTCTGTTTTCTTTTACCGTCGGCTGCACGGCACGGGCGGACCCACGCGAGGCGGGGTAAATGTTGACTTTAATCAAATGGCTCATTTTGTAGTCTCCCCGGTACGGCCCATTCCAACCCTCCTCCCTCCGCTTTGCTTCGAAGGCGTCCAGGCAGTTGGCGACCCAAAACGGTCAATGATACATCCCCCCCCCCCACCGCCTGTATCCGCTTTGGGGATCGTATCTTTCGACAGAAAGAAGAAAGGTTTGTTCCGTTAAATATATATATATATATTTTTTTTTGGGTTGCCACCCCCTAAATAAATCTCCCTGCTCCACACTTGACACACGGTCGCAACTCTCGGTTGCAAAACATACCGAACGAACAAACAGTGTCCATTAACGTACACATTCTTCTTCCATGGTTTTTTACACGTTTCTGGTGGAATGGGGGAAAATGGGGCCATCCAAAGTATTCATATGAATTTTACCGCGTGGCAAAAATATGAATGATGAAAAGGACACGTCGTCAAAACGTTAAGCCAAATCAGCATGGGAGCATACACAAATACACACACAGAAAATGAAAAAAAACAGAAGGAATTACAGAAGAGAAAAAAAGGCCTCCGAAAATTCGCCCAAGCCTTAAATGCGCTAGTCCCGTTTTCCCTACACCCCCCCCCCCCCCCCCCCCCAGCCCCCTTATAGCAGGTAACGCACGATTTTCGCCGAAGCATCGAACACTAATACGCATTTTTCGTAGACGATTGAGTAGAAGGATTTTTGGTGTCTTCGTTAAGGCATGAAAAACCTGCTCGACGCCATACACGTCCCATTTCCGTCCGTACAATCGATCCGCTGGGAGGCGTACCCAGAAAGGGATTCCGACTAAGGGTAAAAAGGTTGGCCCCGGATATTCAATAACGGGAAGCTGGACTGGATTGGAATTGTTGTGCCATCCCTTCCCCTTTTCCCCAGGCCGGTGGTCTATTATCGAGTCTTGGCTCGTGCGAGTCCATTTCACCTGTGTGCGTTGGTAAAGCAACAACAAAAAAAAAGAAGTCCCATCCAGCCGTCATCCCAGACACTCGGACACAAATGGAAATGATGCTCGTGAGATGTGGTTTGGAAAAAGGTTTTTTTTTGCGGAGCTGCAAGCCGTTCGACGACGTCGACATCGAGCTAAGCTCCCGAAGGGATAAAGTGCAATATATGTATAGTGGTGAGGACGAAAAAAAGGGCTCATTCAGCTCATGTGGCTGTGTGTGCGAGTGTCTTTTTTTGTACCGAAAGGCGGAGGAAAACCGATATCTGTGCTGGCGTCCAATTTAGGGAGCAACCGTGCTTTGCACTCCTGCGCTGGCAATTGCTTAAATGTTTTCTAGCTGGCCGAACTGGGGACTAGGGACAGCGAGGCAACGGTAGTGTGAGGTAGTGTGTTTTTGCTGTGCACAAAAAAGTCCCAAAAGAAAACGGAAATACAATGTCTCCCACCCTGACACACTGAGTGACGAAATACACACTTGAAAAGCAACGAACCCTCATATAAAGCGCTCAGGACGCGCTCGTTACCTTTCACACCCCGTTAGCTAACTGTTCTGCCTTCGTGCTGGATCACTTGCATATGTCTGTGTGTGTGTGTACAAACACAGCAAAAATTCAAGACATTTGGTGGTTTTGAGCAAAAGCGGCTCTCCAGGGAGCGATGGTTGGTGTTTGATTAAATATGTGCCCGCGTGTGGGCACGTCTGCACAATCTGCGGGTCAGCCATGTCGCTGGATCTCAGCCATCCAAATCCAAACGTACGTATGTGTGTGTGTGTGTTCGTATTTTTCCATTCACCGTGCCGAAAACTCATTTCCCTTTCTGCCGGCGAGGCACCGTTTTGCAACCAAACGGCTAAATTTCCGTTTAATTACCACTCAATCATCGCACGCTGGGCGGAGGGGTGTGAGAGCGTGGGCGAAAGTTTGTTCGAGCGTGGGCAGGGTGGATGATGTGTGTTAAGGAAGCGGGAGACAGTGATCGAATGACATCCTCCGGGTGGTTGAAGCGGCCGGCTAACACCGGAAGCGAACGAGTGCGGCAGAGGGAGACGAATTGATTCGTTCCAATCTCACTCCCCGCACACTATCGAGGGCCGTGACATCGACGCCCGAATGTAGGCAAGCACTGTTAATAGGCATGTTAATCGGCACTGCCACTCCTCCCGCAAACGACAAAACACACGCCCAGGACCGAGGGGGACTCCCCGACTCGGATGCAATCAGGTCGTGTGCACACTCCGCACACAAACCGCCCGTAGGGTTTGTGTTCTATTTGTTGCTGTCGCTTTCACTACCTTCTTTGCTCAGCTACCACCCACACACACACACACACCCACAGACAATCAAAGAAGAAAAGTCCTCACACGACAAAGACGCAGGCAGAAAAGGCAGATGGAAAATCTATCCACCGCACGGAAGCAACCTTCCGGATCGATAATCTTTGCTTGAAGTTCCCACCTCCCGAACGTCCCCCCCACTCACTGCCCAGGCTTTCCATCCTTCCTTTCCCCCTTCGCCGTGGGCCGGCGTGTTAGCAGCAGCACACCACCATCACTGAATGGCAATTAATTATGTATCGAAATTGCATCATTGCGCGCACACTACAGCAATTCTCCGGTGGCATCGTTTGCTGGCATCGTTTGTAACGGAGCAAGCTGAAGCGGGCTAGCAAAACCCGAACTTCAATTCCGGTTCCCGGTCGGGCAGAGAGGGGTACGTTTGCGCGCGTAAAACAATTGTATAACTTTAGGCGCTATAAGGTGCTGGTTTGTGATGTTGGTGCTACATATTAGAGGCGGGAGCTCGGAATCGGAACTACCCGATTCCGATTTCGATTCCAGAATTGGAATTGTAATCGGCTCCGGAATCGGAATCAGCTTCGGAAATGGTATCGGCTCCGAATCCGAAATCGTAATCGGCACCGGAATCGGAATTGCCTCCGATTCCGGGGCTAATTTTGATTCCAGTACCGATTCCAATTCTGAAGCCGATTCCGGAACCGACTCCAGAGCCGATTCCGATTCCAGAACCGATTCTGATTCCGGAGCCAATTCTGGTTGCGTTTCCGATTTCGGGACCGATTCCGGAGTCGATGCCGAGAACCGATGCCGGACCTAATATCGGGAAAAGATTCCAAAAAAATCGAAGCTAGTTGGAATCGATTTCGACCAACACTTCATTACTCCCATCACTACTACATACAGCGCTAGCAGTGTGCATTTCGCAATAAACAAACCATTAATAAACAGGAACAAACTCATTGATGCATGTGCGCCTAAAAGTATGCAAACCACGTTGCTAAGGCACTTTAATAAAGCTTTTGGGATGATTTTGTGACTTTAAAAATAAAGATACTTAAAGCCAGGACACACCCACACACACACACACACACAAACACACACACACACACACACACACACACACACACACAATTTGAACGGTTTGTGTTTTGTAGAGAATTTAATTACATTTCGTTTCACACTTGCCATGCCCGGACGATGGACGGGAAATTGAGCGCAGCTAAAGCAAGATGTGATTGTTTGCCCCGACTCCTGTTCCACCATTGCCCGATGGAAGCTTGCCAGCGAAAGAATGAAAAAATAAAACATTCAGGAAAAAACCGGACCAACCCAAAAAAAAAAATCGAAAATCGTACCCACCGCAGAACAAGAAGAGATTTGATTTGATTAAACACGACGGAAAAACCGGCAAACCTTCCGCATTCCCTTCGCTCGCTACAACGCTCAACCCCATTGCCCGTTGTATGGTTTTACACGAGTTAAAGATGAGTCGCTTCATTCATTTGCGTGTACAACACGGGCTTTTCCCCGAACCTTCCCGTGGGCAGCTCTGCCATCATCGGTCGGCGTCGTACCCATACGCCTGAAGTTGCAGAAAGGTTAAAACACGGACGCATCATCGAGGAGGAGGGGGGAAGGGGGGCTAAAAGAATCTTTTCTGCCACCATCCTCCCCCCCCTCATCCCCGCAAACCACCAACCGCACTGCTCTGCCCTGTCTCTTAGCCTCTGTATCCTAACATTCTGGTGGCGTTTTTCCCAGAGCATCAAAGAAATTCTGCACACTCCAAGTGTGAAGGTAAGCTCAACGTTCGGCTGGGAGGGGGGAAAATGTGTACGCTTTCCTTTTCGACACTCGTCTGTTTGTTTGATCAGGCCGGGGGAGCACATGGGTTTTCACCCCATTTCATTCATTCACCCCGCTTTAGCCATGGACGGACCGCAGACATCCACACGCAGCAGTACACATTGCAACAGAAATTATCTTACTAAGCAGGGAGGGAGGGGTTGGAGGGGAACAGAAAGTAATGAATTTCCCTCCACTTTGGGCGGAGTTTTACCAGAGCCTTCAGAGATGGAAATTATTTATAAATTTCACCTTCATTCATGATAATTTTAATTGACGTCGAGCGGCCCGAACAACCATCAATTGCATCTAAATTCCCCCAAAAGTTTACCTGCGCATGGGAAGGCAGAGTGAGATGGGGGGAGGAGTAGTGGAGAGTTGGCGAGAACAGCCACACGGCTGCGGCAGGAAAAATAGTGAGTTTGTAAATTAGTTGGCAACCACTGTTACAAGGAATGCGATTTTGAGGGGCGAGTTTTTTTTTAAATTATTTTATGTAACCCACGCAAAGAGAGAGAGAGAGAGAGGATGAGGTAGGGAGTAAAAAGATGAAAAGAAACAAACCAGCTCGTAGTAAATGGACCAAAAGTTTTGCGCTTTTTTGAAAGCTGTCCCACAAAATGAAGCTCCATTCAACGCCGGTTTCAAGCAGTTCGAGTTTTTGGGGCAAAAGTGTCGCTTTACACCCTTTTGAAAGGAAGTGGAGCCTTTTTCGGCCGCCATGATTCCGCCAGTGATCGCGTCGAATCAGTGGCGGAAAGTGCCAGGCCCTTCGCAACGGAACCGGAAGTCTTTTGCTTTCACCGTGCGGTTCTCGCTCTGCACCAGCACCGAGAGAAATAAGACACAATCGCAAACTGGACCGCCGCAAAGAATGGGCTGCTGCCTCTGTCTACAGGAAACTGATCAACACACACAGAGAGAGAGAGAGAGAGAGAGAGAGAGAGAGAGAGAGAGAGAGAAAGAGAGAGAAGAGTATCTTGTTTTTTTTGCGCGTTTTGTAGTCTACGGCGCACAAATACATTGACTGATTTTTAAACAACTATCTTTAAAGCTGCGTGTTGGTAGAACTGAGCGAAATTTGTTTGAAACCATGACCGGAAAAAAATGGTTTCTTGAAGAAACGAGGGCGTCGATTTGACCGAGCACACCTACACACCATCGGCAAAACAATCAAACTGTCACTTAGATGTCCCCATATGGGTTTTGATCATAAAAAGACATGTTTACGAGGGTCTGGAACAGCAAACCAAACACACTGAATGAAACAGAACAATTAGGCAAAGCAAATTAACCCATTTTACACATTGATGGAGAGCCACAATTAAGCAGACGCATAACTCCCCCCCCCCCAAACTGTAAACCCGTTTAAGAACACTATGCCCTACGTGCGATTGTGTGTATGCGTGTTTGCTTATGTTTGCCTTCGGTACCTCGTTCGGGTGGCGATTAATGAGGAAACTTTTGCGCTTCGCTTCGAGCCCCCGACCAAAAAGGATATCGTCCCTAAATCCCGCTCACTCTCCTCCAGCGTTGACCTTTCTATGGGGGGAAGGGGGAGATGGGGGGGGGGGGCGGTTGGTGCACTTTTGTTTTTCGAGTGTTTGATAAGCTCTCTAAAAACTCTTCACGGGTCTTTGTGACCGAAAAAAAAACCTGCCTGTAAAGCCATCGCATACACAAGGAGTGGCAAAGCTTCCTTCCGGGCAGTACAAATGGCAGCTGTCGTCTAGGGATTTGTCAACTTTTACACCGTACAGTGAAGCTGTTGAGATGACTTTGCTTGGAGCTGATGGCGCGCGAGAGTCGAACCGTAATGTCGGGTTGTTTTTTTTTCACGCAATGTTTGAAAATCACAATAATAATGATTATGATTTGCTATGATAATGGCAAATTTGATAATGCAAATAAACATTCTGCGGTTGCATACATTACGGCGATTGATTGTGACGGAGACGGAGACCGCACACTTTAAGGCCGCGTGAATGATGTTAGGATACTTGGTTTGCTATCCGCGATACATACAGTCTCACGTGATGCTTTTTTTATGTTTTGTTTTAATTATCAAGGAAGGAATTGTGCCTGTTTCATATTTATTTAAACAGCAGAGGAAACAAATCAGTACTTTTCCCCTTTGATCTGTTTTATAGCATTGCATAACTTTAGGCACCCCTGTATCGTGCACTAAATTGCCTAATCGTTTCAACCAAACTCCTGCAAGTATGCAATCTGTGGAACAAACCTATCATTTTAATTTGTGCATAGCGTAATGCAGCTATGATGAATGTAAATTTAGACACTTTTGCTTAACATGTTAGTTCTGCATTTAATAAAGATACTTATCACGAACGAGAATGTCTACAAGAATTAAGATCGTTAATAAAAGTTTATAAATTTAAATTATTTAAAAAAAAACTACATAACATTACATTAATTTAATGACGTAAATTAAGCAAGGAAGAGTACTAATACCACCATAACGATCAAAGTTTATTCAAACAGTTTCATGTCGACTCATTAACATGATGATGCACCTGCAGGTATGCAGTGCACGCAACAAAACGCCTGTTTAAGAGCATACTTCACTGTCTTGCAGACGCTTTCCGCCTGCAGGTATGTAACGTGCATCTTAAAAAAAAACATTCTTAACAGTAATTTAACTTCAACGCGTGTTTGGAAATCCCACCGAACAAAAGCAAAAGCCAATCCCGTTTCATTTCACCTTTCATTTTTGCTTCTTTCATTATTTTCAATCCGCTGTGCAAACGGTCACGGTACTTTAAAAGGGCAAGAAAAGATCTCAAAATGTTCGATGGGCTCAGCAGGCCGTGCACACTTCTTGTACAGTAATACAACTCAGCATACACACACACCTACTCTGCTTGCTTGCCCAACCAGCCACAACACCACACAATCCTTCTATTGTCCTTCCGCGGCAGACACAACTTCTGCCAATTCCCCTTTGGCGTCGTGTATGTGTGTGTGTGTGTTCGTGGGGGTCTGTGTGCCGATCACAGCTGGAAGTCCATCTTTTTCTTGGAGTATTTCTCCCTGTGCACACACACATACACATGACGAGTGCCACAGGCGTGTGTTTGACTTCCACTTCCATCAGCTCTTACTGCTTTGTGGACGGTTTGTTGTCCCGCGTGTGTTGTAAAACGGGGACACAACAATTCCAAAGCACACAGTGCCCAGCAGCACGTCCCTCCTAATCCACCCATAAGCTGGCGAGTATAGGAACACCCACTAACACATACGCACACACACACACACACACCCAGCCGCATCTCTGAGCCATTGAACGGTGAACGCAGAATTCCGGCAGACTCCAAAGAGTGCCGGGGGAAAATTGGATGGACACGAAAAACAGAAGAAAAAAAAAACGGTTCAGCATCGAAGCGGGATCGAGGGAGCGGTTGATTGTTGCAAACTGACAGCAGAACGCGCGCGTTCTCCACACACTTGCAGCGGTTGCGGTTATCTTCTTGCTGCACAATTCGGCGAACGAAATGCATTTGTAGCGGGTGGTGCACCATCCACAGCAGGATGTGTTTCCGTAGTTTCGTAAAAGTTCGTTCAACTTTCACCTCGTGACGCGGTAGCACTTTCGCAAAACCACACAATCACCAAGGGGTTATACAATCTAGTGGAAAATTGAAGAAACAGTTTGATTTGATCGACATAAAGAGATGGACAGAGAGAGAGAGAGAGAGAGAGAGAGCGCGCGTAAAACAGAGTTTAGCGTTGATCGAGTACGAACGATGGGGATTGGAATGCTAATGCAACAAAATATCTTTAAAATTGAATCAAAATTACAAAATTGAAAGAAAAAAAAACATTAAATTAGACAGCTCTGTTAACGATCGTCTGCGTGAAGAGTGATTTGTGAATCACAAATTACAAATTTAGAAAGAGTGCAAAATTGCTAACTTTAACCGAACACGTTGGACAGAACACGTCGGACACGACCCTATATTCACCACCAGCTCTTCCGCGCGGAACGGGAGCGCAGTTCGAGGCACCTGGGCACTGTGGAACTGTTGCGAACTGTGCGCGATCTTTTCGACTGGTTTTTGTTGTTTTGCTGACCGGCGGGCAGGAACTAAAGTACCCTTCGGGTGTCACTCTGTACGATACGGCACCGGACCGAAACGAACTATGGCGCTCGGCATGCGAAAACGCTCTGGTCGCAATCTAAGCGGAACGGATTAATCAAGAAGGACCGGACTGCCAGCGCGTCAGCACGAAGCGAGCTTGCTGCTTGTTGCTGTCCGCTGAAGCAGGATGCTGTTCTGCTCGTGCGCTCGGTCGGTTCGGTTTGTCTGCCCCGATTTCCGACCGATCGGCCGTTCGGGTTCCGTGCACTATGGGTGAATTAGGTTGGAAAACTGCGAAGGAGAACTATCTACTCAACTCAACGATTAGCTTACGCACGTGAATTTAGCATTCAACGTTATCCGTGTAAAAATGTACTGAGCACAATAAGGTTTAAACAATACAGGATACCCCCGAGAAACGACTGTATTTGGGATCGAAAAAATGTAGTGGACAAAATCGTATGTCCATCCAATTAGAATGTCTGTCAATATAAAGCTCAAAAGCGAAATTTAAGAGGTTTTTTTTTATAATATCTTGTATTTTATTTAAATCAATGTTCGATAATGTATTTATTTTGCTCCAAAAGTCGTTTGCACGATATAAATATTCAAGACTGGGTAATAGGGAAATCTTTATAAATGTGACGATAATGGTTATCAGTAGGACATTTAAAAAAATAAGTATCAAAATGAAAATAGTCGTATCTGCGATTTGTCGTAACTTGAGGGGAACGTATCTCGAGGGAAAAACTTTACGGTCGAATTCGTGAATAAAAAAACTGCAATGATTAAACATTGTAGAGTTTATTCGTCTATCGGTAACAGAAAATGTGATCCAGATTGGAATGTCTAATGATGCTTCAATACTTTCAAATTGGAAATTCTGAAATCTTCATATACAGTGGAACGCCGTTTATCTGGGCTCACCGGGACTCGAAATCGCCCGAAAACTCGAATAACACGGATGATGGGTCCAAGTATTTTTTTTCATATTCTTGTTTTTTTTTGAATTTGTATTATGTTTTCGTTAAACCAAGTTAGTTTCTATGAGCTGTGTGTTTGTATAATGAAAATGGTCGAAATGTATAATTAATTTTAGCGTTTTTAGCTACAACAATGTGGTCTGATTTTTTTTTTCAAATATTCGCCTCAGCATATTTGCATTGAACTGTCATTTCTCAACAACTTGGATATACAAACAGCCGGATAACAGATACCCGGTAAACGGAGCCCTGCTGTATGCGAGTTATATGTTTTATAATAATCGAAATATTTTTTTAGCAATGATTATAATTGTTCCAGCAATGTCACAATTTTTGTGTCCCTGTTTTGCAAAACACACGGGACTTAACGTGCGTCCTTCACAAAGCAGTAAGAGCTGAAGGGAATGGCAATTAAACACACGCCCGTGGCATCCGTTGTAAATAAATTTACAATTTTACGTCCAACTCATGTCCCACCGTGCTCGTATCTCCTTCACTGGCAACGATTTCGGAAGTCAAAAAGCTCCCGATAAGGGAAAGAACGATAGAGTGAGAGCGAGATATCGATACGGTTGCTGCTATACTGTTTGCCGGATGGTGAACCATGCGAAAGAGTATCCGCGCATTATCGCCTTTCTCGCCAAGGTTGCTCTCTCGCTTGCTCCTTTGCCGCCGAATACGTGCGCGCGCGTGTCGAAAAACGTTATCAGATAACGGTGATGCACACAAACGGCGGTCTTTCGCTCTCTCTCTCTCTCTCTCTCGCACGCCGCAGCATCACCAGACTGAGATTCATCATCGTCCAACCCGTCCCAGTGTCGCGTGCGGCCGTGTGTCTCGCTCCCACGCTCATCGTTCCAGCTGACACGATTCGGGCGACCGTTCGGGTGCTGCCGTTGCCGCCCGAAAGTCTGCAAAACCGCACGTGCACTTGCCTACGGGACACACTCGTTAGCTAGTGCACACGGGAAGAGGGCAGTGTGGTTGGCAGAACACCAGAGGGCAGTACTGTTTGTGTGTGTGTGTGTGTGTGTGTGTGTGTGTGTGGGTCCGGGGAAAGGGAAACAAAAACCCACCGCGCCGTCTGTTTATGTGAGACGCAACGCTACACTGTCTCTTTTTCTCTCTGTGTCCAATCCTAACAAGTGGTTTTATTTGCATTGTGTGTGTGTGTGTGTGGTGCTTGGGGGATGTTGCCCTCTGTTGCTACTATCATCCATCCTCCGCGTATCTCGTTCTCTATGTGGTCAAGTTGGGGATATCATTTTGCCCAATTTTCAATTTCCCTCTAGGGAGATCTTCCTTATCAATTCGCGTGAAGAACGCCTCTGTTTTCTCACTGTCTCTTTATCGTACTTTACACTTCCAGTAACACACTCACACACAGGCAGTGTATGCGTCTAAAACACCCTCTCGCAAGAAATGTATTCGCCACCGCTGCTTACCCACCCCCCTCGCGCACTAAGCACAGTTCGAACTTGTAACGTGCCGGTCAACAGCCGAGCGCTCTACCCGCTACACTATCAGCGGCCGTTGAGCGTACGCGGACTAGAAGCAGTTTTTATTCTGAAAACTTCTCACGAAAGCATTAACCACCAGCAGTCCAACGCACACTGTCGTTCTGGTTTCATCCATCTCTGCTCGAAACAAACGAACCGACCAAGTTATTAGGGCGGTCGGTATGGCCGGTGATCGGAACGGTTATGTGCGGGCTTTGCGCCACATTACTCAAATACCGGGGAGAATTCGGGCGCATACCGTCCTCGCCATGTCATCAACATCGTACTTGTACACCCACAAAACGCGGCTGTTGCTTGCCGGAAATGAACTGTAGCAGCATCGCTCCGCTCCGCTGACGAATGAATGGAATACAGTCTCCAAGCACCCTTCCTTTCCGCTATCCTTCTCTCTTTATCTCTCTATCTCTCTCTCTCTCTCTTTCTCTTGTGTAATCCATCCCTGTTCGATCTCCATCAATGCATAAGGGATGAGTGACATTTCAAAACCGATTCCAAAGCGGAAGTTACTTGCTTTATTGCATATGGCACCCGCCGCCTGTTGGCAGGATCTCCGAGCTATCTCTACACAGTTTCCTTCTCCTTTCTGTCTGCTACCTGAACCCTTTGCCCGCAGCATCCCGAGAGTCATTGACCGAATACAACAACAACAACAAACTAAAATCTAACGAATGTCAACCCGAACATCTAGCAAAAAAAAATAATCGGATGTGTATCCGGTTACGCGAGTCTCGATTCATGCGATTCTCAATCGAGCATTGCCGTGATTCGTCGGTGCCACACTCTTTTCCCATTTACAGCTCTTTTCCCTGTGTCCCATCTGTCACACATACACACTCACACAAACAATAAAAGCAAAAGCACGTCACACCAGCTTGAATTCAATTCAATCACCCAAAAATAGCTGGCGTGCCTTGATGCATGGCGATCCGTGCACCGCAACAGCACGTTTGGTTCGTAAATTTTGAAAGCTCAATTTGGATGCTGGCCAAGCAAGCGGCGGGCAGGACGAGACCCGAGCGTTAGTTTATCTTTTTCTTCCGTAGTTGCGTAGTCCTCCCGCCTGCTGGCGGATTGCAAACTGACAATCGTAACAGTCATGCAGCGCCCGATTTGCGCACCATCTGCTGTCGACGTCGCTGGTTGCTGGGGGAAAAAGGGAAAAGGGGGTCAGAAAAATTCCGCTGTAATTCCAGCACGTAGAGCACCACATAATACCCGCCTACGTGTGTGGCGGATCCGATCGCTTCCTTTCCGAAGCATCACAAACATCACCATCGCCACCAGCGCACCACCGGCAGGGCCAGCAGCCACTTGCAGTGCATTTAATATCCCTTTTTTTTCCTTTCCACAAACAAACCGCCACATTCCAAGCGAGTGTATGGGAGTATGGGAGTGCCGAAAGGGTGCGAGAAAAAACAGCGCCCAACATCCACCAACCCGGTGGCAATCACGGTGGAAGGATTAGTGTCGAAAGCCGTCCGCCCGATGGTGGGAGCCATTCAACACGAAAGGAAAAAAAAAGAAGACATCGAATGTAAATTGTGAATCGCAAAATATTTCCAAATCGGAAAAAATGTTTGTAATGTCTCGCACGGATTGCTGTTGCGGTGTAGAGAGAAGGGACGGGAGCCGCAGGAACAGCTCTAACATGCTTTTCTCGAGCGGCTGATCGTGGTGGAACGGTTTTTTTTTTTTGCATTACCGATTTCAATAGCTGTGGTACGAGAGTGGGTTTTTTTTTTCAATTTATTTTTCTCCCATTTTCGCCCTTCACTCGCTTACCAACGTCGTAAAGAACATTTTCTTCCTTTCTGCAACCAAACCATGAGGAAATACGACCACGCTTTCATGGTGGCATGGTTCAGAGAGGAAAAAAAGATAAATACAGGGGGGGGGGGCAGAAAAAGGACAAAATCTTGATCGGGAAATATTCTCACAAACCGATAATGGAGCAGCACCTGTCGATAAAACTTATCGTGCGTGAATTTGATCCTGCACCCCGTCCTGCAGCGGTGTGGAGCCTCGCGATCATTCCCGCAAATCGAACGCAACACCCGCACTCAAACACATAGCAATCGTGAGTGGAATTGCAAATTGGATCAGCCCCGACAGGACAGGCTACATTGGTCGGTGGTACGTCCCACCGCCGTTTCTGACCTTCAGGAGCTGCAGCAGGCTTGCTCACCCTTTTTTTAACGCGCACCACTGCTCCCACACTTATCAATCGTCCAGCTGAACCCCGCCTCGGGGGGGGGGGGGGGGGGGAGATGCTTTATGGGAGGTTTGCGGCAGCTTCCCTAATACGTTATGAATATGCCCCGGGACCGGCATCATCCCGGGCATGCATAATGCAATAAAAATGGAAAGCAATTCCTATCCATCCCGATAAACAATAAAGGCGGGCGTACGTGTATGGGTGGATTAGGGCGGCTAGCGTGCCCAGTGGGTGATACGATGCTTCTGATTGGATCAAGCGTGGTTCACCGTTTGATGGTTGATGGTTAGCGATTATTGCATGGTTAGTGCGGTTAGGCAGGTAATCCGCATAGCAGGCGTACCATTTGGTGAAGTGTTTTTTTTTTTAGGAATGGAAAGTGCATGTTTTCGGGTGTGTGATCGGGATGTTGAGCTGCCGATAATAGTTGAAGATCGTGATCATCTTGAAATCAAGCTGCCTTTTCTTAAATATCATATCTAATAAAGATCTCAGATATATCAAAATCCCACTTTAAGGTTATCAGGGATCTATCAATATCTTATTCTAAAGGAGACATTATAGGAATGAGATTCTAATTATTTCTTGTTTAAAGATAAAATCGGTCCTATTTTATTAAGATCCAATTCGATTCCGAGGATGTATAACATCCCATTTTGCAGGATATCCCCACACCAACAATCTTAAAACTGACAAGGTTATTCCCCAATTTTATTGTGAACAATTATGGGAACATGTTGCGCATCATGGCAACCCTGGAGATCTCTTTTTATAAAGGGGGTTCGCCTCTCAATACAGTTTGATCGCGGTCCATAAATACTATCAGTCTTCAAAAAAAAAAAAATTAGAAGGAGAGTTCTTATTGTTCGCGATTAACGCGATTCTATAACCTGTCCCATAAGTCCCACTGCAGAGGCCTGAGGCCAGTATGAAGGTAAAAGAGCCAATAATGTACTTCGTGTGCTTGTGAGTGTAAAGGGTTAGAATTCTGATTTGAATTGATTTGATTTCTGACAACTCCATTCCTCTTACGTTCGACATATCAGAGCTTCACGAAGCATTTTTTTTTCAAACATTTGCATTACATGACTCAAACGGAGACCCGTAGTTGTCTAAAAATATGTTTCTTCTTGCAACTTACAGGCTCACAGCTTAGAGCTCTTAATACACCCACGCTCAAAAGCATTGAAGATCTTGAAAAAATATCGTCAACTAATGATATAGGATACCATATCGTTCAAACATATTTGAAGAATTATACAAAAGCTAGACGCCAAGCTGCGCTTCACGTTGTTGTTTGCTATGAACAACAAACCCAGATCTATTATACAGCAACGAGATTAGATTCTACGAAGTAAACTTTATATGACATTTGAGACTCTAAACTCTTTTTCTCTATAAACGTTCTGTAATATCGATTTCAATTACGTTCGTTACTAGTGGTTTTATTTCACATTTTTCCGTTGGACGTAGATCATTGGTATTAGTAACAGGTTTTTATCGGGTGGTCCTGTGGAACAACCGTCAACTCGTACGACGTCATAAAATGCCCGTCTTGGATTCAAAACTCATATACATAAGTGAAGCCAATATAGGTCGGCATTACCGCGTAGTTTATTGTAACTGAACAAACATTATCATATAACAATGGGCCTGATCGGGAACGAAAGTCGATAACAGAGTGGATAATTTAGTCGATCGGTTAGCAAAATTCCAATGTTATCCAATTGCGTTTTCTCAATCAGAATCCTCGCTAACCGATCGGTTTGTCAGTGGAGTGGAATGGTGTTTGCCACCATAGCAACGTGGTTAAAAAGTCGAGCAGTGGGATATGCAGTTGAAAACTCCATACAAAAAAAACCATTTCAGTCGGATAGCCATTTCTACTGCTCCACCCCAGTTGATATAACAGTGGAAAACTAAATAATATGTAAAACCATGTCTAACAGCTCGCTAAAAAGATGTTATAATCGCTGTTTGAGTTATTTGAGACGTTTTATCGCTTGGCTTTGAAAAAATACACTTTTTTCTCAAATTAGAATCAATTTTTTTTCATGGGGGTGGTGGGGGATGTTGGTCGGGATCCCTGATATATGAGCCCCCTGTAGTCTTTGAGTCCCTTCGTCTATGGAGCCTCTATCGTTCACGGAGGCCAGCGATGAGACTACTGTACACACCATATATGCTGGATTTTATATGCACGGGGTTCCCGCGGCCACTCAGTTCGTTTACCGTTAAATCCACCATTGCGGAGGGGACGTAGTAGGTTTAAATTAAAGTGGCCAGATGACTTGGAGGCGTCAGTCGTTAAGGCCAGGATAATGGACTGGCGAGGGCGAAAAACCGTGAGCGGTTTCGGACACTCTTTATTGCACGGAATAATTGTACCACGTTGTTTCAAAATATTTTTGCACGAGAGCGTTAAATACGGACGTTCACGGATCCAACGGTGGTACATGGCACAGGACAAGGATCAGCGAAGGCGGCATGTTCAGAAAGGATTCAAACCTGGTCCTCCAGTTCATACGATTTTGTTTCATCTAGACTTGTTGAGGCAACCACCCGTTTCACACTTTTCCCGGATTGTTTGAACAGGCCTACAGTCGGTACTATCTAAGGCCACTTCTGGTGTGGACTCTTCACTAGAGGGTCCGTAAATAAGCCAAATTTACTATTTTATTCAATCCGCAAAACAAACAAAAAACAAAACAGATAGGCAAAACCAATGGCTACTCGAATTGGAAGAGTTATCCACCAGTGGAGAAATTATCCACCGGTGGAAAATAAATTCCACCGGTGGATTCGAGCATATTAACCGATCGGATACATTTTATCGACTTTCGTTGGCGATCAGGCCCAATAATCCTACCAAATTTTGAGTCAAATTTTGAGTCAAATTTTGACAATTTCCGCTAGGTGACGGTATAAAATCCAATGAGTCATCTAACATAATGATGGCCGTCTAGCATAATGATGAAGGCCAAATTTACTGGGAACATCTTGCATTTGAAGTGTGTCGGAGTAAAGTTGCCTGCCCGAGTTTGAGTACTCTATGTGCGTACTTCATATCGATGCACAAAACCAGCTCGTAATCATCCCAATCCTCTTCCCTAATATGCCCTAAACCACACACACACACACACACACTGGCAGAACGAAATCACCAGGCAAACTGTGTAGCGCGGCCCCCAGCACATTGACGTGTGCCGCTCAACGAGCCACACAGAAGAAAGGTGTAAAGATTTCATAACGAGTGAAGGGTGTTGAACGTGCGCCTCTATATGTGTGCGAGAGTGCGCACACAGGGGCGCCAACCGGGAGGCTACTGTAGCGTTTCGCAATCCAGTAAGCAGAGATCTCGAGCCACGGTTCCGCCATCCCGAGCGCGACCACTCCGCGGTGGTGTGCTCCAAACAGCCAATTAGCACGCAAATTTCGAACGGCGGGCACCCACTTCACACTTTGTTTCACACACCAGTGCAGCCGGTCCCGTTATGTTCCATTTTTCTTGCAAATGTCTTCAGTTGGATATGGGGGGGGGGGGAGATGTTTGCTGGACTCGTTTATCGCCGGTACACCTTAGGTCGGTGTGTGGTATAGTTCCGCTCAGCGCTCAACATACGGCAAACGGGAAGCCAAACTGGACCACCATTTGAGCGAAGTTGAAGACGAAAAAACCAAAAGCGAAAAGAACCCACCAGCGGCGACGTCTGTAAATGACCGCTCGCGCTTATTGCGCGTCGTTTTACCGGAAACTAATGTGAAGTACTGCCAGCAACTCACACACACCTACGACCACCACATCCACGCTGAGCAGTGAAAAGGGAAAGGAAAATGGATCCCACAGGTAAGAGTCAATTAACGATGGATTAATAAGCGAGCTCACTTGCTGACTGTGATCATTTGGGGGAAAATGGCTACCCTACACACACACAAACACACCTTACAGGAAACACCTTAAGGAAGGCAATTCTGTAGCTTTTACCTGTTCTGTTTTGGCCCATTGGGCCATAGATCTTTAGCCGGCTTTTCCACACCAATTGCCCAACAACGGTTGGAGGGAGGGCGATCAAACAGAGCAGCTGGAATTAGTGCTGAGGATATTTTTGGGATCGTGCTCCATCGTGTGCGCCCAAGCTCTGAGGACCCTTTCAATGGAAGGTAGCTTCAGCTGAGGAAAAAAACGCAGTTTGTGTTCATTCCACAACGAAAAAAAAATACAGTTAAAAGTTACATCGCTTAAGGTGCACCGGGCTCTGGTAAGTCATCCAGCAAGTCCTGCTATTTCCATTCCTTGCACTAGGGAGCACGGAAGAAGCGAGGTACAACTCAGAACTAACTTTTTTGTTGTTGTTGTTGCTTCCGCTGCTGCTGCTTTTTTTTCCTCAAACAGCGCTACACAGTGGGAGAGCAGTTCGACTTGTGCTTTAATTTGTTCTTCCCTTTTTTATGCCACTTTCCTTTCCTACTAGCGCGCGCACACACACACACGCGCGCCCCACTGCCAAAGAAACTAAAGTTCAGTTCGCCGTAACAAGAAAACGTACTTTCCGATTTCGCTTGAGGATTTTTTGCACCACCGTGCTCTCTCCTACTATCTCTCTCTCTTTCTTTCATTTGCTTCCTCATTTGTAGGGCGCTGCTTCAAGGAGGCAACTTCCGTCGTTCACGAGGAGTCAGTTAAGTTTCCGGTATGCACACACACACAGACACACACACAGTACTTGCCAACCGGTACATAATGCCCATGGCTAAGAGGGACCCTACGAGAGGAAGGAAGTTGGCAGTTATAGTAGCACTCACACTCACAGCCACAGCCACAGTTCGTCTTCTGGGTGCTTTTGCGCTTGTTACTGGCACCCGCCGAAGACTTTGCCAGTAAACATTGGCATCATCTTCCAGGCACTTGGAGTTTTCCGCTTCCTTGCCGGCACACTTGCAACTACTCTGAGGGGTTAGAAGAAGAAAAAACACACACCCAGAATCACCCGCAAGCGAACTGCACCGAATTGCAACTCGCCACTCGTCTGTGGGCGGATTAGATCGGCTTAGCGAAATTGAGTCGTGGAAATTAAACTAGACGCCAGCGCATTGGTAATGAAACATTCAGGGTGCAGCAATGTAAACCCATGCAACGAACACCAGTGGCGCCAAATCGGACCAAAGGTGTTGGACCTTAATTCTCCTCCACTGCCGCAGCTACGTGTGTTCTGGCGAAAATGTTGTAAGAATAAAGCATGCCATCTTTAATGCGATTTATAGTTGCCGATTACCACGCGCTTTGCTACATCACTCAATAAGCACAAACGCTGTATTTGTTTCCCTCCACGCTGCTGGTTGGCGGAGAAAGTTCTCCGCATCTGCCTTCGCGACTCATCTCATCAGCAGGATGATGATGGGCCGTGAAGAACGAAACCCACGTTCGAGCGAGCGCGTGTCGTTTCGTTGCACCTCGTTAGGCGCACATCAGGTGTGAGTACCCATCCGCAATTTGTCTCGTTACGACACCGATGAGTCATCCTCAACCCCGAGGACACATTGCCTGGACGTACGGCTTCCGACCCCCTTCCCCCCTCTGACCGCTCCTCGAACGCGTGATAATGTTATGCAAAAAGCTTTTCATGCACTTGGAGTACATCGCGGCAAGAAGTTGCCGCCCATCTTAAAACAAAAACACTCCCCAGGAAGCGGGGAGTGGGTTGCTTGGAGAATTGAAACCCCTACCGGCGGAAAAGCTTGTGACGAGTAATGGAAGAAAAATGTGTGTATAGGTGTGTGTGTGTGTGTGTGTGGTGGCAGTTCCTCTCGCTCACCTTTTTCACTGCAAACCGTACTTCCATCTTGAAGAAGGTCTACATTTTCTAGGCTTTGTGTGCTGTACCAGGTACTGCCCAGCTGGGACAGGGAGGACACACTGGTGTACTTGAGAAAGGTCGCGTCACTCTCACACACACACACACACAGCCCAGAAGTGTCCGGAGAGCTTTCGATGCCTCCTTGGCAACTGCCTCGGGGGAACCAGTGCGGCAGTGTGACATATGTAATCCGATTACGTAAGAGGATTAAAGTGAGCTGAGGTATGACGATGTCATCGTTGTCGCTGTCGTCGTCGTCGTCACCGTCCACCAGCACCGCACTGTCGGGGCAGTGTTGTATCGGGCGTTGTAAAGATCGGATCCTTTACCTTCCATGTCAGCCTCCTCCCCCAACTTCAAGAAGAACAACCATATGGGAATGTCGGCTCAAGTTCACCGCAATCATACCAACGGCACACGCACGCACACGCAAAGTGGATGCATATATATATATATATATATATATATATTGATGCTCTCAGTTTCCCCATGTATCTTTCTACTGCTCGGGTATTGTGGCCACTCGAAAGGATGTCATTTTCCGACGCTGCATTTCAGCGAGGAACACCCACACTGGAAAGTAGGCTTTACAATGGCTTCCCCCCCCCTCTCCCATTGCTCTATCCATTTCAATGTTTCTATTTGTGACACCCGCACTTGAAGGGTGTCTACCGCTAAAATAGGGTCCATACCCTCTTATGACCCCACTCGTTTTTCCACTCCTGCTATGAGATCATCTCGTTAAGGCAGGCCGACGGACAGTGCCGAGTGTAGAGCGCACAATAGAGGTGAATTGTGCAGCCAGTGCACACACGTCCGCCTGCGCGCAAGTGTTTTCGGGCGGCTCAGTTCTCCACCGGCCGGCATCTTGACTGGACGTCCAGCACACGACGGACAAAGCGTACGGCGGCGTGCGTCTCCGCTGCGCCAGGGAAAGGAGTGTGAGTGACAATTAACATCTTAATTTAATCACCGAGCGCGAAAGGGTTCCGGGATTCGGTATCGAACGTTCGGAGCATTGTGATGGCTTGGTAGATGCTGGGAAGTTTGAAACAAACACACGTTGCGTATCCTTGCAAAATAGCCAGCATGTGAAACATTGTGCTCAAATAATGAAACCTGTCGCGTGTGCTACTTACGAGCGGCGAGAACATCTTCGCCATCAACCATACATTTTCAATCACTAGCTGCTATAACGGACCAACGGAAGAGATGGTGCCGTGGTAAAGGTGTTAAATGTCCGGCTTTACAACATTCTCGTCGTCGGTTCAATTCCCGGCTGGGAACCGCGTCTTGATACTTAATGCCGTTTGATACATAAGACACTTAGCTTTAGTCCCGCTATATGAGTGAGCTTCAATTTACTTGATAGAAAATCACAATCGTTTCACGAAATTTGAAGAAGAGGGAAGAAGCTGCTATTCCAATGGTTGGGCAAAAGCAGTAGTAGAATCGTTTCTTTGGAGCATGTTGAGATTTGATGTGCGCCCAGAGCTCCTTTGCATTGAATTCCCATTATGCTTACCTGTAATGAGAAGGAAATGAGATGAACAAATCATTAATGAAAGTCTGCCTGAATGTTTGTTTTTATAAATTTTTAAAAAAATGTTAAAATCTGTCTTGCTATACTTTTGGAAGGAGAAGTGAAGTATGAAATTCTCTTAAAGTGTGTTTCAATTATGTCCAGCTAGTTTGGTTTGTTGATCATCCAGAAGTACCCTTCCCTCCTCTCAGAAGAAGTCTTTATATACCCGGAAAGGGTCAGAGTTGGACGTCCTTTTTACATCTCCAATTTTTTTTTCTATCTCTCCGATTAACACATCAACCCGAGCACCGTTGGAAGTGTGGCGAGAATAGGAAGAAGATGAAGCTATATCGAAAGCGCTAGCGCACATGCATATGCGTAGCGAAATGGAACAACAAATTAGAGACAGTGACATAGAGAGAGATAGAGAGAGAGAGAGAGAGAGGGAGACAGAGAGAGAAAGAAAGAGAAAACAGCGACAGAGAAACATCGAGTTGGAAAGCAAAAATATGACCGGAAACCGGATGCTTCGCGACAGCAGACAGTTGAAAATCCGCGCCAACTGTGTTGTTTACTTCTACCAACAGAACTGCTGCCGCTGCTTTGGTTTGGTTAAAAACTTTATTTTATTCCACTTCTTTAGCGTGGGACTACAGTAAATATGAAGCGGGCGAGGAAGCGCGAAGGCTCTCTGGGGGCCCTATTTAGCCATCGGGTTGCCCATCCATCTCAACCCCTTTTTTTCCCCCGAATGTGAATAAATAAACATAAAATCCGGACCACCAGCCATACCGGCGGGCGCGAGAATCAGTCTGCCCGCGAAAACAAGCGCGACCTTCCCCTCCACCACCCTCCCTCGCTCTGCGAACCTACGCCGGTGAATGGAGATCATGGGGAAAAAGGGTGAGCTGTTGGAGCAGTGTGTGTTTGGAAATGGTGCGTCGTTATCATTGCCCAAACACAGCAGCTCCATGTTCACATAAAACCCGCTTTTGGTTTGTGTACTCCTCCCCACCCCACCCTTTCCTTCCACCGCCAATACACACAATCCTCGGTCGCCCTTCGCCGGCCCATTGTGTGTCGGTGTGTCCGGAGGGAAAATGATTGATTAAATTTTTGCCCCAACGAGGGGATGCCCACACTCACAGTGCCGGGATCTCGGCGGGCACAGCAGCTTCTGTGCATGTGTCACACGATAGCGATTATTGTGTGGACGCTGTGTGGGGCGGGTAAGGTTCGCAAAACACCCGGCATTGGGAACTAGAGACAAACGCCTTTTTCGATGTCGCTGCTGGGTTGGAAGAGGGGGGGGGGGGGGGGTTTGGAATTGGGTAGTATCCGAGGGGAGATCTCGTGTGCTCGTTCGTATTTCCTACATGTGTAATTGAAGCTTCCAAACTGCCATCGACATTGGAAAATCTGTTTTGCTATTTTGCTGGCTACCGATCAGTGACAGATAGCTGGCCATCTGCACTAGTGATGTGTTCTCTGGAGCGCACGCACGACGCCGATTCGACACCGGTTAATGTTAGTCTGATTCCGGCTCCGGCGCATTTGTAACCCCTGGTTCCACCCGGAGATAGAGTAGTCCGGAATTGGAGTCTTCCCGAGTATCCATTGGAGTTGAAGTATCCAGAGCCCAGCGCCAACCAAAGTAGGAGTCAACGAGAATCGGAGTCAGCCGAAATTAGAATCAATCTGAGATTGGAGTCACTCGGAGTTATTAAGTATCGGGCTGGCATTTCATTTGGTTTTTTTTTGTCTTTTGTCCTGACAACTTCGGTTCCCGTCGACTCAGCCCAAGAATCATTTCCCACACTTTTTACATTTAAACAATTTCTTAAAGTATTCTTTATTATAAGTGTACTAAGCCACATAGTTTTAACATGTCTTTTGAAGACGCTTTTCCGTCTTTAGCGTTGTTAAACCTTGTTAAAACGTTCTGAAGACGCTCATGTGAATGTCTGCAGAAACTATAATTGGAATTTTTATGGCTGGTTTTAATCAACCTGTAAACGTATTCTTTAGCACGTTTAAAGACTTGTTATTTGAGACTAAGGCATCAAGATCAATTGATCTTATTAAATGTGTATAAAGTCTTGGATAAAGGGAGCTTGGAACAGTCTGTACAGGACTGTACATGAAATACGCTATTAACGCAAAACGTGGATAAGCCAAGTATTTCTATCTTCTGCGTAAGTTGTATTTTGCAGTTTTCAACCATAAAATATTTATTTTTCTTTTCCTTTTGCTTGCAGTGGGTGGTTTTATGCCCTGCAAAGATTATTAGATATTTGTCTAATTCAAATAATCTATGCACGGGATAACACTGAGAAAATCGCAATTATGTAAATATGCGTATGCCAGGTTCCGCGTATCTCTGACACTGCCTGTACGCGGAGAGTCTTAAAACTTGTTAGTTTTAGCGCACAAGCGCTTCCTAAAGCTACGTGCTTCTTAAAACAATCTTAGCCACACATATTGCACTACAAATCAACTGAACTTGTGATCAGGAAAGTCCTTCTGTTCTTAAGCCAATGGAATCCATTTTTATTTGTATGGTTGTTCATTTGCGTGTGCAATATGTGTCACCCATGTTGATATTGTGATAAACAAAATCATAGTTTACATGACAAATAGAAAATGGCGATTTCCAAAGCGCTTTTCACGCCATGTTTATTATGACAAAGCTTTTGGTGCAAATTAGGGGCGTTCAAAACAAATCTGTATTTTTAAAACACTATATTTTTTACTAAGAATATGCATTTTACTAGGGTGCTTTGATTTTTTTCAAATTATTATAATGTATTTCAACAGTCAAAATGTTATGGCATGGATTTCTGCTCATACGCGAGCAATTTCATTAGAAAAAATATCAAGACAACTTAATAATTCTCAAAAATTCTCAACCATTATTATGACTTCATATTTAATGCTTCATTGCCGTCTCAAGAACATATCCATAGCAATAAGCTGTAATTTTGATAGTTTATTTGCGTCTCACATCTTAAAGGTCTAGAAATGGTTTTAACTAGTAGTCTTAACAGAGTTCTGTAGATGGGCCCTTTCAGACATGAGTGAGTTTTATTATAGTCTTATTAGGTCATACACGATATTCAAATGAAAAAGGAAGACTTAATGGAATAACCGTAGCAACATCGTTAAAACTATGATAAGATTTAAAATGTTCCTTGGGCGGCCGACTCCGGTCGACTCCGACTTCGACTCCGAACCGCTCCGACTTCGGCCCACTCTGAACGACTCTAACTCCGGGTGACTCCGAGCCCATCTCCGGAAGACTCTAACTTCGGGTGACTCCGACTCCGGCACTTTACGCAGAACTAATTCGCACCACGGGATGGGATTGCACCGAGGAAGATCGCTTCCTAAACTTATATTCTCTCTTTCTTTATCCCTATCGCAAAACCTTGATTGCTACTGAATATCCCAAACAGATCGATGTTTGCTGTTTTACTAATTTTTGCATTTTTTCATGTATTTGTTTTTGTGTATGTTTTCCTACAGCATAGAAGAGTGACAAATAAGAGCGGACAGGAACACCCGTACACTCACTACTCCCATCCACTAAAGCGTTCAGGTGGCGTGCGCACTACAACAGTAAATTTGTCTCCGGACCTGCCTTCACTATGCATTCAGCAGCTCCCTAAGCTGTAAGTGTGTATCTGTGTATGCGTGTGTGTGTCTTTATGAGTATTTCGAAGGACCCGGAGGGTCTGTTACAAGTCGTCCCGATTCTCCTCCAACCCCCGACAGCGACGACACTAGCAAACACAAACAAAAACAACCGGGCGACGGAAGGTACAAAGGCAACCACAGGCATAGGGGTAGGAGCGCGGTGCGAAAGCGAAAGCGGCGGCTACAACTATGCCACCGGCAGCGTCGTCGGGACGGCGGGGCAATGGGACGGCGGCACCAGCGCACCAGCAGCGCAAGGGCAAGGGAGGTGGCGGTGGCAGCGGCGGTACGGTTGTGAAGGGTGAGGGCTCTGGCGCTGCCCGGGCGCCCCAGGACCCGGACGAGGATACCAATGCCGGCTTCGGGAAGTATTTAAGATCGCAGGAAGGTGAGTGGGGGAAAGAGGCGTTGCGAACAAAGGGAATGGGCGCGGGGGCAGGAGCGTTGAGCTGAGCGTGGAACTATTGATTGGATTTCGCCCATCCATCCACGCGACACCATTGACGTCGTCATCGTGATATCCGCCCAACAATGCCGGACGCTCCAGGCAACAGCTTCTTCAAGACACCGCCGCAGCCCGCAAGTGTGCGGGCGGTCGGCGGTCCGGTGGGGTGTTTCGATGGTGGAGAAAGCAATGCGCTCTGAATGTGACGTAGGAGGCTGGTGGAGGGATGGGTATGGGGGGCTGGGCAAAAAGGAAGGATGGAATCCAATCAAAGAGCTCCAAGAATGGGAGAACTCAATCCGTGCGCGAATGGGGACCCCGGGAACGGTAGGATCGGCTCCAGAAATCTAAACGTTAGTGCAAAATGCATTGACCGTTGTGTGGTTTGTACACGGGAAGGAAGCCATTTTGTTATCCTCCGGATTGAAAAATACAGGTTTTGTTTGTGTGTTGCTTTTGAAGAAAACGAATAAAACGACTCTGACGGAGCCGGAATTCGGGAGATGCAGTCAAAATTCTTAGCGAGCAGCACCTGCCATTCCAACAGGATAGACAAATGGAGGTTTGAGCTTTTTGAAAACTAAGCAACTAAAAAAAAACGATACATTTTGCAATGCGGATAGCTTGACAGAAGAAGCGTACTGTCGATTTATTGGGTGGGATTTCCCAAAGGGTGGTAAATAATTTTGGCGCTCTAGATTGACGGCAAGAGCGCATGTTTCTAAATAGGATAGTTTTGTTATGCAGATTGCCTACTTTTAGGTTCCTATCATGTTGCATTGCATTGTTTTATTAAGTTTTGCTTATTCTAAGGTAAATAGCAAATAGGAACGATGGAAATTTCCTTAAAAAGCTACTTTCTAACTGCAGGATGCCTACATTTAGGCGCAGTTTGTCCAATTTTATTATTTTGTTCATGAATCTTCCTGGAGGTCAGCAAAAAATCGATTGAGTTGAAAAACTATTTTCAAATCAATATATATATACCACAAACAACAGTATGTAAGCAACGCTAAACATATTTTTCACTTCAACCCCTCACTATCCAATGCTGTATCTTTTTCTCTCTCTCTCTCTTACTCTCCTTCTTCCCCGACAGGAATAGAAATGATGAAGCTGTTCGTGATCGCTAACACGATTGTGGTGTTTGTTACGATGGCCTGGCCCCAGATGCAGCAGTCTTACCGCATTTTGCGCTCGCTTCTGTTTAGCGACGAGGACGACGATGCTGGCGAACTCTAAAGAGGTGTGAAGTATTGTGTGCTGAGTGTTTCTGTGGTGTGCCCGCGCTGTTCAAACTTTGAGAATTTAAAAAAAAAGAACAATCTTGCTCTTCCTGTTGCCATTAAACAAGCTACCGTGGCACGTGGCAAAACTAAAGTAAAGAGAAAAAGACAGAGGGAGAGGGAAAGACACGACTAGAAAAAGAAAAAAAGCAAAGCAAAAGGTAAACTCTAATCTCCATAATAAATATAGTAAGGCTCTGGCCACAGGCCGCCACACCATGCTGCTGCTTGCCTTTCGCAGCTTCTTCTTCATCGCCGTCATCCTGGGCTACAGTACCGGCATCTGGCGACTGATTAACGACTACTTCCGGCGCGAGTTCCAGTCCTACCTGGAGGTGGAGGCGCAGACGAACCAGTACCTGTTGCGGGACCCGCCAAAAGCGGTGCTGGCGCCGGATGCGCCCGATAAGCAGCTTCCAGTTGGGGGCCGGCAACTGGTGCGGTCGCCGCCGCCAACACCACCACCACCACCACTGGACGGCAGCCATCAACAGGTGACAGATTCGATTATGGCACTTTTCGAACCCATCACCCTCGACGCGGACGCGAACGTCGATCGGAAAGTTAGTAGTAACCGGCAGGAAGGTACCGTTGGCGGTGATAAAGGGCCACCGGATGCTGCGACGCAGGACGGGACGCTGCCAGTAACGACGGCCGTTGTCGCCGCAGCAGAAGCCACCGATATCCGGTCCCGGAACGGGAAGCAACCTTTGGCCGAAGAAGACGACGACAGAACAGGGCGGAAAGGGATGATGGAAGAGGAAAAGCAGAAGCAGGGGGAGGAAGAGGCGGAGGAGCAGGATAAATGGATTTCGTACTGGAGCGAGCGGGGACGGCGCGCAGGCGTACCGGTGGACGATAATGCGAACGCTTACTGTACGGTGCCGGGCCGGCCCGACTCCTACGCGGAAACGTTGGCTGGTGCCGTGACCAGGATGCGGGAACGAACAGCAGGCAGCGACGCGCTCGGTTGCGATTAAACCGCAAACGCACGCGAGTGCGTTGGTTAGCCGTAATCAAATTAAACGTGCCTAACGTGACATTTAGTTTGTTTGTCTTTTTTTTGTAAGGAAACAGCAAAGAAGAAGCCAAACTGAAAACAAGCATGGCCGAATAAAAATAAACTAAAACAGACTAGAATAAAAAAGCGCTCTGAAATCGAAAGTCTTATAACGGTTGGAATGAGTTAATTTCAAACTAAAACTGATGTTGTATGTTTTGTCTTACATTTGTCGTGATGCATTGTGTGTGTATGTTTGTATTTTTCCCTTCTATAACGGTATCAAAGCGAGCAGGACGGAGTGAGGAAGATAGAGATGGAGTACGAAGAAACAATTATGCATGCGCGTGAAGAAATTAGAAGGTAAAATATGGAAATGAAAACCTGCGTGTTCGCTGGTACGATGCCCAGGCACAGCTGGACTTAATTAAGCATCTGTTGCATCTGTCGGTGGAAAAGGCTTCGCGGAAGAGGGAAATAATCGTCCAAACACACACACACACACGCCAGACTGCAAACGGAGCGGTGATTTGCTTTCTACTGTTTGCCTTTGTAGCACGTAGCTTGGCTGCAACCGCACGGGTTGCTCACATTCTTTACTGATATTCTTGTATATATGTTTTCTTCCCTTTTTGCTATCGGTTCGCGCCCCGTACCTTCTCCGAAAAGTCATTCCAACTTATTTTAATTACAGCACAGACACATTGGACATTTTCGGAGCGACGAATAAATAACGCGACCAACAAGGTAAGACACGGAGCGCGGCATGCTTGGGCCTTCTTCAGTCTCCTTTCTAATTAAAATTCCGCTTTTTCCATGCCGGCGGCCAACCCCGAAGACCAAAAACGACAAACGGATGACGCGATTTATGGCTGCATTTGTGTGTTGTGTGTGTGTGTGTGTGTGTGTGTGCGTATGTACAACTAGCGCCCGATTTGTTCCCGATCCCGGTGTTTGTCCCTTTTCCGGAACTGATCGCCGCCTTACTGGCTAATTTGCTGGTAAGAGACGGTTCGTCGCCCAACGCGTGTTGAATTGGTCTCGAATTAGTCACCAATGGCACCGTTGGAATGTGTGTGGCGGTCTTAGTCTGTGCACTACTTTCCTCCTCCAAGGCGGACGATAAATGGCCGATTATTCGGATAGAGCAGAGTGTCGAATTGGGTCTCGCACCCGGTTCTGGATGCTAGTGGCACACCGGCTTACTAAAAAAAAAGTCCCGGAAAACCCATCTTGCTACAGATTGAAGAAACAAAAAAAAAATACTGCCACTGTTGTAAACTAGTTCGAACGCTTCTGTCAATTTGGGCTTCCAGCGTTCGTCCACGGGACCGGAAGAGTTGATGCGAAGAAAAAGGGAAGAAACGAACGCCCGAAAACCATTTTAATCCCGTTTCCGATAAAGTGAGCGCTCGAAAAAAAAAAACACGCGTGGCAGGCAAGGGGGGGAAGGAAGGGAAAGCACCACAACCGTCGGCCAGTTCAGGGCATTGATAATACAGATTGAGGTTGCCATTTTGGGGGTGTAAAGACAAGGCAAAAGCGATTGAAGACAGTGATCGAAGAAAAGCAAAATAAAAAAAAACAACGGAACACAAATGTGTTAAATAGCAGCGCAGGAGTTACAAGAAAAAGAAACGCACCACGGCACTTTACCATCTTCCCAACAAAGCACCAACAACAGCAACAAAAACGCATTCCCAGTGAACAAGCGACCACCCCCGGACCGGAATCGAGAGGGAGCTAGAGTGAAAGAGAGAGAGAGAGAAAGAGAGAGAGAGAGAGAGAGAGAGAGAGAGAGAGAGAGAGCAAAAAACCTCTCCACCAAATGCCACCCACTGTTCCGATGGTGGGTGGTGCCGCCGGCAATGGGAAACGCGCGCGCTACTCGCCAGGAAAATTGGGAATAATCGGAAGCAGCTAATTGAAGGTGCATTCGCACACACAGACACACTTACACCCCGTTTTCACGCGGTTGAAAATTGACAGGTGGGCACAAAAACAAAACACAAAAGCAACAGCAAAAAACCCAACTGGTGAAATGTGATCCACCACCCTTCTAGCGGCGGGCGCGTGACGTGGGAGGGCTTTCTTTTACTATCTCTTTCTCTCTCTCTCTCAAGTGAAAAGCCCATTGGTTTTGTTTTCGCGGTGTGTGAATTCGGTGTCATCTCCAGTACGAAGAAGGTAGCTGGGAAGGCGAAAAGAAACCGAGAGTCGCAGCCGACCAAATGTCATTACCTTTGTGGTCACCGTTGAGCGGAGGGGAGTACAAAAAAAATCCTATCGCTAATTCGTACTACTCTAATTGAATTTATTGGATAGGGTTTTTTTTGTTGGAGAATAGGTCATCTACGCCTCTATTTCTCTGTCTATCTTTTTCACGATCGTGCGCACATCTGGAGCATGTTCAGACAATCGACTTGTCTGTTGACACTGATACATACCGCAATTCGAGTGTTTTCTTTTTCTCGTTTAGGTTATTGTGCGTTACAGCTGGACAGTTTTGGAGCTCGATGAATAGGTCAAATGATAAGAGAAATCCCCCCCCCCCCCCCCCCCAAGACACACTCAACCGAAGAAGAGAAAAGAAACCTCCAACTAGTGAGTAGTAGTGAATTTTAAGTTCGTTTGTTGACCGTGAAGCGCTTGCAGCGCGTGTGTGCTAAAGCACAACACACTCGCACATCCGATTAAATTTAGAGAGAAAGTTTGTCCGGTTCCGGAGAGTGACAGAGCCCAAATCGTACGCACATCGCGTCGGTCCTGTTTTGGGAACGTAATTGATCTGGGTCACTCTCGAAAATCGTCTACGTTCAGTGTCATTTGTGTCATCGTTTGATTGTAGGAGGCATATTAGCGTAATGATCGTACTTTGCTTTAGCGCTCTGTGTGTCTGACACTCGATCCACCACATGGAACATGCAGCTCATGTTACCCTATCAACCCTCCGTTACGAGAGCCGGGTAGAGTTTCCTGGTGTTCTAAGGTGCGGCTAGATTCTTCCAGGGGAATGGGTACAAAAAAGATACAAAAAAAACATGTAAGGCGGCAAAATCCGAGTCAAAATTGCTACATTAGTAAGGTAAACCGGGGCAAAATGGCACCGGTAAGCATTTTGCTGTATCTTTTGGGTAGATCACTTTACACTGATTTTTTTACGGCAATTGATGCTATTTAACATCTTATTCATCAGAAAAGCAATTAGAAGTTGAATTGCCGTATTGCTTCGAATTACGGCCAGTTAAGGAATTTTTGGCATGCAATATTATTTTCTTACAAATTCAATTTTAATCAGTCAAACCTCTGTATAACTGACTTTACTAAAGAAAATGATCCACATTTGAAAAAAAAATAAAGATTTCCAATTATTGTACTCGAAAAATTGCAAAAAATCATAATAGCAACGATATGTTGATTTACATTTTTGACCGTTTCGAGTTCATGTTTCAAATAACGGACGTTTTGAATCATATTCCGGACAACCTAAACATTTCGTTTATAATCTTCACATTCACACACACACTACATCTTTTTTGATTTAAAAATTATTTTAAAGTCCGAACACCCAATTCCAAGGGCCAGTGTCCTCCTCGACCGAGTTATCGACGGTCGTATTGACAACGGGGTTTGGGTGCTATTTTTCACATGTATTCGTAGATGCATTGAAATGAAGTACTGCTGTATCTTCAAATATCGTTGTTTACTTGGGATGTCCGGAATTTAAAACAAAATAAAAAAATGTTGCTTCGAATTCCGAACAGAATTAAAAGCGTATTTTGATGACATTCAGAGCACAATGTGATAAAACACTTTTTTCACGTTGATAACTACTTCCTCAATGGATTCCGATGTATTTCAATACACGGGAATGCGTTAAATAAGCATTATCGCATAAATAACACTGGCGTCCGTTTGAAGCAAAACTGCGAAGAATGCGTCTGGTGGTGCACTGACCGACAGAAAATACATGTTTCCAGTGGCATCAGGGCCTGCTAAGGGTCAGACACATTTTTAATTTATTTTAGGATACCATAGCATTTTTTTTAAATATAAATCCGATATGGCCAGAGACAGGGTATGAAGAAATTCAACAAAAACATGCCAAATGTCTGGAATTTGAAGCTGTCCGTAGTTTGAACCATAGCGGTATTAGCATCAAATGTGAATTAATGATAAATCAGCCGGTCTCAAGGTACAGGCGTCAACTCGTACGACTTAACAACATTCCTGTCATGGGTTCAAGACTCAAATAGACCGTGCCGTCATACGTCGTATGACTGACTATCATCCTGCTATGGGGGGTAATTCAAAAGTCAAAAGAAAGCCAACCACACAAGTGGGGTACAAGCAAGCCTTGACCGACAACGGTTGTTGAGCCCAAAAGAGTAAGAAGAAGAAGAAAAGTTAATAAAAAGAAATTTAAAAATCAACATCCAACAGTCGTGTAAATGCCCAAGTGAAACATTCTACAAACTTTAAATATACAAACACCAAATTAAATTGAAATGATTAGTTTTTTCACGAAAATCTTAGATAAATGCCATATGCATGGATGCACATAACTTTGTCTCTAATTGTTTGTTTAATTCTTACGAAAGATTATCTTCGAGACGATCTAAATAACATCGTTTCCAGCAAAATAATTATATTTCCTGATTTATTAATTTATTTTGAAATCTTAGGCTATGAACCTGTTTAGATTGAACATCAAACATTGTTTTAGATGTTTTTTTTTCAATCTCTAGAAGAAATTAGAACATATTGGTTTGCCAATAATGCAGGTGATCATTTCGCTCCTCCTTCCCCTACGAGCGCATTGTTGCGCTAGTGGTGGCACTCACTGCGTAGTGACTGAGCGAGCTCGCGTATACTTTGCGCCATACAGCCACACATCACCTTTGACAGCAACGGCGGCGTTACGGGGCGTTATCTGTCAAGGACGGCAAAATTGCAGGCACCTGCAAAAGCCCAATCCGACACTTCACACAGCGCTGATTCTCGTAACATGATGGCGCTCATGGTGTGTATGTGTGTGTGTGTCTGTGTCACTCCGTTGCTCACTTAGAACCAATATGCACATACCAAAGCCCGCTGGTGCAAACATCAGCAACAAAAGATAAGGTAGAAAGAATAGAGAGCGGCAGAGAGCGAGCAAATTCCGTTCCACCCCGACCCGAGCTCAGTCCTTCGAAACCCTACACCACCCAACACACCGGCACAAACCCTGCCAATGGGCGGGAACTGCGCGGCAGGGTGTTTTGTGACAACTGGCTAGCTTAAAGTGACACTCAAACTTCCCACACCGTTCCCGGCCGCTCCATTTTCCCGCGATTGAGGTAAGATGGTATAAAATGTGGAGCAAAATATTATTTTTCCACCCTGGAGGGGGGATCGTCGGCAAACCAAAATAAGAAGCAAAAAAAGGGTAAAATTAGCCAATTCGGTTTTCTCCTGTGTGGTGCATTCTTTTGTTTTCGTTGTATTTTTTGTGTTTTCGTTCGCTCGCCTCGGGCGTTGTTTTTGTCTCCTGCCAAGCACACACGTGACACGTGGTCAAATGGGGATGCACACAAGATGCCAGCGCAAGACAGAGTACGTCACGACACGGCATTATTATTTTTTTTTTTACATTTCCTTCCCCCTCCCAGCACTGGCAAAAAGGGATGGGGTTTAATGCAATTCGCCTTCGTTTTCCTTCTCGCTGGAGCCCTTGTTATTGTTTCTTCATTGCATATTTTGCTGGCAACCCCACATGGGATAAGTAGTGGGTGCGCTTGCAACAACGTTTCCAGCATTTCCGGAGCATTCCTTTTGGCTGCAAGATAAAGAGGCTGTGGGTACACGGGTGCGCCCGTTCGTGCAGGTCAACACAGCATAGGGCCCGACAAAATAGCTCTATGGCACAGCGCACAAAGAAAGAAGAAAACAATTACCACTCTCACACACACACACACTATCACATGGGAAAGGATCGAAGGACGCGAAGGACAGGAATTTAAATTCGACAACTTCAGAGCTTCACTCCGCGTGAGAAGGAGAGCAATTCAGGGTACAGGGGTGTCATCCCATCCCGTACTGCCAGGCCCTTTACCGGCAACGTTTAAAAAGGGATACCCGGCAGACTCGTTTACGGGCGCACACATGCACGCAAGGCAAAAAACGGTTTACCACTTTATGCTAATGTTCGCATCCGCTGCATATTACATATTTAATTACCGCTTACGAGCAAAAGTAGGGAGTGAGATGGAACGAGAGCGAGCGGGAGAGAGAGAGAGAGATAGAAAGGGACGCAAAAGGATAGATAGATCTTTCCATCGCCCCGGCTTGCTGGGTCGGGAGTTGTTCTGTGCGAAATAATAGACTATTTAAAAACATGTCGGGCAGCAGGAGGAGCAGAGCGGATAATACGGGATTGCACTTGGAAAGGAAGTAAACACATGCACACAAACACACACACACACACACACGCATACATGTACATTGGTGGGACCGATGGGAGAAGAAACAATTACACATCACAGACACATCAGGGATGATGACGACGACGACGATGATGAGAGCTCGCGCTATGTTTCCGCCCTATCCCACCGGTTCGACCGGAAGTTTAATACTCCAAACACACACACACACGCACACACATGTACACGGGTAGTGTTGCTGGGTGGAAAGACGCAACTGCAACAAGCTTTCGGAAAGGATGGAATTTATGCATCTTGTACTTGTGCGGCCGCTCGCGCGGGTAAAAGATGTTAGGCGGTGGACGATCCTGTCCAAGGAGGCGGAAAGGAGTTCGTCAACCCACCCCCCCCCCCCCCCTCCCCCGGGAGGATATCCTCCTGTTTCGGAAACACAGCATCTTCCCATTCCCTAACCGATAGCACAATGTATGCGGGGAGGAGGAGGTTTGTATTCAAATTTAATTCGTTACATCACATTGCACATCCTTCACCCATTCTGCTTAAGCCTTGACCCCGTCCTGGCGTGTTCAGGACATCTAAGGATATCGCTTTCTGCAGCAATCTCCCAACAGAAGGCGAACGTTTCTCACACGCACACACACACACACACACGTACTGTGAATAGTTTGCCAAGATCCGCCGGGCGGGATTTAAATCAGAACGTTGTGCTCCGCTAAAAGGGGGTTCGATGGAGGGACGATAGTGGTTTGTAAATTAGTAAATGTTCGCCAAACAGATGCAAGCGAGAGACAGAGAGAGAGAGAGAACAAGGGAGGTAAAGGAGGAGTGTTGCTCATGTTTTGATAGATCCTTCGGGGCCTTTTGCCGAGGATCCCGGTCCATGTTGACTGCGAACGTTGGCAAGCATTCACCAGATGGGTTTTGTATGTTTGCTTTCATCTGGAGACTGTATTAATACATTCCGGATCAGATTACATTGGCTGCGAGTGTTTTCGTTCGAAATAATCTTTTTGTTCAGTGTACATCGATACACAGGCAACCACATTGATTTTTGGAAAACGTAACGCCGACTTAGTTTATAGCGTTTTGAAAAGTAAAGCAAAGAATAATATAAATTTCAGTCAGAATTCAATAGATTAACGCTTTTCCAAGATTTTTCCATACATGGGCCTAAATTTTAACTGAAACATCGCAAAAGAGTGTCATCTACGACATGTGAGCTAGTTCTCCAAAACGAGGTCCAAGGAACTGTCCAAGAAGCCTCGAAGACAGATTATAGTAGTCTTACTTTAGGTGGCCGTCGTTTTAGGTCCCGATGTATAAAAATATCGCGGCAACATTTTCACAAACAAGTCCCAACAAATAACCTTCTCTAAGGGGTAACCGGTTATGCCGGGCTATACAGGCTTTCGAGACTTTTTGAATACCACGCGGCCGGATAGTCAATCCTTACTTAGGGTAACGATCCATACGTGGCTTGAATTCAGGACGGACATGTAGTTAAGTCACCCAAGTTGACGACTAGTATTGATGATACAAGGAGCGGTATATGTTCAGTTCAAGTTCTAATATGGGTTCCCTGCATCAATTCCAGGGCCGGTACGGATTTTGGAGCAGTTTCAGGACCGATATTGGGTCAGAATCGGTATGAGATAGGGATCAATTCCACGGCCGGTAAAGACCTGTTCGTTTAGAATCTAGTCAATTGGTACAGGCTGTAAAACAAGCAATTTTCTACAGAAAAAAAAAGATTTTGGCATCAAACGAAAGGACATTTAATTGAAAAATATAAATAAAGCAACCAATTAAGTGTTGATGTACAGATGATGATGATGATAAGTCCCACCACATACCCCAAATATATGTTTGAGCGAGACGGTAGCATCTTACGAGATGAATGCAACGACTTATCCTTCGATGTCTCTCATTAGATTCCGCACAACTAGCATCGTCTAGCTTCTTTCTCCAGTAGTGTGCAATTTGTAAAGGTCTTTTAGTATTTTTCTCGGTTGGTTTTAAATATGTATTATTAATAAATCTTTTACTTTAGACCCAAATTAAGGACAGTTATAATGCTGTATACCATTTTACGAATTCAACACTTCTCGACTGTAACGGACCCTTAATAATGGGCTAAATTCAGTTATTAAGGAGTAATTAGTATTATTTATTTTATTAAATGTGTTTATCAACGGGATATTCCAATATGGCCTTATTTCTATTAATACAGGTACTATTCTGTAGAAATGTTTGAGTTTATTGTTTCATTGGCTATGAAAGCCCGGTTGTGTGCCTTTACCTGCCAATCATTTGTCACTACTTCCATTTGCCGGCATATCTTAGCAAAATAGCATATATATGATAGTTATGACAGTTTGACAAATATGTATGTAGTTTATGACAGACCAATACGAAAGTTTAGACTAGGAACCCCAATTTTAAAGAAGTTTCGATTTTTCTCTTTCCGGATCATGTTGGACTTTTTCCATAGTTGCGCAACTTTTTTTACAACATTCTTATTCTAACGTTTTGAACTGTTGAACACATGCACGTACAAGTAAAACTTGTTGCTAGATTGTATAGTGTGCTCCAATACCTTCAAATAACTATGAAAAAGTTCCATACTGCGTCAGTATGAGGTAAAGCAGCGCTCTCCAACCTTTTTAGGATCGCGGACAACTTCACCCTAAAAATGCATTTGCAACGGCCCACATCTATTTAGGGCATTCACTTTGTAGGCTTAGTTCAATGTTTTTGATCAAAAATATGTTTAAATCTAATTCTAGACAATACAAATAAAACTTTCTAATTCTGCTGAAAATTTAATTTTGATTGTGAACAAAGATGCACAACATGAATTGTAATGAGCTTTTATTAAAAAAAAAGATCAATTCTTTCGCGAATCACTTCTGTTAACGCCACAGGCTGGAGACCACGGAGTTAAAGGACGGTAAAGGGGTTAGGATCAGTTCCACGGCCAGTGTAGGTTCATGACTAATTCTAACAGCTGTATGGGATTGGAATCAGTTTTGGCATAAGGATCCTGTAGAGTTCTGCAAAATTCAAATATCAAGATGGGTTCTAAATCAGATTCTCTGGATGTTTCAAAATGAATTCGTATTGTACGAATCTTAAAGTTATTAAATATCCCCGAAATTATCTGGCAATGCCCTGTAACCGGGCCAAATGAACTAGTTACAACAAAATAGGGTAAACAGTTTGCGATTGAAATAAGAACCATTTTTATAGCTTCAAAGCAGAATAAAAGTACGCGTAATTTCTCGCCATCCGCTCGGTTTGTCTTAAATGTGTGAAAAATGTGCCATTGCCAGTAAAACACACACACAAGTAGCACCCGCTGGAAAATGACGAAACCTTTCGACAAGCCAGAACTTCCGCCCTTTTAAGTGAACGCAAAAGACGATGATGTAATTGTGTAACGGCCATCCTTCCATTCCTCCGATCACCAGCAACAAAAATGTGCATCCCCGCACTCAACCAACCTCTTTCTCCGACACCCCCCCCCCCCCCCTCCCCATCCAACCTCCAGAGAAGGTGGAAAGAATTTTCCGTAACCGAAAAAGGGGTGAAAGAAAAGCGCGGCAACAATTTAGCCCGGGTTGTGTGAGTGTGTGTTTTTCGCTTTTCGTTCGGAAAAGGTATGCAAGTGGTGCCAGTATTTTGTGTGTGTGTGTGTGTGTGTGTGTGTGTGTGTGTGTGTGTGTGTGTGTGTGTGTGTGTGTGTGTGTGTGTGTGTGTGTGTGTGTGTGTGTGTGTGTGTGTGTGTGTGTGTGTGTGTGTGTGTGTGTGTGTGTGTGTGTGTGTGTGTGTGTGTGTGTGTGTGTGTGTGTGTGTGTGTGTGTGTGTGTGTGTGTGTGTGTGTGTGTGTGTGTGTGTGTGTGTGTGTGTGTGTGTGTGTGTGTGTGTATGTCTGTGTCTGTGTGGCTGTGTTTGCGAGCGCTTGGGGGAAAATGGGGGCCGCACTAGTTGTATTGCGTGCTGCACGCCATACCGTCAATACACCAAACGAGGAAATAATGCGAGGCCGTCAACACAAACAACAGCACACACACACTGCGTGAAAATGGATTCATTAGGTGCGCAATTGGCAGAGTTTTCTTCCCCACCCTAAAACGGCAGCTTTCCAGAAGAAAAACAGCAGCAGCAACAACAACAGCAACAAACCACACATACTCACCCAGACGAGAAGAGCGCGGTAGGGCGGGTGAGCAGTTAATAAGTTATAATCATTTTATGTTTTTTTAATTGATGGGTTTGATTTCACTCCTCACTCGGTGGGCAAACATTTGTCTGTCCACAACGGTGGAGCAGTTGGAGGAAGGGGAAGAAAACAACAACAAAAACGAGTTATTTCGTCTGTAAATAAAGGGTTCGCTTTTTGGTTGTGAAGAAGTTCCCGAGTTTCCAAAAAAAAAAAACCATTAAAAATCCACAGAGGAGCAGAATCTGGGTGCTATAAAATCTAGTAAAAGCTCCCTTTCAGTTATCAAGGCTAGTGTTGGTTTTTATATCAAAGCCTTTAAATTGAGTTTTATTGTTTGTTTTCGCGCAGTTCAAGATGGGGTTTGTTTTATAACTCTTAAAAGCTTTTTTTGCTGGCCAGAGATGCTCAACTAGTGTTTGCTTGGCGTTGTTGTGTGCACGATAAATTTGACAGCTACCTGCTAAAATAGACAATTTTTTTTGGGAAAAATCTATCATCTCGGAATTTTGTTGCATTGTAGAAAGAGCAGTTTATTATGCTAGCTATAGAAATTGTTCAAAACATCAGCCCTCGGAATTGATTACGGCTTCTGTCTGACCACGAAAATCTGGAGCAAACCCTTACAACCGCGTCCCTGGAATAGACCGCGTTCACGGATTTATTATTTGTTCATAATTGCGCATCAATAAAACAGACAAAAGGTTTCCGACTACATCAGACATTTGCCAGAATAGACAAAACATGGTGGAATCACGTCCCATTTGACTAAAACGCGCTTTGTTCGCACTGATTTTGCAGCACTTTTTCCCCTGTCGATTGGCCAGGAAAGCGTCGGTATGAGCACATTCCGATCATCTGATGGGCGTTATTCTTCGTAGAACTTTCACAAAACCTCCAATGCAGTTTCCTTTTTCATTACGAATCGTTTTCATGGTTTTCAGGGCACACTCCATGATCTTCCGGTACTGCTTTCTGGCATTATGCAGATCCGTATCATCATGGTGATCTGTTTCCACAAAACAAGCGGGTTGAACATTTTTCATTAAATTAAAGCAAACAAATCACAACTATACAACGTTAGCTTTCGTATCGCTTTTCTTTTGACGTATCGCTTGTGTAGAGATGTCAAGGCAATAACTAATTATAAAACAAAACAATAAATGTCAAATTTGAAAGCTTTGTACATTACAAAACAGATCATGGTCCCTCGGATAGTTTAAGCAAGAAAGCTGAACTTTCTGCCTGTCAATGGAATAATATTCTTCTTGCGGGATTACCAGTAAACCCAAATCCAGTTGGCATTTACGTTCTGTCACATTGGATTTCTACAATTGCGTGCAAACTAAGATCGTCATTTTCTTTTTCCATTTTTCTGTTTAAAATGAGTCACAATATTTGAATGCATTTTGTAGCATTGTTTGAAGCTGTTGTTAATCTTTCTGGATAACATAATCATGAATAAAAAAAAATCAATCATTGAAAATAGGACAAATGGCCGTTTGTTTGCAGTTTTTGGCGTGCGACTTTGTAAAGAGCGATTATAGACGTTCTAAAAAAAATCAGTGTCAATCTCACTTCTATTTGTCTTCAACCTTGTCAGCTGTAACCTTATGCTTGGCCCAACTCGCAATTGAAATGAGTAAATAACTAAAATTAATTCAGCTACTGGATGGGACTTTCTATCAAGTAATATAATTTCCAGAGTTCCTTTTTTGAGGTCATAGTGTTCCTTGTGTATTTTTTTTTTTTATTTGTTGAAGTTCAATTCTACAATTATCTTTATTTGATTGGTAAGTTAGACATGCTATTCGGAGTTGTAGTTTTTGTTTACTAAACTCCTAAACTAAAATCCCTATTTGCTAAAGTCCATTTGATGAGCAACTTTATACATCTTCGGACTTAATGACTGCAAAATCAGTGCGAGATAAACCCCAAACTTTATGCATCTTGTACTTATTTGTAGCTGATAGATGTGAACAAAAAATAATAATTGCGTATAACCCCTGCTAAAAAAAGGCAAAGGTTTGACAGCCCTGGACCACAGCACGGTTTGCTTCGGTATCATCCATGTTTGCCTCATCCTTTTATTGTCCTTTCCGCATAAACCTGGGCCACCTTTGACTGGGTGCCAAAAGTGAGCAAGTTATGCTTTGATGCACACACCAACCCCTTCTGCACCCTTCCTCTTTGTGCCCTTTCAACCCCGTGTAACAATACAACCACAACGTCTCCCTCTCCGATTTCCCTTGTTAGTTTCTGCTCGAGGAGCCCACTCAACGACACAATTCGCTCGAAATTGCCCGATGTATCACTGGCGGGCTAAAGAGCTAAACAAAAAAAAAAACAAAAAAAAACAATACATCCACGAGTAGACCTTAACACCTCCCTCTCCCCTCCCGTCACTTCCTTCCCTCTACGGTAGTGAAACACAAGAGCCGCCCGGCACGACGATCACGTAACAACGCTCAAAACCAGCAGCAGTTCGCGCACACAACCGGCGACTACGCGTTTGGTGTGTTTCCCTTGACCTCCGGTGAGGAGTAATTGTTGCTTCACCGGCGATTTGGCTTTTTGATGCAGTTGTTTGGTGTGTGTGTTTGTTGTTTTTTTTTCTCTTTTAATTTGTGGCTCGTGTCTCGCGCTAAAGGCTAGACTCTCTTACCACTGCCACTGGGTAGGCACCCCGCCCGTCAGCTTGTAGCTTGCTCAACGCAGAAAATAAAAAAAAAAATTAAACGCCACCAAGCGTCAACACAACAATCTTCGATGGCTATATTTTGTAAAAGTAGGACTCTGTGCTTTGGTGCTGCCTTTTTTTTTCAAACCCAAAAATTGGTGATCGGCCCGACCCACTGAACATGACCTTCTCCTCCCGCGCACTCTTGCAGCCTTCCAATGCCGTTCCACCAACCAACGTGGTGCACAGTAGCGTGACAAAAGTTTGTACGCCCCGGACCGAGGTTAAAAATCGCTTTTCGAAAGACCCAATTGCGAGTCATAAAAAAGAAGAAGAATAATAAGAAGAAGCAAACGCCTTCTTGAGCGATCTTCCTCCCCATACGGGTGGAGGAAGACACAACACGGAATGGCCGGAAACCGATCACCACCCGCCGGAGCGTGAATAGTAAAAAAATATGTTTTTATTATTTTTCTGTGTCGTTACACCTCACCATATTGCAGTTGGTGAAAAGATGGTGCTGTAGAGCACAGGCGGTACAGTGAGGTGTCTGGCGATACGAGGTGTGAGTTTTGTTTTGGCACATCACGGCAGATGTACGCAGAAACGGTGCAGTTTGCTTTGATGTGTGCGCCAATGACATTGGGTGGTTCCTGGTGCGGAACTGTAGAGTAGCCACTCCCTAAGAATCAGCGTATTCTTCCGTCAGGTCGTTGATGCGTTGGAATTAGCTGTTGGCACAAGGTCAATGGAAGACATGGGCGGAAGACCCACCGCCAACGCAGTCGCAGACATTGAGGTTATCTGGAAGAATCAGAGTTAAGGGGATGGAATTGAGCGTAACAATCAGCTCTGAGACATTGGATTCCCATCGTCAAGGTGTCCCAAGATATTGTTAGAACAAACGTCGGCACATCTGACTTTAATCCAAGATGTTTCGGACATTGGAATCATCTTGAAATCGGGGTTATGCCATTAGAAGAGCCTGGGCAATATAATGATGCACAATGATACATCTAATTCCTACCATGAGGAAATTGTAAGACATTGGAAGACAACATCAAAAAGAGATGATCATTTGACTCCAAGTCAAATAATCTCAAACCCCAATATTAACTAGAGATCATAACAGTGTATTAAAGTCTTGCATTTCCCATGAATCTTGAGTTGTCGTGGAACAAAAGGTCCAACATATCAATCAGCATCTTCACGCTATCCAGATGACCTTCAGACATTCTCGAACAACTGGGACTTGATGGGCAACGGAAGATACTTTCCATTTCCACGACAACCTCAAAGTCCCGGGAGAAAGTCTCATACTACCCTCCCATTTCAAATGCATACCTTCAAGCGGATACCAGGAGAGATTGCTTTGTTGCTGCCTTACCGCCGGATCCTATCGTATTTGTTTGTGACAAACACTGCCGCCTACAGCGCGGAAGAATCGATTATCGCGGACCTCTGAAGCGTTTCTGCAAATTTGTTGCACGGTGTGAACAGACTGATCCGAAGGTGAAGATCCGTCAGCTATCCCCCACATAGAGACACACACACATACATCGGCTGACAATTCATTAGAAAGTGTCCACCCAGCTAGCCAGCAGCCGTACCGAAATCGGCCTCATGCCACCACGTTCCACTGGGCCAGGCGCGCAAACAGCAGTCGCTCGAAACACACATACACACCGATGGTTCAAAAACCGGATCAACCACCGGATAGCTGATTTAAAGGCACGTGCATCTTTATCGCGCGCTCACGCTCTCTGTCTGTCTCTAGCTTCTTTTTCTCTCTCTCTCTGTGTATCTGTGTCCCTGCCTTACCTTCTTCTCAAACCGTTAGCGTGAAGAGGCGTGAAATCACCCGTCGTGCTTTGGGCGGACGACCGCGGTCAAGCACTCCCGGGCACTGCAATCGCTCGCCACACCACGAATTGCCATTTGGTGAAAGTTGCTCTCGATAGTGTGTGAACTCTTCTCCGGGTCGAGCGCTGCCCGAAAGGAGGCGAAGCAAAAACGCGCGCGCGATAGATAAGCCCAGCACGAGCAGCGCAAGACACCGCCTCGGGCCAGGATATGGTAGCGGAATCGGAATCGGAAGCGGACCTTGTTGAGACATCGCACCAGGGCAGTGGAAATGACCGGAAGCAAAGTGTATCACCTCTGGAAGCCGGTGTGGTGTCACCTAATTACTTCATGTTAAATGTACGCCTCACCGACTCCAATGTCATCCAAAGCGTCTCGGCGTCGTAGCGCCCTCGAACCGAATCAATTTTTAGGAACTTCCGGCTCAATTTGCCAGAGATGCAATCGAGAAACTCAAGACACACCTGGTAACCCTCCCCCACCGGGTGGAGGGTCAGAATTCAGGGATAGCTTTTGGCGCTCGCCCTATCTCGATGACTCTTCCAAAACAATTCGATCGCCCACACACATTGTTGCCGGGGACACGATTGTTATGCATTGTACCTTTATATATTTAGATGCTTTCTTTCTGGTACAGATAGGAGCGGGAGGGGAGGCGAGGGGAGGGGGATCATTTTTGCTATGACGTGCGGGCTATCTCTTCTCTCCAGTCCCCTCCCTTCCCGAACAGAAAATAAAAAGGCGGACAACCGTAAGCGCACAAGCAGCCATAAATAAAAAAAAGAAAGCTTCATCCACCCCCTTCTTCCACCCACTAGCTTCCTTTCGTATGAATAAATGTTATTATTTCCAATATGCCTACCACTGCCCCCTCAGTTTCTCTACTAGCCTTCTCCCTCCCTTTTTTCCACAATTTTCTTATCGTGTACCGTTTAGATAAATTTCCACTGCCTCACGGGTGTGTGTGTGTGTGTGTCTGTTTGTGCAACGACCCTTATTTTCTGGCTCGCCATTTTCCGACTCGCACCGTTACACTCCACCCTGGTGAGTGAGACGTACCCCTGACGGTCGGTGTTGCCGGATCCACCACAAATGCACAAACAGACCCATACACACAAATACACACACAGACACAATTACGCACACAGCCAAACAGACACAGTAGGTCCATCTCCAAGGCTGAGGGAGCTTGTTATTTTGCCCATCCGAACACAGAGTTCGCTTAAATTTCGTGTGCTTCAATGGGTCTCGCGATGTATGTGGGTGTGTGTGTGTGTGCGTCTATGGGCTAGTTTTTTCTTCTTCTTTTTGCTCCTTCGTTTTCCAAGCTTTGTGGTCCGTTAGCCTCCCCGATTGGGCCGGTGGATTGGGGTGTTATAATTGAAATCGCTCATAAAGGTTCAAACGCGTTCATGGTATTTGTTTGTCTGCAAATGCTGACGGCGAACAGCGAACCGGGTGGGAAGAGATGTGGATGAGTGTAGGTATCATTATCATGTAAAATGATCTCTTCCCACCCCCCCCCCCCCCCTCCCCAGCCCCTCGGCGAATGGCCCACCACCATCGCACCATCTGCGTATCATGTGCGTGCTTCGGTGCGTTGCGCGCCTTTATCGCCGATTTCGCAGTCAATATTGCCCGAGACCGTTCGCGCTTCTTTCGAGTAGAGCAAAAAAAAAGAACACAACAACAAAAAAAAACGCTGCAAAAGAATGAAGCAGACAACAGCACGTATAGCCCGATTAACGTTCATTTTGATGGCTTTTTTTTTGTTGGTTCCTTCTATTCCTAAACAATTCCGAACAGAACTTCCACTTTATTTCGCATTTTCTACCGCGCCGCGCTCATTGCAACAACATTCTTCGAAGTACAAATTTCCGAACATATTTCAAGGAAGTGGGAACACCCCCCTATTCTCTTCCCTACTCTAACAACCACCCATCCCCTCCTCCTCCCCATCCAGCCGTATCCCTGGGGAGCATTATCGCCTTTATGATTTCCATTTTATCGATACGCCAACCAGATGAGACATAATTCGTGGAAACATATTAATGAGTGTAGTCCGGGATGTAATGATATGGATGAAGGGCAGGAGGCGTACAGAGCGGAGAAGTGCAAATTGCGGAAAATTAGCGTAATACAGCACACCCGCGTGCCTCATTCTTTCGTTTGACTGTGTGGCTGTGGGTGGGCTGAGCATTTTTCAATGCTGCATACACCCTCGGGGCAAAACGCATGTGTTAAACAAAAAATGTTCGATATTCGGCGTACATTTTCCCCTTTCGTAGACTTAAGAACAAAAAAAAATGGCAAAAAGCCCGGCAAATGCTGCACAATTTCAGCAAATGAAATTACGATACGCTTTTCCGGGGAAACGGCCCTGTCACATCCTCCCACGGCTTGATGTGTGCGTTCTGTGATCCAACAGTCATCCGAATGAATTGTTTTCTCCTTTCGGGCTCGAAACACATCGTTTAATCTCAACTAACAATTACACTGAAGACCACTCGGTGCGCCCTCTTTTGCGTCCGCCGCTGGAATGTCCCGCTTGTGTCACGGTTGGAGAGCTCGTCACCGAGCAGCACACACACACACGGTGTGCAGCATAGGGAAGAAAAAGGGAACGTTATGGATAAAAATAGGTATAACTGCGTTTGAAAATAGAACGACTGCGCTGGGACACATTCTTGGGACGAACAGTGCCGCTGTTCGGTGTGGGTGGATCGCTTCGGTTTGGATCGCTATCTGCCGTGCACGATAGTGCAGCAATATCAAATTGCAAGCGATCTTCCCGCCGCACAGTTTGGTTCCCCGCACAGCGAACTAATGGGCGGATATTGATGAGCAAAGTTTCACTTTTCACGTACCGTTTGCCTATGTTTATTCTTCACATGATCTTGCCGTGTGCTCTGATATATTGGACATCCAGATGGAGCTACTGTGTGGCAACATGTGGTGTGAAGTTGAAAAGTGTAGTGAAATATTTGTATTTAACACTCGAATTACTGAACAATAAGTATGTTTGAACGAGATTCGTGGCAAGAGTCAATTTTATGAACCCAATTTTAACTCTTCCACGAATGTCTGGCAAGCCAAAATGGTAAAAAACGAGGATAAAATGTTCTTATTAAAATGCTTCCACAATTGTTAAAGGGGGCTAGCTAGGATCAGCTGACATTTTAGGAAATATGAAGAACATATTAATGCAATTACTTACGAAATTAAAAAAAAGAGATTGCAGGGAATATTGCGCAGTAAGTCTAAAATTTAAACAAACTACAACTCGAATAAAAGCCAATCAAATCAAACTTCCAACTACTCTAAGTGAAAAAAGATAAAACCCCTTCGTTTTGGTGTTTCTGAATACAAATGTGACACATTTCTTCAGTTCCAATCGCCAGATCTATCAAACTATTCAAAAACAATGTATGAAAATTAGAATTTACACGAAATGGCCATAGAAACATTAGAAAATAGACTTCCTTTTTGAATATAGGGATGCACACATTGAAGCCTAAAGGCCGCTCTGGGACTATCGTGCGTCGCTACCCTCCGTACACGTGCGCACACACAGGAACGGGCATGTGTACGAATGAAGAAATGTGTTTTTCCAATCCGGACGTCGCCGATGTGTTGCAATAAACAGAGAAGTGGAAAACCCTCGTATAAATCGAGAATAAACCCAGTGGGTGTGTGTGTGTGTGTATTTCCCAATAAAGTTGTTTGTTGTTTTGTTCTTAGAATGGATGATTATGATGTAAGAAATGATACCTTTTTTTTTGAGACATAATGAGAGAGTAGGACAAATTTATGAGACTCGTTTATAATACTGTGATATTGCATCTAAACACACACACACACACACACACACACACACACACACACACACACACACACACACACACACACACACACACACACACACACACACACACACACACACACACACACACACACACACACACACACACACACACACACACACACACACACTCACACACACACACACACACACACACACTCCATACAACTCCATTTGCTTTGGCAGCCAACAAATCGGGAATGATTTATTGCGACAGGTTGGATCAAGATGCTCCCCGATTCCCAAATAGCAAACACACACACACACACACACCAGGGAAGAAGAATAAAGGTGTCAATAAAAAAAATCATATCGCTTTCTCGCTTTCATCTGGTAACAAATTATGCTTACCAGCCGGAGCGATCCTAACGAGAATGTTTTCACCATCCAGCGTGCAACCCTTTCTCTCTGATGAGTGCGCTCCCTGTCCGATGCGACAACTCCGTTGCTCGTACAGCAGTAGCAGCGCGCTGGAATATGGCGGAAGATGAAAAACACGTGTTTCGTAGCTCTCGATCATTAATACACCACACACTTTCGTATTTCTTCGTTCGTTTGTTTTTTTTTTGTTCGTTTTCTTTTTTTTAATACAATTAATAGTGACAAACCGAAACATAATACACATTCTACCACTGTGTGCCTCTTCCTTTCCATGCTGCAGGCGTGTGCTCAAACGCATTCGCAGTTTATGGCGTTGTATTCATTCGCCCCTGCACCAAACGAGACGGCTCCGGCGATACAGAAGTGGTGGAATGGTGGAATTGTGAGCACACTGAACGGGTTGAGAAACCAAGAGAACGTTTTAACGATGTGTTGGTTGCTGAGTGTTTCTTCTTCTTCTTCTGTATTTTGAAATACGACATAAATGGAATATAAAGAACGCGGCCCGTCTCATCATATCACGACGAGACGTGACGGGAAAAAGATGATAACACACACCCAGACACCCACCGGCAGGGAAAGAGTTAGCGAACAAGTAGGACGGAGGGAGCGATTGCTGGGGTGCAGCCCGCAAGACGAGGGAAGAAAACAAGAATGGAAAATATAAATAAATACAAACCAAATAAACAACGAAAAAAACCGGTCACGACAGCCGTCGAAAGAGACCTGATGGGTAAGCATAAATGTTGCCTCGCCGCAGCATAAGCATCGACGGCACTCCATGCGAGAAGGCGAGGCAGAGGGAAGCATAAAAGACTCAAAACGTGAAACGTAAACTCCACAAACACACACACACACACACAAATGTATACTGAAAGCCACACAACATCGACGCGGAAGAGTTTGGCTCTGTGTGTGGACATGCAATGAAAACGAGATGATGCAGAGCGCGGCGGTACTACAGGGCCCGCTGGGTTGCAGCTTCACAGGTACGGGAGAGCAGGTTTGAAGTGTAGCGTCTGCCCAACCTGGACGATATTTACACGATTAAGCTGCTTAAAAGGCACCAGCGCCAAAGGGGCCGGACAAGGAGCGCACCATACTTTACGATCGTCTCGCGCTCGCTCGCACTTGCGCCTGCCCTCTCTACTTTTGATGCCTATTTTGGGCAAACGTATACCGCACAGCGAGAGAGACAGATTGGAGGCGATGAACGCCGGAGCCACTTCATCCGTCGGGTACGGGCAGGATTCGCTACACACCACGGGGAAAGAAGGGAAAAAAAGGTGCGACCCTGGACCTGAGAGGTACTACTGATCAGTTTGAGGTGGAGAAAAAGAACAAGAGAGAGAGAGAGAGAGAGAGAGAGAGCGAGAATGGCAGCAGATCACACGCAAGATCTGGGCTGGTGTTTTTATAAAAGAATTGGGTATATGAACAAAAACTAAGGCTATGAAGCGAACAACGCGTGCGTGCTGTCGCTGTGTTGGTTTGGCTCTCATTGCGTCCATTTATAGGCAGGCGGTGTACGATCTTTCCACGATCGTAAACGATGCCGTTTTGGAGATGTTTCAGAACTCTTCGCACACCACCGCACGCTTGGGAATATGAAGAAATTGCAGGGTTTTGCATGCAGTTCACTGCCTAGTGATGACAAACGTTTTTGTAGGATATTCATTTCGTCCCGTTTGAGATAATCTGTTTTAGAAGAAGGTACAAGCTTCTTTAGAATATCTATTGAGCTTATCTTATAATTTTACTCGATTCCAGTCGAGTCGAGAAATTTAACTCGATGTGAAATGTGACTGTTGGTTCAGAGGTCTGTTTGTGAAAATCAATTGAGCTCGCCAAGCTAAGTTTAAAGAACTCTTGCCAAATTAGAATGTCAGCCAAAAAATAAGGAATTTCGTTATAGATGATCAAACGAATTATCAATTGTATTAATTTGATTTCATTGAGTTATTTTCATGGGTATATCCATTTTCATAGTCGAAAATTTAAATATTTTATATCAACACTGCTACAATATCGTTTCCGATCCATTTCCCGCTAGAGTTTTGATGTCGAGAACGGTTTGGATCGACTCTAGAATCGAAATACACATGGACGTACGTGGACACGACTACTTGACACATTTCTATGGAAACCACGAAACCGCTACCAGAGGCGGGATAGTCTAGTTGCATAGTAGATATGTTTTTCTTAGCAATATTCAACTCGATGTCGACGAGATATTGCAAGAATAGAATAAGCCTATATGTCTAGCAAAAACACTTCCAAACACAGAGGCAAAAAGGTAAAATTAAACAATCATGAGGTCTCTCAAGATAGCATCCACTTCAATTACGTTCCGTCTTATTTCTACCATGGCTGATGGGAATAGATAAAAGTAGTTTTGGTTAGAAATTTCATAAACCTTATACCTGTAAGGAATCATGGCGTTGGAGAGTCATGCGAGAATTTCTAACACACATATCATATTAATTTTGAATGGTTTCGTTGTGTCTCCTCGAGCAAGGTTTATTCAACAAATGTGATGCTTTGTTTTTCTTACAAATTCTAATTGAAATTTATGCATATTTTAAGCTGATTTAATTTTGTGTTTTCCATCCCTCGATACCATCGACCGCCGCTTCACCAATCAAATCCAGCAACAGTTACCGGATGCGGGCGTAAAATTATGGCTCTGCTAGACGGCCTACTACGGCCGTAAACAGACAGGGAACGGCTTTGCTACACAGGATTAGCCCCGAAAACAGCGAACGAAGAGCGGAGGATGTTTCATAATTAAGAATTAAGGAAAAAAAGCCACTCAACAAGCCCTTTACATATGGGCGATTGGTTTCACACCCAGACCAGGCAGCCATACACACACACCCTCTCCAGACCTTTTTTTCCTTCCTTTATGTTTCTCCCACTTTCGCTGTTTCTCCCGTCCCATCGTAGATTGCTTTTCTGCAATAAAACAACTAACACTCTTTTCGCTGACCCAAAGAACTCTGTTGTTGTCTAAGGTTTGGGATAATGTTGCAAGGGAACAAGAGAGCCACAGAGAGAAAGAGAGAGATACAGAGAGGAATCGATCAGCAGGGTTCTTTGACCAGTCCCACATTTTTATCGCCTTTCGCCTGCGGGAACGGAGAAATTAGAGAACGATCGTACGCTGAGGGCGCCTTAAGCTTTGGCGAACATGCACACAAGCACAGACCCACATGAGGCATGATTTCGCCCGCGCACCCAGAGGGTCGCAATAAAAACAACGAAAAACCCGGTGCCCCGAATTGGAAGAGCGAGCGAAGTGAGGAATTCCAGAAACACACAGCGCCCCGGCCACAAAGCTGAGCGTATTATCGTCGCAACCGCCGTGTACCGGGAGGGAAGCGCGGCTCGTTTGTCGGTGACTGCAACGGCCCATGGGAAAGGAGCCGGCCCGGTTGGTCCCGGTGAAGTTGTGTGAGGGTTTTTTTTTTTAATTTTTTTGCGAGCAATAGCAATATTACCCGCGCATACGCTTCTGCGAATGGAAACATTGTGGTTTTTTTGTTTGTTTGTATTTCTGGTTACGTTTTAGATAACAGGAACTCTTCTTCATTTGTGACGTGCCATTCTGGCGGGTCCGATGGCCCGCTCGTGTCGCAAAATGGAGACAGTTACTGAGTTTTTTTTTGGTACGCGCAAAATGTCACCAAGACAATCCAATGACAGCGAGCGTGGCTTCTGTGGCTGGTTTGGCACTGTGTGCTAACGAATTCTGCATTCTGTTCGCCGCTCCTAAAACCCATAAAAAGGGGGTTAGAGAGATCTTTGGCCGGTGTCGTGTGGGAAGAGAAAACAAAACCGACCACCTTAACCTCACATTCATAAGCGAGCATCACCACCAGGATGGATCCTTACAGTTAACAGAAAAGAGAGTGTGTGTGTGTGTGAGAGAGAGAGAGAAGAGGAAAGAGCAAAAGTCTACACGCAAGCTTTGTTGACAATATTGCCCGAACCTGTACGTGTAGCTGCCGACTGTTTTTTTTTTCTTTTTTATTTTCTTTTCTCCAAACCCCTTTCTTCGAGACGCGGTACTGACGGAACGCAAGAAGCCACCATCAGCGCCTCGGTAAAACAGGTTTTATGCCACCGAGCCAAAACATTGCACTCCTCCTCGCTCTACCCAGCAAACCCAACATCCCAACCACCGCAACCAAACAAAGCGTGGTGGGAGCACGCGGTTTAAAATGCAGCAAATAACCGTCATTCGACAGCAGCATACAGACCAAGAAGCTAGAGGCAACGAACAACGAAAATCCACATACACACACACACACACACACCAGAAACGCAATGAAGCGGACGGTTCCTTAGCGCTGCCGCCACCATCCAAGTTGCAGGCGAAGAAGCGCGCTATCTTTGCTTAAGCTGCAAAATCCCCCACGCGGCCAAGCTCCAATGTTTGTCTCACGACACAAACGTACACACTCTAATCCAACCCCCCGCTTGCCGTTATCGTCCTCGTGTTTAGGGTTTTGTTTGTGACAAAATTAGCATAAGCATGAGAAAAGCAAAAATCGTCAACGCTGTTTTGCGTACAGCGCCAGCAGCAGGCGGCAGCCCCTGCCTCCACGTGCGTGCTCCGTTTTTATGTGTGTGTTGGTGCTGGAAGGCTTGGAGGCACTGTCGGATCACCACGGATCAAGCTCTGATATTTCTTCGCACGGCGCACTCCGCACCCGTAAAGTGAAGGGCAAAACCTTTCACATTTATCGAATTAGCGGGGAGTTGGGGGGGTTCTGGGGTGCTGGCCCGTTGATCGGTTTGCCGCTTTTGGCGTGGCGCGAGATCGGTAGCCTCTGGGTGACGCTCCCGAACCGCTCCCTAGCACAGGCTCCCCACCAGACCGGGGGGAGGGGGGGATGTTTGTTGTTTACAGTGTTTGGCGACAGTGCCCTTTGGCGTGCGTTGGGGCGGGTTTGGCCAGGGCCTACTTACCTTTGCATGCATGCAGTCGTGGCTGGCGGACTTTACACCGCCCGGGCGCAGTTGAAGGCTGTCCTGTGTCGACGGCTGGTCATTGATCGAAGGGGATGGAGGGCTCTCCCTCGCTCAGCTGCTGGAGTGCTGGGTACGGCTACACAGTGCCCTGATTGATTGTAATGCTATTGCGTTCGGGGAGGTTCGCTTGGCGCAGTTGAATGCTGGTTGCTACGGGAACCACTTCTTACCGCATCGCGATTCTTCGCCACACACTTCTAAGACCCGCAGAACAACCTTACCAAACACTTCCACTATTTGAGCACACAGAATGAAAATTAAAAAAAAAAAACACCCGCAGAAAAGGATGTGGACCCGGCGGTGGTGGTTGGGAAAATGATCGATTTCCCGTTCCGGCCGATCGGCCGTGAAACCGAAACTCTGCGCCCTCCTAATATTCCTCACGTTGGGAAAATCGACTCCAGGAGGGCGGTTGGTGCGGGCTTGCGCGTGCACCCTTTTACACACAATTAAGCCCACCTTTTCGGGGAGGGGGTGCGTTATTTACCCACTTGCACACTTCCTTTTTATTTGATTCCCTTTTGGACACGCACTTAGACCCACAGACACGCTTTTTCTTACACACCAATTCACTTCTCTTTCCCCCCCCCAGGCACACCGGCATTGAACGGGCGAGGTACCAGCGCTGTAAAGAACTTGCTTCACCTTCTCCTGCAGGGCGTCCTCTTCGGTGTGCGCTCAAAAATCCGCGAGAACAACCATACGCACTGCCGAACTGTCCGGAAAAGCGCACCACGGAACCGAGCTCCTGTATTGGCGGCCTGGTTTACACTAGCTTCCCGGCAAACGCGTACCGAAATTTTGGGGTTAAGCTGCTTGCACACACGCAAACACCACGACGCGCTTCGCCTCGACGTGCGTTGCTTTCTGACTCGGTCGGGGCCGAGCCGAGCCTGTGCGGACCGCTTGGTAGCAGCGCGAAGCGCAACCCTACATCCGCGCCCAGCCGACAGCGGCTTGTTAAGCTGAGATGTGCTGGTAAACAAGGCATGTAACGACAAGAGTAGCAAATTATTTTGTTTTTTTTTGTTTCTTTGAAGTAGCGTCCTGACACAAGCAAATGCTCGAAAGATTGTAATTTTCAAGATAACATTCTGAGAATGGGGGTTGTTTACGATAGTAGCTAGATGTTTTACGATATTAGCCAGATTTTTTTTTATATGGAGCTTGACATTTTGGTGGCAAAAATCATGTCAACACTCCGTACACAACCAACCCTCAGAAACATTCAGAGTTTTAGCCTAGATTATTACAGCCTGAAAAATATGTAAAAAAAAAAGTCGACGTCGTAGGCTCAATTAGCTTACCTCATAAAGGAATGAATTTGTTTTAATGAAGCCTAAATATTTTGTTGAAAAAAGTAAAACTGAATTTAAATAGATTTTCACACTTATAGTAAATTTTTAAATATCGATAAAGATTCAGAAAAAGAAAACAAAAAATGCAGCTTTTTTAACTCAAATAGTGAAATCCAATATGGCGAAACGTAAATATCAAACAGATACAACCCGAATGATGTATATTATTCCACTGTCAGGCTGAAATTTTAGCTTGTTTTGCTGGACATTGAAAACGAGCGAATGGTATAGTTAACGCAGCTCACTTGTCTTTCTAACCTATTTTTGTTCGTCCTTCCGTTGGAGTGCCGTGATCAAGCGGTAAGACTTTATTAAGGCCTTAACGGTGAGGTCTTCAAGAAAGTTCGTCCGCTGAGTGCGGCCGCTCTCGAAGATCTCTCGACGAAAAAGAGAGCAAGAGCGAATGTCTTACTCTTCACATTCTTGATCGTGTATGGATGTGTGTGTGTGTGTGTGTGTATGTCTCGGAAAGGCGTTATGGAAGCTTGTCGAGTTTGAACGAAGGGAATGTAACGAATTTAGATATGAAACGCTTGTTCAAAATATTCTGTTGTGGCGACCAACCGATTATAAAATCTTGTTGTAATGTGATTTGGGTAAAATTCTTATCGTTGTTTTTATCTTAGCTCACGTTCAATGTTATTTCTTTCCACTCTCTCATTGGGACTGTTGGCTGTTCTCTACATGCTCAAAGCCTCATTCCTCTCTCGTATACGTCAATTGCTCGGATCTTTGAACTGTCATGGCCTCCTTTGAATTTCGGTAACGTTTCAACAACAAGCTCCAACATCAATTGATCAGAAATAGCAAATAAGACTGTTTGAACACTTTACAACAATTTTTAACGTTAAAAAGTAACAAAACAAACTGTGAAAATCAAGAAATTGAAAGTGATCCATAACAATAAAACAAAACGATGTACGAGAGCTTTAAGCATTACATTTGAAATGAGCAAAAAGGTTCAACAGTCGCGTCGATCATTTGCTGTCTCGCCTGGCCAATGCAAAGTAAAAGAGAGAACAGCACATTCAGTGAGAGGATCGGCGCAAAGCACTCTTTGAGCTTTTGAGCCATAAAGCTTACCACATGCTTTTAAACCGTTTAGTGGAAGCTTAATTTTTGTTCGTTCTAAGCTTAACCTAACGTTAGGTGGTCAAGCTTTCATGGTGGTCACGAAACCGAAAACTTTTCTTCAAAAAATAAGTCAAGGTTGCAGGTGTATGTGGCTTTAATTTTTGCGTAGGAATTCGTCCTTCCAAATCCTAGAAAAAAAGCATTGAAGGGAACACTATAGGAATGGAATACAAATCAATAACCTAACCTGTGAAAGCACCACAAAACCCACCAATCCGTGTTAAATTGGCTCCCAATGTCCGACAGAATGTGGCGGTATCTCGTTAGGACACTATGTCGAGTCGCATAATAACGACAAAAAGAAGAAAGGAAAAAAAACCCGACCACCCATTGCAGAAGTCGGAAGTCTGGCCGGTGTCACAGCGTCCTCTTATCATCGTACCACACGCCATCCTTGGACGCCATCCGGACGGTGGTTTTATGGCGAACGGATCTCGTTTGAAAACAGCAAATAGAAACCATCGGTGACAGGCGCTAACGAAAAGCATTCCAACACACACACACATACTTACACACATGACCAAGCCGGAGCTTACACCTGTCATTAAGGAACGGTGCGGTATTAACGTTTCTTCGCTCGTAGCCTCTCACCGGTAGTACTAGCCTTTCTTGGGCATGTTTGGTCCAGAGAAGCAGCTTCCGGTTGCATTCGGTTTAAAAGCGATTCAGAACTGGTTGCCTCAATTACCCGACATTCTGGATGCTACGAAGCCAATTAGGAGGTGGGAATCGTACAAAAAAAGGCACTCAGTGCACGGATGACAACCTCCACAGTATCTTCTGAAACGTGTCCCGCTAGCTAGCCAGCATGTGTGAGCTCCTTCCTCTGCCATGTACATGTGATCTCCATAAAAACACATCTCAGGAAGAAGAGGCAAGTGCTAAAGGAAGTTATTCGACAGGTTGACCAAGGTCTGCTGACTAGTGATGGGAAAAATGAAGTTTTGGTCAGAATCGATAACGAATAGCTCCATTTTGTAGAATCGAGCAGGTCCAGAATCAGCTTCCGAAATCGACTTCAGAATTGGTTCCGGAATCGGCTCCAGAATTGGCTCCGGAATCGGTTCCGAAATCGGAATCGACTCCGGAATCAGAATCAGCTCCGGAATCGGAATCGGCTCTGGAATCTCCATGAGAATGGATCGTTATTAAGTACATTGGGATCCTTTGCGGTTTATTAACTAGGGGTCAAAGCATCCAGTACATTCGGGCAAAACCGTGGAATGATATTTAAATTCATCGTTTTATTGCAGTTTGCATTGAAAGATTAGTTGTGTTTCGATTCCGAAGCTGATTCAAATTGCGGAGCTGTTTCAGATTCCGGAGCCATATCAGAATCCGATTCCGGATTCGAAACCGATTCCGATTCCGGGATCGAATCCGAATCCGATTCCGGAGCCAACTCCGATTCTCTATTCTGGGGACAGATTCGGAATCGGGTACTTTCGATTCCTAGCTCCCACCACTACTGCAGGCAAGAAGCAGACACAAAACAAACCTAATCGTTCAGATTATTCCTAAGTAAACGACTAAATTTTTAATTATTTGGATTTTATTGGTGAAAAGAGTTGGTGAAAATTTGCGTCAAGATTAAGCGAAACACATCGCCCGGCCGGGAAGATTGCCCTCTTCAGAATTTTATCCCTTATTTTACGCTTCAAACACGTCGTATTGGAGTTGCATCTTGCCCCTCGGGATCGCGGCGAATTCCGCTTTCGAGTCGCTAGCTTTGACAGGCCTTGTGGAGTAACCGTAATCGTGAGTGTGCGGTGTTGTGACGCGCGGGGGTAAACTTTGGTACATCTTATTCTAGTGGTTTGAGTGTCACGACTACACGCCATCAAAGCAAAACCTAAGGGAAATGGAAAGAATACGGAAGTTACAACAAAACTAAATGCTACACAAAAAAAAAGGGAGCAGCTCCGAAGCCGCTTACCCAAGAACCTAAACCTAGTCACTCCTAGTAAGCCTAAACTGCGTGTTTACAGCGCTACCGAACTAGAAGAAAAAGAAACGAAACGCGGCGCAGTCTTCACTCCTCGCCGAGAATTTGTACACTTCGCACCGGCTTTTTGCTGTACATCGGTAGCATCGTGGCGGCGGCGGCCGTCACCGTGCTCTGCCCGTCCTGCTGGCGGCCTGTCATCTGGCTCGGTTGGGTTTGGGGCCGTGGCATCGAGGACGCACCCTGCAGATGCTGCAGACCGGGGTACTGCTGGCCGGTGGACTGCGGTCCGGCCGGCAGTACGTCCGTGCCGGCACCGGGCGCCTGGATAGCGAGCATCAGCATCCGGTAGAGCAGGCTTTCGCGCACGTCCGGCGGCAGATAGTCGGCGGAACGGAGCGATCCGGTGGCGGCCGAACCGGGCGCATCGAGCGCCGGCTGGTAGTACTGGCCGTTGCGGCGCGCGAAGCCACCGTCGAGCGGGTCGGACTGGACACCGTCAGCTGCTACGCCGCCACCCCGTACGCTTGCACTCGGTGCGGATGGGCTGTAGAGTGGGTTCTGGTAGCCGGGCGCATCGTAAGGTCCCGCACCTGGATAGGGGAAGGGCAGTGGTGGTCGGGGGATCTGTTGCTGAGGATAGCCGCCGCCGAGGTATGGGCCGCCAAGCCCGAACGGAGCTGGAGATGGCCCGGGGAAGTAGGGATTGTACGGGAAGGCTCCATTATAGCCGCCGTAGCCGCCGCCGCCTCCGCCGAGACGGTAGCGCGACGCCTGCTGAGCAAACTGCTGCTGCTGATGGCGCAAGATGAGCACCTGCAGGATGCGCTCAAAGTCGCGCGCGGTCAGTGGACGCTCCGGCGGGATGTCGTAGTAGTACGGGCTGGAGGGCAGCCGCGGATATCCAACCGGGTTGTACGGGACGGGAATAGGGTACGAGTTCTGCTGCTGCTGCTGCTGCTGCGGCTGGTGCTGCTGGGGCGGCTGAGTTGCACTGAGTGACTGCTGCGGCTGGTAGGCGGGATCTGCCGGCGGCAGATTCAGCCGCCGCTGCTGCCGATAGGGCAAAAGGCTGTTGAGATGCGGCTGCGGGTCGTCCGCCTCCCGGTCCTTGTCGTCCGGGTCACGCCCACCGTACGGTAGTTCTCCGGGTGGTGGCAGCGGCGTGAAGGACCTCGCGTACGGCGGCGGCAATCCGTACGGCGTGCGGAAGCGTCCGGCCGGCGGCGGTTGCGATGAGCCGTCCTCGCGCGGGCGAAACTCGATCGGCCGGGGGCGGAATATCGGGCGACGCTCTTCCGCGTGCGGTTCGGCTTCGCTAGTCGCCAGGACCCGATTGGCGGCTGGAATTTGCACGACTGAGGAGGACGCCGGTCCGTCGGTGACGTAGCTGTGCTCGGAGCTCGGTTCGGTCGAGGTTTCGTACAGGATCGGGGCCGGTTCGTGCCTCGGTGGTTGTGGTCGGGCCGGTTGCTTCACGTACACGCGCTCGGTGGTGAGCCGGTCGGGGCCGGCCTGACCCGCCTGCAGCACGCTCTGGATGTGGGCGGCACGCTGCCGGGCCGCCAGCACGGCGGCTGGGATGCGCGGCGTCGGATGGGTGGTGTAGAGGGGTTTTGCGCCGCCGGAGAAGATGCTGCCGAGTTCGCCGTCGGCCGCCGACTGGCCGTAGATGATCTGCTGCGGCTGCGCCTCGTACTGCTCGCCGGACTCGCTAACGGCCGGGGCCAGCTGGCGGCGCAGGAAGTTACCGCGTACGGGCTTTTTGGCGGGCGGGGCGTGCGTGTACTTAGCCGCCTCGAGCCGCTCGGGCCGGGCAAGCTGTTCGGCCGTCTTGGCCGCCTGGTAGGGGAGGGGCGTCGGTCGGATGATGAGCAGCGTTCCGGGTTTGGTGTGCACGGTGGAGGAGTGGGTCGAGGCGGCTGTTGGTTCGCCGAACGCTGCTGCCAGATGGCCGCCCGTTTCGGTGGCCGCTGACGTCACAGTGCTTTCGGTGGTTGTGGTCGTGGTGGTGGTAGGTGTTGTGGTTGGTGAGTTACCTCCGTTCATTGCCATCGTGCTGCTGCTGGAGCCACTGGATGCCGGTGTGGTCGGTGTGGTGGTGGAGTAGCCGTGCCGTTTGCGCGGTATCGTCTGAATGACGCTCGGGCGCAGTGTGCTCGCGTGCTGCGGGTTGTGATGAAGATGGGAATGATGCTGCTGCTGCTGCTGCTGCGGTGGATGATAGTTGGGTGGGCGACGTGTGGTCGGCATCAGCAGATGCTGAGTGCGGTTGAAGCGCGGCGGAATGTGCACAATCTCCTCCTCAGGCGTCGGCACGGTCGACACCATTGGCAGCGTTGCGGTCGACTGTCCGCCGCCGTACGAGACCCGCTTGATGTCGCCGTTCGCGTCGATGTACCCGTACGTGCCCTTGATGTTGCCCAACACGTCCCGGCTCTCGATCTTGAACGTACCATCCTCCGCCTCGTAGCCGACCGTGTACGAACCGTCCTGGTTCACCTTACGGATCTGCTTGATGATCTCGAGCCGCTGCGTAGGGTCCTTCGTTTCCGCCTCGCTCAGGTCGGAGGCTGAGCGGTCCGGCGTCGTCTCCGTCTCGCCAAGTGTCACCGGGAGCGTCGTGTGCGTTGCCTCCACCAACGAGTCGGTCGTCGTAATGGCGGAAACGCCTGGGAAGGGCAGTATGAGGACGGTGACGAATAGTACCATCACCCACAGCGTCATGATCCTCTCGCGACCTGCTCTACCCGTACAGCGGTACTGAGGAAAGGGCGAGAAGAAATAAGGAAGAGAAAAGACAAGTAAAGTTTAGCAAACAAGGAATTCGAAAGTAGACAGTTACTATGTAACGAGTAACTGAATGATGAAGTGAGTGATTTAAGTATCTACATGCTCAGATATCACGGATTCGGGAAACTCTTATAAGAGGTCGTAACGAAGTCCCAACACACATGAGGGCTTGAGGCTTAAGATCAGAGAACGAGAGCGAGAGAGCACTTAGAATTCCAGCTAGCGAGAGTTATTTTCTCTGTCTTGTCGAATGTATGGAAAAAGACCATACGATAGAAATGCATCAGATAGAAATGAGTTTTGAGTATGAAATCGTTAACGTCGATTCCAGAATAGATCCAGGGCATTTGTTAAAGTCATCGAAACCCTTCTGAAAAATGGATGGAGGGCGATATGATAATAGTTTGTAAAATGTTTAAGTTTTCAACGATGCAACATCCCAATAGACATTTTGAGTACGAGAATCAAGCTTTCGAGCTGTTTCACTTAAAGTGGAGCATAGTCTGCACCAGTGTAAGAGAGTTTAAGAACAAGCCATTTAAAATCGGCTATGACTGAGCTTTTTTGTATGCTTTCTTCTTGTTCCGTCAGGTTAGCAATCCTTTGAAGTGGCCGTGTAGCCATTTTTAAACTGAAATAACATCTTATTTTCAGGAAATAACGCGTACAAAAATACTTCTTTGTTTGTCAAATATTACAAGGATAATAATGGGGTCCTTTCCGTTTTAAGTTCGTAGGCTGAAATTTCAGCCTGTCAGCTGTTTGCATTGTATAGCAGTTTTCGAGCAGCTATCAAAGTGGGTATAGTATACAGGTGGGCTTATCCCAAGGTGTATGAATTTAGAAGGCTGATTTTTATCGCTTCTGCTTCTGAATTAAGATTTTAAAAGTGTTTTGAGTATTCGTCAATCCTCCAGAAAGCTTGTTTGAACAAAAGTTTTTACCCATCCTGTCAAAAAGTGAAATTCAAATTTGGTTATAAAAAACATTCTATGAGACCCCCTCGACTACATATACTATGATTCTAGATTCCACCACCCGATCTCTTTAATGCACCTTGGGATAAATGTAAACAACACCATGTTTTCGAGCAGGTACTCGAATCTAATTCTAGTTTATAGGCTAGAATAATCTAGACTGAAAATTGCAGGCTAGTTTTAAGTGTTTTATGTGTTTTGTATGGAGTGTTTACATGATTTCAGCCTCCAACTGTCAAACTCGATACAAAAAAACTGACTAGAATGGTGAAGGGCCCGAATAATAGAAAAATAATTTTTAGGCCATCCACAAGGAGAGAGGAGGCGTGGTAGACCTAAATTGAGGTGATAAGATGGCGTGGAGGCGTCCGCTATTAAGGCCGGAACATCGGACTGGCAGACGAAGGCGCGAGACCGTGAGCGGTTTCGGACACTCCTGAGGCAGCCCAAGACCGCAAAGCGGTTGTAGTGCCGGATAAGTCAGTAAGTAACTAAGTAAAACGAACTCAACGCAATTGTTCAACGATAGTGTAAGACACAGTTTTGTCCTAACGAAATCTTACCACTTAAAACACGATTAATCACACACAAATCCGCAATTTCTGGTGTTTCAAGCAGCATTCGAGATCATGAATATTAATATAGAACAAATGTCACTTGGGTTGAGATGTGTTCTCATAGGTTTTGTAATTAATTAAAAAAAAACATTTATAAACTCTAAAAACAATTTTTAGTGGGCCAGCTTGATGTGGAATAAAATGAGAATCGCAATATGGTGCATCAATATAAATGAACTATTGCATCCTCTATAAGGATTTTATGTTTATCTTTTGGCTTGCGTTTCAATTTTGTGAGTGTATTTATCGTCGCCGAGAGTTGGCTTGGCGATTCTATGCCTAGACTACTCGACTCGATGCACTTTCCCTACTTTATTTTAAAAACTTAAAAAAATATAATAATCAATGAGCAACCGAGTCACATCATTAGACATAACATGAGGTAAAAAATATAAGTAATATGAGTACATTCATAAGCGTCAATAATTTGTGGGTTTTTTAAATACCAGAATGATATAATTGAAAGTTTTCGTGTTTCAAGGCTCAAAACATTCAATAATATTATGGAAAATAACTAATTCGAATGTGTAATACTGAGTGAAATTTGAAAATTTCGAAAAAAAAATCTTATGTTCACGTTATTGAGATTACACTATTTTTTTCAAATAAGACGATTATTCTAGTGTAGAGCTGGGAAATTCACAATCAAAAAGTAAATTATTACTTTTCTGCAAGTCAAAAATTTTCTAGTAACAATTTTCTACTACTAGGAATATTTGTATAATAGCATTAAATAAAGAAAGAAAACGGTCAAAATTAATAAAAACTTCAAGTACTTGTTTTTGCTCCTTTGCTCGAAATTACAGGAATATATCATTTCTAGTCTAATGGTTGCGGTACTGGTTTTACAAGATTAGGATAGATTCGATTCCAATTTGAACTGTCTCCACTTAAACAGGATCCAGGAGTACCAGCGCCCGAAAATCTGATAAAAAGAAACTCAAGAGAGCGAAAACTGTTTCGCCGCATTCGAGTTTGATTTTGAGCGTTTGTGTAGTGTAATAATTAACGTTTAATTTTTAGAACATTGTTACATTGATATTTTTCTTTTGAAACGTGAAACTGAATTAGTCTGCTATTTTGGGTATTCGTGTGACAAATACATTTTACCCTTTGTGCATAAAAATAAGTTAAAGAACAACAGGACCCAACAGTTTACTCTGATATGAGGTACCTAGTAGCTGATTACTAAAAGAGTAACGTGTTATTTTCCTCTACTATAACACAACATTCACATGTCTAGCAGAAAGAAAGCAAGGAGTGAAGATTATCTTTTTTGCAATTGATGTTGTTTAAGCGATCGTTTTAAAAAGCTACAATTTCGAACATGTCACCTAAACATGCGAATCGGTTGCACGCGTGCCACTTGTCATACCGTCAGCTTTTTTCACCCGCGAAATAAAAGCGCCCTCCGTTACGCAACGGTGCATCTCGGATGATAACGCACCTTGGTTGCCTCAGAGCTGGGCGCTGGTGTACTGGTGCCGCTACTCGGAGGGATTTGCGAAATCGGAGGCAGCTTAAAATCACACCCCCGCCTTCCACTCCCAACCTGCCACACACTGTAAGGGCCACCAGAGCCCGTGTGCAGCAGATTTCTTCACCGAAAAAAAAAAACCAGAGCGCGAAAACAAAAACCTCGCGACACTACCTCCCCCCCTGATTGTATTCGGGCTGATTTTACGATGTGAGCCACCAGCGCGCAGGCTCACACGGTGGATTGCCCCCGTCTTGTTTGGTTGTTTTCATTACCCTCTCCTCCCCCCCCCCCCTCCCCACGACTGCATTTGCATGGGAAGCGGCTGGATTGCATCGGGTCACAAAGCACAGAATGTGTGCTGTGCGGGAGGAACGGAGCCAAAAGCGAGGCACCCGATTCCGCGCGTGAGCACGCGTGAGCACTACTGGAATTGATGAATGGATGAGCGCCCTCCAGCGCTAGTGCTCCAGTTTTTGTCTTCACTCGCTCGGGCCCGCTCGCAGTGGCAAAAATGATGGTGATGATGATGGGGCTCTGATGCACCCTTACTCTTTACTACATTGGCCCGGAGCTTCGGGGGGTGGATCGGCCTTGAGAGTTGGCAGCTACACCACTAATTAATTAGTGTATAATTTGCCCATAACTCGAGGGCCTCCCCGGGGGCTCTTGGTAGTTGCGCACGCGTCGTGGCGTCGAGGTGTTACGACCCATTAGTGCCCAACACCTGCGCTCAGAAGTTGCAGCTACTGAACTGATGCGTGGTATGCAAAACGCATCTTAACGGTGTGTTGGTCGAGCACGCTGTATGAGTCCTTTAGCTGTACAAACATTCCGAAAGCCTCAAAACATGGCGCCCAGCCAAAAAGCTACTGCCATCCGCAATTGCAACTGTGCGCGATACCACCCGTACACCACGTCACCGGCGGTGCTGGAAGAGCGGTGTCGGTAATTAAGGTAAGGCCAAAAGCTTAACAACCACCCAGACAGAGGCAGCATCCCGCGAGAACGCGTTCCAATTTGCGCGACTTGCAAACGATTTGCATCACTTTGCGTCGGTGACTTGCGCCACTACGCCATTTACGCGTGCGGCGGCGTGCGCGCGAATTGTGTTTATGATTCCTGGTTTCGCACTCGGCGGGGCTCACATTTAGATCGCGCTTCGGTAATCGGTAATGCAACACTGCCACAACCCGCCTGCCAGCGATCTCACCTTTGGATGCGATGGGTGTCCCATCTTGAAAGACAAGCGTTCGTCGCTTGACGCCGTTCGTTCGACGCGGGTGCGTTGATGCTTGGCGAGCGATCCTTCTTGCGGGGCGCTCTGGTGCCTGGGTTGCGATTCGCGTGCACTTCAAAACCTCCACCAAGGGCTCGGCTACCCAAGGCTCATGCCACTTGCCGACACAGCAGACGGTCCTTCGCGTACACACCAGCAACACTCGTCTACACGAACACTCGCTTTGCGGTTGATTGAATGTGGGGGATGAGGATTGATTGATAACTAACAAAAACTGTTCTTCCAACACCGAAGCTGCTTTCACTACTCTTCGTCCTTGGTACACCGGGATCTCTTACGCGGTGAGGATACACTCCGATTTGATCGATTCACTGCGCACCACACGAAGAAAAGCAAAAAGGATTTAGCTTTCCTTCCGCACTTTTGACAGGTTGGGCACACAGTTTCGTCCACCCCAAATTAAGTGGTTAGTAGCTTGCCGTGTTTTGGGTCTGTTCGCTTCATTCACACACACATATACACTCACACAGCTAAAGAGCCCAGCACGAGTGTGTATTGATTGATGATCGGCGGAGTTTTTTTTTTGTTTTCGTGCTAGCGCATCGATCACGTGTCCTTTTTCACGTACACAAACATGCAAAGATGAAGAAATAGTCCTTTTTTTGGCACACTCACACACTCACTCACGCGTTTGAAGCTGATTCATTGACGAGTAAAAGCACTCCAAGTATGGAATAAAAAACCTACACCGTTTAGTCCTTTGCTTAATCGAACAAACTACTGTATAACAACAGCCACCCGAAAGTAGAAAAAAAAACAACAATCGTGCGTGCCGTCACAAGCACGTTCACAGTCACGCTCTGCACTTTGCGACCCGTTCAAATGAGCCCAGCAGCGTAGGCGTCGGTGTACTATATAGCATCGGATCGGTTGCCGGCGGCTCGCCTGCCAACAACTCCCCCTCCAGCCGGGGCGATGTCTGTGTGGCGCGCGAAAAAGCGCCGACGCCCACACCACGATTTGCTTGTTCTTCTATCGGTGGGGAGGGGTCGGATGCTGGCGGCAGGCTGGTTGGAAAAATCACCTCTTAAGAAAACTGAGAGAGATAGAGAGAGGGGGGGGGGAAACGACAATAATTTGCAGCCCAGACCCAGGGGCACCGGTGGCGAACTGTGTGTTTTTCTTTTGTTCCCTCTCTCTCTCTCTCTCTCTCTCTCTCTCTCTCTACCCTCGGTTGACGTAGACCTTCCATCCCCTCAAACCCAATGCCCCACTGGAATGGGCATGGGAATTTTTGAGGTTTTATTTTTGTTTTTTTTTTTATTGTTCTTGGTGCCAAATGTGGTATGACCCCGGTGAACTGTTTTTTTGCAGCCCTGTTGGAGCCTTTTGGTGGACACGAGTTGGTATGCATTTTCCGCTTTTCCTATGACGTGTAGCGATTGACGAAGGGACGCCCGAGGATGGAGGATGGGATCACGCATCATATAAACTGATATCTTGAGGCGGATTCTCCTGTACAGGGTTTTCCAGGAGTTCTCATAGCAATGGGACACTTTATTAACTCTTTCTTACGTGAAATGAACTTAATGTAATGGGAATTGGACTCTCTAGCACTTTTGTTGAAAAATCTAACAGGAATTTCCAAGCAGCCTGTTCAAAAGGTATACCATAAAGTCCAATTTCCAACATGAAGTTCACTTCCAATAGGAAAGAGTCAAAGAAGTGTCCCACAACTATGAGATCCACTGGAAAACCCTGGAAGCGGACTGAGCAGACGCTGGGGCCTAAAAAACCCTAGCCAAAGCTCCGTATGTTAGTTCGCTTTTATAAGCCATTGATTTTTTTAAATTATTAATTCATATAGGAACGTAAAACTAAATCTTTCTCAAAGCAGTACATTCTTAAAAGTATGTTTGCGGAATGTGTTGATGACGCTTATGGCAATTAAAAGATTCGCGTACAAACTGGACATACTTTCGCAATCTTCCATATTAGCAATACAACTTCACATAACAATAAAGCATGAAGAAGCTCCTGGAACGTTTAATTTTTGTTTTAGTAACTTCCTCGATTGTCTCGATGGCGAGGACGGCAAGTCTACAAATACACAAGTACAGGATAATCAAGGTCAGACACTTGAATTTTAGGCAATTTGTATGTATCTGTGAAACAGGAAATCAGGAATTTGTGTAGTGGATTTAATGTCTCATATACATGATTGAGCAAACTTTTCTTTCCAAATACAAAAGTAGCAATGAGTTAAATTCGGTTTTGTCTCTGTTAGTCTTTCCAAATATGCTCCTTAGGTGTACTAGAATTGTCAGGTTGTTACAGTAGTCAAATTGGTCATGGTCAGGGCAGCTGCATCAAGGTAGATCAACTGGATCAGTACTATATGAAAAATGTTGTTGTTGAAATTGATATATTTTAGGCATTTGTAAGAAACCTAGGGGCCTCGAGATGAATAAATCCGCCTCCGCTGCCAAACACAATCAACCGGATCGGGAGAAGAAGGCATTGGCGAATTGAGCCGACGACTATTGGGACGCTTTTGTAACGCGGCGCTGCATAAATTAAGGGGCGTAAATCGAACGGGCAAAAAAAGGAATTAATTAAATCACTCGTACGAGTGAGCAGCACACAGGCGCAGCAAGATTCGGAGATGTTGCAAGATGGCATCGTTGCAATATCTGATAACTGCCGCCAGATTGCACCATCCTACATACGGCTAGCTGCGTGTCTAGCGAAAGAGATACCTCGATTAAGTAGAGCACACAATATTTAACACAAGTGACAGAGTGCATCTGGCGTGAAATTTCGGTCGAGCTTCGGGGCTAGAGGCGTTGCAGTGATGATATTTATTTGTGAGGCGTTACCGTTGTTCGGCTTGGCTGAGCCATGGCGAGGGATTGCGAAGGAGACGGATGTAAAAAAAATCAAAACATCTTTCCTAAGCCCTTCGTGACCTTGGGAGATTTTTTTTTATGTTTTTGTTTTTTTAGCAATGCAAAAAATCGTAGTTTGTGCCAATGTTTTTTTTTTAACCACCCACCCACCTCCAATCGTGCGGTAAAACGTAGAAGCTGCGGACAAAATTGTTCCGGGAGTTTGCACGCCATCCGGCAAGAGGAGTCACTTCCTTGAGTCATTGAAAAACAAAAATCGTCGAGCCGAGGGGAAAAACAATAAAGGGCGATAATTACATGCGGCCAATAATCACATCACTAAGACCCGTGGTGCGGATTGTTTTAAACGAATTAAAATTAAAACATCCTCTGGTAAGGTCAAGGCGCTCGTGTGTGTGTGTGTTTGTATGTTTGGGATTTGCTTTGCTTCCCAAGACGGGAGCTAAGTTGTTGGACGTAACATTTAAGCTTAATTTATTCCGATTGTGTTCTGTTCTGTTCCGTCCCAACCAGAGCATTCCGAGCTCGGCCACTCCGTTACGAGTGTCTCCTCACCCTGAGAGCGTCACCTGACTAGTCAGAGAAGAAAAATGCCTCGCTAAACGTATACCGGGCACACCGAGCAACGGCCTGGCTCGTTTTCGATGCGTCATTCCGATCCTTCCGGGGGATCATCGGCTAAAACCTGCTCATTGCATACAATGTCCCATTTTGGGGACAATGAGTCCTTGAGGTGGCCGGTGGCCTCCAGTACTGCTGCTGGGAGATTCTTTACCTTCCCGTGCGATTGTCGATAAATCATGGTGCTCGGAGGCTAGCGGTAAAAAGGCACACACACACACACACACACACACACACACACACACTCGTTGACGGTGGTACGAATTTACAAAGAGTGGCAGTCGTTTTTCGTCCGCAGCCCGTAAAATGAATTCATATTTCTGCGGCGCCGGACCGGGGGCCTTGGTGCCGGTTCGGTTTCTTCGGACCACTCGAGTTGACATCGAACGTCCCACCCGTGTGCACCGGGGTCGGTTGGACGGTATCAAACAACAATAGATTGGTTTTGATTTGTGGGCTTGCGCGCAACACGGCAACCACGGCGGGAGGCTTGGTGGGAGCGTTTTTGAATTTTGTGACTTTGGCGTGGCTTACGGAGAAGGTTGTTTTGGGGAAATAGTGTTAAATCTGGGGAGTGTGGGAAGGGAATGGGTTGGAAGTAAGTGTGGTTCATATTGATAAAAAGTTTGGAGCGGCCAGTGGCGCAGAATGGAATAGTTTGCTTTGGACTCGTTTGAACAATTGAAAATAGCTATAAATCCAGTTATAAATAAGACGACCGTACATTGTTTGTACTTAATGTTGAAAGTTTTAAATTAAATTGAGTATGATGTATTTATAATTTCTTTCAGTAGACTGTACAACTGTAGGCAAAATCCCTCCTTCGCCTTTTCCTCAAACTAGAGCAAACTCACAGGCTAAGCCAGCAGCAAATGTTTTAAATGTATAAGCCAAAACAGAATGTTTTGGTCCTTGGAACAGGATTATGAGCTAGGCATTTAATTTTTTTTTTTTTTGGCATTCAAAAATGAGTTTGACAGATCGTTTGAATTTTGAATACTTCTTGATTTGTTCACCAATGTGGTAACTCATCCGTCATATAGGAAAACGAAACAATATTTAGATTAAAATAAAAATATACTAAATGTTTAATTTTTTAAACGCTAAATCTGTTGAATTGATGATATAAAGCTAGGCGTTGTTGTCTCCACGCATAGCAAGGAACCAAAAATCTCACATCGCGTAACAGGGAGCGAGCGTCGGTTGACACTAAACTAGCTATAAAGTTGAATTGGCCGTTTCTGTGTTACATTCTGTGTGCATATCGCGCAGAGTATGATGGTAAGTTGATCCTATTATTAGATAATGAATATCAAATCGATTGAATTTTCTTTAAAGTCTCAATTCATTTTATCCAAACATAGGCATTACTAGGGTAAATGTACCTATAGTGGTGGTAGTACCAATAGTGGTGGTATTGCACTAAAATGCGGTTCATACGGCAAATTAAAAGCAATTAAGTTATTTACGTTAGTGTGAAATGTTTTTTAGCCTTTTACAAAGGGTTTAAAAGTTAAATGGGGCCATTCCGTTACTTAGTGACCGAAAAATCCATTATTTTGTAAAATGTGTCATTTCACCATTTTTCAACATTTTTCCTAAATCCTTAGGATTTCATAACGAAACTCATATTTCTGGTAACGTTCTAACCACGCAATTACTAGTTTTTCGACATAACTGTTATGAAATGTTATTGTTTTACTAAAATTATTTGCCTTTTGACCATATTTATGCATTTTTAAGTGTTTTTTACCATAGTGCCATTATAGGTACACAAAATAGGCATGTTCCTATAGTGGTTATAGTTATAAAATCAATAAAAACAGGTCGTTTTCTGTTTATTCGAGGATATTTTCGACATGTCGTACTGTTTTCACTAAAATAAGCAACAGAAATGAGTTTTATGTAGGTAATTTATCAAAAACTGGTCAAAATTCGCTTATATTGCTGAATGAAAAATTGACTTCAAATCAAGCACACTCTTGCGGGTGTAGGTTGACGACAGGTGTGATGCAGTACTTTCGTCAATAGTTTCATCGATCAAATGTATACATTTTTTTACGATCAAATTACGGAAGAAACCAATATTATGGCAGTAATCTTTGCTATTCATACGAAAACAGCTTCTAAACCAAGTTTCATTGATATTATACACCGTTTTTGATGCATCTTTGTTTACCACCACTATAGGAACACAATAAGACGACTATAGGAACCATACCACCATTATAGGTACAACGAAGCAGTTACAAAAATTTGTATTTTTTCGTAAATTTGATGTATTTCATGGTAAAAATGGTTGTGATTGCGAAGATAAAACATATTACAATTGCTATGTGTTAAAATATTCAGAAAATGTCCTTTCTGACACTTTAAATCCATTAAAACACATCGGTACCAATACAAATTGCACCACTATTGGTACATTTACCCTATATTGTGTTTATTTTGTATTCCTTACGTAGCAACACATATATAGCCAACTTAAGACATACCATGTCACGATATGAAAGCAGCTCCTTTGGTTCTTTTTCTACGCAAAAAAAATGTTTTTGGTCCTTCGAGCCGGATGACTAATTTTTAACTCGCCTTAGCAATAATGTTTTAACCTCGCAGAGTCTTAAATAAGCATTACATTATTTCCGTATATTGTATTATTTCAGAATTACAATAATGTAATATTTTACTCGTTTCAACAGAACTATGAGATTTTGATTTTTCTTCATGTTTTATTGAATTTTTTCATATCCAGTTCCTAGCCATACCGCTTTTTTATTTTTTATGATTGCTATAATGTACCTATCAGGGCCTACTAGCGGTCAGATACATTTTTAATTGACCCTAGGTACATTATTCTTCTTCTTTGACACAACAATCGTTTTCGTTCAAAGGTCTGCCTGTACCACTAGTAGGCTTGACTTTCAGTGACTTACTGATTACGCATAGTCAGTCCTACGTATGGGGGAACGGTTCCATTCGAAGCTTGAACTCATGACGAGTATGTTGTTAAGTCATGCGAGTTGACGACTGTACCACTAGACCGAGGTATTTTTAGATAGATGTGACAAATGCCTTGATGGCCGTCCGGGGAAGATCGTCCAGAGTACCAGAGTAGAGGAAAACAGCACCCAAACCCCGTTGTCGTTAAGGCCGTCGTCCATTTCACAATTGAATGTTGGGCCCTTAGAAGAAGATGAAAGCTAAGGTGTATAGTGTGTGAAGGTGAAGATTATTGACGAAATTCTATGATTGTACGCAATTCGAATCAAAAACGTCCATAGATTGATGCATGAGCATAAAACTGTTTGGAATATGAATCCAAAAATCGTTGCAATTCCATTATTTCGAATACCATTATTGTATATCTTTACATTTCCTCAAATTTAGATGGTCTGTTTCAGTAAAGACAATAATTAGAGGTAAAAGAGATTACATTTGCAATCGTTGGAAAATATGAAGTGTCAAAAATGCCTTCAATGTCCGCCATTCGAAGCAATACGATATTTCAATCATTTAGCCTTAATATTGCGGCCTCTTCGCTTTGTTTATAAAAAAAGTTTTCACAAACGTATCTTTTTTATAGCTGTACAAAAATTCAAAAGCCATCAATTGCTTTTAGAATCACCAACATGTGCATCACGGACTAAAGTCCCGTAAGAACCGAGTGCCTCATATGGTGGATTGAATATCCTGCTGCTGGCAATCAATAATTCACCGATTGATCCAAGCGCATTAAGTGGATAAAAAAATGGTAGAAAAAAAAAGATCAATCGCTTTTAAACGACAACTGTTGGTCCTTGGAACCAAATTGTACGGCTCGTATTTATGTTTGCCATTGCAAACATCAAGCCAAGTTTGTGGATAAATTAAACGTATAATGGCACTTAAAGACCCGTTGTACAGCGAAATGTAATTGAAATCTAATGACCTGCTTCACACGAACCACCAGCAAGCAAACCCGATGCAGCCCGAATCGGTATCGCTGTGTCGAGCGACAATTTGGTGGCGGGTGCCAAACAATTGACGCTTTAGCGTCCATTAAACGGCCTAGCCTCGACCTCGGCACAAACATTAAAAAAAAAATCAAAATCAAACCACACTCGAACACGCACAATGTTAATCGACCGTTCATAAGTAAGATGAAACGCATAACAACAGCATGCCAACCTGCCATTGAGATGCTGGCTTGGCGTGGTCAAATGCCGACCTTGAGAGCCGACCACGCCTCCAACCGTCTGCTCCTCGCCCGCGCGTAACGGAATCGATCGAAAATAGGTTTCGGTTTTTCTTCGCTCCAAATATGACGCACATTTGGCGCGAAACACCGACCGACGAGAGGAAGAGGGGTGGGGTAGAGAGGGAGAGAGAGGGAGAGAGAGAAAGAGAGAGAGAACCATGTCTAATGCCGGTTTGAAATGGCTTTTCGCTGCGTCCTACCGTGCGCGCGAATCTCGTTCAAGCGCTTTTCGTGGCCAGGCTTTTCTCACGCGTCTCGCGGGGGCAGACAATTTTCACACATGCCTACGCCTTCGAGCCTGTCGCGACTGCAATCTATGCGAATGTGTCAGTGAACGTAGAAGCGGGAGGGCGTTGATTCAAGGCAGCACCGATTTAAATCGCTTCAATCGCCCATCCCTTCAAGAATGGTGCGGACAATGGTTGTGCGCGGCATTCAGCCCCGGTCTTTGCCAAAGTTCGACCTGAAGCGCGCAAGAGCTAGAGTTGTTTTTTTTTGGGACAAACCAAGCAGACAGAGAAAAGCTCCTGGGGAAGGAAACAAAATAATAAAAAAAACCCTAAAACTGCTCAAAGATAAACCCGACAGGCTAATGAAAACTGCAAGCACAATAACGTCAAACTGCCGGCCGCTGTGTAAGACAGTTTTTTAATTCTGTGTGCTTCTAGCGCATTTTCTCCACCCCACGCTCGTTCGCTTTTCGCTCAAGGAGACACTTTGGGAAAATAGCACCACCTTTTTTGTTCATTTTCAGCCCGAAGTTCACCGTCGCGCACCTCATTTGCGTGCTTTTTTTTGCCGTGTGTGTGTATGCTTTCAACGTGCGAGATTATTCTTCGATTGTCGCCGCCTCAGTCGTCAATGAAAATCTGCGGGCTGAATTGTTCACCCGCATTGGGAGCGCGCGTGTGTGTGTTTGTGCGTGCGTGCGCGCTGCACCATTTGCCACGAGGGGTGGTTCATTGCACAATGCGGCCCACAGCAGCCAGTGACTGGTCTGTTGCAATCCGGCCCGGCCAGAACACGCCAAAAAGGCAAGAGACCAACCCATGGTGGGAAGGGGACGAGAAAGGGAAGGGGGGGGGGGGTGTTTTGTTTTTGTTTTTCGCTCCTAAAACGAAAAGCGCCGGTGGAAAGTAAGAAAGAGTGGGTGTAGTGCGGGGTCAGGGCGTAAGAATGGATGCCAGAAGACAAAAGGCAGGGAAAGACAATGGGAGGGAAAATACGGACAAATAAGACTAATGGCGTGCACCAGGTGAATGGGTGTGTACGTGTGCTTGTGTGTATGCACACACGGGGGCTGCGATACGAGCTGGCATGCTAATTTGGGAGGTGAAAGGGCACTCCGAAGAATAGAAAACTGAAGAGTGCAGAGAGGAGAAGGTCAGGCAAGGGAGGGTGTAAAGTTTGTGGCATGTATTGTCCAATTTTATCCTACCTATTTGGCATCGTTTTGTGGTGTTTGGGAAGGTAAGGGAGGGATTGGGGGAGAGAAGTTGGTACAAAGATGTAGGAAGCTTTAATACTTTGTCATCCAATGAATACACCGGCACCCCCAGTCTGATGAAAGCAACCACAGTATGCTTGCAAAATTCCTCTATTCGGTTGCAACCAGTGCTGCCAAATGTCACGAGCATCACGTGATAATCACCACCAAAAACAATGAAAATATCCGTGGTAGCTTGATGCGATATTGCTGATAGTCAATAAAAGTGCGTCATGACATGTCGAACACGACATGCAAATGCTTCCGTCCAACGCGATACTCTGACTAACAAGCTGAGATTAACAGCGTAGCAAACATAATCATGACTTTTTCTGGCTGTAAACAGTGATGCCAAATGCCACTGATTCAGTCACCAACACTCATGACTGAAACCAAGCTCAAATCAGTTCACGTACACAACTGGGATGATCAGGGGTGAGACTCAAACAGTTGACCAATCACATGCTTAGTGACATTTTTTGTAGCACTCAACTCTTGGTCTCTCACTTGATACATTTGCTCCCAATGATAATCGCGGCATTCTTGGCGATTTGTGAACTACTTGGCAAGTGGTAACAAGCAACAAAATGAGAATGCTTTCTCGCTCTGTCTGCTTTAATGGTGTGTTGAGTAGGACGCTTAAGCATTAGAGCGAAAAAGCATGCTCATTTTGTTGCCTGGGATCTCTCGAACGCATCGCCTATCTCCCATGACTATCGGGATGATCAGCGACAGAAAATGTTGCGACCATGACTGACCAAGTGTTGTTTGCAAAAATGTCACCAATCATGTGATGGTCGCACCAACTGTCATGACTTTAAGTGACATTTTGTCATGACTATTTAAGTGACATTTAGAAGAACTGATCACAGTAAAAAAAGTCATGACATAGTGACTGATCAAGCGCTGGTTACTAAAATGTCTTCAAGCGTGTATTGGTCACGCCAACTGCTTGAGCATCACCTCTGATTATTACAATTGAGTACGTGACGCTAACAGGGATTTTGTTTCAGTCAGAATGTTTTATGCCATTGGCAGTGACATTTTTCAGCACTGGTTGCAACACTTCCATTATATGATTGCAAAAACCTTCACAGAATGCTTGCACAATTCCAGAATGCTTGCACCGGTTTAAAACATTCCCTTAAACCTAACTTAATTCATTTAACTATTCCACTATACGACTCGAAACCCTGTAAGCCTGATTAAAAAAAACATTCTTTTTTAACAAAAGATTAACAAAATCAATGCTAAGTCCAATTCTGTTTACTATGTTCATCAATGACGTTTGTCTACGCTCCTGCAAGAACGCTGATCTGATCTGATCGCCATTAAGGACCGCCGTTCACGTTCAGACCGCGATACTCTCTACGTGATGTGTCGTCAGTTAATTGTTGTGTGTCGTGCAATCGAACCAGGAATGTCAAACACTGAGCTCCTAAATAATGTTCGTCATGCACACTAGTTTCTTGCGTTATTCGTTGTATTTAGGTTGAGACTTGAAATAATGTATTACAACCTGATGGTAATCGTTCCTTTATGCGAATTATATCAAAATCGTTTTATTTGTTTCTTCTTCGGATTATTAGAGACTTCAGCTCTACCTTCATGCTTTTGTTTATTGGTGCTCCAATCCAATTTACTACGCCTGGGTCCGGAAAAGTGTTCTCTGTTATTTCCTTCTCTCACTCTCTTTCTTCTATTTTGTTTAACTATACTCTTTCTAAATCGTCCCTCGCTCGTGTTATGCGTATCTGCGACCTTGGTGTTATACTTAACAGCCGTCTAAACTGCACTAAACTGCATCTTGATGACAGTTCTACTAAATTCTAACCGACTCTTAGGTTTATTTTACGTTCTACCTCTACCTTTGGGGTTTAAAGCTGTTTAAGACCAACTTTTACTGCGATCTAGTAAGGCCTATTCTTGAATATGCTAGCATTATTGGTCCTGCCTCATTACCACCTTATGAAACGCGATGGCGAGATATTCGGTCTTCATTCATCTCTTTAGTCATCGCCAAGTGTCTCGAACATTTTTTATTGGTGGCTCTTTAATTTCTTTTACTGATGCTTCCGATTTACTCTCGTCTATCTTGCTGTATGTTCCCTCTCGTTCTTTTCGCCCACGTGATCCTCTGTCAGTAAAGACACGTCATATGCTATATACTTTCAATAATCTTCTATCCTGTTTCGGATTGTTTAACCATTTTTACTATCGATTTGATTTTAACTCCTCGCTTAACTCTTTCCGTAACCTTCTTCTTATGTTTACGATAGTCTCTTAGCGCTATACCTTTATTTATTTTAGTTTATTTGTTTTTATAATTTTTTATTTGTTAAGTCAGGTTTAGTTTTGATGATATTTTTGTTATTTATTTGATTTAAGACTTCGTTATTTAGACTTGATGGAGTTAAATAAATGAAATGAATTGAAAGAAAAACCAGGAAAAGATTTGGGTCAAACGTGTGGCCGCTACCACAAACATGCCACACAATTGCAGTACAACGCGTGACAATGTGAACGAGAGCTGCCAATGGGAGGGGGGAGTGGTGGACTTTGTGATAAACAAACCCCATAGCACCCCAAAAACCATAGAGATACTCAACACAACACACACCCGCCTGGGTTCTGTCGCAAGATCTGCTCGAAAAAGATCGCAATGCCGCGAGATAAAGCGTGATAAAGCACCATCTACAACAACACCCCGCCCGTGGACACGGAGGGGTAAGCAACACGCAGTGCACGCAATCGCGCCCGCAAGCGGCACGCGAGCACCAGTCGAAGTGCGAAAAAAGCATGAATTATTAATCCGACTCGCAGCACACCAAGCGACGAACCCGACGTCACGGCGCTCGCCCGCGCACTCGCTGTCACAAAAGAAAGGCTTCCTGATGGCACTTTCGGTAGGGCTTTTCCCGACGGGGTTTGAAAGGTGCATCAAAATGTACATTTTATTAAACGGGGTTAAACTTAACGTCCCTTTTCAGTGGCCGGTGGTTAAAATGTGCATTTATTTACCCGCGTGGAGCGCGTTTTCGACATCTTTCGGCTTCGGGTGGAGATTGCGTCGATCGTTTTTTTTTGTTTTTGTTTGGTTTTCGGAGTCAATGTGCCATCTCGAAATTAATTATGCTTCGCGCGGTGCGGTGAAGAGGAAACAGTCATTATGTTGTGCCAGGTGGGTGAGTGAGAAGGGGGAAAAATCATTATTGCGTTTGGAAGATTAATTTACCGCTGCTTGGGCTAGCGTCGGACTATTGGCTGCAAGAAAGCTTAAAGCCCCACAACAAAAAAAACATTCACACACACACACACACATGCGCGATCCTAATGATTAATCACAGCGGTGTGTAAGGTGCAGGCTGTGTTTTTCCTATACAATCACCCTCCGAAAAGGGTGTCGCAAATAGGCTGTCGTCACGCTTTTAATCCTTTGCGTTGTGAAATAACCGAAACCGGTACGAAACAAACCAAAACAAAAACGACTTAAGCTATACTTGTGCTGTAAGAAATGAAGAGAGAAAAAAAACCAACCCCCAACAAAAGACCAGCCCGTATGCAAAACCATGCCTTAAAATCTCGCGTTTTGTTGGTGGCGCTGTGTGCGCGTGGTTGTTAGTGGCGTGAACATTTTCCACGCGAATCAGATTCGATTTGTCAACGTGCTGTTTTTCGCTCTTCCCCTCGCCGTCTCTGTCGTAGCAAAAAGATGCCGGGCCAGAACCCTAAGCTGGCGGTTCGCTGTCTGCCCTGCGCGCGCGAAGCCAACCACGCATATGATTGATGCTTATGGCGCATTAGCACTGAGGCGAAAAGGGAACTGCCGGTGCGTACGGGCAGCAGGCTGCTTGGCTGGCTGCAGATTGCTGTGATTCGATCCAAGGATTTTGCTGCTGGGAAACTGGTGGGAAAACATGACACGCGGCTGTACATTTACCGCCCGTCGGTACTGTGTGGGTTTCCTCGTTGCTAGGTGGAGTGGAAAAACACATTTCCTCATGTTGGCCCACCGACACACACACACACACAGCTTACATGCGTGATGCAAGAATGGCAAAATGGCCTCGGGGCTACTAGGAATGGTCCAAAACGCACAAGAATGGCATCGTGTCGATTTAACGACAATCACGTAAGGTTCTCACCATAAAAATACGCCCACGGGTGACCCGAACTGTTTCGCGGAGTGTGTGTGTTTGTGCATGCGCGTGTGTGTGTGTGTGTGTTTGTCTGTTGACCAGCAAGTAAGCAGGAACCCTGGCAGCCGTCCCCGGTCCCATATGGTTTTGCGCAGCCGTCGCGAAAGACCTAGGCCGAAGGAAAATGAGCAACATCAAAACATAATTCCCTTCCCTCGCCGGAGGGGGGGGGGGGGTGTGGTGGTAGGGGGGCCGCGGGAACGGGGGACGCGTGAGAAACTGCACTGATTCCATTGTTCCAGTACAATTCACCTGCCGCAGCCTCGCCCCATTAGGTGGCCTGGCCGCTTGTGTTGGCTTTGTTTAGCTTTCGAGCGATTGCCGCTTGCTATTTTTGCTTCAGGTTCGGGCCCGGGTCGGCTTTTATTTTTATTTTTTCTTTCTTTCTCAATTTTCTTGCCGCACTCCACCCCCGCCACGCGTGTGTGTGGCAGGTGGGTGGAGGCGGTGTCGAATGGGTAAATTTTCGCGATCTCGTAGCGGGGACGGCTTAATGGGTAGAATTTTAGTGTTGCTTTTGCTTTCCCGCGTTCGCTTGGAAGGACAAGATACTGATGGTGTTGGGGGGGGGGGGGGGGGGGGGCTGCACAAAAAATGTCGACAAACAAAAACAGACAGCTAAAAGTCGTCAACATGCGACTCACATCATCTGCATACGCAATCCGGTGGCTGGTGGACTGCGGGGGAGGGGGGGGGATGGGGGGTTGAGCTGTCACCTTGATTTGTGGGGCGACTAGCGCCACTTTAGCGGCTACTTTAGGCCAGGCAGGAGGACCGTTTTAAGCTGTCCGGACGAAGGCTACTCCGCGATCAGATCGGACCGCCTGGAGATGGGATGCTGCCGTTGGGGCGTTCTCTTTAATTGCCAATAAATAAAACATGCCAGGTAAATGGCGACGCAAAGATCTACAGAACGATTGTTTAATGTTGTCTGTGACGTTGGATTCTGAGCATTGTTTACTTTTTTTTTGGTAACAAAGGGTAACATCGCAAATGTGCGCAATTTAATTATTCGTGTCACAAGGGGTAAAACAAGTGTTTGCCAAAGGTCAGCCAATTGTGCTGACATTGTCAGGTCAACTGTAGTCTTGGATGCAATCGGAGCACCAAGTTCGGTTTTGGAAGATTTTCCAAAGAGTAGGATTCCTGTACGCAAAAGACGGTGCAGAAGTTTGAAGATTTTAGAATGCATAACATTATAGATTTTCGGGGCGGTCCCATCGTAGGTTCAAGCCCAGAATGGACCGTCCCCCTGTAGCAAGGATTGACTATCCGGTTACGTGGTAATGAATTAAGTCTCGAAAGCCTGTATAGGCCGGCATGTCCGTGTAGGACGTTACGCCAAATAGAAGAACATTGTGTAGATACGAAAGGTTTTTCTGGGTATTTAGCTAGGTGGCCTGTTAAGTATCCCGAATACCCCCTAGTCCAGAAATGCCAGTAAATTTGCGTCTTACGAAAGCTTTCGCATTGATTGAGCTGCTAGGGCACCGAGGAGGTTCAAAAGAGCTCAGGAAGAGCTCCTTTCGCATGATATCCTTGCGCCATATACAGCAAAGATCTAATACTATTGTTTAGAAATAAATTTTATCGCTTTCTGAACTTATGGAGTTGGAGTTTTTAGTACTTCAAGAATGTGCGTTACAGTACCAACAAATTTTCTTAGATGCAAACCAGTCGACCTTCCAAAGTTTTGGAAGAGTTTCAAACGTTTTTGGAGTTCTTTCAATAATTAACATTCTATTGCAGCGACCTTGTCTGCTCGCCACGAATTCGCCTGGATAGCGATTTAGCCAGACAAAGCATTAATGTTTTTGAGCGATATTGTTGTGTTTGGGGAAACTGTGAAAGAACATAACTTGAATTCGATCAACATATTGGATGGGTTGAAGCAACCTTATCTGACAGTGGATCCAACAAAAATCTAGGTATTTTTAAGGAAATGGACGCAATCTCTTAGCTGATGGTGGTCCTAGTGTGCGGAATAGGGATATTAATAAAGTAGCAAAAAATCCCTAAAATACTAAAAAAATAATAGCTTCTTCACCAGACTCAGCCAAGGCTCACCAAGTCCCTTACATGCATTACAGATTGGTGTATTGTTGTTGTTTTTTATAATTATAGAGGATTTGAACCTATTTTGAGTATTTGATGTCTTCAACTCTGGTCGATGAATCTTTCATGATAGTTGAACATGTTAAGAGTTCAAATAATATAGATCTTGAATACTGTACTCCGTAGTATCAATCAAAGACTAGACTTTTTAAGAAAGAGTTGATTTTTGATGTTCCTAGAAACTCGCACGACTCAACAACTTGTCCGTCGTGGGTTCAAAACTCATATGGAGCGTCCTCCTACAACAAGGACTTGACTATCCAGCTGTGCGCGGTACTTAATAAGCTCCGAATGCCTGTATAGGCTGGTATGATCACTTAGGTCGTCATGTCAAGGAGAAGAAGAAGAAGAAGAAGAAGAAGAAGAAGAAGAAGAACTAAATTTGCAATTCAATTATTCCGTATGACAGCACAAAACTTCAATAGGTCTAAGAATCCTTGCCAGTACTTGATATATGTAAGATTTCCCATGTCAAAATAATCATCAAATTGAAATGCAAGTCAAAATATACCTCTTAGCCAATTTCTTAATCATATTTTTTTAAATACTCTCTATGGACTGTTATTAGATTTAGCATGTGTTTACAGTTGTTAGCATATCTGGATAAATCCAGCAACAAACAAAATGTAGTGCATGAAAGTCCCCGAGACAAACTCTTACGATTCAATATATTCGGTTGCCATCAGAGCACTCCGATACAACTTTTGCACAGCTTAACATGCATTGTTACTTTGCTGCAAGTGTTCCGCGAACTTTTTCCGCGAACCCTCCGGCAAGCGGTGTCTCCAACCTCTACTAACGCTGAACTGCACCCGAACTATGTGCAATCGATTTGGGGCGCATTTTTCACATATGTCGACAGCGGTAAGGAAGTCGTTAAGGCGCATTGTTTAGTGCTTTTTCTTCTTGGTCGTTCGAGGCTGGAGCCACTAAGGCAATGGCAAACGTCCCAAGCCAAAGTGAATCTAAAACAATGGAATCGAAAAACTTGCGACGAGTGGCCAAATGGCCCACCCACACCCGGGGTGGATCGGACGGCTAATGGAGGGCCGGTCGGGATATCGCGCGACATATTTTCACATTCCACGCGCTGTCAACCTTACCCAGAGCATGTGTGTTGAAATGCACTGCCAAGCTGGAAGAGATTCTTCCCATACACAATATATACAAAACACACACACACACACACACGAGAGAGTGATGTGTCAGTTTCGTCATTTTGCACCAACCTGAACCGTTTACGAAGGGGCACACTATTGCCCTGCACAAACGCAGCCCGCTCTATTGCTCAACAAGTGAGTGTGCTGGCTGCTTTTTGCCACCGTTCAAGCGCCACGTTGCGCCTGAGAAGCGCGTGAGATTTATTTCGCCGACAAGTTGACCGACACCGTCCGGAAATTGTAACGCAGCCGTGTAGCCGCTGTACGCAACGATATCACGCGTAATGTGACGATGGGCTGGGTTGCTTCTTTGCTGCAACGGTCGCCAGTGGCGGGTTGTCGTAGGTTATGGTGTCAAAAGTGGAGATGTAAGCAGTGCTGATCAAGATGGGCTGCGATCTTCGACGTGTGAAAACGGTTGGCGATTTAGTTACATCATCCAAACCGCTTTATAAACAGTATTACTTCAATGTTTTGTTAAGCTATAAATAATATACTTATCATTTTTTCAAACTTTCTTTTCAAAAAGAGTATAAAAAGTTTTAGCTGGAATCGCTTCTAAAAAGCCAATTAAAACCATAATATCCAGCAAGACCTTGAAAATATCTTATACGCCTCGATTGCAGGTCTAAAAACTGTCTGTTACTAAAGAAACGGACAGTTTGTTTTTGAATCCATTCAAAGCTGTCTTGAGATAAGAAGCTAGAAAAGCTCAAAGCTTTGCACAAAGTTGATGAAAAAGCTTGTGTATCGATGTAGGCGCACAATAAGTAGACATTACATACCTCGCAGGCGCATTGAAAATACTATAATCACATTGCGGGTTTCTTGAATACTTCAATGAAGCAGGCAGCAGTGGCGGGTTTAACATGGTTCACGTAGATCGTAAGTTTTCGACAAACACCGTTTTCGTGCCCAAATAAAGAATGTTAAGCTGCTTTTGAAAATTGTTCAACTGTAAGTAAACACTTGATGTCCAACTGAAATACCGATGCCTATCTGAACTTCGTTCAATCGTAACTCTACAAGTGAAGCCCATAGGTTGATCCGTTTGCTGTATGGAGTTTAGAGTTTTTCGTGCCTTCATTTGCAAAAATAATTTGAATTCCTTTGCCGATAATTTATCCCGAATGTTAATGATTGAAGATGAAATGAGTACAAAATTAATCAAAATGAAGATCCAAACTGTTTAATTTCATCAAAATGAACATCCAGGAAACGAACATGGGTAATATAAACGCAAATATTGAGGAAAGCAATTGTTTAGTTTCGATTTCAACAGAAGAATTTTCGATTATTCAGAAAGGCATCATAATTTCAGTTGGCCGTCAAATGCTTACATCAAATGTTCTAGTTTAACAATGTTCAAAAGCACCTTAACATTGCTTACTAACATTGCAATTTCATCACAATGAACATCCAGGAAACGAACACGGGTAATATAATCGTACGCAAATATTAGTTGCGGTTACACAAACGATTTTAACAAAACAATTTTTGATTGTTCAGAAAGGCATCAGAATTTCTCAAAATGCTCGAAAGCACCTTAACATTGCTTACTTGGGCTTCATAACGGTTTATAACAGTGGATATAGTTTGAGCGGCCCTGTGGGCGATAGACGGTGGGGCTACATGACTGAGGAACCCTGAGGATGTATTTAATCTTATGCTCACAATTAGATCGTAATAAATAATTGAACTTTATTGCTGTCTTGTTTCATACTTTAACTCTAACATGGCTCCAAACAAGACTAAACTTTCTTAGGAAACAATCGAAATGGCGTAATGATTGCTACGCGTAAAAAAATAAAACTAAATGTCCCATTACATAGAGTATCGTCCGAATTCGTAACATTGTGTCAAAGCTTCCTGATCTATTAAAATAATCGTCACCACGCCAAGTGTATACTTACCAGTTACGCATCTAACGTCATCTGAGATTAAACATTGTAAGCAATGTCTCTATGCATGAAAATATTTGATCGTAACTAAACTCCTACTCTGATGTCACCTATGGTCATGCAATACAGTAGATAGTATAGCAGATGTCATAAAAACTTCCAGCCGATTGAGACGAGTTTGTTCAGGCAAACCAATGATCTTTGACTGAGTTGTGCTATTATTTTCCAACACCTACCAAATATGTATCGACTAATTCAACCTAATCGAACAAGCCTACCTGTTCTGTAACTAATACTTATTAACCTACTAATCTAGAACACGAATGTAAGGTGATCATCCACAAGGAAAGTGTTGCAAGTTCCGTCTCAAGCAGTGTTTATCGAAGCAACCGTGTGTGTACCGCTATGCTAACACCAGGCCTACTAACTGGATCGTGTTTTTTAAACTTGCACCCCTTTTAGTCGCTTCATTACCCACACCGCACACCACACGGGCACCAATACGCAGACCTGCCACCGCGCCACGATTACGCCATCCCGGGGTGCGTGCAAAAAAAAAACGGTGACTAAATGCGGTTTTTGATACCGTTTTTCATCGTGCAGTACGGTCGCGATTACGCGAGCCCCAATTCCGTTCGACACTTGTGCGATCGATACGCCTGCTAACTAGTACAGGCTCTGCCGGATCGGGTGCGTCACCCGTTTCGTGGTGCGTGTGCCGGGGGCCGCCTCGAAAGCGTGGACGTGACGCAATCGAGGGGCGGAACGCATTGGTGACCGCTTTGCCGCCTTCTCCTTCGGCGACCCTGTTCCCAGCGATCGCACAGCAATGTGTGGAATGTCGGAATTAGGGTACTCTTTACCTAAACACCGTATTTATGGTGCTGTACGGGCAAGACATTGGAAGTAGAAAACAGATATATGAGCGATACAAATTCTGCGCTGTTCGCACGAGTTCCTTTCTCCCGGATATTAGTTTCCATTTTTTTTTGCATGGGTCGAGCAAGCTTTTTCGTCACCTTGGCCCGTTCTTAATCGAATATGAAACGCGCCATCCGACGTTTGGATTTCATCACATCGCGGAAATGCTACCACAAATCACACCAAACGGGGCTCGTTCGATAGCTGCTAGAGCACGGTGCAACCTCCAACAACACGCCTACTTTCTATATACCTGGAGACCCTGGCGGTCCCTACGCTGTCGGCCCGAAACTTGGGCCCCGAGGGGACTTGGGACATTTCGTGAGTCACCGACACACACACACATGGTCACCGATTCTGGTGCGGCGCATCCGAAAAGAACGGACGACGCCAAATTTGACGCCTGGAGAAAGAAGACGAGTGCGAGAAAGACAGAGAGAGAAGCACTAAAGTTCAAGGTTAGCGCGGACCGCAGCACTAAAACAGCAACAAACCCTAATCAGCCTCTCACCCGTTTTTGGGGGCCAGATTTATGTCGTTACTGTTGTTGTTGTTGTTGATTGCTGCCTGTTCACTGATCACTTCGCAGCGTCACATCCTAACCTTCCCCCGTTGCGGCTGTGCGTGATGTCTTGAGCGAGAGAAGCGATCTGAAGGGGGGTTCGTTGTCTGCTAAAACCATCAGCGCAATCTCGTCGTGAGAATCGTACCGCTCGTACGGTAACGAACGGTTTCACATGGAGATCTTCGACTGGTGCCCGTTCTTAGCCAGCAAAGATATCGTGTCCACCCTTTTTTCACACACCCCAAACGAGCTAAGGCTACAACTGCAGCCGGTGCCGGAATTCGCCACAGTAACTGCATACGCAAATCATTGTTTCGCACCAAGTTGTACGGCGAGCACAATAATTACCGTCCGTGCAGTTTTTGTAGCAGTTTCACATACCCAACTCCTGCTACGTGCTAAAATCTGCATGCCAGAAGGAAGGGCAGGAGGGGCATTACATTACGCAAAACATCTAAACTGGTATGCGAGCCCCTAGAGAGCGCAACAGTTTAACCTCTACGATAAGCCATCGCATATGCAAGCGGTCGTACTGCCGCCAAAAACCTGTCCCAGTGTGAATTTCCCCTGGCAGCCTTACACTGCATCGCAAGTACAGCCTCCGAGCGCGCGCGCGCGCCCGTGTGTGGGAGCATTTCCCTCCCCGGAAATGAAATGGACGCGAGTGCACGCGAAAAGTGCAACATCCGGTTTGTCGGGTTTCGGGGTCGGGATTTGGTTGGCTTTTCTCCACCAGTCACATCCGGAACTGCTGGAATCGCTTGATGCAGCCAAAATGATTTCTTTTTTATGTTTTGTTGTTTGTGCCTCACAATTTGCTTCCGTGTTTGTTGCGCAAACGCAAGCAGTAGCGCACCAGAATGTTTGTCTAGCAGAATGTGTTGCGCATTGGTCGCTCGGCAAGCTGCACGCGCGCATCGCCATCTTAAGCTACCGAGTTCTTTCACCATCGTTTCGGGTAGCACCCAAATGGGCGGTCAATTAAGACCTGGTCCGTGTTGGGGCCCCGGGCTGGGCTACCGTTGCCACACTGACGCAATGACGCGTCCCGCTTTAGGTAATCGGCTCCGGCATGTTCTCGAGGCAGTGGCCCCACCATCTCGTCCCGTACATTCTTCGCGGTGGCAACGGTGGTCCGTGAGGATTGCGTCATAACCGCATGCGGCGGCGGCTACACTACTGTCACGGAGTTGTCAATCCAATCCATCGTCCCCACACAAGTCGATAAGGTGTACTAGATGCACACACATTCACACTCAAAGATTTACACATATACACAGAGGGATGCAGAAAGTCCTCTGTTCGGGAAAAGAAGTTACTCCGCCATATTTGTTTGAGCGTCTCTAATTAGTCGAATCAATCTTCGGGAGAAAAATACCACAAATTTCAAAACAATCACGAAATGGAGATAGATTACGGTATCAAAACAGCCCCAGGGTTGGAGAAACTGTTAAATAGTATATACCAAAATCACCATGATATCTACACCGATCGATTCGGAAAGCCGAAAAGGGACAGGTTTGTTAAATGATATGATATCTCCCAATAACAAAAACTGGCAAAAGCGCTTGCCATGATTATAGCAACGGAAGAAGCAATAATTTCCACCAAACCTAACATTATTTTCACAGATAGCGCTAGTGTATTGGCAGCACCAGAAGGAGGAAGTTTTAAATACCTCGTACATACAGATCCTGGAAGAGCTTTCAGCCTCAACAAACACAACCTTTTGTTGGATTCCAGATCACTGAAGAATCAAAAGTTAATGAAGTCGCAGACACGGCAGCAAATAATGGTCGCAAACAGAACTATGGACAACAATACTGCTTATTCAGAATTGATAGAATCGAACATGGACAAGGTGTTCTGGGGTGGAGCGATCACTACTGCCAATTATGTACATAATCGATTGCCATCCTCCTCACCGGAATCGACACGTTACAAAATATGGCACGGCAAGAATCCTTCCTATGTACATTTTTGAGTATTTGGACCTGACGTTTTGTACACATTCGCAAAGAAAAACGGCGTACACGAACGGCGGTTACGCGGGCAATAAGAAGGCCTATCATTCGTAAACCTGGAGGACCTGGACGAAAGCAATCATCAGTAGTCGTGACGCAAATTTTTTAGAACAATACTAGAATGGCGAAATTGAAACAAAACCGAAGCCAACGGAGCACTGATGCTGCCAGTTGGACCAACTCTGATATTTTCACTCGCAAAAGAAACTAATACGAGTGAAAACAACGTCCAAATAAAGGCTTCTGCTGAACCCTCTTGTATAAGAGAATCGAACATAAACCATACCGTTGAGGATCTTGATGAAACACCCTGTTAAAGTGCATCTGATGGTGAACTATAAGACTATCAGAGGGTGAACGTTAGGTGTGCTTGAAATACATCGGCTATGCTATCGGGTATCGGCTATGCTAAAATCATATGTATTAAAACGGAACTTTAGACGTGGTGTTACCTGCACTCGCACGACTTAACAACATGCCCGTCATGGGTTCAAGCCCCAAATAGACCGTGCCGCCTTACGTAGGACTGACTATCCTGTTATGGGGGTGGTAATCCAAAAGTCACTGAAAGCCAACCTCACAATGGTACAGGTAGGCCTTGACCGACAACGGTTGTTGAGCCAAAAGAAGATAAAAGAAGAAGAAGAAGTTACCTGCAAGAAGAAATGTTACTGCCATACTAACGAAGTAACTGGAAATGCAAAAAAAAAATCTAGAACTTCATGGCACACGATGAGCAGGAGTGTTGAGAAAGCAACATGTGTGCAATAAAGATGATGAAGTAGATAATGTATGCACTAGTAATGGGTAAAGTTGGTTCCGAAATTATCGGAGCCGACTCCAAATTTTTGCCGACTCCAAAAGGTAGGTCCGCCCAGCATTATCCGGAGTCGTCCGGAGTCGTCCGGAGTCGTTGGGAGTCGTCCAGAGTCGTTCGGAGTTGTTTGGTGCCGTTCGGAGTCGTTCGAAGTTGTCCGGAGACGTTTGGAGTCGGAGTCGTCCCGAGTTGTACGGAGTCGTCCGGGGTCTTTGGAGTCGTCCGGAGTCGTTCGGAGTTATTCGGAGTAGTTGAGAATCGGAGTAATCCCAAGTCGTTCGGAGTTAGTCGGAGTCGTACGGACTCTGGAAAACTCCGACTCCAAACGACTCCATGCGGCTCCGGACGACGTCGAACGACTCCGACTTCGGGAGGAACTAGTGGTTCCCATTTTGCCGTAGTCGTAAGTCGGACAAACAATAGCCGGAATTTGGTATGCACTAGTATGCCCATCATAATAGTCTTTGGTAAATGTTCCTTATAGTTAGTCCTGTTTCAAATACACCAGAGTCACGTTTGTAATTTAGTTTCTGGTTATTTTCACTGTGTTATAACTCCGCTCAACATTAGGAACTTTACATGTACAATAATTTGTAAAAAAAAAGAATAAAAGCAAGAGGCAAATTATCAGAAAAAAGGCTCCAAACCGCTAAAAACCAATAAAAAATAATAATAATGGAGTCAATTTCTGAACGTTTGTTTATTGATTTTCCTTCCAGTGGACAAGGCTTGTGCAACTGACTTACATTACAGACCCCGAGCAAAACCAAAAATCAATATGTCTCTGTTTCACAACCTCACAAAAAAACAACAACAACAACACCCCGCGCGTCGTCCCAATTCAAACGCATTCGGAAAAGTGCGATCGCTCACCACAATTGCACAATACGCTACCGAATCCATCTTGAACAACGGGGGAGTGTGTGTGTGTGTGTGTGTATGTGTTTTGTCCCGTCTGGGAGCATCGTCATGTTGGGTAGTAAAGAAGGAATGACAGAGAGAAATGCAGGAGGAAGACTTCGAAGGAGAAAAAAAACACACACACACTTACAGAGTGACATTTGTAGCAAATGGCTAATCGAGCGATTATTATTATTATTACTACCTACTACCAATTTCCAACTCACTATAGCTTCTCCTATCTCTCTCTCTCTCTCTGCCTCTCTCTACTAACTCCCTCATCTGCCGTCAGCGGTTTCGGGAGCCAATTTCCGTTCGCTTGATCGTTCGCTTACGTAAATCTACGCGCCGGCAGCACACGTTCGTCGCCTCGTATGTGAGCTGCATTTTATGCAGCGCGAAAGTATGTGATGGAATCTGCGAGAAATTGACGACTTGCTGTTTTATTTATTTTTTATTTCATTTCTAGCCAAAGCGTACAAGCTGACAGTGAATGCGCGCGTATTTTCCATTCCAAACGGACGCTTGCACGGAGAGGCCCTTGCTTTTGATAAGCAGAGCAGTCAAATGCGACGCTCTCAGACTCGCTTGTACTAGGAACTTACTAAACATCCGAGCAAACCGTTTCTGTTTCGAGCCGCTATTTCGTAACGCTACACATATCCTTGCCCCATAAACGGCGTATGCCCGCAAGCACCGTTTCGACCGCTTGAACCGGTGGGGCTGGTTCCTTTATTTCTTGTTATTTTTGTTGGTGCGCTTGACGATAATGATCTACTTTTTGGACTACCTCCTGCTTCAAGCTCTTGCTTGCAGGCGGCTATACACGAGCGCGATTCAAAGATCCAACTGACGGATGACTCCCCTCGGGCAGCGCGGCAATGGCAAACACGTGCAGAAGCTTCACCGGGTGCGCTTGCAGGAGAAAGAGACTGAAAAGGAAGGGCGGGGGGGTAAGTTTGGCCACCGAAATGTAAGTGAGTTTGATGGTCACCCGTTCGCGGGTCTAAGGTCGCGCTCCGAATTAAGCCCTGAGCCGTTTTCAATAGCACGCCGCCCCGGAGAAAAAAAAAACACACACACAAAACAGGTTGGCACGTAGTTGGGGCACCCGAATCGGGCGACCCAGCGTCAGCAGACGCACGGGTGAATTCAGTACCGTTGACCTTCGCGACATGATGAATGAGTTTTTCTTCTGCCCATGTGTGATAGTGTGCCTTCACTCCTTTCGAACGTGGCGGGCGCTGGCAGCAGCAACAGCAGCAGCCTCCAGAATCGAGCAGTTACCTAAGGGGACGAGATGTTATCGCTACCTCCGCAAGCAAGCAAACACACACGTCATGTTCTACTACTAATCCACCACTTACTACGACAACGGTACTATCTCTTACCGGTGGCGCAACGGTTTCGCCCCAAATCCGGTTTCGCTTTCAGTGCGCTCGGTTCGCACCCGTCGGAACGTCCTTGGAAGGGTGCCCTAAAACCCATTATTATCACCGGGGGCCGGGGCCTGGATCGAATTCTTCGCCACATTAGTCACCCGGCGACGGCGGGCGCACGCCTTTCTAATAAATTCCGCTCCCGAACCAGCTGTCGCACACCCGTTGGCGAACGCGGGCGGCTAGCGATTGGACGGGCGCATTCCACACTGAAATTAGCCATGCTGCGGCCCGCCAGCCAGCCAGCCTGCCCGCCCGCCCGGGTGACTCATTGCCAACGCTTCGACCATGGTCGCGTATTTTTAACGACCTCCAAAGTGCAGCCGCGCACTGGGTCACCTTTGCACCGCGGGAGCGACAAATTTATTACATTCTTGTTACAAAGCGCAACCGTTACGCCGGCCTAGATGCGGGAGCGCACTTGAAGCACTCGAAAAGCCGCAGCCAAGTCCAGCCGAAGCCGAACCGCCCGAGCAGCAAGGCACTCCAACGCAAAAGGTCAACCCAAGGTACTGCCGCCCACTCGCACCTTCCTTCTTCTTCTTTTGCCGGTCTTTTTGTGCCAACGCCCATCCAACCCGGCTCGAATGTGACTCGCGGGCGTTGCATTCAAAAGCCGTGGAAGAAAATTGCCGGTTCCCCTCGTTTTTCTTTTTTTTTTTTGACACGAACTGGCCACAAACCACCAAGGCCATAGCTGGGTGCGTCCGAGTGCACACGGTGCCGATTCGATTCGTTTGTGGGCTGCCCCAATGCGTTTCTTTCACTATTCTCCGTACGCGAACGGTTTGTTTCGAACGATTTTTGTTTTTCTTTATTTATATCATTACTGTACTGTCGTCGGTTATCTTTGCTTGTTGCGCGTTACACCGGTTAACCCGAAGGGTCTAGCGTTCGAGCAGTTTTCGAGCACTTTTAGAGCGACAACGAATCCTGCCCGCAAGCTCGTCTCGTCCCTGCGGGTTGGTTTGTTTCGTGTTTTGAGTTTTACATCCTGCTGCCCGGCGGCCGCAGTCCGTGCGCGCAGTACGGGGTATCGTGAGCAATATAGAGCTAAATTCTTTAATGTCCTTAACGTAGGGTAAAAATAGTCTTACGCGTACTTGTCTCACTTAGCAGAAAATCAAACGTTAGCGGGAAGTAGTCATGGAAACCACGTGGTGGTGCAGGCGTCCTTGAGAGAAAGCAAGAGAGCAAGAGAGTGAGAGAGAGAGAGAGAGAGAGAGAGAGAAAGAGAGGGACGCGTGGCGTAGTGTGCTTGGGGGAAAAGGAAGAAAAGCAACAGATATAGCCAGAGAGCAACACAAAAGGAAACGTATGAATGGAAGCTAATGTGAAAAAAGGGAAAGGAAAGAAATAAATAAAACAATTACAACAGATACAGCAAGTACACAGACGATGCAAGAAGAAGAGAAAGAAGAAAGTGTAACGAGTACAGTGGAGGGAAGCAAGCAGAAGTCGATAAATAAACACTGAAGCTGAATGGGTACGAGCAGAACTAAACTGTGAGTGAGTAATCAATGAAAGGTACAGCAATACCTTGGAATGGCTTCGCGAATGTTGCGGAAGGGCAATGGTAGTGGGGAGAAAATAAAATAATAATAAAAAAACAACACGAGCGCACACACACACACACACACATACATTAGTAGCAAAAACAAAAGAGAAACGCTGCGTTGCTTCGGCCTACGGCCAAAACCCGGCTAGTACTCAATGTTGTGACCCCGCAGGAACGCGTCGATCTGGCCGGGGGCGCCCTGGGGCGGACCCTGGGGCTGGATGAAGTAGTACTGCTGCTGGGGCTGCGGCTGGGGCTGGAAGCGGTGCATCGGCGGTCCGCCGACCGTCACCTTCTTGGCCGCCTCGAGCCGGTCGGCCCGCAGCTGGCTCTGCTGCAGCTCGAGCTGCTGGGCGAACAGCTGCTGGCTGTTGATGAACTGCAGCTCGTTCTGCTGCTTCTGGTAGAGCTGCTGCGGGATCTGGACGGTCGCCGGCCGGGGGCTGGGCTGGGCCCGGTACAGTGGCGACTGCTGCTGGAGCTGCTCGAGCGTCACGAGCTGGCCGGCGCCCGGATGCTGCTGCTGCTGCGGCTGCGGCTGCGGCTGATGGTGCTGATGCTGCTGCGGTCCTGCCACGTACGGTTGGATGCGGTGGTTCAGCTGGAAGTCGCCGTCGCTCTGGGGCAGCTGCTGGTACAGGGCGGTGTCGTACTGGCCGGAGGCCGGGTCGAAGATGAGCTGCGACTGGTAGATCGGGTTGCCGGCGGCCAGCTGCGGTCCGGGGCGGCCGAACGGCGAACCGGTCGGCTTAGGGGCGGCGCCGCCGCTCGGTGCGGTCGACGGTGTCGGCGGGCTCGGCAGCTTGTTGTCGGCCTGGAAGCGCTTGAACTCGGCCTCGAAATCGATCGACCCGGTCGGGCCACGGGTGCTGGGCGAGGAGGTCGGCCGGTAGGTGGTGGGGGCGAGCGTCGGCTGCGTTGGGAGGGGCGAGACGCGGTACACCGGCTTGGGCGTAATGTTCACCGGCAGGACGGTCTGGGGCGCGGCCGGCGCGGCCGGACTGTGGAAGATGGTGGGCGTGGGGCTGGGCGTCGTGCTGACGATCTGGACGCGCGGGCGCTGCGTGGTCGTGACGGCACCGGCGAAGGGACGGGCGGCCGGCCGGGGCGGCGAGCCGCGCTGGCCGATCTGCACCTCCTCCTCGGCATCGGCCGACTGCTGCTCCTGGCGCTGGCGGTCCTGGTAGTCGTTCTGGAAGACGGTGGTGGTGGGGCGCGGTGCCGTGGCCGGCGTCGAGTGGTGGCGCACCGGGGCGGCCGGTGTCGGGCGGGCGACGGGCACCGGACGGCGCACCGGGTAGTTCTGGGGCACGTTCTCGTTCGAGTCCTCCTGGCCGCCCTCGGCCCGGTCGCTCTCCTCCTCCTCGCTGCCGTCCGGGTTGTTCGGGTCGCACGGATTGCCGGACACGTACGTGAACTCGCGCTTGTTACCGTCCGGGTCGATGTAGCCGTACTTGCCGCGCACCACGCAGTCCGTGCCGCGCGTCTCCTCCTTGAACGAGCCGTCGGCCGCCTCGTACCCGAACGTGAACGAGCCGTCATCGTTCACCTTGCTGTAGTTGCGGATCGTCTGTACCGGCGGGGCACGAGACTCGCTGGCCGGCGCCTTCTGGCGGGCGGCTACCGGTGCGGCCGTCGTGCTCTTGGCCGCCGGCCGCTGGTACTGCTGCTGGTCGGCACGGGGCCGGGCAGCCGCCACCGGTGCACCGTACTGGCCGCCACCGTAGTCCTCGTCCGAGGACGCTACCAGCACCACATCGCCGAGCCGCTCCTGGGCGCGCTGGGGCGCGGCATAGTACTGCCGGTTGTCCTGCTGGGCGTCCTCCGCACTGTCCACGTACTCGGCGCTGGACGGGGCGGCTAGGACGCGCGGTCTAACGCGCAGTCGGCGCGTCTGTGCGTCACCGGACGCCACCAGCACCACCAAACCGAACGCCAACGTTAACCACTGTGCAGAAACGGAGGAGGAGAAGCGGAAGAGAAGAGTTAATGAGAGAGGCTTCTTGCATACTGCAGGAGAAAAATAATGTGGAACCTATACACACACTCACAAACAAACTCAAGCGAGCGCGCGCGAGAATAGAACTCGAAACCGCCGTGACCGCAGCGGTCTAGCGCTACGCACGGCTCTATCTAGATGCACTCATTTCGATGCGTTAAGAGAGCTATTTATATTCATCCCACCGCTCTGACACCTTTCACGATCACCGTTGCGTTGGTGCAGAAATGGTTTTAAACAATTATTCTATCGCACTAAAAGGGTTTGCTTCAACAGCTCAATGGGCCGAGCATTACACAAAAAAACGGGCGTGTAATAGAGTGTCTTAAAATAAATCTTTATTACCGCAACGCTCGTCCGTTCCGTGCGACGGGCTTGATCGTTTTTATTAGTTCGTTTGCATTTCTCCGCTTGCGAAAACAAAGCGAACCAACGGCGAACGTGCCGGGGGGGGGGGGGGGGAAATGGGGAACGTCAAACGTAATTAAAATTTAACTTCCTGCATCAAGCGAACCGACCGGCGACGGACAGAAAGTGAAAATGGAAATTTATCGCCCCTGCGGGTAGAGGTAGAGGGAGCGATGCAATGTGTGGGAGCAAAAACACACTCCCAACGCGGGGGCCGCATCTTCAGCTCAGGATGCAAAGAAAGAAAATGCAAATTCCACCCTCCCCGCTTTTCCCGTTGTTGCTCACGGCTTCCTTCGCGCTTTGAGAAAATTGTGGTTCATGACAGCAATAATCACCTCACTCGGGGGCTTCGTTGGTGTGGCGGTGGTTTTTTTTCCCCGCAACCCATAGAAGGTACAAAGAGTACAAGGAAAGCTTCCACCATTCGCTGACGGCTAGTAACAAGGGAAAAAGTGTTTTTGTACGCGGTGCTGCCGTGGAAATTGCTTTTCATTAATAAATCAAACACACGTGCTGGATGGTGGCGGGCACTTTAGATGGGGAAGCCGGGGCAGGAAAAAGCAGGGGAAAATGGAATACGGCTAAACAAAAGGGTGACTGAAGCGAATTAAACGGCTCCCCGTCACGGTACGGGAAGAGAAACGGGGGTGGGTGGGCTGGCTACGAGTGCTAATGGGCTGTTGCGACTTAATAGCAAGCGTTGCCGTTTGCGGCACAAAAACGGTCCCCGTCATGCTGCTGTTGCTGAAGTGGTTGCTGCTGCTGCTGCTGCTGCTGCTGCTGTCAGCAACTGCTCGCAAGCGCTCGGGGTGCAATTATGCAGCCTGAGCGATCGAACTAATGGAGATGAATGCCACCAACGCTGCAAAGTGCCCGCCCGCCTCGTTTATACACCTTTCCCGTGTCTCCGCTCGCTCGCTGCGCTGCGGAGATTAGTACACAGGGCGCGCGTGTTCGCTTCCTTTCTTTGCGCCTCCCTCGACCGGAGGGGGGGGGGGTTTGCTTCCGGATTCCGGCATCGGAGTGCTCGTACGTCAATGACTTCCCTCCTGCCAGCCAGGAAGGAGCGAAAGGATGATTGTGGTGGAAGGAAGGAGAGCGGACTCCAATTCCAAGCAGCGGTAGAACGATTTGCAGCGACGATTGTGATTTTATTGCTCTGGCACTATCGATTTGGAACTCTACGGCAATGGGGAAGAAGGGAGAGATTGGAATGCCTTCTCGGTCGGCTACGATGATTGCCTTTTGCTTCTGGGTGACTTTCCGGCACCCACTTCCATCCTTCCAGTCATTGCAATGTTACGGAACCTGCCAAACTGCAGCTCCTTCGCGCACACCTTCTCGGCGCGGCAGCAAAATGCGAAACATTATTAACAATCCATCTTTACGAGCATTCATCCCGGGCGCATCGGGCGCCTCGACGGCAGCAATTTGGGATTCGATTTTTATGATCCCTTCCCCCTTCACCCCAAAATGGGGAGAAGAACGGCCGGCACAGCGAGGAACATAATTTAAATTAGGCCTAATGCAGCGCCTCACACCGATGGCAGCAGCAGTGGACGAGGGCAGGACGGGGCGGGAAGTTTTTAATTGAATTTTCCATCCAGCCCGTGCGGAACGAAGGGCTGGCAGCGGTCCAGTAGCCGAGGTCCGGCAGCCCATAAAGTGGTTTATGCCGCGGCAAACGGCAGGCAAGCGGCGGGAAGCACTCTTGAGCACCAATCGCCAACAAACTTTGCGAACGTGGTGCTCGGTATGCGCCGTGTGCTCTGGTCGGTGCTGCCAAAAAGGTTCGCCGTCTGCCGAAAAACCGTGCACCAACCAACCGATTGGATTGGTTGCTTTTGTTTTGCTCAAGATTTATCGCCGCTCGGCGTTTGTCGTGCGCCCCGGGAGACGGTACACCCAACCCCCCTGGTGGTAAATCAAGATGGCGCCCGTGTAGGTGGAGGGTATTGCGAGAGAGGGAACTCCCGAGCAGTTCAATAATATTCCTGCAAACGGCTGCTGGAACGGTAATTAAAAGCGGACTCACCCTACTCCCCCAATCCGAACGCTCTACCGCAAAAAGGTAGTAAATCTTGCTTGCTTGCAACCCTCACCCCTCCGCTCCCCCTCCTTGGTTGGCACGGTAATTTGTGCACCGAAACAATCAATTGTGTATGTCTGTGTGTGTCTGTGTGTGGAGCCCATCAACCAAACAAATTCTGTCCTTCTCCGGCCCGAACGGCATTCGACCCCAAGAACACCCCATGCATGGTCCGCATGGTCCTTGACATTTCGCATCCACCACGTCCACAAAGGGGAGGGAAAGCTAAGAATGTCCAGCTGCCCCAGATTGAAAGGGTGACCGGCTGGCGCAGATCAGCACAACGGGCTTGAAAATCGATCCGCATACGGGGGAGACCTTTGCGAGACCGTAACGCTCCAAAAAACCATCGGAGCTGTCTGCTGCACACGCCGGTGCCGATGGGGCAAAGATGGCGGCCGTCAAAAAGTGGGAAAACAAAGACGCACACAAGAGGCGTCCAATTTCTCGGCAGCAAATGTGCGAGGTAACGACGCAATCGTTCATTTGCTTGCTCCATTTCGATCGAGCTCACATGCTGCTGGCGGCCTTTAAAGGCGACAAACAAACACAAACAAACACGCTGCAGGTAGTGGACACATTGCTCGATGACGTTGCTTGCTGCCGTCTGTCCAGATTCACTTTCAAAGCACTACCACTGCATGTCCGTCCGTTACGCGTGTCCCGTTACTTGCGCGGGCATTGTACGCGCTTCTTCGTTAGCGTGCTTGTAGGACTGAGTGGAAACGAAGGGGGGGAGGGGGATGCGAGGAGGAAAAAACCTCATTCCCTCTCACCGCAGCCGAGGTTACGCTTCCTCCCGCCGCTTAACGACCGTGCCGTTGCAGCCCGTGTGAAATACTTTCCCTTTTCGCGATCTTCACGGTCAAGTCCGAGGCGGATGCGATAATGGCTGAACCCTGGGGGTGGGTTTCGTGTACTGTGCTGGAGGTAATCAGAAAGATGCGCCCTGTTCCCCCCTCCCCCTACACGCGTGCCCTCCCGGGACGGTAATGCAGACTGCTGGGCTGCTGCAACAGCAAGCCGTGGAAACTCGTTCCAACTCGCCGCACCAAAGGCTGCATGCGAAACGTGTTTCTGCCGCAAAGCGCCCGCCAAAGGGAATGTTCAAGTGCGTCACAGCGCCTACCGCGATTCGGTTGCTGCTCGAGCATTTCCGCCTGCTCACAAGCGGGAAAATGTAGCTCGTGGCTCGGTTTGCCACTGTACGCCACGAAACTTCTGCACGCAAAATTAACGCAACGCATTCTCCGGGCGTACATCTTTGGCGCGGGCATTCAGGGTGAAGCGCGTTTGCGAAAACCACCTAATTGCATCCCAAAAAACCATGGGAACGCAGCAGCGAAACGCGCGAGCCTGCAAGGCCAACGCACAAAGACGTTCACACATCGACGCCTCGCCGAGGTGCGACCCCTTGTAGATGCGGTCGGGTAACTGACCCTTTGTTTTAGAGGGTGGGAGAGGGGGTGGAGGGGGGGGGTTGAGAATTTTCCCGAACACAAATTCGCGTCTCCATTTTGGTCGCCCATTGCCCAAATTCTGCGAACCTTGGCGGACAAAAGCAATAGACACGATTGGGCAAGATAAGCGGGCCGCGTGGGACGCCGAATCTCGAACGGACAACACACACACACACGCAGAGCGATACACAATCGTGTGTATGAGCGTGAGCGTGCAATACTTGTGTTTCGACCTGTTTTGCTAGACCCAACCGGCCGTCATAACGGCTGCAAAACAGTTCGAAAATCTTTCTTTTGTCGCCGCCTGTGTCTGTGGGTTATGAGCTAATGGCTTCATTTTTTTGCCACTCGACTTCACACATTCCGGTTTGCACACATACAAACCGTTCCCATATGAAGATGGCAGGACACGAGCTTGAACGAGCAATGAACAAGCGCGCACTACATCACGGCTAAAGCGTTACGTAACGCCCGCGCGCTTATTCAGCATTCATGCCAGCCTCTAATTCAAGCACGAAAGTGTAGCTCCCACACACACATACACATACACACACACACACACACTTAGAAAAAATTTCGAGCGACTATGGTTCTTGCTCTAGTGACGCTTGCAATAAAGCCACCTGGAGGATGTGACACCCGCGCACAAAACAGGAATTCGAGCGTCGCGAGAGGCTATTTCGGGATCGGCAACCGAGCACGACTCGATCACGCAACGGCTATCTCTCTCTCTCTCTCTCTCTCTCTCTCTCTCTCTCTCTCTCTATCTCCTTCTCGCATTGCCTCCACTTTTTTTCGCCTTCATAAGCTGGAGATAAGCAGGGCACGATCGAAAACTATTCGCACTCGGTCGCAATAACCCGCATCATCCGCTCTACGCTACGGTCGATCGATCAAACGGTTTTAGGCGACCGTGCTGCTTGGCGGCTGCCCGAAGAGTTCGCCCCCGCATCCCCATTCCGTATCCTTGTTTTTCGGCATAATTATCTTACGGCTAGCAGTTCGTTGAACGCAGGTTGCCTTCCTTTTCGCCCGGTGCCCAATGCGGAATGTCTTCGGTGTGCCATGGTTCGTCTCTCCGATGGAAAACCTTCACTTTTGCTCACACACACACACATGCTGCCCCGTGTCACACAGTCACACAGACGAGTGGTGTGAGTCCATCTTTGATTTAATAACATGTGCGTTTTGTGTGCTCGGTTGTCATCTTCGAGCCCAACTTGGCGTGAGTTTTGGGGGAGAGCTTCGATCCGAGGGGGAGCCCATCGCATGGTCTTAACCACAGCGACCACAACCACTCGGTGCGGTCGGTGCACGTGAACCTGCGGCACCTGAAGGGAACGGGTCGGTCGATGTCTCGCGCAACAACGATGCCATTATTGGCTGCTGGTGCGCCTGCCGATGATCCGTTCTCATCACATCATTACAACGCTTCTCCCACCCGCTCTTTCTCTCTTTCTCTCTCGCTCTCTCCCGAAGCAAAAGTGACACACACCTTCGCCACGGCATGTTATGCTTTTTTTATGCTGCGTTATACTGTGGGAAGATGCTCCAGCGAGCTCTGCGAGCGGGTCGCACCAAACTGTACAACATATTCTCACGGGTTTCGAAGGCTTTGGTCGGATCCATTCCCCCCTACTACTCCCGCGCGTGAGGGTGCACTTGTACAAGCGCTTGTAGTGGCTGTGATCCCCCCCCCCCCCCCCCCCCCCCGTTACCAAACCTCCCAGCACTGTCACGGTGTCACTGTGTGTGTGTGTGTATTTTGTTTGGGCTATCTGTTTTGCTTTGATCTGTTGTCGGCCCATCTTCATCGCCGTGTGTCGCAGGGCAATCGCAATCAAGACGCTGATTGCATCCGCACTGTGCCTTTGCAGGAAAACGGTACAGTGCAGGGACGCCCGTGAGACAATGTCTCACATATCGCGCCGCGCATATGTTATCGTCACCGAGCAGATGACAGGCATGAGCCGGCACACCAACCGTGTAAGCGACGGGTTCTCACGGTGCCGAATTTGTCGGCATTTGGTTGGCGATCGCCACGCAGCCCACCTGCCCCGGGGGCGTCCGGTGTGGGAGACCTCCAGATAGAATCTGACAGGGAGCATCTTCACGGCGGCAAAGGTCAGCCGCGTGAAGAAATGTGCGAACCCAGCCGCCTGCAAGTTATGTATTTTTTACTCCTCTCACACCGCTGTCCTTCAGACTCAGAGCAGTTTTGGGGGGGGAGTTTGTCTACGATGCTCTTATTAGCCAGGCTTCTACAGAGAGGGCTAAGCGCAAGCTGATCATCAGCTTCGCCTAAGTGTACGTGTGCATCAAACCAAACTTTGGATTGGCCAGAAAGATGTCCGAAATATTCGCTTCTCTCTACCGTTTTCGGAGCAGATCGAACGCTAAAGGACCTCAACAGTAGCTGTGTAGCTGAAAACCCTCGAAAGTGTAATGCAAAACCCCGCTTTATTACCCTACTTAGCGGACGACCGCTGCAGTGTAGTGGGATGTAGTAAAAGTACAACAAACTAAAACAACCACCCGCTTGTACTCTTGCCCCGGGTAAGGCGGGTGAAAAAGGTGGGAAGTAGCTTGCGTCATGGCACGCAATTGTATGATGCAATTGCCATCGATCGAATAAGGCATGCCGGACCGTCCGGGGGGACGGAAGGCGGGGCCGAATCAAAGCATAAGTTACATAAAGAAGTGCGGCAATTAACGGCGACGGCAAAGTGGTCGATATCACTCCATACTCGTGCGAAAGACGGGGAGGTCCAAAAAACTAGTTTACTTCTTTGGATGCAAAAATCGGTGGGGCGCGGGGGAGAGAAGAGGTGGTCTGCTCTTGTTATTCTCGGCCACGATTGCATCGCGAATCGCGGGGCGGCATGCGGAGCAACAACAACAACCCCTGTCCGCGTGTGTGACCAGCGGAGGCAGAGCGATGTGCTGCTGTTGGCGGACGCGGGCCCGGCAAGTCTCGGTTGAAACTGTGCCACTTGTCCACAGGGGCCCCCTCGAGTTGTTGCCGTTGTTTTCCTTTCTTTCAAACACACGCGCGAACGCTCGATAATGGAGAAGAAATGACCCGCCAGAGTGAAAGGAGCCTACCAGATCTAGTTTCGCGCGTCCTTGGCATAATCTTGCGCTTATCGCACGGGAAAGTCGTTCCAGCGCGCTCAAGGAGAACGAAACCTGTGCGCACGGGGAGTGATCGGTACTTTCATTGATATGGAGCTTTTAACAACACGCTGTCAGCTCTGTCGCCGTGGTCCCATCGTTTAACGCTAGACACCCAGCCCGTAATCATCGCTTGCGCGAGTTCAAATCTAATTACAGAATTTATTAAGTAAGAGTTCAAGCGCACGAGAGAAAGATAATTTATCTCCCCCCCTCGCACACCGAACTTATTGGGTCGTGTTGTGTGTTTTTACTTACCGTTCCTTGCAAACGCATTGTGTCGTAGTGTGTGTGTTTTTTGTATAGTAGGTAACTACTCTCTACTATTCCTTTCTCCTGGGACTCCCTAGGGCTGATAGATGATCGCTTCTTCCGTGTGGCCGGATATGTGCGCGCAGATCGATTTGATCGTGTGGGAAAGGCTTATCTTTCGAGCAGGTTCAACAGACTCTCTGGTCTGGTCTCACACACCTCCACCGTACGCTTTGCGGGATAGAGTTTTGATTTGCGGAACACTCGCCTTTACACTAGGAAACGTGCACCGAGGTAAACAAAAAAAACAAACAAACACACAACCGAGTGTGTGTGCGCGCGCACACAGTCACACACGCTCTCTTTCTCCGCTCTAGTTCTACGCTCTAGTGTTGCATGTAAAAACGGCTGGTGCTGTTCGCGCGTTACTTCCGCACACAGACACACACACACTCACACACTCGCCTCCACAAAGGTCCGACTCACTACTCAAACACGCAAATGCGCACACGTCGATTACGCTTGCCGTAATTTGCACTGTGGAAAAGAAAAAAAAGGAACAGGAAAAGAAGAGTTGGATTAGAGCAGGCATTTGACAGAGCTAAAACGTATATGGAGGACACACGGATACGGTGTACCTCTCTGCAGGTTTTTTTACGAGCGAAAGAAAAATGCTGATCGTGCAGTATGGAAATGAAGCGCCTCGATTACTATTGACATAAACTAAAAATCGAATCTTTAAACGTATTTCAAGGGCTTAAAGCTTCGGGATGGGCAAAAATCTGGAAGGGCACCCAACTTTCTAAAAATCCGCCCAAAAAGTGTGGCCATCTATGGCTAGCTCAACATTTGGATCCGCTTCGAGCCGGCGCATCAATAAAAGTGAAATTTAGGATGGCTGCCGATCGTCGGCAACACGCCCCGAACAAACTAGAATCCAAGCCCCTGGACGGGGAGCAGCATTTCGATTCCGGGCACGCGTGGCCACTTTTCCCATTCGCCGACGCTTTGTTGTTGTGTGTGTGTGTTTTTTTTTTCCTTTTCTCCCTCATTCCATCAGAGCACCCCGCTCGGTGAGTGGATGGGGGGGGGGGGGGGGGTGCTGGAGCGGTACTTTTACTTTCTACTTCCATTCCGTTCCAGTTCAATTTTCCCGATGCCGGAGCCGGAGACCAAAGACAAATCAAAGACCATCCCCATTCCCCTCCACCGGTCGGTGGGATTCTCCCCGATTTTGAAAGTTCACAGAAGCTGTGTGTTGATGGTGCGCCTGCCTGGCGGAAAGAGACGGTGCGCTCTTGCCAGTGGAGTTGGCCGGTTGGCATTTTATCGTGGAAGCAGGATGGCGTGTGATGGTAATACGACGTACAACAACGATGACTATACACACACATGATTCGGGGGTGCACATACAACGAGAGACACATTTACACACACACACACATACAAACACGCAGATACGAACGTTTGAACAGGACTTTGAAGAGGAAAAGGTAACTCAACCATCACACGTTTTGGAATCTAAAAGATCTTTGAATGTTGTTGGAGCGATCCTAAACCCTAAGAGATCTTCACGAAGAATGACCCGATCTCTGTTATTTCTTCTGGAGAGGTTTTTCCCAGGTGTCCTCAACCTACTCCCACACATCACCTCCCAGCTGGAAGTTTGGATCTTCATGAGCTTCGTAGCTGGGGTTTCCGAACTCCACAAGCACTGTATTCATAACTAAACTCGTAAGATCGGCTTTTTTCAGTTCCAATAAAGCACAGAGTGCCAATTGTCTTTGAAGCACATATTCACACCACACTTACACTGCACACTGGACGCTGGCACGGGATCGGACGGTGAAGGAACTACCGTACAGTCGGAAAACCTCTGGATCGGATCGCTATGTTGTAGTGTTTTGGTTTGGGTTCGTTCGGAGGTATGTTTTTTTAAGTTGTTGTGGTTGTTCGGGCTGCGGGCCCCTAGTCTGCACTGGGGAACGTGTCTTTGCAAAATGGTATCGAACGCTACCAGCGCCACTGTATTTTATAACATTCACCCGCCCCGAAGCCCTCGCAGCGGACGCGCGAATGCGCTGCAGGAGGGGAATAAAGCCACCGTACCTGGGGCGGATCAGTGGGTTGTGAGGGGGGGGGGGGGGGGTCTACCCCTTGATGATCGAGACGGACGGACGGCCGAACGGGGTGGGGGATGGAGAAACGACGCTTAAACCACCCTTCCACACCGAGGGGTGTGAGAGCAAATGGGGCCCAAGCGAGAGCGAGAAGTGGAGAAGAAAGAGCGTGCGAAACAGAGAGACCCGTGCGGACAAAATGTCGTGATCCCAGGGTGCAGTAAGACCAAGGGGGTAAGAATGGGGGTGAGGGTGAGGGGACGGTTTGAACTGTACGGTACCCAGCTGTGGCTTTTGTAGCAAGTGGGCGAAACACTGGGAGGAGAACGAACCGTTTCGGGAGGCAACACTCTTGGAGTTGACAGATGAAAGAAGCGGATCGCGGCGGTACCCACACAGCCCATATGCGCCGCAAAACTCCACACGCACACACACACACCGTGGCACTGTCCTGCCATTGGGGTGGGTGCTGCAAAAAGTTTCCCTGCGACCCTGCGCTCTTGTTGTGCTTTTTGCTTTTCTTTTCGGGTCTCGCGGGATGCACTTCTAGGGTCTCACGTTTGGAGGTTTCTGCGATCTGCGATCTCAGATGATCTGCTAGCGGGAAATCGTATCTTCACACCGCACACAACGACCTAGAGTGTCTAGAGTGTACAGAGAGAGAAGGAGGCGTGCAAAATTTCTTGCAAACCGGTTCCAGAACCTACCGATACTCCACGAGACGGCAAGATCTAGACTGGTAAATTAAAGGCCGTGCGCGTTTGCAGAGCGATCCGGTGGTGACTTTTCGCAACACCCAAGCTAGGCGAGATCGCTCAACTCGCAGAGTGTGGCTAAGCTGGGCACGAATATTCTGTTCGAGATGTTCGGGAATTCAACAGCGGGCAAGTAATACGTTAGCCCCAACCAGATTTGCTAGTAAGGGTGAGAGCCTAGACAGTTCGGTGCGGGCTCGAGCCGACGACACCAATCGAACCTTCCCGAGAGCGGACGCGGGCAAGGTTCGCTAAATCTTCGGCCTCGGACAGGAAAGGAAGGATAGGAAAGGGTCGTACCCAACATATACATACTGGAGCGAAAATCTGCTCGCCGTTAGGTATGGGATGACACCTCACCGTACTAGCGCAACGAAAGTGTTTGAGCCTAACCTATTTAGGACCTCTAGAGCCTCCCAATATCCCACAAACACTCGGATCATTCGTGTCCTCCACCGAGACTGAGACACAGCCGTTCGCTTTATGTTGGGGGATATTTTTATCTCTCATTATAAGCCGATTTCGAGTCCCTCGCCACTAAGCAGCCTCGAGTGACCTCGACAGTGACATTTCAATTCTACCCCAAAATGGATCCGGCACCACCGGTCCGGCTCTACCCCAAAACTGCCCCTATCAGAGGAGGCCCCAACTTCACAACATCCTGCTTCAATGGCTCTTCCTTACTGTGCGCCGTGTGCGCACACACCTCGACATCAGTTTACTACGCCGTCCATTAATTAGTCAAAGTCAAGCTCAAGCGCAGAGATCGGGCGAGATCTGCGAGCGCGCTAAGCCTTTTGCACCTCTTTCGGCTCCTGAGTGCAGAGTGTGTCTTTCCTCTGGCTATGGTCATGCGAAGCTCCTCTGAGATGTTCGTCTTGGGGTTCACGCTCGGAGGTGGGATTGTAATTATGTCCGGATCGGTTCAAACAAAAGCGCATGTTTTTTTTTATTGCATACAACCATCCTCCGTTGGACACTGTCCCGCGTCGGATCTTTGTTTACTTTTATCGCTTTGATGGAGGTGCTTACGATTAGTGTGGCTTTTTTTATTGATTTCCAATCAATCATGATAGCATGATGGATGGTACACGCGTTACACAGCGGGGCTGGGAAGCGCTTACGGAATTAATGCACTCGCCCTTACAATGGACTGTTGTGGAGTTTGTAGTTTCGAGAAGGAAGAAAAATAATTTACAGCAAATTCCACCAGTCACTCAAGCCCCAACCGGAGTCCACCGTTTCCGTTCATCATCATTAGAAGCATTTTGCGTTTTTTCGCATCGCTGAGCATTTGATTGGGCAAAGATACGCAGGCCACCCTCCCGATTCTGCGATTCTAGACGGGCGGTACCGGACCACTACTCCATCTAGAATGGTTTCGATGGGGGCAGACAGTCCCCACGCTTCCTTCACTTTGTTCGTGCAACCTTGAGAGCGTGTCTCGACCACAATCGCACGCTCGCTTCCTCGTTCGACCGTTCCGTGGAAATCACTTTCCACGAGCCAACGAACAACGCACGCGTAAGGCGATGAGCTAACGCTAACCAGCACGCGCCAGCAAACATTTCACTTTCATTCCCAACCCCATCAAAGCCTTCGAAATGGTCGAACGCTTCCAGCGACATATGACGACGACGCCGTTAACCGTTTACAAGCCCGTGACTTCCTCCGCGCGTTTGCTTTCGCGAAAGATGTATTCATTTTTTTTTTTTGTTGCGCTTCCACCGAGCGAGTTTTCCCAAAAAGGTCGTCGCACAGCGCCGGGTTCGGTATGGCCGGGCGATGGAAAGAGGCGGTGGATAATTTCTGACGATTTTCTTTGTCGTAAAGCCCAGCACTGTCAAGCGCCTTTACCGCTTCGCTAATCTATTCGTCGATGTTTTTAGTTTGGGCTTTCATTTTTCTTCATTCATGAGCTCATGTGTTCATGAATCGGTAAGCTGGTAGCTTAATGGTCGCATCCATCCCCGCATCGCGACACTCAACTGCCTGGAACGGAAAACGATGAAAGCTTCAAATTTCGATATCGTACAGGTCCATTTGGGGAGGTTTTTTTTTTGCTGCCTTTTGTTGTTTTCGGCAATTGTTTATGAAACGGTCCGATCGTTAGGCAGACCGACCGCTTACTGGAGATGCATAACACACATGCCTTTCCAGCTTTGCCGTACGGCCTAGGACAGGGCTCTGTTTTTCTTAGCTTCCCGCACTGTGTCGAGAGAGAGAGAGTTTTCCTTTTCGGTTGTTAGCATTTTACACGCCCGCCATTATCTGCACAATTTATGAGCTTTCCTCCGATTGGGCTGCTCAGCCATGGTGGACATATCGGCTTTTTGGCATGGCCCCGGTGTTTTACCAGGAGTTGCTTTTCTGTGTTTTGTTTTTTTGTTTTTTGCTTTGCGGATGCCTTCCTCGTGAGTGTGTATGTCGCTGTAACACCGCCAGTTAGGTGAGAGGTAAGCAGGAGGAGCGGCTAAACACGGTCCACACGCGTTGTGGACAGGACCACGGTTGACTGACTGCACTGGTTCCGGTTGCAATTCACCAGCCGCAAAACTGGGCGACGATCGCACCAAACGAAACCGTGGTGAACGCCTTTCGCTCGGGAGGCCTTCCAAACGTCTCCCCTCCGCTCGGTAAGCGGAAATGACAACGTTAACATCTTCGGGGAAGTACAGCCACAAGAGGTGAAATAAGGGGAAAAAATCAGCGAGCTAAAGGTGGTGGAATGTGAGCTAGATTTTATCTTCCATATTCTTTTTTTCGTTTTGGTTTATACATGGAGGATAGATTACAGCGTTTAAACCTCTTCTTGCTGAACCACAGCTCATTAAAGATTTCAAACTGCTCAAGGTTTGTTTAATTCGTTTACTTTTACAAGTTCAATCTCATTCTTGAATTTCATCAGAGTCTACCGTGTCGATCACTGAGCTAGACCATTTTCAAAGCTTATTTATAATATTCTTCAATAACATCCATACATATTCGAAATCCTCTTTCATAAACTTTTTTGGAACTCAAATAAATTGGTGAAGTCAGCAATCTATCCTATATTGCCTTTGTTTTGCTTTTGTGATATCTGCAAACATTCGAAGTCAACAGACATGTTTGCTTTTACGAAATTCCTAGCGAACTTTTCCCATTGAAATTTCTAGAGAAATAATTGTTACTTTGACTAGATACTTCCAGATATTGGTTAATCGCAAACCATCCTCTCTAAGATACTCTAAGCGCTGTTATGGCACGTCCGCCAATTTCTGAAGATATCAGTCTACGTTACATTATTTTTTGGTGTTTATGAAACATCCACACATTTGAAATCAACAGAATATTCTACCCCCACATGATAAGGTTTCCAAATATTTGAAGACAATAGAAGATTCTACTACTCCGGAACTCCTACCAACCTTTTTCGATATCAATTTTCAGAAAATAAAAGCTTCTTTAGCTAAACACTCTTTGGTAATCTTCAATATCATGCAGAGATACTCTATAATCTCAAACTATCTGAAATATTCTTGTGCGATTCCTCGGATGACCCCTTCTTCTGGAACTCCAAAACATTCGTGAAGTCATCAGTCTATGCTGCATTTGTATACTTCTGAAACATCCACAAATATTTAAAGTCAACTAAACATTCTACTGCAATTGAGCTCTTAGGAATCTTTCAAGGTACACTGATGCTCCAACAGCTATTCGTTGACTTCCAATTATTGGAGTTATCTTCCCTCATACTCCTCTGGAACTCCAATTAATTCTGCAGCAACCATTATTGAATTGTGCCACCTCTTTCTACACCTCTCATCGACAATTTCAAAACATTCTTCATCCTATATTTCTACAACTCAATTTCTCCGGACTAGATGAAGAGTTCCATACTGAACAGTTGTTGTCCACAAATTTGGTTAGTCTATTGAAAGATATTGAAGTTGCAGTGAAGTCTACAATATCCCAAAGTCATCTATTCTTATAATAGCTTGTATTGTTGGACTTTGTTGTGTTTCTAGTAGTGTAATTCAATGTAAATCTTCTCTTTAACGTTTTTCTCTCCAACATCAACCGCTTTTCTTAGTCATCGACATACCGAACACTCAGGTCCCTGTACGTCTTTGCCTAACGCCGCCAAGAAAACACATATTATGTAAAGAGCAACAGCACTTGTGTTGACGCTGCCATCCTCCTCTGCGGGTATCACCTGGCAAAGTGCCGCAATCATCGTCCTCGTGCACACACATATCGTGCCACGCGATTACGCACGCTCCGGTTCGTCCAAACCATCGGGTGTACCACCCAGCCGCCGATCGACTTCGACTAATCGCAATGAATTTGGTTGACGTACGCATTCCGCACCTTCCCCTCGGGCCTGGGTGTACGCGGAGGGCACCAGCGCTATTGCGCAAAAGCTTTGCGGTGGATACAAACATTGGAGCGATAGTCAAGAAAAGAGCCCCCACAAGAACCCACGAACGAGAGTATCCAAGCTGGTAGATTGGATTGTGTTTCGGCTCGTGTAATGTCACCCCCCCGTGAAATGCGCCGCTGTGACTGATTTGACACCTGTCAAGCGGTGGCCACACCAGAACATGGTTCCAAAAAAATTTCGACCAAGTAAGCGAAAAAAAAAAAACAAAAACAATCGTGTGTAAAATCGGGGAAGACCCTCGGAAGAAATCAGGTGGGAAACTATGCCGCCGTCTTCGTTAACCGCCTCGCAACGGCATGCGTACGCCGGTTTCAACATCGGGCGAACCGATTTTTCCAGACCTTCAGGCTTCCCCGCGTAGGCCGCACGTACGGCCGCAAGGGTAGCCAATCTCGGTGGGGCTCGGTGGCTCACTCCGCAGGTCGGCTTAGGCCAACTCGGAACTCGTTTGATAACGCACTTTGAACCAATTTCGGCCCCGGCCGTGTAAATTGAAGCAGAAAAACGGATTGTTGCGCGCAAGCCATCGCTCATCTGGGCCCAATCCGAGGCTGTGATTTGTAATGTGATGTGTCCCAAAAAGGGGGTGAAAGAGGAGAAGGCAGGGGGGACAAAAACCACACAGTCACACAGCAGCGTGTCAGGGGTGAGGTACGCTTTGCCCCGGGGGCTAGTACACGGGCATTCGGTGCTGATGGTTTATTTGATTTGCCTTACGGGCGGGTTTCATTGCCATCTTTAGCAAACCGTCGCATCGTTGTGCCGCTCCCCCACTCACCCTCCCATATTTGTTAACACCACAAGGGTGTGCATGTGTGTGTGCATGAATTCAAGACAAGCGAAATATTGCGATCGGAACGCAGATCGCAAGCGATACGGAGCGTGCGCGGCGGGTCGTTGATAGGCCCGACCGACATCCGTGCCCAGCCTCAGCAAGCAGGCCGAGCACTTTCGATTTCGAATGGATTTGCCTGCCTGCCCCCTGCGCAACCACACACACACACACACACACACATGCACGCACGCGAGACGCACTTATAACGCGGCAATGTAGAGCACGTGCACCAGGCCGCACGCAGCAATACGCAATCGGACTTTTAAAGTTGCGCAAACGTGACCCGTACGCGCGCGAGCTGCAACAAACGAAATAAAAAAAAACCCACACACACACACACACACCGTTGTCACCGTCCAACTTTCTCCACCCTCACTCCTGAAAGGTCTTTGCGCGCGCGTTTGTGTTTATGTGAATCCTTTATTGCCCCTCTGCGTTCTGCGTACCTCACGCCTGACATCCTTTCTGGCCTGCTGAAGGCCACACGACGCACGGGTCGATTGCTGCGGCTGCCCAATGCACTTTGCCAGCGGTGCATCGTCTGTTGCGCACCGATCTGGAGCGTTTCGGCGTGTTTCGGCCCCGATTTATTTTCGAAGCTGGCTGTCGTTTGTGTGACCCACACACGCCACATGGCACGCGCGATTGGAGCAAAAGGCGATCTTTCAATGTACGCGCCTAGGCCTAGAAAGGAAAGAATTAAAAAAAAAAATGAGGCCTCTCTCAACCGCCGTACCGTGTGCGTATGATTACGTTGCGCATGATGCAATGCTGCATGGCTTTCTGCACTCTCTCTCTCTCCCTCGGCCTCACATCGAAAAAAAGTGCCCCAACATGGAGAAATGATTCGGCTGCATTGGAATGCGATTGATTGCGGACAGGCTGGTGCGAAACATTGTAGGGAAATTAGTGTTATTTTGTGCTGTTTTCTTTCTTGGTGTGCTGGTTTTGCTTGCAGTTGGATAAACAATCCTCATTTTGTGCCCCAGTCCCCGATCACGCGTGTGTGTGTGTGTGTGTGTGTGGTTTTGGCTCCCCGGCAGCGATAAGTGTAACAACAGCCGCACACAATGTCCGCGGGTGAAAGAGACCCCAAAAAAAAAAACAAGCAGAAAGAAGTGATGGATTTTTTGCATAAGTCTCCACCTTAAACAGCTGATTATTTCCGTAATTGCACAAATCACGCCCGAACGAAAGTAGTTCATCGGCAATGGGCGAGCGAAAAACAACAAACAAACAAGCAAACCCACTTTTACCAAAAAAAAAAGGCACACACCCACACCCTGAAGCTACCTGTTAGGGAAATACAATAAGTTTGCGCGAGCGTCCTGTTTGCGCGAGCGGGCCAGCCCTTGTTGTTAATTGCTGCCGTGAAGCCATGCAACCGATGCGTTAGACGCCTGTGGGGATGTGTGATGCCATCGGACGCCGATGCACTCCGCCAGGTCAGTCTGGCTGCGAGGCGTTCGAATGATGTAAAACCAGCGAGAGGGTAAGAGACTGAAATGGGTACCGATAACGACAACGGGTTACCAACTCGTTACCGTCCTCCCTCCCTTGTCCAATTAGTTCCACCTGGGAGGTGTCGTTGTCTGCTAAAATGCTGTTACCCTTCCCGCTTAAACCGTTTCTTTCGCATGTTTGTTTTGTTTCGGTACCGATGATGATAGTGAAAGGAAGATCGGTTTTGTTTCTTTTTCGCGTTTTTTTTTTTCATTCCTTGACGTTTCAATGTGCCGTTCCAATCGTGAAGCGATTTGCTGAATGCGCCTGGCGAGTATGCAATCAGTACGCATCGAGGGAATTGGCTTTCGAGTGGTGTGTGGTATGGTGAATGTCCTCATCAATTTCTGTTTTTTTTTGTTAAAAACTGTTTTACGCTTGGATTCCACCTTTCATCCAAAATCGATTTGATTGAAAAGCTGTAAAGGCTCATATATAAATAAATATAAATAGCGATTGTGAGTATTTTTATACAGATTTAATATTTCAAGAAAACATTTGGTGAATTGGTTTAGCAACCCTGTCATATGCACAAACATATTTTAACCTTTAAGTTGGCAACCGGATACCTTGGTATTTTTTTTTTTTCAACTTTAAACTGCAATAACTTTTGATTCACTGCTTTTATTGGCCTGAAATTTTCTGTAGCCCATCAACTTTTAATTTATGATTTTTTGGTGCATAAGTTGTAATTTTAAACAGCCTGTAAGTATTTTATTTTGATTTTTTTTTAACTTTACCACGTAAGTTGGCTACCAGCATACCCGGGTATTCCATACATTTTGTATGGAGAATGACGCTTCTCTTCTTCTTCTTTTCGTATTGTGCCTATTTTCGAGTCAAATTCAAGCGATTCAAAATTTCAACTTGACCGTTATTTTTATAATAAAATGAAAAAACTTAATGAATAAATGAAATAGAAGAGAATATATGGTCGACAGTACTTGCTTACAGCGTTAAAATATAGAAAGCATTGTTTACCTATGAAAATCGTTAATTTTTTGCATCAAAACTTGTGAAATACCCGGGTATGCCGGTTGCCAACTTACGTGTGTAAATCTGGTTACCAACTCTACGGTTAATGACAAAGCAGTTTACCAGACGTTAAGATAAACATTTTGTTGGGTATTAATAAAATATTTTAAATTTAACTGTGTAATATTCGCTCTATCTAGTTAATTCTAGTAATTCAATTTATCGACTGTGACAGAAAAAAATCTACTCCGGAGCAAATTAGTGATGGGTTTCATAAATCTTTTGTGGAGATTCATTCATATGAATTTTCATGGATGATTGATTCGAATCTCAAATCGAATCTACAACGATTCATGAATCTCAAAAGATACATGAATCTCCAAGGATTCATGAATCTCGAAAGATAATTAAATCTTCGAAGATTCATGAATCTAAAAGATTCACAAATCCATTCATATTCATATATCTCAAGGGATTTATGAATCTTTACAAATGTTTGATTTTCAAAATGTTGAATTTGAGAGATTCTACCTAAAAACATGCCCGTCGTGGATTCAAGCCTCGCATGGACCGTCTCCCCATATTAAAACAAACTATCCGGCTGCGTGGTACTTCCCTAGAAATCTCAAAAGCCTGTATAGACTGGCATGACCACGTAGGTTGTTACATCAAGCAGAAGAATAATGATGAGCTCTTGAATCATTGGAGATGTATGAATCCTCTGAGATTCTCTAGAGATTCGTGAATCGAGTTATATGAATCTTTTGAAATTCATGAGACTTTCGAGATTCTTATGTCTTTCGAGATTAATTAATCTTTGCAATCGAGATTCAGATTCATTGAATAATTTTCAAAGATTCATTTATGTTCATGAATCTGCATCAGATTTACCAAATAATATAAATGAATAAATAAATAATTTTAGAGGCCACCATAAACGGGGTGCATTGCAAGGTGAGAGTATCGAACTTGAAGTTGGAATCGCCCCAGTACCAAGAAGGTGTTCGACAGCGATCCCCAGTTCGGCATAAGGCGCAGGGGAGCACAGCGAACTCGATGGCTGGACCAGGTGAAGCGAGATCTGACGGATATCGGGTGTCTGTATGGATGGGAGTCTGCAGCCAGGGACCGAGCATACTGGAGAATTATTGTTGACCGGACCATGTCATGTCGATTTGCTCCATCGAGTAGACCAACAGGAGAGAGAGAGACAGAGAGAGAGAGAGAGAGAGAATTATATAACAAAAATAATGTATTGGCTTAAAACTATGACGTGAAGCAAAATTATACAAAAAAAAATGATGCAGCCTCTTTCGTTATTAAATAAGAATAAACTATTATTAGTGCCAGCCATTAATAGTTTATCTCGGGGACCGCCTGGACAGGCTTTCGAGAATTATTCAGTCCTACCCAGCCGGGGACGGTTCACCCACGGGAACGGATTCAGAGGATAATATCTCTGATCGCTATCCCACCAACAGATGGCGCCACTAGCTTTTTTTCTATATTTAAAATGCGCCGGTCGTTTACCATCTGCTAAACAGAGTCATTTGGGATTCCTTTTCGTCCGCGAGCTTGAATCGTTTAGATCCCATTTAAGAATCGTTTAGTGGATTTTTGGAACTTAGTAAGACTGTAATCGGTTGAAGGTAGGAAATAAATACAATGCAAGAAAAGGATAGCAATATAACGATGAATAACAAGCGGCAGCTAATGAACATTCCAATGAACCCTCGAAGCATTACTTTTGTTTTCTTTCTTTTTGTTGTGGACATTTAATTTTCCAGTCGTTTAAGCTTAATCTACCGTCCTTGAGCATTCTGTCCCAAGTGCCACAAATCCACTAAATGACCGCTAAACGGATTTTAAACCACTCAAACTCTCAACCTAAACGGAATATAGAAAGACTTCGTTTAGCAGACCGCAAACGCCTCATGCATTTTAAAAATAGCAAAAGGCTGGTGGCGCCAGCTGTTGGTGGGATCTCCAACCAATGGAACTTCCTCGCTTGGAGGAGAACTTTCTCATTTGCTCTGTACTGTTATATGGTTTCGCATCGAAGTTATGCATCGCTAGAACTATAACGGCGAAACGATTGTTTAAATACTAACCTCCAATGTAAGCCACCAGCACTGAGGCAAGTGAGATTTGAGTAATAGTCGTTTATGTTCATACCCATGTATCTGACCACACGACCATTAATGTAGTTTCTTGCTCGGAAAGTTAGAAGGCTATATACCTCATGATTAGATAAAGCTTGTCGAAACACATTGCAAGAAAAGGATAGCAATATAATGGTGAGTTTTAATACTCCATCTAATTGAGCTAACCCATGAAGCTATGGAGTTTTCGTTTTTTTTTCTATGAAAATACGATTTTTCAGTCGTTTAAGCCTAATCTGTGGCGCTTGGAAGGCTTGAACGTCCGTCAAAGATGTTGTTAAGTTTTGCGAGCTAACAACATTACTATGAGACCTTCGTTTTTATTTAGAATCACAACACAGTAGAGATTAGCAAATATGTATTTTTTTATGGCATATCGAGTTTGTGCTTTTTGCAATCCTTCTATTTTAATATTTTCTTTACAACATGAATATTTGAAATAAAGTAAATAATATTTTAGAAAAAAAAAATTTAAATGTTATCCTCTTGCACCGATTGACCATCCCTGGTGTGCGTTTGCTGCCCCATCGCGGCGAATTTAGATATCAACCATGCGTACTAAACACATCACTGACAGCTTCACGTGGGTCTAGAAACAGACATCCCCCTTTTAGGTGGTAAACATTCCAACCCACACAGTGTGCAAGCAAGAGACAGTTGCCGTATGCCACAATCGAGCGAGAAAGAGACGGAACCTTGGCACACGCGAAGCAAAATAGTGAAATACCTTCCCACCGCAGCCAGTGGACGGCACATTCAACCCTGCCGGAAGGTGTCTGGCATTTTAGTTTTCAATTAAAAAGGCACACATATTGCGTAAATGTGGGCGAAAAATTGCGGGTAAAATAGAAAAAAATATTGCAACGCAAAAAAAATTTAACCCACAACAGCACGTTACTCCACACTCCCCCGGTGCAAGGTTGTTGAGCCCTGCCCACCGAGCCGAGCTAATCTCGCACGCGGAACTAGAAAAAGAGGAAGCGGGAAAAGACGATGCGGCCTCTCGCGGTGTGTGTTGTGTCGCGCGCGCGTACCCTAAAGTTGTGTGTTTTAAATTGCGTTTAATACGAACTTCTACGCCGTTTGGTTTTGCGGGCACCAACCAAACCCGAGTGGACAATTGATTGGTAAGCTTGTGTTATTTTTTGTTGGTGTGTGCTGCATTTACCCGCCCACTCCACAAGTGTGTGTTTGCGTGTGTGTTTGTGTGTGGGGTTGCGCGTGTTTCGATTATGAAGTGAGGGAAGATCACGTCCAAGTAAGGTGCAGCGCGCTGGGACGGGCGACGCGCCGATTCTCTCCCACGACCAGATCTCGAGATCAATCTGTGTGTGCTGATCATTAGTTTTACACAAATCCAGCTCATGTGTGTGCCCTTGTTGGTATGTGTGTGTTTGTTTGGATGAGACTTTCAGTGTGTGTGTGGGGGGTTGTTGTGTGAAAATCTCTAGCAAAGTAATTAAAATCTAGTGCTGTGCTCCCTCACAAATCGCTCCCTCCGTTTCGAGGGAAGGGGGTCGTCATCTCAATTTCCGCTCCGCTCGCCACACACCGGAGACACGCTGTGAAACGGGCGACCTTGGGGCGCTACTTTACGTCACCGTAGCGGACGGCCACACACTGCAATCAAAATGAAGCAAATCGCCCTTCTTGAACTGCCCGTTCCCATCGTAACCGTTCGGTTCCGCCGCGCGTCATCGTCTGCCCTTCCCTAGCCTCACAGGGACACAGCAAACCCACCCAAACCCCCCCCCCCCCCCCCGAACGGGAGGTAGGGGTTGGCGATTTCATTCTTCCCCCTTTTGGTGCATCACGATCCGTGCGAAAGGGACGGCGAGCGCGCTAGAGATGATCCGTGTGACATAATGCAATGTTTTTGCGCCCCTTTCCTTAACCTTTTGCGGTGAAGCGTCTACCAGGCAGGGGCTGCCCAACTGTTTTACACGTGGAAATGAAAAAAAAATGTCTTGCAGCTGTTTCCAGTGTTTGTAAAGCGTGTATTATTTTTTTTTTTTGTTAATCTCTGCACACACAAATAAACCTTGCTAGGTGCCTGCGAATGTTTGTGTGTGTATGTGTGTATGTCAGTGCATGTTTGTAATTGCGCGCCATTCGTACCGTTTCGAGCCTGCCTCGTGGAGCACGAAACGAAATTTAAAAGTAAAAAAGCACACACATAAACATAGAAACAACAACACAAAAAGCGAAACAACTGCCCGCGTAGAGCTGACACACTAAACGCACGAGCGCGACAATGTGACGCCGTCTTTTTTTCATTCTGTTGTTGCTGCTGCTACGGTGGAACCACTAAAGGTCTCTGTGGTCTGCCTCACCCACGCCTGACGCCCCTCCCTCTCCCTCCCTCTCTGCCAGCCTGTTGGAAACGCGAATGCAACAAGTTCATCATATCCTGGCCGTTCGACTTGGACAAGCTCTGCCCCAGCTTGAAGTGTTTCTATATATTTTTTTCTTCTTATTTTTTATTTTTGGGTGGATGACGGAGAATATTAGCCTAAACAAACGTTTGCAATGGGATGGAAAGGGAACTCCATGCGAGACGTTTCTGAGCTTCAATGTTTTGGAATTGGAGCTCTAAACAAGGTTCGAAGTGTTTATGTCATGCCACATAAATTCTTTAGGTCGTATTGCTCTTTTTTTTGTTGTTGGGGTGTTTTGAGCTCCAATATCGTGAACGTGGTTGAGGACCATATTTTCCAAATGGGAAGATTAGACTTAACAAGGTTTTAGCTTTATTCGTCTCATGTACAATTCCTTTAGTCTCACTCCACTGAATGCATTCCAGAACTCCAATGTCTCGAATAGGGCATACGTTCTTCAACTATTTGGTGCGTGGTGATCAAATTTCGTTGCTTCCGTTTCTATTTCTCTTGTTTGTGCCTTCCCTCAAACTACTAGAATCCAATTGGATCGGTATTTGATGGTTCAAGCGAACTCCAAACGACGTTTGATGATCATTCCAATGGTTTTACATTTATTTATTTTTAAAAGTATCGAGCCTCCTTCGCCTACATACTCTACTACAGCTAAGCTCTTGTATTTTGTCTAACTCAGCAACCCGTATTAGTTTACAAGCTCTAATGACAGTATTAAACGTTTTAACACTTGGACCTTGAATTCTTGGACTTAAATAATAACGGCTCTCTAGGACAAAAAAAACAGTCACCAAAAGTTGACGGGATGTTAAGGGCTTAATAGGGACGTAAAAAATAACATTATTCATTTGTCAATTTTCATTCGTTTGTTTTGGCTTCAAGTTTTCAAGTTTTGGCTACAGTCTTTCCCCGAGAATAATGCGTTCCAGGAACATTGGCGTAACTCGGGATTTTCGCGCAAGTCGAATATTACGGTTTTCAGCCAAAATATGAATGATAAAAGGTTTGATAATATGAAGTGTCACTCCAATTCGTGTAACTCGAGTGTCGCTGCATGCGGCAAGAAAAACAATTTCTCAATTTTCTAGCCTGTTAAGGTATTATTATGACATTTTATTACTTCTTCTATAAAGATATATAAAAATTATATATCTTTATATTAATATCGGCAGATTCGCAGGTGCTGTCATTGACGTCAAATCCCATGCTAAAACCTTGCGGCAAAATCGCACGCAGCGAAGTTCTGATCGTTCCCTAACTCGGTGAAAGACTGCACTTCCTGGCGCTCCCGGGGAGGGGAATTCCAGGGGTATCCTTTGGAATTTGTTGAACTCATCTACAGTATCTTTCCGTAATCGCTCCTCTTGGATGCACTTTAGGACCTCAATTCCACCAAATCATCGGAGCACAACGTATATGCACCCAACCAACCAGTTGAATCCGGTCTGCTGGCAAGCATTGTTGCAAGATTATTCAATTTTATAAGTTACTTGGCTACGGGTTGAACATAGTTAGCACACCCCCTCCCACCCCCCCCCCCTCGCCCTGCATTCCCTTTTTTGTTTCATTCCTGTTTTTTTTTCTTCCTGCTGCTCAGTGACGTTAACCTCAAGAGCTTGTTCTACGATTTGCATTCCTCTCCGCCCCACCTCAACCTCCTTCTTCCTCTCTCTCTCTCTCTCTCGGACTATCACACAATAAAATACAAACTTGAGATGCCTAGGTTATTTTTGTTTATACCACAGCGTGCATGCGCCCTCTACCACACCGCGCTACCCTGGATCGAGGACGGTCGAACCGAGCAGGGCAGACCGGGCACAAAGTGTCCGTATACGTGTCGTTGCCGTTAGAGCACTCCCACACACACACACATACACAAACAAACGGGGTAGCGCGCGCACGCAACTGAAGGAACATATGCGCATGTACTTGGGGCGCTAGATTTGTTGCTTCGATTTTGCTCTCGCGCCTCTACGTGTTGCTTCTTACAGTGCTTTTCTTTTTACGTTTTGCTCTTTTTTTCTCTTTCTTTCCATCTGCCTGCCCGCAGGATGGGATTCTGCGACGTTGATCGGTACGCACACACGTACACCCACGACGACGACGACGACGACGACGGTTTCGCCTGTGTGCGGCGGTCGGGTTTCTGCTCTCCCGCCCGCACTAGACGCAGTTACGCAGCGACAGTCGGTGGTGGTGGCAGTAGTATTAGTAGTAGTAATAGCAGTAGAGCACGGCTAGCGGCTCCCTAATCTCATCGCTCGCCATCATCAACGCGGGCACACAAACCGGGCCCAGTACTACCATAGCCAGTGCGTGCGCGTGTCACGACCGACGACCACTGGCACCAGTCAGATCCACTGCAGCTACTCTTCCATCAAATCACGCAACTCACCCGGGTCCCGCTATCAGCTACGCTATCAAACACGCGTCGTGCCTGACGCCTGATCCCGGGGAAGGGCGCTCCAGAAATTACCGACTCCCACCAAGCACCCACCCGACCCGCACGTTCTCTACGATGGCGTCGAGGAATATTAGCGGCACCGTCGGCAGGACTGATCGTGCCCGCTGCATCGTCTAGTGCACGTGCAAGTGTATGTGTATGTGTGTGTGTGAAGGTGTGTGATGTTAGGGCAATTTTGCCTAGGCAGCTCTCTGACTCTCTAGCGCAGCATCTCAACCGCGCTCCCCCGGTGGGGGGAACACCACCCCAAAACACAGAACAGTACCACCTCCCCCCCCCCCCACTCCTCAACAACGCGCAATCCAACCTCGTTTTGGTCCGGAAGAGGAGCATTATCAATTAGCAACTAGTAAGAAACGAAGGAAAAGCAACAGAAAACCTGACGACGCTCTCAACACGCGCTGCCCGATCGACATGGAAGAAACAGGTGAGTGTTGCTTGGGTACGGTTTGTGATGTTTTTTTTTTTGGAGGGGGGGGGGAGAGCTTTGTTTTAGTTGGAATGCGTCGGAAGGGTTGGCTAATGTTTCGAGGTCCGATGGGCTTATCGAACTCACTACTGTCTTGAATTTGAGATGGTTTAGCTAAGCACATTTATTGCGTTGCTGGACTCTGAAGTGGCGATCGGTAGGCCTACGTCATCCCCGCACTCGAGCGCAAGCCGACCAAGCATGTTTAGGCACACTCGTAGCATGGAAAATTCGAAAATCCTAGAACAAGCACGTGCTGCTGTTTAATAGCATTTGTGTAATGTGATGTGCTTTTTTTTTGTCTGATATTATTACAACACCAGCTTAAACTTAGCAAGCGAGAGTTTAAGAGATGCATACGATTCTTGGTATATGGAAGAATTGATTTCATTCGCAGGCTATTTTTTTCTATTACAACAATGCAAATTCAATTTACATAATTCTACCTATCGTCTGTTTAGCCGTAATTCTGTTTATTGAATTGTTTTCAACTAATTTAATGTGATTGATGAAAAACCTCATACGTTTAGTGTCATTTTTCTGTGTATGCCTTTTAGTTCTGGTCTGATGAGTTCTTTCAATGAGGGACGGTTTACATCGTAGTTTCACAGCCTTGTTTTAAATTTACTGTGCTTATTACATACCCATCGGGAAGCCTTTTACGATCGCATAATCGTTAAAAATGCTTGAAAACTCAATAAAAGATCGCTGTGAAACTTTCCCCCTACGGTCGGAAAGAAAACGAAACTAAAATGTATGGAATAGGGAATAGCCGTGATGCACAACCTGCTATTCGGAACGCGCTTTCAATCGGAAACGTTTCCGACCAGCTCAAGGCTAGCGTAAAGTCACATCGAATGCAATTACAGGGCAATCCCTCATAACGAGTTTATTCCGTTCCAGTGACTATTCCGTATGAGAAAAACTGCGTTATGCGGGAGGCTCTTTCCCCTATAGTTTGCATGAAAAGAAACATATCTAGTTCTAGTCTAGCTGATAGAAAGTGCCTCACAAAATTATACGACACCTTTCCACCTGGCAATAGTATTATTTTAAACAATTACTTATGATCGAAGCTCTTATTGGTCAGAGCAATAAACATAATTATAGAAATATTCAATTCAACAGATCGATGAGAGGTATTTGTTGAGCCTTTAGATTGGACTTGGGCATTAAGATTCGGTTCATTTCCATGAATGTGAACTTACTTCGTGCATTTAGATGAACTGAACGGGAAAGGCAATTCGTTCATTCATTAAAATTGATGCACCACGACAATTATTTGGCAGATCAGGACCTTTTGAATTTCGACGAGCAGAACGTTCTTTTATGAACAACTAAGTACATTATGATTTATAAATAACCGATATACGTCTATTAGATGAACGCGTGTCGTTCTTTAGAATGAATTGAATTACGATTGGGACTCGGACGGTTTTGGTTATTGAGGCACACCTCTAATTTAGATCTGCTCGTTATGCGAAAAACTCGTATTAAGGGATACTCGTTATGAGTGGTATTCTCATTTCTATCGAATTTCTTGTGTGCATAGGTAAATTTATGTGTACAGAACTTCATAAAACACTATTTCGATGAACTCAAAAAAGCAAAAGATCAAATCCGAAAAAAATAAATATGGGGTAAAAGTAGAGGAAAAGCATTATAAGCATAGAACTGGACAACAGAGCTCCCAAAGAGCATTAATATCGTTCACATGGGACGAGCGGGCGATGTAGGCCCATATTGTGTCAGCAAGATGGAGCGTGGATGCGTCCTCCATTAAGACCGGAATAACAGATTGGCAGACAAAGGCACGAGACTGTGAGTGGTCGTCGGGTACTCCGCAGAGCAGGCCAAGACCGCAAAGCGGTTGTAGCGCCCAATAAATAAGCAAGTGGAAATACAATTGCTGTTTTAATAATTAAAGAGGTTTTGTACCTCTTGGGTCTCTGTCGCCTCTGTTAAGTTGTTTAGGTAACTTAAAACGTTCTACCACAGGTGCGTCAGACTATAATGGTTCGTCAAATCTGGCCTGTGGTGAGTTGTGCGGTAACTCGGCCCTTTTTATCAAGTGGTGTCAGACTATTCTAAAATAGTCGAATCTACAACATGATTATCTTAATTGATTATTATTATTAGGTTGTATACATGTTTTTTTTAAAAGGTTATTAGTTTTTTAAATTCTTTTTGGTTCTTGGATAGAATTTCATCAATATTAATGTTCAGATTACAGGATTCCCTTAACTTTTTGTATCCGTTGCACTCTGTTAGTATATGTCGGACTGAGATGTGTGTTCCTCAGTATTTGCAGAGTGCTGGGGATTCTTTTGAAATCCTGTGACTGTGAGTTAGTTTGCTTAGACCAATTCGCAGTCTTGATATTACTTGCTGATATTTATTGTTATGAAGATCTGGCCATGACTTGATGATTAATTTGATGGAACGTAATTTGTTAGATAATTCTTGTTGCCATGTTTTTTGCCAAGATTGTTCAATATCGTTTTTGCATTTTTTTTTCTTGTATCCTGTCTGGATATTATATCTATATTTTTTATCGTTTGTGCTTCTAGCATCGTTTGAAAGTTTATCAGCTTGTTCGTTTCCTGAGATTCCTATACGGCTTGGAATCCAGCATAATTCGTCATTGGACCTATTGCAGATTTCTTTTCTATTGAAATAATGTGTGGATCTTTTGTACGTCCATGTTCCAACGCTGCCAGAACGCTTGCACTACCAGTAGAGATTATGTTTGAATTCTATTCAGTACAGTCCTCTTCGGCTGCTATGCGTATTGCAATGGCTTCTGGTGAGAAAATGGAGGTGTGATCAGGAAGTTTTACAGCGCATTTTGTGTTTTTCTAGTATATCCAACAACCAGCATACTTGGAATCAATCGAGCCGTCAGTGAATATTTGGTTATAATTGGAGTAGTTTTGATTAATATGGTCTATTGCGAGTTGATATGCTTGTGTAGGGATTGCTCTCGAGTGTTTTTGAATGGTCCAGCCTATTTTTGGAGAGTTTTGGGTCCATGGAGGTGGAAATAAAAGATTCATGCCACTACTATTCTTCTTTTTGGCTTAATGACCTACGAGGTCATACCAGCCTATAAGGCTTCCGAGACGCGGTCATGTCCGTTGTGTACGGAATAGGGGTTTTGAAGTATTTCTTCGTTTCGTGGCTTTTGCGGTGTTACGATCGTAAACGTTTCCGATCGGAACGTTATAAGCACTTATGTTCAAGTGTTAAATTTATTACATGCATACAGCGCAAACTATGTGAAAACTGATTTATAATTACAGTCGGTGAAGCTAAATTTTTGCTCTAACTCACCTCTCTAACTTGTCTCCAAGGCACCAATTTTTGACAGTGCGCATCTTTTTTTTTGTCTGTCTCTAAGGCATCAATTTTTGACTGCAAGTCAAAAGAATTTATTGAACGTCTTTAGTTTTTCCTCTTGAGTTCTTCCTATGCCTTGAGAATTTATTGAATGTTATTAGTTTTTCCACTAACAAAAACAATGAAATTAGCAATACGCCCTTTTTGTACGGCCGTTCCTCCTGAATAAAAAAAAAAACAAACAAACAAAATATTATCAAATCGATAATCGGCACGGTTTTTGTTGTGTTGGCATAAATCTGCTAAAATACCTTGTATATTTATCATGATTCCTACGAGTGTCAAGCATTGTTCACTTACTTACAGACAAAAATAAGTGCGTTGAGTGAAAAACTGTTGCGCACTGTTAAAAGTTGATGCCTTAAGCCCGCGTTGAAAGCCCCAGTGAAAATGAACGTGAAATTTTGAGTTTTTCTGCTATATTTTAATCAATTTTTACCAGCATATGGCTTATTGTACACCAAAAGAAAGGATATTCAATTCCCCAACTATCTAGACTTTACAAAAATTTTAGTTAATAAATTAAATGCATTTCCCAGCAAGGCCCCAGTGATTCCCAGCATTGTTCACGGTGAAAAAAATAGTGGTTAGCGGGGAATTACAAGGACATTTATCCATAGGAAATAGTAATAGTATGTTTGTTCATAGTAAACCATATATTCCAGTAAATCATAACATTAATTTTGTTACTAATGCAATAACCACAGCAAATTGTACCGAATCTGACAATTATGCAATCGAAGATGACAATTGTGACAATTAAATTGGACAGAGTAGCTTCGAGGTGTATTAAAAAGATCCATAGGTGGTATTCTTAATCCACCTTGGATACCTTACACCATCTGACGTGTTATCAAGTGGTAGACAGTGGAGTCTAAAAAGACGATTGTTTTAAACAAGCGGAAAGTTGTTTATTGGACCTGCAAACTCTGTAACACGGACCTATCTGTTACAAGATATTAAGATTTAAAGTCAGTAATCCCTGGTTTCACCATGCGATAGATCTTGAAGAAGATGGCAGAATACAGAACACGACACGTACCATCTCTTCATTCACTTCAAAGCCGCATATGATAGCATAGCCAGGGTAAAACTCAACGACGCTATGAGCTCTTTTGGAATCCCGGTCAAATTGATAAGGCTATTTAGAATGACTATGACTTTCCAGGCGAAGGTGGATGGAAAACTCTCAGGGCTCAGGGTGGAGACTACGGGAACCATCTTTAATAGGTCAACCCAGATCCTGGCATATGCCGATGAAATTGACATCATTGGTCTGTGGCTCTCCTATGTAGCAGAAGCCTACCAAGGGATCGAGCAGGCGGCAGAGAGCCTCGGATTGTAGATAAACAAGACAAAGACCAAACTGAGGGTGGCAACATCAGCGGACCTACCAATAAATAATCAGAACCTACGTAGGCGTGACGTACAGACAGGAACTTTTAAAGATGTCCCAGAATTCACATGCTGGCTGCCAAGCGGTCATTCTACAGCCTGAGAAATGAGTTCACCTCAAAGAACCTGTCGCGACGGACGAAGCTGGGACTATATAGTACCTATATAGTACCGGTACTCACATACACCTCTGAGACACGGGCACTGTCCAAATCTGACGAAACTCTCTTTGTTGCGTTCGAGAGGAAGATGCTCAGAAAGATACTTGGCCCCGTATGTGTGGAAGGACAATGGAGGAGCCGTTATAACGACGAGTTATATGAGATGTACTGCGACCTGACTGTGGTGCTTCGTATCAAGCTCCCCAGGCTCCGGTGGGCTGGCCATGTTGTACGCATGGAAACGGACGACCCAGCCCTTTAAGTCTTTTAAGACCGTCAACAAGAACAGAGGAGGAGTGGTAGACCCAAATTGAGATTGGCAAGATGGCGTGGAGGCGTCAAATTCAGCAATCCCTGACTATCAGCATATTGATATTGAGGCATTGGCACTCAAGATGTTAATAATTGTTTGGGGAAGTTAGAACATTCATCATTACCTTACGGATTTATTTTGCTATCTGCTTTTCTCGTGATGAAATGTGTAAGATATGTTTTTTTCTTTGTTGTAATTAAAGCTACGGGAATTATTTGGGGACTGATGGAATATTCGGTACATTGTTTGTTTTGGGCAAAATGTTGGATGTCCCGCCTTGATCTGTAATCTTGCAAGGCCATGTAATGTTGTTCTTTGATGAATATTTGGTTTGATTATGAAGGGGAACTTTAAGTCCAGCCCTTTAGCTCCCATGAATTCATCTAACAGAGAAATGATACAGTTTGGTGGCTTTGCGCCTTCACTTTTGCTGCCAACTCCCGGTGTCAATGACATGGCTACAGCAAACACGACGTCCCCTGCACTCTAGAGGGTCAAGTGCATCCATTTCGAAATCGGCCTAATTAAATCGTAACCTCCCCAACACCGGAGATCATATGACCGTACCGGTAGTCCGTGCGGCACCTCCAACCTCGATTTAATTGCCTGTCAGTAATTAGACTAAATTAGAGGTGTCTCAGTAGTAGCCGTTCGGCAAGCAAGACGACCACAACAAGCGCAACGACAAACAAACATCACTCAAACACACGGCAAAGGGACATTATCATGGGGAGCTTTGATACATTACGAAGCACCTGTTTGTTCGGTTTATATCTAATGCTAATTACTTTCCACACACACGCACATACACTCCCCGGCTAGGCGTTCCGGAACTATCGCGGTGCATTTTCTCCCGATAAGATGTCCACTTTTGATTATGTATCTCGTGCTAAATGGGCAAGATAACGAGCCGGCCCGGGCTTGTAGACTGAGCCAAGCGCACTCACGAGAAGCGCCACAGTGTTCTGCGGGCCGTTTGTGCGATAGAAAGGTTCGTTTCTTGGAGCGTGATTCTCGTGAACCTCTGTGGTTTTTTTTCGGGTAAGCTCTTTGCAAAATAAAAACATCCGGTTTTGCCTGTGTCGGCAGGTGTCAGAAGGCACACCTCTCCCCGGGCCATTATCCTTCGATCTAACCTCCGCCAAGGCCCACCAGACCTGGGCCTGCGCTGATCTCTCCGCAGTGTGCACTGTACCGTCGCGTGGCCATAATGAGCCCCCTCTCGGCGCACATCGCTTATCGGCAACAGCATAAGAACAAGTCTTGATTGGGTGTTGGTCAGTGGGTCGATCTGTGCGCCATTGCATTGAGAGGCTTGAGGGTGTTTGATCGTTTGAAAGAAAATTGCACCCACAGGCGGTGGCGCATTCTAGCCGTGGCTTGCGCAACCGTTTACTGCCCTTGCGGATGGCCGCGTGCGAGTGTGTGTTGGTGTGTGTCATTTGTTGGCAGTTAGACAGGAAGCGAAGTTGCAAGATAAAGGGAGCCGTCTTTGCACCTTTTTGCTGCGGTCAGTGGCTACGTTATCTACTTCCTTGCTCCCACACACACAAATACGTAGACACGGACACACCATTACCTTGAGACGGAGACAACGGTTTCTTCATCCTGCCGCTGCTCAGCATTGATACGGCTGTCTCACTTGCGCGCCCAGTAAAGTGGTAATAATTGCGAATTACCTCGCCCCACCAGACACACCAGACAACGCACGGAGATCAGTGGTTCGATGTTTCTTCGCCACGGGACACTCAGACGCTCACAGACTCTCTCCCTGCAAACAGTTTGAAGTACAGCTTGGAAGCATTAGTGCTGAATGTCCGTAGAAGACCGAAACCGACGAGTACAATATTCAGATGTCCACTTTTACTAACGCTCTTCTCTCTCTCTCTCTCTCGCTCTTTCCTCCCACACAGAAACTCATGCAGTGGCAGCGGGCGTCAAGCACAGCGGCAGCATGTCCAACCTGAGCGACATATCGGGCAACACGGCGGTACCGGCCGGTGCGCATGCCGGGCCCGGCCGCCCCCGCATGGACATTGCGGCCGTGATTGACTGCGAGAAGAGCGCGTGCCTGAGCCACCGGAAGGCGGCCCTCGAGGAGGTGCAGCAGGCGTGCGCCGCGGTCGGTGCGAACCTGCAGCTGCTGCCGTTCGATGTGCTCGACTACCACAACGAGAACAACAACAAGCTCGAGTACTTCTACAACGCGGACGTGGTCGTGGTCGACCTGAGCGTCCAGACGCAGCAGAGCACGCTGTGCTACCTGCTCGGCGTGCGCGAAAGCTTCAAGATGAAGGAAAACATCGTCATCTACAACGACACGCAGACGGAGGCGACGCTGCGCATGAAGATCTCGTGCGGCAACTATCAGTTCCTCTCGTACCGGCTGCACGAGAATGGCGGCGCGATCGTCACCAGCCCGCTCAAGCTGGAGGAGACGGCAGGGACGGCGGCCGCCGCGTCCCAGCTCGCCCAGCAGCCGACGACGCTGGCGGTGGCCCTGCGCCGCCTCTTCCAGGACGTCGAGATCCAGTCGAAGACGCACCTGCGCGAAAAGTTCCTCGCCGATCTGCGCAGCCTGCGCGACCAGCACGCGGGCAACGTGGAGGAGCTGCAGCGCATGCTGCGCAACCTGCGCAAGCGGCTGGACGATCCGCAGGTCCTGTCCAAAGACATCCTGCAGACGTACATGCTCGCGCTGCGCGACGTGCAGGATTACGACGCGATGGTGCAGCTGGTGGACGATCTGCAAACGATACCGAACAAGCAGAGCTACATCAACACCGGCCACATGCACTACCTGTACGCGTTTGCGCTGAACCGGCGCAACCACGAGGGTGACCGGGAGCGGGCGCTGCGCACCTGCACCAAGGCGCTGGAGAAGAAGGAGAACCACTTCCCGGACATGCTGTGCCTGTACGGGCGCATCTACAAGGACATCTTCGTCGAGTCGAACCACACCGACCGGGAGAGCCTGAAAAACGCGATCATCTGGTACCGGAAGTCGTTCGAGGTGCAGCCGAACGAGTTCGCCGGCATCAATCTCGCCACGCTGCTCGTGATCGACGGGAAGGACTTTACCGACAGCGAGCTGCAGCACATCGGCATGAAGCTGAACAATCTGATCGGGAAGAAGGGTTCGCTCGCGCAGATCAAGGACTACTGGAACGTGGCGACGTACTTCGAGATCTCGGTGCTGGCGGAGAACTACGCGAAAGCGATCCAGGCGGCGGAGTGCATGTTCAAGCTGCGGCCGCCGAAATGGTACCTGAAGTCGACCATCGGCAACATCACGCTGATCGATCGGGCCCGTAAGCGCACGGAGGAGCCGGCGGGCATCAGCATCGAGCAGCAGATCTTCCAGTTCTGGATGGAGTTTTTCCTCGAGGCGACGGCGCGCGAACCGTCCAGCATGGTGCGCTTCCCGATACTGATCCTCGAGCCGCAGAAGATCTACATGCCGAGCTACGTGTCGATCCACATGGACGCGGAGCAGAAGTCGATCGACATCAGCAACGTTTGCCAGCAGCACGCGAAGGGCACCTGCCTGAAGCTGCACGATTTCAACTTTCTCGCGAGCCAAATCAAATCGGTCAGCCTGTACAAGCGGGACGAGCGGTGCGCCTACCTGTACGTGCACCACAACTCGGACGACTTCCAGATGTTCTTCCCGTCGGTCCAGTGCCGGCAGACGTTCTACGACCTGATCCTGCAGATGACCGCCGACCAGGGCTCGGGCTTTATCGATCTGTCCGCGGCCGAGACGACGGCGGACGAGCTGAAGTACGAGTACGACCTGGACGACGAGGGCCAGCGCATCCTGCTCGGCAAGGGCACGTACGGCGCGGTGTACGCGGCCCGCGACCTCACCACGCAGGTCAAGATTGCGGTGAAGGAGGTGTACGAGCGCAACACGCACGACGTCCAGCCGCTGCACGAGGAGATCAAGCTGCACTCGCAGCTGCGCCACCGGAACATCGTCCAGTACTGGGGCTCCAAGTCGGAGAACCAGTACTTCAAAATTTTCATGGAACAGGTGCCGGGCGGCTCGCTGTCCGCCCTGCTCAGCTCCAAGTGGGGCCCGCTCAAGGACAGCGAGACGACGATCGCGTTCTACTCGCGCCAGATACTGGAGGGGCTCAAGTACCTGCACGACCAGAAGATCGTGCACCGCGACATCAAGGGCGGCAACGTGCTGGTCAACACGTACAGCGGCGTGGTGAAGATATCCGACTTCGGCACGTCCAAGCGGCTGGCCGGCATCAACCCGGCGACGGAAACGTTCACCGGCACGCTCCAGTACATGGCGCCGGAGGTGATCGACCAGGGCGTGCGGGGGTACGGCCCGGCCGCCGACATCTGGTCGTTCGGGTGCACCGTGGTCGAGATGGCCACCGGCAAGCCGCCGTTTGTCGAGCTCGGCTGCCCGCAGGCGGCCATGTTTAAGGTCGGCTTCTACAAGACGCACCCGACCATCCCGGAGGAGCTGTCCAGCATGGCGAAAAACTTCATCCTGCGCTGCTTCGAGGTGAACGTGGACAAGCGGGCGACCGCCACCGAGCTACTGGAGGATCCGTTCCTCTGCGAGTGAGTGACCAGTGGCATAGAGGGGGGGTTTTCTATTATTATTATTATTTGAAATAACGTCACTGATGTGCTTTTCCCCAACAGGAAACACAAAAAGATGCGCCCCTCGTTCAGCAGCAGCAGCACGATCAGCGGACTGCCCCATCCGGGCGCTAGCGAGTTCTCCCGCAGCGTCAGCATGCCCGCCGACCGGCACAACTCGAAAACGCTCACCACGCAGGAAAGCTCGGCCAGCTGCAACACACCCACCTTCAGCTCCGAAACCGAGTAAGTGACGCAGACATTCGATTTTTTTTCTCTCTCTCTTTACCATCCCAGCAAGCTTGCTCCCCTTTTGCTTGTAGTAGTGTAGCGCTCCTTGCTTTCGTCTTTCTTTCTAAATTAGTTGTTTCATCTTGTTTTTTTCTGTTGTATCACTTTGCTTTCTGTTATTTACTATTCCATATTCTCTAGTTTTCCCATCGCTTTAAATTATTTGATTACTCTTTACTATGCCATTTCCCCCTTGCTTGGTTCATTTAGAAATGGGACACTTTGGCAATTTGTGGCGAATAAGAACATGAATTAGGATTTGTATAAGAAGGAATGCCTTAAGAAACGAATTTTGCCATTTATTAGGTCTCATGATGGTCCAATCATGTTTTGGCCTGATCTAGCAAGCTGCTATTACAGCAAAGACGTGCTGCAATGGAACAACGATACAGGGATTTCCAGGGGTTCTCATAGTTGTGAGACACTTTCTCGATTCTTTCTTATAGGAAGTGAACTTGATGTGTTGGGAATTGGACTCTATGGCACCCTCTTTGGACAGGCTTCTTGGAATTTGCTATTGGATTTGTCCAAAAAGGATGCTATAGAGTCTAATTCCTGTTACATTAACCTCATTTCACTTCAGAAAGAGTCAATAAAGTGTCCCACTGCTATGAGAACTCCTGGAAAACCCTGTAATGGTGTGAAATTCATATCAGAAAACCTGAATGAATCCACCCACAGATTGCCCACAGTTTCGCCAAACAGAGCGATATTGGGAAATAATGAAACAATTATTAGATAAAAAGGGAGCAGTAACTAAGGACGTCATACAAATGTAGAATTGGAGGAATTTACTGGCCAGATCTGTGACTGAAGCAGCAGTGCGCCGGTTGATAGGCGGTATCAATATAAAAGTTAGGGATTTTTTTTTAAAAAGGCAAGGAATATGTTTCATATATATATTTTTTTTAAATTTATTGCAACAAAAGCTATCATCAGTGCTGCTAAATGTCACGAGCAGCACGAGATATTCAAAAACGAAAGCAATGAACATATCCGTGGTAGCTTGATGCTCATTGCTGATACTCAATGAAAGTGCGTCATGACATGGCCAAACATTGTTTCAGCTACCAACACTTGGAACGAACGCTTGGACTGGAACGAAGCTCAAATCAGTTGACGTACACAACTAAGATGATCAGGGGTAAGACTCAAACAGTCAGAGGACCAATCACATGCTTAGTGACATTTTGTTTAGCACCCAACTCTTGATTACTCACTTGGTCACGACATTTTGTGTCGGTGATAATCACGGCATTCTTGGAATATACTTGGCGTGTGGTTCCAAGCAGTAAAATAAGCACCAGAGCGTGAAACCATGCTCATTTTGTTTCTTGGAACCACTCGCTTGCACCGCATATCTCCCATGACTATCGGGATGTTCACCGACTGGACATGCCGCGACAAAGTGCAGCTCATGACGCTGACATTTTTTTTTCAGCCGGAATTTGTCATGACACAGTAAAAAAAAAGTCATGACATAGTGACTGACCAAGCGTTGGTCGCTAAAATGTCACGAAGCATTCATTAATCACACCAATCGTGTTGATTATCACCTCTGTTTATCACAATTGAGTACGTGAAACTGACATGGGTGTTTTTTTTTCAGGTTTTTTATGACAGTGACAGTGACATTTTGCAACACTGCCTATGATTCATCCGAACCAACATTTTTCAGTTGGATCAATGCAAAGTGACCCATTTCTAAATGATATAAGCCTCAACTCACACCCGTTTGTGTGTTTGTATTTTACCTTTTTGTTCGTCCTTAATAATCTGTGCTTTTCTTGTTTTTTTTCTTTCTCTTTTTTTTTCTTTCATTCTCACGCGGCCTGTACACGTGTTTTTTTGTCTTCTTCTTCTTCGTGCTGTACTCTTATCAAATAATGTTTATTTACAAATTATACATTTACCACGCGATACTACTTTCGTGTTGATGTTGTTCCATGTTTAATTGGTTTAATTTTTGCTCATGCACACAACAACTACACATACAACAACAATTTCATTGTTTTCTTTGTTTTGCCTAAACATCGTTCCCTTTTCGTACAAATATTTACCGTTTCATGTATGTGTGTTTTTCCGCGTGTTTGGTATTTGCCTTTTGCTATTATTTTTCTCCCACCTTTTTGTATTTGTCGCTTGCTCAAAATTCATCCTACGGGGTTTAAAAAAACGCGTTCAATATCGAACATGGCCTTCCGCCTGGTCGCATAACAAAAAAAAATAAACAAATTTGTCGATAACGTGTTTCGAAAACGTGTTCTCGCGCGTGTTATCGGGCTCTCCCATGCGGGTGCACTTTGTCAGAGCGTCATCGATACCGCCGCTGAACGCTACGATCGGCGTCCAGACGGCAAGCCGGTCGGTGACCGAGCGGAAAAACAAACATTCGTTCCAGCTGACGCCGATCAAGATGCCCAAGCACGGCATCAGCAGCATCGGGTAAGTCGAGGAGGAGGGGGAGGGGGGCGGGAGTGGCGAGATCCCGGACCGCACGCGGACAAAGTTGGACTGACTCGTGGACATTTATTCGGTAGCTGTGTGGGTACGTCGTGGGCACTCATAAGCTAATCGTGTCGTTCGCCGTTTGCATTTGCAGAAATCTCGCGGAAACGCCCTCACTGGAGATGGATTCCGCCGAACAGACGTCGACCGTGTTTCAGCTCAATCGGCGCAGCTCCTCCGGAGGTTTGCTGTCACCGGAGGTGAGAGGCATTTTCCTCCTTTAGTTTGCTTTTTTTGTGATTTTTTTTTAAAAAATATATATATTAATTCCTAATTCACTAGATTGATATTACGACGTCGACCGCGAGCAAGCTGCCGCTGGCGGGCGACGCGAACGAGAGCGACGGCTTCTACCTGCTGAAGAAGGACTCGCAGCGGCGCCAAACGCTCGACAAGGTGCTGTGCCACGACGTCACCAAGATCTGCGAGCTGTGGCTGACCAAGATCGAGCCGGACGCGAACCAGGAGCTAGCGATCACGCGCGACCACCTCGTGATGCTGCTGAACGGGCTGCGCAAGTACATTGCGGAGCAACGCACCGACACGCTCGAGCAGGCGATCGCGCAGCTGAAGGAGCAGCCGAACTTCAACGACATCGCGATCGTGCAGCTGCATCTCGCGCTGTACGCGTTCCAGAACACGGTCATCACGGTGCTGCGCTCGCACAACATCAAGCCGCACTGGATGTTCGCGCTGGAGAATCTGGTGAAGAGTGCGGTGCACGCGGGCATCACCATCCTGTCGCCGAAGCTCGGCGCCAACCTGGCCGGCAACGCGCCGAACGACGACGAGTACGACGAGGAAAGCAACGAGCTGGGCGGACAGGCGGGCCCAGCGCCGCCGGCCGCCCGTGCGCCGCTGGTGAACGGGCGGTTTGCGCCAGCAGCGGCACGGGACGAGCGGGACGGCTCGGCGTACGACTGCGAGTACGATATGTACGATCTCATGGCGGAGGGCGGGGGCGCCGGCGACGAGGACCCAATGGACGAGCTGGACGATCCGCTCACCGGCACGTCCAGCGGGCACGGTACGCTGCGGGGCATGAAGCCGCGGGCCCGCAGCCACGGCACGGACGTCGGGCCGGGCACGCCGCTGCAGAAGAAAACGCGCTGGAAAACGTGGCGCGAACAGGTCGAGGCACTGAGGGCGGAAAATCAAAGACTGAAGGAGTACCTGCTGGAATCTCAACAATCCTACCACGGTGCGTTCCGCGCGGTGCTGCAGAGCGGGGCGTTCGCCCGCTGCCTTACCGACCAGCTGGTCGCACTGATGGAGCGCTGCCTGCACGAGCACGGCACCGGCCCCGAGCTTGGCGATGGGGAGGAGACGTTCGGGGATGGTGCTGCTGCTGCTGGTGGTGGTGGTAGGGTACGGCGTACGGTGCAACCCTGGAACCGGATGCCACCGGTCGGGCAGACGGCGACGGATCGACCGACACAGTGCGCATCGGACCGGGTCGTTGCAACGGAGGATGGCCAGCACGTGGAGGAGGCAGATGAGGACGAGGAGATGGGCGATCTGCGGCTGGCAGAGTGGCTGCAGGCGCAGGGCATCAAGCGCCCGGAGTGCCAGCGGCGGATACTGCGCGAGGGCTTCCTGTGCGACGACTTCCTCTACGATCTGGAGCGGGACGATCTGCGCCGGTTGGGACTGAAGTAAGTAACGGCAGGCTTAATCGATTTGTTTAGTCAACTGGAAAACAAAAATAGATTAAACTGAGCCTGAGTTCTCAGAGTTGTGGGACACCTCCTTGACTCTTTCTTATGGGACTCTATGCCACCCTTTTTGTACAGGCTCGCTGAAAATTCGTATTGGATTTGTCCAACAAGGATGCTATAGAGTCCAATTCCCAATAACATTAAGTTCATTTCTTGCAAGAAAGAGTCAATAAAGTGTCCCACAGCTATGAGAACTCCTGAAAAACTCTGTAAATGAACGTAAAATTTAACCGCTAATCAATCCGTGGTTTTAAAATTATGCGATTTTTGAGCCCTTTGACACTTAGTATTAAGTAATCGCTTGTGTTTTAGGAATGCATTAGGTTATATTGTAGAATTCTGTTCCGCCCAAGTTTGTTACCATGTCTCGAAATTGTTGAGCCTACTGGTATTGAACATTCACTAGCTTCACATTGACGATGGAGTTGAGATTACATTTAGTTCTGTTGTATGACTCGGGAGTCCTCATCATATGAGAAATAGTCAATTTCGAGGAGCAGAATATAAATTAGGAACATATTCCAAGCAGGCAGTTCGTTGCTTGTCGTGTCGATAGTGCCTTTAAACTTGTTTGAACGTGTGATATAATCCATAATATGTATGTCTTCCCATTTGCTAATGCAAGTCTTTGCTCGCCTTCCCATTGCAGGATCGGGGAAGAGCTACGAATCTGGAACGCGCTCAAGCGTCACCGCCGACTGCATCCACCAAAGCGACCGTCCGCCGACTGCGATTCGGTCCACAACATCAACAACAACTGCTTGAATGACCATCATACCGCCGGCCTCGATACGCGATAGACAAACGCGCGCACCGAATTTGCCTTTTGCACACACCCACACACACCTCCCTCCAACCGACGTGTGTGCAGCTCCGGCAGGAGCAAACTCAAGTGTCAAGTGTCCTTGAAAGTCGATCCACTCGGTCGCAGAGCAGGAGAGACCACTCCTCTTTACACCATGCAAACAACCTGTGATGCAAAACACGCTGCTCGAAACAATCACGCGATCGAACGCTGCTCCTAGCCAGCAGCAACAGCAGCAGCAGACGAATCCGTCGTGCCGAGTCGCAGCCATATCGATTTGGAAGCCATCGAAAGCCAACCGAAGCTTACAAAACAATCATAACACATTTATTAGAGAATAATCAGTCACAGCAAAGCAACCACTCAGTGGCGGTCCGTTTCGGGGGCCAATAAAATGCGCGCACAAAGAAGAAGAAGACGAAAACACACACACACAACTAACTCCCCTAGAAGCATTAATGCCAATAGCGCGCGGGGTTTTAGGGACATTGCGCATAAGGAATATCCGCCTGGTGTGTGTATTTGTATGTGTGTTGCAAAACACATTTTTCCCCTCCCCACAATGTTCTTTTCCCGCTTGGTGTGATAGTTCCGCACACGTGCGTATGTTGATTAAAGTAAAAAAAAAAAAAACACAAAGAAGAAATTGCTGATATTGTAAGTAACATTGATTCGATAAATAAAGGCACGAAAAAAAATCTGAAAATCGTTGTGTGATATAAGCGCATTCGGGGCAAGGAAAAAAGTCGTCACGTGCTTCTTTTTTTGAAAGGCAATATATTGTACTTTATTGTTTTGGTCAGAAAAAAAAATTAACAAGAAACAACATCGATAAAGCAAAAACCCCCATTTTGTCCAGATTTGTTTGAAAGTAGTCGAGAGTAAAGCATGTGGGGGAGTAGTAATACTTGTTCTGGCGTAAGATCAAAATAGATTAGATTTTTTTTTTCTAAAACTCACACACGCACATTACTTAGTTAGTGGTGTTAGTATAGTGTATAAATTGTGCCATGTTGGCGGTGTGTTCTTGATTTTTTGGAAATGTTCTACGCGCCGAAAGAAACCTACCCAAAATTTGTTTTGAACTTTGTCCCTGGTCCTCTCCATACACCTTTTTTGTGTTTTCTCTTATGCATTAATACTTGCGACATCCGCGGGGGTATTATTTATGTTATCGTGATCTTATAAAATGCCCAGAGCAAGAGCCAAACGCTTCTCTTTTCAATAAATAAGTTAATAATTTAAGTTGATGTTGTGTGATGCGATTGCTTGCTTACTCCCCATTGACGGACAAAAACAAAAACAAAGAAAAACGTACCGAAGGCTTGAGGGACAAATAGCATATTTGTAAATACAATACAGTTTTAGAATTTTAGTGTGCAGCATGAGCCGTGATAAAAGAAAAAAATGTCACGCCTTTCAGCAAGCGACGAACTGCTCGCGGCGGAAAAGTTAGCTATCCGGGGCAACTCCTCTTTTCATTGTTTGTTTGTTTGTTTGTTGCTATGTTTTTCCTCCCCCGTCTGCTCCGTCTGCTGCACCTTCGTCGTGGCCCTACTTGCCGAGCAGGATCTTCCTGGTGGCGCCAAAGTTGAGCCCGGCCTGGGTAGCGCCCTTGTTCGATCCGGCCTGCAGCCCGATCAGGCCCTCGCCGGCCCGCAGCTGCTCCTCGGTGAACTCGCGCCGATTCTCCTCGGCCGGCCGGGGTCCCAGGTAGGGGCCGCGGAACTCCGGATGCTTGTAGCACTGGCGATGGAACGAAAAGAAGAAGAAGAAGAAGAAGAAGAAGAAGAAGAAAAAAAGCAGAGCGTCATTCTAGTGTCTATACTAAGCGACGGTTAACACTTACCGCTCGGCCTACGGCAAAGATGGTCGTCGTGACGAGGGCAACGTTTTTGCGATCCCACAGATCGGTCGTCTGGAAGAGGTCGACGTCGGCCACACCGTACTTGATGCACGCCTTCTGGAACCTGCGAAGCAGCAGTAGACAGTTTTAGGGACATGATTGTTTTGTTGATGGGCTTAAATTAGTATGTCTACTGGTACATTTTTGCAAAGACCTTGAAATGTGTTTGCAATAGACAGCTAAGCCTGTCCGGAAGTGCAGGCGCAAGATGATTGGATTTAATGAAAGATTCATAAAAAGAAATGATCGAAGCAATTCAGTTCAAACACATTAATTTTGCACCTGCACAAACGTTCCGTAAATTGCGCCTTCAATAATAGTATACCATGAATCAACGGACACAATGTGACACCTCCATCAGTCGATCTTCAACCGTGATGGCCAAAAAAGTGAAGCCCGTTCCGGCATCTACAGCATCCTGGAGCTATTAGACAACAATCAGAGCATCGAAAGAAAACCTGATTCGGAATGACCGATGACCCTGAGCGACTTCAGGCTCCACAGTAAGCTGAAAATGAAGACCTACTGACAAGTACCTGTTGCAATATGAACAAACATATCAGGGAGCAGAAATCGCGTCCACTGGCTACGCAGTGTCAGGCAATGTCCGACATCCCCCAGTTGCGTCCTATGGCATTTTTTTTCTGGACCAACATGATGCAAAACCTATACTCGAACAATTTTGTCGCGAAAGTGAAAAGGAATTGCTAAAAATGTAAGTCAGATGTTCAAAACATGCCTGCACGTATGTCTTCATCCGACATGAATTTCGAATAACTGATGACAGGCAGCTCGTAAGGTCCTAGGTTTATTTTTGGACGTAAGTTTAAATAATTACCTTTAAAAGGATGGTAATGGAAATAAATTATCGCGCATAGTTTTTATTTTCTTCTACAGGCAAATGAAAAAAGTCATTTGTTTAATACAAACATTAATCCCCCTTAATGTATGCTATGTAACTTTTTGCAGAATTAGTTTGATGACGATAATTAAATCATTCGATTACAACCTAAAGTGAAAAAAACGAAAGCAAATACAAAATATTGATTCCATCAATGCCCCTCCCCCTCCTAGATCCGACCAAGACTTCACTAGCGCCACCTAAACGATGTAAAATCGATGTAAATCGTACCGCAAACGCAGCAAAAACCCGTTTTGTTTGCCTTTTTTGTTGCACACAGCAACCCCGGGAGGATCTCGCGCACGTTCTCGCCACAATCATCGGTGAGAGCAATCGATAAGCAATGGAACGGGAGCGCATGCACGCTTGTCGGGGGCTGCACATCTCTCAGCGCAAGGATTGGCGGCGATAACGGGGCGATCTCGGACACCGGTACACCCCTTGGGGAAGGGGGAGGGGTTGACATAAACACGGTACACACACATAAGGGAACCTGGGGCAAAATGGTTAGGTGGGGCGAAATGGTCACCTGCATTATTGGCAAATGAACACGTATACAATAACTTCTAATGATTGAAAAACATCAAATACAATTTTTAAATCTCACCATCAACCTAAGATCAACCCGAGAGCAACCATCAACCTGACCTTTCATAACCTAAGATTCCAAAATAAGTGCATAAAATAGCAAATGAACAAAACACTTAAATACTAAACTTAAATATCTACAGTTACAATTCTGCCAAGATGCAAGAGCTTAAACCAAGCCTAAAGTCCAATGTTGTGGTCCATTTTGCCCCTTTGTATTGGTTTGTTTTGACATTTCGTGTAAGATCATTCTGCCCCAAGGACTGTGTAGGAACGAAGTCAAGTGATATAGAACGATTGGACAAGTAGCCAAAAGTTCGTTACAGGCAGTTTTACATCTAAGAGCCCTTTCGATTCAAATTTGAATTTTGATAAAAATGATAAATCGGTCTGATAAATCACAGGAAAATTGTAAATTTGTTTTTGAATGTTTCACCAAATGTATTAATGTCTCTTTTAATAATAACGGTTTAAGAATTTGAGGAGTTTCCCAAGGCTTTCTGCTGTCAAATGGCATCCAAGATGACCAAACCGATTTTGGATAATATTTGACCTCGTTCCTACACTGTCCTTGATTTTGGCCTATAGCAAGACCATTTTACCCCGCACAATACACTTTCCCGACGTATGACGTTGACTTTTAATATTCATATTAAACAAATTGGGCCGGTCTGGTGGTACAGTCATCAACTCGTACGACGTAACAACATGCCCGTCATGGGTTCAAGTCCCGAATAGACCGCGCCCCCATACGTAGGACTGACTATCCTGCTATGGTAACAATAAGTCACTGAAAGCCAAGCTCACTTCACTAGTGGGTACTGGCAGGCCTTGACCGACAGCGGTTGTTGTGCCAAAGAAGAAGAAGAAGAAGAAGATTAAACAAATATATTTGTATTCTACGTATATATTTCTGATTGTTTTTCATGAATAAAACGTTGACATATCAATTGCCGTCAAAATAGCAGTGTAAAGTGGTTATCCAATAAGAACCCTTAACTGGTCAAGAAATCCTTAACTGGTCCATTTTGCCCCGCTTTCCCTACACACAAACACACGCACACCGAACAGCATCTTCTTGGTAGCGCGTGCGAGCAAACTCCAGAAAAGCGCATGCTTCATCGAAGAAATACTAACAACTAATTATTCGTAATAATTAACGAACAAATTAGGAACAAAAAACATGAAATCATGGACACATTAAATATGGGAAAGATGGCTTTTTTGCCATAAGCAATTTGCTATGTTTATGGGACAACAATAACTAAAGAAATCTCGTAAGGGAAGGCGGGGAAAAATGGACATGTTAAGCAGTTTAATGAATATGCATTCCAATTTTCTAGGAAACACAATTTGCTTACATGTATCTATGCATCTACGATTTGTATAAAGATAAATATTACCACATGGTCTTACGAACCGGAACCTGAACATGTTGAAAAACACCACGTGATACGCCAAAACACTAGGGAAATATGGACCAAAGCAACGACGCTTAGGCAATGGTCAAACTTGTGTGCACGCATCTTGAAATGTTTTCTCTTTCTATCTTTCGGTTGGCTGTTGAGGAAAGCCCTTCAAGTTAAAAAAAATATATTTCTAAAATCAAAACACCTTTTACACGTTTCAATCGACGAAAATGGAACTTATGAAGCTGTGTCCGTTAGATATATTGTGAGGGCAAATACAACACCATAACCTCATCCAATCGCCACTTGTCAAAAGAGGCCCATTTTGTCCCATATAGCGCGTGGCCACGGGGCTGAAAAAATGTTGAAAAATTTTTCAACTTTGTCAAAATTGCTTGTCAACTGCAAAAAAGAGCTTTTCTCGTGGCCGCACCAAAAACATACACAAGAACGACAAAAAGCTCCAACATCTGAATATCATCGATATTTTGTTTAAGAAGCACTAACTAGGTACATAAATCAATTAGAATCATGCATTTTAGCATTATTATCATAACAATGGGTCACAACTGCGCCAAATAGCTGTTTGTTTACGCTTTTTCACGAACGTCAAATTTTGTCAACTTTTGTCAACTTTTTTTCCTGGCTGCTCCAGGTCACAAAATTTTGACAAAAGCTCAAAAAAGTGACAAAAGCTCACATTTTGAAAAATTTGTCAGCATTTTGTCACTCCCGTGGCCTTTCGCTTATACGAAGCATTTTTTTGTTTTGTTGTTATAACAAAAATACACATTGAAATGTTCTGCTTTACTGAGACAAATTGTTTAAAATTGCATATCTTAAAAAAAACGAAAAATGCAAAAAAAAACGGGATAAACACTTACATGATGTTCTTAAAACACTCAAACGAGTTTATTTTGAGTTATGGAATCTTTCCTGTGAAAAGGGTGCTTGAATAAAGGGTACCCATTTTGCCCCGCTTTCCCGCTTTCTTTCCAGTTGCCCAAACGCGCAGTGGCGCTGCCTCGAATGCGACTAGCGCGAACAGCGGCCACCGCTCGCGCAGCATGCGCTCCTGGTACGGATGCTACTCAGCGCGACCTGTTTCAATTTCAACACCGAGGGGCGCACTTTCAAAAATAGTCGCATTTGACGTTGCGAACGGGCGAGCACCGCAAACTGGCAGGGTCCGGCCGGCTGCAGGAAGCGATTTCACTAAACCGAGCGTGTCTTTAAGTGCACGACTTTCCGCAACCCCAGTGCGCACTCGTGCAAAGGCGGTGTGAAAAGCTCACATTTGTAGCAAGTCGTGTAGGAAAACTGCAACCGGTTGGCATCGGTGGTGTTGTTACCGTCGCCTAACCAGAACGACGATGCTGCCGGACAGAGAGTGCTCGAGCGCGAACGCGCAAAGCGGCCGGGTAGAGCAGTCGCACTGCCGGCGTGCCTGCGCGCCCGGTACAAGTGGTACCTTATTCGGCTGAATTGTTGCAATCCGGACCCGGGTCGAGCGTCGAAACGGTTCCTGCACTGCCGGCCGGTACGCTTCCGGGTCGCATGCGGCCCGGGTGAAAATGGTACTCGTTTCGACCGGATTTCTCGAAACGCTCGCGCTGGTTGTTCCCGTGCGCTAAAGGGCCCGCACACCCCGGCACACACGGAGAGCACACAACTCGCGTGTGTGCTGCTGCCGAACCGGCCCGGGATCACCTCGCACTGCAGCAGCAGCCAGGAAAGTGTGTATTGTGGGCAACACCCGTCCACGTCGAGCGCTTTTTGGCGCACTGCCGACGCGCGTAGCAAGTTGTAGTTTTACCACGGTTTTTGCCAGGGCCGCAGCAGCGCCAGCAGTCAGCAACGGTTGGTCTAAACACACGCGCGCCCGGTTCGTCCAACGCAGACCGACGGTTCGCGCCCACGGCCAAACAACGACGCTGCTGTGTTTGTACCAAAAACCGGTTCTGTTGCGACACGTTTGAACAAGTTGTAGCACGCAATCGCTGAATTCTACCAAGAGCGCATGGGCGGCAGCGGGCTGCCCCAATGGGGGCGGAGCTACGGTGAAGCAAAGGCGACGGCAAACTGCTGGTACCAGGCGCACAGCGTACAGTGCGTGACAAAAAAAAACGGCGGCGGAAATGTACGAATATTTAAAAACTATAACTAAACTAAACACTATGGATGTGGAACTTTTTGGTGCGAGAAATTGTTCAAAATTCAATGCAACTCAATAAGATTTTGCGAGAAGAGATTTTTACCATTCTTGAGCCTAATTGTATAAAATTTAAAATAATATTTTTTAAATTTAGGTTAGAAACTGAAATTAAAGCCTATCAGTGAAAAAATATGCCTCATCCGGGTTATATTTGAAAATTAATAGAACTGTCAATTGGGTATGGCAAAGATATAAAATAGACTAAAATGGCTATAAAAATAAACGAGCATGTACACAAAACAAATAATAACGATAATATTAAAACCTTTCTCAGATAGGCCATCTGATACATCTAGGCTTGATTGTTTCTAGAAATTAGCAAATCACCAACCGTCTGCGGTAAAAAAAAACCAATGGTTGTCGATTATCATACATGCGTACTATTTGGCAAAAAAAAAGTCTATTGCAACCAAATTAACCAATTCATCCTTATCTGAGAAAGGAAATTAAAAAAGGATCACACATTCCACAGCAATTTGCAAACTTCTTTTTGACGTGCCCGCACGTTCTTCCTTGGGGGTGTAACCGATACACCAACGTTACGACCAGACGTAATGTCAACGTTACGACCAGAATGCATCAATGTTCTTCTCACCGTAGAACGTTAAGCCAATAGTATATAAACTATATTTGTAGATACGAATAAATATTTACAATTTTCAAGCGAACCAGTGCAGTCGAACCTCACGTTTTTATTTAAGCTTAACACATCCTTTGACACATGTTCGTGGAAGTTCCAGTGGAATTTGTTCTCATTATATCATTTAATTTTTTGTGCCAAACGAGATACAACTCTTTTAGATTAATTCAATGCTTTCTAGACGAAATATTTATACTTCAGCAAAATATATTAACCAAGAATGAGCAAATATGCGATTGTTTACATTTTTTTCAGACCAGTGCTGCAAAATGTCATGAGTATCTCGAGATTTTCACCAACGCAAACAATGAACATATCCGTGGTAGCTTGATGCTCATTGCTGATAGTCAGTAAAAGTGCGCCATGACATGCCGAACACGACATGTGAATTTTTGAGTCCAACACGATACTCTGACTGACAAACTTAGCTTAATGCCGGCGCAAGCATAATCTTGATTTTTTCTGGCTATGAACAGTGCTGTCAAATGCCACTGTTGCAGTCATCAACACTCATGCTGAAACGAAGCTCAAATCAGATCACGTACACAACAGAGATGATCAGCGACGATACTCAAACAGTTGGAAAATCAATCACATGCTTGGTGACATTTAGTTTAGCACCCAACTTTTGGTCACTCACTTGGTCACGACATTGTTGTCGGCGATAATCGCGACATTCTTGGAATATACTTGGCGCGTAGGCTCTAGCAACAAAATGAGCATGCTTTCTCCCTCTATCTGTTTTGATTATCTGTCGAGTCAAACAGAGCGAGAAAACATGCTCATTTTGTTTCTTGGAACCACTCGCACGCACCGTATATCTCCCGTGACCATTGCGATGATCACCGACTGAAAATGTCGCGACTAAGTGATTGACCAAGAGTTGGTTGCACACAATGTCACCAAGCATGTGATGGTCGCACCAACTGTTTGAGGCTCGCCTCTGATCTTCGCAGTAGAGCTCGTGACGCTGACATGATTTTTATTTCAGCCGTAATTTGTCATGACTATGTAAGTGACATTTTGCAAAATTGATCACAGTAAAAAAAGTCATGACATAGTGACTGACCAAGCGATGGTCGCAAAAATGTCACGAAACATGTATTGATCACACCAATCGTTTTGAATATCACCTTTGAGTATCACAATTGAGTACGTGACGTTGATATGGATGTTGTTTCAGTCAGATTTTTTATGACATTGATAGTGACATTTTGCGGCACTGGTTCAGACTGTAACAATATAGGCTGATATCTGAGTTTGGCGCGTGGTTTACTATGGAGCGTTGAGATAATTTGAGCCCCAACTGACAAACTCAATATACAAAATAAAACTACTTTCACAAAAGCTCCTATTTGAGAAGATAATCTGGAAATACGATAAATTTTTCCCTGCGTCCACAACTCGGTCACGCACTGTACCAGGCAACCCCGAGCCAGCCGTCCGCGGCGAGAGCAGCTCCCGCATCGCATGCTGCCCGCGTACAAATGCGCACCATGTCGGCTATTTCCTGTTTCCAGAGCCGGTTTGTTGTTGTTGTTTTTTTCGCACATGCGCCCCCGCCTCCTCCTTTCTTTGCATCGTTCGATGTAAAAACCGACCAGTTTCGCCGAACGCAGCCCGCCGCCACCTGTCAAACGCTCTTTTCAGCGGAAACGGACCGGCGGTGTTCTTCAAATATTCCCGCCATCGACGACGCCGCTGCTGGGCGAGGCGACAGCCTTCGCTCGGCATGCGCTCCCGGCACAAATGTTACCGCGATTCAACCGGATCCATGTAGCAAAATCACCCGCGGGTACCCAGAATTTACCGATTGGTGCAAAATGACAGCTGACAAGCGCGAGTCTGCGTGGTCACGCTGGGTTTGTTTTGTGTGACTTTTTTCCAACTGTCTACAGTAGGAAAGCACCGCATATAGGGAAACTCTACTCACTGATTAATGTTGTCCATCATCTTGTAGTCGCCCCCGGTGGTGTTGATTTTCGGCACAATGCCCGGCGACAGCCGGTTCATCAGCCGGCAGAGCAGGATGCCATCCCGCAGGCAGTCCTCGTAGACGTGGCCGGCCGGAAACTTTTCCCCGATCACCGTTTCGATCCAGTGCTGCGCTTCGCGCTCCTGGTCGCGATCCCGCTTGCCGGCGACCTGGGAAGGAAATATGCAGCAAATTCAAAAATTAGCGTGTGTCCGTTGGGAGGGCGCAGTAATTGGGAATTTGAAATGTCGGGTAAGAATAGAGAAATATAAATAATGAACAATATTTGTGCTATGGAAATATAAAGGATCGCAAATATGTTTGAGTAAGATTTGTTTCAAAGTAATCGGTGCTGTTGGCAACCAAATTAAGTAAACAATAATTGATTTAAAAGGGCATTCATTTTTGATGTTGTTTGTCGACAGCAGACAATTCGCAAAAAATATTATTTCTATAAATAAAGCATGCTTCAAACTTCAAACGTGGGAAATGAATAAAACTAATGCTATCTACTGTAGTGCTGACGTATAATAATAGTAGCAAATTTATGCAAAATTAATAACCCCATCTAAGTGCAATAATTCCCAATTAATTCCCTGCGCGCTACCTGCTCGCACGCCTGTTACCCGGGTTCCAAATGTACTCAGCTCAGGTTCGTGCCATGGAGACACGACGACGGCCATCACCGGTATTCTCGGTAAGCGCCGTTTACATTGTCCGCGTTGCACGAGAAACAACAGTGATATTTTTTTAAATAATTTAATAACTTTATACAATTTTACACCAAATTTCTACTGCCATGGATACAAACAATGCGACAAACAATGTTTTTATTTATTTACATTTTGTTGCAAAATGCATGTTTTTGTTTCTCAAAAGCCTGCCATCCCTGCCACTTCCTTAGTAGACCTGCTTGGAAGTGGGCCGAACATCGGTGCGCGCATGCGACCCTGGTTAAAATGCATCCAGCGTGATTGGCAATTGTTTGACTACACGCGGAACCGGTTCGTAGTTCGTAGAAATGTGTTGCGGTTTGCGGTTCACATCGAGATTCGTTGCTGGACCACCCGCTTCCCAATTTGCGCATTTACACACCAAAATGAATACAAAAAAAAATTAATTGATTTCTGTTTTTCTTTTAGCACAAAAATGCGCACAGTTTTGCGAAATAAAAAGAAATGCACGATAAATGCTGTGCCGCTTCATTTTCGTAGATCCGGGCCTTTAGCCGTTTCCCGTGTGGCACGTTTACACGTTTGGCCGAGCGGCTGTTGTGGTGAACATTGCACGACTTCCAACAGCCCAATCGTGCGATTGAGAGATTAATTGCGAGAAAGGAACTAACTAATATTCAAATTGCTGCAAAATGAAAATTGATTCCACCACAAATTACAGCAAGAACCCACATGCGCTACCGGCAGAGGCGTGCACTGTTTACACCACCGGCCGGCCAGCAGCGCCACTCGGGATTTATACCAGTGCTAGCTCTTCGTTTGCATGCCGTCCCGGTACAGCTGGTGGCGGCTTGGGACTGACACGCAGCTTTAGCAGTTTGACACTAGGGTCCCCCGGCGGCCGTCGACGATCGTTTTCAAAATTTGTGTGCGCCAAAATAAATCGTTAGCTTCGAATAATGTTCCGTTCTGTTGCGAGAAGAGGCATTTTTCTCCATTTTCTTTAACGAGCGGTAACTGTGTTTTTTTTTTGCTTCTGGAGAGCGGCAACCATGCGTGGTTTTTCCCGCACACGCTCTTGTGATGAGTTCAGCGGCCGCCCGCGGGTAGTGACCGGGGTTCGCTGGACCGCGGGGTTTTCGCGCTCATTTTCGTTAATTTCGCCCAAACGAACCGGGGTGGGAATGGGGCAGTGCAAAGTGTTTTCTATTAAATATGGGTTCCATTTGAATCCTTCCCAAAACTACAAAAAAAAAACACACACACACACACACACAAATACACCGTGTTGTGATCACTTTTGTAGTACGCCTTGAGTGTGTGTGTGTGCTTGTGTGAGAGGGAGTGGAAGAAAAATAGCACGTAAATAAATAATAATACAAAGCAGTTCGCTAGTACTACGCCCGAACACGTTCCATGTTCACGGTTCGTTATTTTAAGATCCATCACGGGCGGTGGTGTACGGTTCCAATCGTTTCCCAACCAGGCAACGCCCGTGCGGTTGGACAGCATAATGGGAGGCCGGGGGCAGAGGGTGGACGATGGGTTCCGTTTTGTTCTTCACATCCCACGCGCAACTTTCACCGCACACCCCCAGCCGGAGGTTATGCCCTTACGGCTTACAACCCACCACAATCCCCCCCCAGCAATACAGCACTAATCCTCTGAAGGCTAACGATCTTCCGACGGTTAACCGTTGCGTCTTTCGTGGCAGAAGGGAAATTAAGGTGACAGGCGTGGGACGCTCGGTTCAATCGATTTTATTTTCACGTCATCGTGCGTGGACGGCTTATTTGTAAAACTGTGCCTCATTTTTACGCTACTTGTCTGGGGCAAGAACACTCCTACGTAACCTAACGTGCGAAGACCTATCTGGGAAAACCTATATAAATAAAAATCAAATTATAGTTAACTATTTTCAAAAGAAAAACTTTCGACCGATACGACGTTCACCATTCTAAATATCCTTTTAAATATAATTGCTATGAGCTGAACACATGGGTCCCAAATAGCCAGAATTGCTTAAGCAGCTCATTTTGGCACGCTAAAGATCGCTGCTCTAATTCGCCTTTTGCAGTAGATAAACAGCATCAAAGTTCTATGTGGGTATTTCAAACAGCGCCTAAGCAGCTTCCTTATGCCACGATGCCAGGGATTATTTTTCTTTGTGTTTTATTTTCAAGCAAGCGTCATCGATGAAATAAACAACAAAATTTGTTTGGTTTAAACACATATGTATATTTTTAAATCTTTTGTATTGATAAATTACACAAATTTTTACACAATTTACTGATAATTCACAATCGCTTCACTCAATATTCATTCTTCAAGTAACGAATCTAACTTGTGCAGCAGCAATGAGATTATTGCCGGCGTCCGTCTTTGACACTTTGACAAGAGCCACCTTGAACCGATGTCATGCATTAAAAAGCTATAACCCAAATAGCCAGCTTGATTTGTTTTGTTTGTGTACATGTGTATATTTTTAAACCCTTAATATTCATAAATTACACGAAACGTATCACAATTTACTGTACAATCACAATCACTTCCTTCAAAATCCCTTCTTCAAAGAACTATTCTAACTTGTACAGCAGCAATGAGATGATTGGCGGCGTCTGTCTTTGACACTTTGACAAGACCCACCTTGTACCGATGTCATGCATTAAAAAGCTATGAAGTTCCACCAAGTTCAGTACCCTTTCTTAACAAGCCTTCAAGTTCCATCATGAACCCTACGCATAGTGCTAATCAGCCGCAAAGTTCCAAAGAGTACCATGTGCCTGTTAAAAAGCTCCATAGTTCCGCAAAGTACCGTCTATCTCTTAATCAGCCACAAAGTACGACATCGGAACGATTTTTCGTTAAACAGCCCTAAATCAGCTATAAAGTACGAGCTGGCTATTTGGGGTGTTTCTCCAAGGCAGAACCCAAATAGCCAGAATTGCTTAAGCAGCTCATTTTGGCACGCTAAAGATCGCTGCTCTAATTCGCCTTTTGCAGTATATAAACAGCATCAAAGTTCTATGTGGGTATTTCAAACAGCGCCTAAGCAGCTTCCTTATGCCACGATGCCAGGGATTATTTTTCTTTGTGTTTTATTTTCAAGCAAGCGTCATCGATGAAATAAACAACAAAATTTGTTTGGTTTAAACACATATGTATATTTTTAAATCTTTTGTATTGATGAATTACACAAATTTTTACACAATTTACTGATAATTCACAATCGCTTCACTCAATATTCATTCTTCAAGTAACGAATCTAACTTGTGCAGCAGCAATGAGATTATTGCCGGCGTCCGTCTTTGACACTTTGACAAGAGCCACCTTGAACCGATTCATGCATTAAAAAGCTCTAAAGTTCCACCAAGTTCAGTACCCTTTCTTAACAAGCCTTCAAGTTCCATCATGAACCCTACACATAGTGCTAATCAGCCGCAAAGTTCCAAAGAGTACCATGTGCCTGTTAAAAAGCTCCATAGTTCCGCAAAGTACCGTCTATCTCTTAATCAGCCACAAAGTACGACATCGGAACGATTTTTCGTTAAACAGCCCTAAATCAGCTATAAAGTACGAGCTGGCTATTTGGGAAGTATCTAGTTGGGAAACCATTCTAAACTTCCTTGCATGAACCTGCACATCCATGCCGTAGAACAGAGGTCTCCAAACTGTTCAGTTCGCGGGTCGTACTGATACACAAATACTTTTGTTGAGGGCCATTTTGACACTACCTTTAGAATGAATGAAAATTCAAATCTCATTCTGATGAGAAAATACTAACTGAACTATATCAAATTTCTACAGTTTTATTTTATATATCTTGATTTTGTCTTACAAAAGTAAAACATAAGTGTTAATCTATTTTCTAGCCTTTACAAAGTCATCGTGGGCCGCATTACAGGCTCTTGAGGACCGCATGCGGCCCGCGGGTCCTAGTTGTATTAAAGACCCCAGGTGGTGGAAAAGGGCCTCTATATGTGAGGGACCTTACGTAATTTTAAAACAGTTAACCATTGGTTTCCGCACACAAAACATTGACAATTCTTGGTTATTAAGTACATTTTTGAATGTTTATTGATGTAGGAATTGAAAAATGAGTCATATTGACGAAAGAGGTATTGACTTTTTTAGTCTGATACTCTAACTAACTTATTTTTAGATTTCTTCTTCCTGTTTAATCGCCCACGCGCCTCATAGCTATTGAAGAATTCATGTGAAACAAAGTTAAATAAAAAATCTAAATTGTTATCCTTAAACAAGACGAAAACACAATGAATTGTACAAGAAAAAACTCTTGAATAATCATGCAATATTTGAGCTCTATCTATGGATTAATGTTAAATAAGAACTCACAAAGCCCGAGATATGTTTGCTAAGTAATTTAACTGAAGAAATGTTATAGAGAAAATAGATGAACAAGTAGATGAACACCACCTGATATCTTTAATTCACCTTGCACGGGCCGTAGTTTGAAGAACCCTGCAGTAGACTACAAGGACGGTTCGTAGAATCAATGTTATGAAGGGGTGTATCTGCTCAACATCTGCAATCTAACTCATTTTTAGTTGGTGGGACTAACATTTCTGCCAACTAGAAGAAGTTTTACTATAGCCATTAAGAACACTAGCACTAGAAAATCTCTGAAACAATGTATATAAAAAATAAAATTCAATGTTTTAAATCGCAACGCTTGCGAAAAGACACCCCCCTTGGACAACGCAATGCTTCACAATGCTCCCAAAATTGTTTACTTATGCCAGTGTTGTTTTGCTGTTCTGCTTGCGCTCGAACAGCGTTACAGCGGGCGTAACATTGCTTCCAATTAATCAAAATTTCTAGAACATCCCGAAACCTCACGGTCCCCGCGCCAAGGGGACCTAGAGGAACCAGATTGATGCATTGATGTCACACCTCAGCATCCGTTGGAAGCATGCCTGGGAAACTGCTAGCATTGGCAAATGAACGGCCAACGGATATAAACAAATATGCAAGCTGGGAAATTAACTTGTTGCAACATCTCCGTCCCTGTCCTGAGTGGATAGGGGGCATGTTGCCGCCAATTCTGGATGATGTCATTGAGGATAATATCGTGCACACACACGAGCGTGACAGATAGTTCCGATTAGCGCCGAGATGGACCACCACCACACAGGATCTCGTGCGTGTGTGCTGACGATTAAATTTAGTATACGATCGCGGTTCATCATCATCATCCACATGCGGCCGGGTGGTAGCTCCAATAAGGTCAATCGTGCAGGTCCAGGCGTGTTGACGTCACTCGCTGAGTGATCGTTGGGAAAATCCGCTATCCATTTCCTTCCGTCTGCTTTAGTTGATTTTTTTTGTTGGTTTTGGAGATGTTTGGCAGTGTTCAGATTTTTACGAGCTCAGAACACATCAATGTCAGATCAATTTTTACGGGTTGTTGTTTTTTTTTGTTTTGAAGATTCAAATGCAAAGTGATCACGAGCGATCAAGTTGTTCCTTCAACACCAAGGGATTACAAAATATGAACTCATGTGAGCTCGTACGGAAAATCAAAATCCCTAAAACCAGTGCCGAACATCAGAAGTGTAATAAATTTGTGAAAAATTGTTTATATGGTTGGCTTTTGACTTTTGAAAATTTTTGGGCCTTTTTTCCCATTCCATCCAGTTTCCACGCACACCGCGAACGCATTCTCCGCAAGGCACTGCAATGGTTTCCAATTCCATCCACTCTACTGCTTTTCCCCACATCCGATCTCTGGGCCCCTTTCCGCTTTCCAGGTGGGTGTTGTTTTTCCGTTTTGGAATTATGGATGGTAGAAACAACTGTTCGCCGGGGAGATCGCGATCCATGCCCGCTTACCACCGAGGAAAACCACCTTGCGCAAGCGCGGCCGCGCGCGACGCATCCATGCTTTGCGAGAATAATCCGCGCGCGATCTCTTGCGATCTTGCTGTTTGCTGTTTTTTTATTGTTGTTTTTCCCCCTCCCATTTACTATACCGTATCTTCGCCTGTCCGTGTTCGAGTACTTCCAATACGCCACTCCCCAACGAAACCTCACAACCGTGAAGCCCGCACGATGGTGAATGTGTGTGTCTGTGGGGAAGATGGGGTGCGAGGATGCGCACAACAACATACTCGAACTGGCCTAAATGATCGTTTGGGCATGAGTCGCGCGCGACGAGGGTCCGGGTGTGTAAAAACACATCCCGAAACGACACGCGCCCTGGATCACACGCTCTCAACCTTCCCCACGGGGCCCACCCCGTCGATCCGGGCGCCGAAAATTCTGCCAGCCCGACACAAAATTCGCCCACCCTCGGACGATCCGGCACAGTCTAGCGCAGGTCGGCGTACGGCAAACATCTTGTTCGGACTAATTCGGTGCACAGTTTTCCACGAGTTTTTCGGCACGACTGTCTCTGTGTGTGCTTGTGTTAGTTTGCGCGTGTGTTGTTGGTAGTGCTTTGTTCGAGCAAAGCGCGATTTGTTTGCGTAGTCCGGTGTGTTTTCCGGTACCTAACATCTTTAGCTGCTTACCTGCGAGCAATCAACCGTATCAATCAAATCTTCAAAAATGGCGGTACGTGCACTGGGCGGTGTTTTGGAAGATATTGGGTGAAGATTTGAGATCCTCTCGCGGTTTTGTGATCTGTGGAAAAGATCATTGCTTTCTTCAACCACCTCCTAGAACCTCATGCCGAAGCCCTTAACACCCAATTCTCCAAAACTCTATGCCTTAGTCAACGCATTTTGTGAAGTCATCTCGGGATATCTAATTTTCTTGGAAGGAACAACATCAGAGAACGGTTGTCATGTGGTTTTCTGCAGACAGATGTATGTCTAAACAGACGACTAGTTTTTTGTAGATTTTTTTCTTCGCTTTTCAAGCGTAAGTTTTTCCGATGCCAAATCCCCTTCTCCAACGGCCAACAACTTTGAATGCCAATAGCTTGGTGCGCATGCGAATTTGCAATCCAAGTTTCAGCTAATGGCTTCTGTCGAAACAAATGCATTGGACAGGTTTGGCCCCACTCGTCCCACGCTTGCGGGAGGGATGTCACGTTTCCCTTTGCTGTCCCCATCAGGTAGTATCGGTCAATGGTCCGAGAAGGAATAAAATTAGCCGACCGAGGCTGTTTTTTTCGTTTTCAGCCCCGACGGAAGTCGTAGGCGTTCATTTGGTGTCCGCGCGTTGTTGCGCCTTTTGCAACAGCCGCTCGAGCAGGATTTTAATAACAATACGATGACGTCAGTGCGACCAGGCAAAGCGTACGCTGGCGATTTGCCGTTGGAAATCAATGTACCGTTGCGAGGATATCAAAATGGCGCTGGTTGTTGTAGCTGCCAGCGGTAATGCGTACCACTTTTAGAAATGATTTTTCACCCCCAAGAGCAACGTGGAAGGGGGGAGGGCAAAGCATTAAACCTTTCTCCAAACGCTCCAGGTCCGGAAAGAGCGATTTGCGACGAACCGCCATCACATAGATGCGGGCGAATTCTGAGGAAATCTCTCCGTTCCGTCCGGTAGTGCAAACACATCCGTTCCGCGAACGGTTGTGCGGTTCTATTTTTGGAAACCCGGCACGTCCAAAAACTCTTCGTGTGATGGAGAATAACATTGCCATCAAGCTGTTGGAAAATTCCCATTCTCCGATCGGAGGGTGGGCATACAAAAAAAAACACACAGACACACACTGCACTGCGGTTGGAAATTCGCGAATGGATTCGCGTGTTTATAGCATTCTGGGTTTTATGACCTTTTTTCGTCTGCTTTCTGTGCTCCTCCCGTACTTCACAGCCCCGCAACAAGGAACAGGAAGCCGAGGTGCTGCAGTGGATCAGCGACGTGCTCGGTGAGAAGCTGCCGCCCGGCCCGTACGAGGACGTCCTCAAGGACGGTGTTGTGCTGTGCAAGTTGATCAACAAGATGGCCCCCGGCTCGGTGAAGAAGATCCAGGAGCGTGGCACCAACTTCCAGCTGATGGAGAACATCCAGCGCTTCCAGGCGGCGATCAAGAAGTACGGCGTGCCGGAGGAGGAAATCTTCCAGACGGCGGATCTGTTCGAGCGGCGCAACATCCCGCAAGTGACGCTCTGCCTGTACTCGCTGGGACGAATCGTAAGTGTGCTTGTTGGTAACGTTCTGCAGGCGTTTCCCAGTTTGTACTGATCCTTCGCCTCCGCCCCAACAGACCCAGAAGCACCCAGAATACAACGGACCTACCCTTGGGCCGAAGATGGCGGACAAGAACGAGCGCAACTTCAGCGAGGAGCAGCTGCGTGCCCATCACGGCGAGCTGAACCTGCAGATGGGCTTCAACAAGGGTGCCTCCCAGGCCGGCCAGGGCTCGTTCGGCAACACCCGCCACATGTAAAGGCTGCCGCCCAGTTTCCAGGGCACGGTCCTTCATTGCCTATCTATTAGCTGTATTCCCGCGGGAAGTGTGTTTGGTGTTTTCTTTATGTACAAAAACAACTCGAACCAAAACAACAACAATACCCTCATCGTACTCTTCTATTTCCATCACTCATCGCTTCAAAGAGAGTCCATTTTTTTTTAAATATCGTTTTGCTCATCGGGCAATCTCCGACCCAACCACATCTTCGGAGGATCCGTCATCGTTTGTGCATCATTGGCTATTTTTAGGAGTTTACAGAAAACCGACAACCCTCACCATCACCCATACATACGTACGCCCTCGCCCTTCGCCCGTCGGTGTGTTGTTCCCGATTGCGGTGCGACCCCAGCCTACGACACCTACGCGGCCTACGCGAGAGCACCACAGAAACCTTCATCGCTAAGGACGCGGCCGCGGCGAGGATGTCTATCGCGGTCTTGGAGGGCGAATCCATTATTTATTCTTTACGAAAAACAAACGATCCCGCGGTCATATTTCATCGCGCCACTCACGCCCAACACTTCACTTCACTCCCGACGAAGCGGGCCATGCGAGAATGCATCGGTAGCCAGCTGAACGTGACTGATCGGCTGACGGTGACAGTACGTTGAAGATTCGTGGGAGATATTCGGTGAAGGGTTTGGGCGCGCGTGTGTTGTAAATGTGTTTTATCTTGTGCGCTTTCTTTTTTATGGTAAAGCATCTCGTACGTTCCCTTGCTTGCTGGTAGCTCTATTTTGCATTCGTATTATAAATGGACGTACGGACTATAAACAAATAAATTATACTCTGTGACAACTAAGTCACCGGTCTTGTTTCGCGTTGTATCACTCCTCCGGCATGATTCCGGCAGAGCTCAAATAGGAAGAAATCTTTTCAGCATCGGCAATAACATTGAGCAGTCTCAGGGTCCGGTTGCATCACCAGATGGTGGCTGAAGTTACCAGCATCATTAGTACTCCCACCTCCACGACCTGTGTTAACTGTACGCATCCGACGTAGATGGGTGTTGCCGCTGAACTCTTTACAAACTACCGTCACTTAATTATCAGTTATCAGTCCTAGCAGATAGTTAAACTCCCTTCTCGCGCCGCACTATTATCACCTGTCGTTCGCCAACCCGTGTGCCTGCATTGGAATTGCGCGAACTCATGACCTCCTCCCTTATGGAGGGGCAGAGTAGTTGCTTCCGCCAGCTCTCGGCTCTCCTCTGACCGCTCTCCTTTGCTAATCGTGGGTTCAGTTTTCTGATTGGAAAAAAAGTACTAATTGCAACTTGTGCGTGTGAGTGTGTGTCCATGCATGTGTGTACTTGACAATATAAAGCCTGATTACCGAACTGCCCGGTGGGAGCAGGGTGGAGTATTACGCACGTCGGAGTACAACGTATCAAGCGATAGAAATCTCTAGAAACCGATTCCGATTGGCGCACTGGTGGAGCCAGCCGGGGTAAGGTCACTCCAAACAAACAGATCTATAAATCCGGACGACCGAAACGATCATCGTGATGAGATATGTGTACAGCTGCCGATGTGTGATGTGCCGTATACTAGGCCGGGTGGTCCTACGGTTGCCCCGCTCTCCATGTCAAGGTTGAGCGTGCGGCCTTTCGGAAAGATAAACATAGCACGAACACATCCCGGGGTCCCGAATTTCTTCACCACCGTTGGCCAAGGTTGCTCGCCAAGGTTCGGGTTCGTACCGTGTCTGAGCCAGCTGCTTCGAATGCTTCATATTTTAATCGATAGCGGGTTAGCGCGTTGCGCTCCAATAAACGCGAGAATTATTATGGTGCGCGCGCTTCTTCAACCTGAATGGTGTGCCAATTAGCGCACCATGAAGCAGTATGGATACCTTTTAAAGGGCTCCATAGATCGAATTATCTATCATTTTGGGTTTTGGTTAATCGATTATAAAAAAAGCCCATACACTTTATAAGATTTAATTATTACAAAAGTTATAATAATAAACATCTATCTATTTACGGGATAGATAGGATAGTATTTTAGCCGGTCTCGAAGTACAGTTGTCAACTCGTACGACTTAACAACATGCTCGTCATGGGTTCAATCCCCAAATAGACCGCGCCGCCATACGTAGAACTGACTATCCTGCTATGGGGGGGAATCAATTAGTCACTGAAAGTCACTGAAAGCCGAGCCCACAAGTGGGTACAGGCAGTTGACCGACATCGGTTGTTGAGCCAAAGAAAAAGAAGAGATTTACAGGATGCGAGAGTGTGTTTCAAAATAATTTTCAAATAGGTTTAGCATCTAGGAAAGTAGTTCTAGCTGTTTAATATCCTCATAATGATCCTCAAAATGGCTCTAGAAACTAAACACACAAATTTTAATCAAAGCTCCTCGCATTTCCTCGGCTTTACCACACATGTGATGTTCATGCACAGGAATATTTCCCGAATGCGGTGTATATTATACTAATTTATTCTTAAAAATGTGATCAAATCGAATAAAAGACTTAATTAATCTTAAATCTTAAAATCTTGTTATACGTTTAACATTTCATGTTGTCGATGAGTCATTAGAGTCGATTAGACTTGTCACATGATTGTGGGTTTCTGCAATGTGACAGCCGTTCACCACAACCTTAGGAAATCAGTTGGACCTGAGGTATACGGAAATTGCATGCAGAACGTCTATTATCATGACAGGTGGTTCTAATTGTCGGATCAACAGGAGGATCCCTAACCGTCTCACAAAATAAACGCAGAGAAGATGTACTAATACCAAAAACTATTTCCAATGTTAATCGATACTAGTTCTCATTAAAAATTTCTTCAATGATAACGCTACATATGTCTTTATTTAACCTTTTTTTTGGGAAATTTATCTATATTTGTTTAAATATCTTTACTAAACTCGGGCACCTATCAACCTTTGAAATTAAAAATAGCTCAACTAAGTATTTAAACATTTACAACTTCTAAGAGTGTATCAAATTTCAGTACTCAGTGTGATGAAGTTGGTTTCTTGTACCAGATGATATTTGACCATACCTGAAATGTCTAGGTGTTTTATGTTTAATTTTCAGCATAAAACCCCATTATCGAGAAATTTTGTAATAGTTTTAAATGAAACATTCGCACGATAAAAAAAAATCATATCTTCTCGTTATAGTATGTTTGATTGTACGTAAGACAGAGTAAGAATGCTTAACAATTGTGTCTAGAACTTGGACTATTTTCCACAAAGTCAACAGCATGTTTGATGACTATGAAAATAACACATACATTTATGTGCTCTGGGATAGTTTTAGTTCATTGTTGTTGCAAGCGTAATCTTGCTGAGTCAGGTTGGCAAATTTTTGGTGGGAATTTGGATAGAATCTGGAAATGAACTCGAGAATGAATTGTGTTAAGATGAATTTCGGTAAGGATTGAAAGCTGTGAAATGATTTAGTTATAATTAAAGCAATACGGCAAAGCCCTGAATAAAAAAAAGAACTAGTTATAATAAGAGCTATCGAAACAATTGTTGTACATTCAAGATCAATAGTGATAAAAACATATGTTTGCAATTAAAAGCAAAAAAGCACTTGATTTTTTGTTTTCAAACCGTCTTATTGATACAGTTTTTTCGATTTTCCAAGAATATTTTGTGATGTATTTCCTTGTTCATTGGTGCATATTTCTTGTAGCGACCGTATTGATCTATTCTTAGATCAGTGTTTCTACGAAGATAGATAGATTAGAAAGAAGATGTTTAACTCTAAGGTTATCCAAAAGATGATTACCAATTATTTTATTCTAAATTAATGTCCCTTGCATGCCCGCATTGCTTCAAGTTTCCATATAACCAATTCTGAGACTAAAAGAAACAACATAAAATAGCCTTAGAGCAGCCAACACACAGCATCGGTTCTCAGCAGAACGAACCACTTGAACACACTGACCAACCCCACTTGTCACGCACTATTGATCGCCCCGTTAGCGATCTAATCCCCGCCAGGCAGCCGATGCCTGGCAACCCCTCGTGGCACGAAGCGCACCTAACCCTGGCGGCGACAGTAACAACAGCAACAAGCTCCCCAATATTGTCATAAGATGCGAACATCATGTGTTGCATAATTGTTTCGCGCATCACTACGAGTAATAACCTTCGCCGGTACGGTGCTACTCACCATGATCAGCAGTAGCCGAGCGGTTTGCCCGCTTTCCGCTGGCGCACCCCCTCGGTGGTGCATGATGAAATCAAAATTTAGCAAATCCCTGCCCCTTTGTGCCCGCCTTCTTCACTCCAACCAGCAGGCGGGTAGCAACGGAAATTGGAAACTTCTTGCAAGCCCACCTCCCTTCGGCCATCAATGACATCTCTATGCTGGTTGGAAGTTTGGCACCGGTACGAAAGCCGTTGACCTTTCGGGCCGGCATGCCGTCCGAGTCATACGATCCGGATGCCGAATGTGCAATCGATGGCTGCTGACCCCAAACCCCGAGCACTCCGGGGAGAAGCAGGAAAAAAACGCGGCCAATTAAACGCGGCAGGCATGATGATATGCGGATTAGCACCCCCGCCCTCTACCTCGGGACGGAGCGAGCTTGGGAGATCTGGGTGGGATATTTCACAAACATTGACACGGTTAAGATTACGCGCAAAACGCGACATCATCGTAGCATCCAACTTCCAGCAGCAGCGGTAAACGGTTCTAACGGATCGGAGTGGAGTGGCAACCGCTACCGTTGGTAACTAACCACACATGAGGCACAGCTCAGGTCGGACCGTCACCGCAAACACCAGCGCGAAGGGAAGGGATGGATTTCTAATGACGGGCAGGTTGTTCTGACCAGCCTGCCCGGTCGGTGGGATGGCGCGGGAAGGTGTGTGTTTATATGTGGAGACTTGCATGAGCAGTGCCGTTCGGGCCTGATTGCAGTGTTTCCACGCTCACACCGGATCGCTCACCCCAAGGTATATATATATGTGCACGCTTCTATAAATCGTGCCTCCAATGGTGCTGGGCTTTCAGACGTCGCTAGTGCCCGCGGTTTAGGTTGCTGCTCTAAGCTGTATCTAAGAAGACGTGCCTTCAGTGCAGTAGAACGATTCTGTGTGCGGTACACGACAGTGCACGTGCAGTGTCTTTAGGCTACAAAGTGAAACAGTGACTTCCTCGTAAGTGTTTTGACAAGAAATTTGTGATTTTTGCATTAAGTTCTAGTACGGTTACATGAGCTTTTGTATGTCTGTGTGTGTATGTGAGTTGCCCTATAATAAACGGGCATTGCGTCTTTGCAGCACCAACTACAACCCTCTCAACTCTCAACCGTGTGTGGAACCTACCCTGTATCAGAGATATTCTTCATCCCGAATTCGTCCTCAACCAACACACCGATGTCGGCTGCGTGCTGGAATGTCTGGAGCACCGTCCCGCAGTTGGTGCGCCTGTTCTGGGTGGTCAGCCTGCTCGCGCTCTCTCTACCAGCCGCCTCGGCCAGCTTCGAAACGAAACGTACTCATCGCTTGGTACCAAACCATCCGGCATTGCCATTTCTAACCGCGAACCATTGTTTTTTTTTTGTATTTCTTCTTCCTACGGTACCGATCCACAGCGGAGTTCATCAAGACATGCCGGTTCGATCAGCCAGACTTTGTCGACTGTTCCACCGAGTCCGTCCAGGGACTGTTTGACAAGCTCGTTACCGGTAAATGATTTACCTAGCATTATGCCTACCAACAGTGTTTGTACTTGCATGGGAGTGTGTGTGTGTGTGTGTGTGTGTGTGAGACAGTGTAATTAAATTAATTTCCCTCCACGAGTCGGTCGAGCTGGACAGCGCGTGTAACGCGGCAAACCAGTACTGAGAAATAGGGCCAGCGATTCTTTTCTCGACCTTCGAGCGCTATTTTCCCGCGGCCGAGATCGCGGCTCCATACGTGCGGCTCAATGCATTTGCGATGCGATTCAGTGCACACACAATGGAGGGGGTGGTGATGGTGAGACACGTTTTCCTTTGCTCCGGCAGGGCCTTGAACCAAAACTTTTGCCACTTTTAGCCGATCGTAGGAATTTCGCAAGCATCCATTTGCCGAACACCACCTGCAACCGATCCCGTTCGCTCGGGTCGTGTTCGACAACAGCAAACACACCCACCCGCTTACGCTCCCTCTTTTAATTTAAATTTAAATCTCACCACATGCGCGCAAAGGGTCAGATATGTTTTTTTCCAAAAGCCAAACACAAAAACCAACTACCCACACACGGGAATTGCATTGCGTGGCGTGAAACCGGTTGGCTTGCTGCCCAGCACGAACATCGAAAGACCGAATTTTCCTGTTCCACGGGCGTTGGAAGATAAAGTTTGACAGCACGTTAACTTATCGTCCGGTTAGCGTGACGGGCCGTAAAGCCGTTTCTGTGGAGTTCGCGAAAAACTGGTCGCGCCTGCAAGACGCCGCCATGATCGAGCGCCAAAGTAGTGCAAAACGGCTGTCCACCTGCGTTCGGAGCGTTGGCAGCCGTAATGGAGGTCAATGCAAAGGTGCACCCCACTTGGCCGGCTTGTTGAACGGTAGGGGTAAACGGTGCGCGTGACACGGTGACCACAACATACCGCACATGTACCGTATGCAGTGAAACTTGTGGTCCATGTTTGGGACTGTCGAACGAGCCCAAGAACCTCGGCCACTGACCCTATTCACAGTAACTACTTTAAGAGGCAAAAAGGCAATACGCTCAGGCCACACTAATCGCTCTAAACGCTTCTAACTCGCGCTAGGCATCGAAGGGCTCGAGCATGTCGGCACGATCGACCCGATGAAGATCAGCAAAATAAGGATCCTGCAAGGTGATGGACCGGTCAGTGTCAACGCGTCACTTTCCAAGGTGGTGGTCACCGGTTTCGCCAGCACCAAAGTCCTCCGCAATGTGTAAGATAGGCGATCACTGGCCTGATTTGCAATCCGTTTGTGCCAATGCTAACGAATCCCCTCCATTCTTGAGCACAGCGTCAGCAGTAAGAACTTTGGCTGGGAAACGCACATCCGTCTGCCGAAGATGCGGCTCGAGGGCAACTATCACATGCAGGGCCGCATACTGGTGATACCGCTGAACGGGCACGGCAAGTGCTGGTTTGAGCCGAGTAAGTACAGGGTACCAACGAACTTCACCAATGTGGCGAACACGCTCAATGTAAACATTTATTTTTTCCTCCTTTTCTTCAGGCGGCATGGACATCATTATGCGCACCAGCACCGACCTGTACCAGAAGAATGGGCACGTGTTCTACAACGTGACCGGCACGAAGGTGGACTACACCATCTCCGGCCTGCGCCTGCACATGGGCAACCTGTTCGAGGGCGTGAAGGTGCTGGAGGACAGCACCAACCAGTACCTGAACGACAACTGGCGCCCGGTTTCGGAAGCGCTCAAGCCGATCATCGCGAAAACGATCGAGGACATCCTGCTGGCGATCATGCAGAACATCTTCCACCAGCTGCCGGCCGACTACTTTGTGGCGGATCTGCCGCGAAGCGGCGGCTCGTAGGGGATCGGACGCGGCCCGGTTGCTACCGCCTGTACATACAGCAATGGTGACGCAGAAAATTGTACTTGTAGGCTTTTAGGGGCAGGATTGAACAAAATAGTTGTATTAAATGTTAGCTAAACGCGACCGTACGCCATCGTTTCGCTGGGTTTTGATCTTCATTCCGATAACTACAGCACAAGAAACAAAGAAGGTAGGTCAAAGAAGGTTGATTAGTCAACACTTGAATCGATACAGTTTAATGGAGCTGATTTCTTTCAACCACATATTGTCGTTGGTCTGCTTAGAGAAAGATAAGTATATTTACTATTATGTTAACTACGAAGCTATCGTAGTAATCTAATTTCGGTATCTCTCTTATTGGAAATCTGCTTGCTTCTGCTACCAAGAAAGAATTGTTCATGGAATGGAAGGAATAATTGACAAATGAGAAGCCATACAATCAGATAACATTTGGTACCAATATAGCTACTAATTGGCAACTAATATTCCCTTTGAAATCCTAGACTTTTCCAGTCCAGTCACCCGACTTGTTTTTATATAATAACGCCCTAGACTTGTAATTAATGGATGTGCCCACGGTAACAAAACCTTATCAATTTTTCTTTTCACTCGCAGTTGCAACAGTTGAAAATGCTTTCAAACGGTTTAAGGAGTCTCAAAGCATCGCCAGTTGCAACAGTTGAAGATGTTTTCAAAAGTTTTAAGGAGCGTCAAAGCATCGCCAGAAAGAAGAATGGAAGTTGCATTCTAATGGATCACAAAACGAACTCTAATGGATCACACCAACAAAACATGAATAACACACAGTTTCCTAGTCACAAATTGATTTTGTCCGCAGCAGGAGAAAATGAAAACAAAAAAGGATTAAAATTATTGTATATTTTTGCTGAGAACTTTACCCGCAAACTGATGAAAGGGTAAGCCATTTGCGGTAGTACCCAACACACCGGTTTTCATAACAAATCAAACTATGATAAAGAACATAGTTTGGAGAGGTACGTTATGCCTTTTTAACAATGATTATAATGAACTTGAGTAAAGTTCAGCAAAAAGTAACAGCACTACAGTCGAGTTGTTTCAAAATGATACAGCAATATTGAAGAAGATTTCAAGGGCAAGAATATGAACCCACATAACTATCTAGAATTCTCGAAGCTAGAACGAAATTTGGTTTAGTCCAATGTAGATTTCGTCTACAAGAACAATTCCACTGTAAAAGTGTGAAATGGTTGTTTATTGCGAAAGAAATACATAAAATAGATCTGAGAATGTCGTCACAGAACAACTTCTTCAACATAATCTGTTTTTTTTTTCAATTTACATGAAGAGATGTTTTATAGAACATTTCGTTCCATTTCAAATTCCTGTCATGCTATTACCATTTCCGAGCCTTTTATTTCTGTAGATTGATAACAAATTCCGGAATTATACCTATTATGTACTAAACGCTTTAGCGTAAAGAAAGCTTCTTAAAACGATACATCGGTTGTTGGAAAGCTGATGGCATAACCAAATCAAAAACAAAAACTCGTTCATACTTCAACATTTTGATTTGTTTCATATGTTTTATTGAAACAACATTAACATAATTTGCGTTTCTTGCTTAGATCATTTGTATACTTATACTTATAAAATTGGAAGTTGTATATTGAGTGTTGTTTGACTGGATTCTGAATGAACAGGACTTGTGCACAATTATTCGGTACTTCTTCTCGAGGCAATAGTGTTATATTAAACAAATTACTCATTTATCTGAGCGATACTCAGAATAAACAAATGTTAAGAGAGGTATTTGTTCAGTATTTAAATTTGTTGAAGGGGTACTCTATATTAGGTGGCTCCACTTTATTTTAGGACTGATTAACATGCTGTTCAAGAAACCGTTATAAATCTACCTTATTGATATATTATCTTAAGTGAGACAGAGCAGCCAGGCCAATTGCCAATTATCTTTATAGCGATATTTGAATAAATAAAAATCATAATAATGAAAAATTGTGTCGAACCAATTTTTTTTTTATTCGTTTTTCACTGCACGGTACGATTCAAGCGACCTGCTAGTACAGTATAAACATTCTGGGAGAACTTTCCGCACGCTAAGCAAATTGAGTGACTAAGCCGATTTTTCAAGCAACCAAGCGCTCGAAAGATTTCACGTTTGAAACGGCCGAAACCGTTTACGTCGACACGGGATGGATTCAAATGTTTATAATTGTTTCGTTACCTCATTTTTCACTTGTTGAATGGAATGATTTTAGACTGATTTGTAAGAAATCAAAACTCTGTTCAGTTTGTTGCGTACGGGTGTTTGCCATTTGCTCGCCACTAACGGAACCGAAGCTCGTCCCATTTAAACGCTTCTTCTCTGCCCGTAACGCTTCTTCGGTACGCATGCGATTCGATCGAAGCACCGATGCGATTGAGATCGATGCACGGGCATGTCGGATCTAGAGTTTTTCAGGTTGAATTTCAGGTTCCAGGAGAAATTGCTTCTTACTTCATATCCGCACCAGCGCATGCATTATCGATCGTGCAATCATTGCTATCATGCACCGCGGTGCATCACCGTGACCCATCGATCGAGTCTCCTCCCATCCCCTCCCCCCCCCCCCCCCACTATCTGCATGCGAATTGCCATCAAAGTGCCATCATTTTCGCATTTCCCTTCAGCAGCAGCCCCGCAAAACGGTATCGTTGTAATTATTCAGCGCAGATTGCACGATTGCTCTCGGCATTCAGTCGGTGGAAACGCCACCCAACCGAAACGACGCACCGGGGTTGGTACGGAGGGCGACAGGCAGGCAGGCAGGCAGAGAAATGATGTTTAGAGTGAAATTTATTTCTCACATCCGTTCCAAGGCAATGCGCTGCACGGTACGGGGTGCCGATTTTATGCGAAGCATATGTGCGCCGCGTACCTGTACGACGCGCCCTCGTCAAGCCGGTTAACGATCGAGCACATAACCATTTCTCACTCACGTAAGAAATATCCGGTAGACTTACAAGTACGCAGCATCCTTTCTCGATCATAAAAGCGAGTAACTGGGGTTACAGTTCTAAAAATAACGTCAATAGTTTCAACTCCCCCCCCCCCCCTTCAACGCCCAACACCTACAACACGACCGTGAGAAGGCAACCCTATTCGGGCGGGCGAGAGTAAACCAAAAATTTCACACCCATCGGCACCCCCGTTCCCCTGGTTGAAAAATGCTGGAAATCTTGGTTTGTCTGCGGTTAAATTTAGAACGGGCAAACAAGCGAGCACGCTTCCCTTACGAAAGCACGCACGCGAATTCAGTGCGCGCCAAGCTTGTGTGGGTGAGGACGAAGAAATTGGTTATCATTTGAAACCCATGCTCCATACGTTCGCACACCATCCAAGTCGAGCGTGTCACGGTGAATGGTTAGATTGTGAATAATTCATTCCATCTCTTCCCGTGCGTGCATCTTAATTAGCAAACGCTCGTCTTTTTTTTGCGCGGGCGCGTAAGTGTGCCTGCCGTGGGCAGCGACCGTTTGATGCGAGTTTGAACTGTTCTGGTGTGAACGAGGAATGGGAATGAGGGAACGATGCACGATGCCGCTCGTTACGCATCTGTAAGCTGCTCCTGTTTTGTCATTGTAAATGGAAAAAGAAATAATAGCACGAACGGCACGAATAATGACAGTAGCGGTACCACAGAGATGAGCGGAACGTGCATGAAATAAATTGATCATAGTGCCTGCAGGAAGTTTGGCTGGCTGGTGCCAACGTTTTGAAAAGTGTAAACAAAATATAAATGCATCTGAAATTGTGGTGTGTAAATTCTAATCTCACGCATGTTGCCTGCATTTCCTGCCAACGCAACAAGCTCAAGATGAAGTTTACACTGGAAGAAGAATAAACAGGGTAACTGTACCAGTTTTCGGCGGGTTACCATTTTTATAAAAAAAATCGTAAAAATACAAACATTGAATTTGCTCCTATTTTCGGCAGTTTGTTCCTATTTTCGGCAGGCTGTGTTCCTATTTTCGGCAACGCGAATTCGGGTCAGAAATTGTGTTTATTAATGTAAATAGGAAGAAAATAATGTTTATAACAGTTAAACGCTGTTACTATCCTAAGATTGGCGTTAAAAAGCACTTAAATTAACAATTTTATGTTGCACATTTGGTTATCGTGGTGCCCGTTTTGACAGCCTTTTTGATTTGACTACAAACAAAACAACCATTAAAGAAAAGTGATAGTTTGACGGATCTAGCTTACAGCGCCCTATTTATCGTATTCGATAGAAAAAATGTCGTAGTAAATGTCGACATACGCATTGTAGTATTCTGAGCAAGTTTTAAAGGAGTATTCAGCCAAATCCAAGGTATGTTGTTGCTACGAGTTTCATCAGGAACCCACAACATTGAACTGTCAAAAATGAACATTTACTGTGCACCTATTTTCGGCAGCATTTTAAGTGAAAAATAACTGGTTTGTCGTAATTTTAAAATTCCGAGCATGTAAGAATAAATCAACCAAGCATAACATTAATGTACACCACACCTTCATTGTTTTACTGTTCTAGTTCTCTTCATCACAAAACATACCTAAGTATTGACTGACAGCAAATCTGCCGAAAATTTTTGAGCTGGGTACAATTTATTTGATATTTTGAAAAATAACCAAGGAAATGGTGTGAAATTTCGTACAGGCGGTCCCCGAGATACACGGTTAATGGGGACCGAAAACGGCCGCAAAATACCGCGTATCTCGAATTTCCGCGTAAGTCGAATCTCGTGATTTCCAGCTAAAATTTCACTAATTTTCGTGTAATTTTGCAAGTAGGGGGCGGTTTTAGTCACTTTATGAGTTATTTGATATGATTCTGACTGAATATAACAGTTTTAAACTTTTTGAATAAGTTTTTAACATTCGATCGAAACGGAAATTATTTGGCAATATACAATTGATGTGTCAAATCAGTACAATTTGCTCAAAGAACTGTCAAATTTAGAAAACCGCGTATCTCCGAATCCGCGTTTAAGAGGTACCGTGTATCTCGGGGACCGCCTGTATATGAATAGCAAATGAGTGTACTTTCACTACAAAATTGTGTTTTGTGACATTTTTTTCTCGTTTTTAGTTACACTGCCGAAAATAGGTACACTGCCGAACACTGGTACAGTTACCCTAGGATCAAATTATGAACCTATGTGCATTTCTACCGAACTAGTCAATAAGATTTGATTCAAACAATTGGTTCGGTGCTGAACCTGGTTCTCTTGTAACATTCGTTCAAGCGACTGATGGATTAGCTCAGCGCGTAAGCCGACCGGTTGACACATCACTAATACAGCGTTCAGTTCCCAAACATACACATCGTAATGCCGCCCGCGCTTGGGCGAATACGTACATGTCTCTGCTCAATTAAGATATCTATTGCCATCTGATAGAAGAGCATTTTAAAACTAAAATGCGTTATTTAAACCCGGCAAACACCTATTTCCTTTGCGCCAGTGTAACGCAAATCAAAATCTCATTCGCTTGTATTCCTTTTTTTCCATTACATTGCTTGGAGCGTGCTTGCATGTATGCTTGTGTACACAGCAACTTTTCTTCCCTTTTCTCACTGAATGACTCATACGTGTTGCTACCGAACCTCTATCCTATCTCCTCCCACCTTCCGCTTAATGAATGAATGCAATCCTTCCAGCAGCCACTTTAAAACGAACCCAATGCTTTAATTATGATGTGCGCACGGATGATACTTTGCAACAAAAGAAGTATGTATGAATATGCACAACACCATCTTAAGTGCACCGTGACACACTCAACCACACATAAGGGTATGGAGGAAGCTTTCCCATTTGTCGCCCTCCATTGCACCGTTGCGTCTGTGCGCTTTTGCTTTTTTTTTTGCTTCCCCCATTATATGCAGATCCCCGTCATCTTATTCGATGATGCGCAAACAGGGATGCATTCGCGAGTGTGTGTGTGTGTGTTTGTAAGCCGGAAAACTAGCGAAAGGTGTGAGCTGCGATGATTGCCCCGAGGGCGCGTTTTACTTTTTGCCGAGTGAGTTTGCCGATAGTTTTTCACGTGTTAAAAATACACACACACACATGAGGCTGAGGGAGGGGGGGGGGAAGCAAGATATTCACACTCTTCATTTTGTTGCAGGTAAAGGCTCTGGGCTGGGGAAGAGTGGCAGAAAAGACGGATGTAATTGTTTTCAAAACAATCAGTGCATCCCAACTGAGAGCGATTTCCCAATGCGTTTCGTGTACGGCCGAGTGGAAACCCCCCTCTAGAGGGTTGGCAGTGGCCTAGGGGAGGGTAGGGGAAGGGCCCACGGCACAGCACGAAATCGTGCGGAACTGCGGGTGCGCTTTGCATAGGGCCGCGGGCATGCGAGCGAACCGGCGGGCAGTAAGCCGTAGTAAGACCATCTCCAGCCCGGGGTAGGTGTGAAAAACGATGTGAAATGAGATGCGTTGCGGGATGAGATGGAAAGGTCCGTTAGTTAAATGGCTATCAACTATTCTTTTCCCTCGCGTTTTCCCTCGCTTTGCCGTTTTGGCTGGTGCGTCTCTTTCTTCGAGCCGTATCTCGCATCCGATTTTCATCACGGGCGTGCAATAATTCATCAAAAAATTTGCCGACGCACGAAAGGTGGGGATCACGGCTTGGGAAACTGTTTGCATCGTTTAAATTTAGCAACCACGGCCAACAAGGGGATCGTTTGAAGGGGATGGGGAGGGTAGTTGGGAGCGCTAAAACATGTGCTTTGGCACTGCGGCATGACTCACGGCGGTGCGTCGATTTTTCCAAACCGCACCGGACTGAGCCGGATGGGTAAACGGCTGGCGGTTGGGCCGCAGCCATCATTCCACAAGCTCATCAGTTTTGCCACCGGCCATACGACCAGTGACGGCGACTAGGACACGGGCGGGACCGGTGGTTTTGAGAGGACGCATAAACAAAGCGGCTTGGCCAAAAGGGATCGGAGACGCTTGCGATGCTGATGAGTCAGCTCGGGGCGTGCTTGGAATGGCACAAGGCCAGAACGAGAGCGCGCGCGCGCAATCATTCGCACAGACACGTGGAGGAATGTGCGGGAGTGTTGACGTGGCCGAAGGTAACCAAATCGTTCAATTTTTAGGTCGAGCGAGCGTCCTAAGTATCCATTTCCCGACACGGTGGGGGGAGGTTTACCTTTCCGTGTATAAACCGAGACCTAAACTATTAATTACAGCTGACCCGAACTCGCTACGCGGGGATATTTTTAGCTTCCCAAGACCTTCACTACCTATCCTAGGGGTTAAAATAGCAGACTCCTTAAACCGTTCGCAGTGTCCAGCGTTTGGAGGTGTAAATGCTTCGGCGCCCCTCAATGTTAAACCAATTTAGCTCCCCCAGTCCACCGCTGACTAAAGCTGACTGCACTGTCACCTGCCTAACGGGTGACCAAATATGGTGAAACTAGCATCGGAGGGCGGAGTTTTAATCAGCACGCGTTCGATTGGACCAGTTTCGCTAGTGCACCTACCTGCCACAGTGGACGTCCAGGCATGATGGTGATTAGGCTGGTCGGTAGTAGTGTGAGTCTGCCGCAAAAGGGTGCGATGCGATTCTGCGTAACGCTTCAGACTCGGTGGCTGAGCTGTTTGCCGCACGGGTTGATTGATGGAGCAGCAGCGGCGCGCTACCTGGTTGGAGCTGGGGCTGGGAATTTGTGCCGCACGTGGTCGGCGTCTTCACACGATCACACAAATGCTTTGCTCGCTTTCACAGGCAACACTCTGGATAGGCACTACGACACTGTTGTGAGGGATGAAAATTGGGGAAGGTAAAGGGTAAGCAGGTGCGACGCGGTTTGATTTTTTTTTTTTTGTTTAAGCCAGATCGCCTTAAAAGGACTGGATCCGATTCTGATGCGTGCGTGACGGGATCTCGTACACTGTCCTTTCTGGATGTCTCTACGCACGGATCACGCACACCTGTAACGTCAAAATCACTGTACACACAACAGCGCAACTACGGACACACTCTTGCAAAAAAAATCTTATTGGAGCATTCACACAAACAGCGAAGATAAACAAAATGGTAGAAATTAGTACACCGTGGGTAGTGACGCCACTGGAGCACGCAGAGTAAAATACAAACAAAACTTCGGGAAATAAACAACAACAACAACCAAATGCGAATTACTACGGGCAGTGATTGCAGGCAGCGGCAAATACTGAGACTACTGAGTGTGTTTGTTGTTTACGGCCGGCGTGGTTTTGCGAACTGCTCAAGGCAACGGCTGAGAACTGAATACGCGCAAACGGTGGAACGCGTGCCGTGTTATATATATAGACAATCAGGCCGGCGCGCGGGGAACCATCCGAAGATCCGAAGCATCTGCCTGCAATCGCACCCGGAACGCACTCCACCGTCCACACCCCACCCATGCGTAGTTTATGGGTCATCTACGCTTCAACACGCCGCGGAGCAGGAGAGGATGGACGCGCTAACTATCCACTACCCGGCGGGATTTCACTAGGCAGCACCACACTCTCCTCAGCTGACGCTGGCTGCTTCCAGGCTGCACTAGCACGGTCTCGCACTCACTCTCGCATTTTTGGAGCACTTTGCGCAAGTAGCTGATAATGGGTATGCATCAGCAGCAACAGCAGCAGCAAGAGATTTTGAATTTGGATTCGATCCGGCCTGGGGCTATGCATAAACCTGTATGGTTCCGGCCGGGTAGGCGCGGAAGGGCGAGTGATGATAAAACGGATTGCACCGAAGGCATCCAATTCCTGCACGTATCTGGCTGAAGCGCTTGCAACATGATCCACGCATCGTACGCGGTTTGGTATTTATTAGTTTGTTGTTTTGTTTTTTTGCTTCCTCTCTCCCAATGTTTGCGTGGAGAAGCTCGCCACTCCGGGAGACTACGGGGTTGCACACTGAGATGGGATAGTACATATGGAGAGGTGCCAGAGGGGCAGTACAGAAATCAGAACGTTCGTTGCGGACACCTTTGTCATGCTAGGTCGGCTGGAATAAATGCTCCACAGCCCCCAGGATTGGGACATAAGCTGTACAGCTAAAGCCGTTTGGAACAGACATCTTGGAGTCTCTGCCACTGGGCTCTTCTGTGATCTAGGAAGCTCGCGGGAAGGCATGGTGCAGCGCGCTAATTGATTGCACACTTCAATGTCCTCCAACTTCTTACATTTGCGTGCTGGCTCAAGCGTTGTGGAATGAGAGTGTGGATTAGTAATATGTTTTTATGCACAACGGCCAATTTACCAACGAAAGCCTCTTGAGCAGCTAATCTGTTGTTGAAGGGGTAAAAAAACAATGCTCCCAAATTGAAAATTGATTGCAATTTTTATTCAACTCATACGAACAAAGTTATTACTGCACTATTGAAGGTACTCCTCTGCATGTTGGAATGCGCATCCGATTAATGGTGCAATGAACAGACTTAGCTACGAACAAAAAAAATCAAACCAGACAGAAAACAATACAATAAACTCCAATTGTAATGCTAAAATGCCATACTCAACATAAGCTCATAAGCTGGTTGATCAACTTATCAACATTGCGATTGCGGCTCCGATATCACGATCATTGAGAAATTAAGAAAGTAAAACTGCTGCCGCTGCTGCTGCTGCTGCTGCTGCTCCGCACGAACGGCCATCAATTTCATACGCACGATATCGCTATCAATCAACGGTGGCGCGTGAACAGCGTGTGCGTTACACGCGAGCGAGCGAGAAAAAGAGAGCGAGCAGGAGAGAAAAAAATTGACGATAGCGTTAATCGATGGTTTATAAAAATGAATAACGCACAAATCAAACCCGCTGGTGCATATCAGAAGTTCAATGTTATGCGTGTTGGGCGATAAAAAGGGGCATTTTGCTTTTGCCGGAGGCTTTACAGTGCCGGTCCAGTGCTGCTGGTTGTTGAGTACAATTTGTTCCTCGTCGTGCTTTTCTTGGGCACACTTACGGTCACAGCACATCGTGCTGAAAATATTAGTTTGTCAACCGTATATCTGGGTTTTTGGCTGAAGAGATGCAGCTCAGCAACGTGTTCGTCTTGCTAATGCTCTGTGAGTCAGAGACGACGCATTCGCCTGTTTGAAGTATCGATTGTGCAATCAAGCGCTTTTTTAGAAAACAAAATACTACTTTTCAGCTCCGACACTCAATTTAATAGCTCGATGTTCTAATATATACTTCTACCTTTCTGCATCATTTTTAATGCACATCGATCAATACTGATTGTAAACCATTCAGGGAAGTGAAACTGCTCTTAAATCTATTCAGATACTGGGACTTTTTCTGAGCCCATAGCGGTATTGGAACTTAGCTTGAACACATTCCAGTCCTGGATTTCAATTCCAACCCGTACCGTTACTAGAACTGGCTCGGAATCCATATTGGCCCAGGAACTAAGGCTATATTGGTTCTGGAAATGATTCAGCACCAGTATCGCTCCAGTAACTGATCCTGAACGCTTACTGATCTGAGAGCTGATCCTGAACCTATTTTTATCCCAGATCTAATCCCTAACCCACACTGACCCTAGAACTGATCGGGACCTTTCACTACGGGAACTGATACGTCCTCCTGTATCTTTATCGATCCTGCGATTGATCTCAAATCCATGCTGTCTTGGAACTAATGCAGTAACCATACCCTTCCTGGAAGTAATCCCTAACTCATACTTGCCCTAAAAATGGTATAGAACACATACCCATTATTGGAACTCATCCTGTCCGGAAAACGCTACCTTTTATTATTCCGAACAAATTAAAGTAGTTGTATCTGTCGCATACAGATACATCACGAATCCATGCCATACCAGGAACTGATACTATACAGTCTGCTCCCGAGTTACGCGGTTTGTGCGTTCCGGAGGAATCTGCGTAAGGGAACGGTCAGATGATATGATTGATATGATTTTAGACATTTGACATCTGAAATAAAATTGCATGCGCCGATTTGCCGCATCGCCGCATGCGGCAGATTCGCAAGTGCTGTCATTAACGTCAAATCCTATACAAAAGCTTACGGCAAAATGCGGCGAGGTTCTGACCGTTCCCTAACTCGAATATCAGCGTATGTCGAATTTCGCGTTTTTCATCTAAAATTAATTTGATTAATAGGTATTTTTGATGAAATTAGGTACTTTTAAACATTTTATTATTTATTTGATACGATTTGTACATAAAATACTCATATTTCTGGCTTTTAAACGGATTAAACTGTGATAAATTAAAATGCAATTTATACTGCATTGGACAAATCTTCAAGCAAATAGTACTGATTTGACATTTGATCAGCCAAATTTAGACAACCGCGTATCTTTGAATCCGCATAAGTCGAGAACCGCGTAACTCGGGAACAGACTGTACCTACTCCAATCCAGAGACTGATTCCAACGCCATACTAGTCCATGAACCATTAACACCAGTTTTTCGACAAATTGGCCGTAAACATTCAGTGTAAAAATGCAGCAATCAAAGAAGGTAGGAGTATCCAGATTATCGTGCATTACCCCATAACTATAAATTGTTTATGCTGCTAGTTTTATGTTAAATTTTGATTATTTATATGATGATGCGATACGATTTATTTTATTTTGTTTAATTAAATTTTGAATAAAGAAAACTTCTCAGCGGCTGTCATTTGATTGGCCGTTATTTCAATGTGTTTTAAATTGCAACGACCTTTTCAAACGAATTGTTACAAAATTTTCAGTTGTTGTCAAATAGTGAAATATTTCGACACTGCATTGTGAACGTTGACACTGAAATGTTTCCCATAGCACACGCACACACGCAACCATACATGCAAACACCATTTGACAGCACTTGAGCGCGTACAAAAATTCATCTTACCCAAACGGTCGGACGTTTCGAGCTGTGTACACAAAAGGCGGCACGGTTTTTTTGAGCCGAGAAAGTAGAACCGCTCTGTAATATTTACGTGTGAAAGCCCCGTCTGCAGCACAGCAAGTCAAAATGGCTACATCACAGGATCACTGCATTACGCTGCAAGGTTCCGCGGCCATCATCCACGAGTATCTGAGTAAGTTGCGTTAAGCCGGCGGATTTCGGCGCAGAATGTGAATGATCATCTGCCATATTTTTCCCTTCTCCCCCCTCACACACTCCGAGCAGAGTATAGCTCGCACTCGATCATCTTTCAGCGGGGCATCTATCCGGCCAGCGACTTCCAGCCGATAGATTACAACGGTGTGCCGATGATGGTTTCGCGCGACCCGCGCATCAAAGAGTACATCGACTTGATCATGGAGCAGGTCCACGGTAAGTCATCGTCGCTTTGTTTTGTTTGCTTTCGCTGGTTGCTCATTCCTACCTCTCCCCCCCCCCCCCCCCCCCCCGTAATGGGATCGTTTGCAGATTTGATCATGAAGCGGATGATTACCAAGGTGACGATGTGCATCGTGACGGTGGAGAGCAAGGAGGTGGTGGAGCGCTGGGACTTTAACATCCAGCCGACGTACGACGGGGAGCAGGGCGAGGAGCCGGCCGTACCGAAGGAACTGAAGAAGATCCAGTCGGAGATACGGGACGTGATGCGGCAGATCGTGGCCACGATCAGCTTTCTGCCCTGTCTCGACCAACGCTGCACCTTCGACATCATGCTGCACACGGTCGGCGAGGTGTTCGAGGCCAACCCGACCATGATCAAGCAGTTCCGTGAGGAAGATATGGCCAGCATCGAGATCGAGGGTGCGCAAACGATCGCGCTGAAGCAGTTCAGCACCGGGCTGCAGACGGTTGACACGAAGGTGGTGTACCGGGTGACCGATCCCTAGTGGACAGGCGACCAACCGACCTTTGGCCTTTGTTTTATTACCAGTTTAAGTATTTTTTTAATCTTTTTTGCATGCATAAATATTGACATAAAGTGGCTGTGATGGGTGGGAGACAGCGAGCATTTGTTAATAAGACGATGATATCGAGCTGAAAACGGAAGGGCTTTCTTTCATTCCATTGGTTAGCTCTCAGTGATTGGCAATGTACGTGTTGACGGTGGAACTCGGGCTAGTTCACGCGGAAAGGAAAGGTCTTCAGTGTCCTAAGTCCCAACCGAAAACGGGTTCATAGGATAAGATTCCATTCTGCCCGAAAAGAGGTATTGCAACAAATTGTGTATTATACTTTCCGCTAGCATTCTCGGTTCGTAGTAATCTATGCAGCGAAAGTGGCACAATTGATACCACAGCTTTTCGGATGTGGCAGAGTGACCCGGATGAGACCTTAAGCAAATCCTAGGAAAGGCCAAGACGTTCAAAAGAAAATCGTGACGTTCTCCGTTAAGGTACTGAATTAAATCTCACGTTTATTAAACAAAATCGGTTCTTATATATAGTGGAACCCCTCATAACGAGTTAAATCCGTTCCAATGACTCACTTGTTATGCAAAAAGCTCGTTCTGTGGGATGATGATGATGGTGAGTCCCACCTCTTACCCCGACAATGGATTGAGGGGAACGAATTTATCACTAGGATATTACATTTACAATACAATACAATACGGCCTGTTTGGACCGTTCCTCATACTTCTGTTCTGAATCTTCTGAAGTCGCGATAATTTAGTTTCAGAAGCCAGAAATCAATGTACGACCTTTTTTTTATTTCAGGCTTTGCATCTAATAGTATATTGGAAATAATCAACATTTTGGATTTACTCTTATTCAATTTTAATTTCTTGTACATCAGGCATCTACTGAAGAGGGAGTCTCTTTTTCCATAGAATTCGTATGAAAAGTGAAATAATTGGTTCCAGGTCAAGAAAAGTGCAGATATATAGGGATTAAATACATCACAACCATACGGAACACCTCCAAGTAGCAACAGTAATCCATTGACCAGTTCTTAGTATCGTCAAAATATTGTTAAAAAGGAAATTATGTAGCAATTAAGCTGAAGACACTACCTCACTTACTCCACCTGTCGATAAGCACAGCAAAAATGTCAGCTCGTAGTTATCAGTTATCTAGACGTAGAGTGAACGCGCCCACGGCCCGCTCCGATTTTTTTTTTTTAATTTTTGAATAACTTCGTGAGCACTGTATGACTTTTGAACTAGCAAGTGGGAGTTTATGTGTCACCTCCCCTACACTTTTCCTCCACACTCCTCCACACCTAGCTGCCTCTTTTGGAAATAGTTTGATTTTTAACGCTTCTTACTATTGAAACTCTCGAAACTCGTTATGCGTAAAATAATCGTTATAAGGGGTACTCGTTATGAGAGGTTCCGATATTTGATGGCGAGAAACTTGTGAAAATATTGTGCCTTTTTTCGGAACTCTATCTACTTCAGAGAAAATTCGGTCATTTTTGTGCTTTATCAATTTGGCATCGAGAATACTTCGAGAACACTTTTACATAATTGCACAGGCTCCTGCGGTAGCAAAGTTTACCTTCCACCGGAAGAGCAACAACGCAAATGATGTAGTGTGAATTTTGTGATATTTTTGCGTGAATGTGAACTGCTGAAGTAAAATTGTATTTTTCCTCCCATTGTTTGTCATAAATCGTTGCAACGATGACGTGTTGCTTGGGCGAATAATCAAAACTAAATATCTTATTTTCCAACGACTAAATTCCCTCGCCAAACCCAATCTCCATCTCTAGCGGAAATTAAAGAAACGCGTACACCAGCTTAGAATTACACCTTCCAAAAACCTCACGCGAGGCAAGCCTTTATTGCCTGATTGTAAGCAACGTCGCTACACGTTTCGCCCTCCTCATCCCTAATCGTGCGGTCCGCGCCGTGCTGCAGCAGCAGCTGCAGGCACTCCACATTGCCACAGCTGGACGCGTAATGCAGCGCGGTCTGGCCGTCCGCCCCGCGCAGATTGATATCGATCCCGTCGACGGCCAGCAGACGGGTCAGAATCTCTACGTTCCCCCGGTCCGCCGCCCAGTGTATGGCAGCCATGCCTTCGTCGTCCAGCCCGTTCACTAGCGCCGCCGGCTCGCCACTGTCCCCGAGCATGGCCCGCACACCGTCCAGGTCGTCCGCCTTGATCCTGTCGACCAGCGACCGGGCCGTCCCGTCATCCGGCAGGCTGCACTCCGACAGTCGCTTCGGCCGCGACACCGACACCCAGGCCGGTTCCGGTGCGCCGGGCGAGCCGTGGCGTTCGCACCAGCTCGGCGCCAGCTCGTCCAGCAGCCGCACGTACTGCTGCCTGGCGTCGGCCGGATCGAGCTGCCGCACCTTGTCCCAAGCGTACCACTTGGCCCGTGCCGCCATGCTGTAGATCGCCGGCTTCGGCGTGTTGCACGGCCCAACCGTCGCCTGCTTGTACAGACCGTAGAACTGTAGCAGCTGCTCCTGCTTGAACTGGTCCGTGCTGTGCTCGATGTATTTGGTCGCCCGGGCAAAGCTCTCCTCCAGCGGGCTGGCGGTCGTCTCCTCCAGCTCGTCACTCATGTCCGCCATCGCGAGCAAGTGGGCCGCCTCCCTTACCACATATCCTACAAAATGCTACCTAGCCCACTACCGCCGCCACTACTACTACTGCTACTATCTACTCCTACCGCGTCCGCCCCCCTAGTCCGTTTGCTGGAAGAAGATGGGCGTGTTGTCGAGCACGTGCTTCTGGTTGCGCTCCAGGTTCTCGATCGACGCCCGCTTCTGGAACGACACGAACCCGTACCCCTTGGACAGGCCCGTCTTACGGTCGAACACTACCTGGGCCCAGGAAACCTTGCCGAACTGGCTGAAGTAGTTGCGCAACTCCCGGTGCCCCACGGTCCAGGCGACGTTGCCGACGAAGATTTTCAGCGAGCGGGCAGCACTACCGGCCCCAGACATAACGCCGGAAGAAATGCCTGCCGGAAGAAGGGAAAAGGGCCGAACGTTATAGCAACGTGTCCTTTGCGGTATCGCACAGAGAAAAAAAAGTGGCGCTAATATTTATATACCGACGTAAAGAAGGTACGACTGGAGGAAAATGCTGCCTGGTGGGGAACAAAAAAAAGTATGCACACACGTTGGGCAATATCTCACTTTGATCGTGTGTTTTTTTACTGCTCTGCGAGAATGCGAGCCGTGTATATGTGTGTGTGTGCGTAGAGAAATTGTCAACTGTATGACAGCCGAAACAGCAATTGCGTTTAGGCGCACGAGTTTGTGGACTGTAAATATTGTTTTTGTTAAAAATGAAATGTTTTTATTCCAATCAAATGGTCATCAGACATGTCGTCAAAAAAAATGCAAAATGATTACATTTTTTGTACAATTGACCAACAACACAACATTCTAGAGGGGTGTAACCACCTCAATGCTGACGTTACAGGGGTTGCACACGTCTATTCCCAAATAGACAGAGCTCTTACTTAATAATAGCTGATTTGGGGCTGTTTAACGAAAAATCGTTCCCATGTCGTACTTTGTGTGGGTGATGAAGAGATACACGGTACTTTGCAGAACACTATGAGACTTGTTTGTTTAAACAAGCACTTGGTACTCACTGGAACCTTACAGCCGTTTATACATTTATAATATGATGTGTATATGGTTCACGATGGAAACTTGAAGGATTGTTATAAGAAGGTGGTACCGAACTTGATGGAACTTCATATCTTTTTAAAGCATGGCATCGGTACAAAGTGGCTCTTGTTAAATATATATCTATAAGCCTTCTAACTTTCCAGACAAATCTATGTATGATAGGTCGTGTGGTCACACGGGTATCAACACCATTGACCATTACTCTCACTTGCTTCAGTTTTCATAAGAGTTTAGTATTTTAACAATCGTATCGCCACTCTAGTTCTAGCGATGCATAACTTCAATGCAAATCCATACAACAGTACAGAATGAATGAGAACGCTCTCCAAGCGAGGAAGCTCCACTGGTGGTTGGGTATCCCACCAACAGATGGTGCCACCAGCTTTTTGCTATTTTTAGAATGCATGAGTCGTTTGCCGTCTGCTAAACGAAGTCTTTCTATATTCCGTTTAGGTTGAGAGCTTAAGTCGTTTAGAACCCGTTTAGTGGTCGTTTAGTGTGTAGCGACCAGAGCGCCATCTGGTGCGCACACCTAGAACTACCGACAGAAAATGTGTAACGGGCTAGTTAGGCAGGGACTGCACACAAAGCTAGAGCAGGACAAACAGTGGTAGCATGCTGCACCGCAGCTATAAAAACGGTGGCTTGCTCCATACACGTTCTCTCTCGTCCTAAACGTTTCAACACCGACACCCCAAGCGCCACAGATTAAGCTTAAACGACTGGAAAATTGAATATCCATAGAAAAAAAATTAAAGCTCCACTGCTTCATTGGTTTGATCAATAGATGGCGTATTAAAACTGATTATTATATTGCTATCCTTTTCTTGCAATGTGTTTCGACAAGTTTCATCTTATCATGACCTATATAGCCTTATAACTTTCTGAGCAAAAATCTATATGAATAGTCGTGTGGTCAGATACGTGGGTATCAACACCAACGACCATTATTCGAATCTCACTTGCTTCAGTGCTGGTGGCTTCCGTTGGAGTTTCGCCGTTGGAGGAAAGCTCTCCTCCAAGCGATGAAGCTCCACTGGTTGGGGTATCCCACCAACAGAGAGCGCCACCAGCTTTTTTGCTATTTTTAGAATGCATGAGTCGTTTGCCGTCTGCTAAACGAAGTCTTTCTATATTCCGTTTAGGTAGAGAACTTGAGTCGTTTAGAAGGCGTTTAGTGGTCGTTTAGTGGATTTGTAGCACTTGGGACGCGCATATCCGTCCGGCTTACCCAACACACACTTCTTCTCCGGCAACTCTAGAACGAACAACAATCAGCCGTACCGGCGAATTCGTTCGACGAGAAACATTCGTCGCTCATGAGTGGACAGGATTGTACCACTAGGTGGGCCAGTACAAAATCTATACGGTTTTCTGATTTTTGATCTAGAGGGCTATGAAATGAGTGAAAATGAGCGTCGCGGCGAACGTTCCCAGGAACGAACGAGTTCGCCGGTATGGCTGAATAATTTTCGCGTCTCTCCCGATCTCACCGTTCCGCGGCTTAAAAGAAAAAGGAATAAATCGAACTCTACCAAAACGTAGTTCGCAAAGCGTGTTGCGTATCCTTCTTTAAAAAATTAGGGACCACATTTGTGGCGCCCCTAAAAGTGGATTTGTTGCACTTGGAAATCTGGATTGAGTTTGACAGTTCTTTTTGATGTGTCGAAAATCATGTGTAAAAACTTATGTTTTATATTGAAGCAAATTCAACATTTGAAAGTGGTTGAAAAACATCTTGGAGGCGGTGAATAATTATGTGCACATTCGCAAGTGACTTGGCAAATCCTGTAACGAAGTCCAAATTTCTCTCCGTAACCCTGTAAATAGCTCAATCGTACCAGTGGAACATTCAATTGCATAAAACTATCATTTTTATTAAAATAAATAAACTGGTAGGACCTTAAAATATGTCTAAAATCAAAAATAAACTTACATAAAACGTTTTATTATTGTCTGCGCTTGTCTTCGCAGCAAATGGTCGAGTGTTGCAGCGAGTACTATATACACGCGCTCCTGCTTTAAGCTGCCATGCGCAATAGCGATGTGCAGGTGTGCGTGTGTCTGTGTGTGTATGCGAATCTGTGTATCGAGTGTGTGTCTACGGCTTTTCCATTAGTTTCGCAGGATCGGCGTCCGTTTGTGTAGGCACTGTGAAGATGTTCAGGTTTGTGCAGCATTTGTTGTGAATCGCTTTTACATGACTTTTCCTATTTTGTGACCCGCTCGCCGCGCTTGCGATTGTGACATTTTATTAATTGAAGTGGATGGGTATTCCTGTTTCCTCGTCCGATTCTAGGTAAGCGTGTCCCCCCGGCTACACGCAACTTCGAAGAGCCCCCCTTCTCCCCCGTAGTGCGTCGACAGATCAACACACACATTCGCACACACGTTCAGTCTCAAGAGCACACAAAGCACACACACAACAATCAAAAAGCATAACACGCCAGTCTGCCCGGAGATGAGAAACAATGTCAAGCGCCGGAGGGCGAGCAGCGGCGGCGGCGGCCTCACCACTCAAACACTGCTCGACTTTGATTTGGGCGAATCGTCGTCGGATTCGGACTTCCGGATCGAGGACCATGATGAGAGCGACGACTGTTCGCTCGGCTCGAAGGACGACGGCGACGACGACGGGGACGATGACGACGACGATGAGGATGAGGATGACGACGACGACGATGAGAGCGGCGACGACAGCGGTGACGACAGTGAGGATAATGGGGAGGCCGGCGCCGGCAGCAATCCACTGTTGCAGCTGCTGCACGGCGCCCAGAACGGTGGCGGCAACGAGGAGGAGGAGGACGAGAGCACGACCGAGGGCGGCGGCGGGCAGGCGAAGGGGCGACCCCCGGTCCCGGCAGCGAAGCAGACGAGCGAGCGGGACGCCGCGCTGCAGAAGCTACTGATGAAGTCGATCTGCTGCGCGTGCCTGGGCGACCGGAGCGACGACCAGAACGAGATCGTCGAGTGCGACGGGTGCGGCGTGACAGTGCACGAGGGCTGCTACGGGGTGAGCGAGTGCACGAGCGTGACCAGCACGATCTCCTCCTGCTCGACCGAGCCGTGGTTCTGCGACGCGTGCAAGGCGGGCGTGGAAAACCCGGACTGCGAGCTGTGCCCGAACAAGGGCGGCATCTTCAAGGAGACGGACGTCGGCCGGTGGGTGCACCTGGTGTGCGCGCTGTACGTGCCGGGCGTCGCGTTCGGCGAGGTCGATCAGCTGTCGTCGGTGACGCTGTTCGAGATGCCGTACAACAAGTGGGGCGCGAAGACGTGCTGCTTGTGCGAGGACGCGCAGCTCGCCCGGACCGGCGTCTGTATCGGGTGCGACGCGGGCATGTGCAAGACGTACTTCCACGTGACCTGCGCCCAGTACTACGGGCTGCTGTCCGAGGCGCACTCGGAGGAGGCGGACCAGGCCGACCCGTTCTACGCGCACTGCAAGATCCACTCGGACAAGTCGCTGATCAAGCACCGGAAGCGCAACTACAACACGATCCGGATGCGGGCGGTCCAGCGGCAGGTAGAGGAGGAGGGCCGCCGGCAGCAGAAACCGACCGCCGAGCAGGTGCGGATCGAGCGCAAGCTGACCAAGCACCGGCGCCGGTACGTCGCGAACAAGGAGACGAAGAACCCGCCCTGGGTGCCGACGCAGAAGATGCCCCGGCTGCTCATCACCAGTGCGACCGCGTGCAAGAAACTGCTCTACAAGGCGGAGCTGATGGGGCTGGACCGGGCGGCAATCGAGTTTCAGGAGGCGCAGGTGGCCTCGCTGGCGGACGTGCGCAAGAAGTGGCACATACCGCCCGCGTTCAGCGTCGAGTTCATCGGCTACTACCTGGACCGGGCGCTCCGGCTCGAGGACATGAAGAAAAACCTGCAGGAGCAGATGGCGCTCAACCAGCGGCTGCTCGGGAAGCAGCAGCACCTGCGCAACCGGTACGACCAGGCGGTGGCCCAGAGCCAGGCCGCGCAGAAAGCGAACGATGCGGTGCGGGCCAGCATCGCCCGGCTGTACGAGCACATTGGCGCCCTCTGCCCAAGCAAAGCGCTCGTGCCGGTGGAGCAGATTGGCAAACCGCCGGCGCCGGTGCCAGCAGCGATGACAGCACCATCGCCACCACCACCACCTCCACCAATAGCACAACCAGCACAACCACCAGCGCCTCCTCCTGAAGCAGCAACAGCAGCAGCATCGGCACCACCGGCACCACCGCCGCCGTACGTGAAGCCGCACCAAAGCGTGGTGATCAATACGGGGCCGCTCGGGGCGACGCCGCCCGCCCGCACCATGTCCGTGCCGACGGCGGCCGCCCTCAAGATGGGGGTCGGTTTCCCGCTCCAGAATCTCATGGTGCCGGGCAAGCGGGACGACACCGGGCGCATACTCAGCACGCAGTGCAAACAGAACAGCGAGGAGCTGCTGAACGAGTGCGGCATCTGCAAGCGGTGCCACGATCAGCACCTGCTCGCCAAGTGCGACACCTGCCACCTGCATTACCATCTCGGCTGTCTCAATCCGCCCCTGACGCGCCATCCGAAAAAGTCCAAGCTGTACGGCTGGCAGTGCTCGGAGTGTGACCAGTCGGACGACTCCAACCCGGAAAGCATCATCATACCGAAGGCGCCGCGCAAGTCGCGCACCCGCTACTCGAAGGACGGCACGATCGTGCCGTACGACTACGCCTTCTCGCCCGACACCCAGCCGCAGGCGGTCGAGGCGGTGGGGCGCCGTGCGAGCCGGGCCGGGCCGGTGGCCGTCGAGGTGAAGGATGAGCCGGTGGCGGAAAGTACAAACGAGGCGGTCGATCCGTTGCCGGTCAAGACGCCCGGCAAGCGGGGCCGGAAGAAAAAGTCACTCGAGGGCGTTGCGGTTGGCGAGACGACGACGGCGGCGGCGGCGGCGGCAATTACTGCGGCGACAAACCTGGCCACCGCTGTACAGTCCAAAGAGGTGAAGCAGCAGAAGAAGAAGAGCGATCCCAAGCTTCCGGATGGAAAGGACGCAGCGGACGAGGAGCTAGGGGAGGAAGAGGAGGAGGAGGCGCGACAAAGTGACGAGCACAGCGGTAAGCACTCGCTGCTCAACACGACCCCCTCCGAGCTGGACACGTCGGACGAGCAGCGAGCGTCGGAAGGCGGGAGCAGCAAGATGGCGAAGGTAGAGTCAACCACGCACCATCACCACCACCATCACCACCAGCACCACCATCCGGGGCCACCGCATGCACCGACGGCCGGCTCGTCCGAGGCAACGGCGGCGCACACAAACGCCCAACTGCCCGCCCCGGAAGGTTCCTCGGAAGCACTAGCAGCAGACGGAGGTGGCGATGGTGGTAGAGAGCCACCGGGAGCGATGGGAGGACTGCCGGCGTCGGTGGAGGACGGTGCCGCCACCAGTACGCACCATAAGCACAGCAAGCGGCGAAAGGAAAAGCACCGGAACCGGTCGCCGAACGCGGACCGCCCCATCTCGAAGGACCACAAGCGCAAGCGGAAGCGAAAGAACCACGACTACGAAACGGTCGACCAGACCGAGCTCGTCGAATATCCGCTGCCGGAGTACGGTGACAGTCGGCCGAGGATTAAAATTAAGGTACGCAAACTTAACTAGTAGTGGAAGCTTGGTATCAGAACCTAACCGAATATGATTCCGTGTTCGGAATCAATTCGGAACCGATTCCGATGCTCCAAATCAAATTCGATTCCGATTCCGAAGCCGATTCCAATCCCGGAACCGATTCCAGAGCCGATTCCGTTTCAACTCCGGATTCGGGTCCGGAAATATCTACGGAATCTGCTCCGGATTCAATTCCGGAATCGGCTCCGAATTCAACTCCGGTAACGGCTCCGGGGTCCACTCCGGAATCGGATCCGGAATCGGTGTCGTCTCCGGAATCGGAGTCGTCCTGGAAATTGCAATTTGATTCCGCTGGAAACGGAATCAGAATTGACTCCAGAATTGGAATTAGGTCAGGATCCCATTCCTCAGTTCTTCAGTTCTTGAATTGAAATAAGAAGTTTCAGAAGCGAATTCAGTCTGGGAAATCTCCAAGAAAAATGATCGTTTAGATTGGTGGCTATTAATACCTAGCATCATCGGACCCAAACGCCTATTCTTATGGAGATGCCTAAACTGACTACGATTTCGAAGCCGATTCCGATTTCGGAGCCAATTCTGATTCTTGAGTCGATTTTGATTCCGGAATCGATTCCAATTCCGGTACCGATTCCAATTCCGGAACTGTTCCAGAGCCGATTCCGGATCCGATTCCGAAATCGATCAACCTACTATCCTGAATCGATTCCATAAAACTTCGGAGTTAGCCGATTCCGAAGAAAACTTGTTCCCATCATTGCACCAACCTCGCGACTTACACTGGCAGTGTGCGTTTGGCCAACGTTTTATTATGTTTTTCGTGTTTGCTTCAGATCAAATCCGTGCTGGACGGTTCCAACACGCACACGACGCAGATATACTACGTGCGAACGGAACCGCAGGAGGAAGAACCGGCCGAGCCACAGCTTACGTCCGGTGCCGCCGACAGCTCATCGCAAGCGGTAAGACACGCATTTAATTAAGGTCGCTACCTAGACCTTGCGAAAAGAGAATGTGATTTTTTTTTGCTATATAAAATATAGCTAAATATTCATTAGAATATGGTTTGTCGTACACCAAAACAAAAGAAGTTCACCAAAACATATAGAAATAATACATTAAATGCGTTTCCTTCTGATTGCCCGCTGAGCATTATTTTTACACCGTGAACAAACAGGGGAATCACAAGGCAATGCATTTAATTTATTAATTTCATATATTTTATAGCCTAAATACTGGGGGAATGGAGTATTCTTTCTTTTGGCGTACGATAAGCCATAATTTGATTAATTAATTTATTTATTTATTTAATATTTTGTATGTAGTACAGTGAAATCTCTCTAAGGCGAATATCCAAGGGACCGTCAGCTTAAACGGAAAAGCATGGCATCCTTTGACTAACATTTTTGTGAACTCTAACCCAAAAATTCATCTTAGAGAATTTTGGACGGAAAATCACATATGCAGCTTGAAGGATATTCCCCTTAGAGAGACATTCATCTTGAAGAGTAAAAAAAATGTATGAAATCTGGCGGGACCGTCAAAATGTTAAAAGAAACAGGGTTTCACACTTTATCTCAAGACCGCGGGACCCCTTCCCGAATCTGTCTTAGCCAAAGCCAAGATTGCGGTATGATGCTTGAAATCGTTGATGATACCTGAAAACGTTGATGATACCTGAATTCATCGGATGCAATGCTGAATCTGCGGCACATTTCTCGAAACACACTGGTCCGCGCCGAGGCCATGCGGTCGAATATTTTTTTACACGGATAACCTTTGTGTACATCAGTCTCTTAGAAACACTCAATTATCCTTTTCGTTTTTTTACCAAAAAAAGACAATTTAATAAAATGAGTGAATGCATATTTGTTTAATTAAAATATTTACAAGTGTTAAGAAAGTAGTTTGAACTGTTTAAATAATCTTTTCTGGTAAAAACACGAAAAAATAATTCACTGTTTTCAGTACACTGGTGTACACAAAGGTTATCCGTGTAAAAAAATATTCGACCGTATGTCCTCGGCGCGGACCAGTGTGTTTCGAGAAATGTGCCGCAGATTCAGCATTGCATCCGATGAATTCAGGTATCATCAACGTTTTCAAGCATCATACCGCAGTCTTGGCTTTGGCTAAGACAGATTCGGGAAGGGATCCCGCGGTCTTGAGATAAAGTGTGAAACCCTGTATCTTAAAGAAACAATTCATCTTGAAGAGACTACATCTTAGAGAGATTTAGAGAGATTAGGGAGACGCAGATTGGAACATACGAAACTCATGCAGCTTTTAATCTTGACAGAAGGCGACTCCCATCATGTTTATCGGTTCAAAATCTTAAAGAAACAATTCATCTTGAAGAGACTACATCTTAGAGAGATTTAGAGAGATTAGGGAGACGCAGATTGGAACATACGAAACTCATGCAGCTTTTAATCTTGACAGAAGGCGACTCCCATCATGTTTATCGGTTCTGACTGACCGATAATGTGATGCGCGTATTATTTGATTTTGCCTGAAAGTTCTGAACGGAGCAAAGATATTTACAGCACGGAGTATGTTGGGCGCATTGGGACGTACGTCACCATGTCTCCATGGGAGGAGCCTTACGGCATAACGCGTTGCTTTCCTTTGAATAGCCTCAATACGCTGAATCCAACACGGAGCTGTAGGACACCAAACAATACTAGCGTATTCTAAACCTGACCGCACTATTCAACAAAAAATCCTTATAATGCTGGTTGGGTCACGAAATTCCCTAGCTACCCCGATAACAGTCCCTTTGTTCATATGGGGCCTGAGAAACTGGGAGTTTTGTCGAGCAGTATTCTTATATAATTTACACAATCGGTACGTTGCAGCACGTCATTGTTGATTTTATAGTTGAATTGACCTGCCATTTGTCAACTGATAGTGAGAGTAAGGTTCGATCACACCAGGAACTAAACACGTTCAGAACATGCATACAAAGGTAGACAGTCATGAAATATAGCAGAAAACCCCAAAATTTCACGTTCACTTCCGCTTCTTCTTGTTCACCAGGACCCGATGGTATTCTCTCCATTATCTTAAAAAAATGCAATCCCATCTTTGCACCTCTTCTGCAACGCCTCGATGTAAGAGCCTTTGACGCAATATACACTGATTTCAAAGCGGGTTTTGACAGTCTGTCTCACAGTTTGTTAATAGCAAAATTAGAAAAATTGGGATTTGGCAACCCATTATCATCCTGGTTGAGTTAACGATAGAATTTCGTTTCGTTGGCCTGTCGGCCGCTCCACAGGGCAGTGGACTTAGCTATTTATTTTATGTATAAATGAATGTACTAATATTTTACCACCTAATGGACAACTATTATTTGCTGACGATTTACAAAATATTTCTACCTGTGTCCTCACCAGCTGACTGCGAATCGCTACAATTTTACTTAAATCCATTTTCTACTTGGTACTCGTCTAATGGCTTGATGCTTTGTCACCCTAAATGTTGTGCCGTTTCTTTTGGTCGTCCGTCTAATCGAATTCTGTGTGATTACTGTTTAAAAGGTACCAAATTGGCTAAAGAATCCTCTAATAAAAGACCTGGCAGTTTGGCTTGACGATTGTTGCTCATTTTAAACCAAGATAGATCATGTAGTCTGCAAAGCGAATAAGCATTTGGGTCTCAGTTCTCGGATGGGCTCCGAGATTCGTGACCTGCTTTGTCTGAAGGCATTGTACTGTTGCTGGGTTCGCTCCATTCTGGATTATGCTAGTGCTGTATGGACTCTAGATGCAGGTACTGCTATGCAGCGATTAGAGAAGGTGCAGTGGAAATTTACGCGTATTGCAATCCGTAGATATCTTCTCGGTTTTAATACTACTGTGCCCTCCTATTCTCTCCGCTGCCGAATGCTGGGATTGATTGATATTAAAATCGCATGCGCAGTCTTACTTCATCGCCGGCGTCCTCTCTTCCGATATTAATGATCCCCCGCTCCTCAGTTCCATTCCATTGTACGCCTCATCCCGTCGTCTCCGTGACACACCTCCCATATACATCCCGATCGATCGGTTTCGATCGGTTTTTGGCCAGAATAATCCCTTCTTAAGAGCCCGCGCTTCATTTAATCGAGTCCACGAGTTGCTTGACTATCACGTTCCTTTGTCCCGCTTCCGGTCTAATCTTTCCGAAGCCTCCTCCCTATCTGCTTTCTCCCATCCTTATTTTCTTCTTCTTGCTTCCCTTGCTATGAATTATTATATATTGTATAACCAAGGGTGGCAGAAAATACAAATTTTCAAATATACAAATAAACTCGGACTGTATTCCGGGCTTTAGGACAAACGCATTACTCGCCTCCGGAATGCTTTCAAAAGCAAACACACCATAAAAATAGGAAGAAACCGGTTTTTTCAAAGCATTTATTTCGCTTCTTTTCCACCCCATCCATCCAAAGGGTCCGCTGATGAGCCATCCACTGCTGCCGCAGTTGCAACCGGCGGCCCAATTTAACGGCAGCACGGAGCAAACCATCACCATCACGCAGGGCCGGGCCCGGGTGAAGCGGGACGTCGGCAGCCGGCACAACGCGTCCAGCACCACCTCGATCGGTTCGTCCGTGGGCAGCAGCGGCAGCGACGAATGCATCTGCGACGTCTGCCAGGGTGTAGGCACGTCCGCCAACATTGTGCAGTAAGTATAGTTGGCGCCGGCGATCAACAAGAGCGCTAAAAAAAGTATTAAAACTCTCTCTCTCCTCTTTCTTCTTAAGGTGCGATGAGTGTCAGAAAAGCTATCACTTCGGCTGCCTGGAACCACCGCTGAAGAAGACGCCCAAACGGCGCGGCTACTCCTGGCACTGTGCCGATTGCGACCCAACGGTAAGGCTCGGAGCGTGAACGGCTCCATCCCGGTCGCTAATTGCTAATTGGCTCCCTGTTTGTTTCATTTCCGGTTCTAGGATGTGGAAAACTGAACGCCGCGCGTCGCCGCAGCTATAGTCTCGAGGCAGCTTGCACATTATCTATTCGGCGAGAGCGGCATGCCTGCGGCCTGGACTGCAAGGACGGTTTCTATTTTACGGGTCGTTTTAAACATGCCATCCATTGGTTCACTTCTTCGCATTAAGCCATTAACCGTCGGAAACGTAGCGTAGCGCGTTCTTTTTTTCTATTTCTTTTATTTTGTACGTGGCATACACAGCTGCTCACAGCATTGGAAGGAAACCCCTCCACTTTTACTTCTTCTTTTGATTAACCATGATCTCATTGAAAGTATGATGAACAACACGCTTAGACGCTTCAAACAAAACAAAAAAAGCATGCTCGTTAATTTGTTGCGCGGTGAAATCGAATTGCAGCGAAACTTTGGCAAAAAAAAAATTAATTCGAACGAACGCAGAAACACACATCGATGCGTTGAATGATACGATGCAATTCCCCTAATGGAAGCACGGCTGGCCTACATTGCGTGACAAACCACATCACGTCCCCTTATTTGCAGTATGGAATTTGATTTAAGAAGAATTGTAATATTAAAGCGTCTCATTGCCGAAATAAATGTCAGTCAGTTAAACTCAAAGTCATTCACCATCTTTTCACACAGCGAGAGAAATGTTGTGGTTGTTGTTGCCCACTGCAACGGTGTTATTCGGTGTTAATGAAACCGCCTTTGCCTCCCTTTGCTTTACGAGCTAGAATCGGTTGGAAGCAATTCGTTCACACTGTTTTCTTCTCAAAACCACACTAACAGCACGTGCCCCTCCTGCGTCTATTTTGAGATTTATTATCGACCCGCATTAGGTGGTAATTATAACGCGCGCCCTCCTCCATTTTTTCAACTCTTGGTCTCACTCGCTCTCTCACCATTTCCCTCTAGCGACTGGATGGACACGTATTTTGTCACACGTTTTTGTGTAAATCGAGTGTTCCCGGTGGCGGCAGGTGGGAGGCAAACACACTAGCGCACACACACACATTTCACAGTAAGGGTAACGATCCGGAACGTCACGGTGCCAGCACCGTGTCCTCGAGACGGAAAGAAATGAACACACAGCTGGCGGTTGCACGATTTGCACACGTATCAACCGCTGGGTGACACCCACGTACGACGACGGGACGGGTGGTGGGGATTTAAATACCCCACGCAATTAAAACTGCACCAGGCAAGGGTGAAGGACAAGCGAAGGGCATGCGATTACTATTAATATTTTCCTTCACTTCCTACATTCCAGGCAATTGGTGTCCAGCTCGACTAGTCCAGCAGAAAAAGGGTTCACGGTGGAACAGAAAGCAGAACCTGTCACTATCATGTCTCGGAACCCTCCTCCTCAGCTGCGTCATAAACTATGGCCGCACCGTGCAAGAGCGACTCGCTGCAGGTCGGAAAATTTCGGCACGTATGTGAGCAACGTTGCCCCCCGCTTTTTCCTACCATTGACCATCTGTGTCCCATACACCGCGCGGGGGCATTTTCCGAACCGAACCACCCACACTCACATCTACGCTACGTTCAAATAGGGGCGAGGAGTGGGGGGTTTGAGTGGATTTGCGCGCGCGAAACTGCGGCGCACGCTTACCTGATAGTGTCGTGTGCACGTGCGCTTTGTGTTTGTTTTTGCGCTGTGGCAGGCCCTATGCCGGCCCCCAAGTGGTCACAGACCAGTTGCAGTCAGATCTCCGTGCGAAGTGGGTTAAGATTTCAGTGCGAAGAAAGTTCGTCCCGAGCGCGTGGCTACCGAGGAATTATTTGCACCAGCGTGCTTGCCACTAACCCGTTCTACGCCAACTGTTGTAGCTTTCCACGAAAAGTATTAACAAAATGGTGCGTGTTTTTTTATTTGTTGGTGGTAAAGTTGTGTGAAGGACAGTAGAAGTTTGGATCTGTGAAATCGTTCTTTGAACCCATTCAAATTCAAATCAAAAGACCTCTGATCGGAACTGTATTCCTTTTTTTTATTTCAATACAACAATCAATTTTTGAGCTGTGTTTCAATCAAACCGTACCATCATGCAACAGTTCTGTGTTGTTATAGTTGCCTAACTTCCCCAAAGTCTAGTGTTTTTATTTCCGTTACTGTGTCTCCAATCATGCAAGAGTTTCTATCAATACTTACATTGTTCCTATATTTCATGTAACCATAGATTGTTGGTTTCAAAATTTGAAAACTTCATGTAACTAACGTCCCAAAATGCAAACAACATATTTTGAATCATTCAATTTGTTCAAAGACTAATGATACGTCGAAGATTTAAAATAACGATGAAGACCTTTTTTGGGAATATTTCTGAAGTTTTATATTGTTGTACTAGACACTTAAGGAGTATTTTGAATCTTTTTTTTTCAATGCCATATAGCAGTATAGGCTTAAGTGTGGCTTAAGGAACTAAAGATCCTGATGAATATGGAAATATAAATGGAATTGGTGGACATGCAACATACATCGATGCCGGAAGTTGGTCAGTAGTGATTCAAAACTCTGAAGTCTAATAGTTTTGGAGTTCCGGGCAATGTCAGTACACGATGTCCTCGACTTTGAATGCCAAGATCAGGGACCAAGATCTTTTAAAAGCACACCTTCTTATTGGCATGCCGGCCTATACAGGCTTTTAAGACTTATAGAGTATCTCACGACGAACATGTTGCTAAGTCGTGCGAGTTGACGAGTGTAGCACAGGACTGCAACTATTCGTTAAATCAAGCAACTATTGCATATCCTACACATCCAAATGCATCTTTACACTGAACTCTTTTCAAAGCACCCCGATAAGGTATCTAAACATCCCTGTAAGTTTCTAAACCTTCCTCTATCTTCCTCTCTTTCCCGCTTTCGTCACTCGTATCCAGGCCGCTGTCTGTTTCGGTTGCAAGGAGGAGATCAAGGACAAGATGCTGGAAGCGCTGGACAAGAGCTGGCACCCGGAGCACTTCGCCTGCAAGGAGTGCAAGAAGCGCATCGCGGAAAACAAGTTCCACGAAAGCGAGGGCCTCCCGGTGTGCTCCAAGTGCTTCGAGTCGAAGGTGCAGGCGATCTGTGCCGCCTGCCGCAAGCTGGTGACCGAGGTACGCATACACGTCTAAGGTTTTTTTTTTATCTGGACGGAGACGATCGTCCGGTGGCGTCATCGCGTCCCTGGAGGTTGCACACCGTGCGCTACTGTATCGAATCTAATAGGAAGCACAGTTGCACACGGTTACAATTTCCGACATCTCCCCTCTCTCTCTGGGACCATTTACCAAGAATCAGGGGCGGAAGGGGACGGAGGTTTATTTTTTGGAGATCATTCTCGGAGTAGCTATATTTAGCGCACCACAGAGCGTCAGAGGAGTCAAAGGTAAACAAAGATCACACGCGCCTGACCTAGGCGCGGAGCAAATCGGAAATAGACCCTGGAATGGTTCAGGGCGGGGCAGGAATAATAACCATTTTTGTGGCAATGCATGTGCCATCGCAATGGCATGTGGATGGATTCTAACAGTTGGAATCGATTAAGAAAACACGCGCACGACCTCCCCTGCTTTGCAGCTGACGCATCTTTACTAGCAAACCGCACAAGACGTTCTCTGGTCTGGAAATAGGTTCATTCTGACAATGTTTTCTTTTGCCTTCCGTACCGTATCGTTCCCCCCGGCCATCTTGACCGAGTCCAGAAGGTGGTAAAGGCAATGGGCAAGACATGGCATCTGGAGCACTTCATCTGCGGCGGACCCTGCAAGCAGCAGCTGTCCGGCAAGACGTTCTTCGAGCGCAACGGCAAGCCGTACTGCACCGCCGACTACGAGCGGCTGTACGCACCGAAATGTGGCGGCTGCAAGAAACCGATTGCCGAGAAGGCACTGTCCGCGCTGGAGAGCAAATGGCACAAGGAGTGCTTCAAGTGCAAGGTAAGTTGTCCAATGATATGTACCACGCCGTCCCTCAACATCCTACCGGACAGCGGGGAATGCGAGCGTTTCGGGTTTCAGGCACCGGACCGTTTTGCGGCCGACCTGTTCGGTTGGCTGTGCGTTATTAAATTCTATTCATAGCTTCCGTGCAAGATTTATGTCACATGATGCTTTATAAATAGGACACCACCAATTTGGGAGTGAGTGTGGAAGCGAATGTCGGCCGCGCTTCTCCAATAGCGCTGCTAACGAGCGTCCCAAGAGCTATGCCACGCGTTCCGCGTCTTCCAAACATTAATCTCGACCGTTCCATCTTCCCACTCTCGCTTGCCTCGTTCCAGCTCTGCAAGGAACCGATCGGAGCGGATGCCAAATTCCGGGCCGACAAGGAGAAGCAACCGATCTGCGAAAAGTGTGGCGTGTGAAGATACCCCGTGCAGCGCCCCCGCTCGCAACCAAAACCACCCGGGAGCGTCCATCTGTTTTGCAGTTGACTTGAGAGCTTCAGGCCTGCTTGTTCGATGTTAAATGTTTAATGTATCGCGTGTACCCCGTTCGTTTGTTTGGGAGATGACTTCCAGCCGCGCCTAGATGCGCATATTGATGGCGCAGGAGGTTTAGGTTTAGAAGTTGGCTAAGTATTGGTGAAGTGCTCCCTGTTTGCTGTATGAGTGAGATTGCTAGTATTTTGTATCGTCCTACCAACAACCTACCCTTTCCCAGTCCATGTACATACGGAAACTAACTCCCATTAAAATTCACTCGCCATGGCACATTGAGATCCTGAGTACGTTCTGAAGTTCAAACACCAGTTATCACACACACACAAACACAACTCTTGTTTTTTGCTATTAAATAAATAGATAATTTATTGTTGCATCTTGCAGACAGAACATTGTACCATTTGTTTGACATTGTTTTCCGTTTCTTTCTCCCGTTGTTGGTTCGACGTACGCTCGATTTTCCAACTATTTCCCACCTCTACTATGTCCTGCTCCCTTCCTCCCTCCCTGCTCTCCTCCTCCTCCTCCGCAGGTGAAGGGCAGCTGTTTGCAGGTCTCTTCCTTCCCGCGTGGTTTTGAATATGTTGTGTGCAGCTAAAAACGACAAACGGGCAAGAAGCCTAAATAGATAAAACTACCGGGAAGCAGGGATGGAAGACCACAGTCTGGAGTGTTTGTTTAGCTACTGCTTTCTGTTTACTGTTTCTTCTTGGGAGTTAGGAAATCCGCTCTCCATTTCCGCTCTCCATTTCCGCTCTTCTTTCCGCTCTTTCTATCACACAAACCGATAAACGGGTCTTAGCCGAAAATGTTATTCACTAAGCTGTTGAAGCCGCTGCTCAGCGTCGACAGGATGCCCTCGTCGGAGCCGGAACCTTGGGCCGAGCCCGGCGGTAGCTGCTGCTGCGGGCGGTACTGGGTCGAGGCCGCAGCCGGTCGATAGTGCTGTGACCCATCGTTGCGCTGTGCGTGTGTGCGTTTTGTGCAATGGGAAGGGAAGATACTGGGATGTATTACTAGGATCGAGAGCATGTGTATATGATGCGAGGAGCAACGAACAACAATACTCCCATTAGTTCTATATAAAAAAGCAAACAAACAAACCAAAAACCCTCTCCGAAGTGTTGAACAGTTTATGGGAAGTAGAGAAAGTGCGGTTAGGTCATCCCGGAACACCTCCATAGATACATATACGCCATATTCCTCTTATCGTAACCGTATGTACATGTTCACGCTTCACGACACGACGAGCTGTCCCGACACGATCACTCGCCACGTGGCTGAAGAACCGTTGAGCAGCTTTGCAAACTTCAACAGGAACGAACGAGTGTGGTTTTAGTGTCGCAGATTTAACCAGTAAGTGGAAAGTGAAGAAAACACCAGACGTTAAATTCATTAAAGGATGAAAAAAAAAAACAAGAAAGATAAAAGTATTGCACAAGCCTTCACACTTATCCCCAATCGGTGAGGGGTTTAAGTAGCCACCGCCTTCCGTCAGAGCACGCGTGCCCATTAGCAGTTAGCCTGATCTGGACTGGCCGCCATCTTGAACCGTCGTTTGACTGCCTTTTGCGTAACTGCCTCCATACGACTAACTTAGATTAGATTGGCGGAGGATGGTAAGCGGAGGAAACTTCTATTCTATGTACAAAACAAATCGCTTCGCGTGCTGCGCTCAGGAGGTAAAAATGAGCCGATCCTGGTTTGCCGCATTCGGTCGGGCAGGCTCACGGTTGACAATGGGTGTGGTTGGCGTTAGCGGCCGGTCGTAAGACGCACCGGGCAGCTGACTGGCGCTGTATTCCGCGGCTTCCTTTACGGTGGAAGAGAAAGAGCCAGTAGTAGTGCCAGCGGTAGTAGTAGTGGTACCAACAGTAGGGCTAATGTTAGTAGTGGTAGGTGAAGCGGTGGTAGCAGTGTTAGTAGTAGTAGCAGTAGGGATAATAGTAGTGGTGGCGGTGGTCATCGCCACCTTAGTACGCGCATTATTCATTCGAGGTCGTTTGTTAGTGTTGGCAGCGCGTTGCTTGGCAAGGGCAAGGTGCACTGTACGCTGTTACAGGTAAGATAGAGGTTAGGTTATGGTTAGTGATGGAGGTCCATTTTGTACACGATGTTAGCGTTAGATTTTTGTTATGTAAGCCAAAACAGGGTTGATAGAATGTTCTTTTACACAAATTTACAAAATTTAGACTGACTTATCTGCCAACTATGAGTTACTCTTACGCAAGCCATTTTGCGACTCTTACGCGAGTCACTCTTAACCGTCTTCATAAGTACACATCGAAAACAACATGATCCACGAGTAAGTCATAGCAGGCAGATTAGCCGGACGATCTTCGCAAATATGCCCTGCCCGAATGAACTGATATGCTGCTTGAGGCACACGCTGCGCATGCCTCTCTACGACTCCCACAGGAAGCTACTCGATATACGCACCTTGGCCGGCTGTAGCGTCACGTTCAGCAGCGTCGGATGCTGCTCGACGATCATGAAGTCCACATCTTTCGGCACGAACCCGTCCGCGTACACCTCCAGCTTGTAGACGCCGGGCAGCAGGATGCGCCAGAACTCGCCGTACTTGGTGGTGGTGAAGCCGATGTCGCGCCCCTTAATCTTGAGCTGCGCCCGCTCGACCGGATTGCCGGTCGGGTCCATGATGAAGCCCTGGACGCCCCGGTGCGCCTCCGCCAGGAACTTGATCATCGACATCTGGTTGTCGTCCCAGTACTTGCGCAGCTCGTACGCGGGCGGAAACTTGCAGCAGGACACCTCGAGCGTCACCTCCATGCAGCCGTGCCAGACGTAGTTGAAGTCCTGCATGCCGCCGGTCAGCGGGTACCAGGCCGCCCCGTTCGTGATGCCGTTCTCGAACGAGGGTGACGCAGTTTTGCAGGCGACACCGCGCGACATCTTACCGTGGTTGTTCGCGTATATTAGCGACAGATGCTTGAACACGTCGTCGTCCGGTGTCAACGACGGTTGCGACAGGTAGCTGTGGAAGACTGAGCTTAACGGGAGTCATGTAGATGAAAGAGGCAGAGAGGAAAATTAGAATATTTGCTGTTTTTGCTGTGTATGTGTGTGAAAGGTAAGATTATAGAGACGGCTAAAGTAACCTCAAACAAATCCCCTGTCCCATCATCTACGAGTATTATCTCACCGGCACAGGTTGATGATGACCGACAGATTTCTGATGTTAGTAGTTGGTTAGTATGTGCCGAAGATATCCAAAAGATTTGGCAAAAAAAATGAAACGTATTTGTTAGCATATTAGCATATTAAGTAAGATCAAGGTTTACACAGGCTGGTGAGCCGATGGAAAGATTCAAAAGACTCAGCAAGGATACCTACTAGCATTCGGCGTGTTGTCGTACGGGTAGCTCACCACCAGTGCGCCACCGTGCAGCGACCCGCTCAGCACGAACTGTATCTTCGAGATCCAGTCCTTGACCGCTTCCGTTTCCGGCTGGGACCGCTTGTTGTTCTGCTTGAAGTAGTCCGGGAAGTTGCGGTTCAGATCGAAGCCGCGCGAATTGTACCGCCCCTGGCCACCGTCGCAGGTGCCCTCCTTCGATGCCGCGTACCCGTCCGGGTTGAGCGAGGGCAGTATGTGGATGCGCGTGTTGTCCAGCAGCCACTTGATGTACGGATCGGACCCGTAGCTCGACACCAGGTACTGGATCAGATGCAGGAGCAGCTCCCGTCCGACCGCCTCGTTACCGTGGATGTTGCCAATGTACTTGACGTCCGGCTTGCCGAGCATGTGCTCGTACGGGGAGGCCGACACGACCAGCACCCACAGGTCCCGGCCCTGGGCCGATTTGCCGATCGAGTACAGGGCGGTCAGGTTCGGGTAGCGCGCGGTCGTCGCCCGCAGGTAGCGCGTCATCTCCTCATGGTTGTGGTACACGAAGTCGAGCGCACCGACGTCCGGGCGGTAGGCGCGCGGGTCCTGCGCGACCGACAGGTTGTCGAACGTGTACAGGCCACCGTCGCCGGCACCACGGTCGAACGCGAACAGGGCCGGATCGGTGCTCGGCTCAAAGTTGCGCTGCTCGGGCTGGACGTCGGCGATGGCAGGCACGGCGTGGCACCACACCGCCACCAGCAGTACTGCCAGACCTGCAGGCTGCATTCTGACGCGCGCGGGTAAAACGATCGCAACGTTACAAAGCTAATTTGCTGTTGTTATTGGCCGATTGATCGAGCATGAAATTGGAAAGCAAAACAAAAATGATGATTAAACTTTGGCCGAAATAGCTCCCAAAAATGATTTGCAGAGTGTGGAGGTTGTTTATGGGAATTGGAAATGCCGTTAACTCCACCACATAGCTCTAAACTGAACATTACGACAAATCGAAAATTCATATCATTTCGATATCAAAAGCATCCAATAGTTTATAAAATTTTGTTTAAAGCTGCCAGATCAAAAATACAAACATTTGTACCAAATCTTATTGTTTTACGGGGATAAGAGGGCTTCCACAAATTACGTAACAATCCAGTATGATTATAACTTCCCGACTGATATCTTCCAGCATGATTGTATGGTAACATTGGGGAAAACGCTACTTTTATATTTTTGAGGTACGTAACATATGGATGTCTGCTTCCGAGTTGCGTGGTTTGTGCGTTCTCGAGAAATCCGCGAAACTCGAATATCAGCGTAAGTCGAATTTCGCGATTTCGCGGCCAAAATACAATTGAGAACCCGGTAATTTTAATTTAATTTAGTACTTTTATATACTTTATCACACATTTGATACGTTTCGTGCCGAACGTGAACGTTTAAAGTGGATTAAATTTATTAACAAAAATTCAAGTTATACTGCATTGGACAGTTCTTGAAGTAAATTATATTGATTTGACGTTTGATCTGTCAAATTAAGAAAACCGCGTATCTCCGAATCAACGTAAGTCGAGAACCACGTAACTCGGGAACAGACTGTACCGCAGGGTTTGTATGATGAAAAAGGCAGTCGAAATCGCATCAACTTTTGGGTAAATTATCAAGCAAACCCATGGCAATAAAATAAGATCGTCTCCGGAATTCCCATATAGTAAAAGGATGAAGAATTAACCAAGGTCCGAGAGCACTGGGAAAGATCGAGAAGGTCAATGGTAAACAAGAAACCCGTTTGTTTTTGCATAAAATTGAGGCTATTGACAAAAACTGAGTCCATTACGAAAACCCAAAACATTGAGCTGCGTATTGGACATGCCTCATCAACGACAGCCAATCCGAATGGCGCCGAGATTATGCTGCAATGTACTGAGCGGTGCTAACACTTAACGATCGTAGCGAAGTCGTTTACTGACGATATTTAGGTGCGTTTGAGCCGAGCATTATGAATAGCAGCAAGGGAAGGGAACAGTTGATGTTAAAAGGTATGAATAAGTAATGATTCAATAGCGACAAACGTTGACTTCACAAAAAAGGGTCATCAAACATTTTTATGCTCCTAATAATAATTGGACGCCCACTTTTTTCCGTGAAACTCACAATTGGAGTAACCACCGAGGGCACAAGTTTGGGGTAGGATTCAAATCACACCCAAAGCACACAAGCGCTAGAAAACACGTTACGGTAGAGCAAACCGATTGATATGCCTGACATGGTGCTGGGCGCCCTGCAGGTTCGCTACCGTGCGCGTGTTGGCGAGTGAGAAAAGCGAAGAGAAAGAAAAAGGAAATTGCGTACTCCAGTGTAATAACAGAGTGTCTGATCAGCAAAAGGCATTGGCAACAGCTCAGACAAAACCGTCCGTACAGTTTCGTCCTCATTTTAGCGGCCACTGGCCACTGCCGCTAAAGGATAAAGGAGGACGCCTTGGGCAGCCGTGGCACGCACTGCGGCAAGATTACTGTTACCTGAAGAGTGGTGAACCCGTTCAAGCAACCTCATCAACTATACCCACAACAACACACAGACAAACGACAAACTTCTCCCTTGTCCCGCAACCGCCCCAGACACTCCCGGGGAAAGGAAGATGGCGGCTAAAGATTGCAGCCCGGGTAACGGTTTGCACCTTCCTTCCTTTATCTTTCTACCAGAACCAAACCGCCTTTCCTCTAGCCGACGAGGGTGCGATCAGAAGACAAGATCAAAGAAGCAAACAAGAAACGCATTCCCATTCCACCATCCTCTCCCCACCTCTCGTCGCTTTCCATTCAACCTTTCCCAATGAACCGTCCAGTGTGAGGGTAGAAGCGGCGAAGTTGAGTTGGAAGTTGAAGGAGGAAGTTAGCCACTGTGTGTATAACTGTTGTTTGCTGAAGGCACACCACTGGTTTTTCTTCTTCTGCTTCCATTTGTTGTGGTGTTGTTCTTGTTGTTGCCTTTCGTTCCATCGAACCCAACGCGGGGGGTTTGGGGTGGGCGCAAAGGGCACCACCCCTGGGGTGGCAATTTGGCACGCATTTCATTCAACCAGAAAATCCCACCATACCGATGGGGCTCTGTGAATCACACCACGTAGTAAACAGGTCGCGGCCAGACCAGACCAGTGTGTTTTGTTTGTGTGCCAGTATGCTTTGTTTCAGCTGAAAGCACGCAATGCTTAGCGTTGTTGGAATGTATCTATACCAGGGACGAGCAACCTTGCGAACGCCATGAGGGATATTGAATAATCTTGGTATAGTTCACACTACGACCTGATACAATTTTTTATGCATTTGTTTAGCATTAGAAAGCGTCTGGATGTATGTTAGGCTCCACAAACCACAGAAGAATTTCTTTACACGACAAACTGGATCCAGCTTCAGAGTTCCTCAACGCGCGACATCAAACCCTGTCCAAGTTTGAAGAAATGCTCCTAGCGATAATCACGAGGGTTGGAGAAGTAGTCAAATCCCAATCGTTACAATTACTGCTACTTAGGGCTACTACTTGCGTCCATTACTTGTAATTGGCTTATTCTGTACTGTGGTTTGCTCGAAGGACCTTTCATCTTGTATGATTACGTTGTATAATGTATTAGGGAATCGGACTGTCTTCAATATGAACTTAAAAGATGCCTCACTATTGTGCAGTATAGGTCCAGACTATCCAGCCCATCGAGTTCGTTCAAAATACCAACTTGGCCCGTGGTCAGATGTCTAGTTACCTACAAGGCTACATCTTACCAGGTATGTTTGGAATAGTTAAGATTTCAAAACTGTCTCTAACACTGGAACTGACTCATAACTGACAATAAGCTTCATCAAGTAGAATCCACCAGCGAAGTTCACAGCCATGTTCCCATAACTTTCATACCAGACATTAAACACCTGTCTTGAAGAATACGATTACGAATGCGTGATAGAGCCAGCCACTTTCTTGGACCACTCTAATCTAGTAACTCAAAATTACCCTACAACCGCGGAAGAACACAAGAAGCTCCCCTGTACCTAGCCTACTGAACGACCGGAGTTGAATTTCCAGTATGGACTACAAACCTGTCACAACCCAAACTAATAGAATAGGATGATAGGATCCAACCAGTAATAGAGGGCACAAAGCAGAATCTCGCCAAAAAGGAATCGTACCAAGCATGCACATGCTAGGCCCCACAGGTTGCTCATCCCTGCATTCCACACCTTGAGAATGGGAACGATGGGTAGGGAGGATGTTACCGGTTTCTCCCTTCGAGAACTGGCACGTTTGAACACGGTTGAACCCTGGCACGACTTTCTGGCACATGTGTGTGCGTATGTTTGTGTGTTTATGTTGATTGAAGAAGTATCATCTGGCTTCGTGTCGCAACGCGGTCTGGGGTGGTTTGGGGATTTTGTGGGTTTTTTCGCCTTTGAAACACGTTACGCGGGAACCAGTTTCGTTGCTACCAAGATCATCCAACGCCTCGGACACCGCACCGATGGCAACCTGTTTGCTTTCTTTCGCTACGAAGGAGTTGCCTCAGAATTTGTCTGAAATGTCTCCGCGGCATCCGCTAAGGTCTCGGTTAAGGTCGGCGCAGTGGTCGGTGTACCTTCGCGGTAAAGGTCGCGCTAAGTAAAGGTCAGGGGGAACGGTTTGTGTACAGTGGCACAACGAAGCGTCAAGGGCGAGAAACCACTGCCGACCGTTGGGCCACTGGGCCACTTTAGCATCTGGGTCCCGCGGAATTCAAATTGGCGCGAATGTCTGGTGGGGTGACCAGAAGAGAAATTGCACCATCAACTTTCCATTGCGCCTTTTTGTATGTTTGCCTATGTGTTTTGTCAGTTAAAGTCCAGTGATGCTGTCGGGAAGTTTAACGGCCAATACACATACACACACACACACACACACACACACACATACACACACACACAAACATTGGCCAAAGGTGGGGTGGAGGTCTACCGCACAATCAGTGCCCGTGTCTGATAAGCGCTTTTTTCAAAACGCACTTGTGGATTGTGAGCACGCAGCATCGCGCACCGGAACCACTAGATTTGCAACAAAACCAACGAACCAACCAACAAAAAAAATCATCACAAAAACGGCAACCTTCCACTGGTGTCTGGGGCCTGGGGCCGTTTACATTAGCAATTCTCACCGGGGAGACCTAGATACACTTTCACACTGTATCTGGTAAGCGGTGGGATGGGATGGGTGAAGGTGGAGTCCATAATGGGGTGTTTTGGGTTTTTTTGTGGTGGGCTTGGGAAAACTCACGCTTAAAGGCCTGGGATGGGGGGCTCTCACACACACGCTCACTTTTCACGCGCGAGATTTTTATGGTTTTTTGTTGCTTAGTTTAGATACTCTGCTCTCCACATGTACACACACACACACATGCAATCGCTGCACTCCGCAAGAGACACTGCGAGGCTTTGCGTCCACTCGGGCGAACCGATCGTACCACACTGAACGCTTGATTATGTATTTTTATATGTTTATAACCTACGCTCAGGGAAAGAGAGGGGACGGGAGAGGGGGGGGAGGGGGTTGGTTCTTCGTTTTTGCTCAGCCACCAACCCTCCTTCTGATTCTTCCCGCTTGCTGCCGCACCCTTTCACTCGCTCACTTTCCAGGGCTCTGTCCACATTTCTTCGCGGGCTGGTTACGGAAAAGCGCGCGTATCCAACTCCAGCAGAAGGGCGCCACAAAGCCACAAAGGGCCACAGGGAAGGCGGTGGCGTGTGTCTTGATGACGACACTACGAAACCGGATCAGCCGCGTACGATAGCCTCCCGCGGGAGACCGGAGAGCAATTCAGAAACTTGGCCGAGTAGAGATGGGAAGCTTTGGGAGGCCGGAGGGAGAACAAAAGTAACGTGTAGCTTGTAACCGTAGTTGCCGTCGGAGCGGTACGACGTGGAAGTACAACTGTTCGTGGTGCCTTTCGGTACAATATCGTCTGAACACAAAAATACTGTGAAGCCAGGATAAGAGAGACTTCTGTATGTGAAAACACTCGATTAGGTAGGATTTTAGTCCGGATATGAAGATTGAAGATTAAATCTAATCATCACAACAAAGCCAACCATTTTATTTTAGGTATCTTCAACAAAAATATCAATTTACATCGTAGACAAATTATTTAGTAGCAGTAGTAGTAGTAGAAGTATTTTTAGTAGTTTTACAAGCCTTTTTAGATTTTCGTTTAAGTGTGGCTTAACATTTTACTCAGAAAAAAATTACGTGGATGTAGTTATGTGGGTTCTGAGCCTTGATTAGAAGGCGAAACGCACTCCACTAGATTTCTTCTTCTTCTTTGGCTCAACAACCGATGTCGGTCAAGGCCTGCCTGTACCCACTTGTGGGATTGGCTTTTAGTGACTAATTGATTCCCCCCCATAGTAGGATAGTCAGTCTTACCTATGGCGGTGCGGTCTATTTGGGGATTGAACCCATGACGGGCATGCTGTTAAGTCGTACGAGTTGACGACTGTACTACGAGACCGGCTCCACTAGACACAAATATGTTAACATTTTGAGTTCTTTGTTCCATTTGTAGTGAAACATCGTGTTTTGTGTCTACAACTGCTAAGAAAATTTTTCATTAACCCATTTATCTACACAACAGTATCATGAGCAAAAGGAATCATATGTAATATTTTTATTCGCTCATATAAGCAGAAGTGTGCAGGATGTGTACAAAGAATAATCTGTATCGGCTGTCCCGTGGGAGAAGCGGCGTATTATTATGAAAATAAGCGGAAAATACCAGAGTATATTCTCGTTAACGAATGAAAGATATGTTGAAATATTGAATATAACAAAAGAGTTGACTGTTCATAATGTTGCAGCGTTTTTTTTTTTTCATCCAGTAATCAATTATTATACGTCTCATACCAATTCTATGGTAAGGAACATTCCGCAAAACAAGTTTTTCATATGACGAGAGAGCCACTGGAATGGATTAAATTCGTTATGCAAGAATACACTGTACATTCAATGTCCGTTAGCATGTGATGTTTGTGTTTTAGAAGCTGCTGTTAGCTTTCGTCAAAAGCCAGATACAAATGTGGTGTATTTCAGGCTAATTCTATTCTTACCATCAAGTTGTCTCGACATCCACTTTAAACTTGTTAAGGAAACAAGGGTTTACATTGCAATTGAAGTACTTCGCTTCAAAAAGTAGTTTCGTCACATAATATGCAACTAATAGCTTTTCATGAATAAAATCTATTACAGTAGGTGACGGCTAACTGAGAGGTAAACAAGCTCCAGTTAACGAACAATGTTCGCTAACAGGAGTGACGTTTCTATGGATTGATTGTTTTGATTGGCGTTGACTGGAATAAACATACCAAACTTGTTTTCATTTATGTTGCTATGGAGTATAGTAATTCGTGTAATAACATAAATTAATAGCAAACGTAGGCAAGAGACCCTAAATTTGTTTGAAAAATGCACATTTGCGACAAATTTCTCTTCATGAGATTCCGGATGTTTCATGTTTTGACGTTTAAGTGTTCGTTAACTGAGAATCACTCCAGTTAGTGAACCTCCAGTTAAAAAGCACTCCAGTTAAAACACATCCAGTTAGCGGTCACCTACTGTAATTGGTGCAATCATCTACGTTTCTTGTCGAGTCGAAAATCGTTTGAAGACAGTTGTTCTTGACTTCAATCAGGCAATGAATCGTTTTAGACCAGTTTTAGAAGACCAACAAAAAAAATATAGAAATAAAAAAAATGGGGTTTTGTCTATCTCCTGCTAGGTAATATCTTATCGGTTTAACTTACGATACAATGTTGTGAGCGTATTTGTGCAATTGTCTGTGTGCAATTTGTGCAGTTTTGACTGCCCGTCTCGATAGATTTACTCCACTATACTTTCTCTACTCAACTCGAATCGTGTTTACTATTTGAAAAATCCTGATAGAGCACTTTGCTAGCCCTTTGAATCCTGTTTCAATATGGTTTTAATATGTTATTAATTAAATTCCTTTTTGAGTAATTATATTCCATATGCTATCATATTATTACGAACTTTTCTCAAGCACAAAAAAAAAAACGTAAATGCAAATTGGCTTCGCTGCCTTGGGTGCGACTAATCACGGATTTGCCAAATAGAGAGCAACTACTAGTGGTGTGGCTAATCAAACCTCCCGAAAGCAAAGCGAATGTCCGAAAGAGTCGGCACAGCAAAGAATGTGCAAAAACATCCCGTAGGTCCAACGAACCTACTGAAGGTTTAAATAATAGTTTCAAACGAGTTCAATTGGTCCATAGAAGAATCCAGTTGGTTGAGCAAAGCATAACAGACATTAAAGGGTTTGCCAAGTTACTTTGGAAAGTAAACCTTTTTTTGTCGCCGCGTGCAAGAAGTTATTCCACATCATTCTGATACTTCATTTTCATCATTATAATTTTTAATTTCTTTAGCATGATTTTCAACACTTCACCTGTTAACGGATGATGAGATCCGGCTTCAAAGCCCAGTGAAAAAACGATGGCAACAGATCGTTGTAGTGTTGAAAATCTTGCTGTAGATACAGGGTTTCCCAAGTCACTTTCAAATGTGATCATAATTATTTACAACCTCCAAGATGTTTTTCAACAGCTGTCAAATGGTGCATTTGTTTAAAAATAAAATTTGAGTTTTTACACATGATTTTCAACGCATAACAAGGAACTGTCAAACTCCATTCAGCTTGAGGCGTGTTGAAAATCATGCTGAAGAAATTAAAAATTATGATGATGGAAATGATACATCAGATTGATGTGGATAAACATTTAGCAAGCGGTGAAGAACAACGTTTACATTTGAAACTGACTTGGAAACCCCTGTAAAAAGGTTCCGTAGGTGCAAAAACAACAGGTACAACAGGTTCAGCGAAGGGGGAGACCGTGGATAACGTGACTTGCAGATGCAACGAGCTCCTGCAGTTGGGGTCGGATTCGTCCATTCTTTACTGTACTCGTACCATCTCCGACACGTTGATTGATTGCCATAGACCCGAGCCCCCGTCTTCGTGTCGATCCCGTTGACCGTTCCCAGCTACTTTAGACCAGTTACAGCAAAACACATGCACATCTCTACAGCCCAAACTCCCCCACTCCGTGCCCCTTCCGAAGGCTCGTAGGTGGGGGTGGTGGGGTGAGCGGGGGGGGGGGGGGGTGAAGAATGCTTCGGATTACACTGGTGGCGCGCGATCTTTTAATTGACGGGGAGGTTTTTCTTTCTCTTTTTCCCTTGTGGCGTTGCGTTCCGGTGTTAGGGTGGAGTGAAAGTTCGACCCCGACTGAAAGCTATCTCATGAAGGTAAGGCGAGGGACTGAGGGAGGGAGGAGGCATTGGAGGAAGCAGAAGGGCAGATGATTTCTTGGAAAGGATGCTGCGCCCGGAGATTCTGTCCAACACTCCGGTTGCGCTGGGCAGATGGGAATTAAAATTAATTCGCGACGATGTCTACTTTTAGAGGTCACGGGAACCATTAGGTATCTCTCACTTACCTGTCCCGATGGCGATGGTTTTCGAAGGGGATTTTTTTTTAGGTATTTGGGAAATTGTCCAAGCACGTTCACCAGATACGTTTTAACAGCAACCAAGGAAACACTTTGCACACTGCGAAACACTGCACCTTAGTTCTGCACACCGAAAGGCACTGGGAGAGGAAGACAAACCTAAACAGCTGGTTTCCTAAATATATGCAGAGTTCATTTTGTTTTTTGTGGATTTGAGTAGGCTTCTAGGATGCTGCTGGAAGTGTCCTGTGCGGGGTGTTGGCATGGCACCACCGTTTGATAATTCACTCGTGCCACTGCACAAGGGCTGTACTTTATGCTGCAACCGTTCTTAAAACGAGACGAATCTTACACAACGTCCGATAAGGGGGCAACCTCAGTAGCCCACCAGCATCATGCCACAGCTGGAGCGCTGCTCTTGAAGTGTTTTCAAGAACTCCAACAAATTCTACTACGACTGTGTGCGTGTTTGTATGTGGGTATTAGTCGTTGTGGCATGATTGTGTGTGTGTGTGTGTGTGTGTGTGTGTGGTCAGAAGTGTCAAATGCTGAAGTTTGGGGAAATAAATAAACTTTCGGCGAAAAAAATAAATAAAAATGACAGGAAGTAAGCGCGCATGCAGGCCGTGGGTGTGAGGATTTGTTATCAATCCTGGCGCGCTACGTTTCTCTCACTCTCCTGCATGCCTGCTGTCTGCATCTAACAGCACGCGCTTTCTCCCCTTCTCTCTCGCTGTCGCTGTCGCTCTCGGTCTCATCTGCGGAGGACGAAATTATTGATTCTAGTCGAAAACCGTGTGCCGAACCAAACGGGACCGCTTGAAATGCAACGCCCGCATAGTTTTAAGCTAATTCTAATGAACCGCAGTAAGTACAGCCGTCCTGGCCTGTGTGTGTGTGTGTGTGATTGTGTTTAGTGGAAAAAAGCGGTCTAAAATTCCTTTCCCCCATGCTCTCCAGCGGTCTACTCGCTCCTGCTGCTGGCGTTCTCGCAGATCGTCCACACCACCAGCGCCCATCTGCGGGAGCTGTGCGAAAAGCGGGACATCTTCTTCGAGCCGTACCGGTGCCAGCTAGTCGACCTAGACCTGCTGGACGACCCCGTCCTCTACCTGCTGTACGACGTCAACCCAAGCGAGGGGTTCAACCTGCGCCGGGACGTGTACATCCGGCTGGCGGTATTTGTCCAGTTTCTCCGGACGCAGCGCGGCTACCGGCGCACCCGGCTGGTGCTGCCGCCCTGGTCCAGCCTGGTGCACTGGCGCAGCGGCAACATCGACCAGCAGCAGCTGCTGTGGGGCAACTTTTTCGACCTGCCCAGCATGCGCCTGTACACGGACGTGCTCGATATGGACGAGTTTTTCGCCGAGTACGGGCGGCTGCACGGCCCTGGCGCGACCACCGTTGTGCTGGACGAGGTGTACAAGCTGAAGCACTTCGAGCAGATGTTCGAGAACGGCGTGTTCGTGGACAAGTTCGAGGAGCACGTCTGCCCGAAAGGTCACGACGGCGCGCTGGCGTACTTCGGGTACGGCAACTTCACGACGGACGCGTTCACCTGTCTGCACTTCCAGGGCAGCGCGATGCTGCTGCACCGGCTGCTCGAGCGGTACCGGCCGGGGCGCCCGCGCGTCACCCGCTACGTGCACGTGCTGAACGCGGAAATCGTGCTGCACGATCTGTGGGGCAACGTGGACTACTGGGAGGCGCGGCGCTCGATGCGGTTCGCGCCGCCGCTGGTCGACGTGGCGACCCGGTTCCGGGCCGAGTACCTCAACTCGTCGGACCGGGCTGATCGGACGGTGCGCCCCGCCCGCTGGACGGACGAGCGGAGCCGGCCGCGGAAGGCGCGCGGCGGCGAGTACCTGTGCGCACACCTCCGCCGGGCCGACTTCCTGTACGGGCGGGACAAAACGACGCCCACGGTCCAATCGGCCGCACTGCAGATCCGGGCCAAGCTGCTCGAGCTCGGCTTGAAGACGGTCTTCGTCGCGTCCGATTGCACGCGGATGGAGTTTTACAACCTCAAGAACTACCTGAAGCGCTTCCGGGTGGTGCGGTTCGTGCCGGAAAGCTACGAGCAGCGGGCCGAGCTGAAGGACGGCGGCGTCGCGATCGTCGACCAGATCGTGTGCTCCCACGCCCGCTACTTCATCGGCACGTACGAGTCGACGTTCACCTACCGGATCTACGAGGAGCGGGAAATCATCGGCTTCCCGAAGGATCTGACCTTCAACACGTTCTGCAAGAGCGAGAAAGATATGAACTGCGAGAAGAACACGGTCTGGCCGATCGTGTACCATTAAGGCGGGGGAAGGAAGGGGAGGCTTCTAGTCTGGGCTCGAATAAAGCGATGAGCGAGGTGATTTGTAACAACACTTCGTCCTTTTTGTTGATGCAAAAGCCACAATTCAATACGCACAAGAGGGCTACAAAGATGTAACAAGATCTTTATTCTGATTAATATCGTAGTTAGGAAAAAAAATTACTTAGGTAAAGACGCCTTGCACCTTCCTTAAACCTGATTACCCTTTACAAGCCCGACAGGTGTGCAAGAACGGTGAGGTAGCACACACACACACACACACACTGTTTGCCTTGGTTTTTGTTCTGATGTGTTTGCATTGCTCACTACTACTTAGTGCTGCAAAATGTCATGACCATCACGTGACGATCACCACCGAAAACAATGAAAATATCCGTGGCAGCTTGATGCTCATTACTGACACTCAATGAAAGTGCGTCATGACATGCCGAACACGATATGCGAGTGCTTGAGTCAAGCCCGATACTCTGACTGAAATACTGAGCTTAATGCCGTCACAAGCATAATCAAGACTTTTTTTTAAGGCAGTGAACAGTGCTGCCTAATGCCACCGTTTCAGTCACCAACACTCATGACTGAAACGAAGTTCAAGTCAGCTCACGTACACAACTGTAATGATCAGCGGTGATTTTTTGGAACACTCAACGATTGGTCACTCACTTGGTCAAGACATTTTCTCTCAATGATAATCACGACATTCTTGGAATATACTTGGCGTGTGGTCCTAAGCAACAAAATAATCCTTCTTTCTCGCTATGTCGCGTCAAACAGAACGAGAAAACATGCTCATTTTGTATCTTGGAACCACTGGCACACTCCGCACATCTCCCATGACTGTCGTGATGATCACCGACAGAAAATGTCGCGACCAAGGGCTGGTAGCACACAATGTCACCAAGCATGTGATGGTCACACCTGTTTGAGTCTCACCTCTGATCATCACGGTAGAGCTCATGACGCTGACATTATTTTGTTTCACCCAGAATTTGTCATGTATATGACAGTGAAATCTTGCAGAACTGCTCACAGTAAAAAAAAGTCATGACCTAGTGACTGGCCAAGCGGTGGTCGCAAAAATGTCACGAAATGTCACGCATTGATCACACCAATCGTTTTGAGTATCACCTCTGATTATCACAAATGACTACGTAACGCTGACATGGATTTTGTTTCAGTCAAATTTGTTTTTATGACATTCAGACAGTGTCATTTTGCAGCACTGCTACTACTAAATACAGGAGTTGCGGACATCAAAGTAAACTTCAGCAAAAAGCGCACGACAGCGGAGGAAGATGCGGCACTGCCAGCGTTTTAGCACACCCACCTCACCCGCCTGGTAGGAACAAAAGGGGTGGAGTAGGGGGGGGTAGGGGCGGCTAGAGTTCGCTGGAGAAAAAGATCCGGCTGCGGGCCGGGCCCGGGCCCGGCGACGGTCAGAAGTCTCCCACCGGCTGTGACGCGTTATACTCGTTGTACCGATCCAGGCTGAGCTCCTCCATCGCTGTTTCGCCCTCAGTCAGGAAGTGCGCCTCGACGTGCGCCTGAAAGTCGTCGAACGCCGTCTCGGGCCCGTACAGCGCGCCGCACATCGGGCAGGTCCGCTTCATCCCGCCCGCCCGCAGCTTCTCCTGCAGCAGCAGGCTCATGCCGACCTTGCCGAACATTAGCGCGGACGGACTGGCCTCGTCCCTAGCGGGCTGGGCGGGCACCTTCGCCTTCCGGGGCGGCAGCTCACACTCCACCACCTCCACCATCACGTCCTTCATCAGCTTTTCCGCTTCTGTGTGGGCACGGCTGTTTAGCTCTGCATGGGAGAAAAGGTTGTCAGAAAAAAGGAAAGGCAATTTGTGGTAAGCGCAAAGCTTAATCTACTCATCCACACACTACTACCTTGCGCAAACTGTTGATATAGGTCACGCATGAGCATTTGCTGGCGGGCGAGCTCGCGCTTAATGTCCAGCAGTCCGTCGGTGCAGCGGCTCAGGTCCGGGTTGGCCTCGAGGGCGGCCCGCAGCAGCTCCCCGTCGTCGTCCAGGCCGGCGTCCACGCCCGAGCTCTCCAGAAAGCCGCACGTGTTGAGCAGCGAAATGTCCTCCAGATTGAGCGGCTCCTCGTCGGTGGAGCCGTCTCGGTGGGCCCGCTCCCGCAGCTTCGGATTCGGCGCGTGCTTGGTGAACGTGCGCGAGCGGATCAGATTCTGGGAAGGTTGCGTGGTTGATGTCCGCTGGTGCTGCTGCTGCTGCTGCTGCAGGGGCTGATTGACCGTGACTGTGAGTGTGGTGGAGGGACCGACGGTCACTTCGCCGAGATCCTTCACGATCAGCGAGAGCCGACGCCAGAGCTGCCGGTTCTCCGTGTCGACCATCGCGATCTGTTCCGCCAGCTGCATCTTTTGGTGCGTCAGCTCGGCCACACTTTCGCGCAGCTGGCGCAGCTCGGTCTGGTTGGCCGGCCGGCTACTGTCGAGCTGCAGCTGCTCCGCCACGGTCGCTCTGGTTTGCAGCGACCGGAGCGAATCGTTCTCCTCCTCCAGCAGGGCAATTCGGCGCTGGAACGTTTGACACCGCTCCTTCAGTGTTTGCAGGGCCGCCTGGAGGGCCTGCTGGGAGGTCGGCGCGTTCGGCTCCGCTGTGCTCATGGCTTGCTAGCTCCGCTGCTGGTCTAATTCGACATTCGACCAGCTTGGGTGGCCTTCGGGTTGAATGGTGGCTGGGTGCGTTGAATGTGTTGGATGTTTTCGTGATTCTGTTCGTGCGTCAGAAAGCAATAAGGACGGACGAATGGAGAAGATTGCAAAGGGCAGGTACGATTAAACCATGCAGGCACTGTGGGTGAGGTGACGATTTCCAATAAAGACACACTTGGAATTAGTTGCCACCGATGGTGGATTTTCTTTTGTTTTCGCACTGATTTGTTGCTGCAAACACTTTCACCCAGGGCGAGAATAGAGCACAACAAAACCTTTCCCACAGTCAGCTGCCGTGACGTTTGCAAACGTCAAACAGTATCTTTGTTTACATAGGGGTTATATGTGTAAATTGTGTTTTCTTTTTTGTACAAAATCGTACAAACTTACTGAACTTATTGTTGAAAATAAAATAAAAAACATTTTTTTATTCTAGAGGTATCATTTGATATATTTTATTTATAAACACGAAAAGGTAAATGTGAGGACAGACCCTTTACGTTACATTGGAGAAGCGTTACATGCCTTATAATATTCCCAAGCAACAGTGTTATTGTAGCTTAGTCGTGCACGCAACCAATTCGTTTAGATTGTTTGTATAAAAAAAAGCTGTAACACTGCTTCTAGGCGACCAACTTTAGTCGACCAACCGCGACAAATTTTCTACAAGCTCTTTGTGCTAATTAAACATCACGACTTTAAAACAAAATCAAGAGCATTGTCGCCGGTTTGTGAAATTTTCACAGAAATGCAGCGCTCGCGTATCGCGATGAAACAATCGAAGTTAGCCATACTTTCGTTTCAAGTGCCACAGATTAAGCTTAAACGACTGGAAAATCGAATATCCATAGAAAAAACACGAAAGCTCCACAGCTTCATTGGTTTGATCAATAGATGGCGTATTAAAACTGATTATTATATTGCTATCCTTTTCTTGCAATGTGTTTCGACAAGTTTCATCTTATCATGACCTATATATCCTTCTAACTTTCTGATCAAAAGTCTATATAAATGGTCGTGTGGTTAGATACGTGGGTATCAATACCAACGACCATTACTCAAATCTCACTTGCTTCAGTGCTGGTGGTTTCCATTGGAGTTTAGTATTTAAACAATCGTATCGCCGTTCTAGTTCTAGCGATGCATAACTTAAATGCGAAACCATACAACAGTACAGAGGAAATGAGAAAGTTCTCCTCCAAGCGATGAAGCTCAACTGGTTGGGGTATCCCACCAACAGATAGCGCCATCAGCTGTTTTGCTATTTTTAGAATGCATGAGTCGTTTTCCGTCTGCTAAACGAAGTCTTTCTATATTCTGTTTAGGTAGAGTGCTTGAGTCTTTTAGAAGCCGTTTAGTGGTCGTTTAGTGGATTTGTGGATCTTGGGTTGGGAGTTCAAGTTCGCTGTGCTCCACTGCGCCTTATGCCGAACTGGGGATCGCTGTCGAACACCTTTCAACTGTTTAAATACTCTTTTTGATTTGCCCATCCACGACGATTAAATCAGGCGTTCAACAATAATGCTGCTTGGGTTGAGATAAACAGGCGTTACGCGTAACGCTAACGTATCGTAGAAGGCTGAACCTACCTGCGAAAAAACATGTTCAATCATTGTCACACTAATCCATCCAGTGGGTGACTTTTTTTCACCGGGCCAACCATGCGACCGTGCAGTTGTCAACGGGCTAACGGAAAAAGGTAAACAAATCGGGCTCGTATTCTAAACAGTGCGGTCGGCACGGTTGTGCATGGTTTAGTAGCGGAATCCTTTCGGAATCGGAACGCGGCACAACTCCACCCGGCTCCCCGGTTCGGCGGCACCATGTCTCGGCTAATCAATCGACTGGCAAACACGCTGCGGACGCTCGAAAGCTACCTTTTTGGTGGCAATGGATTTCCGCCAGGTATGCGCATCGCTCCGTTTCGCACGCCCGTCCTTTACGTAACCCCAACCGCCGGGTTGTTTTCTTCCCGTTTGCAGGCGCCCTAGCACTGGTGCACGTTCACGACGGCTCACCACAGCCAGCCGCACCACGGGCAGCACCGTTCTCGCTGCGCGACCTGCTCGGCGATGGCATGCTGTGGGCGGTGCCGAAGCATCGCCGCACGGTCGAGAAGCGCCTCAAGCGCAAGTACGGTTCGCCCGAGTACAAGCTGAAGATACTGACGCCAAAGGTGCACCTGCGGACGTGCGCGACCTGCGGCAGCGACCAGGAAGTGGGCGTCCTGTGCCGTAAGTGGAACCATTCTCCATTTCCATTCCATTCAATTTGCAAGGTAACCGGCCCTCCTCTAACGTTTGCTTCCACTTCGCTCTCCATCGCAGCCACGTGCTACAAGAAGGTGCGCACGGAAACGGAGCTGATGCAGGAGAAAATACAGTCCGAGCTCGGGCTCGAACCGGTCGACCGGGATGTGGTGGTGCTGTACGATCGCGAGCGGGACGAGCAGCCGGCCGAGTTTTGGCAGGGCAAGCGGATCGTCGAGATGGAGAAGCCGCGCCCGTCCTGGTTTAGCAAAAATTTGCTCCAGAAGTCGACGCAGCAGCAGTCCGAACCGGACGAGCTGAAACCGGGCCATGAAAAGCTGGGCTGAACTGAACGGGCCCCGGGCCAACCCTTGTGTTTAGCGGATTAAGGTTTTTGAATTAGCATTTGTTTGTTTTCGTTCTGGAAAAGAAAAAAAAACGAAACCTAGCCTAAACGAATAAAAGAACAGAATATGTTTCATTTCCCGGCATGAGGACCTGTTGTGTGGGGTTTGTTGAGCTACTTCGTATGCCGGTTTTGACAAATCGTTATCGGGGCAGCTGTCAAAGTGTGTGCGGTGGATTTTCGCAAAGGGGAAGAAAGGTTGCTTTCATAACACAAGCGAAGGGTGCATTGTTTCGCATACCCACACAAATATAATGGTTGCAGGTGCCGGCCAGAACAACCGTGGCCGTGAGTTGTTGATTTGAAAAGAAAAGGTAAAAGGTACGCAAAGGTAAAGCAAATATACCCAAACGGCACGCAATCAGTTTTTTTGTTTACATCTCTTACAGCGCAGCAGCAGCATGTTCGCCGGCTACAGTTGCGCCCGTTCGGCACGGTGGACACTGCGAGCGTTGCTGCCGTTGGAGCTGCTCCCTTCGGCCCGGTCCCTGCACCGAACCGCACCGCAGCGACACGAAAACGCCAACGAGGCGGCGACGGCGCAGCCGGCCTGCGTCACATTCTTCGGCCACTGGCCGGCAGCGGAACGGGCGACCTTTCTCGCCGATATGCGCGTGCTGGAGCGGTTCGTCGACGAGCCGGAGGAGCAGTCCCTGCTGGCCGAGATCGAACCGTACCTGAAACGGCTGCGCTACGAGTTCGACCACTGGGACGACGCGATCCACGGGTACCGGGAGACGGAGCGCAAACACTGGTACCCGGCGAACCGGGCCATCCTCGACCGGGTGGTGGCCGTTGCCTTCGACGGTGCCGCCATGCCGTACGTGCACGTGCTCGATCTGGCGGAGGAGGGCGTCATCAAGCCACACGTCGACAGTGTGCGGGTAGGAAGTGGGACAGTGGGGAAGGGGCATTTGGACTAGTGATGATAAAGTGAAAGATGAAGATTTCGTCGGAATCGATTCCGGCAAGCGCCGAAGTTTTCTGGAATCAATTCCGGATAGTAGGTTCGGAATCAGTTTCCGGAACCGATTCAAGAATCGGAGTCGGCTCCGGAATCGGTTCCGAAATCGAAATCGGCTCGGGAATCAGAATTGGCTCCGGAATTGGAATCGGAGTCGACTACGGAATTGGCTCCGGAATTGGAATCGGTTCCGGCATCGAAATCAGCTCGGGAATCGGATTTTGGCTCCAGAATCGGTACGGGGTCCGGAATCAGATTCGGATTCGGAATCGGTATCGGGTCCGGAATCAGAATCGGTTTCGGAATCGGAATTGGAATCGATTCCAGCATCGGAATCGATTTCAGCATCTGAAATGGCTCCGGACTTGATTCCGAACACGGAATCGGCTCCGGAATTGATTCCGAACACGGAATCGGAATCGGGTAGGTCCGATTCCGAGCGCCCACCACTGGACCATTCCAACCAGTACAGGCGGTCCCCGAGATACACGGTACCTCTTATACGCGGATTCGGAGATACGCGGTTTTCTAAAATTGACAATTCTTTGAGCAAATTGTACTGATTTGACACATCAATTGCAAATTGCCAAATAATTTCCGTTTTCATCGAATGTAAAAAACTATTTCAAAAGGTTTAAAACAGTTATATTCAGTCAGAATCATATCAAATAATTCATAAAGTGACTAAAACCGCCCCCTACTTGCAAAATTACACGAAAATTTGTGATATTTTAGCTGGAAATCACGAGATTCGACTTACGCGGAAATTCGAGATACGCGGTATTTTGCGGCCGTTTTCGGTCCCCATTAACCGTGTATCTCGGGGACCGCCTGTAATCAAATTCCGTCCTTCCTTTTCACCCCCCACCAGTACTGTGGCAACACGATCGCCGGCATCAGTCTGTTGTCTGACTCGGTCATGCGGCTGGTGCGCACCAACGACGAGGAGCAAACGAACGCAGAGTATAGGCAAATTTTCTCCCAGGAGCGGCACAACAAGTACTGGGCCGACATACTGCTGCCCCGCCGCTCGCTTTACGTGATGAGGTAAGAATGGACAAAAAGTAAACGGTGGTTTGTTATGGGTGTGTTTCCTTTGCCGTTGCAGACACACCGCCCGGTATAAGTTTACGCACGAGATTCTGCCCCGCAAGGAGTCGCTGTTTCGCGATGCGCTGATCCACAAGACGCGACGAATATCGATCATCTGTCGGAACGATCCGTAAGCCCCGCGGGTCGAATGTGTCGAATCCTAGCGTGCACCACGGTCGTGTGGTGTGGTGTTGTACATTCAAATTCAATTTTCAGTTCGTGAAGCGCGCTTAAGTTTGGTTTAATAGCGATTGAACTTGCTTAGTAGTTAGGTGCGACCTGTATATTATGTAGGAAGAATATAGAAAATTTAAAATCACACGAGCAGACTTTGTAGAACGTTCCGATGATGTATGGATATCACTTGAAAACGTGGCAAATGAGTCAATTTTATAAAGAACATTCCGAGTCGATATTAGGCATACAGGCCTATTCTGTTCATCCAATCGAGATGTCTCGAAGTCGAGTTCAATGTCAAGTAAGCGAGTTTTAACCATGAAGGCTCCTACGTGTTCTTTAGATTCCAGAGTAGATTCAAGCCAGTCGATATCAAAAACCTTGCGCGAAATGGATCGAAACCGATGTTTTGGCAGTTTTGAAGTATAATATTCCAGTTCCTTACTATAAAAATTTAGTACTGTTGTATGTTAGAGATAATTATCGAAAATTATTCAAACGCCATTAAAATGAAATGTAATGGACCAAAAGGCACAAAAAGGGATAGTTCATTGAAATTACATTCGAATTCTGTTCACGTATTTTGAATGCATCTCCTGACGATGCCACGCCTACTGCGATTTCGGATGCCTGTCTCGATGGATTTTCCCTAACAAAAAAGAATAGACATTAGAGTAAGACATAGAAGAGAGAAGACATAAGAATAGAGTAAGACATTTTCAACGGCATTTCTCAGATCGTTTCAGAAATTTCTCATATTACAGAACTTTTAACTCATTTCAACCAATTTTGGCAACATTCCGTAAAAGGTGTATATTTGTAAGCAGTTTGTGCAGTTTGTGCTTTGTGTCTGTACTAGTGGTGAGAGCTCGGAATCGGACCTACCCGATTCCGATTCCGTGTTCGAAATCAATTCCGGAGCTGATTTCGGAATCGGAATCGACATGGGAATCGCAATTTACTCCGGAAACGGAATGAAAATTGACTACAGTAATGGAATTAGCTATGGAATGAGAATCAGTTCTTGAATTGAAATCTGAAGTTTCAGAAGCGAAATCAGTCCGGGAATCTCCATGAAAATTGATCGTTAAATTTTATCGGATTCTTTACTTGATCGTTACCTAACAGGTTGGCTGATAAGTCCCCGGTCTGACACATAGATGACGCCGCTAGTATTAAATGCATATTATTTTTACATAGCACCAACCTTCAAATGATTCGTGTCAAAATTTGACGTCTGTATGTCAATTAGTTTGTGAGACAGAGCGTCTTTTGTCAAGCAACTTTTGTTATTGTGAAAAAAATGGAAAAAAAGGAATTTCGTGTTTTGATAAAATACTGTTTTCTGAAGGGAAAAAATACAGTGGAAGCAAAAATTTGGCTTGATAATGAGTTTCCGGACTCTGCCCCAGGGAAATCAACAATAATTGATTGGTATGCAAAATTCAAGCGTGGTGAAATGAGCACGGAGGACGGTGAACGCAGTGGACGCCCGAAAGAGGTAGTTACCGACGAAAACATCAAAAAAATCCACAAAATGATTTTGAATGACCGTAAAATGAAGTTGATCGAGATAGCAGAGGCCTTAAAGATATCAAAAGAACGTGTTGGTCATATCATTCATCAATATTTAGATATGCGGAAGCTCTGTGCAAAATGGGTCTCGCGCGAGCTCACATTTGACCAAAAACACCAACGTGTTGATGATTCGGAGCGGTGTTTGCAGCTGTTAACTCGTAATACACCCGAGTTTTTGCGTCGATATGTGACAATGGGTGAAACATGGCTCCATCACTACACTCCTGAGTCTAATCAACAGTCGGCTCAGTGGACAGCGACCGGTGAACCGGCTCCGAAGCGTGGAAAGACTCAAAAGTCCGCTGGCAAAGTAATGGCCTCTGTTTTTTGGGATGCGCATGGAATAATTTTTATCGATTATCTTGAGAAGGGAAAAACCATCAACAGTGACTATTATATGGCGTTATTGGAGCGTTTGAAGGTCGAAATCGCGGCAAAACGGCCCCATATGAAGAAGAAAAAAGTGTTGTTCCACCAAGACAACGCAACGTGCCACAAGTCATTGATAACGATGGCAAAAATTCATGAATTGGGCTTCGAATTGCTTCCCCACCCACCGTATTCTCCAGATCTAGCCCCCAGCGACTTTTTCTTGTTCTCAGATCTCAAAAGGATGTTCGCAGGGAAAAAATTTGGCTGCAATGAAGAGGTGGTCGCCGAAACTGAGGCCTATTTTGAGGCAAAACCGAAGGAGTACTACCAAAATGGTATCAAAAAATTGGAAGGTCGTTATAATCGTTGTATCGCTCTTGAAGGGAACTTTGTTGAATAATAAAAACGAATTTTTACAAAAAAATGTGTTTTTCTTTGTTAGACCGGGGACTTATCAGCCAACCTGTTAGCATCATTGGACCCAAACGCCTATTCTTATGGAGATGCCAAAACCAAATTGCCAAATGATTTGAAGCTGATTCTGTATTCGGGGCCGACTCCGATACTGGAGCCGATTCCGGTGCCAATTACGATTCCAGAGCCTACTTCGGAATTGATTACGGAAGCTACATCCGGACCTACTATCCGGAATCGATTCCAGAACACTTCATTTTTCCCATCACTAGTCTGTACGTCTCCTGCAACAATCCTCTTTGTTGTATGGCTACAGCTTAGCTTTGCTAGCCGTGTCCTGGGCAAATTTGTTCACTAACTTATGCGCCTGGTCGTAGTATGGATTGGTCGATTCGCGGACTCGTGCCATCCACTGGGTTAGGTTTGGGCGGCCCTCGCACGGATCATAGCCAGCCATTCCTTGAAAAAAATATAGAAAATAAGAAATAAAATTACAAAAGAAAAAAACAGGAAATTCTTTATCGCTCGGTTCTTACTCGGCTGCTCGATTTCGCAGGCCGCAAGCAGATCGGCCACGGTAATTTCGTCCCCCGCGATGAACCGGGCGCCCGACCCGAGATACTCGCGCTCGATAAAGTCCAGCGTGCCCTCCATCTGCCCCCGGTACTTTTCCGCCTGCTTCGGGTCGACCTTGGTGCCGAACATGCGCGGCCGCAGCCAGACGTACTGGAAGTAGATCGCGCAGGTCGCGCGCGTATTGTGGTGCTGCCACTCGAGGTACTCGTCCACCAGGGCCTGGCGGCGCGAGTCGGCCGGATACCAGTGGTCCGGCACCTGGTACTCCCGGCACAGGTACCGGAAGATGGCCACACTTTCCGCCAGCTTGATCTGGCTGTCCGTAATGCAGGGCACCTTTTGAAAGCGATTGATCGCCTTAAACTCCTCGGTCAGATGCTCTCCTTGGGTGGGTTTGGGAAAAGAAAACAAGGGAAAAGGTAAGCAATTGAATGTGCCAGTGTGTCACACCCGACATTGGCCCTGTGCCCAGCCATACCTTTGCCCAGATTGATCAAACACTTTTCGTAGGGCAGTTTGGTTTTCTCCAGAAAAATCCAAAGCGCCCTCGAAGGCTGCGACATTAGGTCGTAGTAGTATTTTAGATTTTTCGACATGTTTGTGTTCTGCTGACGACGGCGACAACAGCGACAGCTCAAAGTCAAAACACAGACTGGCCCTTATGTTGGCTCGTACAAGAAATACAAACTCATTGATCAAAGTTCATCTACCTAGCGGGCGCAGGGATAGGTGGTGGGGGTTTGTTTACGTGTGTATAAGTGTTATCGCACAGCATGCAGCAATAATTTGCGAGATAAACCCGCCGCCGAGAAAAACACTGCCGGGAGGAGTGGATTCTTGCATACACGCACATGCCGTTTTAGTATAAAACTAGGACTAGGAAAGAGGGTATTCTACAAAAAAGTGGTACTAATCCTCACATTGGAAAGCATGGTTGTACTTGCCCTCTTGTAAGATAGGTATTTCAGTTTTTTTTTTAATATAATAATAATAACTTTTTTTTAATATTATCGAAGACACATGGGAAATGAAACGCTTTTACCAACTAATCCCCAATTAAAACCATCAACCCATTCAATTCTGTACAACCGTTTCGGGATTAGTGATGGGAATAATGAAGTTTTCGTCGGAATCGATTTGGGCTAGCTCCGAAGTATTCTGGAATCGATTCCGGATAGTAGGTTCGGATTATTTTTCCGGAATAGATTCCGGAATTGGTTCTGCAATCGGCTCCGGAATCGGAATTGGCTCCGGAATCGTAATCGGCTCCGGAATCCGAATCGGTTCCGGAATTGGTTCCGGAATCGGATCCGGATATGGTTCTGGAATCGGCTCCGGAATCGGAATCGGCTACGGTATCAGAATTGGTTTCGGAATTGGAATTGGCTCCGGTATCGGAATCGGCTCCGGTGGTTGGTTGGTGCCAGAATCAAAATTGGCTCGTGAATCAGAATTGGCTCCGAAATCAGAATCGGTTTCGAAATCGGAGTCAGTTTCGGCATCTCCATTAAAATTTGCGTTTGGGTCCAATGATGCTACGTATTGATAGCCGCAAAGAATCAAAACTTTTTTGTAAACGATCAATTCTCATGGAGATTCCCGGACTGATTTCGCTTCTGAAACTTCCTATTTCAATTCAAGAACTGATTCCCTTTCCTGAACCAATTCCATTTCTGGAGTCAATTCTGAATCCGTCATCGGAGCAAATCGCGATTCCTAGATCGATTCCGAGAGGGGAGTAGAATCTGATTCAGGAATCGGCTCCGGATTCAACTCTGGAATCGGCTCCGGAATTGATTTCGTGCACGGAATCGGAATCGGGTAGGTCCAACTCCGAGCTCCTACCACTATTCGGGATGTATGTTCTAAACTAGAGCCACAAGCATAATGTTCATTAAAAAGCGATTTTAATGGCGGCTTAATATCTTTCGATCACGATTGCCCAACAATAAATAACTAAGCCTACATACCTCCCTCCCTCTCCCCCCCCCCCTCCCCCCGTAACCGTTACTCCAAGATGCTTTCCTCCATCTGGACACCCGTCGGCAGCGTGACCGCCAGCAAACTGAACTGGGGCTTGCTTGCGAGAAAATCACGATCCTCATCGTACCGGGTCTGGGTCCTGCGCTTGAGCCGGAACGTGTCCGCAGAACCGTCACTGTCCGCCGACTCGTCGTCCGTTTCACCGTTCGCGAAGGCTTTTCTCATGCTCTCCTCCAGTCCGGGCGGGCCCATCTCATCGGCCTCGGGCAGCACGATGCCCTTCCGCTTCATAGCCGCCCGTTCGCGCTCCCTAAACGACTGCTCGACCGGTACGAGCCGTTCGCGCAGCTGGCGCAGTATCGGCTGAAACTGCTTGCGCATCAGCCGCTTCGCGACCAGCTCGTCCTCCGCCTGCAGCTGATCCAGCGTTGTGCCGGCCGCGCCTTCTTTCAACTCTTCGTCCCCCTCCGCACCGGTGTTGACGAAAAATTCATCCTGCCAGTCGAGCGCTGAGTTTGGCGCCAAGGCAAGCGGTTCGCCGAGCGTGTCCGGAAGGGGCACCGCGTCCAGCTCCTCCTCGTCCAACGCACCAGTCGCCTGCTCCTCGGGCGCGTTGTTGAGCAGCTTTTTGGCCGTAATTAGCAACCGTTCGCATTCGTCGGTGCGGGTGAGAAGGTAGGATTGCATCGTGGCCAGCTGGGAGGCAGCCTCCTCGAGCTGCTGCCGATCGGATGTCGAGGTGGTGCTGGCAACCGACTGCACTGCCTTGTCCAACGCCAGCATGTGGTTCACGTTCGCCGCCAGCTTGACCGTCAGCTCGAGCGATTGGTGCTTCAGTGCCGCCAGCTCCTTGGCGGTCGGTTCCTTTACCTTGCCCAGCTGCCGGAAGCAATCAGCTTGCGATACACTGTTTAGCCTGAGCTGTCGCGTAAGATCCTCCGCTCGGCGTGCAAGGCAGCCGGTGAGACGATTGCATTCCGGGCGTATTTCCGCCACCGCCGTACCGCTCGCCATTGCCAGCGACAGTCGCAACAGGCAGTGTGACTGCATGTACAAAAAAATATTGTACAATTGCTAAAAAAGAAAAAAGGTAATTGGCAACCATGTGCCGATTAGCAACGTTTGCTCTCAAACAATCGCACAGTAAATCTGCACTACCTTAGCATTGCTATGATTGATGGCCGTTTGCTTAAATATTTCACAGTCTTCAAACGACTCCAGTGGGTCATACGCATCGCCGTACTCTTCCCGCAGCTCGGTTCGCTCTTCCAACACTTTCACGCTGTCGTACAGCTCGTAGATCGCTTTGGTGCAACTTTCCATGCACGCCTCCAGCAGTTCATTTTCGGTGGTACTGCAACAAAAAAAAAGCGAAAAAATGGGATTTTCCTTTAAATTTTCCTTTTCATTCTTCTACTGCCCTGCTTAGAAGATGCTTACCCGCGCCTTACCGAGTTGATCCGTTCGTTGCCGTAGATTACCTCGTTTATGAATATAAGCATTCGCTTTGCGGCCGTATCATACTGTTCGATCGCCCGTAGCAGGTTGGTAATCGTGCCGAGGTCACGATAGTAATGCAGCTTCTCGTACGCCACTGCACCGAGCAGCAGGACGGTGCCGCTCACAACGGAGGCTGCCACAATCGGCCTTACATGGGAACGGGCGTATCTGTAAACAAAACACAGCTCATTGTCCGTCCGTCCCCGTGGCTAGGGCTTTGCATTGATTCAATAATTACCGCGTGGAAGCCGCTACGGCCGCAATGCATCCCGCACAAACCGCTTTGAAGGGCACTCGGATGGTGGTGGTGGTGGTGGTGGTGCTCCGGTCGGCATTCGGGGCAAGGCGAAAGCACACCTCGGCCACCTCCAGATGATCCACCAGCAGCCGCTTCGAGGTGAGAATCTCCAGTATGCATCTCGTCTCGTTGCCGGACCGTTTGGGAAGCCAGTTCATTGCCGTGGAAAGGACGAGAAAAACGCTCCAAAATTGGTATCCGCTACCAGGTATGCCGGCAGTTTGGGTTTGTTTACATCGGTGCTATGCAAACACTCCGAGTGACCAGAAATACCAATTTATCTGCATTCCTATCGATTTTTTATTTGCCCACCGATTCAGGTTAGAACCTCGCCGCATGCGGCAAGAAATGAGTTTTCTCAATTTTCTAGCTTTTCAAGGTCCCTCACAGATGAGCGCCCTCAAACTAACGATTCTTAATTTTTCCTACCGAAAATCACAGATTTTTTTTTTAAATTCTGAACAAGAAATCATAAAACCATTTCTGCAATCATTTTAGGCATTAAGGGATTTAACAGATAAAATCGATGTTATTTTTTATTATAATTGTATAGGGTTTGTATGAGGAATCTTCCCAAGTAGCCTTAAGAAACTCTATTTGATTATTAACAGTTTCTTAAAGCCGTTAAAAATCAAATAGAGTTTCTTAAGGGAATATGACATTTGCTTGCGTTACAGCATAACGACATGTTCCGTTACCTTGTTATTTTTGACTCAGACCAATATAACTGACAGTGTTATTCAAATTTTGTCAACACTATGTAGTTTCTATGTAGTTTAAGCAGGGTTTAAAAACCATTTTATTTTTAATATTTATTTAATTAAGCACTCTGATTTTAATTGCAAAACATTTCATTATTTTAATCACATGTTTAATATTTGATTTCAGTTTATCTTCATTTGATATGACAATTAAAAAGAAAATAAAAAAAATATTTTGTTTAATTTTGATGGAGATTTTCGACGTATTAACACATCGCATACCATTTTCCAAACTAAAAATATATTATATTTAAAATCATTAAATTATTTGATTTAATTAATTTTCTCTTGATGAAGATACTTTTTGAGACATACTGTATGTGCTGCGCCGCCATTCATAATGTCAAAAAGTTCGTCAAGCTTCGTGTGTGATGAAAGGCGACAAGAAAAGCAAGCAGCCGCAAATTTTACAGCTTCTAATTTGTATATTATCAAGCTTGTACAACAGGTTAGTGTATCTTTATCACCATTATCATCGCATTAACTATATTTTTAATATTTCTCGCAGCATTTAAACTCGGTGGTAGAGTTCCGCCCGCTCCATCAAATACAGAGAATGACGCCGTCCAATATTGTTCCTGCCTCGCGGTCGTGCACTACCGTCAGCACTGCACTAGCCGCAACAAAACATGCACCCCTTGTCCCACATTTCCATAATCTCGACGGTGGTCAACAGCTGTACGACGGCCGCCTACAGCCACCGGGATAGCCTCGCTCTCTAGTGCGATACTGATGAACCTGCGGCGCAAGAGCACGCAAGCGTTTGGTGGCGGCGGCTGTGGAATGATGGTGCACCTCTGTAAATATGGTGCACGAGAAGAATTCTTCCCGCAAAAGGCATCCGCTTGGGCACTGAAATCGAACGACGCCTACGGAGACAGTAACAACAACAACCATCCGGACAGGAGACGGATCTCAGTCGGTTGTATGAAAACAGCAAGGTGCACTAGATCGTGAAACACTGGCCGTCCAGTACGACACAGGCCTTATCAGCAGATAGCATGGAAATGCCGCGTACAATGAGGCCGCACCGTGACGCCCCGCGCTGTAGCCCTCGTTTACGCACCGAAGTTAAGCAGTTCCATCGGGATGTCTTCACCGCGCCGGATCATTTGCGGGACGATAGCGACAAATGTCCCGCCGTAGGATCCAACCAATATGGTGGATAATTAATATAAAAAATACAAATTACATTAATTTAATTCATAAAAAAATGAAAACGATGGCTCAACGAAGAAATAGATACATGATGACTAAAACGGAAAGAAACATATTGCCATCCTTGTCGATTTTTTCGTTAATTTTGATCCTTTTCGTTAAAAATACCGGTTAAATTTTAAATTTTAACGAAACATTGACGAAGCCAGGAGAGCGTTACGCAGTGTTTTAAGCCCTGGAATTACTGCTGTATGGAAAGCTAAAAGTAATACTTTTAGGCATACTTTTAACGGTTTCTTAACAAGATTGTGCTACTTGGGTTAAATGTATGTTTTATTATCATAATCGCAATATCAATCGAAATAGCTCTAGTGGAGTACGTCCGATAACATCGCATCCCATGGAACACTGCCACCGCCTGAAGCGGCCGTGGGGAACTCCGAGAACCGTTTCAAATCCTTCATACAATTTCCTGATCGACACTTCCGAAAGGCCTACATTTGTGTGATTGGTAATGCGAGAATTACAGCTCGCGTGAAATGGAACGGGCAATTTTGAGTTTTTCTTTTTTTTTATATTTCGTTAAATATTAATTAGAATATATATTTCATATATGACTTATCGTACAGCAAAGGAAAAGATATTCAATGAAAAATGTTAAAATAAACATGTTTAATGAAATATAGCAAAAAAAGAAACAAAATTTCAATGGATCTTTTTGACTCGAGCTGTAACCCAGGCATTAGATCTTAATCTTATTCGTCTCCTTGAAATACTTAAATGATGCACTTTTCTGTGATGTGATGAACCTTCGTTTTGCATACAACCATTTTCACACCTATTCCCCCAACCCCCCTGCATTTAACGCTTCTTTTAAAATTAGTAGTAAAATTTGAAAACTACCGAAAAATGTTAAAGCTCCTACCGAAAATTACCGATTCAATTTTGGTGATCCTTCCGATAACCGCCAAAATCATCTGGCCACACTGCCTGAGTTGTGACAGAGTTGTGTCAACGTGACAAATGGTTGTGTGCTGCCATAAAATCGTACAGTACTGTAGCATCAATGTGCACTGTAAATAAAGAAAAGTTTTTTTTTGTAAATCTAATTGAACAAAATAAAGAACGTTATTTCTTTCGGAGAGAAATTAGTACGAGAAATAAAGACCAAATTCATTCGTTTCACACGAGATTGTGTTGATGTGTGCACCAAAAACATTGCTTCACATTTATGGGGCCGATTTAAACTGACCGTTGCGCACAATTGCTTAGCTCCGTTTCAAATCCATTTAAAAATTTTAAATCTATTTTTTACGATAGTTGAGGTATAGTAATTACCAAACATACCAGGAAACTACATTGGCAAGAGAATATGAAAAATGTTTAATTTTGCACAAAGAAGCAAATGAAAAACAAACGCAACTCCATTTTATAGCACAGCCCGCTGTCATAACACACTGACAGCTCCGCTTGATGGATCCACTCCTGTGGAGCCATCTCGACAGCAGAAGCAACAGCAGCAGTAGCAGCAGACAGCAAGCGAAGAAAAATAATAAAGCGAACTGGCTGTGTAGGTCGTGTCTGGCAATAAGGAAGCTTCCAAAACTGCCAAGGGTGAGAAAAAGCGAGACAGATACAGGGGGCGCGCGCGTTGCAGCACACACTTCCGAGGACACATAACACACACGCAGAGAGAGAGAGGTGCAACAGAGGTGATCTTTGTAGGGCTGTAGTGTTTTTTTTTGGTTGCTGTTGTTGTTGGTGTTGTGGTTTGTTGTTGCCTTTCTCCCAGCGCCGCGTTACAAAATCTGTCGCCGTCCGCGAGTTTGGGTGTCGAGTCTGGCGTTGCTCTGCCCCGTGTTGTTTACCCCGCAGCCGCAGCCCCCAACAAAACGGTGCAGTGTGCAGTGCGTGCGTGCCAGTGTGTGTGTGTGTGTGCTCTTGTGTCTGTGCGTGCAGCGGAGAGGTTGTGCGGCCTGTGATCCAGCAATTTAACCTCGTTTTATGCGCATCGAGTGAAACAACATAAAAAAGCGGTCCGTCTGGCTTGCTGGCTCACCAAGCGATGCCATTGGTGTCTGGTGGGCGGTGGGCGGAAGCTGGTGGGAAGCAACGCGAAGCTTGAAACGCGACTCCGCGACTGCACCGGACGCCCTGGACGCCCCGCTACCGATCATCTCGGCGTAATGCTGCTGCAGCTGCTGCTCGCGACAGGATTAGAAACGCATTAGAACCCCTCCCTCCATCCGAAGAGGAGTCTTCCAGGAGAGGGAAGGAAGGTCCGAGTGGTGGCACTTTGGAAGCAAAGGGGCAGCCCAACAGTGCACCCGTGACGAAGGATGCAGCAATAATCTAATACACACAGTATTTTTGCGCGTGTACCAGGCTGCACAAAACACTTCCATCGACACAAACGTTGACACACACACACACACGCACACAAACACACACCCAGAAGTACGCAGCAGGTGTAATTTAGAAAAAAAAAGCAAAGGGGAAGCAGGGAAACCAGCGGTACCACCGGAGGGCTTTCGTCGCGGCATCAAAAACAAAACAACAAAATGCGCCGTTTAATGCACTTTTTGTTTTACTTCTCCCGTAAGTATGCCTGCCTTCGATTTTGTACACCACCGACGGTTCACAGTATTACTAATGCTTTCCTTTTTCCGTCTTTCCTCGGGCGCCACCATTTGCAGTGCTGATCGTAATAAAAGGTTCGCTCAGCCGGGCCCGGTTGGCCGAGAGCAGCCTGAAGTGCGTCTCGTACCAGTGCAAGGACGGCGAGTGCAAGGAGGGCATCGATGTGTGCGAGGAGGCCGAGCCCGACCGGCCCGTGGGCTGCTTCGTCGTCTGGACGACGAACAACGTTACCAGTAAGTTTTGCGCAAGACTTAACGCCACGCGTGGGACAGCGTGCGCCCTACCCAACCATTCGGTGGCTTAGCTGTGAGGTTTCGTACCGTTTGGTCAGCAGAAAAGCATGTAGAAAGCACCCGGAGGAGCTTAATCTCGGTGATGCTACGTTTGTTTTAGTACATACACCAATTTGTACATTGAACGCACACGAAATAGCTAAAGGATTAGCGTGAAACGGCGTGGCCCTACGCTAAACTACACTAAATGCAAGGGGCTATATGGGCAGTGCTCGATTCTCATATTCAGGCTCAGTCTACTCTTGCAACTGCATTCAGTCTCCACATCGAGATTAGTGTTGCTAGGGAAATCAGATTACAACTAAACTATCCCGCTTCTAATTGCGTATTTCGAGCATTCCATAGAAATGTGCCAAGTAGACGATTTGAAAGCGTCTACGTCCAGAGATGTCAAACTGATGGCCCGCGAGGTCTTTTGGTTTGGCCTGCGACCGCTTGAGCCAACATTTATATGTAGAAGCATTTCTGGTTCTACAGTGCATGTCAGTCAATTCCGGACTCCTGAAATATGAAGAGATCTTGTCGGTTTTTTCCTACCTTCTCTCTATGCATGTATGCATAAATAAGATAAAAAAGTGCAAAAACTGTTGTAGTCATAGAAGGAAAATCAAACATTGTTATTTTAATGAAACTGAGCTTCCAATTCTGCGCAATAGCCTTTCCGATGATTAAATTTGTTGAGCAACAAATATTTGATGAACAATTACTTACAAAAAAAAACTCACGGTTTAGTTTCAACCTCATGCAAAATCTTGAATGTCTTACTCATATTTATGTAGTTTAGGGAACATTACTTTTTTTTTTTAATTGTTAAGCCATCAAACAAGGCATTTGACGACCAATTAAGCAATTTTTTGGCTTCCGTTTAAATTTTGTTGAGCGTATTCTAAAGTCATCTGCGAAAGCTGGTCTGATTCGATCCGACGCCTACTGCAACTTCAGCTGCCCGTCTCGATTGATTTTCCCTACCAGATCTCTAAAACAACAAGCATCAAAGCGCAGTCGAGTGACATTTCTCAACTCGTCTCGAATTGAGTAAAAGAATCCCTCTAACAGGCCACCAAAACACATCGCTCCGAAAATTGACCACCCAAGAAAAAAAAAACATTACAAACAGAAACAAATACGATAAAGCAGCCGGATAAGAATTTAACAACTCACAAACAGTCCTTTTCAAACCAGCATCAACCTTAGTATCCCATCCATCAATGACAACAACAAAAACGAAGACGCAAAAGTATTACGACAACACAAGAATCTAGAATCGGAGTATATGTAGAACTAAACCCTATAGAAAAAAGAACTATAGCAAGGAAAATTAAACACCCTGTATCCATCTGCACCACGGAAATGTACGCCATTGACGCCAGCATTACAAACAGCAATCAGTAAAAACCAAAAAAAGACCAAAAAAGAGAAGTAAAGGTGACCCTAGTCGTGTAGAGATACACGGGTATGAAATAGCCGACAAACTAGCCAAGGAGGGAACAAAACATCAGTCTGTGATAGAGAACAAAATTAGAGTAAGTGATGTCCTATCGATACTTCAACAAAAAGTCCAAACCGAAGTTAATCATTGGCACACAGAAATGAGCCAAACAAAAGGGGAAAAAATCGGCATAGCTGATTCCAAACCACATTGGACAAAAAAACAGTAGCACCACAAACTAAAAATCCCACCAGGAAGTATATAAAAATGTTGAACCGACTAATCGCTGGGCACCATTATAGTAATTTCTGGCTACATAAAATGAAGATAATGGACTGACACCTGGGGCACACAGAGTTTTTACCTGCCAGAAAGATTCCGCAGAAAGAAGAAAACAAACAGAAACAAACGAACCAAAGTTCATCAGATCATAGAAAGGAAAGGAGATAAAACTCTAATGATAGTTATCAAACTATAAAAGAAAATATAATCTCTTTCTAAAACGATAAATCAAGCCAGCCTAACAACAAGAAAACCAACACGAAATAGTAAACAGCACAAACTCAACACAAACAAACAAAAAAGCTAATACAAACAGGTTTTGTAAAATGAAAAGTATCAAAACAACTACAAATGGACAAATCAGCATTAACTAAAAATAGGGACATACGGCCTAAGTTGCCGGTCCTAAACCAATTGAGGTTGGAAGGGCCACATTCCAAGAACGGAATAGTAAGGAGAAGGCCTTGGAAACTGGTTTCCCATACCGAACCGTTATATAGCCTCTCACATCAAAGAAGAAGAAGAGTAAAACAATAGAATATGCCTCACTGCAATCAAATCATTTTGCATAGCTGTTATCTTCTAGAAAAAGAGATACCTTCCACTAAAACAGCAAAAATTATGTTCATTATTTACCTTTAAGCTGTTTTAATCTATTGCCAAAATAATGAGGGATTGCCATAAAAAATTAGAAGCAAAAAAGAGAAACAAAACCATGAATTGAGACAGCTGTGGGACAAATTGTGATCATATAGAGTTTGTTAAATTGGTAGAATTTCATACAAATGAACCTAAAGATGATTATCATTTGAAGTTCGTGGCAGTTTTGCACAAAAAACAAGGTCAAAGAGAACGCTTAGTTTTATCTTTCTTGCACCTTAAAGATATCGAAATTCTAAATTTAAAATTGCCATATATTCAACCCACACAATTTACAGTCAGAGGGAAAGAGTGGAATTTTTGCCAGCTTCTCCAAACGCTTGGATAAGGTAGAAGTGCTTAGGGGTGTATCGAAAGGTTCCTTCTTCAAAGAAGACTCCTGTATACGAGGCCGTTCGTTTTGAGTACTCTTTGCTCTTCCAAATGCAACCGCCGCAACCAAATAATCCCCGCGTTTCGTACCCTTTCCAGACGAGGTAAACGTAACGCTGAAAGGATGCTTCACGAACCCGACCGAATGCAACAACACCGAGTGCATCGACACGACGACGTACGCGAAGAAAAACCTCAACTACTGTTGCTGCCGGGGCAGCATGTGCAACCGGGAGCACAAGTGGATCCCGGAGGCGACCAAAGCACCCGAGATGATGCACACGGTCGACCACGAGTCGAGCTTCTGGCTGATCTTTATCATCGGGGTCGGGTCCTCGCTTGTCGCGATGGTTGCCATCACGGTCGTGTACGTGACGCACAAGAAGCAGGCAATGTTTAACGAAATACCAACGGTGTGTGCCTGTTTTCCTGCTGCGTCTTCTTGCGATCACGTGATCAAATGTTGATTTATTTTTTTTTTTGTTTCTCCAGGTCGAGCCCGATATTTCCAACTCGTCCACCAACATATCGCACCGTCCGATCGATCTGAAGGACATTAAGGCGCGCGGCCGGTTCGGTGTGGTGTGGAGGGCGCAGCTCGGCAACCAGGAGGTGGCCGTGAAGATCTTCCCCATGCAGGAGCGCCAATCGTGGATCACGGAGCAGGACATTTTCAAGGTAGGAGGAGCGGGCAGATGATGCACCGCGCTAACCGCAACACAATGCTAACGGTGTACGATAATCCCACTGTAGCTGCCCCGGATGAACCATCCCAACATACTGGAGTTTATCGGGTGCGAGAAGCGAAGCGATATGGCCAGCACCGACTTCTGGCTGATCACGGCGTACTGCGAGAACGGCTCGCTGTGCGACTTCCTCAAGGCGCACACGGTCAGCTGGACCGAGCTGTGCAAGATCGCGACGACGATGGCGCGCGGCCTGACGCACCTGCACGAGGAGATCCAGAGCAGCCGCACCGACGGGCTGAAGCCGTCGATCGCCCACCGCGACTTCAAGAGCAAGAACGTCCTGCTGAAGGCGGACCTGACCGCCTGCATCGCCGACTTTGGGCTAGCGCTTGTCTTTACGCCCGGTAAGCTAACCGCAACACCGCAACACCGGCAGGCGCGAAAGCCGTCCACTAACTTGGTCCCATTCTCTCCCCCTTTGCACGCACAGGAAAGTCTTGCGGTGATACGCACGGGCAGGTCGGTACGCGCCGCTACATGGCACCGGAGGTGCTGGAGGGTGCGATCAACTTCACGCGCGACGCCTTCCTGCGCATCGACGTGTACGCGTGCGGGCTGGTGCTGTGGGAGCTGGTGTCCCGCTGCACCGTGCACGGCGGCCCGGTCGACGAGTACCGGCTACCGTTCGAGGCGGAGCTCGGTCCCCATCCGACGCTGGAAGAGATGCAGGACAATGTGGTGACGAAAAAGTTGCGCCCGCGCATCTTCGACCCGTGGCGCCATCATCCGGTAGGAGCTTCGACCCCCGCAAGTGTGGTGTTTCATTTCATAATTGTGTGTTTTTGTTACTTTTTTTTCGTTTCATTCGCGCTACTCACGCCAACTCACGCAGGGGCTGGTTGCAATCTGCGAAACGATGGAAGACTGCTGGGATCACGATGCCGAGGCGCGGCTATCGTCTTCCTGTGTGCTCGAGCGGCTGTCCCAGTACGCCCGGTTTCCCACCCGGCAGTACTTCGTCGCCACCAACACCACGAACGAGCTGCCGGCCAAACTGGCAACCGAAAGCCTTTAACACGAGGCGTGCGCCCGCGGCTGGCATACGAGCGCGATCGAAATTGCGCCCAAAAAACTATAATAAGCGATAAAGAGAGGCGCGCGTTGTATTACACATTTATCAACTCTTCAGCTGCTACGTGGTGGACTGTGTGGGGGCGCCTGTAAGGGAATGCTTTGAGACAAATATGCACACACCCACACACAAACACACAAACACACAGCGACTAAAGAGAATTTCTGAGAGTATAGGGACAGAGGACGATTGTTTTTTTAGCCTTAATGATGTATGTGTGTGTGTGCGTGTGTGTGTGTGTAGCGGTACATTTGATGTGAACAGTGAGGGGAGGGAAATGATGACGACCACGTGTGCACCGCATGATAGCGCATATCAGATTATGTTAATGTTTACCTTAAAAATGCAACCTTTTATAAACACACATACACACGCATACATCCATACATCCAAACGACGTAATAATGGTGGTACAATTGTAGCAAACGGATATTTAAGCGAAGCTTCCTGACAGTTCTTGTATTTTTTTTTTTACAAACATTAAAAGTATAACCATCCTAGCATACGCGGGAGGAAAATCTTTCGCCGTTTGCAAAATCTGTTTTTTTGTTTTGTTTTTAGCCCTCCCCGCTTGAAGGCGTGATCCAGAGCACATCTTTTCAACAAGTACCTCTGTGTTTGCCACAGCACACAGCTTTTCTGCTGCAAGTCACGCCATTACGCTCATTATGTTAACAAACTATTAACAACACTGTAACAATACTTTTTTGGGGTGGTTTTAGTCTAAACTGGCTAAAACACGTGTTAGGGAGAGGCAGCAGAGAAGAGAAAAGAAACCCGACTGGTGGCCAATTGGCTGCTAATGCACGTGTCTTTGTGTTTGTCTGGTACGTTTAGTACGAAACGCGCACCCTTTTGAAACACACGATGTGTGTATATGTGTATGATTTGTATGATTTTGTTTAGTGCTTATGGATAGATCCCCTCCCACATCCCCTCATTTTTTATTTTGGTTCACTTCTGAGCTTTAATCCACCGATAACACATTGATTCGATTGTCAAAACAAGTTCAAACTATTATTATTATTACTACTATTACTACTACTACTACTACTACTACTACTACTGCTACTATTATATTATTATTTTATAAGAGAACCAGCTCGTTAGGAGGGCCCCCATCACAACACTAGCTAGCGGACTAGGGAGGAAACATGTGATGGGGACGGTAGGGAACGGGAGGGGGGTAACGCCCGGATGGTGTACCCTGCTGCAGTTGTCGAACAAGAAATTAACGTCCACACGAAAGTGAGTCGCGCGAGTGAGGTTTAGCGGTAAGACTGTGCAGGCATGCTAGGAGAGCGGCAGGCGCCATAATAAAGTTTGTCCCTTGGGAAGGGAGAGGAGGGTGTTGTATCGTGTGAGGAATTTTTTTCATCTTTTTTCTGTGTTTGTTTTTGGTTTGGTACGAATGTGTGTTTCTTTTATAATTTGTTTTACAACGAGCTTTTGAGCAAGTTCAGTAATTTTTTATGTAAACTTTTTTTTCTTGGTACAAATCTGTTTCTTTCATTTGCCAACATCAACCCCAGAAATGATTGTTACATTCATGACTTTTTGTTTTTTGTTTATTTTTTTTTTTTAATCATAAGGTCTCGGAGAGGTCTCTTTTAAATCTCTTGCCTAGCGAACTGAAAACACAGCACTGAACAAGACTAAGAAAAAAGAAGGATAAAATCTGAAACATTGTAAACTGCCCGATTTTGTAATAATACAAAATATATAATGTATTGCAAATACAGAACAGCGAGTTTTTTTTCTTTCTTAATAATTTGTGCAAGCAACGAAAATGAACGCTGGAAAGCAGCATGTATCAGGTGACGGTAGGCGAAGTCTACGAAGGTACTAAAGCTGGAAAATCTGTAACGATGCTAGATCAAATACTAGAAAACACGGACTGGACGGGCTACTGAACGGAATTTAATGGTTGTTTGTTTTTTAATGGTTTGCTTTTAAACTGACTAACACTTGAGTGAACTAGTGGTAGGAGCTTGGAATCGGACCTATCCGAATCTGATTCCGTGTTCGGAATCAATTCCGGAGCTGATTCCGATGCTGGAATCAGAATTGGAATCGACCTGGGAATCGCAATTTGCTCCGGAAAGGGAATCAGAATTGACACCAGTATTGGAATTAGGTCAGGAATGGGAATCAGCTCTTGAATTGAAATAGGAAGTTTCAGAAGCGAAATCTGTCTCCATGGGATCTCCATGAGAATGGATCGTTTACAAATAAATTTGGATTCTTTGCGGCCTTTAATACATCATTAGACGCAAACGTATATTCTTATGGAGCTGCCGAAACTGACTCCGATTTCGAATCAGATTCTGATTTCTGAACCTATTAGGATTCCAGAGTCGATTTCGATTCAGGACCCAATTTGAAATCCAATTCTGATTTCGAAACCGAAACTGATTCTTATTGCGGATCGATTTCCATTCCGGAGCCGATTTCGATTCCGGACCCGTTTCCGATAATGAAACCAATTCTGATTCCGGAGCCAATTCCTGAGTCGATTCCTGAGCTGATTTCGGAGCCGATTCCGGAGCCGATTCCGAAGCCGATTCCGAAGCCGATTCCGGATCCAATTCCGAAACCGATTGCGGAAACGCTTCCGAACGTACTATCTGGGATCGATACCAAAAAACTTTGGAGCTATCCGGAAACGATTCCAACGAAAACTTCATTTTTCCCTTCAATAGAGTGAACGTGTTATGTGAAGGGTCATGAGCATGATCATTAGTTCGAGGAGTTTCTCATGGCTATATATTTCGTATATATGGTGTACAAGTGTGTTGTAGGCAGGGGTCTGAGGCAAGGTGACGGATTCTCCTGTGTGCTTTTTAAAATTGCCCTGGAAGGTGTCATTCGAAGCGCGGGGTTAGACAACGACATCTGTGGCACGATTCTCTTAGGGGTTTCTACGATTTCTGGGTTTCGCGTATGATTTCGACATCATCAGCGGAATAACAGCGAAACTGTGTGAGGCGTACACCCGCCTCAAACGCGAAGCAGCAAGAATTGGATTGAGAATCAGTGTGACGAAGACGAAGTTACTGCTTGCCGGAGACTCAGATCATCTGTGAAGCAGTGTATTAGTTGACGGCGACAATCTCGAGGTTCTGCTAGAAGATAGAAATGTTATGCTATCTTGGAAGGTCGATACTTTGGACAACGGCACCAGGAATCGTGCATACTATGGCCTTCACTGTCTGCTGAGATCCAGCACGAAATCTGAAATATATCGCACATTTATTTGCCGGGTGGTCCTCTATGGACACCAGTCTTGGACTATTCGAACGGAGGATGCAAACACTCTGAGCGTGTTTGAGCGACGCAGCATCCGGGCCATCTTTGGCGGTGTGTTCGAGCATGTACAGCGAACCGAGCATCCTGACGGTGACAAAGGCTGGCAGGATACAATGGCTGGGACATGTTATGAGGATGCCGGACTCATGCCCCACCAAGATGGTGTTTGACAGCGATCCGCAGTTCAGCATAAGGCGCAGGGGAGCACATCGAACTCGATGGCTGGATCAGCTGAAGCAATAGGGTAGATCGGGTGTCTACATGGGTGGGAGGATGGAAGAGAGAGAGAGAGAGAGAGAGAGAGAGAGAGAGAGAGAGAGAGAGAGAGAGAGAGAGAGAGAGAGAGAGAGAGAGAGAGAGAGAGAGAGAGAGAGAGAGAGAGAGTATTGTAGGTTTGGTTTGGCAATTAATTAATTGAAATCTTTAATAACCTTATACGTTATATGTGCTACAGAGTATTTACCATTACAAATTTTCAATTGCGAAATTGGACAACAAAAAATAATTTAGCAGGTTGCATCTAAAAGCAGAAAAAACCCGACAAAAATCGATTGAAAGCGTGTTTTTTTTAAGGAAAAGACGAAAACAATCGACCACAAAATAGAAATAGTGAACAGCAAATATCTTCCCAATTATTAGTATTATAATGCCATTATTCCGCTTTTCAGGTGCGTATATACCCTTTTTAGCAGCACGTTTGCGGCTCTGGAACCAATTACTTTACTTTTCGTACAAATTACATGGAAAAGCGACTCCCGTATTACGAGTTTGTTTGTATCCAGAGTAATCCGTTCCAGCGACTCAATCTCGCGTTGCGTGGTGTTGCCACCAGTTCTTTTTATTCAAATGTTTGCTAGACAGCAGGTGTGGAAAATAAAATACGTCTCCACATTTCGTTCACATTTTTAAAGTGTTTTTATTTGACTAATCATATAGATTTTACAACAGGCTGAGCGCGCGCGCGGACATTTTCGTGTGCACAAGTATCGTTTTTTTTTTGCTATCGACAAAGATAAATGCGCCCTAAATTCCACGTGTTTTTTTCCTTCTTCTTCTGCTTCTTGCTGTTGTATTTCTGCTTCATCTTTACCTAGATATAATAATAATAATTATAATAATATTAATTAAAAAACATAAATATTATACTTAAAAATTTTGACTAGCTATAGACAAATAAGTGGTATGAGTGTGATTATGCTCTTACTTAGTTAAATGTAGTTGTGTGTGTGTGTTTTTTTGTTTGTTTGTTTGTTGTTTGTATTGTTGTGCCCCGTCGTTTATTGCACACTGCACACAATCTGCACTATTCCCCCGCTCTACCGCTCCCCTTCGATTGTTTCCACCCCTCTTTGATTTATTGTATGTGTTGTTGTATGTTTTTTTTTTCTTCCTCTCTTCGCTTTTCTTCACTTTAAATATATCTAAGTAATGTGCTCACAACACACGCTAGTGACTGGTTTTAGTTTTTATATGTTCAGCCCGGGGACACACACAAGCGAACTTCGCACACACCTAATCAAGACAGCAGAAATCGAATTGGAATTTGTCGCCCTTTAAACCCGAAAAATTACGCGCACGTACGATTTTAATTCACAATCCCTTTCATCTATTGGTTGGTTTTACAATGGCTATGGGGGTATGGGGCAGCGCATGTCACGTTGTACATGTGTGTTGATCGTTTTCGAAATTTTGTTTCCTTGCATCCTCTCTTTAGTTTGATTAATACCCAGTTTAGTTATTAGAGCTGCCTGTGTGTGGTTATCACAAAACGTAATAAAAGCATCTGTGCGATGGCGGGGGTAGAATTAGCAGGGAGCTTTACCGATCAGCTGCACATAAAATTGTACAACGCTGTATGTGTGTGTGTGTGTAATTTTGTTTAAATAAGCGCTTAACCGTTTCGGAACTCTGCATTGTATACTGATTGTGGTTTTGGTTTTTTTTTCCTTCTGCTTCTGTTCGACAGGATCACGTTTTTCCTAATGCTCCGTTGACTTTTTTTTTTCTATCGCCATCGCCGCACATACAAAAAAAAGAAGAAAACAGGAAAAGGAGTACCACACCTTGCGCGCAATGCATATCTGTTAGTATGGGTGTTGTTAAAAGCAACTCGTGCAAACGCCCTTTAGCATACTTAGCATACTATTTTCACAATCTAACGAACGGTGTATGTGTCTATGTATCTCTGTGTGTGTGTATATGCCGATGTGTGGTGTTTTCTATTACTATACACACGCACTACACACGATGCGTGTGTCCTTAATCCGATGCACTAGCCTCACACGGTGGAGTTTTTTTCTTCTTCCTTTTTTGTTTTTTTTTTTAATGATTTAATTCTACATTACGGCAGGGTACAAGGAACAGAGGGAAGAGTGGCGAATGGGGATGGGAGGGGAGCTTTATATAATTTACCTACAAACTAATAATGTTTCCCGGTTCGTTGGATAGTAAAACAAAAAAAAAACATCAACAAAAAAATAAACAAAACCAAAATACCGTACGCCTCTAGAAGCCTACTAAACGCGCGCCCATTATTACACAATCATCTTTTTCCGCCTCTCGGCTTCCACCAACACTCACTATTAACGTTAAATGGGGGATTTTGTTTACGATTAATTATGGCTTTGATTCTTTCCTTCATCATTTCTTTTCATTTTTTCTTGTATATATGTGTGTGTGTATTTGTGTCTTTGTGTATGTGTGTTGAAATCGAAAAGAAGAAAAAACGGGATATAGGTTCTTTGAATGTTGGTACAAAACTACAGTTGAGATGTTAGTTGCCATGCTTGTAAACGCTCGCAATCTAAAAAACCAGGCAGAAAAGTGGTTAAATAAAATCAGAACAAAAAAAAAGAAGAAAACACGGTGAATGGGAAATGCATTGTAAACTAAATAAAAAAACTACATCCTACGTTTGTATATTGAACGAATAAAGGAACGATAATGATGTTTGGATGAGATGAATGAACAAAAACAAAACAAAACAAAATAGACTAAAAAACAATGGGAAGGAAAAAGAAATCACAGCAAATGTAAGCCACTAGTCAATAGTCTCATGTATGTGTGTATGTGTGTATATATTGTGTATGCGCGCGTGTGTGTGTATGTGCGTGTAGAATCTGTTGCTTACTAATTATTAATGATAACAGGAACAATATAGGTGTGCATGCAGTTTGGATGCAGTTGAATGAGACGCGTGATCCTTGCGTTGAATTATTTTGCAGCTGCTGTGGTTTGCTTTCAAACTAATTAGAGCGTACTGTTGCGTATTATGATAATGTTTATACTTCTCGCCCACGACTCTCTTCTCTCGATTTTGCTTACGCTTTAGCTCTCCTTTGCCCTATCATTACACTATCGATAAGATGAGTTTTGGTTGTTTTTGGAAAGTGACATACGTTCAAAAGATTTAAAACAAATCATTCTGAGATCCTCGTTTAGCGCGTACATATGCTCCCCTTCCCGCCCTATCCTTTTCATATTGGCCTTCGCTCTTCTCTCTCCTCATATTCACATTCTTTTACTACTATTACTACTACTATTACACTACTACAACAGAAACACACACACACACATTACTGTGCGACGGATGGAGGGGTTGTAAAACACCGTCAAAGCACCCCACCGCAGTGGGGTGGAACCATCCCGTGCGCGTTATATGGATCGGGGCGCGGTAAATTGATTTAATTTAATTTAATAGCTTCCCTTTCAGCGAACGCGACTGCCCCATCCTCTTATCGACAACTCTCATCTTCAGTGCGGTCGAATGCCGATACTAGTAGCGCTACTACACACTTCACATCCTTCTCTCGCTCTCTCCGGCTGTCTCTCTAACTCTCTTTCCTTCCTTCACTATTATCTCGCTAGAGTCGTCCAATCATCAACAATATAATCGCGTAAATAAACTTCATACGCTAAAGCATACGTGAAGTAAAGGAAGTAAAGCAGCACAATCGCGTATAAGGAAACGGTGCGGGTAGTAAATTTAAAAAAAATAAAAATATACATAAAAAAAGAAATAAATGTGTTTGGTTAGAAACCGATTGGAGAGGGGGGGGGGGGGGGACATGTCACAGATTATTGTTATTGCACACTGCATGTTACGTGTTACGTGTTTAGGCTTAAATCAAAATATAAAGAAGCAGAAACTCCCACTCCACAACTCCAAAAGAGGAGTAGCGAGAAGCAGCCGGGATGGAAGGGAAAAATGGGGGCAAAAGGGGACCCCCAAAATAACGCAAGACAAGCAAGGTTGTACAATTAATAAATATTATCCTTTGTTAAAATAAATAGTGCTTTAAAGTTAGTGAAATGAAACTATACACAAAAAGCGAAGTTTTGTTTTCAACAAACGCACGGCCCCTACTGATGATGTGTTGACTCCGTTTTCGCTAAAGCCTACTAAAAGGCCAGCTACCCTTCCCTCACGCTTTGAAGAAATTGGTATTCGGTTTGGTGGTATTGGCGCGCGCTTCCCTACCAAGACGGACACGATTCCGCACGCTCACAGGTTAGCAAGCAACAAGCAATGCTAATTCATGACTAAAATGATTTAAAATGGGATCAAACACCACACACACACACACACATACACATCCACATACATCCACACACCACTGACTAAACCACTGATAACTAAAATTGGTTTGATTAATTTCAGTACGTGCCTACTTTCCTCCCCGCAATACCTTGCTCTAGCAGTACCTTTCCTAATTTCCTTTCGCTTGAGGGAAATTCATGCTGCTGCTGCTGGTCAGCTTTTTTTTTTTGTCGCCCTCCCCCTAACGGGGTCGGGAAGCAGCTATAGGATTAAATTTGTTTAAAAGCCTTTCTTGAATCGCGATCGCGCGAGGGGAAGGAACATAGCAAACACAAAATTAAATAATAGTATGCTAACTCACGCTGCAAAACAAACTTAACCGCTCCTCCATGTGTGTTGTATACAATTATTGATAATTTATGCTAACGTATTTTTTTTTTGTTTTCGATAACCCTCCAGCTTGCTTTATATGTTTTTTTTCCTTTTAATTTGAAATCGAGTGGATATTCCAGTGTGTGTGTGTGTGTGTGTGTGTGTGTGTGTGTGTGTGTGTGTGTGTGTGTGTGTGTGTGTGTGTGTGTGTGTGTGTGTGTATCTGTGTGTGCGCGCGCGCGTGTCTATGTGGTTTGCCCTTTGGGACGCGCAGTCGTCTTATCGTCTGACTTGCTTTGAAGATAACACAATGACGGTGTGCGGGATTATTTTTAGGGAGGAAACAGGGCCACAGCAAGACTGCAAGCTGCGCAGTGGGAGGGAAAGCGGCGTGGTGCGTTATGGTTGCCGCCTTCCGTCCGCAGAAACGAAACGGTGGTTAAAAACTAGTCGAACAGGTACCCTTTCTCTAGCCAGTCAATACTTGCGCAGCAGTAAATTCTTAAGTATCGGCTACGTCTCTTCGGCGAACAGCTGGCCGGCCGTGACCGACGCCGAGAGGACTGCGCTTTTGACGGTGGGGCCGGTCCCGCCACCGCCACCGGTCAGCAGCTTGGCCTCGCTGCCATTGGCGACGGTCGCGGACGAGGCCGACACGACTAGTGCGATCGTGCCAACGTTCCCATTGCCGACCAGTTCGCCGTTGACGGTCGCGGCGGTACCGCTACCCTTCAGCGAGATGCCACCGAGCACGGTGGTGGTGTTGTTGCTGCCGGCCGGCATCGTTGCCGTCGTAACCACCGTCGGTGGTGGGGGCGGCGGCGCCGGTTGCGGCTGGTTGCCACCACCCTCCTGGCCGCAGAGGCTGGCCGCGATCAGCTTCGGCGAGGTGGCCGGTGTCAGGATGCCGAGATTGTCGTACTTAATGCTTACCGGCGATACGCCCGCCGACGTGATGGTGGTAGGCGACACGGGAAACCCGACCGCCGGCGGGGACGCACCGCTTACCACCGGCAGCGCGTTGGGGCTGTTGCCGACCGTGACGGTGGTGCCGGTGCTGCCGGCAACCGCGCTCCCCGTGCCGGTACCATTCGCGGCCAGCACGAGCGCCCGCGGCACCTTGTGGGTGGTCACCTGCGTGATCGTAAGCGTGGATGGACTAGTGGTGCACGTCGCGCTGGTGTTGGTGGTGGTTGCGTTTGTACCGATTTGACTAGATGCGATGGCGGCGGCGGCCGCTGTCACAATACTGCTACCGCTGCTGGGGAGGGTGGCGTTCGGGCCGGCCGCGCTCTGGCCGCCGTTCGTCAGCGAGGGAGATTTGATCGGCGGTGAGATCAGCGCGGCCGGCGAGGAAAGGCCACCGCCGCCGCCGGCCGGCGAAGCGAGCGGCACGGTGGTGACCGGCACGCTCGGCCCATCGATCGGGGAGCCACCGTTCTGGCCGCCGGCCGCGTGCACCACTACGTTGTGGTTCTTCAGCCGCTGGGCCGTCTTGTAGCTCTTGCCGCAGTAGCATTTGAACGCTTTGCGGACCCGGCTGCGGCGCGAGAGAGAGGGAAAGAAAATTAATGCCAAAAAGGAAGGTTTGAATGGAGACAAAGCAAGGCACAGATCCGCTACATACTTTCCGTCCTTTTTGTGCCCGTTCTTCGAATGGTACTTGATGCCGTTCACGTTTTTGTAGCGCTTCTTGCAACCTGGCACCGGGCAGGCGAACGGTTTCTCGTTCGTCGAGTTGATACCGCTGCCGCCGCCGGATGCCGAATGGCGCCTGTTGCGGATCGAAACAATTACAATCGACGGGTTAGTGAGAGAGCGAGAGAGAGGGAAAGCTGTACAGTAGCAGCAGCAACACTTACCTGCTGCCATAGCGCATGATAAACTCGGAGCTGAACTCCTCCGTCGTCCACGAGTCGTTGCTGTCCTCCGACTCGGACACCATCATCTCGTCGTCATCCATTTCGCTTCCTGCAAACGAAACACCAAGAGACAGTGCATGAGAACATTTGATCTATACGGTGCGAAGCGAGAAGATGCTGCTAAATCATGGATTTGGGATTGAAGATACGCAATACGCAATACCTGAAGTGTGCACGTGCGTTACGCTTTCTTGATAGGGAAGCGCTGCGCTTACGATTAGTTTGTTTCTGTTTTTTTTCGAATTGCTGTGTTATGTGCGTTTTCTATTTGCATCGCGTTCATGATCATTGATTCAATTCAGTATTGTTTAAAGAAAGATAATTAAAAGTAGACAACGAAGGATAATATTGTGCAGCAGCGTTTCAAAAAGGCTTAAATTCTGATATGCTTCATCTTTCGAGTTGGTCCGCTTCTTCTTTTTCTGGCTAAAAGAGATAAAATGCAAATTGAAATGATACGATACGTAGAAAATAGAAACAGTCTTGCAAAATGTCATCAGCTTCACGAGATGTTCACCACCGAAAACAATGCACATATCCGTGGTGGCTTGATGCTCATTGCTGATACTCAATGAAAGTGCGTCATGACATGCCGAACGCGACATGCGAGTGCTTGAGTTCAACGCGATACTCTGACTGAAAAACTGAGGCGAATGCCAGCGCAAGTATAATCATGATTTTGCTCAATCATGATCATGAGTGCTGTCAAATACCACTGTTTCAGTGATCGACACTCATGAAATGAAGTTCAAGTCACTGCGATGATCAGAAGTGAGACTCAGTGCACAGTACAAAACTGTGATGATCAGAAGTGAGACTCAAACAGTTGGTGGACCAATCACATGATTGGTGACATTTTTTGAAGCACCCAACTCTTGGTCACTCACTTGATCATAACTTTTTCTACCTTGCTAATCAGTGGCGCATACTTGGCGAGTGGTCCCAAACAACAAAATGAGCGTGCTGTCTCGCTCTGTGTGCTTTGATGGTCTGTTGGGTAGAATGATAAAGCATTTGAGTAAAAAAGCATGCTTATTTTGTTTCTTGGAACCACTCGCACGCATCGCATATCTTCCCATGACTATCGTGATGAACACCGACAGAAAATGTTGCGACTAAGTGACTGACCAAAAGTTGGTTGCACACAATGTCACCAAGCAGGTGATGGTCGCACCAACTGTTAGAGGCGAGACATCACAGTAGAGCTCGTGACGCTGACATTATTTTGTTTCAGTCAGAATTTGTCATGACTATATCAATGACATTTTGCAGAATTGATCACAGTTAAAAAAAAATCATGAGTTAGTGACTGACCAAGCGATGGTCGGAAAAAAAATATCACGAAGCATGAATTGGTCACACCAATCAATTTGAGTATCACCTCTGGTTATCACGTGAAACTGACATGGATTTTGTTTTAGTCAGAAGTTTTTATGACATTGATACAGTGACATGTTGCAGCACTGATTAGAATGTTCTCGCGAATTGAAAACCCAAGATAACAAGTTTAATCCACTCCACCAGTGCCTTACTTGTTATGCGGGAATCTTTTTTTCCATAAAATTTGTATGAACAGTGAAATAATTGGTTCCAGGACTATAAATGTACCGGTATACAACAAAATTTCTTCATACTACTAATGTTTGGGAAGATATTAGTATTTTTTTGTTTCTTTATCATTATTTTTAATCAAATTTCTTGAAAATTTTATCGATTCTATCAGTATTTTTCTGAATGTTTGGTCCAAAATGGACAGATTCCATTGCTTTGTTCACGTGATTTATGTGTAAAGCCAAAGTTCCGTCAGCATAATGCTTGTGGAAGTATGAGGAAACATTCTAAATTCACCCCTTGCATTCCTCTCCAATAATAATGATAAACCAACAATAATGTTCAGCTGTTAGAATTTTCCTGCTAGATATATTCGTTTTCAAGAGGCAGCAATTGGCAGCTTATGCCGTAATCAAATATTAACATCGAAACGCAGGACACACTTATCAATGTACCACAAATTATACGTCATTTCTCCTCCTGGCAATAGTTTAATATTAAAGAATTCTTCGTTCGATACATTGCCTGAGCGCTAATCAAAATTAATGAAATGCTTAAACCGATTGTGAGCATGATTTCACCTCGGTAGCACAAAATGTACCGAATGATATTGCACAAATTCACGGCCAGGCCGTAATACTAAATCAAATAAATAAATAAATAAATATTGCACAAATAAAATTGCTCGCTGTGTAAGATTTTTGGCGATAAGAGAGGTAGATGTGTACAGCATTTAGATTTGCTCGGTATGCGAAAAACACGCTTAGTACCCAATAGGCAGCAATATGGATGATTGTTACCCGTGAAAAATAATTTAAAAAAAGAAGGAAATAAAAAATAAACAGCCAATTGAAACGGTTTGCTTAAATCATCAAACGTTCTCACTATCGTTCCAGCTGCAAGGGCAGAGCTGCACGGGCAAAAGAGTCATTGAAATGCGCAGAAAACATAAACAAACACGCTGGATGTGTTATTCTTCTTCTATTTTGCGAGAGGAAATGTATCCTCCTATGTCGATTAAACGTTTGTATGATACAGCATATTCAGCGGCTTACTCTCCCTCTTTTAGACTTCGACTGTCTACAGCCATACGATGTGTTTATCTCTTGCTTGCTTAGTCTAGCAGCCGACTTTGCCAATATGTTTTATGCTACGAAACTAGTGTTGGGTACATCTGAATCAGATTCATGAATCTGAATGAATCTGAATCTCGATAGGAAAGATTCGTGAATTTCGAGAGATTCATTAATCACAAAACACTCGTTTTCGCAATTTCGAGAGATTCATTAATCACAAAAGATTAATGTACCTAGATAGATTCACGAATCTAAAGGATCCATAAATCTCCAAAGATTCTTATGAATATTCTTCTTACCGTAACAAGCTACGTGATCATTGCAGCCTATACAGGCTTTCTAGACTTCCTAGCAATTAGGACGTAGCCGGATAGTTTTGTTTTGTTACGGAGAGACGGTCCACGCGAGGCTTGAACCCACGACAGGCATGTTTGTCATGTCGTGCGTGTTAACCACGTTACCATGTGATTGCACAAATTCAATAATTTGAAAATCATACATGTCTTAAGACTCATGAATCCTTCAAAATTCGCGAAACCTTGGAGAGTTGTGAATCTTTAGAGATTCATGAATACTTGATGATTCAAGAATCTTTAAAGATTCGAAATATCTTTAAAGGTTCATAAATCTTTAGATATTCGATTCCTGATTCGAATCACCCATCGCTGAAGATTCATATGAATGAATCTGTACGAAAGATTCATGAAACCCAACACTATACGAAACTACGCTTAGAAGCTTAGTCATGTTTATGTATTCTTTAATATAAACACATTCGCAAACAGGACCGCTTTTTAGGGCCCAAAATCGGCAACAAAACAAATCTTATTCATTCGCCGTGTTTTGGTTGGTTTGCTTTGTTCATAACACGTGTGGGGCAATTTTGTGCCTTTTTTTCGCGACATTAAAATGAAATACAACCCACACACGGTAATCGGAGGAGATGACACAAGCCCTTGGCATCGGCACCGTACCCATTCGGCTGCGTTAAAATGGGCATTAATTTTTGAAGCACTTGCCCCAACTGTCGCCATGTGACAGCAAGGTGGGTGAAGGGTCGTTACGTTATTAATGCTAATGCTACATCCTTCCCCCCACCGAAAGATAAGCTTTTCTAAACGATAATCCTACCTTTAAGCACATTCTAACTCCCAAGCCCAACCCCCCTCCCCCCCTCCCCTCCCCTCGAAGGCCCTTGGTGCAGTAGCGGAGCCGGTTACGTAACCGCTTGCCTGCTGCCCGATGTACTGACCTGTTGGCGTTATGCTGCGGTTCGCCGCCGATATGCTGTAGCTGTGATGTTTGATGGCAATCTTGCGCTTGAGATCGGTTGTGCCAACCGTTTGCTGGTTGAGGTGGGCCGGCTTGCCCGGCTCCAGCCCGCCGGCCCCGGCTGCTACGGCGCCACCGAGCCCGTTCTGCTGCTGCTGGTCGGCGATACCGTTCGGCGTGGCACCGCCCCCACCATTGGCCGGTGCGCTGCTGCCGCTCGTGCCATTCGTGCCAACGGCACCGAGATGGTTTGTGGCCGCGATGCCGTGCAGGTTGGCGGCGGCGCCGCCGTTTGTGCCGGCGGTGCCGTGATGGTCCGACGCCGCACTTTTTTGGTTGATCGAGGACGGTGGTGGCAGCGTCTGCTGGCCCGAACCGGACAGCCGCAGCCCATTGCCCCCGGCAACGGCGGCCGGTTGCGCCTTGTCCGGGCTGTTGGTCGAGGTGGCGGCAGCGGCAGCGGCCATCGGCGACGCCACACCGCCGCCATCCCGGCGGCTCTCGTCGGTGACGAAGCGCAGCACGTAGCTGAGCGGCAGACAGGTGGGCTGCGTCTTTTCCGTCACATCCGGCGCCTGTGAGTCATCTGCAAAAAAAAAAACGTCATAAAAACAACAACGTCAAAGAAAGGTTTCGATTAAGATATGTACGTGCACGTGTGAGTATGTAAAGAAGAGAGATGAATGGGTCGGCGGGGAGAGTGCGGGCCGAGGCAACAATATTGTGAGCGTTTCCGGTCCGGTCGCCCGCGAGACTGCTCAAAAACAAAAGCAATTGCATCATTCACAGCCCAAATGGTGACCGGCCACTCCCAATACCACCCACCCGCCCACCCACTTTTCTAATCGCTGCGAACGAGCGCTTGCACAACACGGTTCGCGATGCACCACTGCACCACCGCCACTCTCTTTCACTTCTTCTTCTTCTTCTTCCTCCCCCTCTCTTACCTATATGGGTGTTCTCGATGTGGTGTATTAAATCGCGCAAGCTGGGAAAAATCCGCTCACAACCGTTGAACTTGCATATATTAATTAGAAACACAGCCATATTATGAACGTGCAACGGTGTCGGCAGCCAGGTGAGCAGGAAGGAGCAGAATAGGAAGGAGGGGGGGGGGGATCAGACCTCTGTAGGGAAGGCGGAAGGGTCGGGTGTGTGTTTTTCTTTTCTTTTGTTTTTTTTTGTTTTTGTTTTGCTTTTTTTTGGTTCGAGGAAGGTGTCACGCGCTCGGCCCGCTGCAGCAGCACCCAGAGCTCGGTCGGCCCCTTCTAAACACTGGCAAGCCCAAAATCCAAGATGGTGGGTAACTGAAGAAGATACGACACTGCGCGCTGTGTGTGGTGGCTCCGGTCGCCGTCGCGCTGTGTCTATCTCGCTCTCGCACCTCGCTCCGCTCCGCTCGTATCGCGGGCGCGCTGCTCGGTTCGCGCACGTCTATCCCACCGAGGAGATGGAGCGGCGGAGGGGAAGGGTGGCAAGAGCAGGGGAGCGCGCACGCACGGGGGGTGGGGGTGGGGGGCACTGTTTGTGTGGATGTCTCTGTCACTCGTTCGCGTCGTGTGGCCTACTGCCTTCCTGTGTGGCCTGCTGCGTTCCGGCTCCGGCTGCAGCGCTGATCTGTTTATAAAAAGAAATTATGCAATCGGTCAAGATTATCTGAACGCGCTACTCCCAACATCTTTGTGTGTGTATGTGTGTATGTGTATGTGTGTGTGTGTGTGTCTCGTGAGTGTTTTTTGGGGGTGGTGAGGGGTTGTAATCCTTCCACCCCGCAGCTGTGTGCTGTAACTGCTGTTACGAACGTAATCACACACACACGCAAACACACACATACGCTTGAGGAGACACAGTAGCAATCACACAATCACACACACACACAATTATGGCCATCGATAAAATAGGGAAGCTGCGGCTAATTGGCCTTGCCCGGATGCAAGGAAAACACACAAACGTTCAATCCCCAGGCGAAGGAACCGGGGCCCACCGAGCACAACACCACCCACACACACACACATACATACATACACAAGCACACGAACCGAAGCAGGGGCAGCCGCAGCAGTGGCCGTAAACTCTGCATTACCTCTCCTATGTGTACCTAGCATACACACATACACATCCCCATGCACACATACACGCTCACACACACACACACACACACACTCCTTGGGCCTCCACCGGGGCCCACCACACACACACAAGTCCACACGGCCGAGAATGCTCACTGAACACGGGGAAGGGGTGGGTGGCGCCTTACCCTTTGCCGAAGGCGGTGGGTGGGCAGGGCTGCAATTTTCACATAATTCAGGCGCTCGTCTCCATTTCGCCCGCCCGTTTCGGAGCAAAACAACACCACCGAAAGACACACACGGGCTACTTCCGTCCGCAGTGGCGTGATTATTCTGAATCAAGCTCCTTCTCCGTGCACACGCACCCACACACACACACATACACACACTGGCTCTTGCACACGCGCGTGCACACAAACAAACACCCACACACATACACACGCGCATCTACGCTAAACACTGCACCGCACTGTACGATACGTGCGGGATGGAAAGGTTTCGTTGCGGGCGCGTTTACACCCGTCGGGTTGTGTGCTTGATGTGTGTTTTTTTACCGTTGTGTTGCGCAGAATTGCGATCTGTTTTACTGTTGTGGCCATTTTTAACACCTAGCCTTTGGTTTGCATGATTTCAGTCAGTGGCGTGGTAGAATTGTTTGTGCAATCGTGACGATAATGTGGCGAACCGTGCCTCTGTATGTACAGCCAGTGTGCACCGTGCAGAGACGGGAATCTGTCACATTTGATTTGTCAGTTGGGCTGTCAAGCTGGGAAAGGAAATTACAAAAAAGAAAGAAAAAATAATGCCCGATTGCGGCAATTGTTGTTCTTTTCGAAAATTATCTCTGATTTTCGTTATAGGTTTAAAATATCGAGAAAAAATAAGAAGCATTGCTGCATTTAAATTGACGCTTTAAATTTGACCGACAAACTGTGATGCTTTAAAATGACGGTTTCGTTTGGTTCGTTGTAAACTCTGGCACATATTATTTACAAACTCAATATTTTCTTTTAAGTTTAGGACAAACTTATTTGATTGCAGATTTTTTAAAAATATAAATTAGGTGATGCTCGATTAAGGAGGGAGCAATTTTCGCTGTAAACTTCACATTTATTAATCAAGTAAAGTTTATTTTTGTTGGATCTTAGGTTCACACATTATAATCATAAACATTATCAAATCATAACTATTGCCAGAATATCAGAATATATGTTTATTAGTATTTTTCTTTTAAGTTCATGAATACATTTGCTTTGCGAGATTTATCGTAACGTCAGCTTTTCACCGCTGTGGAGGATTATGCCAGGAGGCAGTTGGATTTTGATTTTAAAAGGACGGTATAAGGCCTACATCCTTTTGGTTACGCTAAATTAACCTAACCTAACATTAAGCTAACTTGTCTACTTTACACTATTAGAGTAAGAGAAAAAAGAAGAAGAAATTAAAAAGTAAAGAAAGAAAGAAAGAGAAAGAAAAGAAAGAAAGAAGGATAAAGAAAAGAAAAAAAGCGCAAGCAATTCAAAAAGTGCCCTTAGAAGGGGAGAACCTGATTTCATTAGGGGATACAGTTTTTTAAGTAGAACATTGAGTTCACGGGTGTGGTATATCAGCTTGTTGTACATGGTTAGACCCAGATACTTAACTCTTGTCAACCAAAGGATTGTTGTTCTTCCCACAGTCAGTTGGTGGCCAAACGGGTTTAGTAGTTGATAACTTAGCCGATGTGAGACAATCATAGCTTGGGTCTTCGCGTGATTGATGCGGATTTTACATTCAGCAGCATATCCCTGTACTATGGCCCAAGCATCGTTGAGCGCCGCGTCTGAGTTCTGCTGGTGTTCTACCCTTCGTAGCGATCGCCGCGTTGTCTGCGAACATAAAACAAGTGGGCACCGCTAGAAAGAGCAGAAAGGACTGCCGTGAACCAGCAGATACAGAAGCGGACCCAGGACGCTGCCCTAGGGTACGCCCGCCGGAACATGCTGCACATCCGAAATATATGGGCCGATGACAACACCGAAGGTGCGCTGCTGCAGGTAGTTCTTGATTAGCTTGACCAAGAATAACGGGAGCTTGAACTGATGCAGTTTATGGACAAGCCCATCATGCCACACATTATCAAATGGTTTTTCTACGTCAAGATCATAACTCTTAGTCGATCATAGTTCACATTGTAGCATTCTGGACTATAAAAGCAGATAATGCAAAAAAATAGCCTGAATAAACCTCTCAAATAAAACACACCGTAGACTGGTATTTCAATGCACAACAATTGGCGACGAGGATATTTAACTTTAGAAGCAAGCAGGATGCCCCAAGAAGGCCAGAACATTAAAATATCCATTCTGAGGGATCTGCAAAAGCTCTCTGGAACTACAGCATCGGGAACCAATAATACGGAACAATGCGTGGCCATGAACATGATCGAATTTACCTTCGATCCAGAAAACGGAGGAACGCGTCGAAAATGTTTTAGACCGTACGAGAAGATTTGTTTGAATCGGATGTGAAGGATCTCGAAGATGTCGCTAAGGTTTGGCTTTTGCTGAGGAAGTTGGATGCTCAAGCACACAACAAGTACACCAACTACATCTTCCCACAACTTCCGAAGGAGCTAACATGCAAGAAAACTGTGGAAACAAGAATTAACATTTTCGGATCGCAGAGTTCACTATTCAGCAGACGATACTGTTGTCTTATTCAGCTAGGCAATACCGAAGCAGATGATATTATAAGTTACGCGGCGCAAGTGAACCGAGCTTGTGAGCATTCCAAGTCCCACAACATGAAGACTGATCATTTCAAGTATTTGATATTTATTTGTGGATTAACAGGTCAAACCTACGCAGACATACGAGCCAGGCTACTCTCACGCATAGATACCGTAACTGCAGCTGCACCCGTTACGCTGCACAATTTGGTTGACGAATACCAAAGACTCGTCTATTTGAAAGCCGATACCTCCATCATTGAGAAACAGCCAAGCAAACGGAACATCATCATCACGAAAAGTATCGACAGCGGTATCAAGGGTCACAATACCATCCGATCAATCTCGCAGACCACGCTGGCAGTGCGGCCAAATGCACTTTGTTCGAGATTGCCAATACTCAACACACCCGAATGGATGTTATTTTAGCTATCAGGAATGTTTCTCGAAACGAAAAACCATCGAAGGAGAAGATGACAAATACGAAGTTATTAACACAACAACTCATCATCAAGTGAACAAGGAAAATTGCATTCCAGAGGTGTCTACATTGTGAATCACATCACTCAACACTAAAAAAGCAAGCGAAAATGTATTCCTATCAATTTAACTAACATCAAATATCAATTTGAAAAGGCCGAAAGAAGAGTTTGTGATTGCCGTACTCAGCATAGAACAGAATTGTTCGAACTAAGAAGAGCATCTATCCGATACTATAAAAAAGGTTTAAAAAATTTGAAGATACCCTAAATATCTTCCCTCAAGTATTTCGAACAACACCATCTGGCCATTTGGACGAAAAAGCTCATGCAGAAGGTATGCTGTAAAGCCCGTTTCGAACTGTTTCGTCGCTTCTCAGCCCAAGCAAGCAAGAAATGGAATAAATCTCGCATGAATAGTACGCTCAAAGCTGTGTTTTTTTTTTAATTAAATGTGTACTGGTCAACATTAAAGTGGTTATATGGACCTTCGTTTTAACATCTTCTGTGTTGGATATAGGAAATGTTACAATTTTCAAATTTTCTTTCGAACGAGTGGAAACGAACACCACAGTGAACTTCGAGGCCGAGACCAATGTGAGCGGGTTTCCTTGTAAAATGACAATCTAGCAATCTGGTGGAACGAGGAAATTATAAAAGGATTAGATTACCACAAGAAAGGCAACATTCGAAAGCCAAAAATGAACGCAGCATGTTAAAATAAATGTACAACATTTTCCGTTTGGTTGTTTGATACCGACACCCATCATTCATATCACGTTCTTGTGTATTACATGTATTACTCTACTTGAAACAACAGTCCGCCAAATACTTAAAATTTCGAGCTATAATAATCTTGTGTGTTTGTTTATTTCCTCCCCTCAACACGTGTTTGTCTCGCCCATCAAGCGACCGCACGCACCGGGACAGGCCGGCGGATAGGGGCCAAGGGTTGATCGTTCCTTACGCACCTCGATCGACTGGTACGGCACACTGTTTCCCGAGCCTGAGGTGAGTTGTTGTTGTAATCGCACTTGCACAACAAATTCGGAAAACTCCAATCTCCACCACCACCAATCTCTCTCCTTTAGATAACGCCACCTTTAGGTAAATGGTGGTGGTGAGGAGATCGGTTCGGGCTTTTCGCTTACCCGTGTTACTTGTTCCATGAGTAACGCTTTTAGATAACATTATTCGAATCATTTTTTTTTGTTTTTTTCTCTCCATTTAATTTCTTATTTCAATTTTACCTTGTCTCTCTCTTTCTCTCTCTCTCTCTCTCTCTCTCTCTCTTTCATTCTCTTTCTTTTTTCTTCCTTTGTATGCACATTGTGTAGACATAGATTTTGTTTTTCTTCTTGTTTTACTGATTAGCGAAACACATTTTGTGTAGAAGCATCTTTTACTGTGTTTTACAGAAAGTACATGCACACTAAAAAAATATTTATATGCAACAACTGTGTGACTTTTCTTGCTCCCCCCCCCTCCCCCTCCTTTCTACGTTTTCTCCCTATATATCTGTTCAACGTTAAATTACATTTTCACTGTGGTCGAGTGTTCTTTACAATGATCCCTTTTACTAACACCCCTATGATGATACCCTTCCACCACCCACTGCTAATAATCGCATTTCTCTCTCTCTCTCTCTCTCTCTCTCTCTCTCTCTCTCTCACTCTCTACTCTTTAGCTCGTTTTATGTGTCGCCGCATAAAAGGCCAAGCAGATCCTGTCCCTGGCCGCGCGTGCCCTGTGCTTTTGCTACATGCATTACCATGGTAAGATAGAAATAGTTGCAATAAAAAAAACGAACAAATCACATCATTTGTGCCGACCACACACACCAGCGAATATCTGTTTTCATCCCTCATCCCTCCACCAGAAGTACACGGTGCATGTGCGTGTATGTACGTACAGCAGCTGCCTAATGGAACGGACATTACTGGAAACATTGAGACATGTTTTTGGAATTACGCTAAGGCAGAGCCTCCTATCGAAATGGTTTAAACTAAAAAAAACTCGCGGCTAATTGCGACACAACCCCGACCTGCACTAACCAACAGGACGCCCCTCCCTTTTTGCTCTGGCGGTTCACCCTTTCCCGGTTAACCGGGTAAGTACAACTCTCTGGCTTTTGTTTTAGCTTGCTGTCCGAAGATGAAGAGGATCATAAAAAATGTTCCGAAAATCCGGTTTAAATCATTTAAAAACAATAAATAAACGCCAAGAACAGAGTGCAATAAAAGAAACAGAAAAAAAAACACACACACACGAACGGCAAGCATAAATATGTTTAAAATAATTAAGCATGATAGCAACAGCAACGTAAAGTGGTTGTGGCTCACGCGCCAAGCAAAACTCTCATTGCACCGTAACCACGTTTCTCATCTTTTTTATAGCTGCAAGGCGGTGTTGTGTGTGTGTGTGTGTTTTTTGTTGTTGTTGTTGTATAAACCCCCCACCCCTAATGTGTACAAATGTACAATCATATATTTTGCTATACTTCTCGGTTAATCGAGTACCACCCACACAAACACGGTCACGCCAAGATGCTTGTTAGAGAAACAAAACGAAAACGAAAACAAAACAAAAGTTGGAACAAAACAAACAAAACACACTTGCACACAAACGTGCATTAAGATTACTGGGCAGAGCGTTAAGACAAATAGATAAAATATGTTGCTACCCTGCGCGTTGCGAAAACATTAACCCATCTGGGCGCAAAATGAGGGTGAAGCAACAAAAGAACAGAAAAAACACACTCTGCACATCCTTAAAATACGCAGTTAGCGATTGCCACACAAAATAAATGGGCCATTTGGGGGTTTGACGAAACAGGAACAAGAGAAACATAGTAATACGCGCTAAAACACTTACTACTAGGGTCCTGTGCTTCTTCATCTTCTGTGGCTCTGCAAGCCTGGAACTGGTGGTGTAAGTGACCCTTTTCTGCCCTTTCCGTCGCATTGAATCTCCCTCCCTCTTTACCTCCTCACTTTCCTCTGCTCGTCTATTGCACACAGCTTGCTTTGCGCAGTGCCTCTGGGGCGGGTGGTAGTGGTGATGGTGGTGAATGTGTGTTGTATATATATATATATATATATATATATATATATATATATATATATATATATATATATATATATATATATATATATATATATATATATATATATATATATATATATATATATATATATATATATATATATATATATATATATATATATATATATATATATATATGTGTGTGTGTGTATAAGAATAAATCCCTCGGAAGGGAATTGAAGATGAAGTTACGTGGAATATACCACCTCTGAGCCTGTTGTGTCCCTTTGAAGAAAGGACGGATGCGGACTCCACCACTATCGCCTACGCGGTGCATGTTGACAGGGTTGGGCAGGTGGTAGCGCATTAGCAGCTAAGCTTCAGAACCCAAACATGTCGCAGATCGAATGCTGATCGTAGCGCAACCGTTCGCCAATCGACATGTTGTTGTTGTTGTGGTAAGGCCGTTCGGTCTCGGTTGCTCCCTGACTACTACTGCTGCCGCTGCCGTTGCACGGGTCGTCTGGTTTGTGCCCCGCCGCCTCGGTACTGCTTCTACTACCACCACTACTACTACCTTGCCTGTCCTGTCCCTCCCCTTCGACCCATTGCTGCCGGGAGCGGTGGCGTATTGACGACCCGTGCGCGCTCACCTCGTGCCCGCCGGCATGGTGGTAGTGTGAGGCTTCCTCCCTCCGCTCAACTACTGTACTGGGGCTACCACCACTGCTGCTGCTGCTGCTGTTATTATTACTACTGCTACTACTGCTGCTGCTGGCACTGGCGCCCGCAGCAAGCTCTTGGTCCGGCTCGTGCTGGTGATTTCTTACTAGCTGTTGTGGATGATTCTGCTGCTGCTGCTGCTGCTGCTGTGGTTGGTGATGATGATGATGCGGATGATATTGCGGCTGCTGCTGTTCCATCTGGCTGCTGACTTTCATGCGGTTGGCAAGCATATCGTCAATCAGTGCGTCGGGCTGCAACGGCTGACATTTGGCGGGCAGGGACCGTCACTCGCTCTTCGCCTTGTCGGCCTCGGCCGCATCACCTTGGCTCTCGGGGGCGGTGGCGCCGGTGCTGCTGCTGCTGGTCGATCCGGACGTTGCTGCTTCTGTCCGTGCCGGTTCGTCCGCCGATTTCGCGGCGGTAGCAGCAGCGGCTGCCCGCTTCCGCACGTCCGAACCGTCGGTCGGTGTGTCCTCGTCCTCGTCCGAGTAGTTGGTCGGCTTCTCGCCCGGCTTCAGCAGCCGCCCAACGAGATAGTACTTTTCTGCAACACGCAATCACGTAAACAAAAATACAATACAAGACAAGGTTATTGTAGAGTTTGGTTTACCGAATACAATTTGAGCATGGTGGCGGCGGCGGCGGCGGTACTTACCCTTGAACTGCATCTCCCACTCGCGCATCGATTCCATCTCGTGCGAGTTGAGATCGCTCAGGTCGTCATACTCGTCGCTGACCGAGCTGGTGATTTGGAATGTGGCCAGCCCGCGGGATGCATCCCGCCCGCCGAACGCTGCGTACGTACCACCTGCGTGAAAATGGAGAGATTGCGGGGCTATTTTATATGTTCTTTTTAACGTTTGCTTTCCACACTACTGCATCGTACTCCGAACTGAATCCAGTTTCCAGCTGCGTGTTTATTGATTGGTTGTAAGTGTGGCGCCAGGCTACGACTACGCCCCTGCATCGAAGCTCTTTCTCGCTGCACCGCGAGCGTAAAGTTAATTCGATGCATACATTTAATATCTCCTCCAATTTCCGTTTTATGTGTGATATGTGATCAACAAAACAGAAATGCATACACACACACAATTCGCATGCGGTCGAGAAGACGGCGAGGATGAAGAATTGTTTTCTGTTCTTCCTTCAGGTGTACTTTTCTTTTCCCCTCCAATGCAAAAATCAATCCGCAGCCAAAGGGGGTGCACATTTGGGGACACCCGCCAGTCAAATTGAATCTTTCCTCGGTACGAAATTGGTCGACCAGGCGGGCCAGGAGGGCTAGCGCAAAACCACGTCACGATTGCGCGTGCTGCGAGCATGACGGAGCAAAAACCGAGCACCAGTGAAACCGAAAACTCTGGTCCCGAAATTGAAAATTACGCCCGACTGCCGACCGACACCGTGTGCGTGCACTGGCGGGGCATTTAGATCGAATAAATCTTATCATTGTTTTTGCCTATCGCCATTGGACCGCCGACTGTCTGAATGTCTGAGTGCGATCGTCGCCATTCGAAGGCACGCAAATGCTTTTAAGTTGCCAATGTCACGGCCATCATCATCATCGTTCGTTGGGAGGTCGGACTTCAATGATCTTGCACTATGACCCCACCCCTACAAGGGTTTTTTTTTTGTTTTGTCAACGAAGACAGGGGTTCTTTGGTTCAAAAGCAAACTGGAACAAGACCCTCACACTGTACGGTTTGTTTAAAGAAAAAAAAGAGTAGAGGTGATATCTGTGCTCGCTCAAACACTTCATCTTGTTGTCTCGATAAACCGACCGGCATGATAAATCGGCCGACAATCAGTGACTTCGCTTTTAGATAACAGCTCCCAACAAGACGTTAGAATATTGCACCAGCCAGTGGGTTCGTTTTCTCCGGTTTTATGTATGTGTGTGTGTGTGTGTGTGTAAGTGTTGCTGCGATTATTTTCCCCCGCTTTTTGCACGCTTTTCTAGGCACAAAACAGTTCTGTGCTAAAATTAATAAACAAAATAAGTATTGGCAAATGTTAGCTGAGCCCGTGTGTGTGTGTGAAGCGAATGGGTGCCACACTTGCATAACCAATCGTCGACACGCAAGGTTCTTCTGACCACACTACCGCACCCCCCTTCGTACAGCGTGTCTTGGTGGTACACATCATCCCGCAGGGTTTTCTTTGCTGATAATAAAAAATATTGCCCCGGCCAACCCTCACCACACCTTCCCTGCTGGAAGTGGTTGGGGCTGCGGTGGTGCAGGTGTTTCTCAGACCGGTGATGTAAAGTTGGTGGGCCCGATGTGGCGGGTGAGTTGACAAAACGGACAAACTTCTGTCGCTCCACCGGTGGCTGTTGTGTAGTGGTGGTGTCGAATGCCTTGAGTTGCGATATAATGCGCATTACAATGCATTTTTTTTTATTTACACTGTTGCGGTGGTTTATATGCGATTGTCATTCTTGTCCTGGGATGCAAATTGATTATTAATACCAGAATTTTGGAAAGAATTAATTGGATGAAGGAGAATACAACGCTGAACTGAAGAGGAATATCAACGATCACACACGGCCAGCGGCTGTCGATCATTGAGCCTCGCCACTGTCCTCGTCAATGGTTTAAAAGTACTTTACGAGTTGAATAGTCCACCTGGTATGTTTCGTATGACGCAGGGACTTTAAAAGCGAATCGTAATTATGTTTCACACAATGAACATTGGAGCCTCATGATTCCTTGGTTGCAATTTGGACCCTTCAGATCCCTTGTTTCAATTGCTAGCATCAAATTATTATCAAATCTCGAATCCAACCACACACACAACAGTTAATAATTGCAATTACATATGTGAGCACTAGTGTAGTGTGGGGTTTCATTAATCTTTCGTTGATTCTTACGAATCTTCAGGATTGAATGATCTCGAATCGAATCTCCAACGATTCATGAATTTCTAAAGATTCGTAAATCTCTCATTCATGATTCTCTCTCTCCAAGGATTCATGAATTTCGTAAGATTAATGAATCTTCAAAGATTCATGTATCTCCAGGGATTTATGAATCTTTAGAGATGTATGATTTTCAAAATATTGAATTTGCCCAATCCCACCTAAAACTTGCCCGTTGTGGGTTGAAGCCTCGCATGGACCGTGTCACCGTAGCAAAACAAACTATCCGGCTGCGTGGTACTTTCCAAGAAGTCTCGAAAGCATGCATAAACTGGCATTGTAAATTGTTACGCCAAGAAGAATAATTATAAAAAGCTCATGCTTTTTGATTTTCTAGACATTTATGAATCCCTAGAGGTTCGTTAATCTTTCGTGATATAAGAATCTTTTGAGATTTATGAATCATTTGAGATTTAAGAATCTTTGAAGATTCATTAATTTTTGAGATACATGTATCTTTCCAACTGGGATTAAGATTCATGGAATCATTACAAAGATTCGATCAGATTCATGAATCTGATCAGGTTTACCCAACACTACAATAGTGTTGAATTTTATGAATCCTTCATTGAGATTCATTCATATGCGTCTTCAGGGATGAGTGATCCGAATCTCGAACCGAATCTCCAAAGATTAATGAATTTCTAAAGATTCGTGAATCTCCAAAGATTCATGATTCTCTCTCTCCCAGGATTCATGAATCTTTCAAGATTGATGTATCCATTAAGCTTTATGAATCTCCAGGGAAGTGTTAGAGATGTATAAGTTAAAAAAATGAATTTACTCTACCCCATATAGTGGCACAGTGGTTAATTCGCATTAATTAACAACATGCTCGTTGTGGGTTCAAACCTTGCATGAACCGTTTCCCCGAAGCAAAACAAACTATCCGGCTGTGTTGTACATGCCAAGAAGTCTAGAAAGCCTGTGCAGGGCTGGCATGACCACGTAGGTTGTTACGCCTAGCAGAAGAATAATTAGAACCTCAAGCTCTATTGATCTTTCCAATAGAGATTCTCAGATGCATTGCATCATTTCAAAGATAATTTCTAATTCGTGAATCTGAGTCATATTTTTCCAACACTAGTCAAGCACGACTTCTGCTAATCCCTCTGCTACTAATCCTTGTGTCCAACAAACCAACAATAGCAACAACAAAAAGCTCTCCTTGATGTTAACCAACATGAACACCGAAGAAGCATTTTGAAAAAAAAGAAACGCGACCTTGGCTGTGGCTCACGTTAGCCCTCTACTCCCTCCCTTTGCTGTCCTTCGTTTGCACGGACCTTCTATAAAAAAAAAGAAGACCCAACACATTCTGCTCCAACATTCATGAGCTGCCGAACACACCGAGTGTCGTCGCGACGGGCGCGCACAAATGCGATGCAAATGTGGCACCGGTGCCGACTCGGAAATCGGACCCTCCCCCCCCCCCCCCCCCCCGCTCCCTGTCCCTGCCCCTGCTGCTGCTCACTTACCTGGCCCGTAGAAAGCCTTGCCCTTCGTCACGTCGTACACGTTGCCGTTGACGGCGGTCAGCACCCGGCCGTCCGGCTGGGTGCCGTCGTACTGCTTCAGCTCGGCCAGCGTAAAGTCGCGCCGGAGCCGGGGCAGCTCGGGCGGCGGCGGCGGCAGCGTGGCCGGCGGCTGGCGTGTCTTGCTGATCTTGTACAGCAGAAACGAGATGATGCAGACCAGGGCGAGGTTCACCGGGCTGCTGACGATCTCGTACACAATGTCGGACAGCAGAGACCCGCCCACCGTCGCTCCCTCGCCTCCGTCCTGCTGCTGCTGCTGCTCGTCCTGCATGGTGGTGTCGGGGCGGCGGCTGTGGCGAAGCAACAGTTACTGCGGTTACTGCCGGCTGGTGGGTTGATCGGAATGCGTTGCGGGGGAAGCTGGCTGCTGCTGGTGGCCACCGCTCTCGGGCTGCAGGCACAGAGAAGAGGGAGAGAGAGAGAGAGTGACAGAGATAGAGCGATGTTGATTGGTGTGTTTCGGCGTTCGGTGGGGCTGGGTGGCCTTAAGGGGTCAACTGGAAATTTTCACTCGAGCTCTCGCGACCGTCTACTGGACCGTACTGACTCGCGGTGGCTGTTTAGACGGACCGCGCACCGGTTGGGCGATTGTGGCGATTCACGCACCACTGAACACTCAGCACACATACATACACACTCACACACACTTGAGCAATTGTGTGGCGATTTGATAGCGACCCAAAAGGGCACTCGAAGCCGCGCAACTGTCCGCGGGCGCGTGTGTTTGTGTGGTTCGGTGCGTACGCAAGCGGGCGCGCAAGCGAGACAGGGACAGTGTGACGGTTGCATGCGTTTTGAGTGTCGTTGTCCTTCTCCGTTTGTGCCGCTGCGCTCTCGCTCACTCACACACGCCCGCAAAAGCGTGCCGCCCCGTTTTGATGCCCGAGCTTGTGCCGTTACGTCAAAACGCGAAAACTCGAAGCGGCGCAAGGAAATGACACATCGCGAGACGCAAATAAAAGGGTGTGAAGGTGTGGAGAGGGGAGGGGGGGGGAGAGGAACAAATTCAACAACGCAACAGACACAACAACAACACCGTTGCGTTCCCTTGTGCGGAAATATTGCTGCTGCAGGAGAAAATCGCCACAGCGTGCCGCGATGCAACCGGCGGCCGTTTGCGCCCAGGGGAACGAAGGGAGCAATAAAAAAAAAGACGGGCCAACTCTCCGGGCACGGAATCCGAGCTGCACTCCCGGAATGTGCCCCGTATGCTGGTTTTTGTTGATGGTGTTTGTCTTTTTTTGATTCTCTCTACACCGCCGTACAGGCAGAGAGAGACACACGCGCGCAAGCAGTGTGTGTGCCGGAAGTGTTTTCGAGTGCTGCCTTCCTTACCCCGTACACCGTATTTTAGTGCATATGTATATATGTATGTGTGTATGATTGTATGTGGCTGTACGTGGTACGTAATATGTTTTCTGGCTCACTCTTTCGCTTCCTGCTTGGCTGAGCCCACGAGCCCCTTCCTTGCGGGAGGGTATCTTCCGGGGTCGGGATAAAACAGTGTAAAAGCTGTTGCCGCTGCTAGTTCCTGCTGGAAAATTACGCGTCAGATTCGCGTACGCACTGCACCCGCTTCTACAACACACGCACACACACGCACACACCACACCTATCAACTTTGGGGAATGACACACGCGGATCGTAGTATACACACGCACACGCCTTGATGGTAGCACGGACGGGAAGCAATTGTTGGCCGCTCGCTGTGCAGTCTGTACACACGACTCGTTGCGCCTCGCTGCCGTAAGCGTATACAAACGCACACACACTCACACAACTAGCGACTCGCCACGGTGGTCGCTCTGTTCGGTCGCCCGGAAACCGACGTTAGGCGATTGTTTCGATCGAAGTGCGCGAAGATCGAGTTTGGCAGGAGTAGCAATTGCGGTGGATATATTTCAAACTATTTCCGACAAATATTTTGTGGTCCAATAGAAGCAGTGTGACCCAAAATAGCTATTTCATCAAGAGCTTAGTGAAAGATCGGCCTGTCTCGCTGTGCAAGTTTGCACAGCGGGAATCGAATTCACCATCGAAAGCTCTAAAGCTTTCCCAGTAAAGCTAGTCCACGATTGCCCACCAGATGGCAGTGCAGCGCGGGGAGAACAGTTTCAACTTAAGCCCGGGTTACAGCTCGAGTTAAATTGAACGTGAAATTTGGTGTTTTTTGCTATAGGGAATGACTGAGCCAAATGAGCACCCTTAATTTAACACTTTGAGTGCCAGACTATTTTTGTTAGTGTTTCCCTGGGTGCTCAAGCACTTTTTGTTTACATCTTTGATGACTATCATATATGATAGCCATAATCCTCAGGGAAGTGTTACTGATAAAACAAACTAAAAGATGATGAAAATAATGATTTCTAATACAGGCGGTCCCCGAGATACACGGTTAATGGGGACCGAAAACGGCCGCAAAATACCGCGTATCTCGAATTTCCGCGTAAGTCGAATCTCGTGATTTCCAGCTAAAATATCACAAATTTTCGTGTAATTTTGCAAGTAGGGGGCGGTTTTAGTCACTTTATGAATTATTTGATATGATTCTGACTGAATATAACTGTTTTAAACCTTTTGAAATAGTTTTGAACATTCGATCAAAACGGAAATTATTTGGCAATTTGAAATTGATGTGTCAAATCAGTACAATTTGCTCAAAGAATTGTCAAATTTAGAAAACCGCGTATCTCCGAATCCGCGTATAAGAGATACCGTGTATCTCGGGGACCGCCTGTACAGTGTTGGTTGATTTCTTGTTGTATTTTCATTCTTTTACTTTGTTTTGAACATTGAATCGGGAAAACAACAGTTTAAAGTTTTATCTAGATTTGTTTTCAACAAGATGCTTCGTTGAAAAGCGATCACGTAAACAACGTATGTTGACATTTAGATTATATTTTAACTAATATCTGCTGTACGTAGACGGTTTGAAAACTCATATTGTAACTAAAATATATGAGGCTGCACTATAATGATCGAAGTAACGGGTATTTTGCATTAATATTCTCGATTTTCGACCATTTCTGGGTAAAAATTATTATTTTCAATATTATTAAATATTATATTAATTATTAAATCAATAATTATTAACCCAATGAATTATTCTATAAAAAGAGTCCCACAATTCACCTATCTCGGGTGCCGGTACTCACATACACTTCTGAGACATGGACACTATCCAAATTTGACGAAACCCTCTTAGCCGCGTTCGAGACAAAGATGCTCAGAAGGATCCTTGGCCGCGTATGTGTGGAAGAACAATGGACCGTTATAACGACGAGCTATATGAGATGAACGGCAACCTCACTGTCGCGCAGCGTAAAAATCTCGCCAGGCTCCGGTGTAGTGATGTGCTGTATGGAGCGCACCCACGGCTCCGATCCGACTCCGACTATTGTTAGTTCGATTCCAACTCCGGCAAAATGGAACCACTAGATCCGCCCGGAGTCGGAGTCGTTTGGAGTCGTCCGAAGTCGACCGGAGTCGTCCGGAGTCGACGACTCCGAACGACTCCGAACGACTCCGACTCCGAACAACTCCGGACGACTCCGGACGACTCCTAACGACTCCGAACGACTCCGAACGACTCCGAACGACTCCGACTCCGGGCGACTCCGGACGACTCCGACTCGGAGCGACTCCGGACGACTCCGAACGCCTCCGACGACTCCGAACGACTCCGAACGACTCCGGACGACTCCGACTCCGGGCGACTCCGGACGACTCCGACGACTCCGAACGACTCCGAACGACTCCGAACGACTTCGAACGACTCCGACTCCGATTGACTCCGGACGACTCCGGACGACTCCGAACGACTCCGAACGACTCCGAACGACTCCGAACGACTCCGAACGACTCCGAACGACTCCGGATGACTCCGACTCTGGGCGACTCCCGGCGACTCCGAACGACTCCGGGCGACTCCGTACGACTCCGGACGATTCCGAACGACTCCGCATATTGCAGCGCGGACCTACCTTCCGGAGTCGATTCCGAATTTATCGGAGTCGGATCGGAGTCGACTCCGGATTTTTGCCAACTTTACCCATCACTACTCCGGTGGGGTGGCCATATTGAACGCATGGAAACGGACGACCCAGCCCGTACAGTCTTTTTGGCCGTTCACAAGTACAGGCATGGTAGGTTCAAACTGAGGTGGCAAGATGGCGTGGAGGAGTCCGCCATTAACCTTCGTTTCTATGACCAAAAATACACCCTCATCTTTATGACCACCTACCCGGGTAGGTAATACATTATATAAGGGAATTTGTATTTTTATTAGTCAAAAAATGTCTTATTTAACTTATTCTATGCAGCTATAATAACAATACTTCTTTTTAGTTTATAAATTTATGAAGTATGGCTTTTAGTTACATAAATTGAATGCATAGCAATTAGTTCAACTGACACTAATACACCGCCATGTCTTCCCGACTGTCGGGGCAATCATTTCAATCTATGTGACTTTTGAAGAATATTAAGAGCTAGAAAACTTTTTGAATAGATTCTATAAATATAACTACATGCATTGCTATACATATCATTACAAAATTAGCGACTAATCGAAACCAAAATCCTTTATTGTATGTGTTACCTACCCGGGTAGGTGGTTATAGAAGTAAGGTGTAAAAGTTGATTTTATTTTTTAAAGCACATTTTAAAAAATTGAAAAATTCTGAATTTTTTACCACTTTTGTAAAACATGTTTCTCTAGGCATTCTAATTTTTTTGCATCGATTCGATAATCCAATAAAAAGTTATCATAAAAAGAATAAGCAAAACATACCCGGGTAGGTGGTTATAGAAATGAAGGTTAAGGCCGGGATAAGGGATCGGAACACTGGCGTACTCGAGCACTGATCGGATGACGCTTCAATAAAAAGCTTTCAGATACATAGGGTCCTTGAGCTCTTAAGCATTCGGAGTACAGTGTCCATGTTTCAGAGGCGTGTTTAGGCAATGGTACTAATAAGGTACGATATAGTCCCAGCAAATTTGAGGCACGTAAATTTCTTATTCCATAATTAATTATCATGTCATGTCCCGAAAAGACCGTGCCCCCATATGTAGGACTGACTATCCTGCTATGGTAACAATAAGTCACTGAAAGCCAAGCTCACTTCACCAAGTAGGTACAGGTAGGCCTTGACCGACAGGGGTTGTTGTGCCAAAGAAGAAGAAGAAGAATTTATTGTATTCGCTGGGTTCTGTACTAGTGATGGGTAAATTCAACAAAAATCAGGAATCGCTTCCGGATGACTCCGCCAAAATTGGAAGCGATTCCGGAAGGTAGGTGCGAAACTCCGACCTCGGAGCCGTCCGGAGCCGTCCGGAGCCGTCCGGAGCCGCTAGTCGGCAGCCGGAGCCGGTCGGAGCCGTCGGAGCCGTCGGAGCCGTCGGAGCCGTCCGGAGCCGTCGGAGCCGTCCGGAGCCGTCGGAGCCGTCCGGAGCCGTCGGAGCCGTCCGGAGCCGTCCGGAGCCGTCCGGAGCCGTCCGGAGCCGCTAGTCGGCAGCCGGAGCCGTCGGAGCCGTCCGGAGCCGTCGGAGCCGTTGGAGCCGTTGGAGCCGTTGGAGCCGTTGGAGCCGTCGGAGCCGTCCGGAGCCAGCCGGAGCCGTCCGGAACCGGCGGAGCCGTCGGAGCCGTTGGAGCCGTTGTAGCCGTCCGGAGCCGTCGGAGCCGTCGGAGTAGTTGTAATAGTCGGAAGCATTCTGAAGCGCATTAATTTCCCGATATTAGTGATAATTTTATTGTAAAAAACAGCTAACGAGTAAAAAAAGAGTCTTCTTCATTTATTGATCTGAAGTTTTTTTTGTGTGTTTTTTTTTTTCAAAAATAAAGCCAAAAATAATTGTTTGCTCCGTATATATACATAGGAAAAAAAATGAATCAAATTAGGAGGTCAAGGAGCAATAGAACTATGACGGGAGGTGGGTTTGATAAAATACGAACGAGGCAGACGAGTGTAATTATGGCAGTTTTGCACGGTTGTTTACATCGACTAACGTGTATGGTTTAGGCCGCACTTGTTTTTTTACCGAATAACATGATGGCACATGGACAAGACAAAGAATATAACTATCAATCATCCGTCCATCTTTTATGAAAATAAAGATCAATAATAGTTTGATTCATAGTTTTTCCCTATATATACGGAGCAAACAATTGTTTTTGACTTTATTGTTTAAAAAAAATCCAAAAAAAACTTCAGAGCAATAAATGAAGCAGACTATTTTTTTACTCGTAAGCTGTTTTTTAAAATGAAATCATCGCTGATATCGGGAAATTAATGCGCTTCAGAAGATTTCCGACTATTACAACGACTCCGACGGCTCGAACTGGCTCTGTCGGCTTCGACGGCCCCGACGGTCCCAACGTCTCCAACCGGTTCCGTTGGCTCCAACGACTACGACGGCTCCGTCGGCTCCGGACGGCTCCGACGGCTCCAACGATTCCGGACAGCTCCAACGGCTCCAACGGCTCCAACGGCCCCGAGGGCTCCGGACGGCTCCGACGGCTCCAGCTGCCGACTAGCGGCTCCGGACGGCTCCGACGGCTCCAACGATTCCGGACAGCTCCAACGGCTCCAACGGCTCCAACGGCCCCGACGGCTCCGGACGGCTCCGACGGCTCCGACGGCTCCAGCTGCCGACTAGCGGCTCCGGACGGCTCCGACGGCTCCGGACGGCTCCGACGGCTCCGACGGCTCCAGCTGCCGACTAGCGGCTCCGGACGGCTCCGACGGCTCCGGACGGCTCCGGACGGCTCCGACGGCTCCGGACGGCTCCGACGGCTCCGGACGGCTCCGACGGCTCCGACGGCTCCGGACGGCTCCGACGGCTCCGACGGCTCCGACGGCTCCGGCTGCCGACTAGCGGCTCCGGACGGCTCCGGACGGCTCCGGACGGCTCCGACGGCTCCGGACGGCTCCGACGGCTCCGGACGGCTCCGACGGCTCCGGGCGGAATCGACGGTTTGAATTTTTCGGAATCGGAGCCGGAGTAGCAATGCTCGGAAGCGATTCCGAGCCGTGGGTGCGATTCCGGCTACCCATCACTATTCTGTACAATAGCTTACATCGGGTAATAGTTATATTAATGCCGCGAAGGGATCGTGAATTAGTGATGGGTTCTCGTAATTTCGATAACGACTAAATCAAATCCGCCGTTACGCCCATAGCCATTGGGAGCCATCCGCATCTTCGGTGTCGTCACCATGAGCTGTCTGTAGCCGTGTGGAGCAGCTACTCAACAGTTCCCGACGGTTCCGAGCTAGTAATATTACACGTAGCTTCTGAAGTTGATTTAGATATTACAATTTATTAGCGATTCTAGTTTTGGTTTTTGGTCGAATTTACACATCACTTCCGCATAGCTGAAATATCAGAATAATAGCTGAAATATGGTTTTAATCATAAAATGAAATAAATATTAGGTTTAAAACGTAACGGAGTTGTTCGGAACCGTTTGGAGCCGTTTTGAATCGACTGGAGCCGTTTTGAATAGTCTGGAGCCGTCCGCATTCGTACGGAGTTTTCCGGAGTCGCCCGGAGTCACTCGGAGTCGAGTCCTCCGGAGTCGCTGTTGTCAACTCCTGCCGACTCAGAACGACTCGACGCGACGCTGGACGACTAAGAATGACTCCGAACGACTCCGAATCCGGGCAGAACTAGTGGTTCCCATATAACCGGAGTCAGAAGCTGGAGTTGGATCGGAATCGTGGGTGCGCTCCAGAGCGCACATCACAAGTTCACACTGCCTCTAATCACCGCTTTACCGATGAGAGCGCGACAGGCGGAAGATGACTCTCGAGTGCGCGCGCGCGCGATAGAGAGTGTTAGGCGAGCTGCACCTTTGCTGGACGTTAAAAGAGGAGAGACAGCGCCCGGCCACAGTTGGAGTGAGCGTGAGAAGGTGAAAACAAAACTCGGAGATTGCGAGCGAACCACCCCAGTGGTTCGTTCCTGTGTGTACGTTTGCTCGCGTGTATGTGTGCGCGCAGCTGTGCGTGTGCGAGTGTGTGTAGACCGTTAGTTTTTCGTCTTTCCCTTCGCTGCGAACGCTCAATTTGCTGCGAATTGATTTCATTGAAGGTCCAGCTCGAAACCAGGCACGGTGTTGGGCGGTTAACGTGCTCCCGTGCGTGAGAGGGCGTTTTGTTGTCGTCCCGCGACGGTTGACCGTTTTCGAAGATAGCCGAACGGCAGGTACTGTGGAGAGCGTGAAGCAAAAAAAAGGTTATTACTGCTCGAGTGGAATTTAAATAGTTGCTGTTGTGCCCTAATCGTGTCGCGATCTAATCAGCACGGTTTTTTTTATTGTCGTTGTTGTATCACCACTGGTTCGTTCGTGTTAGATTCGTTAGGTTCGAGCGTGTGTCTGTGTGTACTTGTGTATAGTTGCGGCAGTGGAAGTGAATGATTAGCCGTGGACGAAAATTGTCTCATCTCTACTTCCGTGCGTGCGCAATCAAACCGTGTGGGACGAGACCCCGAGCCACGGGGTCACTGTTTGCTGCTGATTTTGTAGCCCAAGGTGACGCTGGGATGCATCCAAAGTGAAGGGTGCTCGATGCACCTGCCGCTCGCTACGTCATTCGGTCGACACCGGTAACAGTCATCCGATAGCCCGCCCGTCATCTCCGGACACAAACATTTCAAGGTGTTAGAGCGATGTACACGATGTCCCTCGCCCGCCCCCAAGCATTGCAATCAACCCCTAACCCCACGACGCCTGCCAAGTGCAGCAGAGTACGATGAGCAATACACGCTACAACGACGGGGGTTGCACTGCGTGCACACTCACAGGAATTATGGTTTAGCACTGGAAGCAGTGGCGCTGCTGTGAGCAACCCATTCGGGAAGCAGGAATAGGCCCTAAGGTACCATATGCGAAAGTTGCTAGAGCAGGCAATTTGAGGATGTTCCATTAGGGAGCACTTGGGAGGATTATTCGTATCTTGCTGCCCATGCTAGCCAATTTTTGGAATTTGGAGAGCAGCAATTGAACATCTTTGGAGCATTAATGACCATCAAAGGCAGCATCTTCATGAAGGGGGGCTATTTCTTCAGCTTAGCTTGCTGTAGCTTTCAAAGCAGGTTGTTTGGGCATTGTTTGGCAAGCGAGCCGTATCTTCCGTATGCGAATATGGAAGGTACATGAAGAATGCAAAGAAATTCAATGCTAGGAGTTGAACCTTTCGGGAAGAGGAGCAATTTGAAAATATTCCGCCGACACAGAGGCGTATCAGGTGAAGACGGGATGATCTTCGACGTGAGCTCGGGACTTATTGCACCTGTTTCTGTACTCCAATCAAACTCGCACTTCAAAATCCTGCCCGCCCCACTGGAGCCAGCTGGGGGGCGAGGAATTTGAGCTCCCACGATTTTGTTCCTTTTTTTTCTTTTTGCTTTGTTTTTTTTTTTTTTTGGAGGGGATACAGAGGAGGAACGGGGGAATATTTTGGCGTTCCGCTTTTTCTTACTCTTGCTTCGGGCGCCCAAACCGACCCGGCTGGAGCGTACGTGTTTGGAAAACACGTGCAAACAAAGGCGAAAATCAATGCTCCCGAAAGCCGTTTCTATCTTCCTTCTGCCTTTCTGTGCTTATCGTGGATGGGCTGGGTGGGGGGGAGGAGAGTGGGCGGCATCGGTGCCCGGGGTGCGGCTCTCTAGCGCATAGAAATCGTTTCTATTAAGGGGGGGGGGGGGGTGAACCCGTTTTTGTTGAAGCTACTGATCGACGAAGGGAAGTACGGCGCGGAGCGTGTTTGGGTGTAGAGGAAGCCAAAATGTAAAATAATAGAAAAAGCACACACACACACACAAACACATGCACACGCACAATACATGGGAAGCTATATTTATCAGCCCCAAACATGGTGGGTGTGTGTGTGTGTGTGATGAGGAACTGGGTAGTAAACGGGCGGGAATCTATTGGTTCGCCGACCGCCGAGAGGGGCGGGCCGCCATGCTGGGAAGCCCTCCCGAATATGAAAAAACGGGGTAACACAATACGCGCAACAGGTTGGAGTTCCAAATCGAACCGATTGGGTTGTACAATGGCCCTCCACCCCTCTGCCAGGTATGTTGGTATCAAAAGAAAATCAAGAGAGAAAAAAAAACACACACACACACACACAACACAAGGTTTGGTCAGGTGGCAAAAAAACAAAAAAAAAAACAAGCCAAGGCAAAACGGGAACCCGCACGACCCGTTAGCGGAAAAGTGTGCGGCCCGTGCCGGCCTGTTCCGGAGCCGTTGGGCTTGGACACCGTCTTTAAAGGGGCCACCGCTCCCTGCAAGCGGGTTTGGAATTTGGAACGGTTTTGGGTATGCGTTCAAAATAATGCGTCCCTCGCTAGTGCGTTGAGGGGTTTTTTCTAGGTCGCCTTGTTTTATTGGGACAAGGTACGCCGAAACCAAGATAGTTTTGTTTTAAATATTGTTTTCGCGTTCACTAGCAAATCGAATTTCTTTGAGTTGCATCAATGGTATGCGACAAATACTGTCATCTAGCTATTTTTTTCCTTTTTCTAAGACTCTGAACAAAACCGACAAAGCACTAACACACATAGGGCCTGACTGACTCGCCAATGATTCATCTAGGTGAATAACGGCAACGGTGGATGCTGGCAACAATGGGCACGAAAGGGTGCGCCGGCAGATCACGCCCCCGTTAGGTAACACGGCATGGGAAAAGTCAAGGGTGGTCAAGGGCTTCCAGTTCCGGTTTCTGTACAAGATAGCTCTCGCTATTGTCAGCGCGGCCATGGTGCGATACTGCGTTACTGCCGCAAGTGTCACAAGAACGTGAGACACACGGGCGTCTTCCATCCCTAATCAGGAACACGGCGTGGGGCTAGGGGAAGTGTCTGTCGCAGTAAAAAAAAAACTATCATCTTGCGGGAGCCAGCCGGTGATAATAATGGCTGGCACGAGCTGTCCGCCGACCAGTTAGGTGTTACGCCATTGTCATTAGCGGTTCGCTTGATTACGGACGATTTCGTTCGGTCTGTTCGACCTCCAAACATCAATTCCGGTCCCAGCAATCGATAGCATGCACAGCCCCGGTATCGCACGGTTCCGATTTGCTGTTTCCTTTTCCCCTTTGGTTGTTGTTTTCTTATTTTTGTTTTTGCAAATGTAAATTAAAACACGACACTTTCCGTTGGGCTCGATGGTACGTGTTCCACCCACAGCACAATACAGCCAGGAACAAAAAATGGCTGGAAAAGCACTCAACAACTGATATGCAAGCACTGCATGACAAGGAGGAGGGTGGCACAGCGTAAAGGGTTTGGGGTTAGGTAGGGAAGGATGGAGGTTTTACGGTATGGGTGGGAAATGGAAGCAAAACCTGAGCTAAAAGTAGAGGAAATAAATTTTCCTCAAATGCATGTTCCCCCCTCCCCCTCCTTTCTTCACTCCCCTACCTACCTTCGGGTGAGTAGCAAACGTTTTTGCTTCTTCTGCCACCGGTTCGAAGCCGCGGCCAATCACCATCATCATCACCACCGCCAACATCACCGGGCGGTTAACGATGGGCGGCCAGCTGACGGATCATTCTTCGTGTAGTTTTCTTGCTTTCCCAAGCCGTTTGTCCCCCCCCCCCCCCACCCAATGAACCTTTCACCCTCTCATTCTATCCCATTAGCAACCGCTTAAGGTGGATTGTATCGGGCGGGAGTGTGTTTTTTGTTGTTGTCTTTCTTTCTTTCTTTCTCCACTGAATGTGTGCGCTGGGTTTATTGCCTTTCTTCCTGTGGTGTATTTTGTTCCTTCATCCGTGGGGGTGGGAGGTGTTTTTTTTTTTAAGAAAAACTTTTCCCACTGTTGGCTTTGGTGCCAAGAGGGTATTTTGCTTTCGCCCGATGAACCCCATGAAATCCATACCGGCACACATTATTAAGCTGTCAAGCAAACTAAGTGTGAGACAAAAACATTAATCAGATAATGGCATCACTTTCATTGGCATCATAATTAGTCAAGCCATGTCATACTTCTATCGAATCGTACGTCTGCTGCTAGCTGGTAGCTTGTTTGCCAGAGCGCACTATGGTTCGTCTTAAACGCTCTGCGATCGGTTCGGCTTCGTGTTGCAGTGGTAACGCGGTCGGCCTCCTGCACCGCACGTCGTGGGTGCAAATCTCGGTCATATCGCGTTTAAAAACAGCTGCCGCCGCCTTGTTTTCCTGATCCTCAATTTAGTAGCAGGGAAGAGCGTTTAGAAAATAAGGAACATTATTATCTCCTCTATTTTTGAGAGCACTGAAGCGAATGGCGCAAGGGGATGCACTTTAAATCCACCGAAAAAAAAAGAATTGGACCAAGAATAGATATGGGGCCAGTATGTTGTGTGTTGAGGTTGGCGGGGGGGAATGGGGAAGTAAGACACGCACGCAGGCTGGAACAAAAATAGCGAAAATAGGCGGCAAAAGGTCTCTTTTAAAAGCCGGTCTTTAAAAGAGGATCATCCAACATGAGAGATCGCTGCTGCTGCCCTTCCACCATCTCCCTCTGCAGCGCAGCTCTGCCCAGTGCCGATGCTTGATGAAGCTGATTTAATTGTCCGTGTACCCATTTCCCCACATGCCGAACCGCAGCACTCCAGGGTTCGTCATCAAGCACGTTATAGCAAAATGGTATATATTTAGGTGCCCCGGCGATATATTGTTTTCATGGTGGCGTGGAGGACCGTTCCACTTCTAGCCCGATGATGGAGGTACCTTGCACAACGCTCCACAAGAGGTTTGGATCGGATTGGGGGTTTTTTTTGTTTCTCCCAGGGAAACTTTTTGGATGATGGATTCACGAGATAAACTTTGCTTGTGTGTGAGTGTGTGTAGTTTTTTGTTCATTCATCTTTTAATTTCCATGGGGTGAAAGTGGAGAAATGAATCGATTGTGAAAATTAAAAACCATTCAGCAACACACATTTATGTTGCGATTGATGGTGATTGTTTGCTACTCCACTGCCTTCACTTCCTTTACTGCCTGTTGTTGTTGCTGCCTTTTTTTGGAAATGTTGTAATGATTTCTCTCGGTCGGAATAAACTGACACGGTTCCAACGCCAACTCGAAACGATACGAAGCCCTTCGGCCCTTAAGGTTGAATGGAGTTGATGCGTTTTCCCTGCTGCAGACCAACTGCGTCAATAAATACGTACGAAAGTGAATTGAATTAGTTCGGTTCCGGTACGAGAAAAACAAACCAGCCTACGAAAGGGCAAAGTGAAATTCAATTATAGCGAATCATGTTTAAGAAGTAGTCCATTTTTTGTTTTGCTCCATCTAGAAACGATCAGCAGTTTTCAAATCAAACCGAAGGAGGCTCTAAAATGTATCAAGTTCTTTAAAATCTTAAAGTGCACTTCTTCATGTGGATGGATGTTTAGAACCTTCATTCTAAAGTCTAGCCATACATTGGTGTGTCATGCTCTCTCAAGCTGTAAGCGAAGAAATTTCTCGTGTTCTAGCTTTTTCAACTCATCGTGGCAGGTTCTAAAGTGCATTGACTTTACAACTGCAAGTTTCATTTTCTGGATGTCGGAAGGATGTTTTGAAATGTCTATAGGTCAATAACTATCTTTTTCATGTCGAACGGCTTTTATTTCCGACATTGGACATGTCAGGCACAATCACTCAGACACTTGCACCATAGATGTCTGCTATTCCGAGAATAAACCAGAACTTGGTTCGCTTGGTCAGATGTACGCTTCAAGTGCAAAAGTTGCTGGTGTAGTTCGAATATCTACGCGTAAGCTGGGAGACATCATATTCTCAAGATTCTTTCAAATGTGCCGGTAGAAAGCAATTCTATTGGACAGGTGCCTTAGTTCATAGACTTTCAGGTTGTTGGAATCCTGGTATCGATGCTTTTATACGTCTCTGTTGAGAATGGGGAAGATAAGGCTACAGGCAATACATTTCATAGCGACAGCTCTCAGATATGCTTTGAAGATACTGGAAACAGTACCTCAGAAGTAACTTCCTCATGTCCGCAATCATCGCAGGCTCCTGGAGTAGAGCGAATTTCCAATAGTGCTAATCCAATGTCTACAATCTCTAGTAACATGTGTACGGCAAGCGCACTTAACGTTCAAGATTGCTTCAAAACCAAAGATATGCAAACTATCCAACACGCACGCCACGGTGAACTTTTTCTCTCCCTCGTCTACTGCTGGTGCCGTTTGGACGCGTGCAAGGCTCGTTGTTTGTAAATATTTTCCAGCTCCCACACAGCAAACCGCTCGGTCTCACCCAGCCCGCTAGCAACTACGGTTCATCAAACTCCCTACCGTACCGAGGATATCGCAAGGCGCCGAGGGCCCGAAAAAAAGGGATAATGCCACCGTTGTTGTGCGTTGACGTTCGGCTGTGTAAGGGTGTGCGTGATGGGCGGTGGAAAATTGCGCACGCGCTAGGGCTAGCAATACGAGCGAGCAACACACAAACCCCACAGGATGTGTGGTGCCGTTCGCATCCGTCTTTGCCGTCATCGCTCTCGCGAGCTGCTCTTGCGCGCGCTCTCGTATCCGTTGCTTTTGTGCAGCTTGTAAAAAGGGAGTGTTATCGCGGGTGTGCGTGTTTGTGTACGTGTTTTCCCTCTGCAAGAGCGGCGAGGGCTTTACCTACCAGCAACCAACCTAACCAGCGGCAGGATAATTGTCACTCAGAGCGAACCGAGCGAGCAGTGTACGTGCAGTGTGAGAGCAGTGCTTGCCCTGCTAATGTTTTCTTTCTTCTCCCACCGATGCAGTTTTCAAACCCACCAGGATTTCCACCACCCAAGCGAAACGTGGCCGTGAGTGAAAAAGGAAAACGGTAGCCAGCAGCAGCAGCAGCAGTAACAACAACAAAACCACATAAGTCGGTCACGAAAAACTCTGTTGTGCTTCAAAGGTTTGGGATTTTATTTGTGTGGCCTAATGCCTCCCTGGGACGCGCCTAGGTGGTGCAGTGTGAATGTGCGCGTGTGACCAGTGTGTGGTGCGAACGCTAGTGATGATTTAGACGCGCCATCGAACCGCCCTGCAGAGTCGCCTAGTGCAGTGACGCGAATGGGACGGCGAGTCCAGCGCGCCACCAACGCCGCGCCCCGGTTGCGAACGTCCCGGGCCCCTTTCGAGCCGATTCCGCCCTGCCGGAATTGCGGTACGAGCGCCTCGCCCCGGACGAAACCACTTCAACCAAACAAACTCAAACGACAGCGTGCAGAAACGGCCATCAAACAGCAGTAGCAGCTGCAGCACCAGTAGAAGACCTGGGACAATCAACGGAACAGTGGGAACGCGTTGGGACGGGTTGGTCCGAAACTGAAAAGCAACACGTACGCGCCTAGTCTGCGTGTCCCCCAGTGCAGAACGGTGTGTGTGTGTGTGTGGGAGTGTAAGAGAGAGAGAGAGGTAGAGGAGGGCGGGGGTAAAGTAAAGGAAACCAGACACCAGAGGCTCTCAACACCACGTCCACGGAATACGGAAGCGAACGACGGACAGCGCAATGGCAGGTAAGTTTGTGTGTGACGTGACGGGTGGATGAGTAACGGGATGGGGATGTCCATACCTGGGCACGGTGCTTACGGGGTGGAGGGTGGGTGTGCTTTCCAGACATTCCAGGGGAGTGGTACATCCGGAGCTTGACCGCTGGCTCGAGCTATGAATACGAGCTCTTCCGTCAGGTTCAAGCTTGTTTGGGAAGATGCTCCAGGAAGTCTAGCCAACTCCCCGGAAGTTCTACCGTTCCCTAGAGCTTTTCGTTTTGTTTTGCATTCATGGCCAAATGTTTACAGGTTTCGCTGACGATGGCACACATTTCCGTAAGAGGGTTACTCCAACGATAGTAACAACTTCAAGAAGGGGAGCTGGATGTGTGTAAATAGGGACAGTACTAGTGTTGGGTAAATCTGATTCAGATATGTAAAACTGAATGAATCTTTGAAATGATACAATGAATCCGAATCTCGGTTGGAAAGATTCATGAATATAGAAAAAATCTTGAATTTAAAAGATTCTAGAGTTTCGAAAGATTCATGAATCTAAAAAATTCTAGAATCTCGAAAGATTCATCAATGTCGAAAGATTCATGAATCTCAAATGTTTCATATATCTCGAAAGATTCATAGAGCTTGAGCATCTTCTTATTCTACTTCTTGGCGTAACAACCTACGTGGTCAGGTCAGCCTGTACAGACATTCGAAACTTCTTGATCGCATTCGAGAAATTGGTTCTTGCAGCCGGTTAGTCTGTTTTGATACGAGGAGACGGTCTACTCCAGACATAAACCGTAGATGGGCATGTCGTTCGAGATAACCACACCTACCATGGGATCGCGCAAATTCAATATTTTGATAATTATACATGTAATCTACACGGATTCATGAATCTTTAGAGATTCGTTTCGATATGAGTGAATCTCAACGAACACTAGACAGTACACTCCCCACCTGTTGTCAGGCTGGTGCAGTGCTTTGGGAGTATGAGGAAGACTGTCGGAGGTAGGCTGAAGTGTGCGGTCCATGCTGTAATATGTTGCGGTCGGACGCTACTAAATCTCAGTAGCTACTGCAGTCTGCTTTGTTGTCTTTGTTTTTTTGTTGTTGTTTTGCTGAGAAAAAAAAGGTTAAACCAGGTCCCTCACCATCCATCTCCTGTCCCGTGTGTCTTCAACTCCAAAAAGGTCTAGATTTACGCGGTCGGGCATCTGTCGTGACGTTCGCCGTGTCGTACCAAACACTAATAGGGCTTTAGGTTTCCCGCTGGTCCCGCTCGCCCACCACTAGCGAACCTTGGAATATGGCGGGGATCGAATTCAAACGGGTGTCTGACATTATAAAACAAACAGTGTGACTTGAAGCGATCCCTCCACTCCGCCCGATCCGCTCGGGGTAACTGATCTCGTACCCCCGGCCGCAACTTCGAAATATATTTAGATAAATATATTTATTTTGCCATTTCCAGAGCGTGATTACATCGGGTTCGCCACGCTGGCGGAGCAGGTGCACCGCAAATCGGTGAAGCGTGGCTTCGAGTTCACGCTGATGGTGTGCGGCGAAACCGGCCTCGGCAAGTCGACGCTCATCAACACGCTCTTCCTGACCGAGCTGTACGCCCAGCGGTCGGTGCCGCCGGTCGAGCAGCGGATCGAGAAGACGACCCGCATCGAGAAGAAGACGCTCGACATCGAGGAGCGGGGGGTGAAGCTGCGGCTGACGATCGTCGACACGCCCGGCTTCGGCGACGCGGTCAACTGCGAGGACAGCTGGCGCGTCTGCACGCAGTACATCGACGAGCAGTTCCGCCAGTACTTTACCGACGAGAGCGGGCTGAACCGGCGCAACATACAGGACAACCGGGTGCACTGCCTGCTGTACTTCGTGCCACCGTACGGGCACAGGTAGGGTGTTGATTGGGGCGGTCACAGCGAAATTTTGCCTAATGCGCCCTTACCCCGACTGCGTTACAGCTTGCGCCAGCTCGACATCGATCTGCTGCGGCGGATGCACAAGAAGGTGAACATCATACTGGTGATCGGGAAGGCGGACACGCTCACGCCGAAGGAGGTGAAGGCGCTGAAGGGCCGCATCCTGGACGACATCGAGACGCACGGCATCCAGATCTACCGCTTCCCGGACTGCGACTCGGACGAGGACGAGGAGTTCAAGCAGCAGGACCGCGACCTGAAGGCCAGCCTGCCGTTCGCGGTCGTCGGCAGCAACCAGGTGATGGAGGTGGCCGGCCGCAAGATCCGGTGCCGCCAGTACCCCTGGGGCGTGGTGGATGGTAAGCAAGCAGAGCAATGCAGCGGCAGCTCACCCACATTGGCTCTACAGTGGCAATGGTTTCGTTTTTTTTTTTTTTTTTTTGCAGTGGAAAACCCCGAACACAGCGACGTGGTGAAGCTGCGCACGATGCTCATCTCGACGCACATGCAGGACCTGAAGGATACGACGCGCGACGTACACTACGAAAACTATCGCGCCCAGTGCATCTCGCAGATCTCGCAGCACGCGCTGCGCGAGCGCAACAAGCTGAAGCGCGAATCGACCGCCTCGAACCACGAGTTCTCCGACACGGACCGGTTGCTGCTGCAGAAGGATGAGGAGGTAGGGCGTAGATCCGCGTGTGTGTGTGTGTGTGGGTGCTGATAGACAGATTTTCAATCCGAATTTTCCTCCCGTTCTAGATCCGCCGCATGCAAGACATGCTGGCGCAGATGCAGGAAAAGCTAAACTCTACCAGCGTCAACGATTCGGTCATCGATGTTTAGTGCGTGGCAGCAGTGGACGTGGATGCGCTGCCGGACTAGATTGCAAATCCCCACTCATCCACCACCCATTAATACCCGCCGGTCTCTTGGTTAACGTGGCATTTTCCCTCGCCAAAGTAAAAAAAACCACAACCTCCATACGCAACGACCAAAAAAAAAAAAGGCCAGCAGACAGGAAGATCTTTTTTGTTTTTTTTTTTCCTGGGAGGGAAAAAGGGCCACGTGTTCGTGTTCCACCCGACAAACGGAGACGTTAGAAACGTTGCGATAGAGAAAAAGAAAGAGAGATAGAATGAGAGGAATAAAAGTGTGTAGACTCGTAGACTTCCGCCTAGTGGCCGGGAAAAGCGCTCCGCCATTCGTAGGATCCGCTGTCGTAGCAAGCGTGTAGCAGCGTTACAGCACACCACAAGTAATACAAATTTAGTCGATTTAACTGGGTAAAAGTATTCGAAGCAAAACGTTAACATTCGTACCCGCAGTGACAGGCGTGCTGGACCGGAGTTGATCATTATTTAGTTGTACCGGGTTTCGGGTGGTTCGCACTGTTGCGCTGGGAAGTTTCCTGGGCTTCGCTCAACGACAAAGAAGTAGGGTTGCGACTACTACGAAAACTATTCATTCCCTTACGAAAAAAAACGCGTTGCAACCTTGGTCCGGCTTACGCGTGAAGCAAATTCGACCAAAGAGAGGAACCACGTGGCCAGGACACAGGACCATCAAGCACCACGTGTGTGCCCGATATAGTAAACTTTGTTGGATTGCTTGCTTCACCACACCACCGCCGTTCCGTTTTTGGGTCAGTTTGGAAGTCCAGCCTCCAGTCCAGTGGGCATGCGACCGCCCACATTGTAAGGGAAGGGCATTTGAGCGCTTGTGTGTGTGTGTGTGGGGGGGCGTTCTTCTCGGAGCGTTATTTTTCCCTTTTTTGTTTGTTTGTTTTGTAATGTAATTGTAGGCTTAGATATTTGTATACACGACGGTAGAGTTAATGCAATTATTTATATGGAAATCGGTAGGCGCGGAAGAGTGGACAACTAGGTCCGGGTGTTGCGTACGGTAAGAGGCTCCCGCCCCCTGACCCACCTCAGTGTAAGGGCCCGGAAAGCGTTTGCAATCAACCAAAATCCAAGTGTAAGACAACTCAGTTACCACCACCAAAAGGGGAAGAAACACAATTAGTGTGTATGCATGTGTGTGTGTTAGTGGGTTCGAAGAACCTCACCGGACAAAACAAAGAAGAAGAAAAATAGAAACATAAAAGCGCCGCGCGAGACGATTCAGCAGGGCAGTTGACGTAAAGGTCGCGCCGTAAAGCAATCAAAAGTCAAAGAAAGAAGAAAAAATGTCACGCGCGCGCCGCCGTTCACGCAAAACTGTTACGGATATTATAGGTTTCGTGCTTTTTTTTCCTGTTTTCCTTTCGGTTCGTTTCAATTTTTAACACGTGTGTACCACCCACAGTATTTCAAGGAAGGGCGCGCGCGCGCGCTCATAGACAGGAGCAGTTCGAATGTAGTCGACAAATTTTCAAAGATACGCTAATTTGTAACCAGTGAACGGGGGTGGGAGATGGGGCACGGGCGCACAGCACGTGCTGTCTGCTGGGCCCAAGTTTTGCTCTCTAAGCTGCCGTGTGTGTAGTTTTTGAAGGAACGGCCGGAAACAAAACCCGTAGATTCTCTCTACCAGCAAGCTAAGAAATAAAACACATTCAATACATACACCAGGGCTGCGTTTGGCTGGTGGCGAAAGAAAAAGGCGTTTCGGGGTTAGCGAAAAGAGAAAGTTACTACACCAACGTTGCCGCGATGCCCCTCGCAGACCGCTGGTGTATGGTGGAATGAGCCATCAGCACTGCAGCCGAGCTAACGATTGGCCGCTTACGACGTAGAGAGAAAAAGGAATGCTTCGACGAAGAGGGCAGACGAGCACTGTCCGAGAAGAATGCAGCGCGCGCCCGCATGCTACGGCATGAAACCCGCCAGAACGTGGTGAACTACAGACTAGTGATGGATGAAGCTGGCAAAAATTTGGAATCGATTCCAATCTGATTCCGATAATTTCGGAACCGACTCCTGAAGGTAGGTCCGCCCAGCATCGTCCAGAGTCGGTTCAGAAGTCATCCAGAATCGCCCGGGTTCGTCCGACGTCGTACGTAGTTGCCCGGAATCGGAGTTGTTCAGAGTCATCCGAAGTCGGCCTGTATACGAAGTGCACGGGCAAAGTGAAAAACAAAAAACACAACGAAATGAAATGCCTAATAATAAGCTTATTGTACCAGACGGCTCTAGTTGATTCCGACCGACTTCGATCGACTTCGGACGAACCCGAATGACTCTGGACGATCCCGGCTGACATTCGACGATTCCGGGAGACACTGGATGATTCCGGATGACTCCAGACGAATGCGACTACGGGCGGAACTAGTGGTTCCCATTTTGCCGAAGTCGGAATCGGACTAACAATAGTCGGAGTTGGAATGGAGTCGAGAATGCGCATCATTACTTCCAGGCCAAGCAGCGCCGTTTTGAAGAGTCAGACGAACAGTTGTTGGAGCACCCGCTTGTTTTATAGGAGATTGAAGGAGGCACGGAGCGGGTTTGCTCCTAAAACCGCAATGTGCCGGGATGCGGAAGGAAGTCTCTTGACAGACGAGTAAGTGATCGAAAGGTGGAAGTGCTACTTTGAAGGACACCTGAAGGGAGCAGAGGCAGGAGAGCCTGGCGCAAGTGCCAGAACAAGGCAACCACGGTGAGAGGTGTCGATCTTGATGTTGGAATCTTTCAAATCTCACAGGGGTCGGTGGCAAGGTGACGGACTATCCTTTCTACTATTCAAAATCGCTCTGGAAGGTGTCATTCGACGCACGGGGCTAGACAACGACATCCGTGGTACGATCCTCAACCGGTCTCTCCAAATTCTTGGCCTCGCGGATGACATCGACATCATCGGCAGGACAACAGCGAAGGTGTGTGGGGCGTACACCAGACTCAAACGCGAAGCAGCAAGAATTGAATTGAGAATCAATGCGACGAAGACGAAGTACCTGATTGCTGGAGACTCAGATCATCTATGAAGCAGTGTATTAGTTAGCGGCCACAACCTTGAGGTAGTAAAGAAGTTCTGCTATCTCAGAACGGTCGTTACTTCGGACAACGACATCAGCAGCGAAATCCGGAAGCGCATTGTGCAGAGGAATACTATGGGCTTCACCGTCTACGGAGATTCAGAAGACTTCGAAATTAGTGTTGGGAAAAATAAAGTTTTTGTCGGAATTGATTCCGGTTAGCTCCGAAGTTTTCTGAAATCGATTCCAGATAGTAAGTCCGGAATCAGTTTCCGGAATCGGAGTCAGTTTCGGCATCTCCATAAGAATAGGTGTTTGGGTCCAATGATGCTACGTATTGATAGCAGCAAAGAATCAAATTTTTCCTTGTAAACGATCAATTCTCGTGGAGATTCCTTAATTGATTACACTTCTGAATCTTCTTATTTAAATTCAATAACTGATTCCCATTCCGGAGCTAATTCCAATTTAAGAGTCAATTCTGATTCCGTTTCTACAGCATATTGTAATCCCCTGGACTATTCCGATTCTGGAGCCGATTTCGAAATCGGAGTCGGATTCGGAGTCGACTCGAGAATCGGCTCCAAAATCGGAATCGATTACAGCATCGGAAGCAGGTAGGTCCTATTCCGAGCTCCCACCACTATTCGAAATCGCACGAAATGTTAGATATATTGCCTCTATGGCGATGATCCTCTATGGAGACGAATCTTGGACCATTCGGATGGGTGACGCGTCCGGACCATCTTTGGCGGTGTGTTTGAGCATGGAGCGTGGAGGAGAGGGATGAACCACGAGCTTGCTGAGCTGTACTGCGCGAACTGGGCATCCTGATGAAGGCTGGCAGGATACGATGGCTGGGGTATGTTATGAGGATGCCGAATTCATGCCTCACTAAGAAGGTTACAGCGTGCCTCAGTTCGGCACGAGGTGCAGGAGAGCACATCGAACTCGTTGGTTCCATCAGCTGAAGCAAGACATGTCGAAGATGCATGGGAGGCTGCAGCCAGGGACCGCGCATCGTGGAGTGTGATCTTGAGCAGGTCAACTAGAGAGAGAGAGACTACACTAAGGCGGTTGGCTTTTAGCGTTCTCTGCCTGCTTGGTCCGGGGTTGCTCATTTATTGCGCCGATCGCGTACATGTTACAGGGAAAAGCAATACCACACATAATACCGTTGAAATATACCCTTCGATGCCCGCTAGTCACAATTTGCCAGGATGCGCAATTTGCAAGCGCGTTGCTATTTTTGTCTTCCTTTTGTTGCTGCAATAAATTATCATTTTGTCGCCTTCCCGGTCCCGGAAGCGTTTGCCTATCGATGATGACTATGAAAGCTTCCCCAATAGACGTGTGCACGCTTTCTTCCTTTCTACTAGCTCTATCCCTCTTTCCACACAAACACACACACACTGACTATGCACTTATGTAGCTCCAATTTATCTTACTCTGACGCACTTGATTTGATGCATAATTAGCTATTCTGTTTGCGTATTGTTTTTTTTTTTCGCGCAGCTCATTCTACACAAAACACGTACCGTACCACGAAAATAAAACCTTTCCCTTTTCCTTGCTTTGCGTGCGCACCATTACACCCCTTTTTGGCGTATCTTAACCATAATCCCTATCTTTCTTATCCTCGCTAACATTCGCGCTTAATACACAATTCTTCAATTTTAGGATAAGTGCTCGCGCGCGCGCGCCCGTCTGTGTGTGTAGCTACCCTTTCCCCCTATTTTTTATCATTAGGATAATGCTTACATCACAATATAAAACAAATCAAAATTACACATACACACAAAACACATACAAACGTACCTACACGTACACATTGATAAATCAGTTACACAATTTTGGGAGTTGATTTGTTGGGACAAAGAGTTTTAGTTGCAGTACGATCGTCTTCGGTTCGGGTTGCTCCCCCTTTTTACAAACAATTTTAACAACATTAATAATTTACCACGCTTCGAGACACGATGATGGCCTTTTTCCGTTTTCTTCTGCGTGTGGTTTGTAACCCTATTGCTGCCTTGGCCGGTGTAAAAAAAAAAAACATAAAAAAAACAAACCCAAAAACTGTCTTCAGGGAGATGGGCCTTATGGTTTGCTCGCCCAGTGGCAAGTAAGACTCCTGCCTTGCCAAATGGCTAAGCGCTTTTCGTTTGGTTTGTATGTTTTTATGTAGCTGTGTCAAACTCTTCTAACTACTCTCCCACTCGCCCGTACAGCCGCGCACTGCCTACTGTGTCGCTGTTTTTTTGTGTGTTCCTCCATACCGATCCTCTCTTCCCGAGCTCCTTTCCCGGATCAAGAAGATCGGTGTGCGATGTAATTTGCGACAGTGTTGTTGTTGTTGTTGTTTCTTCTTCCTTGTCCTCCCTAATTACTTTAATAGGAATATTCATCTCAGTTGCGGTTTTACGTCTAACTTATTTCCTTTGTATGTGTGTGTGTGTATTTCCCTCCTCTCGCTTGCTTGATTTACTCTTTGGCTAGATTATTTAAGCTATCGGCTAAATTATACGCGCTTTCGCACACACCCAGACTACACATCGGGCAAGAATTTAGTATGTATGCGTGTGTGTGTGTGCCGATTTAGTCGATCTTGGCCTTAAAGTAGCGCTTGAAGATCACTGGCACGAGCGCGACGACGGAGAAGGCGGCCAGCATCGCGATCGAGCCCCAGCTGAACGCGTCGCTCGAGCTGGTCATCTTGTACAGCGTCTTGCCCGCCTGGATCGCGATGAACGAGGGCGGCGCAACGCCGAGGAAGGTGCCGAGCGCGAACGGGTAGAGCGGAACGCCGATGACCGGCGCGACTAGGTTGATGAACCAGTTCGGCAGGAACGGCGTCATGCGCAGGAACAGCATGTAGCTGAGCAGATCGTCCCGGTGCCGGTCGACCTGCTTCGCCCAGTGGTGGGCCCGCTCGGGAAAGTAGTATTTGACCAGCCGGCGGCCCACCAGCTGCGAGAGCAGGTAGCACAGCGTGGCGCCCAGCGCGGAACAGAAGCAGACGAGCGTGAGGGCGACCGGGAAGCTGTACAGGAAGCCGCTCAGTATCGAGAGGAACAGCGAGCCGGGAATGGCAAACGTTTGCAGACTGCGTAGGCATAGGAAGCGAACGTGAGAGAGAGAGATAGAGAGAGAGAGATAGAGAAAGAAATAGAGATTAGAATTTAAAATGCAATAAAAGTAGACCAACAGCCACAGAAGCCAGGCGCAGACAAGCGTGTGCATCGTAAAGCGCAACTTGCGGTGGAAGGTGCAAAGGGGTGCCGGCATACTTACAATATGTACACCAGTATGATGCCGAACATCACCTCCAGATTGTACAGGTCTTTGTAGCGGTCGAGCACCCGGCCGAGCTGCTTCGCGTCCTCGATATCGAACGGCACCTTCAGATATTGCTTTTCCGACCTGCGAACGAGGGAAAAAGGGGCGCACGTGGTTAGCACAGGGGGTGGGGAAACCCGGGAAGGGGGGAGGGACACTTACTCTTCCAGCTGGGGAAACATCGCGTACACGTACACCATCGCGAACAGGCTGGTGAAGAAGATGGCCGCGAGAATGATGAGCGATTGCCGGGCGGACCGATCCTCGTCCGCCGGCGGCGATGATGCCTTGCTGTGCTGCTGGGGCTGGGGCGGCCCACCGTTGGCCGCCTTGGCGGACCCGTTCATCGTGGCGGATGGACGCTGCTGCACCAGCTTCTGCTCGTGATGGTGGTGGTGGTTGTTGTTGTTGCTGCTGCCGTACAGTGCCGTCCCGTTCGCATCCGGTGCCATTGCTGCCCCTCGGTATCGACCTTTTCGGATGTCGTCCCTCTGTTTGCTTTGTTTTTCCTCTACTGACGCGACCAGTGGAGCATCTGCTGAACCGTCGCTGTCTGGCTGCGTATCTGCGCCGAACGCGGCTCGCGCTTGATGATGGATGAATAAAGCCCGTCCGGCTGGTGCACGACACTATCACACCCAAGCGCAGATACGGTACGGTCCAATCGTACGATATGTGTGCAGCAGCAACCGCAGCCGCGCGTGTGTGTGCCGATGATTAATATATACCTACAAAGAGAGAACGTGAGTAGAAGGGTAGGACACATGTAGGACGCGGGCGGGCGTGTGAGATGACGATGGCGAGAAATGAATGTACATCTACCGGAAGCTAACACTAACAATGTCACACAACCGTAACAGAAAGTGTCAGTCCGACGTGTGTATGGTAGCGAGCCGAGCAGCGCCTACCGCAATGCGACACGTGGTTTGGCCGGCTGAATAAATAGAAAATACGAACGATTCTGGGGAGGGTTGTCAAGCCGCACATTTGGGGGAGGTTTTCTATTCACGCTATTTATACATCGCGAGCGAATTTAAATTTGAATTCCTATGCGCCTTGGTACACAACGCAACTAGAGGCGCACCTTCCCGGCGCGGTGTCTTTCTCACGGTGTCTAAATAAATCAATTAGAAATTGACATACATATAAACACAGGAAGCAGATAAGTAACCCTCGTCTGTTTCGTTATCAACCGTAAAATAGGTCATAAAGGCAAGCCGCATCTCGCTCAACCTCGCCATGCATGGATGAGCGACTTGCTCAAGAATATTTATGCAGGGTTTGCCAGGTGTGTGTTACAGTACATTAAAAAAGCAGATTTGTGGGTGTGTGTGTGCAAGCGAACGAGATCCGAATGAAACATTTTAAAGCCATTTTCCTTTTTTCTAAAAAAATCACGGAAAAAAACCCCGAACTTATCGACTCCGAATCCGGATCAGTCCGGATCATTTCGGATGATTCCAGAAGCGTCTGGATGAGTTCGAACGAGAGATGTAAGATCATATCCGGATTCAGCCTCAGCTTCTGATGCACGAACAACAGCTAATACACAGTAGTGGTGGGAGCTCGGAATCAGACCTACCCGATTCCGTTTCCGTGCTCGGAATCAATTCCGATTCAAGTCTACTCCGGAGTCGATTCCGGAGCCAATTCAAGGGCCGATTCTAGAGTTGACTCCATAGCCGATTCTGGAGCGAAGGATCGGAATCAGCTCCGAAATCAGAATCGACCTAAGAATCGCAATTTGCTCCGATAACGGAATTAGGATTGCCTCCAGAAATAGATTTTTCTCCGGAATGAGATTCAGTTCTCGAATTGAAACACGATGTTTCAAAAGCGAAATCAGTCCGGCAATCTCCATAATAATGGATTTGCGTTTACAAATAAATTTTGATTCTTTGCGGCTTTAAATACGTTGTATAATTGAACCCAAACGCCTATTCGTATGGAGGTGTCGAAACCGGTTCCGTTTTGAAGCCGATTCTGATTTCGGAACCAATTTGGATTCCGAAAGATAGTGGCGAATATTTGACATAAAAAAGAAAGATAAATTTGACATGCAATTCTGTTCCGCAATTCCGAGCGTGCTGTTACATTAGCCAAGCGGGTTTTGCTGTCAAATTTGGCCAAGGACAGATGAATTCCAGAATTATTCTTGTAATGTAATAGGGCCTTAATGGACAGTCATTTTGGGAATCAGCAATTGCAACCCCAACCTTAACTACTCGCCTGGACTCTAAAGGACTCGTTCGGACTCATCCAGACTAGTCTACAGACTTATGTGGTCTAGTGTTGGGTTTCATGAATCATTCGTTGAGATTCATATGAATCTTCAGTGATGAGTGATTCGAATCTCCAGGCGAATCTTTACAGATTAATGAATCTCAAAATATTCTTGAATCTCCAAGGATTCATAAATCTCTAAAAAATCATGAATCCCGAACGATTCATGTATCTTTAGAGATTCATTAGTCTATACGATTAATAATTCCATAAAAATTCATAGATTTTCAAGGATTCGTGAATCTTTAGAGATTAATGATTTTCAAAAAATTTGAATTTGCGCAATCCCAACTACAACATGCCCATTGTGGGTTCAAGCCTCCCATAGCCGTCTCTCCGTAGCAAAACAAACTATCCGGCTGTGTGGTACTTGCCAAGAAGTCTCGAAAGCCTGTATAGGCTGGCATGACCACGTAGATTGTTACGCCAAGAAGAAGAATAATAAAACTCAAGCTCTATGATTTTTTAGAGATACATGAATCCCTTGAGATTCATGAATCTTTCGAGATAAATGAGATTTCGAGATTCATTAATCTTTCCAATCGAGATTCAGATTTATTGAATCATTACAAAGATTCATTCGGTCATATGAATCTGAATCAGATTTACTCTGATTTACAGATATTTACAGATTTAACACTAAACCAGACCCATCCGGACTGATTCGAAATGATTCGAACTGATCCGGACCGATCTAGACACCTTCGGAGTCGAGTCCAGCTATGATCCGGAGTCGAATTTGGATATTTTGCGCACCGGAGTCGGAGTTGATCCACGACTCCACTCCGGATTAGCCATCACTACGCCCGAAGCGCAGAGGTTTGGCACAATTCAAACGAGGGGAGAACGTGTCCGTGAACGGTTCAAGCGAATTCCCCCACACAGCAGTGAACATTTTTTTTCTGTACACTTTTTACAATTCCAGTTCGTGCTTTCGCGTTGCCATTTTACCCAAAGGCGTACAGTTTGCGCAAAAAAAAACGCAGTTGCGCGACCAGAATAGGGTAGGGATTGTAGCAGACGTTGCCGACGAGGCAAACGAAAAAGAACCGGAGGCAGTAGAACGGAATTGGAATGTAATGAAAGTGAAACTCCCTTTCGCCCGCGCAAACCAACCAAAGCAACACCACCACACGGCTTTTCCTTTTGGGCGGGTGGTGGATGTTTTGTTTTGTTTCGTTTTTGTTGTTGTTGCAATCGCATGCTTCTTTCCGCGTGTTTCTTATTGCGCGTTTGCGAGCCGCGCTCGTTCTGTAGCCAGCTGATGGGTGGATTATGCCCCCGCCGATCGGCGCATGCTGATCATACGATTCTTTGCGTGTGTGTGTGTGTGTGTGTGTGTGAACCGATAGAAATGGAAGGGGCATTGGGTGCTGAGCTTGTTTTGTCTCGCCGTGGGGTTTCCTTTGAGCTCAGCATGTGACTTCCTTATCATCCACGCCATCCCCATAGTGTCACCGGAACGGCTCATGTCGGGTGCGTGCAGAGGGGGGGGGGGGGGACGATGAAAACAGATTCCATCCCTACAGCTCCCTCCCCGCCACCCTTTCACAACAAAGACGTATCGCCTGATGTTTTGCTGCCTTGTTATCCACCGTTGCGCAGGCTTATTTTTATCTCGTTTTCGCACTCGCCAGCGCCCCACCGTTGATGCGTGGTGGTCCGACCTTGTGTCGTAATTATCCCCCCACTTCCCACTACTAACACTACACTACTACAGCACTACTACGCGCGCGCCCGTTACTGTTTAACTCGAGTGTTGTTTTTTTTACTCTTCTCTCTGCTGTTGCTGTATGGCGTGTTGTTTAAGCGCGCCGTTGTGGGCTGAGGGTGACGAAGGTGGGCTGACTGTTACGTACTCCCAAATGGCTCAAGGCTCTTCGCAGCACCGTTTCTCGCACGAAACGAGTTTGCCGCAGCAGCGGTCGCTTCGCCGCCGAAGACAATGGCAAACCACACCACACTGGAAGGTGGTGGAACATTTTGTCTTTTTTTTTTGTTTGTACGTGCTCGCGCACTCTTCGGAGCCGTTGTCCTTGCACGGTCCAAATAAAGCCACCCGCTGCTCGCCCGCAAGGGAAATGGCGTGCACCTCTTCCTTCCGGTTTTGCATAGAAAACCCTTTTCCAGGGGCAACAGACACACACACGCACAGACGGACACGTTTTCGGCAGGGATCGATAGCGATAGTTGGCTGCAAATGGACATTGTTGTGTAAAATCGTCATACTTTACCGATTGCCCTTCGGCTACTATCGTGCTTGGCGCTGGTTGTGTTGGCCGTGCAACTCTCCTTCCCGAGCTGCTGCTGCCGCTGTTTGCAAGCGCGTTGCTGGTCACGCGTTCCGGAATGGGGCAAGACACCACACGATTTTTCGGCTTGTTTGGTACGCTGCGCTGCCCTGCCGAGAAGGGATGATGCGTGTGCGCGCGCGTACGTTTCGCTGTTGATAGTTGGCTGCCGCGCCAGGCAGAAAGAAAGGATAAACTGCAACGCACCACCAGCGAACTGCCACCACCACTTGCGGGCTGATTGGAGAGAGCGACTGTTTTACGCCACCGCGGTGATGATAAAGGGAACGATAAACGTTCTTTTCTACCCTCCGCAAATACACACAACACACAACACACGGAGAAAATTTTAAGCAAAGGCGAGGTGTAGAAAATATAAAGAAATTGCGGGGAAACAAAATGCACCAAAGGAACGGCAGACGATCCGACCGAGCGATGGCACACGAATGAAGCCGTGGCCAGATGCGGCTACCGCACGACACTGACGGCGGTTTGACAGCTGCTCGCCAGCTGCTCGACTGCTCGAAGGGGTTTAAATTTAAAAGACCTTTGGTTGGCCCTTCGAGCCGTTGAATGATGTTGATTCTAGCGAATTGTTGTTAATTCGGTTTATTACACTTTTATTTTTATTTTATCTCCTGACGGAGGAGTGTGAGGTGATCGAAAGATGGCAGTACTACTTCGAAGGACATCTGCATGGAGCAGAGGCAGGAGAGAATGGCGCAAGTGGCAGAACAAGGCAACTACGACAGCATTGGTGCAGACGACGAGGTGCTCATCTCATCTCATTTCTGGAAGAGATTGACAACGCCATCAGGCAGGAGAGAATGGCGCAAGTGGCAGAACAAGGCAACTACGACAGCATTGGTGCAGACGACGAGGTGCTCATCTCATCTCATTTCTGGATGAGATTGACAACGCCATCAAGCAGTTTAAGAACTTATCTGCTAGAAGTTATCTTCAGATGAGTTTAAGTTTGCTGGCAGCGATGGGCTGGCGGCCGAGCTCTTCAAGATGGGGTCGAAGAGGTTTACCGTCGAAATTCATCAGCTTATCGTGAAAACCTGGGAGCAGGAGGAGGAGGAGCGGAAGCTGCGTGTCATTCATCCAGTCTACAAAAGGGGCGACAGGTTGCAATTCTCGAATTTTCGAGCCATCACAGTCTTCAATGCCGTCTACAAGATACTGTCCCAGATCCTGTTTTGCAGACTTGTGACCCTTGCTACAAATTTCGTCGGCAGCTACTAAGATTGGTTTGTTGTAAGCAAATCCTTTACTGACCAAATTTCTACTCAGCGGCAGATCCTCCAGAAGTGACGAGAGTACTAGATCCCCTACGCACCACCTGTTCATCGACTTTTAGGCGGCCTACGACACCATAGACCGGAATGAACTATGGAACATCATGCAGCCGCACCACTTCCCAGAAAAGTTGATCAGGATGTTACAGGCCACCATGAATGCAGTGCCAGATGAGAGTATCGAACTTGTCTCGGAACCGTTCGAATCTCACAGGGGCCTGAGGCAAGGTGACGGACTCTTTAGTCTTCTCTTCAACATTGCCCTGGAAGGTGTCATTCGAGGCGTGGGGCTAGACAACGACATTCGTGGTACCCTCCTCTACCGGTCTCTCCAATTTCTTGGCTTCGCGGATGACATCGACATCACCGGCAGGACAACAGCGAAAGCGTGAGGCGTAAACCTTCTGGTATTTCGGCCTGGTCGTTACTTCGGACAACAACATCTGCAGCGAAATCCGGAGACGCATTGTGCAAGAGAATCGTGCATAATATGGGCTTCACCGACTGCTGAGATCCAGAAGACTTCGAGCTCGCACGAAATCTGATTTTCGAAAAGTTGCTGTTGGGAGATTGAACAGTAAATTTGAAATGCCGTCGGGGCCCCCTTCGATCATCAGTCGCAAACTCGTCTATTTTTGCTAACGGGGGGGGGGGGGGGGGTGCAAATGATTCAGCGGGGCCCCCTTCGATCATCAGTCGCAAACTCTAAAATGTTTGCTGACGGGGGGGGGGGGTGCAAATGATTCGCCAACCTCGGGGCCCCATCGGCCATCCTTCCGGGGGCCCTTGTCGCTTGTACTCTGTCCATACGGCATACTATAGAATGGCGATCTACGGGGCCCCTAAATCGGCGGGGCCCCTGGCGACCGCCTAGTCCGCCTACCGTTAGATCCGCCGCTGACTATGCTGAATGATATGTCCGAACTACTTCGGACTATTGTGTATAATAGTTTAGTTAAATAGGTTTTAGTTTAAAGTGATTTTTTGAAAGTCTTTTTACCAGTGAGTGAGTGATGAGCTATCGAGCTGCTTTTATACTCAAACAATGGTTTGTATGCTTTACCATCCCTTCCATTATTACTGTGGTAACTGGAATTAAACACTGAAATGCTCCATTTCAGCTCTTAGTGGAAGCAATGTGGAGCTACGTACTGTCAGGAAATGGAGTCCGGTTTATCATTTTTTAAGTTGCCATTTTACAGGAAAAAAATATTACAGGCATCCGGCTACACGGGTAGCAAAATCGATTTTGATTGGTTATTTCTCTAATTTTGAGAATTTTGACTTGCAATTTTGAATGTGTGCGCAAACCACAGCCATCTTTCTCCGAAAATTTTCGTAGAATTTTTTGAGTATAATAAACCTGTTTCGAAGACAGCTTTGTGTCTAACAACATTCATCTCAACGCTGCCCCATGCACTCATTAACACACTTATCAATGCCGGCTGTCCTACATGTCCCGTCGTCACTGAATCTATGGTTTTAAAAGCAATCGACTGCCTGCTCTCTGGAAGGTATCGTGGCTAACACCTATGCATAAAAAGGGATGCAAAAACGAAGCAAACAAGTTTTGCGGGATTACACCCTTAAGTGCATACGCCAAAGTTTTTGAGCTTTTTAATTATGGACCTCTCTTAGCATCGGCCTGCAACTAAATCAGCATTAATCAACACGGCTTTGTACTTAAAAGATCCACTACAACAAACCTAGTCCAATTTGTGAGCACTTGCCATAGATCCATTGATAACGGCTTAAAGGTGGACACCATCTTTACGGATATTAAGACGGCCTTTGACTGTGTTTCCCACAGTATCCTTCTTGCTAAGCTTGACAGACTCGGTTTGACACCGTCCCTGGTATTGTGGTTTAAATCTTATCTCGCCGATCGATGCTACGCGGTCAGACTTGGTCAACATCTGTCCAGACATTTCCGTGCTTCTTCCGGTGTACCACAGGGCAGTAACCTGGGCCTCCTACCGTTCCTGCTTTACATTAACGACGTGACCTCGGTACTGACTGACTCCAACTGCCTTTTATATGCAGATGATACAAAAATCTACCGTGAAATCCGGAATCCCGAAGACCATCAGCGACTTCAAGCACCCTTAATTGAGTTCGACTTCTGGTGCAAGCGGAACGCTTTAACTGTCAGCATCGAGAAGTGTGCTGCTTTCACATTCAGTAGATCGCGTACGCCTGCACATTACACCTATATGCTAAAGTACAAAGTCTTGAAAGAGTGTTTTGTGCCAAAGACCTCGGCGTCTATCTAGACCAGGGGTCTCCAAACTACGGCCCGCAAGAGTCTTTAATGAGGCCCGCGATGACTGGGTAAAGGTTAAATTAAATAGCTTTCTTTTCTAACTAATTGATGAAAAAAAAAAAATTTGTTTTACTTCTGAAAGACGAAAATCAAGATTCAATAAAATAAAGCTGCAGAAATTTGATATATTTTGTTAGTATTTTCTTATTAAAACGAGATTTGAACTTTCACTCATTCTAAAGGTAGCGGCAAAATGGCCCTCAACAACGTTGATTGTGAAGCAATGCGGCCTGCAAACTGAAAAGTTTGGAGACCCCTGATCTAGACGCTAGACTCTCCTTCGATGCACAGCTCGAGGACGTTGTAGCCAGGGGCAGTCGTATGCTAGGACTAATTGGTAACATGACGCGTGTTCTCCGCGACCCACTGTGCTCTTGTTCGACCGTTGCTGGAATACGCAGGCAGTATGTGGTGGCCTTCATCTACTCAGGCTATGGCGTGGCTATAGTCAATTCAGCGCAGGGCAACACGCCTTGCCCTTCGTGACTGGCACCGACGGTTCGACTATGATACAAGATGCCTGCTACTGGGGCTTCCTTAGCTCGCAGATCGTATTCAGCATGCCAGGTTGGCATTCATCACCGGGCTTCTTAACGGAAGTATTGGTTGTCCTGTGCTGCTCTCGTGGGTTCAGCTATATGTGCCAGCCAGATCACTTCGTGTCCGCTCAATGCTGACTATTGCGACACCCCGGACTTCTTTTGGTGCCTGCGACCCCATGATCTATTAGCTACATTTACGAGCCCGGTACCACAGTCATGGAATTATCAACCCGTATCCGTACAACAAATCACTAACTTGCGTGTCCTGTATTTATAAGTATATGTATGCGTAGAAGAGCAGTTTCGAGTGGGCTATGCAGTCCCTTGACAATACAATAAACATTAAACATAACGAACGTCCATGTAGTTATGGTACCATCTGCTGCGTTCCTCCTAAGAGTATTAAAAATGCAAGAGTCTATACATTTGGCAATGTATGTGCCTTTTTGTTTACTGTATATTTTGTTTATAAGCTACCGTATGCGATAGTCGTGATTATTAACCCCCGTTGACAGCAGTCTACATGGAATGTAGAATATTAAATCGAAAACACGGATCGGCTTCTTTATTGTTGCCTGTTTTCATTTACGCACAGCACGAACCACTCGTCGTCGGCACAACGCATCGATCGGGAGACTGATTGGAGATGACTTTAAAATGTTCCACCAAGGGGGGCGCGAAAGGGAACTTATATCGAACGGTAGAGGCTGATTTTTGGCTTACAATTTATAACAAAATATCGATTGATCCGTTCTAAGCGTCCACAGGGAGGATGGGAAGAGGAGGGGATAGTAGAGTAGGGGAATGGTTTAAAATTGATTTTTCTTTCGCTTTTCGACGCGCTTCTGGTGATGCAGATCCTGCACGTACTTGAAGTAGGTGAACAGCTCGTCAAACTTGATGTTGCACTGGCTTTCGTTGGTAGACTTGGAGCTGCTGTGTGGTGCGAAGGAAAAGGCAAAGGAGTACAGTCGTGAGTAAAGTGGCGCATTTCATTTATATTGCTTAATAAAACAACTACTTACATCTTGTTCGGTTGGCTCCAGTAGTTAGGCACACACTTCAACCGATTGTTCAGCAGATGGAACGCTTCGGTCTGGGGTAGCAGCATCAGTATACCGTACAGTGCACGTGAGAGATGCTGTGCGTCGGCATTATCGTTCGAGTGCGATATCAACGCGAGCCGTAATGCTACAGGCGGGAGAGATGGAAAGATGAAAACTGCATTACTATACAAAAGAAATGACACGAACAGCGGGATTTACTGAAAGAGCCTTACATGCAAAGATCGGAGATTCAATCAGCTGCACCATCTTGTCGATTTCCACCAGAAAGTCGACCGTTATTTCGATATCGGCACTAGAAGTAGAAAGAGATGGTGCATTGCAGGCGTTGTTGGCGATCGTATTGATAGGGACTTACAATAGCGTGACTATCTCGGACACGTGCTGGTAGCATTGCGCTAGCAGGCAGAGCGAAAGCGTCGAGACGGGACAATGCGCCCAGCATTTGTAAAGGCACTCGAACAGTGAGGCAGATTTCTGTAGAAACAAAAAGAAAAAGAAAATGAAGTGTATAAGCACTCTCCTTCCACCAGGCCGGCACCAAATCGAGACGCCTCACCTCGTTCCGTATGTCATGCAGCATGTTGCGCAGATCGAACAGGTCCGAGGTCGTCAGCAGGATCATGTTGAGCGTCCGCACCATGGTGGAGGCAATCTTCAGGTTGATGCGCTCCTCGAGCAAAATCTCCGCGAACGTCCGGTAGATGTACTCCGCGTTCAGCAGCCGGCACAGCTGCCGTATGATGAGCGTGCCCCGCTTCTCCAGGAACGTGTTGTTCTCGCTGAACAGGTTGAGCAGCTCGACCAGAAACTGCCGGTACTGCGTCTGGTCGAAGTCGTTCCCCTTCACCGTGGCCGAGTTGACGATCTCCGCCAGCACAACGATCGCCTGCAGCACCACCTCGTCCGAGCTGTCCGACAGGCAGTCGCGCAGCAGCACCGGGAACAGCTTGTTCGCGTGCTCCGACATCTCGTCGTGCACCTCGGTGAACAGATGGTGCACCCACTTGAGCACCGCTATCTTGGTCGGCACCGGGCTGTGCACCAGATACTGGCGCAGCACCTCCATCACCGAGTTGAGGTCGAGGTAGCTGAGATTCTTCTGCTTGTCCTCGCCGCTCGAGATCAGCTCGAGCAGGTGCAGGTTGACCGCGTTCGCGCAGTCCTTGATGTTCTTCTTCGCGTCGCTCTCGAACGCCAGGCAGGGCAGGATGGCGGTGAAGATGCCGCTCGCGAAACACAGTATCTCGCCCCCGGACAGCTGCACGAACTCCTTGATCCAGGTGATGGCGTAAAACTGGATCAGCGGATTGCTCGACTGGGCCTGCACGATCAGCACGTTCGTCATCGTCGGGATGTCGGCCGCGCTCGGGTCCAGCTTGATGATCTTCAGGAACTGGGCGAGCAGCGACTCGCACATGCGCTGGATTTCCGGCAGCGGATCCTCCAGTATCTGGAACAGGCCGTGCAGTATCTCCGGCAGAAAGACGACCATGTTGATCTCCGGCACCGCGTTCAGCACCGAGATCCACGAGATGATGAACTGGCGCGCGAACGAACTCTTCACCATGATGCGCTCCCGCACGAGCGGTATGAACGCGTCCAGGTCGAACGTCTGCGACGACTCGATCACAATGTCCTTCAGCAGCCGGTCCAGTATCTCGCTGCCGTTCTTGATCGTCTGGTCCGGATCGGTCACCAGCCGGCTGAGCGCGTTAAAGACGCTCGGGAAGAAGGGCAGCACGGCGCCGCGCGCCACCTTCACCACGTTGTAGAGCGACTCGCTCGCGAAAAAGCGCACCCGGTTGTCGTTGTCAATCAGGCAGTTCATGATCGGGTTGACGATGTCCTCGATGAACTTTTCCGTATCCTTGCCGAGCGCGATGCTGGTGGCGGCCAGCGCGATCAGCCCGCCCTTCTTCTTGTTCGCGTCGTTCGACCGCACAAAGTCCCGGCTCAGCACGTCGATGATGCGCTTGATCTGCGTCATGTTCTTTTTCATCTTGAAATCGGTCACCATCCTGCAACAGGACAGAGCTAGAGTTAGTGGTCGGGCGAAAAAAAAAGAAATTTCCCACCGCTGCACTTTACTTACTTTTCGATCTCGAGGGCGGCCACCTTGCGCTTGTCGTACGTTTTGTCGCTGAGCGCCTTAACGCACGCCTCGCTAATCGGTGCAAAGGCATTTTCCATCTTGTCCTCTGCCTCCAGAAAGTGACTAATCGAACGGCTCTTATCTGCTGCGGTGCTGGTGCGAATATGGGGCGGTTTGTTTATGCCTTCCCTCCCACCCAATGCAACGCACAACAGACCACTGACGCAGCAGCGAATGACGGCACTGACAGCGGCTTTGTTTACATCCACTGTGAATGTGAATTTGAGCGAACGATCATTGTAGGTGTAGAAACGTACAGGGTGGTTCGAGAAGCAAAACGTTTCAGTCTAACCGTTCAAATAGACATAGAGCGATAACGAAGCGCTCATAATTTCACTCCGCGTAGATCAAAGTAGCTCTTTAGGCCCAGTCAATCTACATGCTTTTTGTTTAAAAACATAAAAATGACTTAAAATGTGTTCCAATCTATTTTTTTGCGTTTGGCATTAATTTGGCTCGTCAAAAAAACTAGATAATTCGATTATTGCGGATGAAGCAGCGATTTTGTTCAAAAAAATAAGTTATCGGAGCGGGGGGGGGGGGAGGGGGTAAATTTAAAACGTATTTTTTATGAAGAGGCGGTCGAAAAATTGCAATTTTTGCGTTACGTAATTAATGGATGACGCCAAAGTACCATATAGGCTCAGACACACGACGAAGGCCAGTTCTACAACGAATTCGGAACTTGTGGTGAGAGCTCGGAATCGTACCTACCCGATATCGATTTCGATGCTGGAATTGGATCCGGAGTTCGGTGCCGATTTCGATTCCGAGGACTGGTGCCGATTCCGAAGTCGATTCCGGATCCGATTCCGATGTCGATCCCGGATCCGATTCCGGAGATGATTGCGGACTCCGGAATCGGAATCAACTAGAAAATCGCAATTTGCTCCGGTGACGGAATCAGGATTTAGTCCAGAGAATCAGTTCTATAATTGAAATAAGAAGTTTCAAAAATGAAATCAGTTCGGGAATCTCGATGAGAACGGATCGTTTACAAGTAAATTTTATTTCTTTGCGGCTATCAATACGTAGCTTCATTGGACCCAAACGCCTATTCTTTATGGATATGCCAAAACCGACTCCGATTTAGGAGCCAATTCAGATTCGCGAACCAATTCCAGAGCAAATTTCGGAGTCGATTCTGGAACTAATTCCGGTGCCTACTATCCAGAAAACTTCAGAGCTAGCCGGAATCGATTCCGACAAAAAAGAAAAACATTTTCCCATCACAATTCGGAACCGATTTCAACATCAGAATCAATTTGGCTCTGCAACAAGGCAACGACTACAAGGGTAGCAGTACATTCGGTTTGCTTCCTACGCTTTCGGTTAGTGTGGTATTTTCAATTCAATGGCAGAATCTCCTTCAAACACTGAAATAAAGCATAAATTGTAGCCCTAGATTTGTTCAATATAATCTATTATGGTTACTGATGGCAACGCACCGGCACCTAGTTTTGAATTAACCTATACAAAAATTAATCACCCTTTTGCGTACAGATATTACGGCCCATAACGCGTCAAACTTTGGCTGTTAGTCGTCCCGGGAATAGACTCGGGAACCAGTACGACTTCTCCTCCCCTTGCGTATCGATCCATGCCATCCCTTCGCCGAGCATTTTCTCCACCGCCTGTTCTGCACGCGCCTGCGTCCATCTGGAAAGAAGAATTAGGCAGTGTGTTAAAAAACAAACCAAAAGGCCACGACAGCTACCTCTTGTTTATTCCAACATCTTACCCAAGATCGCTCATGAGCGAGGCGACCGTCACGAACCCTTGTCCCTGGTTCGAGGCCGCACTCAGCACCGTCGTCTCCTGCAGGCTGAGCTCGCCCGGGATGGACTGCACCATGTGCCGGTTCTTCCCGACCGAGTACACGGTGAAGCCGTTGCCGAATATTTTCAGCTTCTTCGTCGCCATCAGTATGTCCTCGGTCGTGATTTCCTGGTGAGTTTGGCTCTTGCCACGGGCCGCCACCAGTCTATTGCGTAGCTCGTCCAGATCCATCAGACCACCTGTGCGGGAGGCAATGAAACACGGTATTTAAAATGTGCATCGCGCCATTGCCCGCGCACACTATTTGCCTTACCTGTTATGTGGTTGTGGGCCAAACAAACCTCCACTACCTGCACGCTCAGCTCGTAGAAGAAATCGCCCATCCCGAGCACGCTCCAGAAGCCTTTGGCCGACGCGAGCGGATCCACCCCGATTGCGGCACACATCTCCTGGAACTGGCGCCGGAACTGGGGGTTCTTCTTGATCTCGCTCCGGTGCTTGGACGCGAACTCTTCCAGGTTCTCCTTCAGCGCTTCCATCTGCTTCACCATCTGCTCGAACTGGGACTCCTGCAGCTCGGTACCCTTGTCCTTGTACTTCTCCGCCTCGAGGCGCTGCTTCTGGATCGCACCAACTCCGGCCCGTCGTCGCATTTTTTGCACACTTCTTTGCACCAAATATTACAAAATTTCGGTCACTACGGTCGGCAGCGCACGGTTTGTTTACGAAGCCAGCGGCAAGCAAACGGGCTGTCAGCAGCTGATTTTGACAAGTTGCGTTTACGTTTGACAGTAGCCAGTGCGAACTGGATGTAAACAATGGTCAAAGAGAAGCGTTTTCAAGCACAAACATATCGAGATAATTCAAATTATTAACCAAAAAAAAGTGTTCATTACTTAGGGGTAAATATTTGTATGAGTGGAAATACAACTCAGTGAAGCAAATCGCGAACTAGACAGGTCGGTCGCTTCGTTTCAGTTTCGTGTTGGCAGCGTTAGACATACAAAATCAACAGTAGTATGCATAAATATATGATAGCTTTGCAAAAATATTTTTTTTTTTACAGAAAATTTAAATCAGCATGAGAATTGTGTTTACTCATTAACTAAATAAGTCTTGCATTTGTATGTTTAAAAACTATAAAAAAGAAAATGTCTTTTCATACTTCCTTTTATAGATAAACCAAGGACTATGCTAGATACTTTTTGCTTCGAATTACGGACACTAAAGGTATTTTTGGTGAGTGATATTTTCTTACTAATTCAAATTGAATTGATCTTACCTCTGCTTAATACAATTACAGTGAACCCTCTCTTATTTGAGAGGCGACGGGACTGTCGAATAAGAGGGGTTTTCAAATTACAGAGGTTGAAAGTGAATGAAAGGTCAATACAAACAAGAAAGAGACAGTATGCAGCCTTAACTGTTGCTATAGGAAACTGTGCATACGATTGCCAATTTCAGCATACATCATTCAATAACCATGACAACACCATACACAAATTAGAGGGACACAGATTTCAGAGGTTTTCCAAATTAGAGGAACAAAAAAGTACTGGAAATCAAGGGACTGTGCAAAATGTTCAAATAAGAGAGGTTTTTCAAATTGGAGAGGTGTCAAATAAGAGAGGGTTCACTGTATTAGAGAAAAAAAAGATTTACAATGATTTACAGAAAACATTGCAAAAAATCATGAAATAGCAACGATATTTTGATTCACATTCCCGACATTGTCGAGCTCATGTTTCAAATTACGGACGATTTGATTCGAATTGTAGACAGCTTCAAAATTTCACTGCTAATCTTCATATTCACTGTTTTGAATAAAGTGTAAAAGTTAAAAGCATTAGACCGCAAATACACGACGCTAGTTCCGCGCCCGCGGAAACGCGTATAGCAATGCAGCCATAGAAATGAAATCATTCGAACGCGCTACCGAGGAAACGCAGAGATGCTCATGTTGGATATCTCTGTGGAACCTGTAAGGCCTTATTAGACGGAGGAAAATACTGTCATTTCTCGATGTGCATTTATCTGTCAAACTAAGACGCGCGTCGTGTATTTGCGGCCTAACACTTATAACAGCACATAACAAATAAACATAATCGACACAAACAATAAAAACTTAAAAGGTACAAGTACGGGACGCGTACCAGCTGCGCCGAGCTCCCTTGTTGAGAGCTCCTTTTTGATAGGATGTTCTAGTGATGGGAGAAATGAAGTTTACATTGGAATCGATTCCGGTTAGCTCCGAAGTTTTCTGGAATCGATTCCAGATAGTAGGTCCGGAAACAGTTTCCGGAATAGATTCCGGTATTGGCTTTGGAATCGGCTCCGAAATTGGTATTGGATTGGGCTCCAGAATCGGAATCGGCTCTGAAATCAAAATCGGCCTCGGAATAGGAATTGGTTCCGAAATCAGAATCGGCTTCGACTTCGGAATCGGTATTGGCATCTCCGTGTGAAAAGACGTTTGGGTCCAATAAAAGCCACGTATTAATAGCCGCGAAGGATCAAAATTTACTTGTAAACCATTCATTCATTTCCGGACTGATTTTGTTTCTGAATCTTCTTATTTGAATTCAAGAAGGGATTCTCATTCCGGATCAATTTCTAATTCTGATTATGATTCCGTCACCGGAGCAAATTGTGATTTGTCGTGTCCGATTCCGAAGCCGATTCTGATCCCGGAGCCGATTCTGATCCCGGAGCCGATTCCGAAATTTATTCCGAACACAGAATCGGAATCGGGTAGGTCCGATTCCGAGTTCTCACCACTAGGTTGTTCGACACACTCTGCCATAAGCTCTAGTGTGTGCGCCTCAGCCTAGACGCTTAGTGTGTGCGACAGTGTGCATGTAGCACTCCTGAACGATGACTGGTGGCAACGCAACTGCCACGGTAAGTCCAGAGGTCGCCACAACTTTCACTCACACACACTACGCATTGTTAATTTTTAACTTCTTTTAAGATCCTAACACCCAGTTCTGAGGGTCCTCCTGGCGATGTACTCCTGGATCGACAGGACGACGTATTTAAAACAATACAGTTTAGGCGCTGTTTTTTTCTTGTAATCGTAGATGCATCGAACCAAAGTACTGCTGCACAAGCATTTTTAATTTTAATTCCGGACAGAATTAAATTAGTCTTTTTGTACAAATTTCTGTACAATATGATAAAACACTGATGTTTTTACTGTTTGATAACTACCTCTACCTCTATGGATTTCGATGTACTTCATGTAATGCAATAGACAAGATTAATAGGAATACTCGAAGAAATTACATTGGTGTTGGTTTGAACCGAAACTGGTAAGAATTCCTCAGGTGGTGAACTTAACGACAGAAAATATTTAGTTTTCGTGACATCAGGGACTACTAAGGGAGTGACACATTTTTAATTGATTCTAGTACACCATGGCAATAGTGTAAATTAAAAATCGGCACAGCAAAGGCATGACTAGATATGACTAGATATGAAGAAATTAAAAAAAAACCTGATGAATGTTCGGAGTCCGAAGCTGTACGTAATTTGAATCAACACCACTTTTCTGGGTCCCATGGTTCATCGACGTTTCCCCTTTTCAAATATGGATTCCATCAACCATTCCATCAACCATCAACCATAAAAGCCTACAGGATGTGAACACTGGGGCATGTAAAGAGGATATTGGATTATTACATCGCCAAGAATCTTCTTCTTTTTCTTCTTATTGGTGTAATGACTTATTTGGTCATAGCCCTAAAGGGATTTTTATTGATTTATTTACTTGTTTATTTATTTATTTATTTATTTATTTATACAAACTCCAACGGACCGCTAAGTCTAATCGGATAACTTACTATAGTTAATGTACAAATAACATAATACATGACACGCACACATTACACATAAGGCAAGTGCAACCTTGCTTTAAACACAGTTGTAGACATACACTAATCGAAGATTTCTAACTCTTCAAGGGACATACGTTACATAGGTAGGAGTTAGCACGTTGTCTGTTCGGTAGCCAATAAAACGATTCAAATAAAATAATTTAAATTAATTCAACAATTAAGATGATCTTAGCCAATGCTCTAACTGTCAAACATATTGTTGTGTAAAGGACCATGGGATATCATTTATTAAATTATAATTAAAATTAAACTACAATCGCATGAAATTGTGCACCAATACCATGAACGCTGGGAACCAACACTCAATATCTCTCTCTCCCTCCTATTGTTTGCTCGCACAATCCCTTCACGCCATCAGGTATGTTATGCTGCACAATGCACAGCGTTCTTTTCCCGCCCCACGGTTTGCCGAATGCTGCACCCCGATTGGTTGCTATAAAACTCGAAACATAATTGCTCTGCTGGGTGGCTTCACCACCCTGCACCGTATAATGTTGCTATACTGCAAAGGGGCGTACCCGGCAAGCAGCATAAACTCACGTACCGTTATGCTAGCGAATGCAATCGACTGAGAGGTAACGCGGGGGCCTGCCTATGCTTTAAAATCAGTTTCCAAGCTGTAATCTGTTCATAGCAAACCCTTTCCACGTGCTTGCGATACAAATAAAACGGAAAACGAGTTCGCCTTGCCCAGTGTATTGGAAGGAAAGGAATTGTTTTCACTGGAACCGGGCGTACAGCAGTTTGCCCAAGAATTGTCGAACTGATGCAACATAAATTTAGATTGTTTATATTTTCTTACGAGCTGCGTGCGTGCGAATGCGGCGAAAAGTTCGAACCCCGTTCGATGCTACCCGGGCTTGTCACGTTTTCTAGGGAAGGGCTTTCTAGCCAAGGGCTATAAAAACGTGAGTAAAATCACGTGAAGCTTGTTTGGATGGGCGATGATATTGTACAACACTGTTAGCATAGGACACTGCCAGCATGAAATGCAAATGGCTAGACAGTTTTAGGTATTACAACTGTATATAGGCGCTTTTGTAGTATTTTAATTGGGATTTTTGTAACATTGTTAGGCAGTTTGTGTGTAGGAGATAATAACTCCTATGGTAGTCTTAAAAGAAATAAATTCCAAATATGTAAAACAAAAGTAGCGCGAGTGAGGCACTCGTTTGCGAGCGTAAAGATATCTTTTAATGTAATACAAATCACTAATAAAGCCGGAAACTAGTTTGGAGCATGGACCTTATCTAGGAGTAATCAGTAGATCGTGGGCGCACAACGAGATAAATGGAAGCAGAACTCATTGCGGCAAGTAAAATATTAAAATTTATTAACCTATTTCAATATCAGTTAAAAAGCATGCCCGCAGCATTTTTGTCCGCTCTACGATTGTCACACCTACATAGATGTTAAAGATTAAGTGCCTGCGCTTAGCATACGGCAATGACTCCATGACATCCATCCATCTCCCCCAGGTTGGTTGTGGTGTAAGGTACTGCACACAAAACATAAAACGGTGCCATAATCGAACGTGTGGTTGAATTATTTACATCGCCTAATAGAAATACCGCACGTTCCTGCACCGTTGCTTCCATCTGCCGGTAGGCCAAACCACTTCGAGCCAATCCTTGCGACCCGCCGCACTCCATCACGATCTCGCTGCATTGTCCCGCACACGTACAGGACGTGGCGACCGGAATAGGCGACTGTCTCACGTACTGGGCCGGTGCTAGGTAGGGAACCAACTCGGATTAAAGATTGCGTCCTATCGGTTCGCTCGTACACACGCAGCAATAGGGCTCGCACCTTTGCCCAGCGCTGGCCGTGTTGCTGATTCCTTGCATAATGAGACACTCGACGGAAGAGTATCCGGACGGCAATGGAGCATCGCACGCTGGAAAAGGTAACGGCAGCAGTTTGTATGCGGGACCAGTGCAGCATCATGTGAAGGTGAACCAGTGAAAAATAAACCACCGAACACCAGAGTTGGCAAGAAAATAGGCTAAAAAAGGAAATAAACCGCCAAGCGTAACATACAATGACAAATATATTTATCCTTCTCGTGGACTAACACTGATTATACCAAGATTTCGGCTAAAACTCCGTTTGGGAAAACGATAGAATCGCCATTAATAACTACGAAATATTGATTGTTTGATGAAATACAGTGCTTTTTTTAGTAAATTAATTTGTAGTCTAACTTGTTGCCCCACTTTACTCTCATTATACCAGGAATCGGTAATCTCTTCAAGAAAAGGGCTAGATTGACCGAATTCTTCAGAAAACGGATTACGTTAAGGGTTTCACTTGTTTAGATACGATTTAATTATGTTCAGAAAGGCATCAAAATTTCAGTTGGCTGTCAAATGTTTACTTATTGTTGTACAATTCAAATTCAAAAGCACCTTAACATTATTAACTTGAGCTCGAAAACGGTGTAATATTTTTTTTATTTTTAGCCTTGGAAGCTCATACACAGAAAACATAATCAACATAGGTCTAATCAGGTAGATTTCTGAACACTCACCCACTAAACTATGTCCCTGATTCGCTGATAACGGTGCAACGTAGCTATATTTTGAACTGAAATGGTAAACAGTTGTAGTAGTCGTTAAGAAGTGAAGTGCTAAAGTGGTTTATATTGGATATATGAAATTAAACTTAAATCGAATGTTGAAATCTGAGGTCTGATAAACGCATTTTCTTTACGTCATAACCAAATTGTTAATATTGTACAATTTGAAAAACAAAAAAAAAATAAAATAGTTCATGGAATGTTGATTTACTGGTTCTCATACAAGGTAAGTCGACATTAAGTTTTAACGATAATAGACATCCTGGGAACTATAAAATAAGGAAGTATTATAATTTAATTTTGTATCTTGAGAACATTTTAAGATGGTTTAATGTCAAATATACATGCTTAAAATCTGTCAGGAGCTGTTTAGTAGTTAATATTTACTTTTTTCTTCTGGAAAGTACATATTGCATTTCTCCACAGACGTGTTAACTATTCAATCTATTTTAGAGTGCTGTCAGTACATGCAAACATTGGCAACAACTTATTTCACGCTGCTCATTTAATTTCCATGCATGTAATCAATTTTAACAATTCGTTTTTTGCTCTGTATAAGTCCAACTGTTGTAGATCCATGCAAATGAATTAGCAAAATATCGTCGCGGACAGGATGAATTTAGTTCGCGGGAGTAACCGAACCCTGAGCCAACACGATTGTGTTGAGCGCGTTACGTCAGCAAGGACCAAGACGGATTCCCCATAGCGAGAGTGGCATCGCCGAATCTCATTATACAAAACAATACCAGTTAAAAAATGAAAATTGAAGACAAGGTGACAAAATTATGATCGTTGCTATATATATAGTTATGAGTATGGAACCACTGCTTTTATTCAAAATGATTATTGCGTGCATGTCGCTTCGATGCTGATACCGATCTGACGCGACGGGATCGGCTCCTATCGTATCGGCATGGGTGCGAGGCTGTTGTAGTGATATCGCACCTGTATTTGTGTTCCACGCATATAACTACATATTTTTAAATTTTCAAAATAATTCACCTTTCCGTGTACGGCACGTGCCAAGTTTTGCTGACTTCATGACCTTCTTGCAATTGTGCCCATTGTGTGTGGTGGTTTTTCTTTTACGCCCTCTCCCCTCCCTTCCTTATCCTGCACTAATGACTTTGAACTTCCCTGTCATAGCCCGCACTGCTCGTCAAAAACCTGCTGCGTTTTCACAAATGTACCTCTCGCACCGACGGGATACGATTTAACGAGTGCCCCCGGCAGGAGGCTGGGAAGCTGAGCGATTTTGGAACCGAACCAGGATGCCGATTGACTTTTTGGTTGTGTGAACGTGTGGGAACTGGCTTCGGTTGAAATGTTTGAGCAAAGCTATAAAAGGCACGGTTTGATCTACACCTTCTGGGGGAATTTTAACGTGTCCGTTGCCCGGTAGCAGAATATACTCATTATTTTAGTGTTTTTGCGAAGTTTTTTCTGAAGACACGTGTCACTCGGCAGGGGAATTGTTTAGTCCGGGGATATTTGGCTTGTTATTTAAAAGGGCACGATTAAGCGCAATTGCATCAGAAACTGTTTAATCGGAACACGGAAAAAAGAAGGTCGATGCAAAAATCGTTCAACTCCATCTATACTTAGACTCGTTTTGCAATACAAAACAACTACCAAAATAGACATGCTCTCTTATAATAGCGTATATCAACTGTCTGTATAAGGTAGGACAATCTCATTTTGATTGCTAAAACAATAAATAAATAAACATAAAGGTCATTCGTACTTGTATCAGGATCGCATGCCTAGTATTTCCATAGATCTCGTCATTTTCCATAGATTTCGGCTGTCTTTTACGCAAAGTTGGCAAATAAACTATAAATGGCTGTAGTCAGTGGAAGGATTCCATGGTACTATGGTTGTTGCAAAAGTATGTACCAATTGGTATCTTTTATAGTCTTTGTGACAATTAACGAGGTAATAATGTTTTATTTATTTTATTTGGAACCGGTCTGGTGGTACAGTCGTCAACTAGTACCACTTAACAACATGCGCGTCATGGGTTCAAGCCCCGAATGGACCATGCCTTCGTACGTAGGTAGGACTGACTATCCTGCTATGCTATATAAGTGAGTGTTCAGAAATCTACCTGATTAGACCTATGTTGACAATAAGTCACTGAGAGCCAAGCTCACTTCACTAGTGCGTACAGAGGCAGGCCTTGACCGACAATGGTTGTTGTGCCAAAGAAGAAGAAGAAGGTAGTCCAAAAAGTTGTACAGGTTATTATAATAATCATTAACCTCGTTAAACCGTTGATCGGTAAACTCATGATCATTTTAATTTTAAGATGTGTGTATATAAATTGTGTACTGTACAAAAAATCTATATTTTATAAATGCACCCAAATAAAATTGTTGCATTTAAACCGATAGTAGAAGAAAGAGAAAAATATAAAAAGTTAATAAATGAACAAACAACAAACAAATAAATAAATAAACAAATCTGAAATAGAATAGGAAAGGATCATTATGACAATTTATTGTATGACGTGCTTCAACAGCTAACGGATAAAGACAACGGAGACAGCGGGAAGACACATATACACAAATAGAGGCAAGCAAATTGGGAGCATCGATAGCGGATGTGAGTAGCCCGCCAATAAAACAAACTAGAATTAGATGGCGCCGATGACTTAAGGTTTGTATGGACTACCTAATGTTATTCAATTTAGTTAGATTAGTTGATCGCTCTAAAAATGCTTTAATTTAATCCCAATTTCACATTTTTTTTCTATACGCCTGTCCATTAAAAAATCTTGTTACGACGTCTGGCATTAAATTTCCCAAATGTTATGAAATTATGAATATATTTTAATTCTTTAATAATACCACATTTTTCTCACCTGGACTTAGATCCTACACTGTAAACAGGTGCAACTCTCCGGTATGGCGAGAGATGCGGAAGTCGAGGAAAAACAAGGACTAGGATAGCATGCGTCAAGGAGTAACGCTTGTTTTGGACCTTCCCGCACGAAACCGTCGCTGTGGTAGTGTATTGTATATACCTTTTTTGTTTTGGATGAGTATTCAAGATATCGTAATAAGTGTTTTTGTCTGGCAGAAGGTGACTGTGCTAATGTTCTCCACACAGGCTCATGTGTTCTTTTTTTATATTTAAAATGTGAAGCTCAAATTCTTTCTTAAATCTCCGACGGTCCAGCTTCAGCGTGTGCAAAAATGCAAACTCAACGTAATTGTATGCACAGCAGGACCAACACAGCCAAACATACACATGAAAAAAAAACAACACTTCAACAGGAACGTGCCAGCCAGCGACAGTGGCACTGATCTCCTACCGTGTGCCGTGAACTCGTACGCAATTATCTTCTGCTTCCAATTAAAACAAACAAGCTTCCGCAGTCCTCCAGCACCGTACACAGAACCGGCAGCAAAAGGGGCCAGGAAGCAGTTCCGGGTGTGAATATATGCTTCTTCCCTTACTAGCTAATGTTTCAGTCTGCATTTCTCATCCTCTTCCACAAGCACAGCAACGCGGTTGGGGAAGGAAGGTGCGGACGCTCACCCACAAGCCGTCGCTGTCATCGTCCTCATCATCCACATCGTCGTGCGTCTCCTCGATTGCTGGCGGATGGGGGAAGATTTTCCGCTCCGTTACCAGAAATTTCCCCCTGTTTTCGTTGAAGAACGCCGGTAGAACAATAGCGTGCGGAAACAGCGATTTAACCCTCACCAGCTCGTCCGACGGTGGAGGACAAATCGGGAGCAGCAATAATAATAATCACACCGATGACAACTACCTAACGCAAACAACTCGCCGAGCTACCACGCGGGTTGCGTGATAGGCGCTGGTAGGTGCAGTAGTTTTGGAGGAGATTATTGGGCTTTAAAACAATAATATCCCGGAGAGGCGTGCTCTGCTTAAGGGTGCTAGGGGTACACGTGAGAACTTCCGAACAGTGGACTGTCAATTTGTAAGGAGTAATCGAATGTGTTGATAGTTTGTTTATTTGTTTGGAAGTGTTTTTTTGAATTATTTTGCATTGTGCTGGGGCGTTGCTGAGTGTATGTAGATTTATGTTGAAGATTGAATCTTAAAAGAAACATAACGCAATGTTTTGTTGAAGTGCAATCAACAGATTGTTTTTTTTTTAATTATTATTTAAAATAATTTATGTCTGATTCTGTACCCACGTCGTAGTTAACATGTTTGTTATGAGAATGATAGGCCATCAAGTTATTAGTTCATCTTCTTCTTCTTCTTTGGCTCAACAACCGATGTCGGTCAAGGCCTGCCTGTGCCCACTTGTGGGCTTGGCTTTCAGTGACAAATTGATTCCCCCCCCCCATAGCAGGATAGTCAGTCCTACACGTATGGCGGCGCGGTCTATTTGGGGATTGAACCCATGACGGGCATGTTGTTAAGTCGTACGAGTTGACGACTGTACTACGAGACCGGCTATATTAGTTCATCAGTAGGTCACAAATCTGGTACCCTAATGAGTACTAGAAAAAATAGTAAAATAATTCAAATGTTGTCAGTTATCTAACGGGTTAGTTGTATCTAGTACCATGTCATGCGAACCAAGTGCTAAATCCCAGCTAAGTTAGCAGCTCATTTTGTCGGAATCCATTCATTGAGATTTTCCAGCCTTATTACATTCAAATCTTGATCAACTACTTCTTGATACGATATGATCGCTATAGTTTGATAAATTCCAGGTATCCAATGTAACAAAGCAAGATCTTTTTTTAATCAGACCGTTGGAAACATACTACACACATAGAGAGACCGGCATATTATAGTGCGCACTTTAAGAGGCGAATGAGGTCAACTGGCTCAAAGTCTCTGTAATAATTGAAAAATAATAATAATAATAATAGTAATAATAAATAAAATAGCGCAACGTTAGAAGTTGGGTTATTTTACTACTTTTTTTACATATTTCAACAACCATTTATTTTTATTCCAGTTTTATTCCATGACCATCCTTTGAAAGGTAATTATTTTAGCATACTTGCAAAAATAAATCTACGACAGGCAGCTTTGTCGAATAAAGAATTTTCATCATGTCGGACAAAAACAGGCGTGTAGGTCCACCTTCGATTTTCCATCAATTTCTTTATATCTCCTTTATATTCATATTATCCTTATTTCCTGTTTTAATCGATTCCAATCAAGGTTGCACAACAAAATTGTTGAAATAGAGTAGTATTCTATCTATAGTATTCTATCACATAAAAAATATGATGGGATACAGTTGGGTGATGTTGGACCAGTTCGTGGACTAGGGTCCTAGGGCTAGGACATATCGAAATCCCTGCGAAATTCACCTAAAATTCATGTTTGGCGTCATTGTTCGCCGCTGCGAAGCGAAAACTTCTTGAATCGTTACTTAAGAGGTTTTAATCGCCGGATAAGCTCCTTATCGTACCTGTAAAAAAAACGAATAGCTATTGTTTGAATGAACGCCACGTGGTGTTTACAGAAATCGAACGACCAACTCTGAGTTTTATAACAACAAAAAATGTTATCTTACGAAGGTTTAAGTGGCGAAAGAACTCCGCAGGAGCCAAAGCCTCATAGGACGAAGTTGGTGAAAAAAAGAACACTTAGTAAAAAAGGATGCATCGGATATTTATTAAATAGTATTGAGAATACATTTGCCTTACTTTTAAATTTAACTTCGAAACCAGCATTTGCTTAAATTACCAACTTTATGCAATAAATAGAGAAAGTTGTAAATTTCCTAAGGAAAAATTTCATTCAACTTTCTCATTCAACGTCAATATGTTATTTAACCACTATTATTATTTGTATCGACCTAAAGACGCGAAGTAATTTTCGTGCAGATGCTATTGATTCTCGAATCATGAACCATTCATTTAGACTGTACTTCTAGCAGAATACGTACTATGTTCAACGATGTTAATGAAATTTCGGCACTCAAGCGACTTGTTTGCCATTTCTCTACTTGTTCACGTGCACCCAACGATCGGAAATTGTAACAATGTTTTATTTTAGTCCTTAATTTTCTTATCAATAATGTATATTACGCCTATTGGACAAATAAAGCTTTTTACTCAAACTTGTTTGGTTAATTTTTTGAGTTACTTACGATAATTTTTTGTTTCTGAAAAAGAAACGGGACGGATCGGTAATGCTCATAGATAAGACGGTACATAAATCCCGTCCCGTTAAATACGGTACGTCTGGTCAGTCTATCAAATCAATAAGACTCCAATTTTGAATATTTTGTATTACTATACCCTTTCATAAAGTATTATGGTTTATTGCAATCATAAAATAAGCATCTGCCACAACACATTTCGTGGAATAGCACTTTGTTGTTACCATTATTTATCAGAAAAATAACTGTTTTAAAAGAATCAAAATAATTTGCTTAAAACATCTGTTTCCAACACAAACTTGAAAGATTTAGGTAAAACGCAAAAATTGTCCAAACTTAGCGCAGTGAAAATCGTTACCATCAGACACAAAAACACACCCAGCAAAACCGCTTCCCATTTCTCACGCACGCCTGCTTCCGCTCGGGTTCCATCGTTCGTTCTGCTCGATTAAATCCGAGAAGCCGTTCAAATTTCACTCGAAGCTCTCGGAAAGGACCGCGAAGGAAGTCGTCCTGGGGCTGGTCCTGGCTGGTGGTGGTGGTAGGGCTGTATTTGTTTAGCAATTTGCCGCCGTGTCTTATCTCGGTCGGTTACACCGCAGAAGTGGTACGTGCACGGGTGCGTTGTTCCTGTTTGGTAGGGACCGAAACAAAATAAATCCTCAAATGCTTCGATGTTCACGAGGCTCCAGCTGACTGAGAGAGAGAGGGAGAGGAAAAACAAAAAGGGAATTGCTTCCGAATGGGGTTACAAAAAAAAAAATGCGATGTCTGGTGGAAGGGAAAGAAAAACTGAACACTAAATGCTTGCCAAGTGAGGGTGTAATCGTTTGTTTATGGATAAATTGAGGGCACGATTTTATAGCACGCTTTTATAGCACGCTCGAATAAGGGGTGGAGCTACACGTGCGCAGCAGCGTGGTTTTGCGCAGGTACGCAGTCGAGCGGCACACGAATGGCAGACGCGAAACATGTTCTGAAAAATGGGGCAAATTATGTTTTCTCCCCATCATATCCCCCCCCCCCATCAAATTGTACTTTCTCCTTCTCGCTCACTACCATCATAATCTGCCTAATAAACCATTCGGCTCCATTTGGAGAAGGATCGGGTAACGTGCTACTAAAAATTCTAAACACGAACGATTAATATCCCTTTGATTTGGATTTGATTTAATTCCACCGAGACGAGCTGTTGCATACAGATGGTCCCAGGACCGGGATTTCCATTTTTATTTCTATTGAAAAGAGAGATCAAAACCTTGAATTACTGCTCAGTAATCCATAAATCCGAAAGGGGTGAACACTTTGTTGTACCGTGTAACGGTGCCAATGCCCGCGGGGTCCAATTTGTTGCATCTTATTCTTGGTACATCCGTTGCTCCAAATAATCATAAACATACACCACCCCCTATTCTCACACACACACACATACTCATACGGTAGTGGCTCGTGGCCGTGCGTGTCAAATTACCGATCGGTTCTCGAGTTCGTCATAACGTTCCGTTCATTTCCCGCCATTCCCGTGTGGCCGTGCGGGCTGCTCGCTCCATCATACATCCGCCGGACACCAAAATCGACCACTTCGGCACGTACGAGAAGGTTATTAAAATATTTGTGCTGTTGCTATTATTTGCCACACGGAAATTGATTCAGCACACACTGCTGGTACGCTGGCAGTTGGTTACATTAAACCCGCGAAGGGCACATTAAACCCGAGAATAATCTCGGGTAACTTCAAGCACCGTGTCCTTGCGGTGCTGGAGATGAATGGAGCGAAGCGGGAAGATGTTTGCGCTTTTTGAAACAATGTGTGGCATATTGGTTTAAGCGATTGACGTACAATTATCTTTGGAAAAGAACGTACGGAGGAGTACAATTTCAACTCAAAATGCATTATTCTTCAACTGCAGGACCTCGATCACTTATGGCGTTGGAAATAATTTTTTATGGCAAGTGTTACCTAGATGTCCTATGTTACTTATTTCCATCTTAAAGGAGTTAGGCTTGAAACAGTAGATGAAATGATCAAATCTTAGGTCTTAGTTAGCATTTGAGGATTGAGAATTACAGGGTTTCCCACGATTTATTGGATGGTTCCCATTAATTTTTGAATGGTTTTCATATTTTTTGGTGCGTTCTCACGATTTTTTGGCCGTTTCCCAGAATTTTTTGGTCCAATTGTATTGATATCCAATCCAATATCCAATACCAATAAATTATGGGAACGAATCGAAAATCTATGGGTTACGATAAATAAATCGTGAGACGAGCCCACAAAATTATGGGAACTGACCAATAAATCGTGGGAAACCCTGTATGGGGATCCTTGTCAATCAAACTTTAGAGCACTCTTAATGTGGTGGGAATAATTTAAAAACAACTGTAAGATTAACTTACTCACATTGAACCGTCGCTAATGCACTCTTTACGATCGTCGGCAGCGCTTGGGCCCAACTTCGGTACAGACCATAAAAACGTATAGCAACGACTGCTCGCGTTATAAAACGCAATGAGGGAGCCGACTGGGCGCAACCTTGGAAACCTTGGAAAACTTCCATGGAAAACTCCCTCCGCTTTCAGGGCATTATTTCACACGCCCAATTCGCTTCGTCCTGCTCGGCCGGTCGCTGGTTCGTCTGCTCTCGCTCTGCTCCACGCTCGAATCACGTCCTTTGCACCGTGCTATGCTGGCTTTGTTGTTGCCACACCAGCATCCCTCTCTATTTGTTCGCACTGCTTGCTTTCGCCTCCCAACATGCCCACAACGTTGCCAGTGCGCGCGAAAGAGAGTGGCATAGTTTATGCGGCACGCACGGTTGCGCCGGTTTCACACTGGCAATCCGGAAGTGGCATTGATCCTGGCGGCTGTGTGGCGGTGTGTATGTGTGTGTTTAGCGAACTGCCAAGCAGCGAAAAACTGAACCGTTCCCAGACTCCGGTCACACACAGTCGGTGGACGGGTTTTTAGACGATCACGAACGTTCCGCCGGTGCGTGTTTCCGACGCTGGTAAGAAATTTTCCGACCAAAACGTGCACACACATTTCGTGCAGGCGAGGTTTGTGTCTTGCGTTAGAACTTTTAGTGATTTTGTGGTTGCGGCTGTTGATGCAATTTTGCTAGTTAAACACAAGTGTAGAGTGTGTGAAGTGTTTTTTTTTTATATCTAATGTTGTGTTCCGAATGAAACGCCTCAAGGTGAGCGTGATCTTGATCTTGTGACGAGAAGTGATGCCACAAAGGCGACGGTTTGGTGCAGTAGAAATGGCTTAAATAGACAACCGCATCAACGAGAACAGGAGCCACGATCAACCACGGTTTGTCGGCGGGTCAACTAAATCGAGAGCACGATCTGTTGAGGAGGCGACTATCGGACTCGTTCGGCCAAGGAGTTTAGAGGTAAAACGAGAAAAATGGCACACATTAAATTTTCAAGCTAAATATGTTGAAAATTTAACGAAGCTTCATCTTCGGCGAGTGAAAAGGGCAATTAATGGGTTGAAGTGAATATTTCCCTTAAAAAATCCAGTCACGATTATGACATATTATGGCATATTTGGAGCATTAATAAACAATGAAATAGACATAAAACAATTCAATTGAAAAGCTAATCTTTGCTGGAGGACAAACCTCGAGAGGACAATCGAACCACCTCCGATCAACACATGACCCACCGAATTTACCATACGACCAAATGGATGCTCCTTAAAGTTTATTCCAGCAGCTTCCAGTTTCAATTCAATCAATGCAATTAGCAGATAGCAAGCCTAATTCTTAATAATTTAACCACACTTAAGTTATAAAGCTTTGGAAATAAATTCAACTTTTTTTCAAAGCCTAATAAAAGACTTGCAAAATAAGGGAAAAAATTGCACGGTGTGCAGTTTACTAAGCTTTTCTATTTAAAAAAAAAATCACTTCTGTTCACGCCACGGACCACAGGTTGGAGATCACTGCCACATCGGGCCTGGAATATATCTTGACTGAAACTGCTCCAAAAATCATACCGGTCAATGCCAAGGATTCCGAACCCTTTCCAGAACTTACACTGAACCCGTAATGGTCCTGGAACTGATCTTGACCCCGTGCAGATTCTGTTACATATACCTACGAGTACTGGAACTGATATCAAAACCATACTTCTTCCTTATATAATACGGGACCTGAATAGATTCTCCATCGGTCTCAGATGTCTCAGAAAAGAAGGTCATTTGTTTCAGTTACATTTTGTTGAAAAGTTGCCGCAACATTTTCATGTATCTGGACCTACAGTAGCGGCCACCTAAAGTAGGACACAGATATTCTGATTTTGAGACTTCCTGGGCAGTTCCTCGGACCACTTACTGGAAAACCTTCCTCACACGTCGTTGATGACATTATTTAGCTATGTTTGAGCCAAAAATTAGGCCAACATATTGACAAATCTCGAAAAACCCCAAAGCCCCAAACCCCAAATGGGGAATAACTATAGAATTCTGACTGTAACTTGTATCGTTCTTCCCTTACTTAAACTTGTATCGTGCGTCCCTTATCGTACTCGAAACACTTAAAACCAAGTCGGTGTTGTGATTGAAACCCTAAGACTCCAAATAAAATTCTAATAATAGTGAGGAAATCAGCAATCGAATAAACACTTCGTTTGAGATCAATAAATTAACTACTATGTTTATGAGCCCATGCTCGTTTATGTTTAGCATGTTGTTGCTTGTTTGATTTGAACCAAAGCATAACGTTCAATTGCTCTTGTTTATTACTTCGCCAAGTGTTTCATATTACGGGGCGAAAAGCAATAACAACTGAGCCGGCTACAAGCTCGCTGGCTATCAAAAAACAGTGTTGCGTTGGTGCTTTGTTCATTGGCAAACAGAGATCCCAGAGATCATAAAAATAAGTTGCTTCAAACTTTGTTTCCTTTCGCTCGAACAAAAAAAATAATAACCCCGTGTCAAATAACTTATCGAATGCGAAGCGACCGAGTACGTGACAAAAGAAGGGTTTTGCCGATGGTTTGTTGCCGTCGCACAGTGGAGCTGCTTTTGTGCCCAACGCAAGCCCGCAGGCATTGTGCTTCTACACAAATGTGTGCCTGTCGCTTTCTTCGATTCATGAACATCGGTCCGATTAGATCATCGTAAGAGCATCGCTGTATAGTATGGAAATACAATTTCTAACACGCCTAATTATTCTACCCGCCCTCAAACATGTTCCGAGTCCATGAATGCTCCTGATGTGTTAGTGAGTGTGCCGGGGCGGTCAACCGGAACGGGTGCTGCACCCGCCCGGGCCCGGGCAGCATCCTCTGGCAGCATCGGGGACAAACAACCCGAATTCCGGTCGATGTCCTTTCGGGCCAGAGCCAGAAGCCAAGGCATAGGCCCGTGCCGCCAGCCGTAATTTGACCCGCCCGGGTGTCGGATGGCCAGCTCGCGCGGTTTTGTGCAAGGCTCAGCTGCTGGCACTGTCAAACAACCGAAAACAAAGGCAATTTGTGTTGCGCAGAACATAGAACGGCGGGCGACCGGTTTCCGTTGCAGCGCGGGACGTTTTGCTACTGAAGCTGAAATGTGTCATACAGACGGATTGGTGGAGCTGCAAGCTGCGCTTACATTTGTGGAGCTGGAGGAAGTTGATTGTTTTGTGAAAATCTACAGAGAAGCACGCTCGAGTCGTAAAAGACTATCGACCGTTGCGAAGCCTCCAGAGCAGCTAGCAGAACCTCCCCAGGCCATGTATCCATTTTCTTGGGACGTCGACTTCCAACATCGACATTGCGAGATACCGTGCCACGGACGGAAGAAAGTTCTCCAGCAACTTTGAAATCGTTCTGCTGGGTGAATCTTCCCGAGCGGCGAAGGTTACGACGAGGTACGCGTTGTGAGGCACGGATGTTTACATTATGTATTTCAAACCATATTTTGTGACTTGATTCATCTATACGCTAAAGACGTTCTCTGAGACACAGACCGTGCTTAATCGGGTTTAATTTGGGATATAATTTGGCGTGCGATTTCTTTGGAACACAATTTAGGGTCCGCTCCATAATTCAACTGCACATTAGTGACGGTATGCCACCGCACATGCACTTCTTAACGCCTCCACAGAACTCTCGTTTTGTGTACATAAATCTCACACTAAACTGTTTCCTGCTCTCGCTTCCCCGCATCTGTTGGCCTGCAAAGATACTTAATTTTGCAAAAAAAAAAACAACACTGCAACAACGCCGCAAGCCGTACCGGGCGATAATAGAGGTTGAATTTTTACGACCACTTAAAAATCGAACGCTAACAACCCGCCCAGGTACACCCAGGAGGTGAAGGTGAGAGTTTTGCTCATCTTTCAGTTTCCCGTACACTCAGAAAGGTGGTGCAGTGACGTGTGTGGTTTAATTTTATCAACTCGACAAAACTGTTGTGTGCATCTTCTAATGCGGTCCTGCACCACCATTCCTGTGTTCCAGCAGTTAATGAAAACAGCTTCAAACTTTGCTCAGGAAAAAGGGGTTCCGGGGTCTTGCGCATTGTCTTGCGACGGTGCGGTTTTGAGCAAGGCTATATCTGCTGGCGTACCTCGACGAAAAGGAAGCCCGCATGGCAGGGTCGTTTGGAATTGGAGCTGCCCAAAAAAAAAACAAAACAAAAAAAAAAACAGTGGGCTCATTGTGTGATCTTCTCACCTTGTCGTGATTTGCATGTCATCGATTGTGCGGGAAAATACGATCACCGAATGTCTGATCGGGTACGCATTTGACCCGCATCCCATCCCGCGCGCTGCCAAACAAAACGAGCAAGAATGTGTACCATTTACCCGATATCATGATTCTGCCGGATACGCGTCCCGTCACAGCTATCGGCACATTGGGCAAGATAAAAAAATATTTCCCTTTTTGTCGCAATTTTACGCACTAACAGCACAACTGGCGGCACAACCCATAACATAAAAAAAACAGAAAAAACTAAATAAATTGTGTGTGTGTGAGTGTTCCGTCGGCGCCCTTCGAAAAACAAAGCTCAGTAAGCGCCGTGCACCAGCGGCGGAGGACGCAAGTTCCCGTGGCCCCGGTTGAGCCCACGGTTTGTTTATCGTCGCCGAGTTGAGGCCCCCAGACCCAAAACATTTCCCCCCTTTTTTGCATACCCTTCCCCGGTTGCCCCTCTGCCCCGTGTCGGACAGGGGCTTTTTCCAAGCAGTGGGGGGTGTGTGTGTGTGTGTTTGTGTGTGGTAATGACACTGAACGGGGAGTGATTCGTTTGAAGGCAAATTACAAAGGTAAACATATGCTCCAGTAGGCACACGTGCATTGGGAAAAGAAAGAGAGAGGAGGGATGGTAAGAAGAGATGTACTCCAAGGAAAGGTTCTTGAAGCTGACCGTCGTCTGCGATGGGAAAAGAGCGTTAATTCGAGCTATTACGAGCAGTTGGAGAAGTTGAAGCGAAGAATTCTGGAACTTTTCATGGAACATACAGTCTCCAATGGTTGTCTTTATCAAAGATCGCAGCAACCTCTGCGGGAAATGTAGACAATACACCAGATTTGTAAGTGTGACACACTCGTAACCTGATCACCACGGCACACTTGTCTAAGGCTGGAAATAGACGAATCGAGATCGTCGCGGTACCGCGAAAATCGCTTATGACTTGAGCTGTCAATTCTGTTATAAAATCTGACAGATAGGCGAGATAATCGCGGTTCGTGTATGGAACCATCCGAGGTCTGGTGACGATTGAATGTGCCAAGAAGAAATAATGTTTATCAATTTTCGAATCAAATTGGTTATTTCACATAGTTTATGCGAAATAAAATACAAAACACTTTTCCCTACACGTTTTTTCAAACGAATTCACCAGAAAAAGTGAAAACAATCGGTTCGCGCTACCGCGAAAATCGCAGGAATACCGAAGTTGGGTATCTCTGCGAAACAGCAGGCGCGATCGGAGGCGCGGAAGATTTGACAGCCCAACTGTTCTACAACTTATAAACAAGGCGCGAATTTCGCGGTACCGCGACGATCTCGGTTCGTCTAATATGGCAAAAACACACACACATACGCATACACAAACAGCGCGAAGGAACTAGCGCCTAGCGGAACCGTGTGGCGGTAGGTAAAACATTCTACCATAACTTCACCGATACTAGATGGAGGTGAAAGGGGAATAGGGTGGGGAGTTTTTGCAACAGAAGAAACTGTACGTGGTGTAGCCCTACGAGGGCAACGATTCGTCACAGTGTACGAGCTACATCGCTAGTGTCCCAACGTGCTCGCGAATAGACCAGAGCTCTACGGGCACCCTTTGCGGTGTGACACTTGCGCGCGCTTTGTTGCCGTTTGGCGCAAGTGGGTTCTTCGCAGTGCTGGCAACGCTGGCGGCACACCATCGCGCAACGGGCAGTGCAAAATAGCCGATCAGTACCGTGTTGTCGCGAATCTTCCCATTTTGCCGTTAGCAGTGATAGAGTGTGAAGGGTTTGCTACGAGCTTTGCAGTGCCTAAAGATGCCTAAAAGTGAGTGTTCCGTGTAATTGTAGGAAATTGTTCGGTCGGGTATCCGGCTGTGTGTGGCTTTTTGTTGTTGATTTGTTTGTGAACAAAATGGTTAAGAATTTGGTGGTGAACAAATGGTTGAGATGTTATTGTTTATATTTAACCACAAAGTGGCGAGCAAGATGTTGACAAGTACATAATAGCGGAAAAGTGTCCATTGATTAATGTGCCCACAAAATAGGCACATATTTGTAGCGGGAATTATCTTGACATGCTTGTACGTAGAAGGTCCGCGGCTTCTTAACGCTCCTACGCCCTGGCCATTTCAAAACGGTTCCTCTCTCTCGCACGCGCGCTAATATCGCGGCAGCTGTTTTCCTTTCCTTACCCTGCTTAATGCGACATAAGCCATAAATTATGTTGCTAATTTTATGGCTTTATTTCGAACTGTGAGTGTGAGGGCGAACTTGTGAGGCCTGGACGGTTTAGTGATGCACTATTGCAAAGTAATTGTTGCGCATGAACCATCAGGGGGAGGAGAAAAAAGTCTAGACACTGTTGAACACGGCGTACTTGCACACTGAGGTCATGGTTGCGCTTTGTTCTCTGCGGGTTTTACTCTCTGCCCTGTCCTGCTGCTAGTTGTACGCATAATCGGGAACACATGTTACGGCTAGAGCATTAGAGAGAGAACCACTTCGTCCATTCGTCTGCTGATCAAATGATATCAACTTTCAACTGTTTTTATTTTGTTGTTGTTTCACTACGATCGCCTTCCAACGAACGCGCCAGGTCCAACGACACGGTCCGCGATGAAGGAGAAGAGCAAAAATGCCGCCCGGTCCAGGCGGGAAAAGGAGAACGCCGAGTTCCTGGAGCTGGCGAAGCTGCTGCCACTGCCGAGCGCGATCACGTCACAGCTGGACAAGGCGTCGATCATACGGCTGACGACGTCGTACCTGAAGATGCGCGCCGTATTCCCGGAAGGTAGGTTATCGGGTGGGTGGGTGCTTGACTCTAGTGCTAGTGTGGTGTAGTGATGGCAATAACCGCTCATTAGTGTGAGTTAGCTCAGAAATGGTGAGTTAAATCTTTGTACAAATGTACAAATTACACCAGATCTTCATGATGAATATCACCTCATCTAAGTTTAACGCAACTTCGTTTAATAACAGATTCGAGAGTTAAATCAGTATGTGTGTTTTACAGGGTTTTCCAAGCCACTTCAATGTTGAAACTGAAAATTTCAATCACGTTAAATGTATGCTGGAAGCTGCACGGGTGAATTCAAGTCTGAAAAGCCAGTTCAACACAAAAAGTTTTTTTTTCAAAATCGTTAAACTATTTTTCAATATCGGTATAAGCCATTTCGATCTGTCAGTTTGGCGGGCTCTCGCCAATATGGGATAGAAAGAAATTTAATACGTCAAAATGTTCAGTGAGTGAGGTTTTCTGCATCATCCCAACGAATACAGTATATAAACCATCAAATGAACAAAACTAAAATAGTTAAATTGTTTTAATTTGTTTTAATGAATTTAATAAATGTTGTTTGCACGTTAAAACACGTTTTCAATGCTAAAATAAAACAAACCATCAATCATTGAACATTTGGACGTATTGCATTTCCTTCTATCCCATAGTGGCGAGAGCCCGCCAAACTGACAGATCGAAATGGCTTATACCGATATTGAAAAATAGTTTAACGATTTTGAAAACAAAACTTTTTGTATTGAACTGGCTTTTCAGACTTGAATTCACCCGTGCAGGATTCAGCATACATTTAACGTGATTGAAATTTTCAGTTTCAACATTGAAGTGGCTTGGAAAACCCTGTAAATCATTGCGGCGATTAGCGTGTCATTTAGTGATGGAAAAAAGTTTACCTCGGAATCGATTCCGACTAGCTCCAAAGTTTTCTAGAATCTGTCCGGAATCGAATCGAGTCGGAATTGGCTGCAGAATCGACTTCGGAATCAGAATTAGCTCCGGAATGGGAATTAACTCCGGAACTCCAAAAGTAAATATTGGCATTTCTATGAGAATAGGTGTTTAGGTCCTATGCTGCTACGATTGTATTGATAGCCTCAAATAATCCAAATTTAATAGTAAACGACTCATTCTCATGGAGATCTCGCTTCTGAACCTTTAGAACTGATTCCGGACCCAATTCAGATTCCGATTCTGGAAATGATTCCAGCATTGATTCCGATTCCAGCTCCGGAATTGATTCCGAACACGGTGATTCGAAATTTTATAGGTCCGATTCCGAGCTCGCGCCACTAGTGTCATTCATAGTGAGAAAATTTTATTTATTTATACTCTCGCACAGTGAGTTCATTCTAAGATGATTTTTAACGCTCTGAATGCTAGACCACTTTTGTTTACCTGGGCCATAATGGGCCTAGGCATTTTATGTTTACATTCTTAATGGCTATGATATATGATAGCTATTACCCCCAGGGAAGTGTTTGAATTGAATGAAAACAATGCATATTAATACTCGATTGGTTATTGCCTTGTTTATTACTCGTTTTATATTTTGTTTAGATAATCAATATCGAGAATACGACAGTTTTATGTCGTGTATGTAATTTACTTCAGTAAGATGATTCATTGATGAAATGAAAATAGTGATCAAGTAAACAACGTAGTGGATAACTTGTGGATATCTTAAGTAATATTTGCTATCTATTAGTTGGTTTGAAATTGCACAGTAGAGCTGTAGTCACAATATATTAATCAAAGAATTATTTTCGATTATTTCCAATGTTATTTTCGATTTAAATCTTCGATTTTTGATAGTTTATGAGTATCATGAATTATTCAATAAAGGCACTTATAAAAAGGGCATATATGATAGCCATGCTAGTAAAATTGTTAACAAATAAAGAATAGGGGATTGCCATGTTATGAGATGGTAAACGAAGCGGTCCCGTGGTACAGTTGTAAACTCGCACGACTTAACAACATGCCCGTCGTTTGTTCAAACCTCATATGCTGACAAAATCCGTCTGCGAGATATTGAATAAGTCTCGAAGTACACGCTGGCTTGTCCACGTTGGACGTTACATCAAGAAGAAGAAGAAGAATAAGAATAAGAATAAGAATAAGAATAAGAATAAGAATAAGAAGAATAAGAAGAAGAAGAAGAAGAAGAAGAAGAAGAAGAAGAAGAAAAAGAAGAAGAAGAGATGGCGTTAACGTTAATTTTACCATACACAATCGATCGGACCACAGGGTTCCGTAGAACAGCACATCATTAGTGTGGTGTGGGTTGGGTAGGAATTTACAAAGAGGTTTTTTAAAGAGCCTTTGGCTACAATGTCTTGCTTAGCAGGCCTGCGGCTAGTAGCCGTGCCAAATGAAAATTTATTTATGGCAGATGTCATCAGTTCCTCTATTTTAAGGCTGACTATACAATTATTAGTACAGTACCTTATTTTATTGTGTATAACGACACTCTTGATTTAACATTCAACAGTTTTTTCATAACGTAAAATTATTGTTCTAATTAAGGATTAACCATACAAATAATAAAATAGCTCCATTTCGTATTCATTGCTGTTTTCAAACAAAATATGAATTATAGCATCAGTTTTGCCCTTAAAGAGTGTCATTATACACGCCGAAATACGGTACATGGGAAATCAAGGTTACAAACATTATTATTTGTCTATGATATTTATCATAGAATTGTGTCTGAAAGATGTAATGATGCCTAATGACGATCACCACTCGCTTCATTGAATATTATCTGAATGATATTGTCCTTTGGTTGTTTGCTTCTATCTTGGAATGTATAATCTTCTGGTGCTTTAACAAAACGATACAACTATACTCTCTAAGCAGACGGGAAGATGGCCAGATATTTTTATTAAATACCTCCACCATTATAGGACGATAATGCTATCAGAATTAGTGATGAAAAATGTGTTGGAGCTTTCCAGAATCGCTCGGAGTCGTCCGGAGTCACCTGGAGTCGTTTGAAGTCGTTCGGAGTCGGAGTCATCCGGAACCGGAGTTCTCCGGAATTAGTCTGATTCTTTGGAAATAAATGCCTGTATACGAAGTGCACGCGCAAAGTAAAAGACAAAAAAAAACGACCACTCTGATCGACCCCGGATGATTCCGACGCCGGACAATTCCGGACGACTCTGACGACTCCGACGACTCCGAACCAGATGACTACAACTCCGACCCAGACGACTACGACTCCGGGCGGAACTAGTGGTTCCCATTTTGCCAGAGTCGGAATAGAACTAACAATAGTCGGAGTTGGATTGGAGTCGTTGGTGCGCTTCATGGTACATTTGATACTGATAACAGTGTCTAGGAGGCTTTACCAACATTGGAATACCGAATTTCGCCCCAAAACTTATCCAAGTTTGGGTGCTAGATAGCTAGCACCCTGCCGTAAAACTGTTACCATTTTTTTACCAACTCCAAACTCTCCGGCTTCCCAACAAACCACAGGTCTCGGCGATGCGTGGGGCACTCAGCACATCCCGAACAATCCTCGCGATCTCGCAATCAAGGAGCTCGGATCGCACCTGCTGCAAACACTGGACGGGTTCATCTTTGTCGTCGCACCGGACGGCAAGATCATGTACATCTCCGAGACGGCCTCGGTCCATCTCGGGCTCAGCCAGGTCGAGCTGACCGGCAACTCGATCTACGAGTACATCCACAACTACGACCAGGACGAGATGACGTCCGTGCTGTCGCTACAGCCGAACATGTACGTCGGGCCGCCGGCCGGTGGCAACGGTACGGAACCGTCCCCCGGTACCGGTCCGCTCCTCGCCTCGACACCCTCGCACTCCTCGCTAGCAGCGGATGCGGGCGGACCGACGGGCACCACCGATTCACCCATCTCGCCGTTTGCCAGCCTGCTGCACCACCAACACCACCATCACCATCCGGGCGGTGGCGAATCACCCCCGCAAAGTCTCACTTCGTCCGGTGGCTCGATCGGTACCACGCTCGGCGGACCGCTCGGTCAGTCGCCCAACGATATGCAAGCGGGAATGCACCACCAGCAGCAGCAGCAGCAGCAGCATATGGGCGGCAACGGTGGACATTCGCCGCTCGGAGCGGTGTACGGGAGTGGTCCGGGCGGGTACGGCGGTATGCCGCAGCCGCCGCACCACCACCACAATCACCACCACGGCCACTATCACCATCATCACCATCACAGCTACGGTCAGCACCAGACGATCGAGATCGAGCGGACGTTCTTCCTCCGGATGAAGTGTGTGCTGGCGAAGCGAAATGCAGGCCTCACGACCAGCGGCTACAAGGTCAGTGCTGAATCCGGTGACGCAATCTAGCGTTCAGAATCGGACGAAAAAATCCAATGTCCCACACTCCGCAGGTAATACACTGTTCCGGCTATCTGAAGGCCCGCATCTACCCAGGGGACGCGACGTACGGCGAAGGGCACAGCTGCATCCAGAACCTGGGCCTGGTCGCGGTCGGCCACTCGCTACCCCCGTCCGCCATCACCGAGATCAAGCTCTACCAGAACATGTTTATGTTTCGCGCCAGCATGGATCTGAAGCTGATTTTCCTGGACGCCAAGTAAGTTTGCACTGTCCCCGTTACACCGGGAGGAGCTTTGAGGGAAATTGTAATCGGGCACTTTTATGACGTACCAGTGCCGCTCAACTTCTCCCTCACTCGCCAACGACTCATCGCGTAACGCACCCTAGCGGGACGAGTTTGTTTGCCAAGCAGCGGAAATCCCTGCAACGTGTCGAATCTCGTTTCTCACTTGCAGCATTACTCCTACCACTCGCTTATTGCCACTTATTGTTGGAATACCAAAAAAAACAAAACAGGCAACCACTTTGCACTTGTTTTACTAGAGCCTCCGTCAGCACACTCGTTATTGGAGGGGGAACTACATCAAGGGATTCTTTTCTCGCTCTCTAAAAAAAATCAATCAATAAACACGATACATAGGGTGCGGCGTCCTCCTCTTGTGGTGCCTAGAGTAGTGACGGTAATTGCTGAATCTTGGCCGTTCGCCTTTTCTTTCTCTCCACAGAGTGGCCCAGCTGACGGGCTACGAGCCGCAGGATTTGATCGAGAAAACGCTCTACCAGTACGTCCACGCAGCGGACATACTTCACATGCGCTACTCCCATCAAGTGTGTAAGTGTGCGGCGGAGTGTCCTAACGGTCGTAATAGGACGTAATCGATACGTCGGCAGGCTTTCAGTCTCACTATAGCTAACCGAATTTGTTTTGTGGCTTTCTTTTTTATGTTTTTAACTTCTTTTGGGTGCGCACTTCCAACACAGTGATGTACAAGGGCCAAGTGACGACCAAGTACTATCGCTTTCTGACGAAGGGCGGTGGCTGGGCGTGGGTGCAATCGTACGCCACGGTCGTGCACAACACGCGCTCCTCCCGTCCGCACTGCATCGTCAGCGTGAACTATGTGCTGAGGTTAGTGGATGTTTCGATTTTATATTTTTCCCCAATACTTGGAGTGTGATTTCAATGTTTTAATATTGCTCTGCTTTATCCCCGCAGCGACCAGGAGGCGCAGGATCTGCTGCTGAATGAGGTGCAGCAGCCGCAGCACAGTGCGCCCACCCAGCACCAACCGTCGCCGAGCGTCAAGCCGGAAGCTGGTGGTGGTGGGGGCGGCGGTGTTGCCGCCAGCAACAAGGAGCGTAGTCTGAGCGAACCGGCTACGGCGCTGGCCGCCACTATGACGCCCGTTTCCGGGCTAGCGTCCGGTGTGCCCGCCCACATGTCCCCGATCGGTGGTACCGTGGTGGTGGGCGGCAACAATGGTACGGCGCGGCGCGGTGCCTCAGTGCAGCCACCGCATCAGGCCAGCATGTCGTATGGGTTGCTAGGGAAGGAACTGCAGCACCAGGACCATCTACAGCAGCAGCAGCAGCAGCAGCAGCAGCAACATCAGCACAACACCTTCCTTCAGCTCGCCAACCTGGACGATGATGCAAGTCTCGGACCGATACCGGGTGCCCCGTCCGCCTGTCTGGTGACGCATCCCGGGTCCACGGGTCTGCCCCCGTCCACCGGGCAGGACGAGTACGAGCTGCAGATGCAGTACGGGCCCGGCACGACCCACCAGCAGGAGCCGAACACGGGCAGCACCGGGTACTGCATGAACGCGGCCCCAACCGGCGGCCTGCTGGAGGGCCACGGAGCTGGTCCACATCCGGGGACGGACGGGAGCGACGCGTTTCTGGAGCCGTACTACGACCAGTTCTACGGAGGGTACGACTCCCGGCAGGATCCCATCTCGATGCGACCGTATTCGGCCAGCTCGAACAGCTGCAGCAGCTCGGAGGCGGAGGGTGTGCTCGGACATCAGCAGCAGCATCATCAGCAACATCATCACCAGCAGCAGCAGCAACATCACCAGCAGCATCCGCTCCAGCAGCAGCCTCCGCCGCCCAGCTACGGCAGCATGAGCATGGCTGGGGCTGGCGTGTTGCGGCAGCACGTCACCACCGGCGACCTCGGAAACACTTACGGTGACCACCATCAGCTCGACTTTGTACCGAGCAATGGCCATCAGCAGCAGCAGCATCACCACCACCAACTCCAACAGCTCGACCAGCACACAGGACACACGAACGGCGGCAACTCCAGCTTTTTGTACGACGCGTCGCCGGCAACGATGGACGGCAGCACCAGCTCGGCCTCCCCGTTCGATGGCATCGCGCAACCGTTCGAGCTGCACCATCTCCCGACCACCCACGGGCACTTCCGGCAGCAGCAACATGCCGACCTGCAGCAGCAGCTCGGCGAGTCGCCGCTGGTATCGTCGACGTCTTCGTCGTCGTCGTCCGCCCTGCTCGGTGGGTCGCCCGCACGCCGTCCAGCGCCCGATCGCGACGAGTCGGTCGTCAGCGGGGCGGAACCGGGCGCCTCCAAGCAGCCGAAGCTGGCCAACCACCACCAGCATCAGCACCAGCTGGCGAACGGCACAGTCAGCAGCAACGGGACGACCACCGGGAGTGCCACTGCGCTGCAGGCGACAAACGGTGCTGCCAGCAGTAACCACCTGAGGGGCGCTGGTAATGGCAGTATCATTATCAGCACCACCGACACCAACCAGGGCGCCGATACGAATGGCGTCGTCACGGTCAGCATTAATCTGAACCATCTGCACAGCAGCACCGGCGGCGTTAGCAGTAGCAGTGGCAGCACCAGCGGAGGTCCATCATCTATCAGCAACAGCCATCTACTTAGCACCAGCGCTAATGATCATAATGGTGCCATTAACAACAACAACAATAACAACAACAACAACAACAACAACACTAACAGTAATAATAATAATCTGCACAGTTTGGAGAAGAAGGGCGGCCCGGTGCCTAACCGCAACTCGCAGCCGGTGCGAAGTCAGCCGCCGCACTACACTGCCGACTCGCACTACGATCTGCCGCACTACACGAGCGTCATCGTCGAGTCGACGGCGAACGGGTCGACGGCCGCGCCCAACAATGGCGCGAACAGTGTCACCGGCAAGCTCTCGTCCAACGAGTACATCTCGCAGCAGCAGCCGTGCACGTAAGCAAGGCCATTGACAGAGAAGGGATTATTGTAATAATAAGCCAATGCAGCCACCACACAAACCGATCAAAGCGCGCGGTACAATTCCATTTTCCCGAGGCCACTTTAATCAAATTATAAGTCGGTTGGGCGAAGCCGAAAAAAAAAGAACAGGAGATTACTACCGCTAAGGGTAATTTATGCGCGTGTGCTACTAACCTTTTTGGCGTGTATATTTGCTGTCGGTTTTTTCGGCACATTGAAAGTAGGGCCCTACTCCTTCGTAGAGCAGCTATAACTAAGGCACATATGGTGCCTTTTTATTGCCACTCGCAGCTTCATATTGCGTGGCTAGAACTTTTATCCCCCCGGTTCTGTCAGTGCGATAGGCAAGTGTTTCGATTAGGATATTGAGCGTTGCACATCAGGGGCTAGTGTTGGGTAAAGCTGAATTCAAGATTCATGGATCTCAATGAATCTGTGAAATTAGGTTGTTTAATCACTTTTACTATCTCTTTGATTTCGACTCTTCTCTCAACTCTTTCCGTAACCGTATTTTTTCTTCTAATTCTCTTTAATTATTCTTCTAAGTTTCATTAAGTTTTGATAGTCTCTACGCTCTACCTATGTTTTTTTTCTTTAATTTTTTTGCTAGGTCAAGACTAGTTTAGTTAGGCTTAGTTTTTCATGAATTATTTTGTTTATTTCTTAGGGTTTATTTAGTTTTAAGTCTGCTTTATTTAGCCTTGATGGCAGATATGGAATTCATAAATGAAATGAAATGAAATGAAATGAAATGATTCAATGCATCTGAAGCTCTGCTTGTTAAGATTCCTGATTCTCGAAAGATCATCTTGTTGCTCTTCTTCTTGGCGTAACAACCTACGTGGTGAGACCAGCGTACACAAGCATGCAAGACTTCAAGAACCAAGATGTCACGCAGCCGGATAGTCTGGTTTGCAACGGCGAGACCGACTGAAACCCGTGAATTTGTACCTTGGGATCGCGCAAATTCAATATTTTTGAAATTTTGTGCATGTCTAGAGATTCATCAATCCCTGCAGATTTATAAACATTAATGGATTTATGAATCTTATGGTTTCATGAATCATTGGAGATCCTTCCATCTTTAGAGAATCATGCATCCTTGAAGACTCTTGAATCTTTAGATTTTCTATGGAGGTTCGAATGATTCATGAAACCCAACACTAACCAGGACACCAACCGCATTTCCTCAGCGCAGCTAATTAATCGAGAGCACACACTCCCTCTGCCGAAGCCAAAAACACATCGTGGGAACCGACATGGAGTAGGACATCGTGGAGCTGCTGCTGTTCGTTACTTTACTATTTAACTTTATTTATTGTATGTCTTCTTTCACATTTCCTCAAGTTTTTCATTCATTTTCCCATCCACCGGGTTTGTAATGCGTGTGTAACAGGGGATGGAGGAGAGGGGAGGAGAGGTAAAAGGGGTGTCTGTTGTCTTTTTTCATAAGTTGACGCTCTCTCACACACTCTCTTCCCAGGGATTATTTTTCCTATGTCCGTGGGTTTTTATGTTTCGGGGACGTGTGTGTGTGTGTGTTTGTGTATATGTGTGTGTCCGTTACGATTCCAAAGGAAAGTTTTTTGGAAGTTTGAGCAGAATTTGTGGCGTAACACACATATACCCACATGCACACACACGCACCGCGAACAGGATTAGTGAACATCACAGTTAATCAATTCAATACAATCAATGATACTTGTGAGGAGAGAAAATGGGAGGGAGTGGATGAGGAAGGGGTAGGCTACTTTCATGTTAAACATTACACATGTTACTTTAAGAACTATTATTAGTATTACTTATGCACTCTACCAATGGCTCCTAACATCGTTATTAAGTGAGGCGTGATTTCTTCCACTCCTGCCGCACCACCAGAGGTTTTTTTTTTGTATATGAGGGTGTTGTCTAGATTTTGTTTCTGTTTTATTATTATGATTACTTCCGTTTTCTGGTAACTTGTGGTAAGTTGTGTGCTGTGTGCATGTACGCCCCCATCTTCAATTCTTTCGTCCGTGCTGCTGGAAGATGATAAAATGCGCCAATCTATTCATGTCTCGTGGATATTGTTCTGCTTTTTTTGGGCTTTTTCGACCAGTTGTCAAACCAGTCGGACGCCAGAAAGGAGTTACATGAGCCTTAGAATATCATCAACCGAAGGAAATGCTGCTGTATCTATATTAGTATACTTCTAGCTAAACCATATTGGGATGTTTGTGAAATCATTTCATATTTCCTTTGTTTTTTTTTGCAAAAGTGTATGTGGTATATAAAAAAGAAAACCCGGTCGCTCTATTCTTCTAATAATTGAATAATCTCCTCGTTTCCTACACAGCAATTTCGGCTCGGTGTGTGCGTGTGTGTGTGTGTGTTAGTGGTGATTTACGAATATCCAATGATTTATAGGCCGCGAAAAATCATTCAGAGTTTCTGGATCGCTGTGCAAATCCCAATGTCTAATTAAGGCTATTGTGCTCGTTCACGCGTTTGTTGTTCTTTGGGGGCGCCGAAACAGCGTTAAACGAAGTTTCTACAACATCCAATGGAACAACTTCCAACTTCTAATCCAATGTGCGAGGAAGACTTGGAAGAGATTAATCTCCGCTTAACAAGACTGAGAGAAAGACTAAGATACATGAGAGTGCGGGAGATGTCGTGGTACACTATTTTCAATGTTTCTGTTCCTGTGTTGCCTCTCGTCCATAACTCACACACACACATTGATTATCAGGTTTCATATTTCTTCCAATCTCGAACTTCAATAACTTAATACAAACATTACACCGATAAAACAAGCGCTAGTGTGCAGACTCCCAGTTCAAGATTGGCCTCCCTATCTTTTTAGCGTATTTATATACACACACACACACACTCACATTGAAGCATCATTTAAAGTTGGGTTTTGCCGTGGTTTGCACATTATGAGTAGTTCCTTCCCGTCATCCCATCCCGGATTGGTAATCGATCGACCCCCGGTCTCGCTGCCTTCACTCCGTGACTGTTTCGCTGCACGTGGCAGCAGCGAAGAAAGTTCACAACAGCTACAAGATCAGCTTCAGTTAACGTGCGTTTCTTAGAAAAATAACAACGGCACACACAAACAAACCCTATCCGACACACACACACACTTTGCCAATCCGTTCCAATAAGTAGTAGTTTATGCGGCTCAAGAGTTGTCTACTAGTACACGTGTGCTTTTATTTTTGTGTTTTTAGTCCCTCCTTTTCTTCACTTTCCCATTTCTACTATGATTGATTTGGCAACAATTTGGTGAGGGGGGGGGGGGGGGAGGGGAGAATGCTACAAAGAGATATCCATAGTGCAGAGCACACCGGTCACGTGTGGCGTGAAAGGGGAAGGAAGGGCTTGCTTATCTAGAATTATCGCGCCAATAAGCATTTATATATTTATTTTTTTTCAATTTCATAAAGCTTTTATATGTATATTTGTGCCGTGTGCTTTCTGACTTTCTTCCGCTTTTCTTTGCATGTTTGCAGCTCCGTCCCGCCCGTTCTCCCCAGTAATTGATCGTTGTGCACTTTGCGTTTTTTTTGTTTCTTCTTCATATAAACCGTATTATTGTTTGAAGTTTTCTTTTTTGTACAAACCAATAACCGGAAGCTACATCGTGGGAGAGGAGACATTATAATCGTTCTAAGTTTGTAGAAACACGTTCCAAACAAAATTTAAACAAGTTTAAATAAGAAAGCGAATGACGTGTCATATCTAGCGACGTTGACAAACGCAAAACCATGTATAAGAAGAAAAAAACAAAGAAACATAGTTAAAATTAAGGCATATCTTCGTAAGAAAAGAAAGAGAAAGAGCGAGTGAGAGCGGTCCTTAGAAGAAAAAAAAAAACGACCACAGTAGGTACGTGTACGAAGAACCTGCGCAATGTTAATGTTGAATGATGAAAACAAGCAATAAAATAAATCAATGTACAGACATGAAGTGTGGTTTTGTATAATTGTATTCTTTGCGAGAAAAACAAAATGAAGAAAAAAATCAATACATTCTCTTGTGTATATAAACAAAAAAAAAAAACAAAAACGTTCGGATGTTAAACTGTGCGGGTATGTGGGATGGCATCCGAAGGAAAACACTTACAGCGAGGGGGAGGGAGGGGTAAAGCTAAATGCAAATTAATTGTAACCTTTTTTTCATTCCCTCTTCCAGTCACAGTACGTGCTTTCCCCACGGCAACGCCAGTGTGTGAGTGTGTGTGTGTGTGTAATGAGTTAAACATAAAACTAAAAATGCCTTCCTATCAGCCCTCCCCCAGCAAACTGTATTGTTCTACACACAGGCACACACACAGACCCACGGGCGCAAACTGCAATTAAGCAAGTAATCAGCTGCAACGAATCGTTAGGTTAGGTTTGTTTTTTTTTTCAAGATATAAATTATATTCTTCGCTTACGTGCTAGTGAAATGAACGTTCAACAGTGATTATAATTGTTTTGTTGACACACACAGTGATGCCACTGATTTTACCACTATCGCTCGTCGGTTGCAAGGAAGGGAGGGAGATGGATGAAAGAGGGAAAGAAAGGAAGGGAGGGGGGGGGGCTCGTAGCACCGACCAAATGTATATGTTGCCGGGGGAAGGGGGGGGGGGGGGGGAGAGGAATACACTATGTAATATGTAATAAGTATTTAGGAATATAACACGAAATCGATCGGCTCTTCTCTCTTTTTTGCTGCTGCAAACGAAACGGGGGGAGGGGGGGGGGCAGGTAAAGCCGTCCACCTTCTTCCCGCCGCCATGCTGGAGACGCCGAAACCGAACTCAGGCACGCACGCTCCTCTCGCTTACCCTATCCTACCCCTGCTCCCTGCTAGCGCACCGTCCTACGCTTCGCTATCTTCCGCTTCTATATGGATTGTTTTTTCAATCGACGTTTTGCTTCACACTAAATACTTTCGCGCCTTACAATTGCTCGGTCGCGTAACACAACCCTTTTCTAAAAAAAAAGATGTAAGTCCAAGTCCAACACAAACCAGGAGCAGTCACGATCATCACACACCATCGCTCGCCTGTTTGCCACCCCTGTGTCCGATTGGTGGAAGAATGTAAAACTACACACAGTCTCATTGGGGCGAAACAGCAAAACAAAAAAATCAAACAACTAGCCTAGGATGCGTTTCTTTTCCCCTTGTTCTCTTCCCATTTTTTTCGTCCTTCAGTGTCCCCGTTTTTTTCTTCCTCGGCACTACTGTAACCGTGTGTCTTCTCGTTCTCAAATCAGCCTTTCGTTTTCGCATCAGTTATTTTTTTGTTTGTTGTTGTTGTATGCCATGAACTAGGTTCCAATATAAATAAGGTAGCAAATTACACTCGGAAGCGTTAGCAAGATAAAGAGATAGAGAGAGAAAGAGAGAGTTATTTGGGGGGGGGGGGGGGGGGCGTAATTAAAAAAAAAAACAATCAAATAAACAAAAAAGCAAATCTAAACTGCAAATACTGCATACACTGCAAACAACAACCAGCATTCTTCTCCCTTCCCCTACCCCATCCCACGGACCAGGCCGAATAATGGAATCGTTCTATGATTTCGTTTTTTTTCTTCTTCTTTTTTAAAGCGTTCATACACAGTAAATGCAAGGGTACTGCGCGGTTCAGCTTTCATCATCTTGATTACGATGTTTTAACTTTTCTGTTAAAAAAAACCCTAAACTCCTCTTCCAATAATATGTTGCAAATAAGTTCAAACAAACAAATAAAAAAAAAACAAAAAACAAATACAAAAAATGTAAACAATTCTATGCGCGCGTGTTGAAGCCTACCGAACTAGTGTACACAATAAACGCTATCCGTTACGTATGTGAGGAGCAACAAAACCGGTAGTAGGAAATTGTGGGAAAATTCAGCGGGGCGAGGAAAAACATAATCCTGACTACAATCCTATCAAAGTGTTTGCGTGCTTAGGTATAAATCGTATAGCAGTAGAATGTAATAATGAACGCGTAATTGCCCCGGTATGGTCGATCGCAGCCGGCGAGAGTAGACTTGCTCTCTAAAACACGGCTCGGAATCATAAACCCTATCATCAAGCCTATATAAAGTGATGACAACACAGCGTCCCTTCCGTCCCTGCCTTCCTGACCCCTGCCCACCCTGCTTAGTGCGTGAAAAACGGGAAAACGACTGCACTTCGCTACTGAAACGCGTTCCTATCGCGTTGCTTCCTCCGCGGTACAACCTCCGGTGGCGTACCTCACTATTTGGCTGTACGACAATCTCATGATCCCGACAGATTATGATGGGCAACGAGGGGGTTCGTGCTTCCCTCCCTCCCCTCTCCCCCCCTCCTCTCCACCGGTCGAACATGCGTAATTGAAACGTAATTTTGGCACGTCGCGTGATTCAACGTCTCATTTGCCAGTTCGCGAACGGGTTAGTGTACCATCCCTCCACTCCGCCCTAAAGCTGTGCTTTGATCGCTCCGTTGGCCGGATGATTGTGGGTATGGTAAGCACCTCAAACTGCTGCTACTAATGTGTGTGTGTGTTGACTACAATCTGACTACGACCACCGGAAATAGTGCACTCCGCTACGATTGCCCTAACTGTGTGTTTTGTTCGGCTGGTTTTTGGTTGCAGGAGGAGAATAAAAACTATATCTGCCAGTGACTATTATTTCGCTTACAACAAGCACATCAAGCCCGAGTGCCTTTTGCCTGCGTATCGATAATAAGTTCATCCAAAATAAATAGAAAGCAAGCGCGGCCCGGTTGCTGCAAGCGGCCGGGGTACCCTTCTTTTGCTCTAAGTAGTAAACCGTCACGCAAAAGCAAAAGCAGTCGGGTGGCGAGGGGGAGGGGGGGGCACTCTTCTTTAGCAAATGGTTACACATTACATATAACAGACTGTGTGTGTGTATATATATATAATAAGCTTTAAATAAATGCTAACGATCACTGCAGTGGGTGGCGCCTTTTTGCTGTTGACTGTCGGCGCGGGGAGCCGGCAATGCTTCCGGCGCATGTTTAAGTAGGAAACGTCAGACAGTGGGGAGAGGGTGTAGGGGGGTGAGGGGAGGTCAGGTAGTATGAAGCAGGAAGGGAACGTTAGAGGAGCGCTACTTCCATAAATGCGATTAATGCTTTACCTTTGTATTACTTTTTCTTCCCTTCGTTTTTCTTTTTTTTTTTTTTGTTGTTGCTAATTTAACTTTCCAGGCGGATGACAGGCAGATGATGCCACACGTTGTCAATTTTGGAATGCAAGACAAGCATCCGCGCGCGTCTGTGAATACTAGTGCGAAATACTTCTATCGGATTTGTCTGACCGCGTCACCTACCAGTAATGTTTATAGTATATATATATCTCTCTAAATATATATATGCACACAAATGTTTCGTTTCGGGTTTCCCAGCGTGTTTCGGTTTAATTTCCACCCCGTCCCTTCACTGCGCTACCGACCGCTCGCTACTGTCTGCCCACGTTTGGTTACCCGGAGGCGCTAAGGGGGCGGGGTGAAGAATGGGCCGAACCAGCCGGTCTCACACGCCTACAGGCTGTTGGTGGATTCGGTCGCGACGCGGGGCAGCTGCCCGAGCGCTGTCGTATCCGGCGGCGACAGCCCCGACCGGCCGGTTGCGTTCAGCCCGGGCCCGCCACCTTGGCCCTGGTGCTGCTGGATAAAGTTTGGCATTAGGTTACCGGCATTGGTCGCCGTCCGCTGCTGGCCCGGTCCCGGATGACTGTTAGCACCGTACTCGTAGCCGCCTCCGCCGCCGCCACCACCACCACCGAGCGGTAGCATCGTGCTGCACGTGGAGTCGTCCCGCCGCTCGCCAGTATCGTTCAGGGCGGCCGCACTGACCTGATGCTGGTTGGTGAAATCTTGCGGCTCCATCGTTAACCGCGAGCTGAGCAGGTTGTAGTAGGTTTTGTATCGCTTCAGCTGTGCGGGCAACAAGCAAACCGTGTGAGCCAAATTGCAAATGTGAGTGCGGTTGGGTGCGCCTCATACTCATACTCACCTCATACTGCAGATACACCTCCTTTTCCTTGTAGTTCTGCAGGGCCAGCCCCTTCGGTGGCGCGGTTGACATCTTGTGCTCCTCGAGCATGGTCATTATCTTGTTAATTTGTCGCTCGTGCGATGACAATTGATCGCGCTGTAATTGAAGAACGGAAAGTTAGATCCAGCACCAACTTCAATATTCTCTCAAAACTGTCCGATACGGTTGACACACTTTCTCGAGAGTCAATGCATTGTGCGGGAAACAAAATAATAAAAAAGCAGTGATGGGAAAAATAAAGTTTTCCTCGGAATCGATTCCGGATAGTAGGTACGGATTCAGTTTCCGGAATCGATTCCGGATTTGGCTCCGGATTTGGCTCCGGATCGGCTCCGGAATCGGAATGGGCTCCGGAATCAGCTCCGGAATCATGATCGGTTCAGGAATCAGATTTGGTTCCAAAATCAGCATCGGCTTCGGAATCGGAGTCAGTTTTGATATCTCCATAAGAATGTGCGTTTGGATACAATGATGCTACGTATTGATAGCCGCAAAGAATCCAAACCTACTTGTAAACGATTAATTCTCATGGAGACTCCCGGACTGATTTCACTTCTGAAACATCTTATTTCAATTGAAGAACTAATTCTCATTCCTGTGCTAATTCCAAGCCTGGAGCAAATTCTGATTCCGTTTTCGGAACAATTTGCGATTCCCAGGTCGATTCCGATTTTGGAGTCGATTCTGATTCCGGAGCCGATTATGATTCCGGAACTTATTCTGATTCCGGAATCGATTACGAACTCAACTCCGGAATCGGCTCCAAAATCAATCGAAATCGATTCCAGCATCGGGATCGGCCCCGGAATTGACTCCTAATACGGAATCGGAATCGGGTAGGTCCGATTCCGAGCTTCCACCACTAAAGCAAAAGGAAACCTACCAACAGCAGGCGACTGTGGGTGCACGGTAGCAACGGTCGCTGAAATCTCTTCTGGCTGCCGACACCGCCCTCGAGCGGCGGGGCAGAAAACGAGGCGCACACAAAGTTGATCGTGTCGATCCACGACTGCAGCTCCTTCGAGTCGCTCGTCTGGAACAGAAACTCCGACTGGTCGGCCGTCTGTAGCCGGAACACGTGCTGCTTCTTGGTGTAGTCGCTCGCGCGCGTCGCCAGCGCATGGTGGATGCGGATCGCGTTGTGCACGTTGTCCGACATCTGGTTCTTCCGGAAGCCGTGCTCGTCCTTGTGCAGGTACAGCACCAGGTCACGCAACGTGCAGAAGAACATCTTCCACGACCGCCGGCCGAACGGTGCTGCAAGCGAACAAACAAACCCGCAGCATGCTGCATCAATCAATAACGGGGTGCGTTCGGGTGGTCCGGGCGGTGTCGGCCCGGTCCCCGTCCCGACCTAGCTGGTAGCCCTGCGCCCACACACTTACTCTTCTTGTAGTTCGTGTCGTAGCAGCACTTGCGCATCACGTAGCCCTTCTTGTACTCGACCGCCGCAAACATGGGCGGCGCCTCGAGGAACGGGTTCGGCCCGACCGGTGGCCCCTGCAGGCTGCCACCGGTCGGTCCACCGTCCCCACCGCCGCCACCGTTGCCGCCGAGGCTGCCGCCGAGCCCGTTGCCATTGCCACCGTTGCCGTTGCCGTCGCCGTTGCGGTTGCCCGACTTTGGATCCGTTTCGTCGTCGCTGGAGAAACCGCGGCACGAGAACGAGCGACAAACAGAGAGTGTGTTAGAGAGGGAGAAAGAGAGAAAGAGAGATAAAGATAAAGTCGAAGGGCAGGGGAAGGGGTATCGAAAAAGAAGTGCAAAGATAACACATACAGTGCCCACTCGAGTTGCTTCTCCTTGATGGAATAGTAGAGCTGCTTCAGCACATTCTTGGGGAAGTTTTCGCCGTCGTTCAGGTCGCTCAGATTGTCAATAAACTCGGCGCACGTCATCTTGGAGCCAATGTTCTGTCCGTGCAGGTCCGTATTTAGCAGCATAATAGCACAGGTCAACGTATGCACAGCATCTAAGCGAAGGGTGTAGAAAGATACATTAATTTAAGCACGTACGTAATTTTTTGTTTCGATTGACTGTTTTCTTGTGCTTGAGTTGCGTTTAGGAAATAGTTCTTAGCATAGTGTTACTCAATACAGTTGAACTCCAAATAACGAGTTAAAAGCGTTTTAGTAACTTGCTCGTTTTACGAAAAAGCTGTTATGCAGGAAAATTTTTCAAAATAATTTTTATTACAAGTGAAATAATTGGTTCCAACCAAGTAAATTTGTAGTTTAATAGTTTCTTGTCATTATTATTTCCCATTTTCATGAAAAAGTGGTCGAGTATTTATTTTAATATTTCCAAAAATTGGAAAATTCCATTGTTTTGTGCACATGATTCGCTTGTAGATCCACAGTTTCGGCCGAATAATGCTTACGGAAATAAAAGGAAATAAATTCAAATCACTCACAAATTAATTCAATCACAGCACAAACCAAATAACAATATCAAACGATCTTTGATCGGCTTGTGCCTGGGAAGAGCTTGTTGTTTAAGCCCAGCTCCAGTGAAATTGAACGTGCAATTTTGGCGTTTTCTGCTATATTACATTAAATATTAATCACAATATGGCTTCTTATAGTACATCTTCTTCTTCTATTTGACGAGTGAGGATGTATCCTGCTTTATTGTTAAATCGTTTGTCTGAAACAGTATATTTAGAGGCTTACTCTCTCTCTCTTTCATAGACTTCGCCTGTCAAGAGTCAAATGTCTAATAAAACGGATGTTTCTGGCTTATCGTACATCAACTGAAAGGAAATTTAATTCCCCAACTATTTAGCCTGCAAATAAAATGTATTTCATTGCAAATCCCCGCTTTGTTCACCGTGAATAAATAATGTTCACCGGGGAATCAAAAGGATTCTTTCTATTCATCATGTTACCATGTTTTATACTCTAAACAGTTGGGGAATTGCATTTCATTTTCTGTTGGTGTACGACAATCCATATTCTTATGCAAAATCGGTCTAACCCAGCAGCAGTAAAAAGTCCTTAAACACTCCGGATCATCAAATTCATCGTGTACACGAGACACTATACCGAAAGTTTGCCTAGCCTTTCTAATAGTAGTATTGATATGTTCTTTAAATACTAATGATTCATCCATCCATACGACAAGATCTTTCACTACATGCACTCGTTGAACAGGAATATCACTGAAAGTGTAGGCGGTTGCAATCCTGTTACAAGGGCGACCAAAAGTGATAACGCAGCGTTTATCAATACAGCGTTCTACCCCGCTTGACGTACACCAGGATGAAAAATTATTAAGATGATCTTGAAGAGTGGCAGCATCGTTAAGACTGGAGATAGGTAAGAAGATCTTTATCTCCTCTGCGTAGAGAAGATAACCGTCAGATGGAAGAATACTAATACAGTAATTTACAAATGATACAAAAAGGAGTGGACTACCACTACCTTGAGGCACCCCAGAAGGGTTCGTAAAAGCATTTGAAAAATGTGCTCTAAAAATGTGCTGAAAAATGTGACCTTCAAAGATTTACTCAATGAAAAGGACGTTATCCAGGATAGAACCGAACCACTGAGCCTAGTACCGGATGTTGAGCTGGGTAGAGAAACCCAGAGTTATGGTTGCTATACGGTTTTCGTTGATAATCATTTCCCCATTTTTGTTTTATAATCCATTGACACTCATAAATGGTCAGAAGTCGAGAATATAAATCGAAAATACACATGTTCTCACTTTCCTCTGTTATCCGGTTGCTATGGATCGCAGTTAGGCTTGGGCAATTCGGTTCATTTCCATGAAAGTGAACGTACTAGTTCCTGCATTCAGATGAACTGAACATGAATCGCGATTCATTCGCTCAATTCAATTTAAGAAAATATGGTGAATTGTTTTATGTTGCAAGAAGAACACAATTAGTGTATTGCATCTTGAAAATTATTAGGCAGACCAGGAATATTCTTATTACGATTGGTAGGACGATCTTTTCGTGAACGTCCTGGTATTACGGTTCATGTTCATATTTGTATGGCGGGAATGAACGACCTAGCGTACTAGGACATTCTTTATTTCGACGGATAGGTAGTTTTTTTCGTGAATGTCCTGGTCATACGATTCTCGTACATATTTGTATGGGGAAAATGAACGACCTGGCGTATTAGGACGTTCTTCATTTCGACGGGTAGGACGTTCACATGAATTACATTTATAATTTATAAAGAATCGATGAACGTTGATTAGGTGAACGTAGGTCGTTCGTTCTTTAGGATGAATTGAATGAATCGTACAGTTCTGGTACTTGAGGCACAACTGTAATCGCAATCCATGATAATGGATCGCAATTCCCTACGTCTGAATCGTTTTCAGCTACGTTTGGATCGTTTTCAACTACGTTTGGATCGCTCTCAGCTACCTTTGGATTTTGCGGTAGCTCGCGCAAATTTCATTGCAACGCAACGTTTATTCAGTGACCGCGCGACGCATTAAGCTTATGAAAAGAAAATCAAGTAACTAAGGCATTCATTTTCAAAGTCCAATAGCAATTTTAACGTTTTATTCTTTATGTATTTACATATACTATGTGAAGCTTACTTCACCATTTATACATTTTTGAATATTTGACAACATGTGGCGGACGAATCCCTCACAGTCATCTCTGGAAATTAAAGATGATCCGTTGCTAATTGCATCCTTTAAGTCATCTTCATTCAATGGCTTCGATCGTTTAACTAAGCTTTTCCACTTACAAAACATATTCTCTATTGTATTAAAAAATGGAGAATATAGCGGCAAAGCATCAATTTATGGCCGATGTCTTCAATAACGCTTTTTACATCGCGATTACGATGAAACGGCATATTGTCCATCACCATGACACATCTTTTCAACTCTTCTTTGAGCTTCCTTGTATTTGGGTTAGCTGTAACAGTATCACTAGCTTTCACAGTGTCTCTATTTTTTTCAATTACACTATGAACTGTGGAATGCTTCATATTCAACATATTTGCTATTTCTTTCATGTTGGTTCCATTCAGACCAACAGACATTCATTAACCGTTCGCGGTCTTCCTTAGAAGTAAGCTTGTTTTTGCGAGTTTCCATATTGCTATAAGCAAAAGATACAGTTAAAGATAGAAAAATAACGAATTCTAATTCACTATTTGAAAGATTACGAATGTAGATCAAACTTTTTCGAATTCTTAAGATTCTTACAACGATGCTTTCGGGAGGAACCTTACTAATTGAAAATTGGGGCAAATATTAAATTTATACTTGAAGAACGTTTGTTACGTAAGGAATACCACTACGGGGAACGCCTAGCGGTCACTATGTGCTGCAATGAAATTAGCGCGAGCTACCGTAAAATCCAAAGGTAGCTGAGAGCGATCCAAAGGTAGCTGAGAACGAACCAAACGTAGCTGAAAACGATTCAGACGTAGGGAATTGCGATCCATCCTCATGGATTGCGATCTATAGCAACTGGATAACGATTCAGAGGAAGGTGAGAACAGGTGTAATAATTATTTCGTGAATGTTTTGTACCAACATATTGTGTAGTTATATTATGCATTTCTGAACCATTCAATAAATAGCAAATATTACTTTTAATATCCACTAAACATTCAACCTAGCCGGTCTCATGGTACAGTCGTCAACTCGTACGATTTAACGACATGCTCGTCATGGTTTCAAACCCCAAATAGACCGTGCCGCGCCATACGTAGGACTGACTATTCTGCTATGGGAAGTACTCCAAAAAAGTCACTGAAAGCCAACCCCACAAGTGGGTGCAGGCAGGCCTTGACCGACAACGGTTGTTGAGCCAAAAAGAAGAACAAGAAGAAGAAATATTCAACCTACGCTAAGTTCAGTATTTCCATTTAATTAATGATACATTTTGTGGAAATTAAGTTATTAAGTTTAAAATATTAGTACTTGATCAATTTAAATAGTAAATTTGATACAATCGAAACATAAAACGAGGAAACAATAAGAAAACGTTCCAAAAAGGGATTAACATGCATTATGTTCACCATTCAAGAATGTAAATAAAAAGTGCTTGACCTCCTGGAAAATATAAGCAAAAAATGGATTGGCACTCAAAGTGTTGAGCGATACTTGAACATAGGATCATTTTTAGCGAGCGTTCGGAAAAAGGGCTACTAATTTCTTCGCTGCATTGCAAAACGGAATGGAAAAATGTGCTCTCTCTCTCTCACCTTGGGAATTGAACGAGCGTGGATTGCAGTCCAGGTATCGCTTGGAGAAGTGTACCAGCACACGCTCCCGCTCCTGCGTTTCGCCGGTCAGTGAAAACTGCTTCAGAAACAGGCGCAGCGCCTTGTCCAGCGTGAGACACTCGAAGAAAAAGAACTTTAGATACTCCTCGGCGACGGCGCGGCTGAAATCGTTGCTGGAAAACCAAAGAGAAACGAAAACAAAAAACAAAGAACATTAAATTTGACTTCATCAACGAATGGGGACGGCAAGCGGAACGTACTTTTTGCAGAGATGTCGCGAAACGTCGCTTTTCTTGAAGCCCTCCAGGTAGTAGAGCCGCTTGGCCAGCCGCTCGGCCGACGGTAGATCGACCGCCTTCGGCGAGTAGTGGAACGAGTGCAGCGAGTCAACGTCGCTACCATCGTCGGACACGGGCGGGGATGATTCGCGCGTCACGCTGCCCCCGTACGCGAGCATGCCGTCGCCCGCGTGGCCCGCCGGCACCAGCCCACTGTTGGGGCCCGGCATCTGCAGCATCATGCCGTCGCAGTCCATCGCGTCGAAGCTGTCCAGCTCGGACCGTTCCGCCTCCTTGAGCAGCGCGAGACAGCGGGCCCCGTCGTAGTCTTCCTCCGCGTCGGTGAGGTGGCGCCCGCAGTCGGCAGCACCGCCCAGCTCGCCCGACTTCACCTGAATCACCAGCTTGTGGTCGCGGTCCGAGTGGCTCAGCGGCAGGTCGCACCGGTGCGTGTTCTCCGAGATGAGGATGGTCGAGTCGGAGTCGCTCGGATCGCTGATCGCCATCGCCATCAGGTCCTTGGTGCTGAGCAGATCGTGCTCGTCCTGGTAGTCGGGGCTGGAGATGTTCGAGACCGCCTCCGAGACGCTGTGATCGCGGCCGCCGCCTCCACCGTACCCGGGCTGCTGCTGCTGGCCAACACCGGAGGAGTGCTGCTGCTGATGGTGATGGTGCTGCTGCTGCTGCTGCTGCTGTTGCTGGTTGTTGTGGTGGTGGTGGTGCTGTGAGTGATGCTGATGGTGCGAGTGCTGCTGCTGCTGGTGGTAGTGATTGCCTCCCGGCAGATTGTTAGCGATCGAGGAACTGTTCGTTCCGCCCGCATGCCCGTTGTGCGAGTGCTCGCGCGACCCGCCAGAGGAAGACATGACCGAGCTCGAGACGGAGGTAGGTGAAGCCGGACTATCGCTGGCCGAGCGCTGGGGCGACGAGCTGACCGAGCTGGAGTAGGACTGGGGCGAGACCACGCTGGCAGCACCACCCGGTTCGCTGGCGTGACCGGTCGCGCCCTCGGTCCCGCCACCGCCCCCGGCTGCCGTCGTCTTTGGAGCTGGCTGCGCGTTGTACGACCAGAGAAACCGTTCGCGTTCCGATATCTGTCCCGCGGAAGAAGCGGAAGAAAATTGAAAGAAATAAGATTATTTTCACAGAACATCCAATTGGCAATGAAAAATGACTCCTTTCGAGGTCCTCGAATCCATTTTATTCACTCCTCCTATCTACCCTGCATCTTCTTCTTGTTTTGGCTCAACAACCGTTGTCGGTCAGGTCAGCCTGTATCTCTTGTGGGCTTGGCTTTCAATGGCTTTTGGATTACCCCCCATAGCAGAATATTCAGTCCTACGTATATAGCGCGGCACGGTCTAGTTGGGGCTTGAACCCATGACGGGCATGTTGTTAAGTTGTACGTAATTCCTACTCTGCATAGTTAACCATCTCCTCTTCAAAATGGGGTTCCTCCCCAAACGTTCCACGTCCACCAATCTTATGTGTATCCTCTCATTCGCTCTTAAAAACATGGTGTCTGGTCGTCAAACCGATACTATTTATATGGATTTTAAAGCAGCTCTCGATAGCTTGCCTTTTGACCTGCTAAACTGTGGCTAAACTCGATCGTCTTGGCGTCGGAGGTAGATTACTAGCATGGTTTAAATCCTATTTAACTGGAAGAAAGTATAGCGTCAGGATACAGACTGATTTGTCCGATTCCTTTGTTGGTTGTACCGAGGTATCTCAAGGAAGTGTTTTAAGTCCCCTCCTCTTCATTCTCTTCCTAAATCAGCGATGTCAAACTCATTAGATCCCGCGGGCCAAAATGCAACTGAAAATAGTAACACGGGCCGCAGCCTAGTTTTTACATGATATATAATATGATATGATATGATGTTATGAAACAAAATCAGATCATTAGCCGCTCTTTTCATTCTGAGACGATAGTTACGTTACAAAAATTTAATCTTCGATGTAAAAAAGGGTTAAAAAATAGCTGTAGCAGATTATTTTCATTTGGTCATAGGCCTCTAGCGAATTCTTATTTTTGATGCTGTCTAAAGTCCATAAATTACAACAGGTCGTTTAGTCCAGTTCAGATCTTTACAGAGGAGTGGAAGATGTCATACAAGTCTTTAGTACCCGTTATTCCCTTCCTGCCAATCTCCATAGAAATCTTTATTCATTATGGCGACCAAAATCAGAGTCATAAGCCCATCTGTAGTTTATCTAATCACATTGGTCTTGGATGCCTGATGGAAGCCTGATAGAGATCGTTTGGAACATTCTATCAAAAGTAACACGTGTTTGTGCTTGCGTTTTTAATTTCTGTTGACTGGGTGATTTTGTTAGTCTTTTTCATACAAGTTTTTACAAGTTTTTTTTTCATATAGAAATTGCTTAACTGGTCGCCAAGTGCCTTGATTGGCTTTACAATAAAAAAGTAATGTTCCCTAAACTACATACATATGAGTAAGACATTCACGATTTTGTATGAGGTTGAAACTAAACCGTGAGTTGTTTCTTTTAAGAATTGGTCATAAAATATTTGTTTTGCTAGCAAATTTAATCAGCGGAAAGGGTATAACATAATTTTAATTGATTTTTTAAACCATTTTATTAAAATTGTGCGGAATTGAAAGCTCAGTTTCGTCAAAATAACCATGTATGATTTTCCTTCTATGACTACAACAGTTTTTGCAATTCTTATCTTTTTTATGTATACATGCATACAGAGAAAGCAGGGGGAAAAACCGACAAGGTTTTATGATGATGCATGATCTGACAATTCATAGAGATACCTACGAAGTTGAAAATCTCTTCATATTTCAGGAGTCCGGAATTGACTGACATGTACTGGAGAAGCAGAAATGCTTCTACAAACAATATTTGGCTCAAGCGGTCGCGGGCCACATTTGGCTCGCGGGCCATCAGTTTGACATCTCTGTCCTAAATGATTGTGTCCCCTCCCTCCTGATTGTTTTCTGTTATATGCAGATGACGTCAAAATCTTGTTCCCTGTATCCTCATTTTCCGATTGTTGTGTTGTCCAAAATGCCCTTGACACGTTTTCTGCATGGTGCCGTTGTAACGGTCTTCAATTCTGCCCCGATAAATGTTGTGTTATTTCTTTTGGCAGATATAACAAGATCGTCCAAAATTACACACTGAGTGTGGCTAGACGAGACGCTGTCTTTCAATGTTCATATTGAACGCGTCCTTAAAAAAGCAAACAAATCGCTGGATCTAATTGTTAGATTGTCGTTTGAGATCAGGGATCCATCTTGTCTTAAGGCTCTGTTCTGCTGCTGGGTTTGGTGCACCCTTGACTATGCCGCCGTTGTCTGGACTGACTGGACTGATAATCTAGACTGAAAAATGCAGGCTAGTTTTGTGTGTGGTTTTGTATGGAGTGTTTACATGATTTCAGTTTCTAACTGTCAAAGTCCATACAAAAAGCTGACTAGAATCGTGAAGGGCCCCTATGTTTGTTAATCCCATGAGGAAGACAATAGTAAGTTATAATAAATAAATAAATAAATAAAACAAAATTTGCGCAGAACAACACCTACCGCGTACTCCTGCGAATCGTGGCGCGTGTCGAGCAGCGTGTTGAGCGAGCTGTTCACGTCCTCGTCGATGTCGATCGAAACCACCGCCCCGATGCCGCCGTCCCGCTGCGTCTGCTGCAGATGATCCTCCGAGCGGCTAGTGCGGAAGCCGGCCGCGTCACACTTGCGTACCATGCCGCTGACCGGGCCCGACCCGGAGCTCATGTTCGTGTTGGCCGTCAGCTCGCCGCTGCTCATGTCGCCCGTGCCGCCACTGCCACCACCACCACCACAGCCACCGTTCGAGGAGTGTTCGGTCACCGAGCCGGCCCCGTACCGGAACACCTGCTGACCACCTCCTCCTCCTACGCCCCCGCCTCCTCCTGCTGCGCCCCCATACTCCGGGCTCGTCGGTAGCGAGTTGATGCCCATCTCGTTGTTATTGCGATACTGCTCACCACCGCCCGACGACAGCAGATGATGATGGTGATGATGGTGATGATGATACTCGCTGCCCCCACCGGGACCACCGCCACCACCACCACCACCGCCTCCACCGCCACCCCCCACACTGTACGTGGTGGGGGACGTTGGCACCGAGTAGCTAATCTCGCTCGGATCGCCCCGCGAGCGCGACCCCGCCCCTGTATGGCGCTGCCGGGCGGCGGCCTCACTGTTCGTCCGCGTGCCCCCACCACCACCACCACCGCCGCCGCCGGCCGAACTATCACAGTCTTTCGCCCATGCAACGCCCTCCCGACCGGCGGCCGCATCATCGCCTGCTGTCGTCGCGTTGCCGCTGTATGCGTTTTGGTTTCCACTCGCACCACCGTCAGTGCCGCTCTCACCGTTGCTGCGGTTCGCCGGCTTGCCCGGTTCCGGCAGATTGTTGTTACCGTTCGAGCCGTGGTTGGCGTTCAGCTTACCGCCATTATTGTCGCTGGCCGCTGCCGCCGCCGTCGCATCCGTTGGCGAGAGGGGGGAGGCGGGCGAGGGCGGCTGCGTCGGGTCGTTGTTTGCGTTGTCCTCCATCAGGCAGCTGCTGTTGCTGTTCTCGTCCGACCGGCTGGTGGAGGAGGAAAGCGTATCGTAGTTGACCAGCGGTGCGTTCTTGCGCTTGCCGCCGACGCCACCAAATCGCTGATTGGTCGGCGAGTCCCGGACGCTTTCCGGTGGCTGAAAGTAGCAGAACGAAAATCACACACTCGATTCCAAACTAGTGTCTAGGGACTAGGGTCAATCTGATTCAGATTCATGAATGATTCAATGAATCTGAATATCGATTGGAAAGATTCATGAATCTCAAAATATTTGTAAATCTCCAAAGGTTCATGAATCTCAAAAGATTCTTATATCTCGAAAGATTAATGAATCTCAAGGATCAAGAATTCATACAGATGCATCAATCCCTGGATATATATGAATTTTAATGGATTTATGAAACTTTTAGATTCAAGAATCTTGAAAGATTTATGATTTTTTCGCGATTCATGAATCCTCGAAGATTCATGAATAATTAGAGATTCATGAATCTTTGAAGATTCGTGAATCTTTGAAGATATACGAATCTTTAGATATTCATGTTTCTTTGAAGATTCGTGAATCTTTAGAGATACATGAATCTTTGAAAATTCGACTCGAGATTCGAATCACTCATCACTGAAGATTCATATGAATGAATCTCAAGGAAAGATTCATGAAACCTAACACTATCCAAAGCTGCACACGAATCGGGCGTACCTCCTTAATGACCGCGGGCGTCGTCGTTGTCGTCGTGGTGTCGTAGTAGCGCGACTCGAACTGGGACTCGCCGGTCATGACGAACCGCTGGTGCTTGAGCAGATCCGACCGGGCCGTCGGTATCTGGGAGGCGCGCGGCGGCTTCCGCCCCCGCGACGGCGACTGCGGGGCGCTCCAGTTGCTGTGCGCGATCGCCTGCGGTATGCGGGACGGCCGGCACGCCGACTCGGACAGACACTCGCGCACCGCGTACGGGTTGCCGTTGCCGGGCGTCCGGGCGGCATTCGGCGAGTTTAGGTTCGGCTCCGAGTCGAGCGACAGCAGCTTGGAGCGTTTCGGCTGCGCTAGGCGCGACGCCGGCAGCGACGGCGAGGAACCGTTCGTGTTGTCGCTCCGCACCTTGTAAGATTGCGACTCGATCGAGTCGTCGCTCAGCACGAGCTGCTGCTCCTCGTGCTGGTACTGCTCGCGCAGGTATTTCTTTATCCACGGATCTGGAAAGCGTGCGGGGGGAAAGAAAAGGTTACTGAAGTTACAAATGATATCTTCTTTCACTGCACCTACCTCGCTTCATGCGCAGCGTGATCGGTTCCGTAGCAAGTCCTAAACATTTTAATACTGAAAATGAAACGACAAAAAAAAAGAAGAAATTGTGTTGGAGTTAGAGAAGTAGCGCGTTATGGTGAATTTGGAGATAAGCCCAAATCTCTTACCATCACGTGGGGAATATTGTTGCGCATCCGTGTCATTTATTTTTAAGAAAACATCGCCGACCTCCACCTACAGGGATAGGAAGATGTAAAGAAAATAATATTAAAATAAGAGCTAGACAAACTATCCTACAAGATATTCGTTGTCTTCAAAGAAACCAGATGTAATCGAATAAAAGCAAATGAATAAATCAACAAAAAAGTCCCATAAAACCGAATTAAATCTCATTAAAATTATTTGAGTTTCTGCGATATTTCATTAAATATTAATCAGAATATAGCTTATCGTACACTAAAAGAAAGGACCCAAATACTTCGACTATAAAACTCTTCTTCTTTCTTCTTTGGCTCAACAACCGATGTCGGTCAAGGCCTGCCTGTACCCACTTGTGGGCTTGGCTTTCAGTGATTAATTGATTCCCCCCCATAGCAGGATAGTCAATCCTACGTATGGCGGCGCGGTCTATTTGGGGATTGCACCCATGACGGGCATGTTGTTAAGTCGTACGAGTTGACGACTGTACTACGAGACCGGCAAACATAAAAAAACTATACTATAACTATACTCGACTATAAAACATGTTGAATTAAAAACTAAAATGCATTTCCTTATGATTCCTCACTTTGTTTACGGTGAAAAAGGAAATACATTTAATTCATTTTATGTCAATATGTTTTACGGTCTTAAATAGTTGGAGAATCGAATATCCTATCTGTTGGTGTACAATAAGCCATATTCTGTCAAAAAAAAGAAATACATCAATAAAAAAAAACAACAACAATTCCCTTAACCGCTTGAGCTTTTCCATTGAATGCCTCAAAACCCTGTAAGACTATCGTTCTTGAAATCAGAACTCTAATGGGAAATTGATCGAGAACAATGATTTGATGGTTTGAAATAAATTTAAAATAAGTTCTTCTGTAGTGCAAACCAAAATTCGATTGTACAACAGCTAAACAAATTCTATTACATTCGATTAATTAACACAGATGATCCTCACTGTTTAGCGTAAGAATAAGTAGTGGATTCAATTGCGCATTCGCATTCAATAGTTGGGTTATTTGAAACACTTTTAACATGATTGATTAAAGAATATTGAACGATTTAATTTGATAAAATTTGCGTCACTAGGTTTAATTAATCCAAAAAACTAAGCTTAATTAATCCCTTTATAACAGCCATGCTCATAAAACACAACTACCAACAGTGTCCACAAGTGAGTATCCTCACTGTTGCTCGGTATTCTATCTGTCTGACAGTCCAACCAATGTTAGAATTAAGGTCGAATAGGAAAGTCCTTCCGTAAATTAATAAATGATCCAACCAGTAATAAAAACAAACGGTGTAATTAACATTTAAAATTAAGAAAACGTATTTGAAAATTATCAGCGATAGTCGACCGATTTGAGTTCTATTTGAATTTCAACTACCATTCTGGACTGATTTTCTCTACACTACTGTATTAACTTGAAAAACAAAAATGCAAGCTTCAAAGAGTAATCGAACCAAACATTGTTTTTCACCGCGTGCAAGAAGTTACTCCACATCACTCTGATATTTCATTATACAGGGTTTCCCGAGTCAATTTCCAATGTCTACAGCATTTTTCATTCCTTGCGAGATGTTTTTCAACAGCTGTCAAATGTTGTATTTGCATCACAATAATGTGTCAGTTCTTCCACACGATTTTCAACACATCTCAAGCTGGATTGAGTTTGACAATTCTTCATGATGTGCTGAAAATCATGTGTAAGAACTGATCTTTGGCCCAAATGACCCAAATACACCATTTGACAGGTGTTGAAAAACATCTTGGAGATGGTGAATAACAATGTGCACATTCGAATGTGATTTGGAAAACCCTGTAATAACTTTGAATTTCTTCAGCATGATTTTCCACACTTCACCTGTCACGGGTGATGCCTAGCATACTGAAGAAATTAAAAATTATGATGATGGAAATGAAATCGATATGATTTCATGAAATCGATATGTTTCAGATCGATATGGAATAACATTTTGCACGCGGTAAATAACAATGTTTACATTCGAAACTGACTTGGTAAACCCTACAATCCTACAGCCGTATCTTTACATTTGTTGCTATCTCGAGCGGATCAAAATCGTCTTGAGTCAGTCAGTTCCGGTAACAAAAATCTAATAACAAACGCTCTTTAAGCATGTGTTTGGCGTAAAGAATCGGTCCGGGTCCGGCCCTCTGTCACCCGCAGCTGCGCAAGCAGCGCATCAACCTCACCTTTCCGCAGAGGGCGGCGGGCGAATCTTGCCGTATCTCGACGATCACGTGATCGAGCAGGTCGGTCGCGCGCACCACAAAGCCGAGCCGCGTGTCCTCCTGCTTGCGCCGCAGCACCACGGTAAACTCTTCCGGGCCCTGGGCCGGGGGCGTCTGCTGCTGGTGCAGCTGATGGTGCAGCACCCGTTCCGGCGAGGTCGACTTAATCATCTCGTACACGCGGCTCTTCACCTGCGGATCTGGGCGGGGAGGATGCAACATAAATAGAGAGAGAAAGGGAGAGAGAGATGGACAGTGAGTGCAAAGAAAAAAGAAGACAAAGCGCCGCGTAAGTAGCGTAACTACTAGCGCAGGCATTGGAATGGTCCCGCGTACCTTTTCGGAGCTGCAGCGTCATCGGGTTCGGTGAAACCCGCACACATTTCACCACTAGAAATAGACGACGGCAACGGCAACACGTTACACACAAAAAAACGAGCAAAAGAAAATGAGAGAGAGAGAAAAACACATGTGGTTGATGAGTCAGATGGCGATCAGAGCGGTTACGGAGGAACGGATTCGGCATGGGTGGGTCGCTGTGGGTCGCGTGAAAACATGCGGGAAAACAGGGTTGTGGAAAATTGGAAAAGGGATGCCCCCTGAAGGGGTAAGGGTGTGTTCGCAGGGAGAAAGCTGGTGGACGGGGGAATGCAGGGCGGTAGTAGATAGGTGGTGGTGGTATGTGTCGTTTGGTAGGTGTATGTGTGCAAGCTAAAACAAAAAAATATACCATCTTTGGTTGCCAATCCAGTAACATCCACGCCGTTTATCTTCATCACGATATCACCGATTTCGACCTACAAAAACAGATTGAAACAATATCATTAGCGACGGACAGTGTGAGTGTGCGGCCTGCAAGTGTATTAGTCTTTTTTTTTCTTTTTTTTTTTTGGTGAGTATTTCCCTGTATGGTGCGGCCATACTTGGGCAGGGTGGTTGTGGTGATGGTGCAGTTAAGCAGACCGTACCGAGTGCCCGACCGCGGATGCACCCTCCGCTTACCTTGGCACACATGTCGGCAGGTGTGTTTTCGATGATCTTGTAAATCACATGCTCGCCGATGTCGATCTGGCGCAGCAGAAAGCCGAACGTCGTCCCATCCTTGCTCATCCGCAGCACGGCCGTCACTTCCTCAGCCATAATGGCCGGCCGGGGGATACGGTCATCCGTATCCGGGACGCACACTGCACACGCACACACGCACACCGAGCCGGGTCCGGTATGTCCCTCGCCGGAGGTGTGGCGGATGCGTTTAAAGGTTGCCTGCGGTGTGCGGTGTGACGGCGCCACCAGATGATGGCGGGCACGCGGGGCACCGATGCGTGTACTCGCACACACACACACACACGCGCGCGCGCGTCCAGCTGTTTTTCCCCCCTTCTTCTTGTTATCGCCCAATTTTCGGGCGTGTTTTAGGGCGGGGGGTTGCGATTTTTCTTTCGCTGGTTGCGTTTCGCTGCTGCTGCTGCTACTAGCGGACCCGTGCTGCTTTCATACGGTACTTCGGGCTGTAGTGGGGAGGGATGTTCCCGGTCAGTGTACCCTTCGCTGCCACTCCCCGCTGCTGCTGCTGCTCCTTTTGCGGGACAGCGAAAAGTTCATCCGGCTGATTGCGTTTCGCGAGGCGCGCGAAGTAGTTTTTTTTCGTTTTTTTTGGGGGGAAAACGGTGCGTTGATGATTGTGAGTAGTTTCTGTTGCTGCTTTTGAGGGGCAAACCGAGTTTGCCGAGTTGATTGTTGCTGAGTTTTGTTGCTGAGGCAGCGCTGATGGGTGATGATGATGAGGATGAAGACACACACTGACACACAGACACACACACGCGCGCGCGGGTTAGAACGTGTCGCCGTATCGCGCGGGGCGGCGGCGGCGACGGCGGTGCGGTTTTATTTTATTTAATTTCCGATTTGCCCCCGCGCGCTCGCCCTGGCGGGCGCAATTGTTGCAAACTGTACCTAGTGAATGGGGCAGCGGTGCTGGCGCTGCAGGAAGGCGGGGGAAATGGGAAGAATCGGTGTTCGATGGATACGTGCGATGGACGGTGGGCGAGGCCCGCCGCCGCTAACCTTTCTGCTGCCTTCTTTTCTTGTTCGCGGACAGGTGCTGGACCGTCCGGGAATTGGTCGGGAGTGACGCTCTCGCGACCAGAAAGAGCGCACCTCCTCTTCGCCACTGCGAGTGTCTCTATTTGTGTGTGTATTCTTTTCCCCCTTTTCTTCCTTGTTTGATTGATGGCCAACCGTGTGGGTGTTTGTACCGCCGCCGCCGCTGCTTCTTCTGTTTCTTTTGCGTCCTCTCCAGCCAGTGACCCTTTCGTTTGCCCCGGTTTGCACAACGATTTGGGGCTTTTCGATCCCAAACCGTGGGACAGACTGACCGACCACCTGGCCAAATGCACTACCGTGTTGTTGTTGTTGTTGCTGGTGGTGGTTGTGGTGGTGCGTCACCACCAAAAAAAAGCTCCGTACTGACCCAGCGGCAGCGGTCGGTTGTCGGTTTGTTGCCCTGCTGTTGATGCTGCTGCTGCTTCACGCGAGGGAAAGTTCACGCACTTTTCACGCACACGGAACGCGCGTACATACACACGCACGCACACACATACACACACGCACCAGACCCGTTTTGCCAGGTCAGGTCAGTACACCGCGCGCGCACACACACCGCACCCAAAATCCCGATCGCACCAAAAACACCCGTTAGCCCGAACGGGTGTCCGCACACGCACACACACTGCACACAGCGCCACGCACAGGCACGCACGATTCGACAGAACACACACACACAAACACGCACACAGCCAGCGGGACACGCACGCAAAGGCAGGCACGCGATTGTCCGAGCAACTACGCACACCTTTCCCCGGACGCAATCACGCACTTCCCTCGCTCACCCACTCACTCTCTCGCTCTCTCTTTCGCACCCTTGGCGCGGGTGTGTGCGTGTAATATTTTCACTATTTTCAACTTTCTCCCTGGTGCGGCTGGTTGTGTTTCCTCGCTGCTGGCTGCGCTGCCATAGCTGGCTGCTGCTGTCACTGCCCTGTTCCCAGCGGTGTGACTGTGTGCGTTCCCGTGCGCAGTCTTGCCCTCTCGCTCGTTCGCTCAGTTCGCTGGAGAACTTCGTTTTTTTCCTGTAACTTCGCCGATTGCGGCTACGCGTGTGTGTGTGTGCGTGTGTGTTTTTTGTCCGCGGCTATGAAGCGGTGGACACATGAAGCTGTCAGCAATGACAGCACTGCTTGACATTTCGAAACCCAGGCGGACCAATTTGAAAACGTGACAGCCGAAACCGTTGAAGGGACGCATTTTGGATGTTGAAACGCACCGGTCGAATACAACCGTTGTGCGAGTTTGTTTTTTAATTGTTTCTCTATCCAAGATTCCATGAATTTTTGGAGATGTGCGATTGAATTTCTTCGATTCCATACAGGGACAGTGGTTATCTCGCACGACTTAACAACATGCTCGTTGTGGGTTCAAATCTTGCATGAACTGTCTCCCCGTAGCAAAGCAAACTATATCCAGCTGTGTTGTACACGCCAAGAAGTCCAGAAAGACTGTGTAGGCTGGCATGACCATTTAAGATGTTTCACGTAGAAGAAGAATATTAAGAATCTTGAGCTCTATGAATCCTTGGAGATTTATGAATCCAATGAAGGGGCCACTATAATGACGAGCTATACGAGCTGTACGGCGACCATACTGTCGTATAGCGTATCAAGCTCGCCAGGCTCCGGTGAGCTAGCCATGTTGTACGCATGGAAACGGACGACCCAGCCTGTAAAGTTTTTTTTAGACCGTCCACAAGGACAGAGGAGGCGTGGTAGGCCCAAATTTAGGTGGCAAGCTGGCGTGAAGGCGTCCGCTACGGTTGTAGCGCCGAATAAGTAAGTAAGAAAGAGATTCGTAAAGCTTTAGAGACATATGAAAGGTATGAGATTCATGAATCTTTCAAGATTCATGAGTCTTTCGAGATTCATCAATTTTTCGAGATACATGAATCTTTTGATATTCGAGAACCTTTGAGATACGTGAATCTTTAGAGATTCATGAATTTCCAACAGATTCATCGAATCATTTCAAAGATTAAGTCACATTCATGAGTCTGAATCAGATTATCCCAACACTAGTCCATAGAGGACCACCGGGCGAATCAATGTGCGATATATCTCACATTTCGTACGGTCTCGAAGTCTTCTGGATCTCAGCGATGGCCATAGTATGCACAATTCTCCTGCTCAATGCGTCTCCGGATTTCGCTGCTGATGTCATTGTCCGAAGTAACGACCATCGCAAGATAACAGAACTCCTATACCTTTTTTATTGTGTTATTATTTCCAACACATATCTAGTTCTATAGACACATACAGTGAAATCTATTTATGATGAATCTTCAAGGGACCGTTAGCTTAGAGAGATGTTTATGTTAGAGAAAACCTGCTTTGAATTAAAGTGCTATGAAGTATCCAAAAAATCACGAGAAAAACCGATCGACAGTTAACATAATTTCTGCTGCCAATTCGAAAATTCACATTAGGGAGATATTAATATTGAAGAGACATAGCATGTATGGAATATAACGAGACCGTAAAAATGTTTGTATTGCATGCTTAGATCATGCTTATCTCGGGAAAAGACTGTAACCAGTGGCGGATTTGGCGGGGGGTGTGGGGGGCCCTAAGCGTTAAAAGGAGCGGAGGCCCCCCGGTTGGTGTCGAGCCGTGAGGAGGGGGGGTTGCATATTGTTGCATTAGGTTTTGAATCAAACACACTTAAATGGTTTGTTGGCGGGGGGGGGGGGGGGGGGGTGCTTAGAATCCCTGTACTGGGCCCCTATAGTTTATGAGTCCCTTCATCCATGGGGCCCCTAACTAGCACAGAAGCTCTTGCTGACACTATTGTACACATTGTTCTATATGCTGGAATTTCCTTACTCGGGGCCCTACATTGACGGGGCCCCCCGCGGCCGCTCAGTTCGTTAAATCCGCCACTGACTGTAACTGATATTGAAATACTATGAAATTGGTGTTCGCAATCGTGCTGGGTACAGAGTAAAACCTTTGACAGTTGCAACTGCGCACGTTTTAAACGCAGCTATTTTCGTTTTTTAAAATATTACCTCAAAACACGAAACAATTCTTTGCTAACAGTGATGCGTAGGAAAATGTTATGTTATCTGTCCCAATTTATGTACAAACTTGTGAGCGGCTCCGTGGCAAAGTCGTCAACTAGCACGACTTAACGAAATTCCCATCGTAAGTTCAAGCCCCCTATGAACCGAGAGCCTCTCCTCCCCCTCCCACGTATCGGTACTGACTGTCCTATAATGAATTAGTCCAATAAGGACCAATAAATTAAGATAGATAGTAAGCCCATCTGTAATATATAGGCAGGCTTACATAGACTAAGGGTGTTGCAGCAAAGAAAAATAAATACAAGCTACCATAAATTTAAATTTCGTTAAATTTTTTACAAGAAAATTATATTAACAATCAAGTATCATCAGCAATCAGTAGGGCAATAATAATTTTGGTGTAAACAATATTAAAAACAGAAAAGCAAATCATGTGGTTATTCTTATTTGCGAGCTCTTCAATGCCACTGTTCGTCGGCTTTATTATGGTTCTGAATTACATGTTGAAATAGATTAGTGTATAACCGTTTTAGAACACAGACAGACCATTAAAATAAATAAGACTTCACATTAGCTTCACTCAAATGCACAAGAACTAAAAAAACCATTTCACAATGCTTCTTTAACTAAAATAAAACTGCACACACATTCACACCACACACAAAACCAAACAAAAAAAAAAAACAAATAAAACCCCCACCGCCGGAAGGTTTGGAAATCACTTTCGCACACTCCTTCTCGCGCTCTAAATCGGTATTGTTTAGTGTTGGTTCGTTTATTTGTTTTTTAGAGTTCCGTATCTTAGACTTTGTCGGCAAGCGCCTTTCGCACGGCCGTTTTGCGTTTTGCCTCTCCCGTGTTAAATATAGGCATTCAAAATAAATTCTCCTATTACATTCTGGTTCACATCTGCATCTTCTTCTCCCTTCGCCAAGTAAATATATGTATAGATTAATAATATAATAAAGGGTTCACATCAGCGCCTGGCAGCAACAGCAGTAGTAGTAAAAACCAGTCTCGATGGAAACGTTTGACGTTATTGGTTATAGTTTTTGTTATTGTTGTTGTTGTTTCTCTTAGTTGCTTCATTTCAATTCTCCTGCATTAACGATTTTGTTTCTACTCTACCCTTTTGCCCTACTGCAGTTCCTAGTCTTCTGTTTTGATTATCCTCACAAAACGCCAAAGTTTATGCGCGCTTTCGGTCCAGACAGAAAAAAAAACAACAACACCGCATTGCACCCTACCCACGTGTTTGGGACTGTCCGTTTGGTATTGCCTGGTATTCCGGTGGTGTGCTACAGGGGTGTATGCAAATATACTGTTTAATCTCTTCGCTGCATTCTCAGCTGCCAATAGCCAATAACGTTAACTAACTGTATGGGTGTTATAATTATCGTTTACTGATTTTTTTTTTAAAAGGCACCAAAACCAACACACACACACACTCCGCACGCACCTACCCGGGGATTGAACCGGGTGATGGGTGAAGAAGAGCACCTAAAGCTATCCCCCCCACACACACACACACACACAAGTAGTAAATAGGCACGCTGGCACTGGAGCGTTTATTGCGCAATTTTCGAAATGATGCCAAAATTACGATTGGCAAAAAGTGTGTCGCGCTTCAACGGGTTTTGCGTGGAAACCGCTACTAAGGTACTCTTCTTCTCCTTGTAACACACACTTTGTCCCTGGAGGGAAACGGATTGGGGATTTTTTTTCTTTTATCCAGTAGCACCATTTGGTTTGGCGTTGTTAGGACCTTGGAATGAGACAAAATGCATACAGGCAATAACATATTTATGTATAATATGCGTATAAATATATGCCGGGGGCCCGGGAAAATACGTTTTGTTTTTAAACGCTCTAGCACCGCCTAAGGGCCAGAATGTTGCACATCATTTACACAGCTTGGTCTGGGGGGGAAAACTGATATTCTGCCTGGGCAGCGCGCCAAGTAGCCGTGGTGTAATAGTAACTATAATATTAATAATACTCCATTCTTTCGTAGTAAAAGTTAGTGAATGCTGGCGGAATGGAATAAAGGAATAAAGGATACTGATTAAGAATATTTAGAAGTCAACCTAGGCGCAACGTGTCTGCGACCGGGTCGGCGGATTATCATATTATTAGTCAGCCCGTGTGCCCGTGCAGCAACTTTGTTGTTTCTGCAAACTCCACCTGTGTAGGGGTTGACTTAAATTTAGCTAAAACAAAAAAAAAGAACCTCGCAAGATGGGGTTGGCGGCGCCCTGGGGGGGCAGGGGAACCGGAATCGCCCACCGGGCCAGTCCATCGAACGCCCGCCCGTCGACTACTTCCTAGCGCTCAGTCGGTTGTACGGTTTGCCGCCGTGCTGCTCCCACTCGCGGTTAAACTCGTGCTCCAGGATTTCGGCCCCGCGCTTCCGCGTCAGCGCCGTCTCCTCCAGGCTGAGCTCGCACATCTGCATGTCGTCCTTGCCGGCCACCAGCAGTATCGGTGGCTTGTCCGTGTGCAGCTCCATCTGGCGGGCCACGTACTGGCCGTCGAAGTGGGCGAACCACCAGCTGCGCTTGCTGTCGTCCGCGTTGGCCGCCGCCGTGCCGATCTCGGCCGGGCCGCCACCATTGCTCGGCCGCACGAACGGTATGCGGAAGTAGCGATGCACGCTGCCCGTCGGCACGATTTCCTGCTTCGGCGTTAGTCTCGGCGGCGAGCGGGCCGCTAGAAGAAGACAACAACACCAACGGAGAAAAAAAAACCACCCCCGTTAATGGTTGCTGGTGGGAAGAGCTCCACAGCGTCTCAATCCACTTACCGGCCTCCATGACGCTGCGCGGTGCCCGCTCGTTCTCGTCCATCGTCGTGCGCTTGCGGTTCTTTGCCTTCCAGGCGTGGTACACCTTCAGCCGGCGGTGGAACTCGTGGCGGCACGCCTCGAGCAGCTCGATGTCGCAGCTAGTGTTGATCGCGTCCCGCAGCTCCGAGTACTTCCACTTGGACAGGTCGTGCTTCTGCTTCTCAACCAGCTGCTGTTGTGCACGGATCGCTTCGGATCTAGCGTAAAATCATTGGCATGGAATAGGGGGGGAGAGGAGTGAAAAAGAAAGATATTAGTGACAATTGTTCACTACTTTGTTGCCGACAGATTGTATGGTCAGAAACAATACGGCACCCTTTTTTAATTTTGCAATAAATTAGACAAAAAAAAAAGAGATGCCGTAGTGTTTTGGGAGTGACAAAAAAAGTAAGAGATAGTGAGAGAGCGAGAAAAATGAAAGGAGATGGATTTAAAAAAAGATGAATGAATTAGATTAGGGTATGTACGTAAAAATATATCTTAAATAAATCATTTTCAAAAAGGAGCTGTATGAAAAGGAAATAAAAGAAAAACAAAAAATCAACTTACAGGGTTTCCCACGATTTATTGGTTGGTTCCCACGATTTATTGGTGCGTTCCCACGATTTTTTGGTCATTTCCCATAATTTTTTGGTAGCAACCCACGATTTATTGGTCGGTTCCCAAATATTATTGGTCGGTTCCCAAATATTATTGGTCGTTTCCCAAATATTATTGGTCGGTTCCCAAATATAATATAATATAATACCGACCAATAATATTTGGGAAACGACCAATAATATTTGGGAACCGACCAATAATATTTGGGAACCGACCAATAAATCGTGGGTTGCTACCAAAAAATTATGGGAAATGACCAAAAAATCGTGGGAACGCACCAATAAATCGTGGGAACCAACCAATAAATCGTGGGAAACCCTGTATCAAACAAAAAACACTCGCTTTTTCATATTTTTTTGTATGTACAGTCTTGTTTTTGTACAGGAAACACATTTGCAAAGGAAACGGAAAAGATTTAAGCGCTCCTGCACTTAAAAATATTAATTTCGTACAACTGTGCAACAAAGCATCTCCAAATGGGATAGGAGACACAAAGCGTTTTATGTTTTCTTCAATCGAATGTACACAATTAAATTTCAATAAAATCAAAACAAAACCATATCGTACATTGTAAACCCTTAATAAGTAAAACAAAGTGGAAAAAATAACACAAGAATATAGAAAAATTACAAAAAATAGATAAACAATGGAACTTAAATGATACAAAAACTGTATGAAAAATATTTCTGCACAAAACAAAAACAGAGACAGTGGAAAAAATAAGAAAGACAGGAAGGAAAACACGGGACAGAGGAAAACGGGAACGATAGGTGCACATGTGTGTGTGTGTGTGTTTTGGTGAGATAGAGAGAGAGAGAGAGAGTGTGTGTGTGTAATGTAGTATTTTACAAATGTACCTTATCAATCGGTTTGCGTTGCCCAATGGCGTGACCTCTGGCGTACCGCTGGAGAAAATGGGAGTTGAAACAAACGCATTGAAACAAAACGGAGTTAAAATAGAAATTCGGGTGATTGTGTTTTTTTTGTACTGGCGGGGTCGGTGCGAAGAGCTATAAATGTGTAGGAGTCGGTGTGTGTGTGTGTGTGCGTGTGTCTGAGTTAAACTATTGCGTACAGCTAGGAGAGCATACGATACGACCCAGATGGCAGGAGCGGCGCCGAGTAGTGGAGTTAGAAACAGTATGCAGTCGTTAGGCGTCATCCAACAATTATGTAACGCTGATATGCGGGGGGAGGTGTCGTCAAACGTTACGATTTGTTACATGAGGGAGAGGGGGAGGGGGAGGTTTATCTTTTGTTACGTAACGCAAAATAAAATGTATGATGTTGTTTCGAATAACAAATGAGTAATAAACGAGGAATCTTCTTCGTGCCTTTACAACCTTCGCGGTTATGTCGGCCTCAAAAAGATCTCGCTACTTTTTATGTACTACGCAGCCGAACAGTCCGTCATTTGGACGGAACAACTTCAAATGAACTTGAACTTGAAACAAATTGTTTCAAACAAATTGGAGAGGGAGTTGATGCAGTCAGGCGCTTTTTTCGTCAGAGTTTATGACTGGTCGTAATTTTATAAATACATCGAAAATGAAGCCGATTCTCTTACAAACATTACCGATTTCGATCGTAGTTTATATATGATGATACAACATCTAAAGCCAAAGAAACATTTCTGGAAAGATGGACATATATAACGAGGACCAGGAAGATGGCTGGGTGAAAAACGCTTCTAATGATTGTGAGGCAAGAACAATGCAAACCCCTCAGCACGGTTATCAGAATCCGATTATCAGAACCCTTTTTAATTTGATTGCTGCATGGGACAACTTTACTTTATATAAAATATAGTGCAATTTGTTTTTGCTTCATTTAAAACATTGTGAATATACCAGAAAAAAGTTTTAAAAAACCTGATTTTGTTCAATAAACTAAGCTATTGGAGAGGGATAGGGTCAAGCAGTTACGTAATTAGGGGGAAGGTGGGTTTCTCCAACGTTACAGTTTGTTACACCAGAGGGGGAGGGTGTCGAAAATTTGCAATTTTGCGTTACATAATTGATGGATAACGCCTTAGAGGAAACGAAACGTTGGTTAGGAGAGTGGAGCGGCTCTGCATACTCCCAAATACTAACCGGTAAACTATTGCAGATGCAAAGAGGTCTGACGGGGATTGTGAGATGGTGTGTTATTGTAACGAATAGTGGTTGGGTTAAGAGCGACAAAGGTACGGTGGTAATTACACGGCGGTTAGTGAAGAGAAGGGAGGCAGAGATAGCGGAGCAGGCAATTTAGAGTTCCTCCTAGAGCTACGCAAACGCTACATACAAGTTATCCATGGGAAGGTGGACACCAAACTCTCCAAAATCTACTACCGAATGATACGCCGTGATGGGAACCTACGTTACATACAAATGGAGCACACATTTACCCAACCAACAGACCCGAAATACCGCAACGTCAGCTACCCCACACCAATAAAATGTACAAAAAGCGGAGCTAGGCGGAAGCAATACGACCCAGGGAACAACACGCAACACGCCGAAGCAGCCGTTGTTAGAGCGAAGCGAATGTTAGAACGAACTAAACGAACAATCGATTGATGCGCAAGATGGACCACCCCACCCACACCAAAATGGTTAGTGCTTTAGCGCTAAAGACACACAGACACACACACGCACGCGCAAACACGCACACACGGTGGATGGACCCGGTTCCAACCCAGCGTGGTGGTGTGGCGGCGGCGGCGGCGGCGATCGCGGTTTGCATACTTTCTCAGTGCGGGCGGGCTGTCCTCGACCTGCCCGTTCGATTCCTGCGCCAGACGGAGGGCCAGCTCGTGGTCGCGACGCTCCTGCTCCAGCTGCTGCCGGTACTGTATGTCCTCCTGCGCTTCCTTTTCCAGCTGTGCCTGAGTAGGTGGTAGAACAGAGTGCCGATTAGCGTACGGTGGTGGTTCGGTGCGGTTCGTGCCGGTCAGTTGCCGTGCGCGCTCCTCCTGGTCGAGCAGCGACCGGAGCTCTTTGGCCGCCATATTGAACGCGAGGGCGGATGACAGTACCTGCAGTGCGAGGGCGGCCTTCCTGTCCTCACCCTCCTGGCGGAGGCGCTTCGCTTCCTCTTCCTTGCGGCGGGCCTCGATCTCCGTTTTGCTGTGCGGCGAAAGTGGAATAAAAAAAAATGAATATTTTTTTCTACATTTATACTAAGAATCTTTAACATACAGGGGTTCCAAGTCAGTTTCGAATTCGAACATCATTATTCACCACAAGCTGATGATTTTCATGATACAAATACTAATAACAATTTACAGGATTTTTCCAAGTCAGTTTCGAATATAACCGTTGTTATTCACCGCATGCAAGATGTTAATCCACATCAATCCTATAAGTCATTTTCATCATTATAATTTTTAATTTCCTCAGCATGATTTTCAACACGTCTCACGCTGGATTGAGTTTGACAGTTCTTTGTGATGTGTTGAAAATCATTTGTAAATTATGAAATTTCATTATGAAGCAAAAACACCATTTGACAGTTGTTGAAAAACATCTTGGAGGCGGTGAATAATTATGTGCACATTCGAAAGTGACTTGGAAAACTCTGTAATAACAATACTAATAACAATGCAAATACTAATTGTCAAAACCGTTTGACAGCTGTTGACAAACAATTCGCAAAGAATGAAAAATGCTGTAGACATTGGAAATTGTCTCGGCAAACCCTGTAAACCACATGCCAAAAGCAGTGACAGGCGGCTAGATTTCGCTTACCGTTTCCTGTTTTCTTCCTCCTCCCTGAGGCGCCGCTCTTCCTCCTCCTTCGCACGGCGCTCTGCCTCGAGCGCGAGCTTGATCTTGTTCAGCCGCTCCTGCTCCTCGGCATTGCGCTGCTCCTGCAGGCGGGCATTGATCAGCTTCATGTTGGTGTCGATGCTGCGCATAATGTCCGCGTACTGCTGGTCGATGGCGGCCGCCCCGATCGACGGGTTCGCCCGTATCTTTGCGACGGCAGCGGTCAGCGACGCCTGCACGTCCCGTATGTTGGCCTGCATCTTGTCCCGGTCCGCCTTCAGCTGCTCGGCGATCGCGTGCATCTTGCGCAGGTTGTCCTCGACCGCCTTGATCTTGGCGATGCCCCGATAGCGGGGCTGGTGCTTCTTGCGCACCAGGTAGCCGCGGATCGTTTTCTGCAGCAGCACGACAGATTTGTTCCGGAAGATGATGCGATTTTTCACTGCACAGTGGTGGGGAAATGGGGGCAAACAAAAAATGCAATGTGTTAAGTGTTAGGGTTCGTACGCACGCGGTGAATGAACCGGTAGGAAAATAAAAGCACAAAAGTAAGAGCAAAAAGTAGAGATAGAAAAAATAATAATAAACAAATCATATGCTGATGGGATGGAAGGCTGCCTACGTTTGATGACGCAGATCGCTGCGAACGCCGACTTGATCCAGCGGGAGCGGATCAGCCACTTCTTCACCTTCGCCACAATCGCCTGCAGGTTCTCCGGGTCCGAGCGCATGATGCGATCGAACTCGACGAACTTGCCGGGGCGGAAGAACACCTTCGTGATGCCGAACTTGAACTCGTTCGAGTTGAGCTTGAGCGACATCAGCATCGCCTCGCAGAAGGTGCGGGGCGCCAGCCGCGCCAGCTCCGGCGGCAGGTAGCTCTTATACATGTTGTACAGCTCGTTGAACGGCACGCGGGACGGGTAGCCGTACTCCATCAGCTCCAGCACCGAGTTGGTGCCGGAGTACTTCAGCTGGGCCAGCGCCAGGCTGCCCTCGAACTCGTGATCGATCATGCGGCTGTTCGGCTTGATGCAGCGGATGAAGTTGGTACCGTTGTTGCGCAGCTTCTCCAGCAGCTCGCCCAGCTGCGACCGGAACTTCGACCCGACCGAGATGAACGACAGCTTGCCCACGTTCATGGGCGATTTGCCGGCGCCGCCCCCGCTGAACAGTGCGTTGAGCAGCGCGTTTTCCGACTCCTGCACCAGCCCCTCAAGGGACGCGTGCAGCGCATCGTTGTTCTTTTCGATGAATTGATTCTGGAGATGGTAGGTAGGCAAAATAGGCGAAATATAAATGGGGTTGTGGCCATCAGAGAAAGGGGCAGAAAAGAGTGGTTTAAAAAAATATCACAATTCTTACCGTATTGTAGCACACGGCACCGGCAAAATGGCGCACCAGAAATCCTTCATCGTCGCGCAGCGACCGGTGCGCCTTCAGCCGGGACGCTCTCGGGAACGAGAGGCGGTAGTGGCCGTTCCAGGCCGAGTGTACCTCGTTCGTAAAGTGTGCGTACGACGGTCTCGGCAGCTTCGACTCTTCGTCCAGCAGCGTAAAGATGCCGTTCGACTTAGATTCAATCAGCTCTGTGAAGGTGGTGGAAAAGCGATATGCGACATCAAACCGTTGCTCTGCTTTCAATTTTAATTTTGTATTATTTATTTGCTTCAAAAATCCACATCCACATTGCTTATAGTCACATTTACATAGTCACATTTACATAGTTACATTTACATTTACAGTAAATTTGTAATTGCAGCATAACATTTACATTTAAAATAATCGACTCCAGTGTTATATTTACAGTTACAGTGTTACATGATACAGTCGTTAATCATGTAGAGGAATTGAAACATTACTGTGATGAAAATACAATATTTGACAGCTTTTGAAAATATCTCGCAAGCAATGCAAAATATTGTTGACATTCTAAATTGACTCCGAAAACACTGTATTACTAATGCCAGGTAATTAATTAATGAATAAATGTGTATTGATCTATATTGACGAGTGCTGTAGACTTTATGCTAATGAATTCATCGTAGTCTTTGAAATTTAAGTCGTGCTTAAGCATATTTACACACATGTTTCAACTGTTAATGACTAACTGAGATAAAAAATCTAGCGGAAATGTCTAAATGAGCTGTTGCTCTCTTGAGCTCTTGCGTTTAAATGAGCTCTTCCTTGACACAAATTGATAAAATATCGTTTAACATTGTAATTGTTCTTCAATGCTAGTGGTAACTTGAAACTGTTTCCTTTTATTTCCGCAAGCATCATCTTCCCAACAATAACTATTATGAAGACATTGTTCATGTTTTCGGTTACATGTACGCCCTTGATATCAGCAGATTTGCGTGGGTAGACTAGTGTTGGTTAATTCAGATTCAGATTCATGAATCTGAATGAATCTTTGGAATGATTCAATGAATCTGAATCCCCATTGGAAAGATTCATGAATCTGCAAAGATTGATTGACGAATCTCGAAGGATTCATTAATCTCGAAAGATTCATGAATCTCGAAAGATTCATTATTCTCAAAAGATTTATGAATCTCAAAAGTTTCTTCTAGAAAGATTTACGAATCTCTAGGGATTTATGATACTCCAAGGAATCGTAAGTTTCTAAATTTGTGAAGTTTGAGCTTTTTATTATTCTTCTTTTTTGCGTAACAACCTACGTGGTCATGCCAGCCTATACAGGCTTTTGGCACTTCTTGAAAAACACCACGCCGTTGAACGGGGAAGTTGTAGGTGGGATTGGGCAAATTCAATATTTTGCAGATCATAGATCATGAATCCCAAGAGAAATATGAATTTTATTGGGTTTATGAATAAGTAGATTCATGAATCTTAACAGATTCTAGAATCTTTGGAGATTTTTGAATATTTAAAAAATCATGAATCTTTGAAGATTCGTGAATCTTTACAGATTCATGAATCTTTGAAAATTCAACTCGAGATTCGAATCACTTATCACTGAAGATTCATATGAATGAATCTCAACGAAAGATTCATGAAACCCAACACTAGGATGGACCCATAAGTTCACTTTTCATACAAATTATATGACAAAAAGCCTCCCACATAGCGAGTGAGTCACTGGAATGGATAAACACGTTATGTATGGTTCTACGGTATTTGCAATGTTCCGAGTTAAAAGATTGGAAATCCTCATTTTCTCGAGTAATGTGGAATATTTAGAGAGGTATTAACAATTTAATTTACATTAGTTAAATCATATCCATGACAATCATCGCGCCCTCAACCATCGTCCCCAGTACGTACCTATGATGTCCTGATTGTCGGTGTACTTAATTTCCGGCACGTTGAGACCTTCGCGTGCGTACAGCACCTGTTCGGCCGCCAGAATGTTGTCGTCGAAGAACTTCTGCAGCTTCTCGTTACAGTAGTTGATGCAGAACTGCTCGAACGAGTTGACCGTGAAATATTCTGTTGGAAGGAAAGAAAAAGAAAAACCCCGGGAAAATCATTTAAACTGCAAAGAAAACAAAAACACGGACAGGCGGGTTCAGGCCGTACCGAAGCCGGCAATATCGAGCACGCCGATGTAGTAGCTGGACGCCTGGAACGGGATGTTCTGGTTGATCAGCGACACGATGTGGTCGAACAGCTTCGAGTAGAGCGCTTTCGCGAGCGCGTCCCGCGCATTGTTCGCCTCGTACACCTTCAGCATCACCATGATGACCGTGCCCTTGATGCCGCCGCCCTTGCTCTTCATCACGCGCGACATCAGCGCCTGCCGCAGCTCGGACGGGTCGACCCCGATCAGCCGGGCGGTCACGTTCAGCGACGGTTGCGATTCCTGCGTGATGCGGCAGCCCCCGTTCGAGTCTTCCGGGTTTTCCTCGAACCGGATGTTGCCGAGGTGCAGGACGGCCGCCACCAGCGAGTAGATCTGCGTCCGCTCCGCCTCGCTCAGCCCGAGCCGGCCCAGTGCCTCGTCAAGCTGCCGGAAGTCCTCGTAGTCGTCCAGGATCGGGTCCTTCAGCGGGCCCTTGGCCGCGTGCACGCGCGACTTGTGCCCGGCCGGTATGCGCGACTCGGTGTGCGGGTGCGTAAAGTACTGCGTGCACCCGCACAGATACCGGTAGTCGTCCGGTTTGGTGAGGGCCAGCCGCTCGCGCAGGGCGGGCGGGGCGCCGGCACACAGCAGATAGAACACATGGTAGTTCCGCTCGTCCGGGCTCTGCGTGCAGATGCGGCTCTTCTCCAGCAGGTAGTGGGAGATGTGGCCGCCCACCACCTGGCACCGCTTGTCGTAGTGCACCTCGATGAACTTGCCGAACCGCGAGCTGTTGTTGTTGCGCGTCGTCTTCGCGTTGCCGAACGCCTCCAGGATCGGGTTCGCGTCCAGTATCTTCTGCTCGATCGGGCCGGCCGCCGCGACCGAGTCGCACAGGAACTTGAGCAGATACTTGGTGCTTTCCGTCTTGCCCGCGCCCGACTCGCCGGACACGATGATCGACTGCGACATCTTCAGCACGCGCATATCGCGAATCGCTTTGTCGGCTGGGCAAAAGCAAAAAAAAAAGAAACGAAACAAACGAAGCGTGAGTGCGGACAGGCCAATGTGAACAGCGAAAGACACACGCCCTTACCGATTGCGTACACGTGCGGCGGCAGTTCACCGATCGATTTGCCGCTGTAACGCTTCAGCGTGGCCGTCGAGTACAGGTCCGGTATTTCCTTGTACGGATTGACCGCGATCAGAATGTTCGCCACATAGGTCTGTACGGAAGTTAAACGAGAAGAAAAAAAACAATATTAATCTCTGTTGCAAGTAAGAAGTAAGCATCAGCGCACTTACATAGATCTTGTCCTTGTAGTAGCGGTTCCGGATGTTGTCCAGCAGTGTGGCCTCGTTCAGAAACATCAGCTCGCAGTTGTCATCGTTGTCCGAGGGCCGCTCGCACGAAGGAAAGATGTCCTCCGGGATGCAGCTTCGCTTCGGCAGCTTGCTGTCGACCGGCTGCACGTCGTACTCGGACGCACCGATCTCGGTGATGCGCCCCTGTATGTAGCCATCCTGTATGTCGCGGGCCCACACCAGCTGTGAGTCCAGCATCTCTGGAAAAGGCAACCAAACCATTTTAGAAAATTACGTATTCTACTACTTTTTCTTTCTCTTTTTTTGGGGTTTACAAATGTTAAAACTACTTCAAAAGCATCCTAGTTTAACAATATAATAGCCATTTATGTTTTATAAAGAATTTGAAATGTAACTCTTTGCTCGTTTAAGCTTACGGGGTTTTCCAAGTCAGTTTCGAATGTAAACCTTTTTCACTGCATGCAAGATGTTAATCCATATAAATCTGACAATTCATTTCCATCATCATAATTTTTAATTTTTTCAGCATGATTTTCACCACACGTCTCAAGCTGGAGTTTTGTGATGTTTTGAAATCATGTGTAAGAACTGAAACTTTACAGGGTTTTGCAAGTCACTTTCGAATGTGCACATAATTATTCACCGCCTCCTCTTCTTCTGTTTTTTTTCTTTTTCCTCTTCTTCTTCTGTTAAGTTGTCTGTTAACCATTTTGAGTAATACTGTTGCTCAGTCTCTTTCGTAGGTGTCTAGATACTATACGTTTATGTTATTCACCGCTCCCAAGATGTTTTTCAACGGCTGTCAAATGGTGTATTTGCTGGGCAATGAAATTAAAGTTTTTACACATGATTTTCAACACATCACAAAGCACTGTCAAACTCAATCCAGCTTGAGATGTGTTGAAAATCATACTGAAGAAAATAAAAATTATAATGATGGATATGAAATGTCAGACTCATGTGGAATAACATTTTGCACGCGGTGAATAACAATGTTTACAGTCGAAAGTGAATTGGAAAACCCTGTATTGATGTGCATATTCGAATATTACTGGGAAAACCCTGTAATAATTTTTAATTTCTTCAGCATGATTTTCAACGGTTCAACTGTTTGTTGCCATCGTTTTTTTTTCACCAGATCTCATCACCAATTGAACGTTAAAGTGTTGAAAATCATGCTGAAGAAATTAAAAATTATGATGATGGAAATGAAATATCAGAATGATGTGGATTAACATCTGGCACGTGGTGAATGAAAACGTTTACATTCGAACCTGACTTGGAAACCCCTGTATGTCTTCTGTCACGTTTTGTTTTTTTTTTACATTGGTTTGTTCTATTAATGTGCTTTGCTCATTTCATTTACCAAATAATCTACTTCTATTATTATGGAAAGCTCTCTATTTTTTTTCAAATATTTTTTTTATAATTATTAGTTCAGCTTTAAAGATACGACCTGACCATCAATTTTCAATTTCTAATTGGAATGTTTGTGATTTTCTGTTGCTGTATGTAGCCAGCTACTGCAAGCAAGACTCGCAGTAAAGGTCACACACTACTTACTTGCAACTGCACGCTTGTTGGGCGGACCAGTTGGGCAGCTGCCTGTTTAGTCACTGTTGAACTGTAGCTACTATCTCCCCGGTCGCTTTTGGGGGGCGGTGGGCACTACAAATGCGGATGAGGACGACGGCGACGACGACGGCGACGACCCGGTACACGGCGGACAGGGAGGAAAAAAGAGAAATCACACATTTGAAATTAAAACTTGATTCAAACGGTGGCGGAAAACTGGAACATACAGTTTCCCCACATGCACCCCCGCCTCCTCTCCCTTTCACAAGCGATACCCCCAATCATCCCCCTCGGTCGCTCCCGAGAGGTCGTTTGCTTGCTTTGTTGCGGGTTTTGCGGAAGTGAAAACACGTTTACACAAAAAAAAAGTCCACAGCCCGCCTCCACCACACTCCCCCCAAACCACAACAACAAAAAAGCTTACCACAAACAAACTTTAAGCTCACACACATATACACGGAAGCATTCGCTTTTAAGGGAAATGAGCATACTTTTCCGATATTGGTTACGCTTCTTTCCTCATTTTCTCTTTCAAACCGTACAACCCCCCCTACCCCTATAACATCTCACCCAACAAGCCTGTAGATTGTGCTCCACACTGCCACAAATAGCGGGAGGGGTGGGAGGGTGTGCAACCCTTGCACACCTGTGAATGGGGCAAATATTCATGCGCGTTTGGTCGCTCGCGCTTGCATCGCGCTGGACTGGGCGAGGGATTGCGCGCTCGATCTATTATCACACGCGGCGCACCAACACACACACACAAACACACACGTATGCAATTTAATAGAAAGAGAAGGGGGCCAAAAGGCAACACCAAAAATATGAAAAAAATATGTCGAAAATATAAAGAGAAAATTTCTCTCCCCTCGCTCAATGTGTGATGAAGGTGATGGTTAGGATTGATGATAAGGCACTGAAGTGAGGGAAAAAAAAGTAAAGACTGCTTTATGCTCCAAAAATTGCTCCTTCATCGATCAAGCATTTCTAGAAGCATCCAAAGGTTACAGTGAATAAGCAGGGAAGAGGGGACCAGAGAGAGAGAGAGAGTTAGAGACCGTAAGGTATGGTGGCGGAAGAGGAGCAATGGTAAGTCTAACCTGATTAGGGCATAATGCCACAAACCGCACCACAAAAAAACATCGTAGCCCGGAACGGAACAGCGACTCTCTTCGACCGGTTTTGCACAATTAGCCCTCTGCATATAACCCCTTACATTTCTCCAGCCACACATACACACACACACACATTCATGACTCATAATGATCTTCGGGGAAGCGTGTCAGCTCAGATCGTGTGAGTGAGGGCTTAATTCTATAAATTGAATGCCGTAAACTAACCCATTTTCCTATTGCGCATGCAAGCAAAAGTAATAGCGCGCTGTTCTGGCCGGGCCATGCTCGGGAGGGATCTTTTTAGCGGAGCATGATGCTGTGGACCGCAAACAAATGGGCGGTGAATCATCGCCATCATCATCATCATCGTCATCATCATTACCATTACCGGTGCTGTCGGGAAGGTGTTACAATATGGATACGGCTGCAATGCAACACTGCCAAACGGCGAGAACCAGTGAAGCAGTAGCTCTGTCACCAGTGGTTCGCAACGTTGTGGCGCAATCAGGTGGCAAATTGTGATGGTAAATAACATGTAATTTGTTTCGCAAATAATTTTAACAATGTTGTGTTCGATTTTGAAAAATACAGTTCGTCTGTATTCCGTATAAGTCATACGCTTTTTTTTGGGTATACAGACTCAACTGTTTGAGGTGAGTCATTTGGAACCAGTTAGCGACGGCGGACCCTAAATCAGCTTTCGTTTTTTTTGAAACTCTTATTCATAATAATACGGAATAGAAAATACCCTACGTGCTGCCGTTCTTACGTAATTGTCATTGATCGTCCATCAATAGGATAAAAAAGGCGGAAAAAACTAAACAATATCCTTCCAAATACCACTTAGAATCAACAAATCAGTAAGATATTATGAAAATATAGGTGATCCCGAGATACGACTGTATTTGGGACCAACACAATGTGTCTAAGCAAGGTGTAAGTCGAATCAAAATCAATGTCCAATATCCATCAATATATAGATTATAACGTATGCTTATAACCTAATCTATGATTTCGTGTATTTGAACTAAAACAATGTTCGACAATGTATTCATTTTATTCCAAAAGTCGTTCACACGATATAAATATTCATGTTTGGGTAGTTGAAGAATCTTCATAAATGTGTATTTCTGACAGGTTATATGAGTTTGGTAAAGTTTGGCTGATTATTGGAATCTTGATTTATCTTGGCTTGCTTGTTGCCTTAAGACCCAGAAAAGAGCAAATAACAATAATAAAAAAGTAGTTACACACGGCTTGATGTACTATATAGAGCCTATAATTGTACTGCCACATTCTATGTGAAATGCAAAACAAATTCTTTTTTGGTCGATTAAAAAAAGTTAAGGTACTGTATTATAATCTTCAGTTGCAATAAGATCTATTAACTAAACTAGTGGCCTACTGCAATGAAGGGCTCGGTCCATCATACTAGTAATGGGAGCTCGGAATCGGAACTACCCGATTTCGATTTCGTCTCCGAAAATGATTTCTATTTCAGTACTGAAATCCGTTTTGGTTCCGGTACCAGAATCGGCTCTGGAATCCAAATTGGTTCCGGAATACAAATCGGTTCCGTAATCAGAATCAGCTCCGGAATCGGAATAGATTCTGGAATCAGAATCGGTTCCGGAATCGAAATAGGTCCCGGAATCAGTGTTAAGGCCGGGGTACATTGGCCGTACTCGCTAGTGTATTTTCGATTTTCACTAGCGCATCTGGCGGCTGCTGACCGAAGCTTTTTGTAGTCATCGAGGAAATGGTCGTGCCGGATCTCAAATTTAAGTAGTTGTTTCACCGTTTTTATGCGAAAACGGCTGAGATACGTGCACAACATATATACAGTGAAATCTCTCTGAGACGAATCTTTAAGGGACCGTCAGCTTAGAGAGATATTCATACTGAAGAAAACTAAATAAGGTGTTGCTATGAAGTATTCCATAAACCGCGGGAAAAACATGGCATCCTTTGACCAATATTTTTATGAACTGTCATCCAAACATTCATCTTAGAGAATTTCGGCTACAAAATCGTATATGCAGCTTGAAGAACATTTGCCTTAGGGAGACATTCATCTTGAAGAGACACAAAATATATGTAATATGACGGGATCTTCAAAATGTTCATCTTATAGAAACAATTAATCTTGAAGAGACTGCATCTTAGAGAGATATTTTACTTCTTCTATTTGGCGTAACGTCCTACGAGGACATGCCTGCCTATACAGGCTTTCGAGACTTAAATCATTACCACGCAGCCGGATAGTCAATCCTTGCTACGGGGGGACGGTCGATTCTAGGTTTGAACCCATGACGGACGTGTTATTGAGTCGTTCGAGTTGACGACTGTACAATGGGACCGCCAAAAGATTTCACTGTATCTATCAATTACAAGGCTTTTTCACCCCAGTTTAACTAAAAAACATGTGAAAATAAAATATATTTTCTGAAACAGCTCCAAATTGTTTAGCAGAATGCTTCCACCAGCCGCCGCCGGATGCGCTAGTGAAAATCAAAATTACACTAGCGAGTACGGCCAATGTACCCCGGCCTTAACACTTTTATTAAACTTAAAAAAAGTCGAACAAAACAATTTTTAACCTTTCTTGATACAATATTTATCCTTCAGCTAAAAAAAAAAAAAACAATCCTTCATGATCTCACCCGATCGCGCCCGCGACGGAATTGGTGTTTGTTTACATATTTTTCAGGCTAAAATACTCAGGGTAGTTTTGCGTTTGGTTTTGTACGGAGTGTTGATATGATTTCAGTCGCGAACTGTCAAACTCCGTACCAAACAGCAGGCTGATAACGTAAAAGCCCCCATAATTGGAAGCTTAGGTATAAGTAGGATAGGTTTGGCAGGTTAATTTGATTTAGCAGCCGCCAAAACAATTCGGTCTAGCTTCAAACTAGCTTTTTTTTTTAACGGTCAATTCTTGCGCGTGTGCTCCCACGTGCTGGCGGGTAGTTGCTCACCACTGCCATTTCGGGGCGTAAGGTATAATGGCGTTAAAGTTCAGTCGCAACCAGCAGCGGCAACATCCCTCCGTGGCGAGGGACGCACGTATGCTTCCCACCTTCCTTGCCACGCTGCCCCCGCTCCCAATCGCTCATCGACCAACGCGTCGTCCGGCCGTTGCAACCGTCGGCTGCTGTTATTGCATCGCGTTTATGCCACCCGACCCCGACACGGTTGGATGGGTTTGCTGGAGCGCGGGCGCGCGCGCGGCCAAGCACAGCCATTGGAGGGGGGGGGGGGGGGGTCGAGGCAAATTGAATGCGAGTGTGCGAGGAGCGAAAAAAAGAAAGAAAAAAATAACATACCCACACACACACACACCGGTTAGGAGGGCACAATATAGGATAATAAACAATTGGCAGGCCCGGAGGAGTGCGCGTACCGGATTTGGATGTGCATTTGTATGGGCCCGAGCCACACACACACACACACGCACGCGGACAAGACACCCATGTAAGTACATTTGGGGGTTGTGTGTGTGTGTGTGCGTATGGTTTTTTTTTTCTCTTTTGTTGCTCTCCAGAGAGCTCATGATTGCCCCATTTTATGTAAAAAAAAGGTTTCACTGTGTCGTTCTTACACCGCCCTCCTTCCTTCACTTTGGTGTTTGAAACCACAATATCGCCACCGCCACCGTTTCCCGCCCATTCCCCACCCGCAGCCCTGTTGTTTTATGATTGCGCTGCACCTGGTTTCGCATGTTGTTCGGGACAGCCCGCACAAAACAAAGCCGAAACTCCCACGTGAACACACCCCGGGCAAGCTAGTGGAGCCGGTGGGCCCCGCCAGTCGCCGCGATGAACAATTAGTGTAAGCAATGGCTGTGTGTCCGCGCCCGACCTGGTGTGTACGTGGTTTCCTGCCTATCGCTGTTCGGCTTCTTTCTCTTTCCCTCGCTCTCTGCCCTTTCTTCCAGCGCAGACTAGGCGCATGACGTCGATTCGGCAAAAGATAAAGGGTTACAATCATGTTACAGGAATCTCGTTTCTTTGAAATTGTGTGCCTTGTACCACGCGCCCTTCTTGTGGGGTGGTGTGTTTTGCCGTTATTTGGTTTCGTTGGTAATGCGTGAAAGAAAAATTGACAGGCAAGAGATATGCTACCAGCGCCGCCAACTGTATCTTGATCACATGTTCGCAGCCGCGAGCCTGTTGGCGGCCTGCCCTGCCTTATCAACAAAGGCTGACCACCACTCGGGCTGAAAAGGAACCGGAAGCGACCGAAAAACGCAGCTCCGCTAGGCGTTTCAGTTTCTGCACCCCCCCCCCCCCCCACACACACTTTCGCATTCTGAGCCAGCCACACTGGAATGGGGAAGAGAGCGGTATGGGGCGATCATCATCATCTCGGGGAGGAGCCCCAGCATTCTTCAACTTCTCGTCCGGCCGGTATATGGAGAGCCCCGTTTAAAACGGGCTTCCCTAAAAGCAAAAAGCAGAAAAAACTGGGTAAAATAATAACAAAAAAAAAAGATAGAAAAGAAAGTACTGAACCGGCCTGTGCGCGGTACAAAAAACACCGCTAGGTTTTCTTGCCGTTTTCACCCCCCCCCCCCCCCCCCTCAAACTCTACCGAATTTTCAGGAGGGAAATGGGCACATGGAGCAGGTTTTTGCTTTTTTTTTTTGTTTGGCGGCCAATTCGGCACCCGAGCGCGTTCAGTCGATGGGGCGGAAACGATGGCACGGACGGTGGCCCAAAGTGTTTCGATTTTTCCCGATGTTGCCCTGGGCTTTTGGAAGTTGTCGATAGCGCAACGCCGCCGAACAGTGCGAGAGATAGGAAGTAATCATTTGATGGTGCGTTTTTGTTGTTTTTTGTTTTCTTCATTTTGTTAATGTGACACGTTGGGCAACGCGGTTGGCCGAAGCAGTGGGTCCCGGGCGACTTCGGCACCCCGTACCTTTACAGGGAATTTAACACAAATAGTAATAATATTTTGCACTTCAAGCAAACATTGTTTCGGCTTGATGGGTGTTTTGAACAAAGTAAATAATAACGTACAGGTCGGCTGAAAAAGTAACCGATCTCCACATATCGCCCGACCTCAAAACGAGACTTTTTTTTGGCGAGGTTTACTAACATACAAACACAAGAAAGAAAGAAAGAAACAAATAAATAAAGCTGCTTTTTGGTTTGGACAATATAAATTCAAGCAGACAGTTTTGATAACATAGATGAGTGTGTGTTGGGTAAGTCTCATCAGAAAGGGTTGACTTGCAAATGAAAAAGGTGTACAGAAATAGCAAAGTGAACCAGTTTTGCTTCTAACTGTATCCGATATTAGGGCTGATTCTATTCTTTTACTGGATTCGCGTCCAGTCGAGCAATTTGAATCGATTGCTTTTTTTTAATATGCTTATCGTGTAAGAAGTCTGGTAGATAAAATCAATCAAGACATGAAAGTCGCCTAAATTTCCAGAACACTCGGAGGTACGAAAATATGCTGAAAGAATTGAACCGTAAGCCAAAAATAAGCATTTTTAAATGGACAATCCAAACAAATAATCTATTCTAATCAAATTCAATCGAGCTATCGCTTTTATTTTCGTGTTTAAAATATCGCGTTTATGCCTTTAAATCTTTGTCTTCTTTATAGTTGTGAATACTACACGTTGGTCACTGTCAATGTCATAATTCTGACTGAAACAAAATATTTGTCACGTACTGAATTGTGATGATCAGAGGTGATACTCAAAACCAATTGGTGTGACCAATACATGTTTATGTTACCAATACGTGTACTTCGATCAACGCTTGGTCAGTCACTTTGTCATGACTTTTTTTAAATTGTGCTCAGTTCTTCAAAATATCATATATTCTTTTTGGCTCAAATGCTTTATCATTCAACTCAACAGATCATCGAAGCACACAGAGCGATACAGCACGCTCATTTTGTTGTTTGGGACCTCTCGCCAAGTATGCGCCACTGATTATCAAGGGAGAAAACGTCATGACCAAGTGAGTGAACAGGAGTTGAGTGCTACAACAAATGTCACCAAGCATGTGATTGGTCCACCAACAGTTTGAGTCTCACCCCTGATCGTCTCAGTTGTGTGCGTGAGCCGATTTGAGCTTCGCTTCACTTATGAGTGTTGGTCAGTGAAACGGTGGCATTTGGCAGCACTGTTCATAGCGATGGCAAAGTCATGATTAAGCTTGCAGACGGCATTAAGCTCAGCTTGTCAGTCAGGGTATCGCGTTGGTCTCAAGCACTCGCTTGCCGTACGTTCACTGAGGATCAGCAATGACCATAAAGCTACCACGGATATGTTCACTGTTTTCGTTGGTGATCGTCACGTGATGCTCATGTCCTTATGCAGCACTGACTACCAATCTGTTTGAGATCAAATTTGTTTACCTTTGCTGCCGTTTCTAGTACAAGTACAAAGGGTTCAGTTCAGTTTACCTTCAAGTTCTTTTGGTATTTTCTGAGCAAGTTTAGTGTTTGAATGTTTGAGGCTTAAGTGGTTTTTTTATGAATTTGAATCACCAATTCAAAGAACGTTTCTTTGTTTGAGCGATGAATTGTTTCCTCAGTTACCAAACTACTTTTCTTTTCTTATGCATTTCCTTCGCTTTTTGCAGAATTATCTTTGTAGATACTCATACACCAAACTATTTTTGTATAGTATCAAAGAATGCTATATATATTAATTTCTCAGATGTAATAGAGAAATTATTACTCGTGTTTAACGACCCGCTTAACCTGATTTTGGTCATTTTGGACCTCAAACGGGGTCGTTGTACACCCATAAAATACAGTAGTTTAATTACGAGGTAAACCTTTCTTCCATAGCAACGTTCAACTCAGCGTCGAGACAAGTCTGAACTGTGGTTTGATCAAATAAAAATCAGTGTTAGCCTATACAGGCCGATACAAGCTTCGGGTTTTTGCTAAAAATATTTCCCAACAGTTTACGTGGATTTTGTGACAATGAGCTCGGGAGCATTAGTCTTGCCGGACGTCTAGATTTCATGCGCCCCGTATGCCTATTTATGTGGGAGCAACTGAACATAAAAACGTCTCGCGAAAGTGCTAAAACTCCCGACAATGTACCAGACAATTTGGCTTGAAATGTAACAATTTGCTTTGAACAGCAATAATTTGCGGTCGTAAAAACTCCCCATCGCAAGACCATCGCCGGGTGCTTCTTCCCGGTTCTCCAGTTCTTCACCTTCGTCGCTCTGAGTCGCTCTCTTTTAGCGCTTATCTATCAAGGCGGGCAGGTGTGTAAGGGCCCCTCCTTGAGTCCGTTTGTCCTTATCAACCGTCCCACCCTTCCTTTCCCGCCGACCGATCGTTCGGTAGTATTTCGCGATTCCGCGATAAGGAAGCGCACACGGTACAATCTGTATGACGAACGTGGTGGTGATGATGATGATGATGATGATGTGATGTTGGCCAGTCCGCAGAAGTGTCAACCCCAGTCGGCTGTTTCCTACTCCTTTCACCCCTGCTGCCCACCAGCGGCGCGGTGGGTGGGCAGGTGGTTTGGGAAGCGATCGTACGTACCACTTTGCCACTTGACTTTCCGATTACCGGGAGTTGGTGTGTGTGTGTGTATGAGGACTTTGGTGTGGGATATAGTGGTGGGAGCTCGGAATCGGACCTACATGGTTCCGATTCCGTGTTTGGAATCAATTCCGGAGCCGATTATGATGCTGGAATCGATTCGGATTCCGAATCTGATTCCGGGATTTACTCCGAAGCTGATTCCGGAGATGACTGTGGAACCGATTACGAGTTCCGGAGTTAGCTCCGGAATCGATTCCAGTCCGGAATCGACCTGGGAATCGAAATTTGCTTCGGTAACGGAATCAGAATTGACTCCAAAATTGGAATTAACTCCGAAATGAAAATTAGTCCATCAGTCTGAAGAAGTTTCAGAAGCGAAATCAGTCCAGGAATCTCCATGAGACTGGATCGTTCTCAAATATCATTAATTATCATTGGATCCAATCGTCTGTTCTTACATTGTTTTCCGGCTAAGTTTATAATGCGAACGGCATCATTCAACAATAGCGCGAGGTTTTGTTCACAAATAATGACAGCTGTTGAATTACATCTTACAAGTTTTGAATAATGCTGTTCGCATTGACAACTGAGCCGGAAAACAGTGTATGAGGATGCCCAAACCGAGCCGGAGCCAGTGTCGAAGTTAATTCCGGAGACGATCCCGGAACCAATTCCGGAGTCAATTCCGGAATCAACTTCGGAAACTGATTCCGGACCTACCGTCCGGAATAGATTCCAGAAAACTTCGGAGCTGGCCGGAATCGATTCCGACGAGAACTTCATTGTTCCCATCACTAGTGTGGATGAAGTGCCTCTATAGTGTCCCACTTCAATTTACGGGAACCACACACACACACACATATGCACCATCGACGACTCTAGAACATTACCCGCCGGGCCCGCCGTCGAAGGAAATCGACCGTCTTTCTTTGAAGGGTTGCCGTTCCCCCCCCCCCCCCCCCCTCAGGTGTCTCAGGTCTCCATGCGGCCGAAGAAGGGGCGCCACTCGAAAAGGGTTTCTTCAATCCGCCTACCACCTCCACCCTTCCGCTTCAACAACCACCCACCCATCCGGAGAGTTGGGTGTGGGGAACGGAATGGGAGATAATGCATCTCTCGTTTGCACTGCTGCTTCTTCCAACCGCTTTCCCCCTCCCCGGTTGTCTCTTCAGCAATGGTGCGATACGATGGGCATATATGTGTGTGTTTGTGTGTGTGTAGTGGTTTTAAAAAGATGAAAACTGAAATGAATGAAAAGTCAGACAATCAAAAGCTACCCCAATCCCGGGGGAATAGGGGGAACACTCATACAAAAGCATATATACACACACACACACACACACACACACACACACATACGCATACAGCAAACCCTGTCATGGAGAGCATAAAAACGGTTGTAAAGAGCGGGATGGGTTGATGGCGGGCGGATTTCGGGAAAATAGGGCATTACTTTTATGATCATATGTGCTACTTGACACGGCAATTGCTTCGCTTACCTTCTTATCGGGACGAATCGGCCGGTTTCCCGTTCCACTATCGGTTCCAGTACACACACACACACACACTTGCAGCCGTACCGTTCTCTCGCCGAAGCCAGTTTAGTCATGCAGCGCAGCACCCGGGCGGATGTGGGGGGAGGCCCTGCCTGGGCCCGGTGGAAATGCAACCAGCCCTGTGTGGGCCCGGCTGTGCGTGTGTGCGTGGTGCTCGCTGTATAGCTGTGTACGTGTTGTGTGTTGGCGGTTGATTGATGGAAAATGGCTCGAAGTGGGGTGGTGTGCAGTGGACAGACACAGAATGCGGGGTCGATGGCAGCCCGGCCTTCGAGGTGGGAAGCCCTACGAGGCTGGCGCAGTTTTCGGAAAAACTCGAACCACGGCAGGAATCGGTACCGGCAGGGGCAGCAGGAAGAACACCCCTGGAAGCCGGAACGCGTCACACGACACCACCTACTTGCCCACTACCACACACACACACACACGCAAGCAACAAAAAAAAAACCCAAAACACAACAGAACGGCACAGAAATCACTCCGTTTTCTTGTTTTCCTTCGCGGTTCTTCTTCTCCCTCCCCGCCGCCCTCCGGTGCACCAAAAACCGGACAGATGAAAGCAAAATACAGCAGCTGTTTCGCTCCGTGCTCCGTATATGTGTTTGTGTGTCGGGGCTGCTACTTCACATACTTCACGGACGATGGAAGCCGTGTTTTCCACCAACAAATAAGAAAGGGGCACAATTATATGGCCAGCACCAGCACCACAGTTGCCGCTGCGGGAGACACCGCGATGAGGAGACACGCACGCGTCCAACCTCCGGAAGACGAAACGTACGAATGAACGGGACGGCGAGTAAGCCAGTGAAAACTTTCCACGAAGGCATTCCCCCTCCCAGCCCTTTCTAACGTGCCAAGTGACAGCTGGGTGACAGCGCCGTCAGCACCGGCAGGCTGGGCCAGCCGCGTACCTGCTGACAGCTCTAGCAGGCGCGGCCATTTTCTTGATTCATGTTTTGAAAATCTTAACGGTTGTCGGTGATGTTTGATTTTTTTAACGTGCGCTGTTGTATTTTAATATAAGGCCGAAAATACACGGACCAGAATTTCGCGGCCGCGGAATTCCGCTTGCTGAAAAATGTATGGATATGACAGTTCGGGAAAGTTGCCGTTGACATTTTGTATATGGGTTTGACAGCAGGCGGAATTCCGCGGCCGCGAAATTCCGGTCCGTGTATTTTCGGCCTAAGGCTGGAAATAGACGAACCGAGACCATCGCGGTACCGCGAAAATCGCGTATGACTTGAGCTGTCAATTATGTTATAAAATCTGACAGATAGGCGAGATAATCGCGGTTCGTGTATGGAACCATCCGAGGGCTGGTGACGATTGAATGTGCCAAGAAGAAATATTTTTCTATCAATTTGCGAATCAAATTATTTATTTCACATAGTGTATGCAAAATAAAATACAAAACTCATTTCTCGACACGAGTTTTCACATAAATCCGCCAGAAAAAGTAAAAATAATCGGTTCGCGCTACCGCGAAAATCTCAGCAATACCGAAGTTGGGTATCTCTGCGAAACAGCAGGCGCGATTGGAGGCGCGGATGATTTGACAGCTCTACTGTTATACAACTGTTATAAACAAGGCGCGAATTTCGCGGTACCGCGACGATCTCGGTTCGTCTATTTCCAGCCTAATAATGATTGAAATATGAATGCATACTAGCTGCTGTATCACCTTAAGATAACTTAAGCTAAAATTTAATCCTGTCATTGGCTACCAAAATAATATCAGGCCGAAAATACACGGACCGGAATTTCGCAGCCGCGGAATTCCGCCTGCTGAAAAATGTATGGATATGACAGTTCGGAAAAGTAGCCGTTGACCAAGGACCGTAAAGATATCAGGTCAAGTTATAAGCCCGTTTTGACAGCTAGGTGGAAGAAGAATCGACGAAGAAAACTGACAGTTAGTTTTCCGCTTTTGGCGAACGCTTCAAGTTCTCGAAGAAAAAAATCCTTTTTAAATTACGGGCTGTGTTCTAATAAACTAAAATATTCACCCAAATTGATCTCCACCAAATATTGACCATGCAAAACGTAAACAATCCATCAATACATATACAAGCGGAAAACCATCTGTCAAAATCGGAGCCCAGGGGGGGGGGGGGGGGATCGCCAAAAGCGCTATAACTACCCAAGCGCCACAGATTAAGCTTAAACGACTGGAAAATTGAATATCCATAGAAAAAAAATAAAAGCTCCACAGCTTCATTGGTTTGATCAATAGATGGCGTATTAAAACTGATTATTATATTGCTATCCTTTTCTTGCAATGTGTTTCGGCAAGTTTCATCTTATCATGACCTATATAGCCTTCTAACTTTCCGAGCAAAAATCTATATGAATGGTCGTGTGGTCAAATACGTGGGTATCAACACCAACGACCATTACTCAAATCTCACTTGCTTCAGTGCTGGTGGTTTCCATTGGAGTTTAGTATTTAAACAATCTTATCGCCGTTCTAGTTCTAGCGATGCATAACTTCAATGCGAAACCATACAACAGTACAGAGGAAATGAGAAAGCTCTCCTCCAAGCGATGAAGCTCAACTGGTTGGGGTATCCTACCAACAGATGGCGCCACCAGCTTTTTTGCTATTTTTAGAATGCATGAGTCGTTTGCCGTCTGCTAAACGAAGTCTTTCTATATTCCGTTTAGGTAGAGTGCTTGAGTCGTTTAGAAGCCGTTTAGTGGTCGTTTAGTGGATTTGTGGCACTTGGGTACACCTCATTATACATTCCACCTTGCTTTTACCCTTTTTTTTCAATTTGTTTCCTCAGCACGCAATGTCATCTTTGTCTTGAGCTGTCATTTCTCAATAGCACGGATAATCGGACAGCCGGATAAACGGCCCGGGGAATGATTTTTTTGCTACTTTGACCAGTCATTACTAATAAAATTGAATTGATAGAGTTATAATATTACTGATTTTTCTTAACTTACTACTAAAGTTGGTAATACAAAAATATTTTTTATATTTCAAAATATATTTTTTTTAATTCCAACCGTGCTTGCCCCGCTGTGCAGTGGAAAACATGACGCCGCTGTCAAACAAATAAAACGTAAATAAAAACATAGCCTCCGATGGCGTCATATATCGCGCGCCTGGTGTTTAAATAGTTAAATAGAAATAAATAAAAACAGTAAAATAAAACTTCGATTTGTAGCTAATTTTACCAGGCCAGTGGACTTAAAAATTCTGGAAAAGGGTAGCATTTCCCAGGGGGAAAAGGCTTTCCTTTCGGGTCCGACTTGCCAACGGGCCAACAGTGCGACCGAGAACCGGGGAAGGGGTGGGCGAGAGTATGGCAACAAACCGGGGCGGTAGCACGGTGTACCTCGAAATGGACGGCCGGCGGGAGCAGCACGCCCTGCCGGAACAGGACGGCGAAAATGACGCCGATAGTGGTGAAGGCAAGCGAACCGACCGGTTATAGCAGCTGGGCCGCGTGTGGACACGTTTGTATAACACGGGTTTTTTTTTTGCATGTTCTCCTCCACCAACTTGCCGCAAGCCAACGACCAACCAGCTGACGTTTCTGCTGGAGGACAAGGAGGTGGACCACGATCTGAAGCTGATCTCGCGCAGCAAGCCGATCTCGGCGAGCCGGGCGGCAGCAGCGGCGGCGGCAGCTGCGGCCGCCGCCGCAGCCTCCTCCACCGCCGCCGCCGCTCAACATTCCGTCAACGATGGGGCGAGCGGTAGCACCGGCGGCACGGGTGGAGGAACGCAAACGGGTGGTGGCGGAGGAGGAGGAGGAGGAGGAGGAGGAGGAGGAGGAGGAGGAGGAGGAGGAGGAGGAGGAGGAGGAGGAGGGGGCGGCGGCGGCGGAGGAGCGAATGCTGCCGACCAGAACGGTGGATCTCAGCCGGCGGAGGGCTACGGTGGCAGTGGGGCAGCACCCACGGGAACGGTAAGTGTAGCTAGCGGATGTGTGTATGTGTGTGTGTGTGTGGTTTTGATTCAATTTCGGCTCGCGACGCGTTTTTTTTTGCAGGGGTGACAATCGAACGCGCAACCGTCGACGGAAACGCGCATCGAGGATGGGAAGCTGTGGTACGAGCGGCGCTGGTTCCACCGCGGCCAGCCGGTGCACGTCGAGGGCCGGGACATACCGCGCTTTCCGGCCAACATCTCCGCGATCGGGACCGAGGCGATCTGCGTGAAGAAAACGTCCGACGGGCAGAAGGTGCGCATCTTTCTGTCGCATCTGCGCCGCGGCAAGGTGTCGATCAAGCGGCGGGCCAACTAAACTATGCGGACAATGGGGGGGAGGGAGGGAAAGAAGGGCTTTTTCGGTAGAGAGGCATGTTGGGCGTTTTTGCCGCCCGACGAGAACGAGAAGCGTTGTTTTGTGGTTTCCGAGCGCCACTGGACAAATTTGTTTGGTTAGAGATTTATAATAATTGCGTGCGTTTTTTTGTATAAGGAGATATGTGCGCTATTTGTGAGATAGGAAAAGGGCAGGGGCTGGGTGAAATAGCCAAAAACCGTACGACACTTACCCACGGGCCAAAGTCGATCTCGGATTACAGTTGAGCAATACACACACGCGCGCACACTAACAAAACCGCGGACTGCTACGAGCTAACACGATAAAACTAAGAATTCGAGCTCGCGCTCGCTCACTCTTACCCCACGAAATACACACACGCACGCAAACACACACCAAGAGAGAAGTGTCGCCTGACTTCCTGACTGAAAAGATGTAAAAGTGCTTGAAGCCAACGGCCGGAAGTGTATAGAACCAGCGCGCGGAATTCGCAAGAAATTTCACATCCTTTGTTGTGCTCTAACGGTCTGTCGCACTACCACCAACACCATCGACACCACCACCAGCACCTCTAGCTCCACCCCCTTCGCAAATGAGATCGCACCAGCGACTAGTGATGGGCAAAACGGCTCCGACCGGCTCCAGACAATTTCGGAGCCGGCTCCGGAGCCGGCTCCGCTCCAACGGCTCCGGAGCCGGCTCCGCTCCGACGGCTCCGGAGCCGGCTCCGCACCAACGGCTCCGAAGCCGGTTTTAACACAAAGGACCAAAATAACTTTTTCAATGAAGTTTCAATCGAGAAACTCCGTAAACAGCGGAGTAGGTCATGTTTCAAAGAATTTACAGGGTTTACCTAGCCAATCCGGCATCGTCAAAGCGTTATCGGTCGTCGTAAATACTTTTTCGGGCGACGTAAACCCTCAATTGGGCACTGTCATCTCTATTCGAGCCTTGTGAAGTATGAATCGGGCATAGTACAGAATGAAAGCGTCCTACTCTTGAAGGTGTCATATCGGTCGCTCCGGTGTCCGCATTGATCCATCAAGTTGTTTAAAAATACGTATTTTGCATGTTGTTTAACTTATTATGTATTATTTTAAAATGTTTACCTAATTAAATCATCAAACATATTATATTATTAAAAAAATATAAAACTAAATTGCATTGTAAGGGTTTAAATTAAAAATTTTAAAAAAGGAATTTGAATATTTTTTGATGTAATTAAACTTAAAAATAGTGATTTTTCTTACATATCAGTTCAACTACTAGCAAAAAAGTATTGTTTTACAGCTAGAAAGCAACAAAATATAAAGTAGGCCCAATTCGTTCTGTACTTTGCCCGATTCATACTTCACAAGGCCCGAATAGAAATGACAGTGCTCAATTGAGGGTTTACGTCGCCCGAAAAAGTATTTACGACGACCGATAACGCTTTGAAAATGCCGGATTGGCTAGGTAAACCCTGTATCAAAGAAGATATATTCGTTTGTTTTATTACGCTATCATACAATGATGTCTCTATTGAACCGTTAGTTCGGAGCCGTTGATCTGGAGCCGTTGATTCGTCGCCGGCCCCGGAACGGTGGGCCTGTAGCTGGCTCCGCAGCCGTTGGAGCGGAGCCGTGAGTGCAGAGCCGTTATTCCGGAGCCGACTACGGAGCCGTTGGTGTGAAGCCGGCTCCGGAGCCGTCGGAGCAGAGCCGGCTCCGGAGCCATGGGTGCGGAGCCGGCTCCGGAGCCGTCGGAGCGGAGCCGGCTCCGGGAAAAAGTCGGAGCCGGCTCCGGAGCCGTTAGTCCGGAGCCGGCTCCGGAGCCGTTAGTCCGGAGCCGGCTCCGGACCCGTTGGTGCGCTCCGAAACGCCCATCACTACCAGCGACTGTTGCCGGGAGCCGTTGGAGACGACGAAGGAGTTGAGCTTCCATTTCTGCACAGCTTCTCGAGGCGAGCGGACGTGTTTCTCCAAGCCCGTACGTGCTTTCAAGAACAAGTTCGCCAGTGTCAAGAACAAGTTGGTGTTGGTGCGATTGAAAAAAAATTCTTTTGATAGCGTCGCACATCTCTGTGTCCAATTATGGATCTAGGCAACAAAGGTAGGCAAAAAAGTGCACAATTTGGAAGAGTTTTCCCGCAATGATTTCCCTGCCCGGGTGGTGCGCGGTCCACTTTCCCGTCCATTTTCTAACCACACAAATTCACACAGACGCCACCGGCTCGGATTCGTCGAACGATGATTTGGCGTCGCCGAGCTTTTTTGATTTGTCATCGCCGATCTCGTCAATCTCGCCGATGGAAACGGAGGACGGGCCGGCGGCTTCGGCCTCACCCATTCCGCCGATGTCGGCGTCCCCGGAGCAGCAGCCGATGGATTTGGCGGTGGGCGGCGGGCAACCGGCGCGTCCACCGACGCGCCGACCGACGCGCAGAACGGCGATGACGACCGGGGCAGGGCCGGTGGACGCATCAGCGTCCTTTACGCGCCCGGTAGTGCTGCAGGACGAAGTGAGGTTGCGTTTGATAGAGCGTCACTACAGTGCGGTCAACTCGCGGCCCGACACGATTTTGGTGATCGTACACCCCCCGCCGATGGGTGCCGCGGGCCGCAGCGCGACACCGGCGCCCCCGCCAATGGGTGCCGCGGGCCGCAGCGCAACATCGTCGCGGCAGGCGGGGGATGGTTCGGGCGCGATCCGGCATCGTCGGCACAGTACGGTCGGCACATCGACGGCGGCAGGCGGGCAGCTGCGGCGATCCAGGCGCACGGGGCGCGAGACGGTGATGCCCCAGCTGGACGACATGGCGGCGGTGGAGTGGGAAGACACGCGCAGCGGTTTGTTCTCGCCGCGCCCGGTACGCTCGACGCCACTGCCGGCCGCTGCCGACCAGCAGGCAGAGGCGGCTAGCGACGACGAAATCATTGCGCGCAAGCAGCGCCAAGCGGACTCGGAGAAGGAGAACAAGCGCGAGTGAGCGCTTGTGTTCCGGAGGACGTTTTTTTTACTTAATGCGTTGATGAACTGTTTTCTTGCATAGAAATGAACTACAAAAAAATCGTTAATTTGAATTCACGCCTCAATCGACACACAACCATTGTAAGATGCGAAGCGAGCCCGTTTGTGAGACACCCGATGTGCCATGACGAACAATGTGAATTACCAATAAAGATGAGTTCAACTACAAAGGTGTGTCGCTTGTGGGGCACCTGAAAAGCAACTGTTGTTTGATGATTTTTATTTAACTTTTTGTATTCTTTGCATCCCCGATCACATTCGAACGCAACATTAGGGAAATAACTATCATGTTAAATAGTCGCTCATTTTTTAGCTTTTTCTTAAATCTCAACGGTAATAGGCACAAAGCACACAGGAGATACGATGTGGGATTAAAATGATTTTGTTTAAATTAAGTTTTCTCAAACAAAAGCTAAATCTTCTGAAAGCATGTTGCTGCTCCATCCATCTCACATAATAAAGCTTAAAATATGAAATCTGCATGTACACGGTACTCTCCACACGCATGCCTTACCTTCGGGTCGTGATGAAAAGCAATTGGATAAGGTGTGTAACGGTTTATTTGAAATCCTATAGGTGATCCACGTGTTTTATCTCACCTGTCGAAAGCATGAGCACAAGACACGCTGAACAATGGCGCAAAGTAAGAACGGTGCCAACAGAGATACACACCTGTGGTAGTGACGATGAGAGGAGACTGAAATTGTATCGGAGACATACCCGCACCAGGTCCGAATGCCGTTCCGAATCCGGAACAGTTCCTGGTACTGTTCCAGAAAATAAATGTAACCGAGAGCTATTTCTGGATCTCTGGATCTGTGTGGATCTGTGGTTCATGATCGATTCCAGGATCGGTATGGGTTCAGAATCAGTTCCAGGTCTTTTATAGGTTTACTTTCAGTTCCAGGACCGGTATAGGACCAGTGTCAGTTCCAAATCCGATATGGATTCAGTATCAGTGTCAGGTCCGGTATAAGTTCATGATAGGTTCCAGGACCGGTATGGGTTCATGATAGGTTCCGGGACCGGTATGGGTTCATGATAGGTTCCGGAACCGGTATGAGTTCATAATCGAATCCAGGACCAGTATGGATTCATGATAAGTTCTCGGACCGGTATGGGTTCATCATCGAATCCAGGACCAGTATGGGTTGATGATAGGTTCCAAGACCAGTATGGGTTAATGATAGGTTCCAGGGCATGAATGGGTTCAGTTTCAGTTCCAGGACCAATATGGGTTGATGAAAGGTTCCAGGACCAGTATTGGTTCATGATAGGTTCTAGGGCAGGTATGGTTTCATGATAGGTTCCACGACCGGTATGAGTTCATGATAGGTTCCAGGGCAGGTATGGATTCATGATAGGTTCCAGAGCAGGTATGGATTCATGATAGGTTCCAGGGCAAGTTTGGGTTGATGATAAGTTTTTCAAGCCACTTCAATGTTGAAACTGAAAATTTCAATCACGTTAAATGTATGCTGAAGGCTGCACGGGTGAATTCAAGTCTGAAAAGCCAGTTCAATACAAAAAGTTTTGTTTTCAAAATCGTTAAACTATTTTTCAATTTCGGTATAAGCCAAGGACCGTAAAGATATCAGTTCAAGTTATAAGCCCGTTTTGACAGCTAGGTGGAAGAAGAATCGACGAAGAAAACTGACAGTTAGTTTTCCGCTTTTGGCGAACGCTTCAAGTTCTCGAAGGAAAAATTCCATTTTAAATCACGGACTGTGTTGTAGTACACTAAAATATTCACCCAAATTGATCTCCACCAAATATTGACCATGCAAAACGTAAACAATCCATCAATACATATACAAGCGGAAAACCATCTGTCAAAATCGGAGCCCTGGGGGGGGGGGGGATCACCAAAAGCGCTATAACTACACCTCATTATACATTCCACCTTGCCGTTGACAGTTTGTACATGGGTTTGACAGCATGCAGAATTCCGCGGCCGCGAAACTCCGGTCCTTATATTTTCGGCCTCATATTTGAAGCAGGGGCGCTACCCGTGTAGCCAGCGACTCAACCCTAATAGCCAAAACTGCTTAAGCAGCCAATTTTGGGATGCTAAAGATCGCTGCTTGAATTCGCCTTTTGCAGTAGATGCCCAAATAGCCAGCTCGTACTTTATAGCTGATTTGGAGCTGTTTAACAAAAAAATATAAAAAAAATAATTTAAAAAATTAACAAAAAAATGTCGTACTTTGTGGGTGGTTAAGAGATAAACGGTACTTTGCGGAACTATGGAGCTTTAGGCCGAACAGGCACTCGGTACTCTCAGGAATAGGAATAGGATCAGCCTTGTGGCTGATTAGCCTAGTGTGTATGGTTCACGATGGAACATGAAGGCTTTTTCAGAAGGTGTGGAGAATTGACGGCCAGTCTTTGACACTTTGACAAGAGCCACCTCGTACCGATGTCATGCATTAAAAAGCTATGTAGTTCCACCAAGTTCGGTACGCTTTCTTAACAAGCCTTCAAGTTCCATCATGAACCATACACATCAGGCTAAACAGCCGCAAGATTCAAAAGAGTACCGAGTGCTTGTTAAAAAGCTTTATGGTTCCACCAAGTACCGTTTCATCTCTTAGACCCGTGTCTGTGCTCCATCGGATGCGATTTTATCGGAAGGCCTGTCAAAATTTTATATGGGATTTGACAGATAACGTCGGACGTGCGATTTCGTCGTACGACAGAATCAAAAAATTTTGGTTTCGTCGGACGCCGCATCCGATTTTATCTGTCAAACTAAATGTTTGGTGTTTTGTAGGAACAATCTCAACTTAATTTTTCATAATCGTTATATTATTAAAATCATCCAAATAATCGCAATATTATACGAAAAAGCGTTTGACAGCACGTGCGATAAAATCGCATGCGATGGACATAGACACGGGCCTTAATCACTCACAAAGTACGACATCGGAATGATTTTTCGTTAAACAGCCCCAAATCAGCTATGGAGTCCGAGCTGGCTATTTGGGCAGTTTCTTGGAGTAGGGTTATCTATCCTGGCGCTCTAGCAGCAATCGAACACGACATCGAACATGAAAAATGTATGGGATTTGAAATGTTCGATTTGTTGGTTAGCAATGTTTTTCATTTTCGATGTCGTGTTCGATTGCTGCTAGAGCGCTGCGTAAGTTGCAAATGACTTGAAGCAACGTTCTGCAGGGAATCAGCATAAACCATATGAATTCGGTGAGATACAAATGAACTTCCATCCACCACTTAGATTAGTCGTTATTTTATTTCATACATTATCTAATTGATGATTACATCGCAACCGTGAACCAGATATTTCTATATTACTGGACCTTGGTACGTGAGTCGGAATAATTCACATACCAGAAGTTTAATTGTTCTATTTTCCTATTTTCACTTTCTCTTTCTCTCTCTTGCTCTCTCTCTCTCTCCTTTCTCTCTCTCGCGATCTCTCTCTCTCTCTCTCTCTCTCTCTTTCTCTCTCTCTCTCTGTATCTTTCTCTCTTACTCCTTTTCTCGCTCTCTTTCTTGACTCTCTGCAAACAATTATTATCTTAGTTTCGCTAACGAACTTCATGTATTCATGCCAACCCGTGCGTACTTGAATGTTTATTCTTGCCTTAAAATTTTGGGAATGGGAGTAACCGGGTGGTTAACGTTTACTAGGCAAAAAGAAACTCAGACTCACACGCACACTCACACACGCACACGCACACACACGTACATTTACATAGTTTGTAACAACTAGACCTGCACACGCATATATCTGGCTGCAATTGGTTTAAAGATTGATTAGAATCGTTCTAGCAATGTCGAGGGAGCAAAGGGAGGAAAATGCCTGTTTTGCCAAAATTGTCGTCCGTTGGGTACACCGCTGCAAGCCGGCTGTCATTCGATGGCGCGTGACCGTATTAATACACGATGCGCAATCTCAGATTGCGCATATATTCGTTTTATCAAAACATAAGTCATTTCGCGTAGCCAACCCTGAGCTATAAACGTCATTTCCATACATTTTCAGATTGCGCCAAGATTGCGCATAAATTTTCAAGATTATATGTCCGAGATATATATATATTTTTTGACAGATAAATATATCAAACCGACCCGTTTGACAGATAAATATATGCGCAATCTGAGATTGCGCATCGTCTATTGCTACGGTGAGAAACGCACCCGGGTTAAGGTAAACGGGCGCGTGCACGCCTCCGCCACGAAAACCAGCTGTCACAGAACGTAAACAAAGCGGGCTGTCCCTGTAAACAACCGCGTATCGTGGGTTGCACCAAAGCCGGAAAATGCATAAAAACGAGTGTGGTTGAAACTAATTGACGCGTTCACAACGTATTCTCTGTGGTGTCAACCTAATTAATTACCCTGCTTGAAAATGTCCTACCCTGGGTGGCACCTACGCTGGCAGCGCATCAACCCGGACCGACAACGACACGAACCAAATGAACTGGGCGGCACGGACTCTTTTGCCGCCGGGTAAAGGAAGAGATGGGAATAGTAAGTTGCGCGTAATCTGCGCCAGTGGTGTCGCCAGTCGCCTTAATCGCTATCGTAATCGTTTCCCTTTCGGCAGGCGGAGTTCAGCGGCCGGCGGCTTTCCTCGTCCGAACCGTACATCACCTCCTCGTCCGAGTCGTTGATCATCGAGAACGTTGGATTATCCTTCGCTATGATCGGTTCTGTAAGGGCACCATGTGGAAAATAGAGAGAGGCGTGCTATTTTGCGTGTGAGCAAAGAGCCGACAAGCTTACCGTGCACGGCCGGACCGCTCGGCGAGTAGACGTAGGCCATCGCGTACAGATAGAAGTTCAGCAAACCGTAGAAGCACATAAACTGGGCCGAGCTTTTGTAGCTCGTGTACAGCTGCGCAATGAAGTTGTCCTCGAGCGTGTCGAAGCCGAAATGTTGCATCGTGACGATCAGCGAAATTGACAGCACGATCAGCATCAGCAGGGTGAGGATTTTTAGTCGCATATCTGCATTTGAAACAAAAAAACGAACGCGGTGAACAGTTTTGAAAATGCAGGATGAACCCCCTTCCCCCTTCTTTACCGAAATATGGCATCGATCGGAGCTCGGAGTACGCCTTCAGCATCAGCAGTCCCAGATAGAGTAAGTACATGGCGCCCGCAATCGATACGAACACCTTTAAACCCTGCGAAGCCGCCAAAGCGAGGAGAAACAGTGTTTGAAAGGCAAAATTAGTAACGTTTTTTCTCTTCTCTTGCTTTAAGGTCGGTTTCCGCTCCCGCCGACGTACGTTATAGTTTTCCGAGTCCTCGAAATGGCTGTACGTTGGGTCGTTCAGCTCATCGCACTTCTCCCAGATGCCGAGCACCACGGCGCACAGCCAGATCGGCAGCACGACGATCAGCTTCGGCAGGTAGAAGGTAAGCAGCTTGCGCTCGTTCTGCCGCAGCCCGTGGTACACGCACAGCCAGAACATGAGAATGCCGCAGAGGAAGGTGGTCTGGAGCAGGGCGTCGATCATGCCCGGCAGCCAGCTGTTCGCGATGAAGATGAGCGGAAACAGCGGATCTGTAACGGGAAAGGGAGTTTGAATGTGAATGGTAGCATCGCCGCCACCTTTTGATGCTTTTCAGTGGTTCATTTCAATAGCAAGCATGACTGCTACTACGTCCAGTTTCTTTTTAGCTACTTTTAAAACATGTAAAACATGCTATCAGGCTACTAAAAGCGCAACCAATGCTGCAAAATTTCACTGTTAATGTCATAATACTGACTGAAACAAAATCTATTTTAGCGTCACGTACTCAATTGTGATAATCAGAGATAATGCTCAACAAGTTGTTGTGTTCAATACATTCTTCATGACATATTTGCGACCAACGCTTGGTCAGTCACTGTGTGATGACTTTTTTTTTTACTGTGATCAGTTCTGCAAAATCTCACTGACATAGTCATGACTAATTCCGACTGAAACAAAATCATGTCAGCGTCACGAGGATCACACACTAGGATGTCATCATAGGAGAGGATCAAAGGTGAGACCATCACATGCTTGGTGACATTTTGTGCTCATTCAATTGGTCGCGACATTTTCTGTCGGTGTACATCACAATAGTCATGGATATGCGATGCGTGCGAGTGATTTTAAGAAACAAAATGAGCATGGTTTCTCGCTCTGTTTGACTCGACAGTCCACCAGACAGAGACAACCAGACAGAGCGAGAAAGCAAGCATTTTGCTGTGTGGGACCGAGCGCCAAGTATATTCCAAGCTTGTCGTGATTATCATTGGGAGAAAATGTCATGACCAAGTGAGGGACCAAGAGTTAATTGCTATAAAAAATGTCACCAAGCATGTGATTGGTTCACCAGCTGTTTGAGTCTCGCCACTGATCATCACAGTTGTGTACGTGAGCTGATTTGATCTTCGTTTCAGGCATGAGAGTTGGTGATTGAAGCAGTGGCATGTGACAGCACTGTTCACAGCCATAAAAAAGTAATGATTATGCTTGCGCCGGCATAGTCAGTCAGAGTATCGCGTTGGACACAAGCATTCGCATTTAGCGCTCGGCATGTCATGACGCACTTTCATGGAGTTTCGGCAATGAACATCAAGTTACCACATCAAGCTGATGGTCGTGACATTTTGCAGCAATGAGTACAACCAAGGTTACCCGAAGCAACGCACATAATCGAGACGAAAAAAAGTGTACGTACTGTTAAACAGCAGCAGCAGCGGCAACAGTATCGAGAGCCACTTCTGCTCGATCGACCAGTCGCCCATCGGGTACTTCCGCAGCGTGTGAGCAAACCAGCACGTGATGATGAACGTGAACAGCACGAAGATGAACCGGAACCAGATCTCGATCTGCGTGAACGCGGGATTGTACGACTTGAAGTAGAACTGCACGGTCCGGATGTTGTACCGCTGGTGGAACGCCTCCAGCCCGTAGAACTGCACCGTCACGATGTAGTGCGCGTAGTCGAGGAAGCCGATGTGCAGCACGGTAAACTCGTCGCACTCCTCGTAGCTGCAGGACAGGTGGCGGGTGCGGTTCCGCACGTCCGTGCCGCCATTGTGCGCGCCGCCGTACACCGGCATCGGCTTGTGGTCGACTGTCAGCCCCTCGATCTGCACGCTCAGGTGGAACTTTTTGTCCACCATCTCGTCGTCCGTGTTGTCGGTCGTCAGCTTGGCAATGATCCACAGCTGCTGCGAGTAGGTGGTCAGCAGCGGGGTGCGCATCACAAACGGGCCGCGGGCCAGGTAGGCGCCCGGTGCCCCGTCGCCGGCCGCCGCCGCCACCGTGCCGTTCGGCTGCAGCGAGCCGCCGCTCACCTTGCTCATCACCGTGATGGGCGGGCCGGCCAGCCCAATGAAGATGCCGAGCCCGAAGCAGGCGAAGAAGGCTAGGAAGACGGTCGCAAACTCGCGCTTGTTCATCGAGTACAGCCGCATGTGGACGGACCGCTCGCACCGGTCGTGATGGTACGCCGGGGCGATGTATTTGTTGAACTCGCTGAACAGATCGCTGAACTGGGCGAGACTCTGGCGCAACCGGAGGCACATCCCGGCGGGCGTGACGTACGAGTAGCCCAGCTTGGACGCATCCTCCGGCGGTTTGGACGCGCTGGAGGCAGCCATCGTACCGACCTGCCTATTGTTCGGTTGGTGGTGGTGGCGGTGGTGGTTGCTGCGGTTGATTGGGTTTGAGCCCGGTGGTGCCCGATTCCGATGCCGTCTGGCGCACTTTGGGGCAGCTACTGCGGGCAGCGCAAGGTACGTGCGACACCGTACCGTGTTGACATATGTTAAATATGTTGATGTTGAGCCGCGCCAGCCCGCACTGCCGCCTCGGCTCGCACTCGGCTCTCAAAAATAATGATTTGCGCCTCCTTACACGTATGCCATCGGTCGAGGCTGTGAAAACAGTGCCGTTTTTTCGGGTTTCGGGCGCGTGTTACACTTCACTTCACGTTGCAGTGTTCTACCTTTTTCGTGGGCTAATGATTTTCGACGTCGCAATTAGTTCACATTATCTGCCTAGAAAGGGAGAGGGTGCACAAACACCCTCTGTCCGAGCGAAACCCCGTGGTCGCTTCGGATACTCCTAACGCGGAGCATGCGCATTCCCTCCAGAGCCCACAGAAGAGGGGAAAAAATCGAGGAACGCTTGCATGCGTGTGACAAGCGAAAATGTAAACTTGCTGTAACACTGTTGTTGTGGAATTATGTGGAATGTACGTTACATGGTATCAAGAAGCGATGGATGATTTGTAAAATTATAAGAACAGCTTGTAAGTCTACCATTAATTTATTATAAATGAAACAAAATGTACAACACACAGACAGGCGACACACTGCAGTGGCATTTATTTATCGATTTAGTGTTTGAATTGATCATTTTCGAGCAGTCAGTGCAAACTTTAGTATCTCAAAGCACAAGCGGGCGAACAGTGAAAGCTTGCAGTAGACTGCTCGAAATCAATTTTTGAATTGAAGCTTTTGGCTTCTCACTGTTGAAGCTTAAAAAAAACTAGAAGAAAACTTGAAAAAGCGAATGTGAAAAAAACAGATGATATTTCCTTTTCTTTCTGTATTATGTATAGCGCAACGTCAATAGTAAACAGTAAAGAAAAAAGCTCTTAGTATCTGCTGATGTATGAAAGGATACATAGACACAGGGGTTGAAATTGAAATACAATATAGCAAGTAATCAAAACTGGCAAAAATGTGGCTGTGTTGAAAACAATCAACTAAAATGATGATGCTAGAGAAAGGTAAAACTGGAAGCTATTCTGCAAAATTGTAGAAGGGCTTGAAATTTATGTAAAGCCGTTCGAAAGTTTAGTAAAAGCAAAAGTTTAAATACACAACTATCAGGGGTTAAAATTCTCTCTCTCTCTTTCTCTCTCTCTCTCTCTCTCTCTCTCTCTCTCTCTCTCTCTCTCTCTTGTTGTTCTGCTCACTATGGAGCATGTCGCCGTGACATGCCCGGCCAAGGTCTCGCTTCACACCTTCTTGGAGGGGCATGAGTCCGGCATCCTCATGGCATGCCCTAGCCTTCGTATCCTGCCAGCGTTCGCCACCGTCAGGATGCTTGGTTCGCCGTATATCTCAGCAAGATTGTGGTTTATCCTTCTCCTTCAAACTCCATGCTAGAACACACCGCCAAGGATGGCCCGGATGATGCGTCGCTCAAACACGTCCAGAGCATTTGCATCCTCCGCTCGAATAGTCCAAGACTTGTATCCATAGAGGAACACCGGATGAATCAATGTGCGATATATCTCAGGTTTCGTGCGGGCTCAAAGTCTTTTGGATGTCAGCAGTCGGTGAAGCCCATAGTATGCACGATTCTCCTGCATAATGCGTCTCCGGATTTCGCTGCTGATGTCGTTGTCCGAAGTAACGACCGTCCCAAGATAGCAGAACTCTTCTATCATTTCCAGGGTAGTCGCCATCAACTAATACACTACGTTCCAGTTGGGCCTTATCACGGACTGAGTCTCCGCCAAGCAGATACTTCGTCATTGATTCTCAAATCCAATTCTTGCTACTTCGCGTTTGAGTCGGGTGTACGCCTCACAAACAGTCGCTGTCGTCGAATTACACCTTCCAGGGCGATGAAGAGCAGACAGGAGAGTCCGCCACCAGTGCCTCAGACCCCTGTGAGATTTGAACGATTCCGACGTCTAGTTCGATACTCTCACCTTGCACTGTACCCCGGTCATGGTAGTGTTGGTCATGAATATTTCGTTGAGATTCATTCATATGAATTTTCAGTGATGAGTGATTCGAATCTTGAGTCGCATCTTCAAAGATTCATGAATCTCTAAAGATTCACGAATCTTCAAAGATTAAGAATTTGTAGCAAGGGTCGCAAGTCTGCAAAACAGGATATGGCACAGTATCTTGTAGACGGCATTGAGGACTGTGATGGCACTAAAATTCGAGAGTACCAGCCTGTAACCCTTTTTGTAGACTGAATGAATGACACCCAGCTTCCACTCCTCCGGTAGTTCCTCCTGCTCCCAGATTTTCATGATCAGCTGATGCATTTCGAAAAATCCTCCGGTCCCATTTTGAAGAGCTCGGCCGCCAGTCCATCACTGCCAGCAGACTTATTACTTTGAAGCTGGTTGATGGCGCTGGAAATCTCATCCAGAGATGGCGAAGGCATCTCGTCATCTGCATCATTGATGTCGCTGTTGTTGCTGCTATCCTGCTGTTGCAGTGGTGGTTGCCTATTCTGGTTGTTATTCTGCCACTTGCACCAGCCTTGAAAGCCTGGCGTTTGCTTTTTGTTGTTACCTGTTTCTATAATGCAATTTGATTGATCATGAAATGTATGTTTGAATTGTTTCTGAAAGTAGTGAAACGCCCTTTACATCATTAAGTTAAGAGTTGACTGGTCAATACTAAATTGTTAAATTTTGCGTTGCGTATTAAACAGACATTCTCAGCTAAAAAAAAAAAAAAAAACAACAATTCGGATGCTTTTCTGCAGCGCGGCAACAAATATCACAAAATAATGCGCCAGTGGAGTGAAAACGAGCAGCGACCCAGAACGCAAAAGTAAGCAAAACACGGTACATCGGGATGTTATTTAATTTTAGATTTTAACTTATATTGGTAAGTTTTGTTTTCATTTTTATTGTCTGACTTGGTACTTCTGTGTATTTTTCTAACGAATAGCATAGAAAAAATCTCTGGTCGTTTGGTTTCCACATTTGGTTGTGTTTGCTGTGTTATGTTTACGCTTCTCGCCTGTCCGCTCCTGTGCTACTACTGGGTCTACCTCATTCGCATTCTTTATCGTTTTTTTTGCTTCATTTTCTCTTTCTCTTTTTCCACGATTCTTTTCTTATTTATTTTGTTTTCTTCTCTAACTGAGGATGTAACAAGTCAAATCAGTAAATATAACACATGTGTACGAGAGCTGACTGCGCTGGTAATATCTTATGTGTGACTGTGTGTGTATGGGTGTGGGCGTTTTTCCGTTTGTTTGTTTGCCTTTTTACTTCTGCTTCCCGTTGTATATATATTTTGTATATATAAGTATGTATATATATATATACTTTTCGGTATTTCGCCATTTTTATCTCTTCATTTTCTTCTTTTAGCTATATCTACTTTTCTCCTTTTCGTTTCCTTCCTTCCTTAGGTTGTCTTGTTTGGAATGATTAATTGTGTGCTTTTTGCTTGTGTCTGTTTTTTTTTCCATATGTATGTTCTGGTGTGTGTGTGTGTTTGTGTGCTTGGGATTGTTTTTTAAAGGGGGGGGGGGGCCTGGGGATAAGGAGTTATGGTTGTTCCTTGCTCGATTGGATGGGTGTCTTTCTTGTTATTATTATTATTATTGTTTTACTTTGGCAATAACTCTCAAAAGCATGGATCGCACCCTTTTGCGATACGTATAATTTAGCATTCATAGTTCGTTGTTTTAATTATTTCTTTACTTTAATTTTTTTTCTCCCCTCCTGGCATTTCTTTTCCTTCGTACGAATGTGTATGTGTGTGTGTGTGAGTGTTCTGTTTTCAATAGAAATATTTAACAATAGTCACGATTCCTTACTGTTCCGTTTCGTTATGTTGCCCCGTATGCGCTTGGCATCTGCTTTTGCTGCTTTTAGTGTGTGTCTCCGGCGTTACTTTTAACGCTGTTACTTCTTAACTACATTACCCTTTTCTGCCTATAGGGGCACATTTTGGGGGTGGTCAATCGACCACGTGTACCATTCACAAAAATAAACAGACAGACAGATTAGAGCGCTTGCTACTTAACGATCCGTTCCGATTTACACTAAGCCGCTTCATTACTTCAACATACTAACGCGTCCTACACATTTTCGCTCTTTATCTCTTGCTCTCTTTCTCTCTTTCTTTTACTTTTTTATCTCTCTGTCTCTTTCTCTCTTTGTTCAATGGCACGATTCAATAATTTGTTGTCCTCTTACAAGAATTCCAATAGCTAAATTATTCCGGTTTTCCATAAATCACTAATTAATAGGCGTTTGCAATTAATGTAAATTCAATTAAAGACACTTTTTGTTCGTTTGTTATTATAATATTAATGTATAGTATATGTATATATATATAATATGTATATATAAACGATTTGCTTTTTTTTTGGTTTGCAACAAAGACCACTCATGAACGAGGGGGGGGGGGCTTCGCATTTTGGCTTTTCGTTGTCTCTTCGTCCACATCCGCTTGCAACTTAGTAAGGTAAAGGAGAAGTAGTAAAGAATGTTAGTGCCGCACTTAGTGGTTCAACTTTTGGCTCAACCTCTGGCTGCACTGGCGCGGTGTGGCGACGTTTCTCGTATTGGGATTGTTTGGTTTGTTGTTTTGTTTTGCACGATTCAATAAGATTTGCCTTTGTTTTCACTTTCAACTAGAATGTTTGTTTCGCTTGTCAACAGTTTTGTTAGCCGGTTTGGTTTTGCTTTCTTTTCACTCGCTCTTTCCCTTTGTTTTCTTCTCTGGTGGTGTACGGTTACAGTGTGTGTGTGTGTGTTTGTATATAGATATAAAAAAAATCTCATCCTCTGCTGTATTGTAACACAAACGCGTGGTTTAATTGATGCTATAGTCTCTGCTAGAAACTGTCCAGCTCTTTTTCCCATTGCTACTATTCCTTGCTCAATGCGTTTGCTGCTGTTTTTGTTTTAGCTTATTTGATCGCCTTTTCCATTTGGACGTGCTATGGATTATATTTTTCATCCGCCTGGCTGTGTTTTACATTTTTTGCCTGTTTTTGTTTTGCTCAAATGGCAACATTCCTATTGATTGTTTGTTTTATGTGCTTTTGATGTAAAAGTTGAATTCCAATTTACCAGTTTTCCGAAAAACAGATAATGGGGAAGGTTGGGAAGGCGGTCCCGAGGTAGGGATAGAGACAAGGGATCGGGGTGTTCCTTAACATGGAAAGTGCAACGTCTTTATTACTGGTATGTACAAGTGTTACTAACAACGTATCTCCTCATCGTTACTGCACCCGCCGCTCTCTCGATCGACTCCAGGGGCGGCCATAAAACAAATGAGCAAAACAGCAAAAGGGTAGCCGCGACCAGCAAACGGAGAGATTTGTAAATCTCGGGCATAGGTGTATGTGTGTGTGTGTGTGTGTGTGTGTGTGGAGGCATGAAAAAGAAAAAGGAGTAAAATCTCGTTGCTCGTATTTTTGGCTGGTTTTGGCACGTGTTCGTCTTAAATTTGTTGGCCTGTTTTGCTTGATTTACAAAGGAGTATGTTTTTTTTCTTCTTCTTCGTAAAGAACTGTTTTTTTTTTGGGAATAGGAAGCGAGGAAGAAAGCTTTCGATTTATATAGCTGACGTTTAACCAATTTAATTTGTCGATATCGATATAGTTTACTGCGCAGTAGTTATGTTATTTTCTAATTCATGCGTGGCCTCTCACGCCTCTCCGCCCTATACATTTGCCCTAGCGTTGTGTTTGCTTGCCTGTTTGTTTGTTTGTTTTTTTTTTGTCTAGTGATTTTTTGTTTCTTTTCGTTTTCTCCTTCCCTTTTTTACCGTTACATCCTTCTCTAGCGCTACCGCCTTTTGCTACCTCTTTGTGTGTTTTTAGTTTTTAGGTTTTAGTTTTGTTTTAGTAATTATCTCATTTCTAGTTTTTAAGTCCACCATGAAACCTTGCTATAAAGTGTGTATGTGTTTTGTCTCTTTGCCGCTTCGTGATGCATTTTTAAAACCCACCATTGTTGATCCGCCCCACTACTGCGTTGCGTTGTTTGGGCTTAAGTCTTACAACATTCTAGCTAAAAAGAAACTAAAAACCAACACAGTCTGCCTTTTTTGTTTAAAGGGGATTTTCCACCACCACCACCCCATATAGATGTTGAAAAAATAGTCCAATACCATTTGTTTGTTTAACCATTCGCTTGTGTTTGGGGTAGTTTGGAGTAGAGAAATGTTCGCAGTAATTTTCCTGGGGTTCTCTCTCTCTCTCTCTCTCTCTCTCTCTCTCTCTCTCTCTCTCTCTCTCTCTTTCTTGCTTTCGTTTTCATTTAATAATATTTGATTTATATAAATGTGTAACAGTGAAGTAGGGATATTATTGAAGCTTTTTTTGTTCTTTTTTTCTCCTGTTCCATTCCTTTAGCATCGCTCGTTCATGCTCCATGTTATGCCTAATAGATGGTTTTCTTTGTGTGTAAATGTTTTTTTTTTGTCATCTTTAGTAAGTGTTGGTTGTTTTTTCTTAAATTGTGTATTACTTTTTGTTGCTGTTGCTGGGGTTGTTGTAGTTGTAGGCAACCTCCAATGATGCAGATTTTATAGTGTTTTTATGATGAGAATGCAGAAACTTTGATACAATAATTTGGGTTAAAGTTTAGTGTACACATGCTTTTGTATGCTTTCTTCCTTATTTTTTTATCAACATATGTGTGTGTGTGTGTTTGACTCTTTTTTACGAACGATGTGGAATCCTGTGGCACAATAGTGACTGCTTTCCGTATTACAATCCCACTGTTTTAGCCTGTGTATTGTCTAAGTTAACACTTTCTGGTCCAAACAGACAGAAAAAAAAACAAAACAAAAAAAAAAAACAAAAACCGAAACAAACGAACGCACCAACATGTCAAGCCACAGTTGCTAGCTTGCGAAGCGTTTCGAAAGAGGCGCTCAGTAACTGTCAATATCACTTTTCAAAAATTGTGGGAGTGGTATAACCGGATTGGGAGAGGCGCGGCTTCACTAAGCGAGTGTGTGTTAGCGAGTCTTGGGGCCAGCTTGGGCCACATACTGGACGACATTTACTATCAGGCCATGCAAAACCCCCGATTGGGAGGAAGGGAGGAGCAAAAGGAGGCTAACAATAATTACACGAAGGAGTGCAGTAAAAGATTTGGTTTGGTCCTAGCCTGTATGAGTGCGCCCTTGAGTGGTGTGCGCGATGGCACGGGCGGAACGTAACCTATAGGTATAGGTAAAGGAAGGTGCACGGTAGCTCTCAATGGGGAGGGGGCTATAATAATAATAAGGCAACTAAGACGAATAGTAGACACATCGAACTTATCGGGTACAATTTTTAATAGCTACATCGTTAAACCTAATGGCTATGCGTTGACAGAATCGATGTCCCTTTGACCGCTTTATACATTTAGAGCTAGGCTTGTAGGTTTGCCCGTGAAGTGTTTCCGAGAATGCCCGGCTAATTTAACCTAGGTAGAATGGGAATAGTAAGTAACTGAATACACCTTTCCTCGGGCTCGTCTGTGCATTTTGTCGAGTTCTTTTTGTTGTTGCTTTTTTCCCCAAGGGAAAGAACGAGCTCTTCTTGTGTGTGTGAGTGTTTCGTTTTTTTTTGTGTTTTTGGAAAATAGTCTCTAGATACACTAGACTTAATAGGAATGAGATACAATGTTTCGGGATTAAGAATAAAGGCGCCGGTGTACTGTGTGTCTCGAGCGTTGAGTACGCTTTTCACCCTACTCCGTACACTTTCTTTAGTAGTAGGTGAGTAGTAGATGGAGTAGAACTTTTTGGAGACATTGGAGAGAAGAAACAATCTGCGTATGCCCGACAGCTTTAGCTATCAATTGGCTTCCTCTCTTTCCAGAAAATAATGTAAAAAAATATATATATATTATATAACTAATTGTATTCGTAGTATAAAAAAAAACAATTTTAATATACAGTGCCCTCATCTTGTTCGAGGCTGACGCTAAAGAAGTAGTTTTGAATCGTTTCCCTCGTAAAATAGTCGTAAATTAATAGTAATAATAATAATAAATGCATTTCGTGTGGCACTTCCGTATGGCAAACTTCCCATCCTCTGTCTTCTGTCCGCTCTGTTAGTGAGCGCATGTTCCGATCGGACACCCAAGCGTTCCCACCCCGAGCTTCGAGATGGCCCAATTCTTAACCAAGGGAGAAAAAAAAGTTCATTTGCGATGCGTTAAGTACGACTTTAGGGAGGGAGGCACGAGGAAAGTGCGATACTACTGCTGCTTGCAAGCGGCGGCGGATCTAACGGTGCGGCGGACCAGGAGACCTCCAATCGATTTGATCCGCCACTGCTTCGGAAGAGAGCTCGATTTTGGGTACTGTTTCTTTTTAAATCAAGCAGTTTTCGAGCACTGGTTGAGTACGGGCCGAAACGCTCGGCTTCATATCCCAGCTCCGGTGTGCTTTTGTTTGGTTTCGGGAAATACTAAACAAGTGAAAAGTTAAGAACAGCTAACCACCACCAATTTGGACTCAAGTGTCCTCATTTCTGTCTCGTGTTTGCGCGATTGACAAAGAGAAAGAGAGAAAGATAGAGCGAGAGATACATTTTTAAACGCAATAAAAACAAAGAAACAGAAACAAAGGTTGATAAAAAATGAACCAAAACTCAAACGAACAATAAACTGCGATGCCTCTTGGGCAATGATAATAATACTAATCGTCTTACCCGACGCTCACGTCAGACCGAGGGATATTTTTCATTCTCTCTATCCTTTACTCTTTCTGGCGAATAAGCGATTTGTTTTAAAAGAGTAAGTGAATTTTGGCACGTTATTCACGGGTACTTTGGGCGGATACTGAACTCTCCTGTCACCAGACACCTCCGCTGAAAGCTAGCGCACCGCCCAAGCAAAAAATATAATAATAATAATGATAATAATAATAGTAGAAGTATTGGAGATTAATCTTTACGGGTGTGTTATACGTTACAGGAGCGTAACGGGCTGTTTTAAGAGGGGCAATAATAAAATCTATCATAGAAAACTAGCATTAAAATATCGAAAAAATAATAACTTGAGTCCCTTCGAGGGCGCATTACTTGCATCCTTCCCCTAGCAGTGCATTCCATTCCATTCTATCCATTGCTGTGTCATGTTTTCGCTTGCAAATAAGTTTTGTGTTCTTCCTCTTACTTCCTCTCATTTTCTGCGTTCCGCGTTCCGCAACTTCTACCGATTATTGAGCAGCTCTTCTGCACACAGCCCGCTTTCCTACAACAAATGTGTCAAGTCTTTACCTTGGCTTTAAGTAAACACTGCATTACGCACTGCACTGGTTGAGTGTGTTTCTGTGTGTGAGTGTGTGTGTGTGTGTTGGGCGAATCTCCCAAACGACTCAGTGTAAACTGCTGGCAGCTTCACTGGCAACACTGCTACTACTACTATTGCTGGCCAGCGCCATCGGGTGTGGCTCGGACAGGAATGGCACACCGGACCCGGCCGACTTCAGGTACCGGTCGACGAACAGCCGCCGGCTGAGGTACGGTGCGGTGGGCGGACCGTCCGCCGGGGCGAGCAGCCGGTGCGGAGGTAGCAGTATGGCGGCGTCGGGCGCTACTACTGGTGTGCTGACTGATTGTAAGATCGGTGGGCCTGCTGGTACGCTATGGTGATGATGGTGGTGGTGATGGTTGTGAAGGTGCTGCTGGTGGTGACCGTGCTGGCTGTGGTGATGGAAGATGGGCTGATTACTACTGGCGGCCGCCATCTCGTTGACAGCTAGATGCGGTGACGTCTGCACTACACCTGGTAGTGTAACAGGTGGCAATGGTTGTGTTGGTGTTGGTGGTGGTGGTCCAGCGTACGGTTGTTGCTTCTGCTCAGCTGCGCGGGACCGTGCGTAGCCGTGGGCAACCGCTGCCAGGGCAAGTCGGCCACCACGTCCGCGCCGCAGTCGCTGGGTGGGCGGTGGGGCGCCGGCGGGCAGGGCGGTAGCAGGGTCGCGATCGTATGGAGCGGCGTGGCCGGCCCCGGGGGACGGAACATCCCGCCCCAGGCCGTTGCCTTATTTGCCCTCCCTGTAGGGCTTGCAGTAGGAGTAGCGATGGTTCATGTGCTGGCTGTAGGAGCCGGAGTGCGAGAAGCGCTTCAGACACTTGCAGCACTGGAACGGCTTCTCCCCACTGTGCAGCCGCTTGTGCTCGGTCAGATGGTGCTTGTGCTTGAACGCCTTCGGACATTCCATGCACTTGTAAGGACGTTGACCTGCAAGACGTTTACAAATGGGACCGGATACAAGAGATTAGCTGATTGTTATTGTTGACATAACGTAACCTAACGCTACACTAGCGCAATCATAACGCTAACTCATCGATGGCGTGATTAAGATGTAACGCAAAGTAACGCACGTTTTACGTAAAATACCGGTATAGTAACGCTTGCGTAACGTAATCGTAACGCTAGCTTATCGGTGGTATAGTGAAGACGTACATACCGTAATGTTAACGTAACGCTAAAGTGTGTTTTATCTGTATGTTAGGTAACGTAACCACTAACATAGCTACAATGTAACGGGACGGTGACTCACCTGAGTGTTCGTACTTGTGTCGCTGCAGGGAGCTATGCTTGCTGAACGTCTTGTCGCACTGATCACAGACGTACTGTCCCTCGGCATCCGGGGCAGGGTGGGCCAGCGAACCGGCATCCTTGCCGCCGGCACCGGTCGCTGCCCCATTGCCAGCACCTCCACCGAGCCCGTACCCGGCGCCCATCCGCTTGGGCACGTTCAGCATCGACTGCAGCAGGTGCTTCTTGTCCGGGAAGGCGCCGTAGTAGCTCGCGCCGGTCTCGTCCGGCATCATGTCGAGCGCGCCCGGGCTAAGGCTGGCCCGGCCAACCATGGTACCGGTGGTGGCCGCGGTCGACACCGCGGCTGATAGCTTCGGCGAGAACTTCCGGAACAGCTGGTCCATGCCGGCCAGGCTGGCGGGATGGTGCGGCGGATGGAGCCCGTGCATCGGCGGATACTTGCCGTACGCGTGCGGCGACGGCTGGGACGGCAGCGACGGCGCTGCCGTGTGCTGACCCCGGCCGTCCTGGGGCGAGGGTGTGTCCCGCGGCAGCCCGGTCCCGAGGCCAAGCATGGCGTGCGCCTGCGGTCCGGCCGTAACGCCGTGGATCGGGTGTATGTCGTGGTAGAAGTAGGCGGTCGGTGAACAGGACGCCTTGATGCTGAGGTTGATCGCTTCGTTCAGCGCGGACATGGTGTCGGCCTGGAGCAGCACGGCCGGAAGCGAGCCGGCGGCTAGCGCCGTGGCGGCGGCCTGCGAGTTGGTGGCGGCACTCAGTAGCGCCTCACCGACCGTGAGCAGCCCCTTCTTGACGGATAGGTCGAGCGGCTGGTCGCCGGTTGCGTCCTGCCCGGTTACGACCGACGGTGCGCGGTCGGCGTGCAGCGGCGAGTTCGGCGTCCCTGCCGGGGCGACCGTCTGGCCGCCGGCCTGACCACCACCAGCTGCATACTGGCGACCGACACCGACACCACCACTGCCACCGGTTACGCCCATCTTGCGCTCCCGGGATCGGTTGTTCTGGAACCACACCTGCACAACGCGCGCCTCCATCTTGACGTGCTGGGCGATCGCCTGGAACTCGTCCCGGCTCGGCTTGCTGTTGCGGGCGTAGTACTTTTTCAGCTCGTTCTGCTGCTCTTCTGAGATGGAGGTGCGGACGCGCACCTTGCCACTGCCACCCGGTCCACCGTGCGGTCCTCCGACACCGAGTGCACCGCCGGCCATGCCACCGTGCAGTCCGTACGCACCGCCGCAGTCGCCCTTGAGTGCGACCGTATCGTAGTCGGTGTCGTCGTCGCTGCAGCTGCTGTTGCTGCTGTTGCCACTGCTACTGCTGCTGATGCCGCCGCCTCCGGCGATCGTACCCGGTGGCACACCGTTGCCCGTTTGTGCCAGCGCACCCGACGCGCTCATGAACGGGTTGAGTAACAGGGAGCGCTTGCAGAACATCCGCGCGTGCTGCAGCATCTCCGGCTCGGTCGCAAACTCCTCGCTGCAGTAGATGCAGTGCAGCAGGGCACTGGACACCGAGGGCGAGAGGGAGGATGCGGCCGAGGGCGACGAGTAGTGCGCCCGTTCCATGTCCCGCTCGTTCAGTTTGGGCTCGTCGGACAGCTCCAGCGATGGGTCGATGGCAGTCTCCTCGGACGGTTCATCTTTCACGACGGACAGCGTGTCATGGCTGACAGATGACGTCAGCTGTTCTTGTGTCTGCTGTTGCTGCTGCTGTTGCTGCTGCTGGTGCTGCTGCGACTCCATCGAGTTGGTAGACTCCATCGCTGGTTCGTCTAGTGGTTCCTGCTTGGGAAGCAGTGGCAAAATCAGCTTGCTCTCAGCAGATTGCTGCTCCTCGGGATATTCGCTCTTTTGTGGTTGGTGCGACGACTCCTCCCCATTCTGCTCCTCTACAGCGGAGCCATTGTCGGTGATTTTCTGGAGTGCATCCTCGTGAAAGGCGGCCGGAGACTGCCGACTACCGGCTGTGCTCGAGCCCATCACGACCTCAACCTTCTCCTCCGCGCAGCTTTCGTCCTCCTCGTGCTCCTCCTCCTCTTCGTCGATTTCCATGCGTTCGGACGGGTTCTGTTGGGCGACACCTTCCGGCATCGTGACGACATCGATCGACGAAGCAGGCCGCCGGGCCGATTCCGGCCGCTGCTCATCCTCGTCGCCAAGCAGCGAGGTTGTGGCTGGCGGCGGTGGTGGTGGCTGTGGCGGTCCCTGCTGGTGCTGCTGCTGGTGCTGCTGCTGGTGCAGGCCATCCTCCATAGGCTCGTGCGTTTCACTGTCAGTAGACGACGACGTCGACTGTGGCTGCTGCTGGAATTGGTCAAACAGGCGCAGCACGTTCGGATCCCACATGGCCTGCATGTTGTGCATGGCGACGGCGAGCCAGGACGCCTGCTGTATCTTGGTGAGCAGCAGCGGGTCCACACCGCCTGGCTGCGGACCGATCGCGTCCAGCTCGTGCTTGGTCGCGGAGGAACAGGAGGAGGTGGGCGACGGTGACGTCACTAGGCGGAGTCGTCCGGCAATGTCCAGATCGCGATGGAGGGCCGCCTGCGGTCGCAGACCGATCGGCGAACGGCCAAGCCCACCAGCGCCTATCGCACCGGGATGCCCGTTCGGGATGCCGGTGAACCCGTTGCCACCGTGGAACGGGTACTGGGGCGATCGGTGGTTACTGTCACTGCCGCTACCGCTGTTGTTGGAGCTATTGTTATTGTGGCTGGTGCTGTTGTTGTTATTGTTGTTGTGGCTGCTACTGTTGTTGTTGTTGTTGTTGTTGTTGTGGTTGAGCCTGATGCCCATATTGATGCACTTTTTCGAGGTCATGTGGCTCGAGTAGGAACCGGAGTGCGAGAAGCGCTTGCCGCAGTTCGGGCAGACGAACGGCTTCTCGCCGGAGTGGATGCGCTTATGCTCCTTCAGATGGTGCTTGAATTTGAACGCTTTATCACATTCGTTGCATTTGAATTTCCGCCGCTGCGACGATTCGTCGTGGGAGATCATGTGGCGCTGCAGTCTGTACACGTTGGCGAACGGTTTGTTGCACACCTTGCAGCTCTGTTTGAGAGACGGGGAGATAGAGAAATGGAGAGAGTCATTTGAGGAGGGTTCTGCCATGGCAACGAATAGTTTGAGTAGTTCCAAAGGGGGCGTCAAAAGCAGTGATTGCACATCTGTTTTGTACCATTACCCGTGTGGTGGTTCGGGTGACGAAGATGAAATAGAAGGCAAGAGGAATGGAATTTATTGACTCAACAAAGAAATGGATTTCCAATATGACTAGCGTTATATAATTAGAAAAAGAAACATCGGTAGTTAACAATTGCAAGGTTCATGAATAATAGCGATTTTGGTCATTGTGGTAATATAAAATACTGTCGAAGGCTTCGGAACTCTAGATATACAACAGCACACATATTTGATCAACTAATAGGAAACAAACGCGAGTGTTACTTTGATACGATATTATCTTCAGATATCAAGAGTAGTGACTAAGTCTGGAAGCTGTCAAATTGTTAGACTTAATTTCCAGAATAAATTGTTGGCTGAGGTTCGACCAAGATGATCTGTTTGGCTAACTGGGCAGTTGCAATAGGATTGAAATTATGAGACACGCAACAAGGTTCTTTTGGCTTTTCCTTCCAAAAACTGGGAGACACTCAAGAAGAACTCCACGAAAGATGCATCGGAACGGAAATATCCAGAGATGTATCTAGGTAATTACTCAATATAGCCTACTGGCACAGTTTTGCCAGCGAAGTTTCAATGCTGCATTAGGAACACCGAAAGACCCGAAGACGCCTAACGACGCCTAAAAACAAGGTATGCAGTGTGAGGCACGCGACGCGATGCTCGCACTGCGCAAACCACCTCATTGTCTGTCGGACCTGATTGACAGGGCACGTTGCGAGCTGTATTGGCTGGATCGTGCTGGGTAGGACCTGTCGCAGCCTGTGTCACTTTGTGAGCGGGCCAATGAGGAAGGTGTCATAGCGCAGTGACCGCCAGACGTTTAGAATGACCGATAATGCGTAACGCGGGAAGCAACCGGAGCGCATAAATAGATCTTCATGCGTGTGCATCATTCGGAAGCATATTTGGCCGTTACCTAACCTAACCTTCCCGGGCAGCAAAACTTTCCCCGAAGCGGCACGGGAAGCACCGTGGCCTTTCCCCTCCCCGAGGGCTTCTCATTGCCCGTGCAAGTGCGGTAAACAAATTTGTATTCAATCACAAAAAAAGAAGAGTGAAGAATACGACTGGCAATAAGAAAAGGGGAAGGCGAACACCAACTGACGACGACGGCGACAACGGTTGAACAAAACAGACCGGATTGATCCCAAAATTAGTGCTTCCACTTCGGGGCGCTTCGTTCTTCAACGGCATTCGGTTTCCACACATGTGTGCCGGCAGTAGTCGACGCTGCCTCCACAGCCAGAGGACGGCGAAGCGCGCAAACCGGCGGCCTAGCAGAATACCGCACCGAGACAGCGAGTTGTATGCGTGCGGAGGGGAGTAGAGAAAATATATTGCAGTCATTTCTTTAGCGGAGGCTACTACACGGCCGTAAGGTAAAAATATCATCACGTGGTTGGGACTCGGCTTTGCTGCTAAACACAGCACAGCAACCTCTGGTGTGATTACCACATGTGAGTGTGTGTGTGTGTGTGCCGGAGAGTGTACTGCCAGCTTCCGGTGTGTAATTGAAGATGCATTTCTGATTGGTGTTCGCACTTAGGGCTCTCTAATGGAGAGCCATAAAATCTGTGGTTTCCTCCAAGCATTTCTCTCACCCAAGAATTGGCGAAGTGATGCTTGGTGCGGATTTTAATCGCTGTGTTTTGTTTATGCCGCAGCGCGACGCTTCTGCAGGCTTGTTGGTGTATTACATTTTAGAGGACTGCTGTAGAAGAAGCCCACTGAGTGGTCATCCCGAGAGAGAAAGAGATAGAGAGAGAGAGGAAGGGAAAAACAAATGACGTGGGCGATACATACTAAAGCCGGGTTAACGGCGGATGTCACGTAGAAGGAAGATGTCATTTTTCATCACAAGCATCAAGGTGGGAGGCGCACGATCGACGAAAAAGAATGATAAATACGCCGAGTGACCCTGCCCTCCAAGCAGAGGGCGCCTTGACGATGCCAACGGGGGCTTTCGCTGTGTCGCCACATCGCTCGTAACTCATCTCAAGGCGGCTAGAGGGTATCGCCATTCGATGTCGCGTTGCAAAAATATGCTTTTGGACAACAGCTTAGAGACCACATATGTAAGGGGGGTTGGCTTTCTGTTGTTGGGTGGATTGGGACCTCCGAATCTTCCCCAAAGAAAGGAAATGCGATAGATATCCCGGCAGCTGCGTCTGGCGACGACGCCACCGAAGTACGCGTTCAGAATTCGGATCCATGTGTTTGTGTGTGTTGCTCAAGAAGTGAAGAGTTGAGCAGCACGGAAATTCCCCCGCACTGTTCCCGCGCACAAAGAGAAGGCGACTGGCTGCCGTACGCTCGGTTAAGATCGCATCGTCAAGGTAGGGAAAACACCGGTGTACGCGCCCAACAATCGGTAGCAGACATGTACACGCGGTTGCAGAGTTGCCGCAGGCTGGTGGGAAAGCAGATGTTCACGTTTTTCCATTTTTGGAGGACACATGGCCACATTATGGTTTTCGGGTGGGGCGTGCAAGAGCCGCGGCGACGCGAAAATAAAAAACAGAAGAAAAAAAAACAAAACACCCCGCGAGAGGAGCGCCCGAAACGGTTTAAAAATAAAAACCTCCGCATGCTCCGGAGGAGCCACTGTCGCGCGTACGCTTGTGCGGGGACGCGTGAGGACTTGTATGCGCACCGCGCAACACGCAAGGTATAATTGCACCCCGGTGCGCTGGGGCCTGTCAGCACCCGGTGCATGAAGTTTCGATCGAGTTGAAGGGATTTCTGTGCTCGCTGCTACCTTTGTTTTGGGGATGTTTAGAAGCGTTTTTTTTGGTTGTGCCACACACACACACACATCACAAAAGAACTGGCGACAGTTGCCTCTTTGTGTGACAATTATTGCTGAGCATGTGTGTGTGTGAGATGCGACTGGGAGGAACAGAGTGTATCTTTGTTAACCTGCGCCAGGCACGGCGGTCTTGGGCGGCGGTGTCCGAACTGGAGGTATGATGAGCTGGTGGACGCGAGTCAGGAAATGTGCGGCCATACGGCGGCTGCTTCAATTGCCGATTCACGGTTAATCAAGATGTTCGCTCGCTTGGCAAAGAAAGGCAAAGAGAACCCCCGGTTCCTGGACGCATCTGTTTTTGCTTGGAGCTTAAGAACCCGGACTCTTGGTTGGCTTGCCGAGTGGACTGAGCAGGCGAACGGGACAAAGAAACGGAGAACGCCATCGGGAGGTGAAACGCGCCGAACATTGAAGGCTGGAGATGAAGGGTGTTCACTGCGTGACGGCTTAAGGTGATAGCAGAACACAGCTAGCCAGACAGCTCGTGAGTGAGTGTGTGTGTGTGTGTGTGTGTGTGTGTGTGTGTACAAGGTAACGGCTCGAACGGGGAAGGATGGGGGTACGGTTGCACGACCTGGCGAAGGTTGCGCTCGTGAATCACAGGGAGGGGGGAGCTGAGTGGACAGTGCAAGGAGTCACCAGGGGCTGGGGAGGAAAATCAAAGATGCCCGCGTAACGGGACGGCTGAAGTGCTCGTTGAGACTTCGTGCGAGACTTCGACTTCGATCGGTTCAACCTTTTCGAGCGTTCAAGCGTTCTAAGCGCGCCATAGCGGTGTTGGAATTCGTGGAAAAGGCGTAGTTCGAGCAGCAACTAACGTGATAATTTAAAAGTAGCAGCAGACGCAACAACACAAAAAATATGGGCATAATCTCCGAAGTGCTCGAATTCTTTGTGTAACGGATGAGACCGAGGGTCGTGGACCGAGGGTAGTGCACCGTCTGGCGGTTGAAGCACGGGTGGAATTAGAAGAGACATTGGGGAGACATTCAGAAGGGGCATAAGAGGCAGTCCATAATCCGGGATCGATTTCAGTGCATTATGAGAAGTTATAGCTAGCGCGCGGTAGTGCCCGGGCTATAGATGTACATCTTGGTCGTATGTTAAGCACATTCACATCTACGACAGGTACCAGCAGCTCCTATCTTAGCACTGCTTCGCTACACTTCAGGAATGCCTAGACTGGATGCGAGTAGTTGGGATATGCCCACCCGTAAAGTAGAGTGCGTGAACAGAACTTACCGCATCGGCCGACGGTGCGTGATGCATCTCGTGCCGCTCCAGCTGATCCCGACTGGCGAACGTGGTCGGACACTGGGCACACTCGTACACGGCCAGCTCGGCACCGCCCTCCTTCGCGGTGGTGCCACCGGTCGGCAGGCTCGGCCCGCTGCTCGAGTTGCTGCTGCCGTCCTGCGCCGGGCTGATCACCATCGATCGCGGCCCGTACGACCGGTCGGCCGCCGGTACGGTTTGCGGGGCCAGCCCCGCCATCAGCAGATCCCGCGGCGAGCTGCCTCCCTGGGCCACCTCTAGCTCCTCCTCCTCGTCCTCCCGATCGTCGACCAGCTGGGCCAGCTGGTGTTTCTGCTGCTGGAGCTGCAGCAGGCTGCCACACTTGGCCTGGAGCCGGCTGCCGACCAGATCGCCGGTGGCCCGAGCGCCCGCCACCGCGCTGGCCGCGAGCGAATCGAGCGGGGCTGGCAGGGGCGACACGGCCTCCGGATCGACGTGATGTTCGTCCTCCTCCGCCATGCGCTCGTCGTCCTCGTCCTCTACGTCGTCCTCGTCGTCGTCGTCCGGTGCGCTAGTGTCGGTCGGGAACTTTGCCCTCCGGCCGTTCGGGCAGCCGCTGTGATTAAGCTGAATGTGTTCTTTCAGTGCCTGAACGATGAACCGAGCCGGGGCCATGGGTGGGAGGGTGGATGAAGCAACCAAAGAGAGAAAACAGAAAGGAAAAACCATAAGTTGAGTGAGTGCGTTTGTGCTATGGGGAGAGTGTTGTAAATGGAGTTGTGCGCCAGTCGCCAGTCACCACGTTGGACCACGTTCACGGGGGGCAATATTGCTTGTAAATGTGGGCATTAGTCATGGAAATTATGACTCATCGGGCATTTCGCTCGTGTCCACAGTGTAGATGTGTGTATGTGTGTGTCACGATTTGATAGGTTCCTTTGATCGAACCATGAGTCATGATTCGTATCTAGTACAATCGATGATTGACGTTGCCGAGATGTACTACGCTGGAGATCTCTTGGGTGCCTGTCTTGCCCCTGTAGACCTTTGCTTTGCGCCATCCACTGACAGATTACTTCAGTAAACGTTGGCAGATGAACGGAAGGTAGCGCAATACCTCTTGAACAGTGACAACAGTTTTGGCAGCTCTCGCATTCACACAAACTGAGCGTCTTCTGTCGATGATTAAACGCGCTCGAATGTCAAACCCGCGCACAACAGTTTAATGTACGCCCTGTATACTCCTGGACAATGTCCATACCTCTCAAACTTTATTTCTACCTCTATCTCCCACTATCTCGCTCTGCCAGAATGCCTGGATGGAACAACCCCGCGTGTCTGTTGATGTCCCCGGTGCTGTCATCAATTGCAATCAATTGCTCTCGTTTCCCTCGAGTCCTCGAGAGTCGCCACAATCAGCCGTTCCCCATCCACCATCAGATCGCCATCGGCAAAGGGGGTCGAGGTGAAAAAATAAACGTACAAATCCCTACGCTCAATACGCCCGGCCGCAACACATCCGCAGGCGGGTGCGTGATCCCTGATGTACTCATCCTTCACCCTTTTTTTCCTTCCTCAGCCCTCTTGTGGATTTGCCCGTGGCCCTAAGTCGGCGAGCCAGAGCCCCCATAGCATGTTATCAGCCGGGTCTTGTGATGTGTGCTCTGTTGTTGTTGTTGTTTTGTTGCTTCGCCGCAAAACGTCAACCTGTGGTAGCGCGCCCGCGAGCTTTAATCACGATCGGACGCGAACGGGGGCCATCACAAAACTCATCGCGGCTCATCGACTGCCAAGCTTTCTAGGCCGGGCTCAATCATTTACACAGTGCCGCTCGTTGCCTTCTCTCCCGCCGGGCGAAGGGTACCTTTGCGCGTTAATAGCCGGCCGCAACACACAAAACCTTGCAAGCCTTCATTGAGACGACATAATGGTAATGCCGCTGGTGCTCCGCTTTCTGGCTGACTGACTTGGCTTGGCCAGACCTGTGTTGAGGTTTGCTACCCCTTATCAAACCTCTACCTTCAGTGCGCGCACATGTGAGTGTGTATGTGTGTGCGTGTTTGTGTTTGTTCTCTTTTAATCATGCCTTCAGTATTTGCATTTCCTTCCCTTCCCTCCCGTGCTTCTCCCTAACCCCCAAACCACATCCCGTCCATCCATTTGCCTCGCGTGACGTGCAAACGACAATTGTAAATTGTTTATTGAGACTGAGATTTTATTAGGTTTTTTCTTCCTCTTCTCGTGCGTCGTCAGACGTCGCTACTTCCTCCCGCGGTGCCTGGATGCTGGAAAGATTGCGCTACGGAGATGCCTGACGAGGCAGGAGTTTTCGGGCAAAGGCTTTTATGGCAAATCACATCTCAAAATAAACTCCGCGGATGTTGCGGATGCCCCAAGCAGGATGGTTTGAGAGACAAAAAAAATACCACTCACACACTCACACATGCGGGGAATGACTTGTATTTTCAGTCATCAATTGTGTGTTGAAACGCAGTCGAAGATTGGAGTCGGAGTTACTGGCTTTTGCGTGTTTGCTTTGCGTACCGGTGGGGCGAAACTGGGGCGAGCAGTAGCTAGCAGCTACTGCTGCCCGTTCATTCCATCTGGTTTTGCGATCTGCTGCCTGGCACAGCGGTAAGTGTGTCGCTCTGCGTACGCGCTAATAACGCGTAACGATTATTTGACAGTTGTACGAGCTGTCAGGTAAACTAAGTATCGAAGCGAGTGGGCACCAAGGCTGGGAGTTGGATGTCACTCTGATGGGACCGTTTGGAGAATCAAAGTAGCTGCAGATATACGTGGCAGGTCTATTGCTCTATACTCGGACCTTAAAGTCTGCGACGCGTTTCTGTCGCGCCGTCAAAAATCGATATCTGTGTTTGATATTTGCACGAGCTGTCACGGAACACGTATCAAAATCACTGGAATTAAGATATCTTTGTTGTTGGATATCATTTGGAGCAAATGTTTGGGATGTGCAGTATTTTTTTGGATTTAAAATTCAATTGATGTCATACTAAATAACAGCAAACTAGTAACTCTTTGTGTTTGGGACATCATTTTGATCCAATGCTTTGTGATGCAAGGCTGCTAGATCTACAGGATATTACGAATTCTTAGTTCAGTTCATTCCGGTTTTGCAATTGTTCTAAATTCCTCAAGGTAGTTAGGGAGCATTTTCGTGCAAAACAATCCTTATGACAGCACGACCGGCAGCTTGCTGGATGCCACTAAAAACTCCCACCCACCCGTGTAGTGTTTCATGTGGCCATGTGTGTTTCTCCGCTGTCACATTCCTGCCTCGTCGAGGATCACCCGCGGCGAGGATCGTTGGCTGACGCTGTCCACTAATTAGCCCAGGCAACTCAGCAGCCGCTTATCTACTTCCTAGTAAAACATCCGCTTTATCAATGGCTATTTTTTTTTGTTCGGTATTCCCTGGGGTAGGTTTTAGTCGCTTCCAGCTAAAAATATCGTGGCCCCACGAGCGGCAGATTGACGTACGACGTTGCTTTCGTGCGCTCTCTGCGATCATGACTGGCAGACACATACGCAGTACAGCGCCGCCGTTTAGTACGATATGGGGTTTCCCGTACCGCGTCAGCAGCACAACGCTGCACATTAAAGATAAGAAAATGGTAGCAGCTAAGGCTAAGGAAAGCAGCAGCAAAAATGAAGGAAAAAAAACGAGCATTCGAGTAGTAAAAACAACCTGGACTAGATTTATTTTTCCTGCTCTATTTCTCGCGGTATCTGGCCCGCAGCCTGGACCCGGACCGACCCGGCCACCGGCCAGCTCGTCGCGTCTCGAAAGGTGGCGTAATGCGAGAAAACCTACCGGCGGTTGAGAGCGTACGGCGAGACGAAAAAAATAGCACCAATCGATCAACCGTACATTGAACATTTTGGAAATTCTGGGCCCGGGGGCGCCGGCCGAGCACATGCACCCCCTTCCCTTTACCGTTATCCACCCAGCAGTTTATCGAAATGAAATTCTTCGATCGACTTCGAGCACACGGAGCTGGGGGTTTAGTGTTTTTTACTTCTTCTCTTCTTCGATGGGAATTGCCAAATGTGTATGACCTCGTGCGTTGGCGTCCTCCTGCTCTGGCCCAAATGAATCTGGTCAGAATATAGCACAGACACACACACGCACACACCCACACACGCTCACAAGGGGCGCGCTGTTCCCAGTGCAGGACTGACCCGAAACGGATATGTGACCGGAATGCAGTTCGAAAGCTATTACCCGGTGGCTTTTTTTTGTGTTGTTGCCAGAGCGCCATCAAAGTGACCGGACCGGAGAGAATGGTATTGATGCTACCGAACTGGCGGGTGGGGTTTTTTTTTGTTGTATGTTGCTAGGACTCACAAATGCTTACCTCGATTCCCTGAACCGTCTGGTGGCACTGAGGGCACTGAACGCAGCAATCGCTGTCCGCTAGTGCATCGTTTTCACTGTCCTTCGGTAGTCCGGATGGCAAGGAAGGAACTGCAAATAGAGGGATGAACACACAATCGAACGGTTAGTGACTTTCTCGTGCCGATTCGAGCCACGCGGTAAGTGCTCGGTTACCTAGAAATTGGAAAAAAGATTGAACAAAAAAAACTCTCTCTTTTTGTGTGTGTGTGTGTGTGTGTGCGAGAGAGAAAAGTAGGAAATGAAACCGCCCTTCCCGATTGAACAAAACACCCGAACCCTAGTCGGATCCAACCGGACACTAACTGCTCCTTCGCTTTGGGCTATATATAGCGATTTAGATCAGCTACTAGGCGACCGGTTTCATGCCGGACCATTGCGAGCGAAATGGTGAAGCACGCGCACAGCTATAGCTGCTGCTTTTTTTTGCCCTCCCCAAAGCGCCCGATGAAACCCGCCCATTTGTCTCGGTGTATATGCGTGTGTGTGTGTGTGTGTGTGTGTGTTTTTGGAGCGCTTTTGTGGTGATGTGCGCGATAAGGGGTTTTTCTGTTTGTTCGCACCTGCTCTCCCGGTAATTGAGTTGGTAACACATGCGGTCGGATCGCCGCTCGACCAATGAAAGCCCCGGACAGGGTAGATCCATAATCGGCAATCCCACCATTTTGTACTCTACCATCACCGCTGAGTCATCTGATTTGTGCTGCCACAACGAGGGGGGAGTGTAATGGAGGTAATGATAAGGGCATTCTAGTAGACGACATGGAGCACTCGATAATGTGTGAAGTTTTTTTTTGGTATGGAGGAGCTACTGGTTGAAATATTAAAAGAACTGCAATAAAAGAATACTTCAAGGTAGAGTACAACGTGAAGATGTCACCAAAACCCAAAACTGTTTGGAAAGATGTTATTGAAGTGTTTTTTTTTTGTCTTTTATGTTACGGTTCCCGACGGAAGATCGTAATCTCTGGACGAGAACTCCAATGTGAAAATCCCTGAACGCTTCAACAACACTACGGTACACTAAAACCTGTGACGATGTCACCAGACACCAACGCCCTCTTAAAAGTGATATTAGAAACCGCAGTCCTCTTGTTACAGATAAGAGCATCATCAAGAGGGTAGAAGAGTTCGTCCGGAGCCAATTAGCCCGACTGAGGCAAAAGCCCGAATGCTCTTTAGGGAATTAAACTCTAAACCCACCCGGAGCAACCTGCGTGCGATGTGAGAAACCTGGAGATGTGTGTCAAGTCCGGGCTCTGAGGATCGTTTCAGCTATCAATTTACGTTCAATAAATTCTGAGCCATGGTGTGTGTGTGCGCGACCGAACCGACCAACTGTAGGGACCAGCGCAACACACATCCCAATGACTTATCGCTAAACTCCGAAGGCCCGCGCGCGCTGCTCGGGCACTGGTACCTAGCGGCATTATCACCGTGTTCCCCGGAACCATCTCCTCGTTCTTCAGGCCAGGGTGTACGGCTGCAGTAATGGGTGCGTGTGAAGCGGGACGGCGAAGGCCACTCGGGGCCACTATACGCTTCCCTCCCTGCGTACCTTTAGGCTTTTCGGTACCCTTTCGTGCACATTCCTTTCCCGGTTGTGCTGATAATTGCCCGTTCATAACCACACAAACACACATACACACCGACACACACACTCACAAACACACACACACACGCGCGCGATCGCTTAGAGTCTGGGCAGCAGAGAAGGAGCATCCCCCTGGCACTGTGGAGGCTTTATCGCAGCCCCGGGGCACTCTACTCCGTACGATGATCTTGCTGCCAGCAGAATCCACGGGAAGCGTCCCACTACCCGATCACACATTGCTTGATTAAGACACAGGGAAAGCGGGGTAGGAAGAGGGAGAATGATTCCACTCAAGCTTGATAACGGCGTGAGCACGCAACGCCCTACTCCCTCGGACACAAAACACCGCGGTCCGGTGATTGCGGTTTTCTTTTTTTTTTTTTTCAGTTACACGCTCTGTACTGACCAACAAGCGGAAGTCTAATTTCCGAACAGTACGGCCCTGAGCAGTAGGTGGCGAGGGCTGGTTGGGTTACCGATTATTCGGAATTTCCAGCAGCAGCAGCCTCCCGACCACGTTACGATTCGTCGACGCAAACAGGTCACCCCCAGAGCCCCCAAGCAAAAAAGGCAGGGAAGCTGTATGGCACAGCACCTAGGGGGGGGGGGGGGGGGGGCCCAGGTCCAGGTTCGATTTATACTGCAACGCGCTGCACTCTTGGGCTAGGCGGTGGATTTGGTGTTTTGATGCAACCAGCACGTTTTGTTGATTGTTTTGCGTCGGCCGGGGCCGGGATCGAAGGGTACCGTCACCGCCGACGCCACCGCCGCAGCCGCAAGTTGTTGATGCTTCCGCAATTGTTGGCCGTGATTGTGGCGGCGGTGTGGTTTCGGACTATACCTGCACCAATGTGCGGGAGGAGTTGGGAGTTGGGTTGCGGGGGGTGTTATTTTCCTAGACAACTAATCTGCAGTCCCGAACGTGGTTAAGAAGTCACCGGAGTTGGAATAGGAGGCACAAAGGCACTGTACAACTGACACTGCAACTAAAACGAAATTAAAGAAGAGCCGTGACGTGATCGATAGCACTGCCGGGGCTTGGTAGTATTGAAATCAGTACATGTAACACAAACACAATAGGAGCTAACACTTACAGCAGAGTTTAAGAAGAACTGAACAGTCGCGGATTAAAAAATGTTAGACGTTGAAACTAAAATCTGTAACTTTGTACTTCAGGATCAACTTTCAGGCTTCAATTTATACAAATCCCTTCAAGCTGCAGGTCAGAGTTAGTACCTCGAGCTATTACTGCAAGAGCTTTATGCCACACCACTGGGTATTTCACACCAGATACATCAGTTGCGTAGGAGATTCTAAAAGCGTTCAATGATGATCTGAAAAGCACTAGACGTGGTCTTTTCCCTCGGATCTAAAACGTTTACAGCTAGTACATGGAAGCATCAATTGCAAGATCTTCTGTCAGCTTCTATATGTAAATTACAAGTAGAGTAGTAAAAACTAATCCAAGACATCAACGAAGCTTTCACAGCACAGCCACCATCGCGCAACACTTTGGATCGTTACGTCTAATCTCGTACCAGCATCGTGTTCAAACCCGCAAAACCACTTATCGCTCAGGTAGAGGGCAAGAAAGGCTCACACACACACACACACACTCATACACACATATATATATATATATACACACACACATAAACACATGCTTACACGGGTTCGATAGTCAAAGTGCGTCATAACCGACACCGTGCTGAGGGATGTTTCCCTATCGCTGATTAAGGGTTAAGGGATGTCACACCGTCGTTTTCTTGATAATCTCACGGGCACGCGCGGGGGAAATGACTCAAAAGGATGTGGACGAGAGCACTGTTTGGAAGATCCAATCTTCGTGAAGCACACACACACACACACGCACACAAACACCCAGCAGGGGTCCTTAATGGAGGATGCGAAGAACTACTCAGGAACTAACCAAGGCAAAGGTAAGGCAAGGGCATGCAATAAAGAACCGGAAAGGTAAGGATGGTCTGCTGCGCACCTCTGTGTGCAACCATTTCCCGAGCACACGTACAACCACACACACACACAGACACGTACACAAGATGGGAGGAGCGAAAAGGTGTGTATCACCGTGTGTACGGGAGCGAGAAGGCTCCCGGTTCGGTTACCGCTCGTGCAAAAGGATAAGCGCGGCATCCGGACGCAAGGAGAAGGGCACACACCGCTGGCGATGGCGAAGGTGAACGCGTCGGGCACCAAAAATGGATACCGAACGGAGCGGGAAAGAGATAAATCAAGCGAACGGGGAAGCAAAAAAGGAAGACAGAGCAGAGAAAAAAAAGGGGAAGGATAGCCCATGCTCGCACAGGTTGGACCATTCGGGCGTTCGGGTTGTTCCCGTGTATGTGTGTGTGTGTGTGTGTTTGCTTGCACTGTTAAGGGGCGGAGTGCTGTAGCTGTAACTGTACATCAGCGACACGGTCGGGCAACCCCAGCAGAGAGCCTCATCGCGATCGTTTCTGCATGGACTTTGAATGTAGCAACAAAATAGATACAAAACAAACAAATAAATACACCTACACAATCTGTACACACACATACACATGCACACACACACACATTCACACTGTTAGTTCGAAGATGAGGTCGGGCACACTTACATTGCAGGGAAAACTTGGTCGAAGATGGCATGATACTTCCTTCCGCGTTGTAGTACGTCGACACAGCAACGCTGCAGGACACCATTGATTGGGATTTGAAGGGAACTGGGCGGGTTTTTTTTCTTCTTCTTTTGCTGTTGCAGATGTTATGCTCGATTCTCGCTCGGGCCGACGCTCCTTGCCCGCCTGATTGATGCACCCACACACACACACACTGTTGTGCACTTTTTTCTTTTCTTCTTTTCTTTTGCTTCCGCACACTAACACTTCCTTTTCGCTGCACACAGAACTGCACAATTGGTGGCTGTTTTTTATGCTTCTTCTTCTTTTTTTTTTGATGGGTTGGGCCTCGTTTTCTTTTTGGTGTTTGTTTTCTCTCTCTCGCGCGCTCTCTCTCTCTCTCTTTCTCTCTCTGTTTGATTGTAGCTCACTCACCCGGCCCGTTGATAGAAGAAGAGTCGGTTCGTCGGTGTGCTGCTGCGGCCCGTGGCCACCAGTGGAGGGAAGGAAGGTGTGCGTACGCCGCGCACCACACTCGCCCTCGGCTGCCGGCCACCACACATCCCGCAGGGGACGGGCAGGTTGGCCGTGAAATGGGGGGCAATCGCGCGTTTAACCCGCTTTGACCGGCGACCCCTGCACCCGTTGCACCGCGCCACCAGCACGCGTTACACACCAACACCGCACGGCGCACATAGATGCGGGAAAGAAGGGGGAGGGGGGGGGGGGAGAGAGCGCGGGGCAAACACGTGAAATTTGCCCAATTGTTCTATCACACAACACACGCACGCACGCACGCACAAACACACAAACTCGCCTTTTTGCTTCCGCTACAAGGACGCACTTGCCATATCACCTCGCGAGCTCACTGGATGGAGGTAAACCATGAAACACGGAGGGGGGAACAGGCGGAGGAGAAAAGAAAAGAGATTGCATTAAAGATTGATTTTGGGTAAAAAAAAAAATGAAGCATAACATATTTTAAAACGTGAAAATTGTAAGCCAACGAAAGATGAGGGGAAAAAACGGCACCGACACCGAGCGCCCGCGGCCCGTATTGAGCCGTTAACGAGCCGCGCTGGCTAACTACTGGCTGCCCTAACATTGATTTTGATCGAGGATTTCCGTTGCTGGTTGCAGGTACGAAGAGAGTGGAGGAAGGAGACGGGAGATTGATTAAAACTTCAAACTTAAATTAAACAAAGAAAATCAGTTCTTTTGTTGCTGCTGGCTGGAGCGAAGCGCACACACACCGTTCTCCTACACAGAGGAACTACTAACATCGCTTTTGGTTGTCTCTTGTAGACAGTAGAATGCACTGCCGCATTCACCGAATGTCTCTCCTTCTTTCTCTGTGTTTGTCCTGCTGACGCAATGGTTGATGGTGATTGTTTGATAATAGGTTGCCGTTTTTTGTTTGCTTTTGAAACACACACACACACACACACACACACACACAAGTACACACACATTGGCACAAAACACGGTCCACCCGTTCTATTGTTTCCCCGCAGGCATCCTTTAGCTGCGTGGGCACCTGTGGGTACACTCCACAGACACGCTTGTTTTGCTAACGAAATTTCTTGTGAAACGCACATCCGTTAGTCTCTGGAGTGTGTCTGTGTGTATCTGTATGTCTGTCCAAATCACTTCCTTTCACCAAGAAGCTCGCCACCGTTCCACCACACAAGCTGGAGCGATCGATGACGCATTTTCTTTTTGAATGGGTGCACACACGTGCCCAGCCGCGCGGTAAAACGCGCGCGGACACACAGACAAAGCGCGATCGTGTTTGAATGGACTTTTTGTCTCTCGTTTGTGAAGGTATGGCTGGGATTTTTTTTGTTTCTTTTTTTATGCTTTCTTTCTGTTTTCTGGCGAAGGTTTTTGTTTTTTTTGTTTGCTCTTTGGTGTTTTACATCAACTCCACGTAGCACGTGTGTGTGTGTGTCTGGGTCCTAGATCCTCTTTGTTTGTGTGCCTTTGAAGGACTGTAACAAACACTGATCCTGCGAAAAACAAAAACTGGATATTCTCCCACACGCACACGCACACACACACACACACACACATATTCACAAAAACACGCACGCACCTCGTCGTCACCGTTTTTCGTTGTCGTCGTTCGTCTTTTTCTTTTGTTGTTGTTGTTGCTGGGCGGGAGGGAGGGTAGGATATTCTCAGTCGTCGTCGGGAAGCGTCGACGCCGGCTGGCACATGTTTACACTACGAACTCTTCTGCTAGACTAACAATCGTATGCAACGCGTTCCGGCGCTGCTGCTGCTGCCTGCGCTTGCCGTTTCGATGTGCGTTCGGGCTTGTGAGTGTCCCCTGGTCCGCGCGGCTTTTTACTTCCCCTTGCAGCATCCCGTGCGCAGGGTGCGGTGGCGCGAGCGAGACGGAGCGTGCGAGTGAGCGCGACGGCACACGGGGTCCGTTTTTACAACACGGGCGAAGGGTAGCTGCGAATGAACCTTTGCTCGGATGAACCCTATTTTTCCTTGCGTGAGTGCCGCGGCGCTGTGCAACTGTGAGCGCAAGGGAGAAAGAGTGAGTTAGAGCGAGAGAGCGTTAGAGAGAGAGAGAGAGAGAGAGAGCAGAAGGGAACGAAACGATGGGATTGAACTAAGGGAGCACGCAGGAACGATCGGGTAACAGGGCGCGGACGATTGCGGTGAATGATCGTGTTTCGAGAGTTCTGCGGTGATAATCCACTTGTGTGTGTAGGCAGGGCGAAACAAAGCGATCCGATCGCAATATTATACTGCCGTACTGCCTGCTTCTCCCGGTTGCCGTTTTTTGCTTCTTCTTCTTCTTCTTCTTCTTCTTTTATGTTTGTGTGCTTCTTGCCCCTTTGGAAGGGTTTTCATTTGCTTTAACGCGTACGGTGTGCAGGGCCCGGTGGAAGGGTGGAGCGCACGATTCCATCGGTGAGTGACCGATAATGCCCGTGGCCGCAGGGAGCGCTGGAGTGGGGAGCGTTTCTTTTCTCAGGACGCACTTTATGGAGGAAAAGAAAAGAAAAGAAGAGAAAAAAAAGACAAACCATGCAGCATAAAGAATAAGTCAAACATGAGGGCGAACGGACATGTAAGTGTGTTTGTCTCTGGGTGGGCGTGTGTGTGTGTGCACACACACCCTGTAAAAGGAGATGGACTGTTGTGTAGGTGAAATAGCAAGTGGCTGTGTGTGTGTGTGTGTGTGTCCATCAAGGATACTGTTGGAGGGGGGAGCGATGGTGTAAAATGGAAAACTAAAATGCAAAAGTGAAGCAAAAACAAAAAAAATAGCTACTCATCACACAAAGATGCTCCGCGTGCATTGCCACTTTGCTTCCTTTCCCTACCCTCGCGCGCTTGCCGTCAACCATTTCCGGTGAATGTGCGTGTGCATGGGGAACCTTTTTTTTCTGCTTTCTGCAAGTTTGTTGCCCGCTGTACCCTTCGCATAATGTAGTACGCTTTGCTTTCATCTGGCCAGTCAGTGTTTCGCTCTGTCTTGCGCTTCCGTTTCGTTCCGCTGAGGTGGACGCTGGCAGCAGGAAGTAGAGTCAGAGCTTACAGCGGCCTTCCTAGCGGGTTTTCCTAGAACTTGCCGCCTTACCGCAACCCCTTGCAAGCTGGCGGTCCCGGGAAACACATCCATCGGTGGTCGGTGGTCTATTGGATGGATTGCACCCCGCTCCAACAGGGTGCGCTATAGTTTGATTCTCCTCCAGGAGAAATCCAGAATGGAAATTTTTGATAGTTCAATTACAATTCAAGGTACAATTATGTTTTGAAGCCTTTTTGTTAAGATTTCGGATTGATTGATTGATAAAGTATTGATTGCGCATATTGTTTTACGCAAATAAAATTGACTGGAAAACTTACTTACTTGGAAGATAACAAGGCACAAGAGAAAATCTAAACATTTCACCTCGCGGGCCGCAACATTCTGATATAACAGTTTGAGTTACGGATTGAAATGGATTTTTGTTTACGTATAAAAATATCCCAACATTACTAATTATTTACTTTTACATTCAAAAAGTCATCGCTGGTCAAATGATATGCTCTCAAGGATCTCTGCTCTATGAGGTTGAATGCAAGTCGACAAGTTCTCTTAGAAGTCTAATCCCTGTGATAATAAAATAAGGGGCGTTTGGTGCAAGTGGTTGAATATTATTGGTAATTTTTATTTAGTTTAGTAGATTTGTTTATAAATTTCATATACGGAAAAATGGAATACTAATAACCGAAAACTAATCAAACTAAGCACAATAACTCATAAACTAACCACTTGACCACTTTGGTCTCTAGAAGGCCTTTCTCTTTAATCAGTTTAGTAACTAAACTAAGCCAGACATAAGGGCCGGTCTGGTGGGACAGTCGTCAACTCGAACGACTTAACAACATGCCCGTCATGGGTTCAAGCCCCGAATAGACCGTGCTCCCATACGTAGGACTGACTTATCCTGCTATGGTAGCAATAAGTCACTGAAAGTCAAGACAGGCCTTGACCGACAATGTTGTGCCAAAGAAGAATAACTATACATAGTTTCTTGCTTTATGTGAAGAGTGTCTGAGTGTGTTTACCACATCAACACGTTCTTTGAAGTCTTCAACGCTATGTGACAACGGATCGATCAAGAGTGTCACACATCAATTCGATATGTGTCTATAAATCATATGGGAAAGTACACCGGATTAGTTTATCGCAAAGACTTAATTTAGACAAACTTTGTTGACATGAACCAACTTTAGATGATGATACCCTGTTTGTCTTCTTCTTACCTGTTATTCTTCATTACTTTAATTCGCTCTTCCAGCGACTTTAACACGGATTTTCAGTCAATAAGATTAAGGAAAGCCGATCTCCAGATGGGAATTGATATTCTCCCGTCTTTGTAGAATCCGGTTTATATATCAATTACACCATCGGTTCCGTTTGTTAGAGCTAAGATGAGCGAGCTATAGGTATGATGCTCAACCAAAACGGACGAACAAATGTTTCATTTCGGTTCATTCCATAAAAGCTCTAAAACGCCCTTTTCCTTAGACGTTTGTAAAATTTTCTCACGTTCATTCAGATTCAGTTCCAGTTCACAGCTTTCAGTGCAATTCACATATCTGCTCCAAACTTGCGCCATCGCACCATAGTTTATTGCTCACGATTCGCACACCGTGACCTAAACGGGCATTTAAAACGATGACTCAAAATAGGTCAGCATTTGTAGCATCGCATCGACACGCAGCGGCACAAACACACGGTCAAATACAAATTACCAATTTTTTGCACCTTGTTTCCCGGCCGGCGTGGTTCGTGGAAATAAATCCATCATGATTTCACAAGTGTGTGTTGGGGGGGGTGGTGAGAGGGTTAGAAGGGAGGAGACGAACTTAGCTCGAATGCAGCGGTTTCAAAGCGTTCTAACGTCAAAAAATATTATTGTGAATGGCACATAAAATTAGCTACGAACACTCCCTACGAACAGTCGCGTATGTGTGTGTGTGTGTGTGCGTGTGTTTCAGTGTTGGGTGTTTGATTATTATTTTAACTGGTCTCGGAACTGACCGTGCCATTTTGCGTTTCAGTTGAAGTGAAAGAGAGATACAGCGAGAGAGAGAGACAGAGGGGGAGATCGAGGAGAGTAAACCGGACGACTTTCCCGTGTGCGTTTATTATTTGTTGTTTACTAAGCAAGACGGTAGAGAGGGGAAGCTGCAGCAGGCTGGTGGTGCTTATTAGTACTGGCCGAGGATACTAAAAAGGCTAAACGGCGTTCCGTAGTGAAACGTTTGCACCGGGACGGTACCCGTCCAACATTAGGCAAATAAATTACCGTTCCAGCCAGTGTTCGGGTCGCGGCAAACGGTTGTGTGCGGTATTTGCCTAGCTGCTGTCAAACTTTGATCACGCTGTCGCTCACATCTGGGCCGCCGAGGTGACCGAGACGTGGTAAGTGTAGAAGGACTTCAATCGGGCCAGCTTTTGGGACACCGTTTGTGAGCCGCCTGTTGGAATGTTTATTATCGCGAAGCCGATGTACGCGGTACGACGGAACCGTTCGTTTGCCCGTTCGGGAGTCCTTGGGCATGAATCATAGATTGTACGTATACTTTGAAGTGCCTTTCCAGCTTCTTATCGCAAACCCAGCGGGCCCCGGGTGCGTCTTATCTTATAGTTTTCAGCTAACAGTTTGGATGATGGCCGTGTGAAACCATTTCCCGATAAGCACTTATCCTCCCGCAATTCCACAGTTCACAGAACGCCCACATTGGACGTACGTGTCATTTGCGGGTGTGCGGCTTATCGTTAACGCGTACCATTGGAAGCTATCTAACATTACTGTTAACGAGTTTGTCACCGGGCTCGACACCTTTGTGTGGAAAAACGGTCACCTGTTTGACGAATCTTCGAGATTGGAGAGGTATAAAGACATCTTCTGGAAGCTGTATGACTCATGTTGGCAGTGCAGTATTTGGCAAAGAACGGCAACGAAAAAACCACGATCCCGGGATCACCCGGAGCTGCTGAAGATCCACTTAAAATAAAATGGGTTTTGTAGGAGGCAGGAGCAATATAACCTTCCGAAATTGAAAAAAAAACCACCCAAGGTAGGCAAAGTAGCAACAGCATCAGCAGCAGCAGCAGCAGCAACAGCAGCATGAAGTGTATCGGAAACAAAACAAACTAACAAAGCGGCATACGCATAAGGGCAGGGTCGAGAAAACTACATTTGGCCAGCAAATGTTTTTGCCGCTCTCGGTAACCCGCCCGCTTGCCAGTGCTACCCCTCCCAGGGAGACACGGCATAATGCGTAATCGGGACTCGCAATCGTATGCGTGTGTTTGTTATTCTCTTGTCTTTGCGTGTGTGTGTGTGTATGTCTGTGAGGAATAGATTGGCCCGATACCGGATGCAGATCAGTACGCCGGGTACTGTGGTACTGTGCGAGATCTTCGGCCTTCTTTTTCACCCGTTCTGCTTCTTCGTTTCGTTCTCGTTTTCGGTCGAAATTTGGCCGTTTCTTTTTGGCTGTTGGTTTCGTTCCTTTCGTACCATGAGTTTCAAATAGGAAGCAACCCCCGGGGGCCAACGTGATCTTGGAGGGTGGAAATGGGAAGCAGCGGCAGCAGCGACGCACATGTGGGTTTCGAGGGTGAATTCTTTTATTACCCCTGGCGTTTTGTGGACGATGAGGGCAAAACAAAGCATCATGAGTGTTTCCACACCGGGCAGGAGTGTAGTGGGAAGGGGGTGTGCGGTGGTATATGAGTGTGTGTGTATGTGTGTGGGTGCCTACAGAGATCGTACCGGACCTTGGAATGGTCCAGGCTGGTGATCGCTTTGTGTGCGTGTGTGTTTTTTTGGTGGGCAAATTTCCTTCTCGCCACTGCTGTTTTGCTGTTGCTACTCGCTTCTGCTCGCCCTGTTGCGCATGCAAACAATTCGAATCCATCGATCCGAGTACGATAACGTGTGCTCGAGTGATGGTCACACGATCGCACGTATACATGTTCGACTTTCCGCGTGCGGTAAATTTGCCGCACCGTGGTTGGTGGCCCATGCGAGCGCGCGGGAAACCAACGATGGTGCAGAGGAAGGAAGGGGAGGGGGGGGGGGGTAGTGTTGAGCAGGGTGTTTGGTTTGCGCGCGTTCGGACAATGTGTGTGGCCAATTGGAGGCGTTTTGCAGAATGCTGCGCCGAATGACAGCGGTTTGAAAGGTAGGATCCTGGTCACGGCATCAGTGATTTAGACGCAGAAATGAAGCGAGCTGGAGGCCAGTAGTGCGGAAATTGTCGACTTAAAGTTAGCACAATGCGTGCCATGAGTTGCCAGCACACACACACACACACACACACACACACACACACACACAAACACCCACACGCACAAAGCTCTCCATTGTTGAGCTGATAATGATGCAGTAGCGGTAGGATATGCTCGGCAAAGAGTGTGCTTTACTTGTCCACCAAACAAACAAGCCCTTTCAACGGCCCCGAAGCGCACAGAACAAAAAAAAAAAGAATAAAACAAAATAAAAACATAACAAACAACCACTCCACGTATCACCACCTACTCGTTTTGCATCCATTTGCCTTCATTCTCACCTCCCACCTCCCGCCCGGGGTTGGGGGTTTTTAGCCCTGGTACGGTTCGCTATCGGTGTCGCATTTCCGTTCCTGTTAATACGGCGCGGTCATCGTCGCACCACAGCCGGACCGAGAGCGTGCGTGTGTGTGTGTGTATGATAAGCGGGAACCTCTACGGGAGGTGCCGAAGGTTCCACGGCACAAGAGGTACACGCATACACGCCATACAGCACCATGGTATCACCATTCACAGCTTCCTGATAAGCGGGACGGGTTTCGACGTCCTCCAGTGCACGGGTTACAGTCCCTGACGGGTTTTTTTTGTTCCATTCTCATCCTCCTCCTCCCCTCGCCCTACCCTCACGTACAGGGCGACCGGCGAGGCCGCTCGTGCTATCATCTTTGCTGCACTTCTTTTAACAGGGCTGCCGTGCCCTGGTTGTCCCTGTTTCCTCGAACTGCTCCGGGGGCCTTTGGAAGGAATGGCGTGCCTGTGTGCGTCCCCATGGAGCGCTCCGCCATTGCTGATAGTGCGTTGTCCGAGCACATTGAAAACGCGGGACAGTGTAATGGCTTACTCACCCGCACGATCGTCCCGTAGCGGAATCAATGATTCAAGCCTGTGCTTATCGCCGGAGCTTGAAAGTTGAAGGTTTTATTTTATTGCGGCTACTTCTAGTTGCTCCTCTCGGGTGATTCTAGCCGGTGTTCGGGTACTACCTGGTTCAGGCGGAAGCCAACCAGCGTCCGCACAAACAGCCGTGCGCTAATAATGGTCTCATCACTCCACTGCACAGCACGAGCGAGAGAGAGATGCTGTTGATAGAACTCGATAACCCTGGACGTTCGCCTCCCTTACAGTCATCCAGCTCAGTCACTGAAAGGCAAACACACACACGCGCGCGCTCGCACGCACACCACCACGGATCGGGTGTGACCTCACCGATGGCTGGACCACGCTCTCGGGCGGACCGCCGTGCCGCCGTCACCGTAGTACCATCATATCTCATCTCGCAACGCGCTAAATTAGTTTTAATTGAATTTAATTTGCGTCAGTCTCGGTCGCACAAACACACACACACGCGCGTGCATCCCCCTTGGAAGAAGAAAGAATCGAACCGGCAGAAGGGATGCAGAGTCGCCGGGAGGATACGGCGAATGGAACTGGGTGCCGGGCACTGATGGGCTCATGCTGGTCAGCAGCAGCAGCAGCACCAGCAGCACCAGCAACATTTCCCATCATGCGCTCATAAAGGCTTCCTTTCGTTAATCTCATCGCCGTCTCATGTTCACGCTCGGCCGAGCTCGTTGATTTCTTCGCGGTGGTATACGCGGTGGATGATGTCAACATCTAGCCGGTCTATCCGCAGCGTGGCAGAGAGGCTCGCACCGCAGAACGGTCAGGGATGCTCAAGTGCTTGCGGTGTATCATAAGATCCTATTCCAGCGACACTCGTTCCAGCAATAAGCCCGACTCCAGAGTCTGAAGACGATGTCAGGATTTAGTTCATCATATATAAATAAATTTTTGAAAAAATACTGTGTGGACTATCAGCTAATTATCCCGAGCATCGGGAGTCGCCGAAATACAAACATCTAGAAGCACAATTCTAGTGTGCTAATCGCTCATGGTTCCCTTTCCGGATGCACGAGAAGTTGAAGAACTCTGTCCATCACTGAGGTCATTAATTTCTTCGGGAATATCAAGTAACCGCGGTTTGTGCTGAAGGTACTGGAGCAGAGACGGGACTGCAGAAGAGTTGGTTGAACAACAGTTTGGGAAAATGAAGAGAAACAAAATTAGTTGAAACAGTCAACACATAAACTCACACACACACATACACAGACACGCCACAAACGCAAGAACCTACTCATGTGTGTTATGGATCATGCGGTGGATCGTCTCGGCGGACGATCGATGAAATAAAAAGTTTAGCAAAAAATATGCTGCCGCTCTGTTGCTGGAGGTACAATCTTCACACCATTAAGCCCCTCTCGCTGCGCCCCATCCGCACGCGGAATGTAGGCGGCGTTAGAGACACATCTGTCCTTTCGCTTAAGCATCTCCACCAGTCAGTTTGGGTGTGCGGCAAGAAGTCTAGAGTTTTTTTTTAGTGTGTGTTCATTTCCTCTGAATTTTGGAAAGGTTTCGGCGTCACAGCTAGCGCATGCCACAAGTAGGGGCATGGAGCTAGCACGTACCTTTTCGATGCTTTTCGAACTGTGCAACCCAATCCCCGATCGTTTGCGGCACTACGCACGAATTCCGGCTGACCTCACCGTGGCAGTATTTCATCACTCCAATAGTAAGCTCCAGTTGCCTTCCTGGGCCACGGCGAATGGATGGACATTTCCGAAGCGACGGACAGATTAGGGAAATGTGTTCCAGCAGCAGTGCTGCTCTGCAATTGCATCTGACAAGCGAGCGATTTGCAATTCCGAACCAGCGCTCCGGAAAGTGGCCGGCCAGGTCCCGGTTTAAAGACCCCCGCCAACTCTTGCAACATTCTGCCTATCCCGTGCTGGAGTAGCAGTTGCCCGGTTGCTTTGTGATGCGGGACAATTGACGGGACCCAACGTTCACCGTTTGCCGCTGTGGGGTAAGTTGCTGTTGTTGGGCAAAAACCCCGCCGTTTACCCGGTAAAGGACCTGAACGCGCTTCCAGCGGGATGCGATGGTCGCTTCTGCACAGCCGAAAGCCGGGCTAGGATGAGCTGCACGCGTGTATCCTTAGGCCCAAAAACCGCGATTCCACACCCGCCAGGATTGCCGGGACCGAAATGGACGATGATTTATTTTGCCCCTCTTCCCGTTCTCGCCCTCTCGATGTCACCGGTTGCCTTCCTAACGGTGCACGCGGTATTGTTCGGCTTCGTGGTGCCTCCGTCCTGTTGTGTTGTGAAAAACGGACACTTTGTTACCGTACCCGCTGTAACGTTCCCTCCTGGATTGCATACACAAACACACACACACATACACACACACACGCAAAGAGATGAAGTACAGTGGTGTGTGTGCTTTTTAAATTCCTCCTACTTGGGCAAAAAACTACGTTTGCCAGCTTCACCAAACGTGTGTTTGCGTTAGGCACAGTAGGCAACCGTCAATTTCTAGGTGAAGGTGAATCTAGCGCTTTCCCCCTTCGGCTCGGTTAGCAAAATGCACACAGGATGGGATTATGGACCCACGCTTCACTTGTGCACACACACACACACATAAAGGGACGACTTTCACTTGCAATCTCAATCTCATCCGTTTCCGTTTATGCCGTCGCCGTTGAGCTAGGTGCCTGGCGCACCAAAAAACGGGATGGGGTGAAACCTCGGCTCTCTTTGTCTCTGTGTGTATGTGTGTGTGTGTGCATTTGAAAAAGGGGGTGAAAAACAAAGGTAAAGGTTAATCGGATCGTGGTTGGGGTGGGAAAAGAGGATGCGTTTCACGGTGTCTGTGTGTGTGCGCGAGCGAAGGTAAAAAGGTAACAAATTCGGCGTACGTTGCGCTATTGGGGTTGCCGGGCAGAGCAAGGCGGGCATTCAATTGACGATAAATCGTGCGCCTGCTATTCAACCTTCCCTGCCCTTTTTCCTGCGGTGCTCCGACGGCGGGGAGGAACAGGACACGCAGCGGTAATGTGCATGCACGGTGTGACGAGCGTCGGCGGCACGGAACATTGTCTGGAGGGGTTGATTTTGCCGCACCAGGATCAGCCCTGGTCCTGCGCTACTGTTGCTCGCACCGTCGTCCTCGTCGTGCACGCCGAAACGTTGTACCAAGCCGGGTGCCGGGCAAAACGGAGCTAATGATGGGTGGAGGGTGTTAAAATCATAGCCGGCACACTTTACGCAACCGCGCATCGCGTTGTGTGCGAGCGCGCGAAAGAGATTACCCCGGCATTGTGTCTGCGATGTGACTGCGATGGACGGACCCGCTCCGAAAGGTAAGCGGCCGCTCGGATATGCACCTTTTGGGCTTTCGGCTTTGCGTGAGGAGAGGGTCGCGTCCCTCTTTTTGTGCGCCGCGGGCGACGGTGGCTCGTGCCGTTGAAGCGTGGCTTGCCTTTGGCAATTGTTTCTTTTTCGGCTCTCCCTGTGTGTGTGTGTGTGTGTGTGTGCGTTCCCTTTTGTTACCTTGTTACGATCGTGTTTCACACGCCAGTAAAGGCGACCGAGATGCATCCGCGGGTGAACCTCTTCCTGCCAGCATTTAAACCGTTTAGCACCGCTAATGTGCTTGCGTGTGTTGGTGTGAACGGTTGCGGGCTGTGTATGGGTTGTAGTTTTTCTTCTTTTTTTCTTGTTGTTGGCTTGCCCAAGAGCAGTTGAGATTGAATCGAGGAGGGTTTTTTTTTCTCCTCCGCCGGTTTAAATTTCGGTATGTTTGCTTTGTAGATGGCACAAGTAAACGTTGTTGAACATGGAAAACGTTTTATTCCTTTTCCATTTTTAACTGGACAGTTGTGGCCCATGTTGAAGCTGTTTGGAACGTGTGTTCTCTTGCGCGTGCGGCACAAAATAACATTTTACATCCGACTTAATGACGTGCTTTTCCAGTCCATTTTGTTGCAATTTCTGCGCACACTAAAATATTGTCAGCATCGAATAAATAATAACCTGAACCGTTCAATATGTCCACAGTCTCAATGTCCAAAAAAACACACAGCAAAGCCCTACCTTTGCGTGGTCGGTTACAGTGTCGGCCGACAAGCAAATGGTGCTGTGTGTGGCATCCTCGGTACGGTGGGTGGCATTTTACAATGAAGATTGTTCACCTAATCTGCACACACATTCATCACACTTGCAGGCTCCCCCGTGCGCGAAGCGGGCCGAACAAAGCAAAAGGTGTGCAGCTTGGCACGGTAGCGAATGGGCGGAAGATGGGCAAACGGCAATAAAATGCACGCCCGAGCGTGTTGCAACTGGAGATTGGATATTTATGGACAAATTGCAGGGTCGGCGTTAGCGCGCTGCACTGTTTGGTTCGGTGACGACAGATCGAACAGTCCCGCTGCGTAAATGGGCTCCACGGAAAATGGGGGCCGGACGCACTCGTTCGTGCAGGCACCGGTTGCAGCTCGGCCGGGTGCGGGAGATTCTAACGACGCCCGGTTACAAGCTAGGGCAAGTGAGGCAGCCGCCGAGGTAAATATTTAATGTGCTCCCGGCTAAACACGCGCACCGCGCGACAGATGCAAGCGAATGCAGACGCGAATGTGGGATGCACTGTGGTTGGGTGGTAATATGTTGTGTCGGGTGCTCGTTTGGTCTAAATATTGTGTAAATTTATTGTCATTTGCTTTTGCCGTGCACCTTGTGTGCACTATGTTGAGGTTTTTTTCTCTCTCGTTCTGGTACTCAAGTTAGTTGATAGTTTTGTCTGTTTTAGTTAGCCTTTTTACCTTTCTGTTTGCTTCGTTCGATGTCATCCCTCCGAAGGGTTTGATCAAAATCAAGGATGAGCAGCCTTTTTTCATGTTGCACGACACGTTTGTATCAAAATCGTGTTGAAGGGCGACATGAAAATTATTCTTCTCTATCTCCTTTTCATGAATTTTGAGCATTTTGACTAGTTCCTATATGTGAACGCTATACAGGTATGGCTACAGCTCTGCTAAAGAAATGTTTATGATCTATCTTGTTTATTGTTTATTGTTTCTTGTATTTAAATGGTTTGCCAAACTCACTGAATTAAAACTAGAACTAAAATAACTATCACAAAGAGCAGGTTAAACGCAGTGTACAATGTCAAGACGGATCAACAAAATCTTGTAGGTTGGCGCCAGTCAAATAAAGTGTAACGCTGATTAAATTTACGGGCCATCGCAGCCTTATAAGGTCAGTTCTTATTAGTCTGTAGTTACGGAACACTCTAGGAGGGACATTTATATTGACTCTAGACAATAGTTGCCGGTCTGGTGGTACAGTCGTCAATTCGTACGACTTAACAACATGCCCGTCATGGGTTCAAGCCCCGAACAGACCGTGCCCCCATACGTAGGACTGACTATCCTGCTATGGCAACAATAAGTCATTGAAAGCCAAGGTCACTTCACTAGTGGGTACAAGGCAGGCCTTGACCGACAACGGTTGTTGTGCCAAAGAAGAAGAAAACAATAGTTCTGACGAATCTATCTCATCGACAGTAAGTTTGGACATAACCGTACATTGGGCATTATCACGGCATTATCTTTGCGAAATTTTCTCGTAAGCCCAGTAACTAACTTAAGGACTTGACCAACATTAACTTGAGCTGCTTGCGCCGACTAATTATCCTTTAATTGATATTACTTGTCTGGTGTTGTACTACACGTGCTTATCTGATGAAGATCGATTTTTATTCGCATTGCGCATGATTGAAATTTTGATTCATCTTTAAAAAAAAAAACAAAATCTCATAAAAATGTCCTACGATGCGTCGCTTTGCGCCTTACAATTGGGCCGCTGTTTTTCATTATTATTTTGTCATGCCGGCAAAGGCTACTCTTCGAATGATATATGACATTCAATTAACTATTGGTGGTTTCATTCAGCAGCCCACTATCACCAAACAGCAACACAAGGCTTCCTTCACTGAATTCCAAACATATTTTGCAGGTATTTTCATTTGAGAATCCATCGGCAGCTTTTTTCCCCAGACCGATTTTATTTTCCATTAAATTTTAATCAGTGACAAATCTATGAATGTAAATCAACATTAAAATCTTGACAGATTCATAAAATCAACTACCCAATGATTGTTCAATGATTTTGAGCGATGGATTGAATGTTTTTGGCAGTGAATGTCTTGTTGTTTGTCAGTGTTAGATTTTTCATTCGAAAACTCCAGTTCGATTTCGAAAACTTTTAAATTGTTCAACGCGCTGCATACATGAAGTTCGCCGACCGCATGTCTGACCGAAACTGTTTCCGAATTCTTTTTGATTCAGTAGTTTTTCAATAGTATTGCAGCAATATTTTTCGTATTTTAACCATCCAAATTTTACTTTGTCCTCGTTATTCATTCTTTCTCTCTCTCTCTCTCTCTCTCTCTCTCTCTCTCTCTCTCATTCTCTCGCTCTCTCTCTCTCTTTCTTCCTCTTGTTGACCTGCTCACGATAGAGCACGGCGTCGTGACAACAATCACAGGATGCTCGGTCCCTGACTGCAGCTTCTCATCCATCCCCACAGCCGATCTCCAACAGCTCTCGCTTCACCTGATCCAGCCATCGAGTTAGCTGTGCTCCCATGTGCCTCGTTCCGAACTAGGGGTCGCTATTGAACACCTTCTTGGAGGGGCATAAGTCTGGTATCTTCATGACATGCCCCAGCCATCGTATCCTGCCAGCCTTTGCCACCATCAGGATGTTCATCCTTCTCCTCCACGCTCCATCCTCGAACATACCGCCAAAGATGGTCCGGATGATGCGTCGCTCAAACACGCCCAGAGCGTGTACATCCTCCGCTCGGATGGTAAAAGACTCGTGTCCATAGAGGACCACCGGGCGAATCCATGTGCGATATATCTCACATTTCGTGCTGTCTCGAAGTCTGCTGGATCTCAGCAGTCGATGAAGCCCATAGCATGCACAATTCCGATGCACAATGCGTCTCTGGATTTGCTACTTATGTCGGTTTCCGAAGATCGATCGTCCCAATGTAGCAGAACTACCTATTATTACTACCTTGAGATTGTCGCCGTCAACCAATACACTGCTTCACAGATGATCTGAGTCACCGGCAAGCAGTTACTTCGTTTTCGTCACACTGATTCTCAATCTTATTCTTGCTGCTTCGCGTTTGAGTCGAGTGTACGGCTCACACACCTTCGCTATTATCCTGCCGATGATGTCGGTGTCATCCGCGAAGCCAAGAAATTGGTGAAACCGGCAGAGGATCGTGCCACGGATGTCGTTGTCTAGTACCGTGCGTCGAATGATACCTTCCAGGGCGATGTTGAAGAGCAGACAGGAGAGTCCGTCACCAGTGCCTCAGATCCCTGTGAGATTCGAACGATTCCGACATTAAGTTTGATAGTCTCACCTTGCACTGCACCCCGTTCATGGTGGCCTCTAACAGCCGGATCAACTTCCCAGCGAAGTGGTGCCGCTGCAAGATGCTCCATAGCTCATTCCGATTCCTCATTCCTAAAGTGTAGTAGCCCACCTTGAAGTCGATGAACACTTCTGGAGGATCTGCCGAAGCGTAAAAGTTTGGTCGGTGGTGGATTCGCCTCCAACAAACACAGCTTGTTAGTTTTAGGCAACAACTTGGTAATGGTAGATTTTAATATGTTATTTTTAAATAGTTGCCGTTTCATTTTTGTGTTTGTATTCATTATTGAGGTCCTTGTTGTAATTTCTTTCCTTTCCTTTATTACGTTTTTGTTATTATTTGTCTTCCTCTTCTTTTCGTTACCGTGAAGTTGTTTCATTTTTTTATCTTGTCTTAATTTAACGAATTTTTGTATGTTACTTTTTCAAAAACTATCCCTTCTAATGTATTCTTTCACATCTGTTCTTTCCGTTGTCTTATATGTTTTTCTTTTCTTTCATTTTTGTCTTATATGTTTTTCTTTTCTTTCATTTTCAAATTATATTATAACCTTCTTAAATTTGTTGTGTGTTGTTTCTCATGTTTCTGTTGTTTGTGGAGCCGTTTGCCGCTTCTAATCTCGAAGCAAGCCCTTTTCGTCAAAACAAAATCTTTCTTGTGGCTATTGTATTTTGCTATTTGTATTTTCTTACAGCTTGAAGTTATTTATGTGGCTCTTTTCTTGCCATCCGCCTATCGCGTCTCGTCTCGAATTCGTTTTGTTTAGCATCTTGCTTTTATTTACTTACCCATTAATATTATCGTTATTATTTATTCCACAATTACTATTACTGTCATCGTGCGCTATTAATGTGCAAACCCCAGCCGTTTGAAATCGTCACATTCTGTACGACGGCTTTCCCCCACCCTCGCACAGGAAAGGATGCTACTTACTCCGCCGTACCAGCGCCATTACACGACAAGAAAGTCAAGCTCCTTGCTATCCATGCCTCTTGACCGGCCTTATGCTGCGCTCGGTTGATGTCACTCCAGCACACGGCAAGGCAAGGCGGTGGGCACAGCACAGAGCTGACAACGAGCGTGTTGGCGCAAACGGCATCCGGGAAAGAGCAGCAAAACCGGTCCAGCCGCCAACGAACGCCAGTCAATAAAAAGGCTAAATGCGTTTATCTCGGGTTTGCAATTATGTTTTTCACTCTGCTTTCGCCGCTTTTATTTATGAGCCCTTGTTTTGTGGCAGACAATGGGTGTGCGCGTATTGCGCGCCCGCGCTCGTGAGTGTATCGCTGAAGTAGTGCTGCGGTGGTTGGGTGTAATGCACACTTCCTACTTCCCTCCCACCGGTCAGCTCTTGTGGCTAGCTCGGTTTTCCAGCCGTTTTCCTTGAACTCTCATAATCACCAACAAAATACCAAAAAAAAAAAAAAACCCCTGGCCAACGATATTAAGAACACACATCGTGATGAAATGGTTGTTTCGGTCAGATGATTGCGCCCCTGCCCCAACCATCTTCTTTATTTCACCCGCCCGAACAGAAAGTGCAGCTGCACATTACTCTTGACGATTATGGAGCTGAAAACCCGGTTTTGGGAGGAGGCGATGCATTTTCGGTGACAAAAAGGAATCGTCCGCTCTTGGCGAACGCCAGCGCGCACCATTCCAGAAACTACCCAATAACCATCCCACTAATGGGCATCCTCAATTATCTTGCCCCCCCCCCCTTTTTACACCCTTTATCTACCACTACCACATCCCCCTCCCCCACCCCAACCCAATCAAGACCTACCCGTTTCTCGGAATTCGACATTCGTGGTGTGTAAATTCGATTTTCAAGAAAGTAAAGCACCATAAACACTCGTCACGTTGCTGTGCGCTGTGTTTGGACGTGGAGCGTGGAAACCTCCATTGCACTGTACACAGGGATGAAAATGATTGCCCTGCTCTATTCGTAATCGTTTTCATCACACACATACACACACACACAGTTACGCGTGCTTAAGAGACGGATAAATGAGCAATAATAAATGAGAAGAGGAAATAAAATGGGTTCCTCTGCTGCTTGCTGGCCGGAAAACGCGCGAGTCCTTCAAATCGAAGGGTTGGGAGGGGGGGGGGGAATTGTAGTAGTACAGCCCGTTCCCATTTCCCACTCCTCTACTCTCCCCGCAACGCCGTTCCGCCGGGTGCAATTGATGGGCCGATAAATTTCATTAGTTGCACACAGTGAAAACTGCCAAAAATCGCGTCATTGCGTTGTGCTTTACCCCATTGCCAGTGCATTTGGGGCGCGGGTGGGGTTGGGTGGGTTGAAATTGACTCGGAAAAAGTCGAACGTTTGTTCTGCAGCAGCCGTAGTGACCCCTTACCCACCCACCGCACCCCCCCTCCCCCTATTCTTGGCCAGCTCACATAAAACAGATTTTTATCGCGTCGAGGAAAAATCCCATTCTTGACGGTTTCGGATCGGAAAACTGTCGCAAGAAGTTCGAGTTTTTGCTGTGGGTGAATGGGAGGCTGAAGAGAGGGAGTGTAGAAGAGCGTAGCGGGACGAGACGAAGCGGAAGAGTTTTATTCCTCATTTGACACATGGCCCCCGGGGCCGATACAGCGCAGCGATGGGGTTCTGCCGCGCGCTAACTTGCGGCCCTGGAAGGGTGACTTTGCAAGGCGCTGGCAGGGGTAGGAGGAGGGGAAGGGTTTTTATTTCGGTGGCCGGATCCGTCCCGGGATAATAAAATAATCCCAGGCGCGCCTTCGGATGTTGATTATAAGTAATAGTTTTCTTCAACCATCGAAACCCGACCTCCCTTTCCTTCCCTTTCTGTACCCTTGCTCGTGTTCTAGCCGCGCTTCCACTGTCGGGCCCGTGCTGTTTACGTCTTATTGCAAATCTTCACTTTTTGGCCAACCGTTTTGCGCCAGCCCGGAGTCGGCATCATGTCAGCCGACGCCATTTCCGAGAGGTCGGCCTCATCGTTGGCCGCGGCGCTATCTTTGGAGGCTATTAAAATAATGATTTATTTTCATATGTTTACATGCAATGGCGCGCTTTGCCCCGAGCTCTCTTACTCTTTCTCTCTCTCTCTCCTGAGTTTTTGCTTTGTGTGTGTGTGTGGCGCTTTTGGGAGACATCTAGCGTGTGGTATAATTTTTATTTGCCTCTACCTCCTCCCGGATCTCGACAACCCCAGTAATAAAGTCGGTGCAATTATGAGCTTAATTTTGTTGTTATAGAGAGTGTGTGTGTATGGCGGAAAGGGGTGGAGTGGGGAAATTTAGGAAACTGGGAGATGATTTGTTTCGCGATCGGCACACCGCGCCAGTCTACCTTGCTCTGACTTGCTGGCTTCGTTTCTAAGGCCTCGTTGGATTGGATGAATTTTAATGCTTTATTTCATCTGCCACACCGGGGGGAACGTGTGGGAGAGGGAAAGGAAAATGGGTGGGGGGGGGGGGGGGGCAGATTGAATAAATGGAGATATTTTTACTACCTTGACTCCTTGGTGCCGGCTGCTGGGCCTTTGAGAGATCGCTAAACGTACGTCTAACATTTGTAGTGCTCAGTAAGTATGTAAGCCAGTGCTGTCGCTTTGACGTTAGTGCATGGTGTTTACACGTTAGTATTCGGCGTTTCTGTGCGAAAATTCTGTTTATTGAGATATTTAATTCCCTTTTTGCTTTCGGATTGGTTGTGTCTATGGAATATCAAAGAGGTACAAGGTGAATAGATTGCTCCACAATACTACAATACTAAAATTCAAATTGATGATGTACGCGGCCCATTTGTCCCATTTTGGTAAAACATGGCTTGTTAGGAGATTACTTGTATGAGATTGTACAATGTGATTTAATTTTAGTTTATTTAGCGACGCTCATTGATACGATTTCACAAATTTGTACCTGTAAACCTGTTTAATGACATCATATTACAACAATATCTGGTGGGTATACCAAATTTTCAATCAGGCAAAGTCTACCAATTCTGGCTAAAGCACAAATTATGTCTATAATTATCAATATTTTCGTTATAAAACAGTCAATTTGCGTACTGTGAGAACAGTTTGTGGGTTTTTATTCCTCAAAAATGATCAATTGAACACATTTTTCCTCATTAGTTCCGTGCAGGCCACTTCCGTTTCTTAAATATTACCCTTTTAAAGTGTGTTGCCTAGATGTTTGGCATCTCTTACGATTTCGCTAACAGCAGCAGTGTATGATATTAGAGATTTTCAATTGAATAACCTTTGTATTCCTTAAAATCATCATTGCAGTAAAACGTTAATAGTTTAACGACTTCACACCAAAATCAATAACCAAAATGTGTCTTTTTCCGTATGTCCTTAATTGGTACAGTATCGGACAGAAAGATAGGGCATTGGGTTTTTAACGCACCGTGCACCCGTTGGGCCAAGTTTATGTGTGGTTTGTATGTGTTTGTGTGTGTGTGTGTATGTGTGTGTGTATGTGTGTGTATGTGTGTGTGTATGTGTGTGTGCATGTGTGTGTGTGTGTGTGGATGTATGTTTGAATGTGTAGTGATGTGTGTGTTTGTTTCACAAGTAGGTCGTTTCGGATAGATTTGTAAGTAGCTTTTTTGTGTTTTGGGTTAGGTTTTTGGTGTGATAAGCAGGACCACCGCCCTCGCGATCAGTGTGTTTTCGATATATTAACAATGTTACGGTCTTCTTTCGCCGTGGTCCTCAGAAGACGTCCGGTTGACTTGCGCGTTTCGGTTGTCCAAGCGCGTTTCAGTTGTCTAAGCACGTTTCGGTTGTCCGAAGCGCGTTTGCCACAAAAGTGCGCGATCGTTCCATTACGAACTCGATCCTTTTGCGCTTAATGCCAGCAGCAGCCATTCGCTTTTACATATGGCGCTGATAATCGGTACAACGTTTACCTCGACCCATTGTTACTAACATTGCTTGCTTGGACCGTCAAGAACGCGCTGGTTAAAAACTTGGACACGGCTGATCCCGTGCTCTGCCTGCGTTCTACTTCTATACGCGATGAATTACATTGTTGTCGAGCAGCGAAAACATCGCATGGATAAAACTATCAACGAGTACGCGAGTAAGCGTCTTCCCTTCAAAATCGAGAACAGAATACTGCCGCGCTCATGAAACAAAACGCCCATTGAAAAGAACAACTGCGCGCCAGCTCAATGCACGCACAAAGTTTACCATTCGCACACAACGTGCAACGCAGAGATGCACGAAGGCCTTTCAATGGCGTGCACTGGAGAAACACCTGTGAGAGAATGCCGAGTTCATTGCTATTGTGCGTGTGTCCATTTCGCACCGGTGTCGCATTCACATTCATGAAACAGCACACCTGCGTTTTCGTCCGAGGAACAAGGGCTGCTGTCGATGCAAACTTTAGTTTTTATCCAAGTGTAAACGCACAATGTTTCACATGATAACACACATAATAAGAATAAGTTCAACGCAATATGACATCATGGCAAGCTATGTTTTTCAGACACAAACCCGCGCACTTGCAAATACACATTAAAAAGCACATTCACTTTCTACTACTACACACACACACACACACACAAACACACAAACAGACACACACACACACACTCACACACACACATACACACACAAATACACACATACACACACACAAACACGAGTAACGTGGCAAAACAAGTGCACGGTGCATTGAAAAAAAAGGGTCCTATCTTAATGTCCGTTACTGTACAACTAAACATCGGTGCACCCTTCATCGCAGTACACCATGGATGTCACCATGGAGGTGATAATGTGCATTTTAGGCATCAGCTACTTATAAAATATAATCAATTCCATTAAAATAACGCAACCTTGAATAACTTTTACACGAAAAAAGGGCAATTTGAACGCCACTCGTATCGCCCTACAGTTAAGTGCGCTCTTGTTCTTCCATGATCGATAGTTAGGGCAAGTGTTGGCCAGAAGTATCTTCAAGATTATTGGGCAATGGCTACAATGCTTCATTTCAACCAATTCAAACATACCACCCTGATTTGTGCTCCACTGCGTCTCGTGCTGAAACGGTAGCTGGCGTTGGTATAGCTTCCAGGTGATATGAAGGATTTTCCGGTGATATGAAGTGTGTCCTGATACGGTGTTATCAATAGAAAAAGAAAGTAAAAATTTACAACGATTAGCCCTTTCAATAGAGCGAATAAATGAGTGTGGCTATCAAAACAACCGGTGATAGAAAACAGATAACTATTATTGAAACTTTTGAGCATTTGATTATTGAATCCTAATCTGACGAAAGAACAAAAATAAATTAACACAGTGCCTGCACTAGGGAGAAGGAGAGGAAGAAGATTGAATTGAATGCAAGGAATAGAATGTAGAGAACGGAAAGAGGTCTAGGAAGAGTTGAAGTCAAGAAAGGCATCGTTTGAGCCATAATGAGTGCGCCTGGGAAGACCAGCTAGGAACGGACAGGAGCGAAGGGAACGGGAAGGGACATACAAAAGGATGCGGTATAAGAGGGAAGGCAATAAATTCAACGGAGTTTACATACTTATTTACCCGCAGTGAACTTATGATTACTTGATTTGAGTTAAAACAATGTCACAAAATGACTTTTGGTGTAAATATGCTGGAGTTTTGCCATCAATTGGTACGACTATGGCGAAATGCTGAGAACAGTATAGCCATAATTGGTAACTTGAGATGCATTTCTCTATTGAAATTTTCTACGATTTCGATAATCATTGGGTCAAAATGAAAAATACTCTCGTATTCTACATATTTTAGGTTTCTATAAAACATAAAAACATTTTACCCAACAATTATTTTTGCAGGAGTGACATCGGTATCTTTATGACATATAGCTATAATTGCTACACTTTCCCTAAAGCTAACAAGTAAGACTAGTCAAGAATGAGGCAAGAATAGAAATAAATATATTTTTGAAATATTTAGATCAGAATCGGAAAGAGTTAAGAATGCAAAAAATAAGACATCAAGAATTCAAAAAAAAATAGAAGGAGAGAATAGGATAAAATACAGTAGAATTGCGTACAAAAGAATAAAATAGAATGATAGAATGGTTGGTTTCGAGTTTTGCGAAAAGTCTCTTTGTTTCTTTCCTTTTTTTTCCTTCGTTCAATGAATCTTTCACCCCTGTACAACTTTAGAGGTTTGTAAACTTCCTATAGAACCATGGGCTCCTTTGAATTGTTTGATGTCTAGTGTCATTGTAAGAGTTTTTATTGCTTTATGGACCTAACATCATTGTTTCGCTGTATTGATCGTTTCATTGTGACTCCATTTATTTATTTTTAATACCTACTCAGTTGCCTTATTTGTTACTGGTGCTTGCTTTTGTATGAAACTATATACATGTGTGTTTCCGCTGAAATGTTTTGGTGCGTATAAAATTATTCCTTTTTGGATGGTTTTTTTATGTTGTTATCTTCTTTTCTTTTTAAAATAATAGTTCTTATTATTGTCCTTTAAATTTCCTGTGCTGGACTTAAAAAACTAAAAATATTCTAAAGTTGAAAACAGTTCACTAATAGATATTGCCATTCTTTAGCACAGCACAGGCCCTACAAACGCCAGGCGCTCTGCTTCGATGGGGGATACTTTTCTCACGTTAATTTAATCTGTTTCGTTTCGAGGATGTTCCCTTAAAAACGTCGCACACCAACCGTCTGACACTGACAAAAGTGTGTTTGTAAGTCATTTAAAGAAACAACAGGACTTTGCTAGAGCAAGGCTAAGACCTTGGCTAACGTGTGAGACACTCTTCGCACCCGGTACAGCCAGATGCTGACAAAACAAACACATTGAAAATATATACCGAGGGAGCGAGCGAGAGCGGACAACACAGCGGAGCGGTGACACAAGGACTGTGTGTAAGTCATGAAGGGCAGGAAAACGAAAAAAAAAAAACTGTCCAGATGAGTGGGATTAAATTTGCAAATTTGCAAATGAAGCAAGAAACAACAGGCATCAGGGGGCGCTCACCCGTACCTGAGACAAAAGGCGGAACAAGCAATAAGAAATGTTCGAAGCAGTGTGTTGGTGTGATAATGATTTCACACGTGTGCTGCAAAAGCCGGAAGGTCATCTCGAAGCTCACCCTACCCCCGGGGGTTGCTCATCTGCTGGCGGTTTCAGGCTTAGGAGGGTATCAAATCGAAGAAGAAAAAAAAGGTCCAAACCGGGCTACCTGACCGGGGGTCTGCCGTAATGCTTCATTCACAAACCGTTGGGTGTGGAATTGGTCAAGACGAGAGGACGGCACGGCAAAAAAGACCATTGCACGTACAGGAAGTGCACATTTCAATCCTTGAGTTTGCTATTTTTAAAAGCAATATAAGTGCGGAAAAAGGCGCCGCAAGCGCCCACACTCTCCGGTTGGCCGCTCTGACAGCAACCCCTAAGCGCCAGGTAGGCTTGCCATCGACGTACCAGGGGGCAGGGTGTGCACAAGCGCCCGAAAATCTGTTTGCAAGATGTTTTGTTTTTCTTTAATTTCCTCTTTGGCCTGATAATTAGATTTCCCCCTGTAGCGCAGGGAAGTTTGGGCCGCGTTCTTTTTTGTGGCTCGACGGAAGCGGAGGAAGTTGTTTTCGGTACCGCCGGTAAAAGTCAAGACACCGGTGAGTGTGTGTGTGTGTGTGTGAGTCTGTGTGCGCCTTTGCGGGATGAGGTGGTAATACCGGAACAGTGTGCTTTGAAATGAAAGAAAAATACAACAACCTTTGGGCTGGCGAAGAAAGTGGGAGCAAAAAAGTGGAAGCGGGAAGCTGGGGGGGGAGTGTAACGGGTAAAAAGACAAACACAAACGGCAGCAGAGTTTGGCAGTTTTGCTTTCCCTCCGTTGCGGAACCCGCCACCGTCACTGTGGGCGACTTTCGAGCGCCTTGATGATGTTGCTGATGATTATTATTATTGGGCGATGTGCTTTCATATTGCGGGCGCTATCTCTGGAAGACGAAATAATAATGGTAATAAAAAATCCCCCCTCACACGCACACACCACAGACATACACACACACAAAGAAGCAGTTCCCTGCAAACTCTAGCTTAATCCTTTTTTGTGCCGTCCCGGTGCCTGTGCTATCTTAATAAACTCCACTGAGACTTGTCAGTTTTTCTCCCGAGCTAGCCGGTCTTCTTTGTCAACTTCTTACAAAATGTTTCATCCACAGTCACGGGACACTCGCAACATTTGCGTGCGGTGATGATGAAGGTGGTGTGGCACTATGGCGCGTCGTAATACAATTAGATTGACAAATGTATTTCAGCGTCCCTGGGCGTTTGCTTTGTTTTTTGTCTTTTTTTATCTTTCGTTTAGCCTTTTTTGTTAGCTCGCGCAAAACGAATCCTTTCGTTTCGCACGTTTTTGCTTTCTTTGCGCTCTGCAGGGATGGGCAAGCCGAAGAAGAAAACAAAAAAGTTTACATACGTATGTTAATTTAAAAAAATGGTTTCAAAGCATTACAATATGAATTACATCATGTTAATTTCTTCATCCTTAATGCCAAACATTGATGTCATAGATTTTGGCATAAAAAATAAACCTCAAATTCCGTAGCGATGTACGGATTTTAGGTGTTTTTGTTATCATCAATACAGTATTCAAAACTCGCTTGAAGTATTCACTTCGAATGATCTTCTTCTTTTATTTGACGTAATGTCTTACGTCATCTTGCCAGATGACTCTATATTCTTTAAAAAATAAAAAAATAAATAATATAAAAAAATAATGAATAAATAAATGAATATTGTGAATAGGGCCGGTCTGGTGGTACAGTCGTCAACTCGAACAACTTAACAACATGCCCGTCATGGGTTCAAGCCCCGAACAGACCGTGCCCCCATACGTAGGAATGACTATCCTGCTACGGTAACAAAAAGTCACTGAAAGAAGAAATGAATAGGTAAATCTATGAAAATAAATAAATAAATAAATAAATAAATAGATAAATAAATAAATAAATAAATGAATAAATAAATAAATAAATAAATAACTAAATACACAAATAAATAAACGTATAATATCATCATGAAAAAATAAATTAATCAATCAATCAATCAATACATAAAAAATAAATCAATAAATAAATAAATAAACAAATAAATAAATAATAAATGAAAAAAGTGCCAATAAGAACTGAATTAAACTATTTAAATGATAGATATAAAAATAACCCGTCAGCTAAAGAAATCTGTAAAACAAGTGATGGATTCGGATTACGGGAACTACCACATATTCAATCCACAACAATCACAATCACTGAAATAGAACATGATATGTCGTAATATTATCAATAATTAAATGAATTACAAACAAGTAAAAAACATCGAAGCTCTTATTATCTTTTGCGCGTGAAAAAACTAGTGACTGAAATTTTTAAATTTAAATTCGGAATGAAAACAAACCCAAACTGTGCGAAATGTGGAATTAGCGACGATCTTACATTTATATAGTACATACATTTATATAAGGTAAAATGATTAAAAACATGTGGATATTGTTTACACAAATAGTCAAAGACGAAATGCATATTACACCTACATTTCATGAACTCATCACTCCATATATGAATAAAATATTCATTTAGAACAAAGAAAGAAAGAACTAAAACAAATGTAGTTGTTTATTCGTTACTTAATTTTTACATTTTAAAGAGGTTTTAACCAGTTGTATGGGTAAAAATCAATTAAAAAGCATACTATATAAAGCAAGAAGTAAAATAGATTTTATCAAGTAAATAAGACACCCTTGTTATGAGTGTCAATAAACTGTTCTTTGCTTTACGTAAAAAAATGCAAAAGTGAAATAAGAAAATTGTTTATAATTTAAACTTGTTTTTAGATTTTTGTGCGCCCGCTGAAGCTGCTTGAATATAATATACTTTAAAACAAAATAACTTGAACAATTAAAACTTCACTGTTTACAGCATCGACATTGTTTGGCTAAAGACACCACAGGTTGCGTATCCCTGGCTAACCGGGTGGGGGGGGGGGGGGGGGGGGTGGAGCGAAAGTACTGTGGGGAAAGTAGTAAGCCTTTCCCGTGCTGCTGGACTGGCCGAAAGGCACCGTCACTCAATTAGTCATTAGTTTGTTTATAGAAATGCAAATTTTTAGATTCCATTTCGTTTGCTGTTGTTTCTTCTTCCCTCCCTCCCCTTCCCGTCCCCATCACCATCCGTTGCCCAGTTGGCGAAAAGCGCGCAGTCCGGTTTGCTCGGTGCCGCTGATCGCCGATCTGTAGCAGTGAATGGCGAATGATTTAAAGCCCTTTCAAAATGGCTCTACATTGCCGCCCGCCGTTGCCGGTTGGTAATTTATTGCATCGGAAGAAAATCTCCAAGCCGAACATCACATCTCACATGCGAGCACACCGACGCGGTGGTGTGCGGCCGACAACCGGCGGAACTTTATCCTCTTTATGTTCCGGGCTTCACGCTCGAGCGGAAGTGCGATGACTTCGGTTCGGGGGAGAAACTCCGCCGTGCTGCACGATGCCCGGGCGACTTTGAGACTTTTGTGGCCTGTCGAAGGGACGTAGGGGAGATCCGGGGGAGGAGGGGAGGTGGCGAGCAAGGCCGGGATATGAAGATGAGACGCGTTCCGTGCACACGCACACGTGAAAGGTGAAACGGAAGTTAAGCCGAAAAATCGCATCCCACCCATGCCCGACTGAAAAAAAGGGTGCCCAGGGTTTTCCCTCCGATCCGGAGTTGCTGTTCCCGGGGAACAAAGGGGATGGAAAAACTGTAGCGGGAGAGTTGGGCAACATCCCCTCTTCCTCTCCCATCCCCTTGTGGTGCACTTCGAATTCGCCCTTGTCGCTGGGATGGTTCGCAGGGAGGGAGAAAAGTTGAATCACCTTTCCGGGGTCGGAGAAATCGAAATCGGTACAGTTGTACGGTCACTACACACACACACACACACGCACACGCACCTTCCGGCGTGCTGCTCATCAGCATAACACCACCTCTTCCTTCTTCATCATCGCTCTCGCCCCTCTAGGACGCTGATTTTCGTACGAAAGGGAAAATTTGTCTCCGTCCCCTCAGGTGTTGAGCGGACCACCACTATTCCCCCTTGTGCTGGACGCTTTAGACGTGCAGAGCAGCAAAAAAAAAGAAGAGAGAAGACAAATAACAAACGCACCATGTGCACCATTATCCCAGCCGCTCAGGTTACACACCGGGCACAAAAAGGGGGCGAGAATGCGCTCAGGTTGTGAAGCACATTAAAATTATTATTATATATATATATATGTGTGTGTGTGTGTGTACGTGCTTGAGGTGTCCCGTATGATTAGGGCAGACTTTTCACTTGCCCAGGTTTTGCCGACGTGTAAAAGTGAGTCGCAGCAAGCGGGAGAGGGCACAATCCGAACGAAACCGTTCTTGATCGAACGATTGATGCTGGCGGGCGAAATCAGGTTTATCGGAGGTGGAGAGGGAGAGCGCGCGCGTAAGGCAGGGGCCGGCGGAGGGGCTAAAGCGTGGCCGCACATGGCGTGCTGCCAACAATGCCGTTCATAATTGAACAAATCCCTCACTCATGCTTGCTTGCCAATTCTGCTCTGCCGAGCGATAGCGAGGGGATGAGCTAAAACGGTGGTCCCTAGGAGGGAAGGGCCCGGGGATCGTGCGGGCAGGCGGAAAGTTTTTGTTTCTTTCTCTCTATCTCTCCCTGTCTCTCTCTCTCTCTCTCTCTCTCTCTCTCTTCGTCGTCTGTGGCTGCTGCTGCTCCTGTCAGGCCGAGGGGCGTCCGGCAATCGGTGCACACCTTTGGCGTAAAGTGTTTTCCCTAAATCTATCGCTTTTCGGCCGAGCGAACTGCGGCGATTGATTGCGGCGCGTTGAAAAGTGTGTAGAACGTGCGGTTTAATTAATCGATTGCCATATTTTGTTGTCTAGAGTTTTAGATTCATGCTGGATGAGCAAGCATCATAGCTTTTGACACTTTATTGCTTATTCATGAGCATTGTGTAATTTTAGCGCTTCATACTCGTTCTATAAAGCGCCTATTCAAAAATCTCTGCTGTGTAAATACCATTGGTGTATATTAAAATCGGTTTAGCGCACAATGTTCCAGCAATAAGCTAACAATGAAATAATTTACTCGTTTTAGTGGTAGAGCCAGGATGCACTTTTTCTTTCTTTTTCTAATGAATTTTCGTTGGCAACACTTCTAGCTTTTTCTAGCATTATCCTTGTGAAAACCCATGCACCAGACTTTGTTTATAATCGAATGCAATGTCTCAGAGGTAATCTAAAAGATTCTACCCGTGTATAACAACCCTCTTAATCTGATTTTGGTTTTTTTTTTTTTTTATCGAAAAAGGAATCTAAAAGTGAGTTAAAATACGGTACATCGTATATAGTGAATGTAAGAGATATGGCAAAGAACATAAAAATTCAAAAACTATAAGTAAACAAACACATAACGCAAAACATAAAAACAGTCAAATGGTTACTAATCAATACAAAAACACCCAATCAATCAAATATGCCATATAAACACACTTTGACAAGACACTTAGACAAAAAACTTTGACACAAAACAAATATTTGTATTATGCACGTTTTCAATGATATATTACTGACAAATCTTTAAATGAAATTTAAAACCACCCTAAGCCATTTTTCATTAAATAAATAAAATTATTGGTGTTTAGAATTTTTGACATCAAGCAAAAGCCCTTAAATAGCAATTTAAAGCCGTTAGTTTATTTTGTCTTGAGGTTAAATTATTCCACCTTCTATTTGTTGCTCTGCATGAAATTTTATAATACATACAGTTTTAAGGTTTATCTGTGCTTCATAGGAGTGTTGCTTGTAGATGATGATTGACTTTTAACGCCTGTTTGCTTATCGGTAAGCATGGTGAACTGCAAGCGTTTAAGATTTGTGCACGAAAGGTTGCGTACTGAAATCTCACATTGGCTTCGTGGCAGTTGTTCGAAAAAAAAATTTTCTGTGGCAGAATATCTCATCTCCTACCGTACCGTATGGGGAGATTTCACACTCACAAAAAAGCACAATCCATCACCCATTTCCAAACACTTTTCCTCTCACAGTCAGCCGCTCCCGGTGCTGGCACGGGGTTTTTGTGTATTATTGTATCATTGTTTTATTTAGCTGCGGGCATCAAACCGATCCCAGGGTGGGATCGCCCGCGGTTCTGGCCACGCTCCCTGCCGCACCGAGCAACGAAAAGCCACCTTTCCTCCCATCGCGCTATTCCTCACCCATCATCCCATTGCTGGCCCGGTAAACCTGCACCCGCATTACCTTTCCTGTGAACGAAACTGGAAATTAAAGGGATCGCCACTACCACCATCGCCCGTTCATGCGGCCCCTTTAAAAACCCCGACCTGTCCGGGAGTTAAAGGGACAGAAGCTGCGATGTTTTGTGGAGGGTGAGAGCCAAATCCCGTCGCCCGTCGGAGATGCGAAGATGATGCGTGCACCATCATCACCACCACCACCACCACCACCACCACCATCGGACCCCGGCCAGAACCGCTCAGGTAGCGAGAATCGGGCACTTCATGGGAGGGGGAACCGACTGACGGTGAGAGTGTAACGGCCGAAAAAAGGTGAGGGTTCACAGATGTGCACAGATGTGCAGTTCGTGGCCGGACCCGGCATTGTGCCATGGGGAGGGGTGGCGGCGGCCTACTGCATTTAAACAAACAGCCCCGCTGTGCGCTAATACATGCAACGGGGCAAAACCCGGCGAGAAAAAGTTTCCCGCTTTCGGCACTGAAACTGGCGAGCGAAATGAGCGAACAATTACATCGCACAAAAACGAGCTTATCTAACGTGTGCGTGTGTGTGTGCGGCATGCTGCGGGAGTGGAAAAGAATGAATCGAGCGAAACAAATCAAACCAACAAAAAAAAAGGTGAGCTACTCTAGCGAGCTCCGATTGAAATTAGAAGGACGAAAAGAAGATAAAATGAGACAGTGAAAAGAGAACCAAAAAAAGGCAAAAAAGATGAAGCAGTGTCAATACGGAAGCCAACCAACTCGATAGCAAAAAAAACGCACCTTCCCAATCTCGTTCACACACACCGTAGTGGATTTTTGCAGGAGCCAAACTGCCAAAAGGGGTCCGATATGTAAGCAGATTCGTTTCGGTTTGTGATTTTTCCCGTGGTCCTGTGGCGGTTGTGCCGGGGTGGAAATGGGAGATAAAAAACGGTCCTCTCGAGTAGATTCGGAAGGATGATCTGTAACGGGCGGAAGGGTAAAAGAACGAAACAAAAAAAAACTCACTCCGTTGCCCGAACGAAATTCGTGAAGGAAAGGATACACCGTATGTGGGGTGGATACAAAAAAATACGGTGGAAAATCGTTCCGGTGGAACAAGTCAAACTGTAAATGGTTTGGCACAAAGCCCCCTGCGCTGCGGGAATGCGGGAGCTGGATGAAAATCCAACAAGCGGATCTCGCGGATCATCGTCCTGCTATCGGTGTCCTGCTTCCTTCCGTTGCGCCGTACCGCGGCTGCCTCCAGTGAGCCACAAAACACGCGAGCGAATGGGATTTTAATACGTCGAATATTAGAGTGACGTCAATTTGGAAGGCGAAATGGTGGTGCGGACGGGCAGATCGTAACAAAAAAAAAGGGGCCGAGAGCCAACCTTGCGCGCACGGTATTTGTCACTACTGACTTTTTCACACGAGCGCGAAAGGATATTCGTCGCTTCTGGCTCCGTGCGCTGTGTGGAATGTTCCTTCCCCAAGGCGCGATGTTCGCGAGCCGCGTGAGTGTGAGAAAGCACACACAAGTGATTTAATAAAATCCATACCGTGTGTTTATGGATGGGAAGAGTTTTGGTTGGAGCGGCACCCCCGGTTCGACAAATGGGTGGATTTTGGGTGCGAATAGCATGATACGGTTTTCCATCGTAACCGTTTCGGGCGTGTGCGCGGGCCGGTGGCGATGCTGGCCAGATTAATGGGAAAACAATGGATTGACTAATCGACACACTCACACAGTCACATCGAGAGGGAATTCCAAAGTTTTTTTTTGTTTTGGAGTCAAACTGGCCGTTGTGTGGTGAAAATGGGATTTTAATTTATTTTTTGTACTGTACGCTCCAGCGTTGGTTTGAGGTGGACGAGGTGTTTGAAGCACAGTTGGAGGAGCTGGAAAATATTGCCTATCAAATAGATATTTTTAACGAATAATTTTATACACAAATGTTTTCCATGGGCTTGTTTTGTGCGGGTCGATTCTTAGAAACCCGCTTTTTAACTGGATTTTTTTTCTTTATTTTTATAGAGACTTTGAGTCAATTGGCCTCATTCGCCTCTTTTTTACTGGAAAGTTTGCGGCTAACCATACAATGATGAAGCAGTATAGTTTTTCACAGCCTTAGTTATCTATCTTGATTTTTGTGTGGAAAAGTTCACCTCTACAAATCACTGATTACACCACACTTTGATTTCTGATCGTCTATGCTGTTTCTTGACAATTAAGGACAAATTGAAAGGCTGCACAGGTTACAAAACCGAGTTATGAGGTTAATTCTGAGCTGCAGTCGACGCCGTACGCTGTTATGCTGGACATTATTCAGTGGATATCAGTCGGGCAGAGCATTGTGTAGAGTATGATCTTCATTTTTAATGTTAAAAGGTCTGTTGCCAGGGTATCTGATATATCGCACAGTTCGAGGAGTTCAACGTTCAGCGGTACTGCACATACATGGCAGTAGATGAGTCCAGGGTTTCCAATTTGCATTCTCAAAGTGTCCAAAACTCCTTGTTTTTTTTTTTTTCAAAGGTATTCAGTGGATGGATTGCGGGAAGAAATAAAAAATGCGAGAATCTTGCCATATTTCAAATGTAAGTACGTCATTTATGTCATGCAAACTGTGTAATTTGAAATATGTGTAGACGTCCCATGTCACTAGGTAAGGCGTAACTGCACTTGCCATCATGATCTTGATGATGATGATAAGATTGTTTTTGGCATATTTGAATTAAAATGAGTTAAAACAAATATATAGGAAAAATAAAATATAGGGTAGTGTACACGAGCGCTTACAAGTGGACATTTGCATTCTATTTGGGGGAATTTACTGTCTGCGCACGGTCTGGGAGGCCTCAACGAGATTCAGCTATTGATGATTGTTAGTGGCGAATTTCAGTTAGGCTAGGTTATCCTGCTTGTGAAGGTAATACCCTGGAGCCAGCTGTTGATATCAGTGGATCTGGCCATATGCAAGCCATATATAAGTATGCAGTTGCGTAGTGATGAGTGGTAAGCCAGATCTATATGTTGGGTCTTGGCGAGCTATGAAAAGGATGCTAAGGAGTTCCATCGTGTTCGATGGAGTTAGACCCGTTTTTACTTAGTTCTACATACCTCATATGTTAATACCTACATATGTTAATCATCTTCAGTGTGTGTAAGAATCGGTAGGTTCCGTTGAGTGTTATACAATGCCACTACTTACTCTAATTATACTTCTTTTCACCAACCTTGAGAGTAACATTATCTTAAAGATACTTCCGTCGTTCTTAAACCTGTATTGTGGTAAGCGGTGGAACTTATCATAATTATCTTCATTATCATCAACATCATCATCATCATAAAAGATGCTACGAGTGCCAATGTTGATTCGATCGAGTAGTGTAATCGGTAGCCGCACTCCTTGTCACGCTGTTCGTTGTGAGATCAAATCCCGCACATGGTATCATTATTATTTCAGCGTTCATCGTTCAAATATCGTCTAAGCAAATGTAAATAAGCTTGTTTGTGGGGCTTATAAAAACAAACAAAGTTTTAAAATAACAGGCATTCTCATCTCTGTGCCTTGAAGGTGACATCAGAAGTAAAAATCCCTTTGAAACAATATAATCCCTTTTATTTCGGCGACGGGAGGCTTCCTCCTCCGGCACGGTAATTGTGAGCAAAAACGAATACCCTTTTAAATACAACCAACCCGTATGAATGGCACTGTTATACACCCTTTTAGACGTGTATCTGTGTGTATGTGAAAAATGTTCTCAAAATTGAATAATGATCATCGTCGTGCCGATCTGCATGAGTGCAATACGTTTTGCCGGGCGGTACCGATGGTTGGATGGGGGTAAAGATTTAACCAGTACCACCAGCCGGCTCCCTACCCGTTTTCCGGGCATGGGTGGGGCGAGTCAGTTGGCGAACCTTTAGTGCAACGTTTGGTAGCTGTTAAAACTTTTAATTCAACTCTCCCCGGTTCCCCTCCTGGAATCCATCCGATAACATCCGAAACAGACGGAGGCACAATTTATTGTGGGACTCTCCCTTCGTGCTACCCTCGGACGCTCTCAGAGCAGTTGGTCTGTGCTGGTGTGCTGGTCAGAAGGCATGGACACGATGGGTAAATGGATCACGTACACACGCACGCCCGCACCTGAGAGAGTTGATCTTAATTTGGCTCGACTGTCCGGTCACAGGATTCAATATCGTCCGACCGCGCTTTCGTCCACTTTCATCCTGCCGACCCATCGGCATCTCCCGTAGTCAATCCGATCGGCTTCTGGTCATGCGGGTTTCGGGGTTCTTTTTTTCTCGCCCGCTTCCCTCCCCAGCGCACCTCAGTATGTTTTATTGGGTGACTTTTATTCGACGCAAAAGCAAAAGGTAGCGCCCGCTCTCCACCAGCCCAGTGGAAAAGCCTGGAACGATCCCTAGCCAAACTCTTGCGCGACACCACAGCCGAACGGCCCAACACACGCATAGGTACATTAAATTGAACCAAATTAAGTGCCACCAGCAACACTGTGTGTGTGTGGTTGAGTTTTTCATCCACCGAGATGAAGCTAAATTGAGATCCCTTTTTTGAGTGTTGGCGGGGGGTGTCGGGCGCGCGATGGCAAACAGGGAAGATCGGACAAAGCGAACCTGAGCGAACGCTGGGACGATGCGGGAAGCTGGCCCGCCTGAACCAGCCAACCGACCTGGGGACGTGCGATCAGCCCAACTGCGGAAAGCAGAAGAAGAGGAAGAAAAAACGAAGCAAAAGAACTAAAAGTTGAGCGGCGCCCTCAGAAAAATGGGCCCCCTGGGAAAGGGACAGGAGTGTCCACTTGCACTCTCTGCTGACAGGACGATGCTGGTCTTCCCGGAAAGGGAAGGACGGGGAGAGGACGGGGAGGAAAGGGCAGCCTTATTCTTTGCCTCATGATGCTTCGATTCGTCATCCCAGGCTGTGCACGATGCAAGAGGCACGGGGTGGAAGAGGGCGTGAGTGCGCGCTTCTTAAATGCGTTCAATTGGACTCAATTGGGTTGGAACGGAGCGCGCGATACGGCTTTCGCCCGTGTGATATATGTGGGTTTTTTCTCTCACCCATTTGTGGCTGTGTGTGTGTGTTTTACAGTCGAGGTACCAGTAGCAATCCGATTGCTAGGTGCCGATGGGTGTCGTCCGCCTGATGACGTTCCCTTCCCGGCTCGCGGAGAGTGACGGGGAATTAAAAGCAAACAAATAAAACCAGCACGAATCCCCGTACCGCTGCTCGAAGCTGTCCGTGGGAAGGCAGAAGGAAGAGAGGGGGGGGGGGTCTGAGTTTGAAAGAAAAGGGAAGTTAAGGTAGTGGCAGATGATTTAGATGCTTGACATCGGGCTTAAGGCATTGCACGCTCGTACATTTCTGAGGAGGACCCGTAGCTCTGAAGAGGTTGTGATTATGGGCATGATCACTTGTTGAGTCTTGGAGAAATAGTGAATAAGAGAGAGAGACATCTTCACCAGGTAACAAGCTTAAATCAAAAGAATAAATAATAAATCAACAGGTAACATGCCCCCAAGGTTTTCTGATACAATAAAAGTAAAATAGAAAATAAGATTAGATTTTATAAATAAGAGTGTTGTAAATGCTTTTATTTCACAAATGAGAAATTATCAGTAGGGTCCTAACGATGCCCTAAAAAGTTGTGATGTTTCAAAAAGAGAGTATATATTCTTGCTGTAAAAAGATGAGAGGAGCGCATGAGACTTGATATAAGCCCGTTCAGTTCGTTGACGTACAATACAACGAACTACATTTCTCACATTTTTATTGCGTAATTGCCCGTTGGAGAGGTTTTTGTGCATTCATTCGCTGATTAAACGAACGAATGATCGAAGTTGCAAAACTTAGGCTTGAAAATGAAGCAACTTTGAACTTGTGCGAATCGTTTTGCCGAAATAGGTAGAACTGAGATGGATACTGGTTCGTGGTGGACTTATCGACACTTGATCCTCCAGGTGATCATAAAAAAAACTCTGAAAGGATTTACGTTACTGGAAGCGTTGGAGTTTAGAGGCCTTGCCTTGGGCATGGGTGACAAATCCAAACTCTTTAAATGAGAAGTCGATAGATGTAGGATGGACATGGTCATATCCTCACAGTCCGAACAAATCTGACCATGATCGGTGGTGGTTTTATTTACACTCTAAATAAGTTATGGATTTAGTTCTGACTGAGCGTTATTGTTTTCATTTAGTTAGATTTGTTGCTCTTTTGTTGACAAAAAACGTTAGTTCTTGTCGTTTTGAAGCTGTTGCGGGTTATAAGTTATAAGTATAAGTTGTTCCTGCGTTAGGTTACGATGCGCAAATTGTTCCAATTGTTCAGAGAGCCTACCTTTGCCTACGCTGGGCTTTTGGCGATCAGTTGCTATGCGTTCTCGATTCACCAACTTGTCTATAAGTGTATCTCAATTGTTTTTGTATGAATGGTGTGGTCTGAATTGTTCCGGGTGTGATGTAATGAATGTGTTATGATGGTGCGACATGGTTTTCGTAAATGGAAATGTTAGTGTGTGTTAATAAGTTATGTATAGCAGGCATGTTACAAGAAAAATGTTCCTTTTTTGGAGAACTTGAACGGCAAGTGAGATAGCCAACCGTTCTTACGAAAATAAACTTTAACCACTCAGATTGTTCTTTTAAAGCACTGAACGTAAATGACAGTTCTTTCAAATTCGATTCTCTCTCGTTCCCAGAAGTTCATCGTTCACCTGTTAATGTTCTCCAATCCTGTTAATGCCAGCTCGGATGTAGTTCTTCGTTCAACCATTCGTCCGCAGATCAGCAGACAATTTTCGATATTTTTAGACGAACGTACTTAAACAATTGTGGTCCGCTCATCCGCACTGAAAGAACTGAACGATATGATCAGTTTTCGATCGCTTTGTGCTCATCTACGCTCCAAAGGCTGGGTAGAAGAACGTCAGCCGCTCTCATTCAGTTCTTGTGGAAGACTTGTTCTAGATCTTCAAAAAAGAACTCTTCCCCCTTCCGCCGGCAGGCTACGAATGAATAGCATCCAAACTATTCAACCACTTTGGCCGAGCAAACTAATCGAAGCAATTGTGCCAGTTCGGAACGATTTCTGGCCATCAACGAAAATGTGAAGCTGTGAGAGCGGCAACCTCCGGCGTTAATATATAAATCTTTCTCTCTCTCTCTCTCGCTCACGCTTTGTCTCGCTTTGCCAACGGTGTGATATACGGGTTATGTTAAGCGTATTAAAACCTACCGAACTGTGTCCACAATTCATTTCCCTGCGCCCGTGCCCCGTTTGGGTGCAATTTTCTTCCCGTGCTGCCGTTGGCAGCGTGCTGCCGGTACGCATCTTATTAGCCGGCCAGCGTATTCCTTACGGCGCTTTCCTCGTGGATTGTTTGGTACCGTATTAAGTTGTAAAGACATTTTCACCCCCCCGTTTTTTTTTGCTTTCGTTTGCCAAAAAGGGGTCGCTGGGGGTGAGGTGAGAGGGTGAAGAAGGTCCTTCATTTTTTTTTACGTACGTTCATATCAAACGGGTCGGGCGGGTGGCGGTCCCTCCGAAAGCATTCAATTTGCTAAATGGAGCAACGAGCTTCATTGATTACGCTCACTCGACATTACATTACCAGCGTGTGCGAATGTAGCCTCTTTCCTTCCCCTTTCTAGTGTCACAGTTGATCTCGAGAGATGCATGGGAAACAATAAAGAAGGACGTGGGTGTGGAGTGAAGCAAAACGACGGTGAGGAGGAGGCCCAGAAGGGAAGGGTAAAAAGTGAAAGTGCTTTATTTACGTGACAACAACAAAAAATGCTCCCTAAAACGATCCATAAGGCACGCGAAAGGGAAGGGGTTGGAGTTGGCTTGGCAGGAAAATGGTATGTTTATGTAAATTATTTCCAATCACTTTTCCACCAGTCAAGAAGTAGCAAAGTTCGTGCTCGTGTGTGTGTGTGTGTGTGTGTGTGTGCTTTGTGATTTCTTTTTCCAACATTTCAGCAGCATTTATGGATTTCCTTCTTCATGGTTGGTAGACGTTTTGATAGTTTGTCGCTCTTGTCCATTTGTCCCTCCGCCTAACCCCTCCCCACCCTCGCCTCTACGGGTGGGTGTATGGGGCAGAGGTTTCAGCGGGTGGGCAAACAGTGCCAGCTGCAGGGAGGCCGGACGACGGGCAGAGTTGTTGGTGTATGCCGAAAATAAAACAAATTTCATTACGCATGCATATGTAAAATGATGCGCGACGGCAGCACGGAACTCGGTAAACAGCGTACTGAATAAAACACTTCTCCATTTGTACACTTTGCCCTTACGCATCGGAAGGATTACACTCGGGGCAGCACTTATGGTAGCGCAGCATTAGAGGAGCAAAAAAAAAAAAAGTGCAGTAAAAAGGGAAGCAATTTGGCATTTTGCAAGAAATTTATCTTCACCGCTCCACGGACGAAAATTGGAAAATTGCCTTTCATGCATAAAAATGTACTTCAATTTTGCTGCAAATTTGGTAGCAGGAAATTAGCTTTGCATAGGCGACAAGTTCGCAAACGATCCTGTCGATCGTCGCCGATCGGCATAATATGCAAACAAAGCCAAATAGCAAGTCCAAAGCAAGGCGCCAAAGTGTGCTTGATGGTTGAGCTTCCTGTGGCGTGTTTGTATGTTCGTACAGCTGTACTGTTAACCCTTGGTACCTCGCTTGGAGTAAGGAAGACCCGCTCCACCGCTTCGAAATTAACTTCGAATCGAGAGCGTGCACGAAGGGATGAGTCTGATTTGGCACTGGCGAAATGTATGCTGCGCCTATTCGCCCACCCCACGGTGAAGCAAAAACGATGAAGAGATTGTAGATGAGGTTGACAAATTCGATACCCTCCGTGCCCGGGCCGGAGTATCCGGAAGTGTGTGATGTTGCGGGGGGAACGCTTCGCCAGGATTCGCCAGGAAGCAGTGGAGTGTGTCGCTGCTTGGTCCTTCTTTTGTCTGTTCCGGTCGGTCGGTCGGGTTGCAAGGAGACGTACACATTTTATGGCTTTGACATAAACACTTCACAGACGAGCGAATCCACAAGACGTGCGATGGTTGTTGCTCTGTTTTTGCAACATTTTTACACAATTTTGTTTCGGGTATGGTTTTAATTCCAAGTGGATAGTTTTATTCCAGCATCTTTTTTTTTTTATTTTTGGTTTTTGTACTGACTGGAAAGCGAAGAGAGAGAGAGAGAGAGAGAGAGAGAGAGAGAGAGAGAGAGAGAGAGAGAGAGAGAGAGAGAGAGAGAGAAATGAAGTGAGGGAGACCACATTTCAAGACTGCCATCATAATCAGTAAGTATAAATTAAAGACGGTAGAGGGAGAATTGCCCATCATCAACGGACTCACTTCGCCTGTGTGTGATCTCGGCAGATAAAGTTTTGGCGCTGTCCATTTTGTATCTTCAGAGCAGTGGAACACGGGCTACGGCTGGGTTCGATTGTCTTCCAGTTGCTCCCACTGCTGTTTTTCACTGCTAATCTTGTTCGCTTCGCTTCGCGTCGCATTTGTGCCTGAACATTTGTGCTACCGTTCCGGATGTTTTGTGCGTCGCTCGGGGTTGGCCTGGGCACTGGCCGGGTGTGCTATAGACGCTACTTTACATGATGTATAGCGTGCGACTTGCATCCGGTCGGTGTTAAAAAAACCCCTTTCTTTTGGGCCACGCGCTCCGTCTGCATAATGGCTGATTTATGGCGCGGACAAGGTATTTTGTACGCTGAGCCTCTCGCTCGCCAACAACCAACCAGCGAACTAAAGATGATGAAAGCAATCGGTGTGTGTGTGTGTTATTATTATTTGTTTATTTATTGCTTGTTTGTACGCATAATATGCCCGAGAAGACACCGACTGGCGCAGGCGGTTTTTGCTTTTTATCGGTGTTTTGATACCCCCCCACTATTCCCGGCAAGCTGTACGATCACCTGCTCACCTGCTCTTTCATGCACAAGAAAAGGTAAAAAAAAGCGTAGCAAACGCTCAGCTCTCCCGCTCTTGGGCAGCGGTCGCTGCACGCATCACGACCGAGTCCAAGCGGAGCCGAAGCCGAAGCGAGGGCCCCGAGCGCGAGCCAATCAGCTACACCTGCCAAGGTGCGAGCGAAGCGAACGTGCGCTATATACCTTTGGCACTCTCTTTCACTCTGGTTCAGCATGGGCTCGCTCGCACACTTGCTCCACCCACCCGAAAAAGGCGGGTGCTGTGGTTTCAGCAAGCGAAGGTGTACGATGGGATAAAGGTGTTGTGGATGATAGGGGAAAGAGCAGAAGTTAGAGGGGAAAAAATGAAAGCATAACGGAAAAGGGCCAGATAAGATTTCATTTTCTTCAAACACAACAACAAGCTACAAGGGTACGGGAATGGACCGGCTACACTCTTTGAATGGACCCCGAGAGGCCAAGAAAGGAAGACGTAGTTAATGGTGGTGGTGTGTAGTGGTTTTGACGAAGAACAATATGTTGGTTTCCGATGAAGGATGTTATATTTATGGAATGAATTAGGGCGTTAGTGATCGAGAGAGAATTATTATCCATGAATAATTTTATGATATTTAATTTTTCATTTCTTTTGTCTTCTTGTAGTGTTTCGATTGAGCTAACCCTCATTTCCAATTATTTTTATACAAATACAAAAATGCAATGATACAAAACACGGTAAATAAATTGCGAATTGAACTTTTACTCTCACAGCCAAACCACCTTTGAAAATCCCGCGAGATTCGATCAAGCAATCTGACGTGCGCTAATACCGAGCGCTTTCCAACGTCGCTATCGGACCGCCACTGAGTACTGTGCGCTTAATGTCAACCACAATCTGCACCGAACGAAATGATATTTTTTGTTGATCGATCGAACAGCGAGGAGATGTGTGTGTGTGTGTGCGTTTTTGGTCTCATTGTTATAGAAACAGTCGGTGATAGAAACGATAGATTAGCATTATATTTACTCAGTAATGGGAAAGGCGATCTTTATATAGTTGAAAGTTCACATGCAATAGTGCTTCAAACTCGTTCGTTCGCCCGGCAAAACATGCACTGTTAATTCATTAGTTTAGTATTTCCAAGATGCGCTGTCAAAACAATGCACTGGGCACGGGGTGAGGCCACGGCAGCAGCCCCTCACCTCACCCCGTGCTCCAACCGCCGGAGGGCCACATTAACGGCGAAGAACAAGAAGGTCGATTTATGCGCCGATTGACGGGCGGTTTGGCATGATCGGGGCTGCCGCGAGCCATGGATTTAATGTAAATAAAGACACACATACACACATTCACAATGGTATGATTGTTGGGAGTAGTAAAAACGCCGCACTGACACCGATCAGTGGCCGATCGGTAAAGCGTAAATAATGTTGTGCCTTTTGCCATCTCTTCTCGCTCACCCTTCTGCCCGTTCGTTCACGATTGTGAATATTGTTTGAAAAGGTTTTGAATTGTTATCTATAAACCCCGCCGGGTGGAGTGAGGGGGAAGGAAATGATGCAGTGGATGTGTGTGTGTGTGTGTATGTATCTGGGTAGAGGATGAGGCTTTGTTGTTGTTGTTGTTGCTACTGCTTTCAGCGGCACGTAATTCATGTGGGAGGCGAACGCAAACACAAACGATCGGCATTGTTGGGGCTGTAGGGCGCGTCAAAGCGTGCAACCGACTCAAGCCAGCGTGCAAGCAATTGAAACATTTCGTGCGAGTGCATGTGTGTGTTGTGTGACGCAAAATTGTCACACCATCGTTTTTCTATGCCCTCTGTGTGTGTGTGTGTGTGTGTGTGTGTGTGTGTGTGTGTGTGTGTGTGTGTGTGTGTGTGTGTGTGTGTGTGTGTGTGTGTGTGTTTGAGTGTGCCTGTTTTCATGTTGCTCTAGGTGCCTGATGGGGACAAATATTTCCCACAAAATTCATATCACCCTGCGCTTCTCCCGATTCGGCCTAAAAACCTCAAACGAGAATAACGAATCGATCGTCCCATTTCATCTACAGCTCATGGCGGGAGTTTTCCGTTTATCCGCCTTTCTCGTGATTTCGTGAACGTTAAAGTGGGGGACCCGCCGACCTCTGCGCGCTGCACTGCCTTGCACGACTTTTATGTCGTGTGCGATCGGGCAGCAATTGAGTGTCAATTTTTCTGACGGCATCTTATGTTTTTCTTTTGGTGCGTGCATGTGGTGCAGGCAAAACGGGGGAAACCCTGCGTGTAGTGAAGCAGAGATCAGGCCAAGCCAGATGGAAAAATAAAATCGATCACGCAGCTCTAGAGAGGTCGTTAAAGCGCTGCCAGCCGTCTTTCGGCGAGCCGTTGCTCCAAGCCCGTTGCACGGGAATGCGCGGGCGAAGAAAAGGTACGATCAAAAGGGAAAGTGGGAAAAGGTTTCCACTCCACTGTTCGTTTTCCTGCGTACACCCTATCCAGCAATGATCAGATAAAGAGAGGCATACACAGCAGAAGAGCAGAAAGAGGGGAACAAGTGTGACTTACAGCAGCGGAACTATTTGTTCTGCAACGAGTTCGGTGGGAAAAGTCCCCTTTATTTCCTTCCAACTCGCATCTTTCTATTCCCCTCCGCACCTGCAAACATGTGTGTGTGTGTGTGTCGCATTTCCTTTTCATCAATTAGAAATTTCTCACTGCATAGGCCTGTGCACTTCGCCGTTGCCACGGAACACAAGAGAGCAAAACGTGAGAATTAGGTACTCGAGGCGCGTAAAGTGGTAAACTCTGCGCATCAACATTGTCGTCACTTGTCGCGCAACCCCATGCGGCCATGTGGTGCTCCGTCTGCCAGCGTGTCAATGCGTGTGTGTGTGTGTGTGTGTGTGTAATTTCCTCCCACTGCGCTTGGGCGGACGCGGTGGGCATGTGTTTTAACGTGCCCGCCTCAAGTCGTCCACCCCGTGGGAATGTGGCCGCGACGCGATCATTTTTCCAAGCAAATAGCTATTATTAATTGGGGCCGACCTTAAAACCCGTTCTGCAGCGGAGGGAAAACCATAAGCGGGGGAGGGAGGAGGGCGGAAGGAAAAAAAATCATAATTAAGTCCACACATGGTAATGAGTGGCTTAGCGGGCGAAACCAGAACGCTGGGCTGGAGAACAAAAGCACCAGAAGCAGCAACTTCTGGTTTCCGGCACAGCTCTTAAGCAGCGGCTGCATACACTTTTCTTTGTTCAATTTTTCACCTCCACCATCACCACGGTAGCAATTATGGCGGAATGTATGTGTGTGTGTGTGTGTGTGTGTGTGTGTGTGTTGGGTGCTTGTTCATCGGTATGCATTCCTTCACAATTTAATCACAATCTTTATTGCGAACGGTCCGGCACTGGACCGGGCCAGAATCTTTGGGATGGGCATTAGAACCTTCTCGCCTTGCCCGCTCCGGCCAAATTGTCGTAAACTTTTCACACACTTGATTGCTAAACATCACTTGAGCGGGGAAGAAAACACGAAACAAAGTATTGAATTTTCTCTCCGGCATCCAGTGCGTCCAAACGCGTCCAGCTGCTCGGTGCCGGGGCCGTTTTATTTTACGCGCCCCGGTCTGCCTTTGGTTCAATTATAATCCCCCACCTCCTGGTACCGACACGACCGTTTCCTCTCGAACCCGGTGGGTCATCAAAACAAAACCCTTCTGCCTGCCATTCCCTTTTTTTGCTGGCAAAAGAAGAAGCATTCCGAAATCGCCCCCAACCGAAGCGCTACATTATCGTTGCCAGCAAATGATGAGCATTTTAATTTTCAAATTGTTGACCTCACTGCAAGGGGTTCCCCCCGACGGGTTTTTTTGTGTCCTACCCCCCCCCCTCTCTCTCTCTCTCGCTTCTCAATAACGTCTTTTAAGATTGCAATGATCCAATTTTGAGCGGCACACATAAACAAATCGACACGAAGCCCGTAGTCGGACGTAGTGGCTTTGCCGGAATGTCACATGCGGACTGCCCCGGGGTGCCATTTCCTTTCATTACTTGACCGTGGTTGTGAAGGGTGCTGTCTTAACGCTGTGCCGTGCTGTTCGAAGAAAGCTCGGCTACCCTGGTGGTAGCAATTATGGCGCTACGGGGTAGAACGGTTCGCCCTTTTATCGCCATTATAAGGTGCTTGATTGACCTCTCCAAGGTTTCCGATGGCCCCGGGGAAAAGGTTTGATCCAAAATATTGTGCACTTTACGGTTGGAAATTACTTTTATGTAAAGTTAAAAGAGATTTACAATCGTTGCTGCTTAATTTTCCCCCCTAAAGCACTCGTTTTTGATAGCGTGTTACAGTTTTTGTCTTAGACGCACCAGTTGATGCCTCGTTGTAATTATGTGTTGTCTCTAAAGCATTATGATTTATCATTATGCAATTATTTATCATGATTTCTTCTAAAGTAACGCAAAAATGTGTGTACAAAATGATACTATTTGGAGCGTTTTATGACTTAGAAAATCGTATCTAAAGTTTCAGCTTAAAAATACAAAAAATAGCCTTTTTGACAACGAAATCAACAAGACAAAAATTCGGACTAGTTTTGTTAGCAAATTTTCTTCGCACCATTTGTGTGAGGCAATACCGTGCATTTTATGTTAATTCAATTAATTTATAAGTTTTTTATGTGTACTGGTTGAAGTGCATTGTTCATAATATTAATGTTTTTACTTATTTTTTATCGATATATTTATTTATATTTGTATGTATTAATTCATAATTTATTTATTTTGATATTTAGGTGTAAAAATGCACCGGCTAACGACTCAACTTGGTTTAGTGCGTAAAATACAAATATCGATCGTTATAAATACACGGATAAGACAATTTATAAAAAAAATCCATGTGTTACGCTACAAAGCGCAAATATTCCCTAAAAGCTGTTTCGTTTGTGATAAGTTCAATCGTACAGGGTGTTAAATGTCCTAGACATCAATAATATTGGATAATTTGCAGCATATTGCCCATTGGCTTCTTATTTCTAAATATATTAAGCGTAGGTTTCGTGTTGTTATTCGTGTAATACTTTTGCTAAACTTCTCCAATATATCGGGAGCGTCAACTAAGGGGCATTCTAGTAGATCTGATACAAATAATTTTGAAGTATTTATTAGCCTGTCTTCAAGAATTTCCAGTTCAAGCAGATTTATTTATTCGTTTTTTTTATTTTCTTTTTACATATTCTATTTAATTTTATGTATATCTATTTATATAATCTATCTAATTGAATAATTACAATTAGTTTTTATTATTTATTGATTATTTATTCTTTTATTTATTTATTTACTTATTTTCGTAAGCAAAATCCGATGGTACTGTACTTGTTCTTGACTTTCAGATAATTACCATACAAAAGATTGGAAGGAACGAATAATTTATTTTCAAACTTTGTTGAACGCCTTAGCCAAGACATTTATCTTTATGTTCCATTGATACAACGAATTTCTATACTTGATGCATAATAAGTTGCTTACTAAGTACATTTTTATTTTAAATACTTTCTTTGCTGGCTTGTTTTTATAAATATGTTTTGCTTTTTTATTACCCTCACTTCTATTAAACTTAAAACGTGTGTGCAATCATTCGTTTAATTAAAAAGAATAGCCAAATTAATTTTATTTCAATTACCCTACCTCGCCCAGACCGGGGTACCGTAATCGGTGAAATATATGAAACGCACTTTCACCCCCAACAGCTCAAGAAACGGGCGAGCGCGCGCACGGGAGGAGCTGAAGGGAAAAGGATCACAAAATATCAAAGAAACTGATACGTGCAACTTGGCCCTACCTCCGATGCCCCGTGCCGCTAAAAGACACTTTTATACCGCTCGCCGCACGAAGAAAGTTCACACCGAGCCAAACTCCGTCACAAATTAGGAATCCGGCATCTCCTCCCCCCCCTCCTCCCGGACACAAACCGCAACTGACCGGTGGTCCGAAAACCCGAAAACCATTTTCGTCTTTTATTCACTATCATCTCCCCCCCCAACCGTTCGCATTCGACCACCTCTTCCACCCGGTGCCGTCCGGTTTGTTTGGAATGGCAGTTGAATCTAATTTCAATTGCCTCGGCTCGCTTGTCACTTTTCCCCGCCCGTTTGCACCACAGTGCCGCCGCCGGCGACGTTCGTGCAAGATGTAATAATGGTAACAAATTTTCACTGCTAAGCGGAAGGATACCATTTTAGGAGAGTATGTGTGTGTGTTTGTGTGCGTGCCTTCTTCTATTGCATGCTCATCGGTCAGCAGTGCTCAAGGGCTGGCGAAAATCGTCACTTTGGTCAGAGTAATTAAATTTACTTTCGGCTGACGGGAGATGTTTGGTAGGAAAAGCAAAAAAAAGGCGCAAAAAAGGGTTCCAATTGAAGATTTGGAAGATAACAGATTTTACTTATACGCATTCTTGAAGAAACCGGGATACCACCCGGAGAGAAAGGGGAGTGTTGGGAGGGAGAGAAAGAGTGGTGTAGAGTGAAGCGGAAGCATGTGAAGCAAATCGCATAAACATTGGTGAATTATTTCCTACAATTAAATCCGGCCGTTGGATCTTTTTATTTTTGTTTTTTTTTTTTTTTTTGTAGCTTCCACTGTCGGGTTCGTTTCCTTCGGTGGTCGTGTTTCGCTGGAGTGGTGGGGCGTTCTGAAGTGTTCTATCTTAATTTTTGTGGACTGCGCCACAAAGTGTTGATGTTTGTCGCCTTGACCCTCTCGGACAAGGGGCGAACAGTGCGAGGATGAGGGTGTCCGCAACAAAGCTTCGTTTGGTCTGGCGTTCAAAAGAATGAAATTAATTCTTGTTCCACTGCCACTCATATCGTATCATCTTGCGGCGCCTAGTGGCATCGAGTGCCTGGGGAGCGGGTCTTCTTTTTTCCTTTCGCTGCTGTTTTGTTTTGTCCCACTGTTTCAATCCTTTGCCGAGCGCAGCAAAATTTTGGATGAATATTCATTCCCCGGGCGCGAGGGCCCAGCGATGGTCACTTTTTTCCCGGTTTTGCTCCCTAATTTATCAATCTTTTGCCAGCTTAGGGAGGGGGGGGGGTCAAAACAGGGACACCCTTGAGCGGGAGCAATGCGAACGAATAGAAAGGACGAAGGGGCAAGGGTGTGAAAATCTTTTTTATTTCGTTTAAAATTTTTCTTTTCGCGTTTTGCTCTATTCTCTGTTTTTCATCTTGGTCCAAATCCTTGGTCCCATTCCGGTGCTTGCCAAACATTTTACTTTCCACATAAATGAAAGAAATGGCAATATTATGGGGATGATTATCATAATGCAGCGCCGGTCTCCCCCCCCCCCCCCCCCATCTATAAATAGAAGGGTAAATCCGGGCAAATAAGATCAAACGAATTGAGGGGTTTGGGACGGGGTTTTTTTCCTCCTTCAAGAATGCGTTCCTCCACTAAAGGAGGCAATACAAATTAAATAATAAAATAAGTTGAGAAACATTAAATTTAATTAGGTCCGTCAGATGCGTGTTTTTTCTTTTACCGAAGCAAAAAAAAAAGGTCTTTGTCACCCCTGTTGGCGTACCGTACCGTGCACCTTCTTTATCTGCCGGTGTGCAGGAGCGTGTTGAAGCGAGGAGGATAAGAAATATCGTCCCATTTTCACTGCCACTGATTAGTGCTGACACTTCCGTTTGGTTTGGTCGGGGGTTTTTTTTTTTGCTTCTTCGCTTCCGTCACCTCTCAACATTTAAGAAAAGATTTGTTATACTTACTTGCGCAGATTTTGTGATGCTGTTGTTATCGTTGTTACAATTGATTTGTCTGGTCTGGGAGTCCGCTAACGAAGTGTTCCGGGAACGAAGCGAGCGAAAGAGTTATGCTTTTTGTATTTATGCTCGAGCAAATTAAATTAGCGTTTCGAAATTATTCGCCTCTCGGTTGTTTGGTGTGTTTGTGCCGACAGTGCTTGAATTTTAATTCTTTCTAACGGGTCTTTGGCTGTAGAAAGTCGTATTGGTTATTCGAATGGTCTGTCTTTAATTGCTACCTTAACGTTCTGTCAAACAAAACAAAACTAAATAAACAAAATACTTTACCCTGGGTTCGTGGGCGGATGATATATGTTGCAATGATCTGCGATACCTACCAACAACAAAAAGGCAAACATTAGCCTCAAAGCCAACACACTCAGAAGGAGACGATGTTTTTTTGTGTGCTGGGTAGAATGCTGTTTTACCCTTTAAAATCCTAACAAAAAGCGTGACGTGGATAGAAAAAAATAAAATTACCAACGAACAAAAAAGAACCCTCAGCTAATGGAACAGTAACAAAAAAAGAAAGCACGAACGGCGACGGATGGCAACGTGACAAATACCTCAATTTGTTAGAATAATTGCATCATTTCGCTTCACTTTTCACTACGCAGGTCCCGTAGGTTCCGAGTTTCCGTTGGAGCTACTCGCAAGGCTCTAGATGGGCCGTTTCCACCCATTATTTGGTTTAATTTTACCACTCAAAGTTGGCCCCTATTCCCGCCGCACGTTTCGTTTTTCATTAATTTAAAAGAAAATTCTTTGGCTGCTTCAAAACCGTTCGGAAGCGGTGAGGTGGACACGAAGCGGTAGGAATAAATTATCCAATCTTTCCGTTCGAACCTCGACTACCAAAAAGCGGGCTCATTTGCATTTCAATCACTTATGCTGGCTTGAACGTTACCTGCCTGGAACGTTTGCCCATCCCCCCCTCCCCGCCCCCGCTGGGGTTGTGCTTCCTTCCTTCTGGGTGGTTTTAATTTATGATGGACAGCTAAACCAAACATTGCCAAATCGCAATCAATCGTTTTTTGTTTGTGTGGGCCGGGAAGGGGGATGGGTTCCAAGAAACATGCGCCAAGCGTTTTGAAATGGATTGTTATGACATTTTGATTGCTGAAAGGTAGCGTGTTTTTATCAACAGCCAGCTTACCGAGCCACACGAATGGCTGCTTGATGTTTGGTTTGGAATACATCGGGGGCACGCCGGAATTCTGCCGAACATCAACAACTGACCAACAACTTATTTTGATCAGGAAGTTTAAAACATGCTTGAAGCAGAACTCGATTTCAATTACAATGAAATCTGGGCCTTGGCTTTTGTAATGGAGTCGTTGCAATCTCCGTATAAGAGGCTCAAAAAATGTCCCTAGATTCTTATCGTTCGATGTCCTGTAGGATGTCCTATATTCAGTGGTTGGAGTGTGAAGTCTTTGGTCTATAGCAGACGTACTGGATCCTATATAGCAGGACGTGTCTGGATTACAGTCATAAAGTATTTCTTTGGTTTCTTCTTCTGGGATCATTTATTATTCTCAATAGGAGATCGCATTTCCAAACACACATTCAGTGCGTCTTCATAAAGAGGTTCATTGGGCATCAGATTTCAAATCCCGAGCGTTTCTGCAGTCTTATGGATCTGAGCAGTTTGTCCAGTCTACAGTAAGCGTAATGTCATTGTCTACAGGGCGTCCAGAGAATGTAGAATATCTTTTGTTAACTCAAAGCTAATGCCACCATTATTCTGGGTCCCATGGTACAGTCGTCATCTCGCAAGACTTAACAACAACAACAACTCATAGTCAAAGATACTAGAGACCAGAGTTCTAGTGCTAGTAGTTCTAGCCTCATTTCGTTTGTCTAACTTCGATGTTTATGTAGATCCTAAAAGACACGATGTCTCCCTACCTACCATATCCAGGGCTGATCTCAATCATATTATTTGTACCTTGCTGGATCTAAATTTGAAATCTTACATGTAAACCATGTGACAGATCTTTATCCGATGTTCGTTCCGTTATCGGGTAATTTAGGTAATTCGTCGAATGTTTCAAAAGTGGCATAGGCAAAATCTATGAAGCGTTTCGCTAAGCAGAGTAGCTGAATTGCGAAGAGGAGCGTTTCTTTGTTTCGCTAATGCTTGTTGATCTTTTCAAATGCTCTTGACGTTGTGGACGGTAATAAGAAATTCAAGATTGCGAAAGCTGCAACCTTCTCTAGCCGACGTTAAATGCTTTTATCACGAAATGTTTTCATTGATCAAAATCGATCTTGCTTAGCTGACAGACACGGGTGCTAGCTAGTGTATTCTAGCCCCGATGTGTCACCACCGCAGCTCCGACATCTCAAAGATGATCCGCACACGTTTTGCTGGATCAAAGACTCATCTTCTCACACGTGTGTCTGCGCGTCATCTTGCAGGTGACAGGGCCCGCAGGTCCCTACCTAGCCGCGCGTGATATTCTCTGGCTCGTCTCGGCTATTCAAAACAAAGACTTCCGCCCGATGTACCTTGCCGCGTGTTTACTTACACCAACCAGTTTCCAGTGCAAAGAAGGTGCAAAGAAGCGACAATCGGATGCATCGAACGTGAGGCAATACCTTTTTCGGAAAATCGCGACTCGAACAGAACAGCCGCGCACTTCTGAGGGGAACGAGAGCCGTGTTATAAAAAGCATGCATACAGCTGCACACAAGGGCTTTGTTGTTGTTGCTGCTGCAGCGTTCAGTTTCGCTGCCGGTAAACGTCTCGGGAACGTCTCATCTCGTAAGCGAACGAGCTACGTGGAAAGGTGCTGGTGTTTCCCCCCCCCCCCTCAATTCTTCTCTTCTGTAGGAACATAAATATCTATTTTCTGGTGAGGTGTTGTGATTTGCTGGCAGCTAGTGGGAAGGAGCCGGCGGAGGCACGGAGCACGGTGATAGGTTACTAAGAATGGTAAGGCAAGCCAACGCTAAGCAGCACAAAGGGGGGAAAAACCTCCCAAGAAACGTGCGCTCGTGCGCAAAGTCAAGGGAAAGGCAATCGAACCACACACAGTCGCGGAGGTGTGATGGGTGGGTGCGGGGCGGAACTGCAAAGGTGCGAAGGGAACACGTACGAGCGTTCGATTTCCGCGTACGGGCTCGCCTTACGGGCTGACGCATACGTACGCCGCTCAAGCTGGTGAACTGGCTGGAGAGACGCTGGGCGGGCTGGTGTGTGGGCCCCCTTTTTTGCGCAGCAGTGTAGAGCCCAATCGAGCAGTCTCGAATTCATTCTGTTAACATTCCCCACCCTCCCTTTCGCTCCAGCAACCCTGAAGACGTCCAAACAAAGAGCACAGCTAAGGCACACACTGACACTCGAGATGCCAATCGGCTGCGTTGCGAAGAGAGGGCCAGCAGCAGCAAGATCTTGGAACATCAGCATTTGGACGTGGTGATTGCTGATGTGGTTGGTGTTGTTGTGGTTGCTGTTGTTGCTGTTGTTGTTTAGAAAGCGGACAGGTCAAATAAGATCGTGCCGGGCGGGCGGGGAATGCATCTTGGGCGTAGCATCTTGGTACCCTCCCTCCCCCCTGGGAGAGTGGTCGGATCGGATTGCTTCGGGAGTTTGCTACAATGATTGCCCAGGCAGCTGTGCGGCAAAGGGTTGCTGAAGGCGAAGGTACACAGCACAGCTCGCATCGCAACATCTGCATGCATATGGGGCCACTGCTCTGCCACCCGTGCCACTGGGACGTACGTGACTCACCGTTGCTGCATTGGGCAAGGTGCATTTCCTGTTTACAGTTTCGAGCCGTTTCGAGCTAATTTTGAAACCGTGCCCGTGGCTCACTACTACTTGCGCTCCAGTCCAGTCCACCAAGTCGCCGGTAGCTTTGTTTTACTCACCGCAGTACCTTGGGTATGTCTGTCTCGAAGGGGTAAGCGTTAGGTTTAAGATCATTCATAATCTTTAGTTGCTGTTGTTGTTGTTGTTGTTGTTGTTGTTGTTCGTCTCTATGTTGTTAGATGTTAAACGAGTTGGCGAAGGCGAACGTTAGAAGACAATTAAGACCGGCAGCTACGAGAGCTACGGTGCGAGATTTGCAGCAGTGAAATAGCTATGAGGATCTTGCCTGCGTGTGATCTTGTTTTGCTTATGTTCTCCTTTATTGTTGAAAAAAAAAGGTCCAAATGGAACTGCTCCGTTTTAGTATAAATACTTTCATTTCAAGACATAAACGTTAAATGTCTGTCAGGTACGTAAACCATCGCTCTCACACTGCACATTAATCCTTGCGGGCCCGTAAATTCCGCGTCAAATGAGCAGTCCGCCCGCGCATGTAAACATACAACCGTAACAGTGACACTTTGTTTGTAGTGTTTTGCTTTGAATATTGTGTGTGTGTGTCCGTGCGTGCGTGAAGCAAGCTACGATCTAGTAGCAGCAGTAGCGTGGAGGAATTTAAAGAATGTCATTTTGCGTTATAGTGCCGCGATCGAAAATCGATAACGTTGTTTACATTCCTGCTATGATTTTCTCCCTCTTTCTCTCTCTCAGCCTGTCTGATTTTGTACTAGTCCCACGGGGAACGAAACAATAAACACAGAGCAGCTGTCAAACTTGTGGCTGCCCGGTCCCCCATCGCAAACGAGTTAACGTCGAATCGTCTACTTCGCTTTTCACTTAGCTGTCGCTCCGCCATTCACTTGTTGCTCGCACCTCGTTTACTCTCTCTCTCTCTTTCTCTCTCTTACTCTCTCTATTTCTCTTCTATCCTGCCCCGTCTGACAAGTCATAATTTCGGGCCCAAACGTTGCTCCGGTTTGTCGTCTAATTTATGGCCAAGTGCAAGCGATCAAACGGCAAAGGGATGGGGCATAGTTGGTGTATGTTTTACTTTCCGCTCACAAAGTGTCGTACGTGATAACCTGTGTTTTAATTTGCTGGCCCTTGTTGCCTGCCCTTCCCACTTTCCCCCTGTGCCGCTGCGCGGCCGTTACGCATTACATCCAGTGTAATAAAATCTAATTTTAAAATACTGGCCGCGGCGCGCGCGTTCGATTGCCTCGCCATTGCTGCCTGCGTCCAAAATCGAAAATCGAGTTCGTGTTTTATTTGGCTGAAAATTGGGTTTTATGCGCGGGCCGTGCTTCGGGTGCCCGGGTGCCCTAATGCCGATTCTTGAGCTCGCTGCGGTGGTGGTCGTGGCGCAATCGTCCGCCTGCCTGCAACGGATTTGTCGTTTGCGTTTGGTAGCAAACTGCTGGAGTGTCACGGCAGCATCGTTACGGTTCGCCAGTCGCGCGCACACTCGCCCGCTCGCGTTGCAATCATATTTTTATGTAGTTGTTCAAACCCCGTGCCTGCCCGTGCGTCATCCGACCCCGGGCGACCTACACGTTAGCGGTAGGTAGTAATAATTTTAACATTTACTGCCGACAGCGCAACAGCTTCCCGGCCCGCCCTGCCGGGATCGGTGGTAAAAGTGTCCACAATTCGGTTAAATTGTAAAATGCCAGGCCACAGGGACAACAATGCACGCTTGTTTTGGTACGGTTGTGCCGGAGGGAGCAAGCAATCGGGGGTTTTCTGAGGCTTTTCCATCATTTCACCCTGCGCCGTCATCGCGTCTCCGAAAGATTTTGTTCTCGGGGCCCGCCTCCAATTTGTGTTTTCGTTCTGTTGCGTCCGTTTTCCTTCTTCTGCTTCTGCACCGAAACAGTGCACTGGATTGTAGTGTCTCCGCTACCCTGCTCTTGAGCTGTGCACCGATTATTACGTCACAGCACCCTGCTTCAGTGCAGCAAGCGATAAGTCATGCAAGCGACCGGATGACTCAACCGTGCACGAGTTTTACGATCCGCTTTGCTGGGGGTGCCGAAGCGTTCGATTTCGTGCGCGGCCGAATTTTCCCACCGCGCTTTTCCTGTTAATTTTAAAAGGTTTCGTATGCTGTGCGTGTCCGTTTTCTCATTTCACGCATCGGCGTTGGAAAATTTAACTGTTTTCAACTTATTAGAGCCGGCTGTAAAGGGTACGTGATTAATTTCAGTACGTTACCGTGACACAAGCGCACTTGCTTTGGGCCGCGCTTGCACTTTTATTGCCCAGAAAGTCAAGTGGTAAGTGATCGTAAAATGGGTGGAAAATGGGTCCACTTTCGAACGGTACTGTCAAACAGTTTCTTTCATAGCTTTGATTTTTGTTTTTTCTGTTTTTGAGCCACATTTGAGCCACATGGCAGCAAATTGTTCAAGACTCGGGATGACGTCAATTTATCAAGAATTTCCTGTACCCATCAGCGCATACTTCACCGCGGCACTCAACGCCCTCGGTGCAGAGATTTCGCACAGTGCTGTCCAGTGACCTATCAGGGCCACGCGACCACCGTCGCACTCACAGGCACATCCGACCGGACGACCGGAAACGCGCCAAACGTCCATCTGCAGCACGCACCGGGTAAGGTAACCGGTTCGAACTGGGCGAAACGAATGCATCCCGCATGCACACGCTTTTGCGCTCGCCGTGAAGCGTGAACAGAAAATGGTGGAAGCGAACATGGCAGCCGGAAGCACTTGGCTCCTGCCAAGCCAAGGGGAGAGCATTAGCAGATCTCTGTCTTAGCGCGCGCGTGTGTGTGTGTGTGTATGTGTTCATTGGTGTATCAATTAAAATTATAGTACCCGTCTGGCTGGCCCTTTGGTGGCTGTTGCAGGATTGGCAACCCTGCACAGTTACGACAATCAAAACATTCATGCCTACTGATATGCCGATAGTTTTGCATGGCATAGTGAGTGGACACGGGGTAAGTGTGGAGGGAGAGGAGGGTGAAGATGTCTTCCGTTAGCTCACGGGTGCGGACGAATGACGGGGAGGGTGCGCTTATCAATAACGGCGGGATAGTTTGCGGTAGTGATGGGCGGATCGACCTGAACCTGCCAGGTCGGAGCCATCCAAACGCGACCCGGAGCGCTTTGGGTCGTAATTTTGGCTTCAGTAAGCTCGGTAGCTTCAGTAGGTTCAGCAATGCTTATGCTTTCCGACCCGTAGGTGCAACGAGTCCAATAGGCTCATACAAGTTCAGTTACAATGACTTTTTTTTATTAAAACAATACAAAATATTGTTCTTAACTACTAATTAATCGATTAAAGATTTCAATTCAAGTTTATCTGATAGCTGGAGTATCTGTTTGTTTTCTAATAGTTCTATATAATTTACGAGCTATATATATATATATTAGTTCTATATAATAAGCTTCGCACGTTTTGTTGCATTCAAGTTTTTTAATTCTGGTCTTAACATTTCATTCAATGCAGGGAGCCTTATGTTATGCAATGTTACTATTTCTGAAAACATCCTCCAATGATTGATGAATAAGAATATGGGTTTTCCAGAAGGAACGGTCCGCGAAGGCCGTATTGTTTAAGGAGAATGTGTATTAGAGTTAGTTAAAATCATGAATAAAATTAAACCAATCAAAATTACGGGTCTTTTAACAAATGTTGGTTTCGATAGAAAAGGAACTGTACATTGCTAATCTATTGTGATAGTCGTAATTGTTTCCCCCACACAAGAATCGATATCTTTTCGATGCCAAATTTTGCACGATGCCGGTTTGAATTTCGAAGAACACGAGGAATTGAGAGTTGGTTAGCAATTCCGTTTGATGCCGCTTTAGTTACATCAATAATCAAGATTGTTGTTATAATAATGGGTGGTTCACTCAGAAATACTCAGATGGGTCAATCGTCGCACAACACGCATCGCCAGTTCTAACTTCTGAGGCTAAGCAATACTTTTTGGCTGTTGTTAAATTTCACAAAATAATTTACGGCAAACGTTTTTACCTCGAAACATAACATCGCACATATTAAGAATATTCGTTTCAACGAAAGGTATTCCTACGTATAGAGCCTAACATAAGGAAGGTTGAAATGTGACATAAGGAAGGTGGAAATATATACACGACATACCCTTTTTTAACGGTGAAAACTAAAATTTACTTTATTAAAAAAATGGTTAATTAAAATAATAAACACATCGAGATTAAATTAAAAATATTTTTCGTAGTTTACTTCAAAGAAGATTTTCCATCAAATTGAAGGGTTCCACAAACCAAGTCTTAAACTTACTTAACTCGTATGAACCTATCGTATGCACGTGCCGAACTCGTTGCACCCACCAAACCTACTGATCTCGTAAGAACCTACCGAACTCGTTGCACCCATGGGTGGGAATCGATTCCGTCCTAGCCGCACCCGACTTCGAGTCGATCCGCTAATGGAGTCGTAGGGCCCAACACTAGTTTGCAGCACCACGCTGTGCGCTTGTTACTGCGCTGGAAGCAAGGTTTTGGTCCTTCGAGCCGGATTGCTCTACGCGCACTCGCGTTCATTGTGTGTTTGTGTATCGTTTGATAATGCATTGCTGTTTCGTTCCATGTTCATTTTGTTTGTGGCATTTTCTTACAATGTTTTATCGCTGCAGAGAGAAAACGACAAAAAAAGAAAGAAAGAAAGAATAGAGAGTGAGCAAGACAAAAAAAGAGAGAAAGAGAGAATACCAGTGTGCGAGGTATGATCTTGAAAGGTGGTGGGGGAGGTTAGTTGTAGCAAGCATAGTATAAAAACAAAGATACCCCTCAATCCCTCAGAAAACCCATTCCAAGCGGACGTGTTGTAAGCGAGCGTATTATTTGTTTTTATTTTTTTGTTTTTTGCCTTACCCCGCTTCCGCTTTTTGGCAAACGACAACTGCTCCGGAGACATAGGCGGGTGTACCGGACATACACACCGGTGTTGCACTCGGATTCCGTTTTCAACGTCGCGGCGAACCCCGTTTCCAGCTAATGACAGCGTTTCCTGTCCCTGTCAAGTTCAAGCATCCCCCGCTCCACCGCGTTACGGCCGCGGCCGTAAACAATGGGCGCAGCGGGTGGATGGGTTGGGTGGGCGATAGCCCAGGCACCAGGCAGCGTGGAGCTGTCAAAAGATGACAACCCCAAAACGCGGCACGGGAGTCGGACAGCGGCAGGAGCGCGCAACCAACCGAACCGTGAAGATGACAACAGCATGAACTGCGTGTAACAGGCGTGTAAGTCAACGTGCCGGGTACAAAAAGTTTCTCTGCTATCACTCCACTTCCACGCAACCCCCCCCCCCCCTCCCTTTTCGCCATCCCCTTGGGTTTGTCCTGTTTTTAAAGGCTCGCTTCTTCTTACAGTGCCCTGGCCCGGCGTGTGCGTTCGTCGGGCAGCGGCCGTCACTTGCCAAAGTTCAAAGATTGCTCCAAACCCCAGCTAGTTGGATTGCCCGATTCGAGGTGGAATAATTTATGAGCAAATGTAAAAAAAAAGCAACTGAAAAAGGGTGCCTGCACGCACGGAATGATAAATCAGCTGCCAGAGGGGGGCTGGCCTACGACTCTTCCAAAACCCAATCGGATGTGCTCGGTCGATCATTTTCCTAACCTCATCTTTGGGTGCGTTGTTTTTATTTTTATTTGCGTTTGTTGTTAATATATTTTTGGCTCCTCTTTAAGCGGTAATTTTGAACTGCGATAAATCAATGGTGTGGAAATGTCGGCCATCCTCTCCCCAGACAGCACTGGTCCAGATGTTGCTCCAGCTGCTGGTCCGGACCCGGAACGGTCGGTCGGGGCCAGCGGACAGGCCGTGCGGGCGAGGGTTTGCCGTTTTATGCTTATTGCACTCGCCAGAAGCACACGGCCATTGGCCGGTAGCCCGGTAGTTTACAGCGATCGACGTACAAATAATAATAAAACCCCACCACCGTGCGCAATAAATCGATTATCGTCACAAATAGTCGCTCTACCGTTCACACACACTCACTTTTCGTGATTGAATATTCATTTTATAGTTTGCGATGTGTAGTATGTGTTGCCAATATACAACCCTGATGATGGCGGTACTGTTTGCCTGTATCATTACGATTCGTCGCCATTTAATGACTCATGATGATGAACCACGCACACACAAAGGGAAGTGTTGGTGTGAGTGTGTACTCGCACATTTGCTGCTAAGTGCAGCATAAATTGAAAATTAATTCAATTATCACCTTCTCGGTGCGTTCATTGACGCCCGTTCGTCCTCATCGCCGTGGCTGACGTCGCCCCGGGAGTGCCGACATGTGCCCGGGCTATTAATATTAATTTGCTGCCAGGGAGTCCCTGTGCCGCTCCGTGGCACCACCACTGTGCCCTAATAAAGGGCAGCGAGTACGGTGGCAGGGGAAGCAAAGCAGCAGGAGCAGGAGATACGAGCAAAAAAAAAAAAAAAAGAACAGAAAAAAGACGAATCCTTCCCTTTTTCGCAGCGCGATCCAGTCACACGCAGCACGGCGCAGTCCCTTTATGGCGGCTCTTGTTCGGCAAAGTGGACCACTAATGAAATGAAGAGTAAGGTGAATGAGATGATGAGTGGTGCGGCCTGTCACTGTGCGGCGGTGGGTGAGAAAAACTCCCGCCCCGGAGGGCGACCGACGCTGGCGGGCGAGGGAAAAAAGCAGGTGTATCGTAATTACATTTTCCCGGGCGAGTGGTGCCGGCACCAAGCACTCTTCTAGCCGCGAGAGACATGGACGGCGCGCAGGCCGTTTCCTTCGCTCGGTGCGGGTTCCCTCTGGCGGCCCATCGCTGTAATTACGCACCATCTCTTAAGTTTTTCCTGTGGCTTTTTTCTCTCTTCCGCTGCTTGTTGTTTGGTGGCTGATCTTCATTCCTCATTCAGCGGAATATCCTCCCCCCCCGCCTTCCTCCCTTCCAGCAAAGGGGAAAGCAATGCCGATCCTTTGCTTTGCATAGGCATAGGGTGTGGATGCCACTCCACAGTGCAGCTTTCATCGGTGCGGGGCGAAAATGGGTGGCAATGATTTAATCATGCGTTTACAAGCCTGGCACACTGGTGCTCACGGTGGGATGCATGTGGGTGAGGGTTAGAGGTTGAAATTTCTTTTCTTTTATCGGGTGGGCTACGGTTGTGCAGTGTGCAGAGCATTTTGCCCGTGCATGAGTTTTATGATGTGTGCTGGCGTAATAAAAGTGAATTAAGTAAACGCGTTGCTTTGCTGTGAGTGTTTTTGGAGCGGGAGTGTAAGTGTGTATACATACATGCGGTTGATTAAAAGTGTCGTTTAGCGGGAGCCGTTCCGTTGCGGTAGTTTTGGAACAATGTAACACATTTTAATTGTGTTGCGTTGGTGTTATTCTTTTCCTATTGGTAGTTGTAGTTACTATAGTAATGACAACGAGTGTTAATCATCAGTTTGTGGTTTATTATTTAAAATTATTTTTTTGTATATTTTGTATCCCCTTGGCAGTTACTAACATTGGCAAATGTCAAGCTTCTCAAATTATCAACTGCAATTAAGAGTTTCGTGACTATTTTTAATCTTGCTTACCAACTCCCGGTTACTAAAAAACCCTGGGCGAATAACGTAAACGTAACGTTTAGAAAGGTGACGATCCTGAAATCAATTGATGTACCTCATGTTTTGCAATCTGTTTTCGTCGCTTTGGCCTGTTAAATGCATTTCTGAGCTTATTTTCTTCCTTTCCCGGGGTTTTGCTCCTTCTGTATGTAACAAACAACACATTGTGTAACCTATGGAAATAATTAATTATAAAATAATACGTAAACAATAACAGACTAAATGTTAGTGTATTTCAATATGCCACATAATGCCACCTTGAGCACCCCGTGGCACAATTGTTCACTCGTACGCTTTATTACCATACCTGTCTTGGGTTCCGTATGAACGGAGTCCCCCTCACGTCAGACTAACTATCCTGCAATGGGTCTATCAATAAGTAGTTGATAAACGTTATTTCCACATTTAAAACGTTTTAAAAGATGGAATTCTAATGTAATATGTTATGTCACTGAATAATCACATGGTCACGACCAAAATCAAACAAGATAACAAGAACATGTTTTGATCAAAAATACATTCCACATTCAAATGTTTTATGGCGTTGAAATGTTTGCACTTTTCAGTAGAAAACCGTAATTTAACTAATCAAACTGAACCAAATAGCTGTATGATAGATTCCTTGCATACCAGGCTTTAGAAGTCCAGTCTAGGGACTAATCTAAAAACAATCGTGTTATAAAATATGCTTCCAAAGCTAAATCATTACCATAACAACTTATGATCCCATCGTAAACAGATACCGAACTGATCTTGAATCTATTCCAACTCTTGGATTCTTCTCATTCTGCAACTGTTCCAAAAACTGTTGTGGGCTTGAAAATGCACAAGGAACCTATTTCTCTCCATAGAGCCCATTTTATTAAACAAATAACTCTGAGTGATATCTAAGAAAAAAAAGCATAGCATGAGTTCTAATCATTTATGGTCTGTTAAAATATATATTTTTTGGGGTAAATGTACCAATGGTAGTGCAATTAGTAGCGAAACAAATTGGTTTTAAATAAAATGTCGATGAAGTAAATAATTTGAATATTTTAACATAAAACAATTGAAATACGCTTTATCTTCCCAAACACAATCATTGCTGACTGTTCCGTTGTACCCATTATTGTAGTATGATTCGTATAGTTGTCGTATAATGATGGTAGTCAGAGAAACATAAAAAAATGTACACAACTGAATGGAACTGAGTGTTAAAGCTTGTTTCATATTTATAACTAGGATTTTACTGTTATAATATCGTGTTTTGGCGGTATTCAACCAACAGAAATGTATTGTTTTCAATTATGAAAATATTGAATGTATTATTGTATAAAAACTGTAGTCGATCCCCTGGCCTGGTGTGCTTGATGCGAAGTCGATTTTTCACTCTGTTAGATATGCGAATATCTGTCTTTTTCTTTGTCAATAATTAACGTTTATTTTATTTTCAGAGCTTATTTTCACGAAAACGAGTACGAGTAGTAACAAATCTCCTGATTTTGTAGTTATTTTTACTGATTGTATGAATAGAACCACTATAGAAGCATGATTGCCTTTTGTTCCTACAATTGCACCATAGTAACCAAATACAAAAAAATGAGAAAAAAACGGATCAAAAGGCAATTCATCTGAGCAAATCAAAAGGTTAAGAGTGAAGGTAAAAAAATCAAAAATATCGTAGTTTTGTGATCATATACAGTCTTTAAAAAACATGCGTTTCCTAAGGCTAAGGATTCCGGAATAGTGTAGACATTGTTACTGTGAAATAATGAATTCCTTTGCTATTACGTAAAATAATTTCTTTATTTTACTTGTAGACCCTTTGCAAAAAGATCAGAAAACATTTCATGTTATCGTAAATAAAGTAATGCCTTCTAAATTATCAATTAAAACATATTTTAGTGTACTACAACCACTATAGGGACTATCACCACTATTGGTACATTTATCCTATTGCTTTCACGCACTTCCATTACCATTAGAAATATAAACCAATGTTTAAATGTCAAAATATTTAAATTGTGAAAAAGCACCACTTAAAAGGAAGTGTAATAAAATTAAAACTATGCATAATATCTACTACAACTCACGCTCTCCTACCAATCATGTCTGGCAGCACCTTTCACCGCCACAAGCAACCGTCCCGAACCGGTTGGAAAGATGGAAAATCCTCCAGCCCGGGCCGGAAGCGAAAGATTTAGCGTCGATTGATTGATGGATGGATTTACAATGTTTCCAATGCTGGAACACGTGGAACCGTTTCTCACGGCGCTTTACCTCCGATGCTTTGATGTACCTATAATGGTCCCGCCCACGCCCACCCTTCCTCAACACCAGGTGCTCAAGACGAAAGATCCAGTGGCAAAATAATATTAAAAAAAAAATCCCGACTAGCCCGGCAACTGGCGACGGTTAAGGGCAGCGCATCTCGCGGCTTCTCATTTAATTCACTTAATAATGGAGACCTCCTCCGCTGTGCCTCCAGTCGCCTCTAGCTGGGGATGGGGGGTGTTGTTTTGTTTATCTTTCAACCCCACTTCTTCACCGTCGCCGCTACGACTGCTACGGTTGAGGTTGATGACGTCGTTACACTCATGAATACAACCTGCCCTTCCCCTCCCCCCCCCCGCTGCCTGCACGCCTTGTGTGCGAGTTTTTCCTCTCCCTCTGTTTACTTACTTTACGGCACACTTACCCTACGGTTTGCCCGCACTGCCCGGCCCAGATCGGGGGCAATCCTGCACCAACCGGAACCGCCAGCTCAGTTCGTCAGTTTAATTCAATTTAAGCCGTCCCGCCGGGCTGATCTCCCCCCCACCCCGGAATATGGCGAGGTGGCACCACTTTCCAGCAATCCATTTCGCCAAATTTGATCCCTTTCACTGCCATTTGCGAAAAACTTTCACCACCGGCGCCCTCGTTCCGCTGGTACCAGTGACGGCGCTAATCCTCCGGAACCTTGACGGTTGTCGACTTGTCGTTGACAGATAGAACCCCTTCCCCTTCTCCGCCTGCTCCGCTCCGCGCACTGTAATCGAAAAGTTTCCGGCCGCTGGCCGGGTTGACGGGAAATTGGCTATTGGAAAAATGGCTATTGCTGTTCCGCTGTACTGTAACGCACGGCCCACGTGCCTGTGCTCTTGCGCACAGTTTCGATTGAACGATGAAAACGATCATAACGGTACGGGTGACAATCATAACCTCTCTGCGGCTTTGCTGGCAGGACTGGGCACCGTCATTGCCTTGCCTTGTTGTCGCGCCAGCACCGAACGAAAACTAAACGAAGCGCCCGAAACACGGGCACGGAGGGAAGAACGCCACTACCCACTGGCGAAAATGCTGGGAAAAGGGCAATCGAACAGCAAAAAAAAGACAAGAATCTATCTGAGGGTGGAAAGATACACACACACACACACACACACACACACACACATATATATATATACCCACACCCGCTACTCCGTGGCTCGTATGCAGTGATGCATGCCTTCGGTGTCAAGCGCGCGGTTGTCGTGAACACGCTCCAAAGCATGGGTAGGGGGGAGGCGCCAAGGCGTAGGTTAAAGGAGGCGACCGACGGGAAGATTTACGCGAATTGTGCGTGCGTTCGCGCGTGCTGTACCGGGATTTTTTTTGCTTTCTTCCGTGGGTGGGATTGGATGAACAATCTTCTCTCCCCGTTCCCCCACCTGGTAGCATTATTTTCTCCCTACAGCGCTAACATAATGCTGCCGGCGGGGACGGTGCGGAGCAAGAAAATATGGAAAGTAATAAATTTACAATCTACGTGAGCATATCGACCCCCGGATTGGATCTCCAACACACACACACACTCACTTACCGTTCTGCAGAGATTTTTCTCTGCTTCAAGATTGAGTGAGTTTTTTTCCACAGAGCGTGGGTGAGGGAAGTGGCACCCTCATATTTTTTTTCCTTTTACTTCTCAGCAAATGATGGAATTGAGCAAAACAGATTCATTAGCAAATTGACAGGTTGGCATGGGCATGGAGAGCGGATTTGGTCCCGGCCAGAATTACTCTTGCCTGCCCTCTGCCAGCTGGCCGTAATGAGCCCGACAGTGCACACGGAAAAGTTTTTTTTCCCAATCTTGAGAGGGATTTCAGCAATCTCCTTCGATCTGCTTTGCTTCTAGCAAAGCAGCAGCAGCAGCAGAATCCACCCCCTTCTAGGCATGCCGCCGACGCATCAATCGAACTTAATCGCTTGTAACGGAGCGTTACGGAGCGTCGAGGTGGAGGAGAGTAATGTAACAACTGTTCGCATACTCGAAACCGTGGTGGTGCAGGTAGTAGTAATAATGCACAGGGAAATCTATGCACACCGTCCCCGGCGCGCTCGGTGAATGCACGCGCGATTTCATCGGCGCCGGGGGGAGGGAGATAAATGTCGATTGCAATTGCGATTGAATTTAGGAGTGGTTGGATTGGAGGTGGCATGGGACGGATTTGTTGTTAATCGAAGATGGGTTTCCCCTGGCTTGTGATGAGAGGAGGGCTATCAGAGTTTTCAATCGCACGATTGATAAAGCTTTAATTAAATTCTAACACAACCACGTGATTCAGTGTCTAATTTTCGACCAACAAACGCGCGCTTGGGAAATACAGATTTAAGCGAGGGGAAAGTAATGGGTATTTCTTCTTAGTTCTTTTCTTTATGTCTGGTGCTAACCAATGTTGTTGGATCGAAATGGTTTGGATATATAAATTATTATTTATTTCAACTACTACTTACTTACTTACTTACTTACTGACTTATCCGATGCTACAATCGCTTTGCGGTCTTGGAGGAGAACTCATTCCTCAGGCTTCCGGTTGACAACCCAGCATCCTTGTGCGCAACTCAGCTACCATGCTGTTGCCGTTGCTGTTAAACGAAGAACTTCAGCAGCATGTAAAAAACTTTCACCGTTGGTGCACACGTAATCATCTGCAGTAATGTGTCGAAAATTGCCGAGTTCTATCATTTAGAACAGCTCGCGAGCCTTCTCGGTACAGCTACAACATTGACGGAAACTGACCTTTAACCAACAACCAGAGGAAATTACAAACCTTGGAAACCAGCTTCTAGGATTGGATCAACGAGTGGTTAAAGATATTTGGGACACAATGTGTGTAAAGGCTGTGTATTGCAGTAAAGTCCGTTCGGTGATTGAACATGCGCAGGTTATTTGGAAGCCATCTTCTCAGCGCTTATCTGACCGCATCGAGTCAATACAGCGCAAACTCACCCGTTATGTGTGGCTCAGGAGACCCTATAATTTCTATGTGCAGGGTGATTATTCACAGTTATTATAATTCACAGTAATAATAATAATAATAATATAATAATAATAATAATAATAATAATAATAATAATAATAATAATAATAATAATAATAATAATAATAATAATAATAATAATAATAATAATAATAATAATAATAATAATAATAATAATAATAAAAATAATAATAATAAAAATAATAATAATAATAATAATAATAATAACCCGATATATATTAGTAATTTGGACGACTTGAATAAAGCATTCACTCATCTGTATGTCACGCTTACGTCACTTTGGATTATTTATTGGTAGAGCTGTACTAAGTCTTGAAAGCCTGTATAGGCCGGCATGTCCGCGTAGTACGTTACGCCAAATAGAAGAAGAAGTAGAAGACCTGCTGATGCTACCACCATCAATTTGGTCTTCGCCTCCTTTATCTGCAATCCGAGGTTCTCTGCCGCCTGCACGATCCCTTGGCAAGCTTCAGCTATATAGGAGATGAATGGCCCTATATTATAGAATGTATAGATTAATTGTGTCTGTATTATGCCATCTTCTCCAAGATCTGCCGCATGGTGAAGATGTGATCCGTGGTTGATTTTCCGTTTCGGAATCCTCAATGATAGATTCCGACTATCTCTTCAACGTGATGGATGATCTAAAGACAATCCTGAAGGATCAGGGAGAATATTTCGTTTTATCAGGCAATCAAAACCGTGATACCCCTGTAGTTGTTGCAATCCAACATGTCTCCCTTCTTGTATATGGGGTAGATGACGAGGAGATCATAGAGCATCAACGCTATCCCACACCTGGGTAACAATTTGATAAATCGTCTATGCTAGATGGTAATTGCATGACACTGTCTGCTAGTGGAGCCTCTGCTAGAGGACCTTTTCGTTAAACTGGTCGTTGAGTAATTCGTCAAAGTACTGAACCCACCGCGAGAGGACCTCTGGCTGGTTCATCCTTGTTGCGACAGCAGGTTACCTTAGGTACAACGTTGTTTCGGTGACCTGTAATCGCTTGCTAAAACTTTCGTGTTGATCCGTATCTATCCCAACTAGTGTTATTAATATAGAAAAATGTCTTCGAAAGAATTGACACCGAGATTCGTATTAATTACTTCCCCTATACAAGGATGAGCATTTACCACGGCACCGTGAGTCCATCACTAATAATGTTCTGCCAATTACCGATATAAACGTTACCAACTCCCTATTGACACTTGCCATTGTGTTTTTTGCTTTTCATTTTTGAAGTGTTGCAACATTAAAAACACTTCTAGTGCAATGTAAATCACACCAATTTAGATCGAATCACGGCTAGAAACAGGAAATTGTGTTTCTATTTTGTGTAGCATTACCCACTCACAGAGACTCCTCCTGCTGCGCTCTGTATTGTTAGTAATTAAAACTCTCTGCTCGTCATTTTCTATCACGGAAGGAAGCAACAACAAAAATACAATAAGAAAACACAAAGCAACACAAAGGACACTTCCGCCCGAAAGGACATTCCCAAACACACACACCCAGTTCCTTGTGTTGAGGGAGCTGCCATCAACCGATAAGCTGGCGTTCGAGGTTGCGGACTCGTCGAAGTGTCCGGAACTGGGGGGAAAAACACACTCGAACGGGAAAATGGAAGGAAAGCAAAAAAAAGAATACAAACCCGCTTAAGAAAACAGTGACTTGGCGCGACTTTTCGCCAACTTACCGACACGCCAAGCGGAAGGTTTTTTTTTGTTCCCGGTGGTGATGATGCTCATTTGATTCCTGTTTAATTGGTTTTCCATCGCACTCCAGCGCGCTACTTGCCCGCAGTACCTTCCACGTAAGCTCAAACACTCTCAATTAAGTCCTCCGGCTGTCACGGGAATCACGTACCGTTTCTTTGCTTTATTAATTACTTGCCCCCATCTTTCCCGTGTCTTTCTCGTGGCCCTTTTGTCGTTTATGTCCTGGCGGAGCGCTGTGTGTGTATTTATTTTAGCAACGGCTTTTTTCCGCCACACTTTTTCCGTTTGCTGCTGTCGGGTGGGCTTCGTGCCTGTTTCTCGCTTCGTGGCGGCATTCCCTATTGCGCGCGATATTTCGCGCGCGTCATCTCCCGCCTAGCCTCTTTGTTGTCTTTGCTAATCGACGCAAGAGGTCATTTACGATCTTCCAATCTTCGTTCGAAGGTCGACCGCGGCTCGATTGGGGCATGGGATGTTGACAGACTGATTTGCTCGTGAAGAATGTTTTTCATTGCTTGTGATTGTTTTTGCCCGCTGGGTACCGCAAGATACTTTATTAGTGTAGGGGATTTTGTCAAGAAAAATGCAAAATTGCTCGCGGTTTCATACAATCTTATAATTTGGGATGATTTTGATAGTGTTTGCTTGCAGGCTGAGCTAATGCTGTACACATTGCCTGTAATTGTATTACAGTGCAAGTTCAATCAACCTTTTAAGAAGTCAACCCCTTAGTAAGTAAACGTATCCTCCTTAGCTCCTTACCTCCTTAGCTTAGTTGTCACATTATTTTCTAAAGTAGAGCAATTTGGGATGAAGCAAGTGTTTTGTGAGATACAAAAAAAAAAAAAAAAAAGGTGACCACACGCCGCACAAATGACACTGTGTGGTGGCAGGCCTTATCGGGCAAGAAAGTTTACGTGGTCCTTCCCCTCCGTGGTAGCCGTGGATGTCAAGATTTAGTGTCCCGGTCCGATAGAGATTGGAGCAGGTTTGGGGTGTAGCGGCACGAGGAAAAAGCAGGATAGTTTTACCGTACTGAAACTGTCAAACCACTGACGAACCGTTGAGCTGAGCGGACGGACCGGCGCTGGCAGTGCGTTATCAATCGGAACGAACTTTTTTTCCCCCTGCATGCCTCTCCAGCCTAGCCTCTTCCCTTGCCATCTGCTTCATCCTGATCTTCCTGACTGGGCGGAAAAACGCAACGCAACTGATTTTCCAATTCCAACGATGCGTTACTTTATCGCTTCGCCCGGTTCCTGTCCTCGCATGCGTGTGTGTGAGTATGTGTGTGTGTGTGCGTGTGTGGCGATCCCTTGGCAAAGGTAATTTATGTGCTTATCGTTATCTTTATTGCCTTGTCGAACGGTTTTTCTTTCCCTTTCCGCCTTCTTTATTTTTTTGCTCTTTGCCGAAGGTTGGGGTAAAATGCCCCGTTGGCCCATTTTGTGGACATTTGGTGTGTCTGCGCCTTTCCGCACCCGGCGCGCCTCGCCTCGTTCGATGACTTTGGATAATCATAATTCATGCTCAGCGTTTGACTCCGTCCGTTTCTTTTACACCCACTGAAGCGTGTTTTGGCAATGTGTTTTATTATTTCCTATTTCGTCGTTCGGTTCGATACAACGTAGCCGGTGCCTTGTTACGGGGGTTTTCGCTTGATTTTTCTCCGAGCTTCGAAAAACCCCATCGCAAAACGGGAGAGCAAGGAAACGAAGGGAACGATGATGGAATTACACACACACATACGCAGCATGCCTGACTTCGTGTATGGGGAGAACAGTTTTATCGCGCTCGACGTCCTGTCCAGCCACGTGTTTCGTTTGCACAGATTTCCTCTTTTTTTTGCCCGAGGGAAACTCACATATCTTCAAACAATCTCGACAAGCCCCACACCCTTACGGCCTTCGTTTCTTCGAGATAAAAGGTGCACAGGCGGGAAAATTATTGACCCTTACCTTTTTTTTTTTCTTTCGCCATTCATTCCTCGCGTCCTAGGTGATGCTTTCTTTCTCATGCTTTGTACAGCCGATCGAGTTTGATTTGCTTTGTCCGGTTTTATCACCAGCATTGCGTGCGGTTTTTGAATCGATTTCGATTTGGGTTGGAGAAACACAAAAGGCGATTTTGGGCACGGGGTCCTAGAGAAATGAAGGCTTACTCTCAATTAGTATGATATCCGGAACTGATTAGCACCTCAGAACCGTTAGGAAGGTGAAAAATACACAACCTTTACCATGTGTACTCACCTGGCGACTTGTTCAACGCTTTGGTTGATGATTTATTGATTGTTATGTATTTTGGACGTTGCGAAGACCTATTTCAAATGCATTATGTAGTGACGAATTATGTGCCAAATCAGGATTTAAGCGATAGTATGGATGAGCTATTTGAATTACATGATTATACATAAAATTATATTTTCTCTCAAAATTTGTTTGTTCAGTCATGCTTCATCTGAAACAATTTTATTTTTTTATCGTTTACTTCAGAATGAATATTTCTATTTGTTTTCTTCATTCAAGTTTTATTCAATTTTTAATCTCAAATAATTTGTAAACTGTAATCCATTTTGGAAGGGAAGCAAAACTTTAATATACTGCAGGAATATAAATAAGAATTTGAAACCATCAAATATTAATAAATACCATGATTTTGTTCACAAAGTTTTAAATTTGTTAAAAATCATTTTTATTTTATTTCGATTTGAAGGTTTTTTTTCATTTGTAATGCTTTGTTAAATATTACTTATTCTAAACTGAACTTTCTCTATCGGTGAGGTATCTTCATGAGATGGCCTTATTTAAAAAAATATTTATAATGAAATGTCATTATCATTGATCCAGATTAAAACCAATTCAGCTTTGAAAACCTTTGCATAAAGATTCAATGAATCAAGAACATTCCTTATGACAGAGTAGCTCTATGTTCGGACTATTGACTTTTAGAATATTCCAACTTTCGGAACTATTTGTAATACAGTTACAAGTAGCGAAAAGAGGACTTTCTCATAAGTACTTATGCCTGAATATATTTCACTGGTATGATACAGTTTTATTCCCATTGTTCTCTTTCAATTCGTACAATCATCTTGCAGTGTCCAGGCATTTGAAAGTTCGGTGCGACTGACACCACGAGGCGTACAGAATATTGCTAAAAAAATTTAGGCATAATTTTCACCAACTCTCTAAGATAACCAATCAAGTTAAACTGTGATAGAACCACAAAAACCCTTGCGCAACCAATAATGCACCACAAACATAAAGATATTAACCTGCATCAGAGGGCCATATTACCAAAATCATTTCTAACATCTAAGCTTTATCATAGGATCAATAATATCAGCGAACAAAAAACATATAGCTACGCTTACTTCGTTGCTTGGTAACTTCATGTGACCAAAATGTGAATTAACCAACTTGGCCTATCCAAAGCTAAAAATGATCTAAATATTTATTTACCAAGCTTAAAGCTACCATCAAAAGACACCCCTAAGAAAAAGAAAAAGTTGTTTGCTTTTAACATCAAAATTTATTTCAAAAATAGAAAACCCTCCCAACATTCAATTAGTTCCCAAATTATATCAATGTTTGGAAGCTATAACGAGAGAAGGTGCTTATTTAACAGATTCAATAATGCAAAAGCCTACAGCAAAAGGAAGTCATTAAACTTTATTCTACTCCCTCCAATCCAAATTATTGTATGGAATTAACTGCCTATCAATAAAATAGAGCAAAGCATGGCGAAATTTGAACTGTAATAAGCTTATTTCAAAACGACAAAAAAAACTATATTATCTATAAATAAATGAAAAAAAAGATTAGTCAAGTACTAAAATTCAAGCAACAATTAATAAAAACTGTATCTAAAAAAGTGTAATTAACAAATTACACTTTTACGTTACTTATGAACATGAATTTAAAACGTGCAAATTAACTGAAAAATACTGGCGGATGTTTGCAGAAATAGTAGCATAACATAACATAAGGCCTCTCACATTAAATTGACTGGTAAGACCAGAATTAAATAACTTGAATTTAACAAAATCTTTTAAAATCTTTAAAAATTCTTCTAAATCTTCTATCTTAAATCTTTAAATCTTAAAACCATAAGAAGATTCCATTGTATTATTTAACAAAAAAGGAAATGAATTTTGTTTCTTGTTCATTTTATTCATACAAAACTTCAAAATCTACTCTTTCATTCAAAGGACCTAAAGTCAAAGGTCCAAAGCAAAATGTAGCGCCGCTCTACACGGTGGCTTAGTCTTACAGTGTCCGTCTCAATTAGCTCAGAATTGTTCCAGTTCAGCAACACAACTATTTATAAAAATTTACGTAATAATCAAGGTATACGATGTTCTAGGAATAGCTTCAGAAAGTGCTCTCATCAGATTGCGCATCATTGCTAAGCATCCAAACCATGCTTAGCTTTGTCTCCAGTATAAACATAAACATCTAATGCTTTGTTGGATCTGCATAAAATGGTTCTTTGTTGCCTGTTTGATGACTAAATTCAGGAAAACTTTATCGTTAGCAGATTATAATGGCACCACCAAAGACTAGGTTAACACATCTCTACGAGAGTACATAAAACTTTACTTTAGAAGATATTAGTATAATCTTCCTTCGTATGCTGCGCGGGGCCGTCTTCTAGGCCTTGAACCTCTTTCGGTTAAAAGACGCAATGCACAGTGCTCTTTCATCGCTGGTTTGCTAAATGGCTCTATCGACTCATCGCCTTTGTTGCATTTAGTCGATATCTACCCACCATCCCGAATACTTAGGTCTAGAGCAGTAATGTCAAACTTGTTTTGGTTCGCGGGCCGCAACTGAGCGGTGTTGGGTAGGTGGGGAGGAGATTATGTGGTGGATAACTTTTTATACCAAAATATATCATTTAATTATTTTAAGTATTTGGTCCAGGCTTTGTTATCTCCATCATCCACTGTACCATATGGTACTTTCGATAGGCGAAAATCATTACGGAATTTTTCTTTGACATAGAATCGTATCTAGATTCTAGAATCGTAGAAATAAGAAATGTTGAAATAGGGTAAACGTACCTATAGTGGTGCTAGTACCAATAGTGGTGGTATGGCACTAAAATGCGTCTCATACGATAAATTAACAGTAGTTAAGTTTTTTATGATAGTGTGAAATGTTCTCTAGCCTTTTACAAAGGATTTAAAAATGAAATTGGGCCATTCCGTTTCTTAGTGACCGAAAAATCCATTATTTTGTGAAAGGTATCAACATTTTTCCAAAATCCTTAGGATTTCATAACGATACTCATATTCTTGTTAACGTTCTAAATGACCACATAACAATGCAATTATTAGTTTTTTAACATAATTGTTATCAAATTATATTGTTTTATTCAAATTCATTGGCTTTTGACCATATTTACGTATTTTAGGTGTTATTTACGATAGTGCCATTATAGGTACACCAAACAGGCATGTTCCTATAGTGGTCCTAGTTCTAAAATCAATTAAAACAGCTAATTTTAGATTTTTTTCGACGACATTTTTGACATGTCGTACTGTTTTCATTAAAATAAGCAACAAAAATTAGTTTTCTTTAAGTAATTTATGAAACAAAGGCCAAAATTCGCTTATCTGGCTGAGTGAAAAATCGACTTCAAATCAAGCAAACTCTTCTGAGTATGGATTGACGACAGGTGTTATTCAGTACTTCAGTCAATATTTTCATCAACCAAATTCACACATTTTTTACGATCAAATTACGAAAGATATCATTATTATGGCAATAATCCATGCTATTCATACGAAAACAGCTTCTAAACTAAGTTTCATTGATATTATACACCGTTTTTGATGCATCTTTGTTTGCCACCACTATAGGAACACAATACGACGACTATAGGAACCATACCACCATTATAGGTACAAGGAAGCAATCACAAAAATATGTATTTTTTCGTAAATTCGATGTGTTTTATGGTAAAAATGGTTGTGATTGCGAAGATAAAACATATTCCAACTGTTATGTGTTGACATATTCAGAAATTGTCGTTTCTGACACTTTAAATCCATTAAAATACATCTGTACCACCACAAATTGCACCACTATTGGTACATTTACCCTACAAATATAATACGCAAAGCAGTTTACATTTACTCATACTTTACTTTAGCGGTGGTCGCTCTTACCTGGAAATTTTATCATTCTTTAGCAATGTTCCAGATATAAGCCATCTTTGAGCCAGCCTGACCAGTTCTTTAAACCTCGTATATCACCTCAACATATCGACACACGAAGAACAAATGCTACATTTTCACAACGCCAATGACTAATAACGATAACTCATAATTTTAGCACTATTTCGGCAAATATCCGCAAGTTATGTGGCTTTTTTTTAAGAAAAGATACTACCATCTTCAAATAGGCCGCATTCAATTTACGCCTTTTTGAAGTGCTTGGATTTTCAAGATTTTCAAAGATATCGGCCTGATTTTTGCAGAAGTATAGCTAAAGAGTACCCTCACCAATTAAGCGAAAAGAATGGTATTCCGAGTAGTATACATGATTTCCGAAGTTTTTGGAAAGTCTCAAAGTCAGAAAATGGGCAAAAATATGGGAAAAACATGAGTCCGACTTTTAGAAATCGCCAGCAAACAAGAACTAGAACACATGCTGCATGCCATCTTTGAGGAAACCTTCCCAAAAACAGTCACTGTTAGTAACTTACTGCTCCCTTCGTTAATCTAACTATTAAGGCGGAATGTTGAAAAAAAAAAATCTCAGTAGATAAAAATTAATACACCCATTTTTCCTGTTTCGTAACCTACTATCTATTTCAGTTTTATTCCAATAACTGAGAAAAGTTCTTGGCGGGCCGGATTCAAAGGGTTCGCGGGCCGTATGTTTGACATGTCTGGTCTAGAGAGACTCTATGGTTCGCTCAACCTCGTTCCAGCGCTGGTCGGTCTGACCCTATGTTGCGCTTGTTTGCTGTTTTCAACACTGTTCCAAATTGCTTCGACTTCAACATCTCAACTCAGTGCTTCAAGGAACATCTCTGGCTTCTGCTGTGGCCGCAATGGATTGCGATACAAATCTTGATTTTTCTATGTAATTTTTTTGTGTACTGTGTGCTTATCTTAATTTGGCCATTAGATTGAAGATTAAACAATAAATAATAAAAATAATAAATAATATTAGCATAGTTAATCGAAAAATAATGCGAACATCTTGTATGAACTCACCAAATAATATTATAAGGAATTTATAAGCTTAGGTTAAGTTGTACAGTTAGATTAAATCTTTAGTATGGAAACAACCATTAGAATAAGTTATGATTAGATAAAACAAAACATGCAATTGAATCCTTAAAACTCCCACATACAAAAATTTAACGGTCGCAGGACTAACTATAATAGATTAAGCGTTGAAAAGCAAAACTGCTGTAACTCGCGGACCCCCACTATCAGTAATGTAAACATACAAATAAAATGAACTAAAAGAAGAAGAAGAAGAATATCGTTAGCAGATGTGCATCTATGTTATCAGTGTACGGTTAACTGCGTATAGAGGATTTCTAAGGTTTCCACTCTAAAGTTACGGATAGGTATCGGTACCATCAAAAGTGACAAGTAAATACAACAGTAGACGTATATTCCCGTTTCGTAATACATGTTCAACAACGAACAAAATAACTAGAGAGTATTCAAATCACTTCCATCTCACAGTCCATATCAATTGCATTCTAAACCAGCCTGCTCGATGTACCAAAAAACGTTGTTCTGCTTCTCCAAATCTTTAAAGATTCTCTTTTTTTCAGTCAAAACTGTAATCTCTTGCAAACATTGATCCCCAACCGATGGCTTTTGCAAGCGCTTGCCAAACAGATACAAAACACCAAAGAGACGCCCGCACCTAGCTCCTAGGGGCTCAATGTCAATGCGAAAACGTCACCCCACCGCGCGGGTGAAATTCGCACATTTCCGTTCCGACGGCCGCACGTCCGTCGCTGCCGAAACCGGCTCCCGGCACCGATCCGTGGATGCACCCGAGCGATGCAAGCTAATCCTTCTCACGGCATCTAATTTCTCCCCGCGGCAGCAAGGCAGGAATGCTGGGTGAAGGATGAGGGGGCGGGCTGTGTGCAACATCGGTAGCGCGAGATTTCGTCGGCGTGTCACAATAAATTTCACGCCTAAGTAGTGCGCGCGACGAACCACCGAAACCTGCCCCGTCCGGACCGTCTAGCACCGGGCAGGCGCCGTGTGTGTGTGTGTGTGCGGTGAGTTCGAGTTCACGCATTCGTGTCACGCACTCGGCGCGTCTCGAGAGCCGCGTCTCGCGCCAAGCCGTGCCCGATTAATTAGCCAAACGAGGGGCGCGCGGTTACCGTTTAGGGGAGTGGAGGCTCCCAAAACACATTGCTTGCGAAAAGAAGCAGCCGCACACACAGCCACACAGCTGATGGCGCCTTGTAAGCATTGCCGCTGTCCCTCCCTTGCACTCCCTACTTCCCCACTTCCACGACAACCGATAAAGGCATGCTGTGCGTACCTTTTGGGAATGTTTTTTTTTTTGGGTATTTGCGCATTGACTCGCCTGAACTGCCAATGCGGCAAAGTCTCTGCCCGTTTATCCCTCCACCAGCTTACGTTTTCCTTCCAACCACACTCCCTTTCATCTCACCCCACCCAACCCTTCCTACTGTGAAACAAAAACACCTTCCTAATCGTGTCACGATCGTGCACCTCTGCAGTGTCTCCGCGGCCAAAAACCATTTAGGCCGCAGCTTCCACCTATTGACGTCTTCCCTTCATATACCTCCCTTCTCTTCTTTCCCCTCTCCCCTCAATAGGACGCTGTGGGCAACGGTGGCGACACTTGAGCACCGCGCAGTGGCAAATAAAGCGCTGCCACCGCGCCCAGACCGGGCCGGCCGAAAATAAAGGTAATTAAATCGAGGCAGGCGGCCCTCCCCACCCTCCATCCCGAACTAGCGCCACCTTCCTGCTCTCCCCTCCCCCCCCCCCGGGGGTGCAAGGTTCACCCGCTCGGAGTTAATTTGCTTGTCACTAATGAGCACGTGGCGGCGGCCGGTGGAGGTGTTGGTGGTGTTGGTGGGTGTCGAATGCACGGTGGGAGCGTCGTAGAGAGTCTCTTACCTGGGCGCCGGTTCGGTTTCACGACGGATTTTTGACATTTTTTCGATACCACCCCCACCCCCCCCTTTCCCTCCACACTTTCCCCCCACCCCCCACCCCCGCCCTCTGGGTCGTAAACGGAATCGGGCAACTAACGCGACGAAAAGTGACACCTTCGCCGAGGGCCACCGTCACGACAGCACGAAGCACGGCATCACACGGTAGGGTGGAAGGGGGGCGAACAATCCGAACGAACGACGAGCGACGGCCGCTTGACGTTTGGCGCGTCATAACATTTGACCGTCCCCAATTAGTGCGCGCTGATGCGGGGCGTTTTTTTTTAATGTGACGGTGTGGCTCTGTGTGTGTGTGTGTGTGTGTGTGTGTTTGGTGGGTCATTGAAGAAAAATCATGAGCAGCTGTCAAACGGCCAGCTCACCTACACGGCTTTCCGCCTTCCCCTCCCCAACCCTGTCGGCAGCAAATCGTGTATCGTGTTTCACCTCAACACGTAAATAATAAAAATAAAATCAAGCGCCACCGACCCGCGGATGGGTCGAGGATAAATTTTGAACACACCGTATGGTGCATTTGTGTGTGTGTTTTGTTATTTCGGTCGCATACTCCCATTGAAATCCAATTTGGATGTGATCGTGAAAATTGAAAAAAAAAAAAAAAAAAACTGATCGACAAAACCTCACAAAAAAACCTAACACAAACTCTACCGACACTACAATTAAAAGTAGATAAGTCACAGCGAGCAATTTTTCAACCTAACCCCCCCCCCCTCCGCCCCCCAGGCCACGCACCCTGCTTTATGCCATCGCCACCCACCTTTCAATAATGTCGGCGTAGGGGCTCGAAGGGCAAAAACCGGCACGACTGTGGGGCTCGATGTGAGAATTTATCATTTTACATTTATTTGGACAGTTTTATCACCTCCAACATGTCGAACGGAGCCCTTTCTATGGGGCAATTGACACGCGGGCGAGACGAGATTGAAATTTACGAAAACAGACGGAATCACGGTGACTACGCCGGCGAAAGTGGCGCATAAAAATAGAGCGGACTGCAGGCGGCAGCGGCAGTATGCGATGGTGCATTGATGCTATTTTCGCTGCTCCCTGGATTGTTTTTTTTTTTTCTCCAGCCAGCAACTGGACGAAAGGATGGGCATATTTTCGAGCTGCTTTGGGGGATTTTTTCTTTGTTTTTCCTATTATCCGATCATGGCGTGCGTGTGGCCTGTAAAAAAAACACAAAAAGCAAAAGGATGAACAAAATACGCCAGGAAAAGGCCAGCCAGTGGGCAGATGGGCACATACGCACAGGCACATTTTCGATTTCAAAGTGCATACCAGCCCCCCCCCCCAGGTTCGGGTTCGTTTTGCGGTGCGCGGGCGCTGCTATATTTTTGGCCCGTGTTTGCATTTTAGGGCTTTGCCCTCCATCCATCCCGGGGCCGAGCGAATGGCAAATTTTATGATACTGCATTTATTTACACAGCCTCGTTGCCGGTGTTTTTTTGTTTGTTTGAAAAGAAAGCGCCTTTGATTTTATTAAATATAGCCGCGAAAGATGGCTCGGGGTAGGAAGGAAGGACGCACGGGGAAGGAAATAGTGTGGCGCAGGCAAGGAAATCAGGAACACCCAGAAGGCCCAAGCGCAACTGCACGAGCATAATTTAAGTGTGCCTGGGAGCAGAGCAGAGCACACACACACACACACACACACACACACACACACACACACACAATTGAAGCCGCAGACGCACTTCGACACATAAAAACGAACGCACTAGCCGGCGAAGCATCACGTTGTGCAAAAAACATTTCGCAAATTTATATTTGCGCTAGCTTTTGCTTTTTTTTGTTTTATTTTGCTACCCATAAAAGTGCTTGGCATTGGGAGAGCGCTATGAGGCGAAGGGGTTTATGTGAGCGTCACACATGCACACATTCCACGAACCGCGCCACACGGTCAGCGCCGGTAGTAAATGAAGTGTAATAAATTAAGCGGACAAACATGAGTGTGACATTCCACTATTGTGGTCAGCGACTGTCGGCTTCCTGTTCGCGGCGCGTGTGTGTGTGTGTGGATGCCGTTGAAGGTGTGGTGCCCGGTAAGTGAGAGAGAGAGAGAGAGACAGAGAGAGAGAGAGAGAGAGAGAGAGAGAGAGAGAGAGAGAGAAAGAAAGAGAGGGTGAATAGGTAAGAGTGGTAAGGACTTTCCAGGTTGGCTCTAATGGGGACAATTGGGGTCGGGAATTTACTGTTCACTGTGGGATGGAAATAACGCTTACGAATGTCGGAGCGTTGCGTGGTGTCATGCACGATCAAAATAATCATCTTCCTAGACGGATCGTTTTCAATGCTTGGGAATTCGAATGATAAGCGAAGAGGATGGATGAGTGAACTTGTATCGAACATATTGATCCATGTGTAAAATCTAGCTGCATTGAACATATGTAATAGGGCCACTGATGCAATTTCTATCTTCATCTTTATCGTGGTGCCGACAGGAACATTATAAAGCATATAAAAATACATCACAACTGTTGCGAAGGGATCGCCACAAGGATAATTTAGCGTATATCTTACGAGTGACTCAATGGTCGTATGAAACAGTGTATTGTATGAAAGTAAGCCTCCTCGAATATTACCTGACAATGAATCTTTTTGTTCATTTTTGTGTCTGTCTGCAGTTCAAGATTTTGTTGGATAAATAATCTACGACGTCTTAACACTGAATTGGCAGCT